>NC_140581.1:749112471-750553703 GCF_964204655.1 Triturus cristatus
CCTGGTCGGTCTTGATTTCTGATCACACAATTTATGAGGAAACGTAACAGTTCCCCCTGTATCTCCACTTTCTGGTACTCCAAGGCTCTATTAATACTTTCAGAATCTCGTCCTGACTGGACAAAGTGATATATATTTTCTAAATGTGTAGTCATTCCTGGTAGTCTCCCTAAATATATTGCAGCTCGTCGGATACGTAGTGATGCCAGCAGCATTTCGTCCCCTTTTCCGGGCACAGGGTCATATCTACAATCTATTAGAAGTTCCTTGAGTGTGTCGGGAGTTACTAGTTTGGGCGTACGTTGGTGGGCTAATTCTTGAAAGGAAAGTTTATTTACTCTGGGTGGCGTGGAAAAAATGTTTGATGTACCTCCTGTAGCACCACCTGGGGTGCTGGATGTGAAAGGATTCGTTGAACGTGATATAGCAACCATAGGTGTGGATACAGTTGTAGAAACAGATGTGCTTGCCGAAACTTGTGTCGGAGTTTGCTGTTGCGGAGGTACAGACGGAGGAGGGTCTTGGCGTTGAACCCCCTCGACAGGCGGTCTGTGTGGCGCAGTATTAGCATACTCGGGAGCTGCGTCGTCTAAATAAGAGGAAAGAAAAACATCTTCTGCGGTTCTGGGATGCCCTTTGGGATGTACTTTTATCGGAAACAATGGGGGTGGCAAGTCTTTTGGTATCTCCGGAGTAGCCTTAGGTAATCCTTCGGCCAGAAGGGGATACATTCCATTCATAAGGGCATTTCTTTGTCTGTCTATTTGCTCTGATTTTACTCGAGTACCTTCTTCAATTAATAGATTTTCTCGAACTTTATTTGAATTCTCCTTACTTTTCTCTTCCTGTCTGAGCGCTTTTTCTGTACGTCTATATGATTCTTTACGCCATAATTCAATGGCATCTTTCTGTGACTGTCTAGCTTTCTTTTTCCATTATTCTTCCTCTACTTTCATGATGCAATCTGCATCCCAGGTCCCAGCTGCGGGCCACCTCTGACTTTCTGGTAATTCCTTGGTGTAGTCTACCCATAAATCAAGAAATAATATGGCGTCTAGGCCATGTTTATGATACATGAAGTACCCTGGAGTGTCCCTAGGAGGAATGGGAACAGCTTCTTCGAGTACCCCTTTTCTAGTTTTGATCTGTCTTAATTTCGAAAAGAGCGGCATATTGAGAACTAATCTGATACCTAGTTTTGAACACGTTTAATACAACAAAACACAATAATGAACAGTCATTCACACCACAATATGCAGAACGTATTTAAAACATTTTAACATTTAACGTTTAATGAATAAACAATGATGGCCATTTAGGGAACTAGTCACTAAGCATAATACTCGGCACTAACTAGGTAATTTCTGAATTATATACTAGACATACTTGATATACTGCTAAACAGTACAGATACACTGCTGAAACAGTGCAGACCGGATTTGTGTACCCAAACCCGTCTTGACCGGCACAAACTATGTGCACGTCAGAACGCCTCCCCGACAATGGTACTCACCGGGTAGCTCGGAACGGAAGGCCTCGGAACTGAACTGAACTGGACTTGAACCGGACTGGACTCGACTCGAAACTTCGGAAACTGGTGGGCCTCTGTATACCTCGGATCTTGCTCTCTCAGCTAGGCTCTGGTCGGGATACTTCGCACTTCTCACCGCCTCGTCTGGGTGTTGATCGCAGCCTCAGTTACCCCCGCTCGGCAGGAGGGAGATACAGGAAATCCTGTGGGTACGCGTTGTTGTCCGTCCAGCTGTGGCAGGAGACCGGGCCTGCAACGCACCTCCGGCGCGTGAGATGAGAAAGTGTCCCTATTCGGGCGCCATATATGTGGTAAATAATTTAATTACCGGAACTTAATTTGATGCAGAAAATCTATAATAATAGCTCAGTAAAATAAGAGGCAGAATCCGTGGTATTAGAGGTTCGGAACGGGCTTTATTCCAAAATCAATTCGAATTGATGGACTCCATATTCCATCACCACGAAGGTTCAGGAAGTGAAGGACCATACTTTATTGACAAGTAATCATTTTTATACAATAGGCATTACAGTGAAACAGATGCAGGAGGCGTAACAGTTGATAACAAAGATAAAAACATACATGCGTAACTAAAGTGGGTGTAACTAGGCGTAACTAAAGAACGTCATTAAGTATGATGTCACAAGTAGGTGGCACCATGAAAGAATTTCGCAATGTCAGCAGAAATACTTTGGCAGAGATGCGCGCGCAGCAGCATGACGTGTGATTGACGTGCAACTAGGGGGTGAAGGGGACTTGACATTTAGCTCTACATGTGGAGACAGAAGTCTGGGGTTATGTCAACCTAATCCTAAATCATATCTTACATCCTATGTTTAAAGAACTGTGTTATCCAAAAAGAGAGGTCTCTTAGGATAGAATCTTATTCTATACTGACTATACTGACTGTTAGTGCGTGTACAAGCGTCTAAGTGTCTACACTAGATGCGAGGGGGTAGGAATATTCCATGGTAACAGGGCTATGAATTACTTGCACAAAGACAGAGAAGCCGGGCCTTTTGCTCGGTAGCTGAAAGAATGTTTACTTAAACTACTAGACAGGAATGCATTGGATGAGGAGCGGAGCAGAGCAGATAATCTCGAAGGTGAAATACAATTTTTGGCAAGCAGACAGGTCGAGTCAGGCACCGTTAGCCGCGCAGGGAGTAGGACAAAGTTCATGGATACAGATGCGAGCTCAAACTGGAGCTTTCAGAGGCAGAAAGCAGGGAAAGGCTTAATGGCAGAATCAGGGCCTACTCGCCTGGACTGTAAAATGGGATAAATGAACCATATAAAGCCGGTGGCCTTTCATACTTAGGAATGGAATATCCGACCCATTCAGGGTGGATCTGAAAGAGGACATGTTGGCGGTGGACGCACATGTGTTTGCGTCTTCATAACTGGAACTGGAGGAAACATACATGTACTTGTGATTTATACATGAAACCGTTGGGGTCCAAGATAGGGGACATAACTGACCATAAAAATCCATATTTCCACAGGCCTACTAGATGTATCATGCATCGTATACATCGATGACATTTTAATTTACTCCTCGTCGTTAGAGGAGCACACGATTCATGTCGCTGCAGTGTTGGAGAGGCTCCAGAGGTATTCTCTTTACGCAAAACTGGAGAAATGCTTCTTTCACACGCGAGAGGTTGAGTTCTTGGGGTACGTCATCGGTCCCCATGGGGTGTGCATGGATACTAAGAAAACGCAAGCCATCCAGGAGTGGAAGTCGCCTTCTAGTGTCAAATCCCTCCAGAGCTTCCTGGGGTTTGCGAACTTCTATAGAAGGTTTATACAACACTTCTCCACCCGCATCCAACCCATGACATATCTGCTGAAGAAGGGAGCCACCTTCAAGTGGACAGCGGAAGCAGAGGAAGCCTTTCAAGACCTGAAGAGGTGTTTCTCTGGAGCACCAATATTAAGACATCCTGACGCCGCCTTGCCCTTCGTGTTGGAAACGGACGCTTCCTATTACGCGTTAGGAGGCATCCTCTCTCAACGCCACCCGGACACCGGACAGCTCCACCCTGTTGCCTTCTTTTCGAAGAAACTGACGAGTTGCGAAATAAATTACAGCACCTCTGACAAAGAGCTCTTGGCCATAAAGCGTGCCTGCGAAGAGTGGAGACACCATCTGTTGGGGGCAAGACACACCGTCGAAATCTATACAGACCATAGAAACCTCCTGTTCTTAAAGAGCGCCCGGGCCCTAACACCTCGACAACTCAGATGGTCCCTGTTTTTTGCAGATTTCGATTTTGTCATTAAATATCGACCAGGACCACAAAATGGGAAGGCAGATGCCTTGTCAAGGCCAGTGTGCGAGGGTTCTCCCGTATCAGAGACTGAAGAAGAACCTCCTAGGATTCTGCAGAAGGCCACCTTCCCTTCTCAAACAACGGCCTCATTATCCACCCAACTCTTTCTTGACGAAGTCAAAAGACACGTGAAGACTATGGACGTGACAACCTGGGTCCAAGAAGGGCCTTCTCGAAAAACACACCACGAAGGGCTACTGTTTTACGACAATAAGTTGTACGTTCCCAGCAAGCCGTTGCAAGACCAAGCCTTACACTGGGTTCACGATACGACACTAGCTGGTCATGGCGGAAGACAAAAAACCGAACAAGCGATGTTACGCTATTTCTGGTGGGACACCGTGCGACAAGACACCGCCAACTATGTGGCAGATTGCGCCATCTTCACTCAGGCTAAGGCCTCCCACCAAAAACCTAGTGGACTCCTTAGGCCTATTCCCACGCCGCCGGCTCCCTGGCATACCATCGCCATGGATTTTATAGTGGAAATGCCGCCTAGCTGTAAGAACAACACGATTCTGGTACTCATAGACCATCTAACCAAGATGGGGCATTTCATTGCCCTCCCCAAGTTACCCACGGCCGCAGAAGTCGCCTCGATTTTCCTACAACAGGTGGTTAGGTTGCATGGAGTACCCGCCGTTATCATCACAGACAGAGGGACCCAATTCACGTATAGATTTTGGAAAGAACTGTGCAAAATAATGAAAGTGGATGCTCGACTCTCGTCCAGCTATCATCCCCAAACTGATGGGAAGACGGAAAGACTCAATCAGACCTTGGAGCAATACCTCAGATGTTTCACCCTGATGCATGCTGAAGAATGGAGTACACTGTTATGGACTGCTGAATTCGCATATAACAACGCCACCCATTCTTCCTTGGGATGCTCTCCGTTCTTCTGTCTTTTAGGGTTCCATCCCAACATGCTACCTTTCGATACTCCCATCACATCGAAACTCCCCTCCATTCAAGAGCACCACGCACACCTCAAACATGTGTTAGACACGGCTAAGGCACATCTAGACGAAGCTCAAGCCAGGGTTAAGGCACAGGCTGATAAGAAACGGAATCCCGAACCCCCATACGCAGTAGGTGATAAGGTCTGGCTGAGCACAAAACACTTGAGACTCAAGGGAAACACTAGGCTACAACCTAAGTATATAGGTCCCTATCTAGTTGAGAAAATCATCAATCCAGTAGCCATGAAATTGACATTGCCACCTCGGTGGCGTATCCATCCAGTGTTCCATGTGTCCCTCCTGAAGCCTTGCCGCGCCAGTGCGCGCCTTCCCTCTAGACCCTCCGCACTGGACGTAGAAGGGGAGGAAGAGTATGAGGTTCAAGCTATTTTAGATTCCAAAGTACTACGAGGTCAACTACACTACTTGGTAGCCTGGAAGGGGTATGGGCCGGAAGATAGATCTTGGGAACCTAAGGGCAATCTACACTGTCCCAGTCTGGTGAGACGTTTTCATAGCCAACACCCATCCAAACCAGGAGGTCCGCCGAGACGGCAGACATTGAGAGGGGGTTCTGTCATGGCCCAATAGAGGGGGCGCCGTAGAGCAGGCACGGTATGAGCATGAATCGGAGGGGCTGGGAACTACAGTCCCCAAGATGCAATGGGGTAGATATGCCATCCCTATAAAAGCCCCTCCCCCACGAAATCAGGTGCTTGTCACTCACGTACCTGATACCTGAAGAGAAGCTACGTATTTCCAAGCTCCCAGGCGGAGATACCCGTTTAAACCCTACCCGACGAAGAAACCCGTGACGTTCCTCAGCGCGGAAGCACCGCGACACTCGCAGCGTTTCCCAGCCGTTACGGGCTGGAAACAAGTTCAAGGAGTCCTTGCGGGACCAACAATCGCAACACCTCCTTGCCTCCAGGAACCGCCTCGAACTCTTCGCACGGACGAAGAGCGCTACACCAACCCTGCATTCCCCCTCCTTCGTAAAACTACCATTTCCTTACTACAGAAGAAGGGCGGGAGCTGAGAACTCTTCCCGACGAGCCTACCCACCGCGTTGCACTTCCACCGCAACCGCGGGGATTCCAGGCTCCTGGGAGGACTACAAGACCCAGATGTCCCTGCGTTCAGTCGCGTAGGAACAACTCCTTTGACATTGCGCTTAGAATAGCGCTGGACATTCGTGAAACCCTGCCTACATATTCTTGGTGCGCTTATGATAGCGCTGGACATTCGTGAAACCCTGCCTACATATTCTTGGTGCGCTTATGATAGCGCTGGATTTCAGCTTGAATCAGACGTCGTAGAAGCGGCGCAGACCTACACGCGACAGGAGGATAAGTATCCTTTACCTCTATTTTTCGAGACTGTGTGATTTACTTCAAGACATTAGAGGTATTATTGTTTGGTGAACTCGCCTGTAGCTACGACCTCTGCCTTGTCATTACCTCTAGTAAGTGCCAACCTGCGGAGCGGGAGGGGGTGAGGAAGAGCATGATTGTTTCTGTCTCTGAATGTATGTTCTACTCTCGTTACAGGGCTTAGTGGTATAAACCGACAAGAGAGAGCACCCTTCCCGTCAAGCGGGCCCGAAGTACAGGCGACAACGCTGTTTTTGTTTCCTTTGTCCCTTTTTTCCCTTCCCCGGTAGGGGTGTCATTTGTGCCGTAATTATACGCTACGCGCAGGTGTCACTTCTTAGGGGAGGAAATTACCTAGCATCGTTCCTGCTGTATCCGGCTTTCAGGTCAGTGGTTCTCGTTACATCCCAGACCACGACAATAAGCTGGGCGTATGTTCAGGATGGTGGTGCAGAAGCACACAGCAATCTTGCCAATGGCATGCCTATGGCAAGCCAGACTATGCATGCACTCGACCCAAATAAGCCCAGCCCCAGAACCCCGACTGTTCCTCTGTAAACCAGGATCTAGCTGCTGCCATTACATACAACAGCTCTCAGCTACAAGCCACGCATCTCATGGCTGTCATGTTTACTCAACTGTTGTCTGATAATGCTGAAGGAGGAACGTGAATCCTCCAACTCCTTAATAGGTTGCTCTCACCATCCATGACCACTACATCTGCAGTACCAGCAGAACAGGGAAAGGGGGGTGTGCGAAGAGAGGAACATGTGGCTCCAGAGTATCTCATCTGTGTTCTCTCACACACAAAGCTTGCTTAAAAAATGAGAAGACAATTATCAGCATGAACGCTACCAATCCAAAAAGTACTACACAGATGCTTTCTGTGCCCAAACCTATCAATATTCTCTTACCAGTTCACAGTCCTTCGCGCTGCTTAGACTATATTTTATTTTTTATTTTATATATTCTACTTGGTTCTTTATTGTTTTACTAGAATGTATCCTTCATTCGGAAACTCTATTCCTTAATAGAGTTATTAATCGTGTCCATAAATACTTGTCTTACTTTGGAAAGAATCCATAGAGTTACTTTTGCATCTTTCAGCGTTCAAATGTTCAGACTTTCTAAGGCTAGACCGTTCTCTTTTTTATCCATTAAATTATGGCCTCTCGCTTTGATTAGTGCTCTAACCTCAAGTCAGTAAAGCCTTCCTGTTATTCATCTTGTTCTTTATGTCTGTCTTTTCAGGGGATACTTTGCCATCGGGGGACCTCAGCAGAAGGTGGTGACCCACTCACCATACATGGCATGCCCGTAACTGTAGGGACTCAACTTTGAAGGGCAAAAACTCAAATCCTGTGAACTAGTAAGTTCCAGTGCAGCTCCAGAGAGAACCTTCATTCACGAAGTACACTAAACCAAGGCAACCGAGATTTAGAGATTAAATCAGGTTGGATTGACTGTGGAACAAGAAGTACAAAAGAGGCATCATTAGAAACCATGGGGGTCATGGTGGGCTCACTGACAACAAAATGGCATTGGAACAATAAGAGGATCAACTGGGGCTGATGTAACAGGGACACTGCAGGCAATAGGAGGATCAGCTGAAGCAGAAATAGGGGCACAGACAAGACTATGGTGTGGCGATGGTGGTAAGCCTGACCATTTACACTCCCACCTACAACCTCTTAATATTGCTACTGTGGGGCCTCGCCTTTTCCTCTTCTAATGTGGTCAGATCTAACCAACTCCTCTCTGTTCTCCATGCATTTATGTAATGCACATGTTCAGGGAATCGGTGCAAAAACACACTCCAATCACACCACTCTGTGCTTACCCGGGGAGCACCTGAGGTCAGCACCAGGATTTCTGATGTGTCATATGTGATGAAGAATTTAACTGCAGCTTTGCATTCATCAGCTGTCAGCCACAAGCCATGAATCTCTCAGTGAGCCTTCTCACATACACTCCAACCTGCAACATTCCAATACCTCCTCTTCAAGATGGTCCCATAACCCTTCCCTTAACTGTCATTGCACTAAATATAAGATCGTAGCTTAAGCACATGTTTCACGCTACTCTTTTCCAGGAGGCAAGCAGTAAACAATAGCTTGTTCTTGCAGATAATTATTTTATTGAAATTATGTATCCAACAGAATCATTAATATAAATCTATCTCTAAAATTCTCTTTTGAATCACATATGTGGTTATGAAAGTCCCCATCTCTAACCTGTAGTGGGACATTGTAACTAATTTACTACATCATATGTATCAAGTCCTAAAATCATTCAGACCAGTGCTCTACTCATTCTAAATGAGAAAAAAGGTCACTTCACACAGTCCTGATCTTCTGAGAATCTTCTTCATCTACATGTCTGTTCCAACCTCTCAGATTTGGGTCAGTATCACTACTTGCCTAATCGAGAAAAAAGGCCAGTTCAGTACACCTGTGGCCTGCTTAGCACCTTCTTGCAGACTGACCACAATGAAGCCTTTAATTACACACTCAGAATGGGGGGACATCCTCTTATTTTGATGCCTCCCCTATAAATCAATGGTTTTAATATGTGATATTTTCTTTCCTATCTCAGTCATTTGTTTTGATGACTGCCTATACATTATTTGAATCCTCCCCTAAAATACCTGGTACGTCACCCATTCTTCAATGCTGTGGAATGCCATGAGTCATGACAGCTGTACCAATGGAAAATGTCATGCCACATGGTGAAGAGAACCATTTAGGCATGGCCAGATGCCACTCTCTGCTACTTCCATTTACACCACTGTATCTTCAGCAGAAGTCAGCAGTCTCAGGAACAATGTACAATTCTCACACAATTTCCTTGATGCCAGCAGTTTAGTAATCCCCTTTCTTTTGAATAGTTACACCTGAAGTAAGTTGCCTTTGGGCTCTGACAGTCCACAAAAAGGGCAGATAAACAAGTTGTAAGAAGCTGTCACAATGAACTTGAACCATGAGTGGGATCTTATGCTGCAGGGCATAACATCCTACAAGACTGAAATGTTTGAACTGATGAACAACCACATACTTTACTTGTTTTTCCAGTAGAGCTTTTGCTCCGTTACTCACCACTCCCTGATATGTCAGTTGCTGTCCGCATTAGTTATGAAAGTTACTACCTCAATCATCTAGACAAAATGGGAAGAGGCCCACAATTATTAACAGGACACAGTTAACATTTCTCCCCCTCCCCGACTGCAGTATAACGATGCACAGCATGTTACTTTTAAATGTGCTTAGTGGTTCCAATATTGAAAAATTCTTCTGTCAATCCTACTGAGCTCAGTGATTTCCAGCTCATCTTCTTCCTTCTACTCATTCATAAGGTTGCAGAAAAAATAAGTTAATCCGCAACTCACCAACTTTATTAACTTCAATAATATCATGACTCCTTCCCCAGAGTTTTGGTCACTGCATTACTGTGAGGTTGCACTGGTCTCCATTCTTGACCAGCATGGTCCAAAATGATAACAGACTAGGAGGAGTGACACTGTTCGATCCATTGTTGCACTCTACATTAATCTCTTACTTTGATCGCATAAAAAAATTAAGTCACCTGCACTTAAATGTACATATTCTTTTCTCAATGGCTGCTGACAAGCTGTCACTTTGTTCTCTTTACTGTTTGCTTTCAATCAATCAATCAATCAAGCATTTGTACAGCGCGCTACTCACCCGGAGGGTCTCAAGGCGCTTGGGGGAGGGGGGTCCGCTACTGTTCGAACAGCCAGGTCTTGAGTTGCTTCCTGAAGGAGAGGTGGTCTTGGGTCAGGCGGAGGTGGATAGGGAGGGAGTTCCACGTCTTGGCAGCCAGGTAGGAGAAGGATCTTCCTCCTGTTGTGGCTCTTCGGATGCGGGGGACGGCGGCAAGGGCGTGGCTGGTTGATCGAAGCTGGCGGGTGGGAGTGTAGAAGGTCAAGCGGTCGTTGAGGTATCTTGGGCCTTGGTTGTGGAGAGCTTTGTGTGCGTGGGTGAGGAGTCAGAACGTGATTCTCTTGCTGACGGGGAGCCAGTGCAGGTTTCTCAGGTGAACGGAGATGTGGCTGTGTCGGGGAATGTCCAGGATGAGGTGTGCTGAGGCGTTCTGGATGTGCTGGAGTCGTTTCTGGAGTTTGGCTGTGGTTCCGGCGTAGAGGGAGTTGCCGTAGTCCAGTCGGCTGGTGACGAGGGCCTGGGTGACCGTCTTCCTGGTTTCAGTGGGGATCCACCAGAAGATCTTACGTAGCATGCGTAGGATGTTGAAGCATGATGCGGAGACGGCGTTGACTTGTCTGGTCATGGAGAGGGAGGAGTCCAGGACGAAGCCCAGGTTGCATGCGTGGTCTGTTGGTTTGGGTGCGCTGCCAAGGGCAGGGGGCCACCAGGAGTCGTCCAAGGCGGAGGGTGATGATCCCAGGATGAGGACTTCCGTCTTATCTGAGTTCAGTTTCAGGCGGCTGTTCGTCATCCATTCAGCTACGTCTTTCATCCCTTCGTGTAGGTTGGTTCTGGCGGTGGCGGGGTCGTTGATGAGGGAGAGGATCAGCTGGGTGTCGTCGGCGTAGGAGATGATGTTGAGGTTGTGTTGGCGTGCGATGGCTGCGAGGGGGCTCATGTAGACGTTGAAGAGGGTGGGGCTGAGTGATGATCCTTGTGGTACGCCGCAGATGACTTCGGTGGCCTTGGATCTGAACGGGGGTAGGCGGACTCTCTGTGTACTTCCGGCGAGGAAGGAGATGATCCATTCCAGTGCCTTCTCCTGGATACCGATGTTGTTGAGGCGCTGCACTAGGGTGCGGTGGCAGACCATGTCGAACGCCGCGGAGAGGTCCAGGAGGATGAGTGCCGTTGTTTCCCCGTTGTCGAGCAAAGCTCGGATGTCGTCGGTGGCTGTGATGAGGGCGGTCTCGGTGCTGTGGTTGGCCCGTAAGCCGGACTGCGAGTGGTCGAGGGATCCGTTCATCTCGAGGAAGGCGGCCAGTTGTCTGTTGACGGTTTTCTCGATGACTTTGGCTGGAAAAGGAAGGAGCGAGATGGGGCGGTAGTTTTTGAGGTCGGTGGGGTCCGCTGATGGTTTCTTCAGTAGGGCGCTGAGTTCGGCGTGCTTCCAGCTCTCTGGGAAGGTGGCGGTGTCGAAGGAGGCGTTGATGATGTCCCGCAGGTGGGGTGCGATGACGGAGTCGGCCTTGTTGCAGACGTGGTGAGGGCAGGGGTCGGTTGGAGATCCTGAGTGGATGGAGTTCATTGTGCGGATGGTGTCTTCGGTGTTGACTGGGGTCCAGGCGCGGAGGGTGGTGGTGGGGGGCGTTGTTCCGGTCATAGGGTGCATTGGCTGTGTGCTGAAACTGTTGTGTATGTCTGCGATCTTGCTGTGTAAGAACGAGGCGAGCGAGTTGCAGAGGTCTTGCGAGGGCGTGATGTCATTGTTTCCGGCGCTGGGGTTCGAGAGCTCTTTGACGATGTTGAAGAGTTCCTTGCTGTTGCGGGCGTTGTTGTCCAGTCGTTCCTTGAATGCGGAATTCTTGGTGGCGTGGATCAGCTGGTGATGTCTTCGAGTGGCGAGCTTGAGGGTGGTCATGTTGTGTGTAGTTGGGTCTCTGTGCCAGGCTTTCTCGAGGGCCCGGCAATTCTTCTTGGAGCTCTTGAGTTCGTCGGTAAACCAAGATGCTTTCTTGGTGCCGGGTCTGGCGGGGGCGTCTTCAGTGGAGCGAGGTCGTGTGCGCAGTTGCTGATCCATTTTGTGAGGTTGTTGGCGGCTTGGTTGGGGTTCGCTGATCTGGTGGGGGGGCTCTGGCTCAGGGATGTGGTGAGCTGGTCGGCAGTGATCTTGTTCCAGCTTCTGCGGGGGACCAGTTGCGGGTGGTGGTGAGTCGTGGTCCTTCTGAAGCTGAAGTGGACGCAGCTGTGGTCTGTCCAGGGGAGTCCGGTGGAGTGGCTGAAGGTGATGTCCTTGCTGGAGGAGAAGACAGGGTCGAGCGTGTGGCCGGCGTAGTGGGTGGGGGTGGTCACCAGTTGCTTGAGTCCGAGGTTGGCGAGGTTGTCCAGCAGGGTGGTGGTGTTGCGGTCGTTGTTGTTCTCCAGGTGGAAGTTGAGGTCCCCGAGGAGGATGTAGTCAGCGGAGGGGAGGGCGTGCGGGCTGATGAAGTCGGCGATGTCTTCACTGAATTGTGTGCGAGGTCCCGGGGGTCTGTAGATGAGGGTGCCTCTGTGGGTGGTCTTGGGGTCAGTGTGGATCTGGAAGTGCAGGTGTTCGGCGGCTGTGAGGGTGTCTTCGGAGTTGGTCGTGATGCGGATGGTGATCTTGTGGACGATGGCGATGCCTCCTCCATTCTGGTTGGCGCGGTCCCTCCGGGTGATCTTGTATCCGTCCGGGATGGCGATGGCGATGTCGGCTGCTGAGGAGGCGTTCATCCAGGTTTCCGTGAGGAAGGCGACGTCTGGGCATGTGGCGTCGAGCAGGTTCCAGTGTTCCACTGCGTGCCTGTGGACGGAGTGGGTGCTGAGCAGGATGCACTTCAGGTGCTTCAGGTGGTTGCTGTTGGTGCTTGGCTTGGCGGGTGCGGTACGGGTCCGGATTCAGGAGAACTTGCAGGATTGGCAGGTGAAGGGTCCGTGGGTGCGTCTTGGGGTGGCTCTGCAACAGCCGGGGCTCCGGCCGGTGTTGAGTGCAATGAGAGTGGCGGCGTTGTAGGTCTTGCAGGTGGGCTGGCATCTGCGGGGGCCAGGGGGTCTGGCGCTGGGCGCGGGCCAGGCGTGGACGGGCGCAGACGGGCTTGCCTTAGGCGCGCCTTCGGCGCGCCAGCGGCGCGCCCGCTGCGCGCGCCCGCCGCACGGCCTCCATATGAGTGGGAGAGGGAGTGAGGAGCAGCTGGGAGGTGGGAGCGGGGCGGCCAATAGGGTGCGAGGGGGGCGGAGCTATGGGACACGGTGGACAATAGGGTGCGAGGGGGCGGAGCTACAGGACGCGGCGGCGGGAAACAGGCAGCGAGGGGGAGACGCGGGGAATAACAGAAGATAAAAGGGACACAATCTGGGCACCAAAGGAGAGGGGGACAATCAAGGTAGCAAAATACACAGGTACAGTGGGGGAGAATCACTCACTCGTGGGTACAGAAGAGAAGGAGGGCACAGTCACTCTAACGCAGGCAGACACAATGCAGCAGCGGTCAGTGGTCACACAGGGGGCTGCGTGGCGGTGAGGGGAGCGACCTGCCTGGTAAACAGGGTCAGAGGTCGCTCTCTCTACCGCTGCGCGGCCTCCATATGAGTGGGAGAGGGAGGGAGGAGCAGCTGGGAGGTGGGAGCGGGGCGGCCAATAAGGTGCGAGGGGGGCGGAGCTACGGGACACGGCGGCGGGAAACGGGTGGCGAGGGGGAGACGCGGGGAATGACAGAAGAAAAAAGGGACACAATCTGGGCACCAAAGGAGAGGGGGACAATCAAGGCAGCAAAATACACAGGTACAGTGGGGGAGAATCACTCACTCGTGGGTACAGAAGAGAAGGAGGGCACAGTCACTCTAACGCAGGCAGACACAATGCAGCAGCGGTCAGTGGTCACACAGGGGGCTGCGTGGCGGTGAGGGGAGCGACCTGCCTGGTAAACAGGGTCAGAGGTCGCTCTCTCTACCGCTGCGCGGCCTCCATATGAGTGGGAGAGGGAGGGAGGAGCAGCTGGGAGGTGGGAGCAGGGCGGCCAATAGGGTGCGAGGGGGCAGAGCTATGGGACGCGGCGGCAAATAGGGTGCGAGGGGGGCGGAGCTACGGGAAGCGGCGGCGGGAAACAGGCGGCGAGGGGGAGACGCGGGGAATGACAGAATAAAAAAGGGACACAATCTGGGCACCAAAGGAGAGGGGGACAATCAAGGCAGCAAAATACACAGGTACAGTGGGGGAGAATCACTCACTCGTGGTTACAGAAGAGAAGGAGGGCACAGTCACTCTAACGCAGGCAGACACAATGCAGCAGCGGTCAGTGGTCACACAGGGGGCTGCGTGGCGGAGAGGGGAGCGACCTGCCTGGTAAACAGGGTCAGAGGTCGCTCTCTCTACCGCTGCGCGGCCTCCATATGAGTGGGAGAGGGAGGGAGGAGCAGCTGGGAGGTGGGAGCAGGGCGGGCAATAGGGTGCGAGGGGGCGGAGCTATGGGACGCGGCGGCCAATAGGGTGCGAGGGGGGCAGAGCTACGGGACGCGGCGGCGGGAAATGGGCGGCGAGGGGGAGACGCGGGGAATGACAGAAGAAAAAAGGGACACAATCTGGGCACCAAAGGAGAGGGGGACAATCAAGGCAGCAAAATACACAGGTACAGTGGGGGAGAATCACTCACTCGTGGGTACAGAAGAGAAGGAGGGCACAGTAACTCTAACGCAGGCAGACACAATGCAGCAGCGGTCAGTGGTCACACAAGGGGCTGCGTGGCGGTGAGGGGAGCGACCTGCCTGGTAAACAGAGGTCAGAGGTCACACCCTTCCCTGTGGCATTCCACAAGGCTCCTCATCGAGACTGATTTTTCTTATCTATAAACTGCTTTTCTTTGCACTTTATTATGATACTATAGTTTTTCATTGATATCTTAGGTAGACAATAGACAGATTATTTTGCATTTAGAGAGCACTCTTCAGTGCACTTAAGACAACTAACAAAACTGTGTCTTGAAGACACTGTGTGCAAATTAGGATTCTTGTTTGATTACACTCTGTGCCTTGAAAACATTTGACAATTTAAGATCAACATGCGGTAATCAGGAAAGGATGTTTCTTGCTTATGGCGCTATAGTGATAGCGATATACATAACAAGGGACTGTAGAGTGTCCAAACCTCCAACTCAGGAAGTGATGAAACAAGTGCTCATGATCTTTAATGGGGAACAAATTATAACTTTACTCTACCCAGCACTGGTAAGAATGTTAAAAGTGTCCTGTTGGATCTTAGAAGTAAATGGTAAATAGAGTTAAATAAAGAACTTTAACATCATAAATGGAATGTAGTGACTGGATACCCTTCAAAGGTTTACAAGAATGCAAGATTTAAATATTTGCTCCATATTTATCCACCCAGGATGCAAATTCCCCACAACCAATAGGTAGAATATATCATATGGGATATGCCCTATGACACAGACTTTTAAAATGTGATCTGGGACTATTCGGTATTGGAAAATACGGAGTTGCAATCACTGATGATATAACAGACCTGACAAGACAAGAAGGCCTAATGGAACAATTCATTCACCTACTGGGCTGGATGGTAAGGAATAATAACACGAAAGGTAGAGAAAAAAGATATATATTTAGTATTGTTACTATCAAAAGATTCATCACCTTGCAATGAAAATCTACAAGGGCTCCTAGATTTAACAGTGCTTGGAAGATCTACTGAACTGAACAGAAACTGATAACGTTATAACAAAGAAAAAGTAGAGGAAAGAGGACGGTGCTCAGAAAAATATACTGAATTGAGATGAGTTTATACAACAACTAGCAGAAAGAAACTCTGATGACAGACTACCGCACTGGGGTTTACACTTAATGCAAATCCCCAGATTAAAATAAGTGAAATTAAGAACCTTGAATGACATCTAACGGCTCAATGATACATAGGGAGCATAAACAATTGCAGTGCCGGACTACACATCTTGAAAATGTGGCGGTGATATGCTAGTTAATTATTAGACCCGGTGGAGTGGGTAGGTCACAAGAAGAAGCGTGAGGAAATTTAATTCCTACTTACTGAGGAACTCAGACTCATGCACAGTCCACCGAGCCCTGTTGAAGTCTGGACAGTTACTTAATAGGGCAGCTCCTGATCACAACAGGTATTTTAGTTAAGAAACGCTTATATTCGCTACACACTTCATTACCAGTAGCTTTTAGATGTAGATCGTTCTTTTTCCTTGTTTTTTGGTCCTGAAGAATCGCGAGTACATCCACTCTATGCGAGAAACATGTTGACCCACATCCTTCAGCATAGGACACTCTAACACGAGTCATTATACTGTGGCGAGTACCATGCTCACACATTTTTAATCAGGGTAGGAGACCCCCAGAATAAAAAGTTAGTTCGTATTAGGTACTCCCAATCCTGTTTTAAACCACCACCACACATCTACACTATCCTGGCCCCACACCCGCACTTCACCATACGGCAGTTGGATAGAAGATCTCTGACAAAGCACCCCTTTTTTAGGGAGTCCGTTGGGTATTGCACTGCCGACCCGATGAGGAGCAGCCCATATGATAAAGCATGACACCTGAAAGGGTGTGTGAGGGCACCATAATCCAACATATGGATTCCCAACCATAGACACATTGTCGATTTAGTTGGATCCAGCCTTCTCTTTGACTTTAACGACTCCATTCCAGAGGAACTGCATAAACTCTAATTTTGTAATTAATGATTGGAACCACGAATATCACGTATCAGGTGTAAACTACTCCCTCAATAATTATTGACTCAGGAAAAACGACTATTGTATTCAATATGATGATAATAAATAAGTAGGTAACATGTTGTACACTCCAATAAATTGCTTTATTTTTTACCAGTGGTGACTAATGCCCAATATGGATTATTTGGTTAAACAAAAATGAAAAGAAAATATTGGATACTGTGAAATGAAAGTAGGTCTTTGGTATGAGTATCATAAATTGCACTAAGTAAACTTTGTTAGAGAACTAATACGCAATGTATAAAAAATTAATTTTCAGGTTTTAGACATGCTTTCTCAAAGAAAACAATTTGTGCGAATATTTAAAGCTCACAGAGAAGTATGGCTCTGGCGGAAACGTCTTAATCACATACCACGGTCACAAGTCAAACAGGGTTGAAAATAAAGCTTTGTTTTGAGCACCCCAAAACCCAGCCAAGTTACAAATTTGGAGATCTGCGTTAGGATGTGTCTGACTTGTATTTTCAAGTCTAATCTTTAAATATAACAATTTCCTAATTCTATTAAATAAACAGAGACTTCCTTGTTTTAAATAACGTAACAGTTCTAGCAGAATAAGCAGCTTTTAATCATTTTGTTTGTTAAGTACACTGGCAAGAAATCTGAAAATAGCAACGACAGCATACTAACTGTTAGATTGACACATGTTCTGCTTTACTTGTTTCTAAGAACAAGTTAAAAAAGTGAATGCTTTATGTTGTAAAAAATATGTCATGAAGAGGTTTGCTACCTGTTTTCTGAATATAAACTACTTTGAAATCTATTTAACTTGAAGCATTTTGTGCTGCCGCTCTGGAATGAGGCATTACTTTCCGAGATACATGGTGTTTACTTAAATGATTGAAGGGAATGTGTACCTGCCACATTAGTAAAAATGATCTAAACCCCTTAAAAAGTGGAATAAAACATTTAAAATGGAAAATCAGTGTTATGTCTGATATGCGTATTACCACGCGCACTTGGGCATGCACCTTTCCTCATGTATATATTGCAAGTGCATATTCTTGTTATTAGTATTAACAGTTATGGCCGTGCCTCTGCCATGTTCTAGATCCTACGGGAGTTAGGAGCGTAAGAGGCAAGGGAACGGAGCAGGGAAGGCTCCGTTCTTCAGTGTTTCAAACTAATAAAGAAGTTCACCTTTCACACTGCGTGGATTGTTCATTACAATTTGGTGATGAGCAATGTTGAAATACCAAGAAACAGCGATTTTAGGAGGAAAAAGGAGTATCTGCATTCTATCATTTTGAAGAGGAAACCAGATTATCCAAGGGATTGTAAGGATTTTAAAACTTTTCTATGGGAGTAACTGAGGAGGAATTCAAGCGCTAGGAATCTTTAATTTAATCTACGAGCGCCTATTCCTGTGGTTATACCACCATGTCTAGTGTGGTACCTTTTGCAGCTCTGCAGCATCTTTGAATGTACTCTAACGTTCCTTCAAGTTGGCACACCTACATTCGATTCATGGAATCCCGGTCTGCAAGACTCCATCACATCATGGGAAGAGGTGTGGTGCAGGGGCCAGCGCGGCTGCCTCTTGAACACGCGGGCTCACGATTTGATCGCCGGCGGCAGGTTAGCCCAGCACCTTGTAACTCAGGGCAATAGCTCACTTAATCTTCCCGACGGCCCCCAGCGCCAGGACACCTCGCCTGAGTTAGCTGCGTGCTTTACAAATGCTGGTATTATATTATTATTCATTCTCCCAGCTTTAGCGAGTGACGTTCTACGTCCGGAACATGCGTATCGCCTAGGCTGTTGTGAGCGTATATGAGGTGAGTGCCCTTCGCTTTGGAGATGGTGAAACACAGTGCACTCATTTTGGAGACTGTAGAATGCAGCGCAGCACACACTTACTCACTTTGCGGGGTCACGTAACGTGCAATGTGCGGGCATATTTGTTCACTGTGGAAAGCCTACGAGAGAGCTTATTGTGTGCCGATAGTAGGCGTGTTAACAAGATAACCATCCTTCGGCTTGGCACAGTTTTTCAGTGTTGGCTGCGTGTGGGCCTGCAGAAAACAACTATTGGAAACTGGGTGAAGTACAGTGTATTTTTGTTTCGTTTGGAGCATTTGGGTAAATTGTCTCCATGTATTTCTTGTTGATTTTAAATTGAGGATAAGTGAACTAGTACTTACTGGATGAAGTAAGGACACTTGCCCAGGACTTAGCTTTCAGCAGTTGCCCCAACAGTATTTCAGCGAACTAATCCCACTTTGGGTGAAGAAGGGTTGCTAAATTTCCTTTGTAAACTTCACCATGGACACACAGAATTTATCTCTTCAACCACTGCAAGTGTTTTGGCTGGGGGGGGGGGGGAGCCTATGTATGAAACGGGTGGAGTGGAAAGCATACTTCCTAAACTTCAGAAAAATAAAGAAAAGGGGGCAGGGTAGAAACACCCTGACCCCCTAGACCTGCTCACGGAGCTCCAGGGACCACCATCTCCTCGGGGCTCTAGTCATTAAGTTGCGGGGGGCATCATGGCCCCCCGCAGCCCTGGAGAATGCCACCTCACAGGGACTTTATTCATACAATAAAAAAGCATGGGGGGAGCTCAGGACACCCCACGCAGCCCCGAGGACCGCCACCTTCCCTGAGCTTTAATCATTAAGTTACAGGGGGGCATCATGGTCCCCACAGCTCCAGGGACCAAAGTGTATTGAGTTGTAGTACATTGAATTCATGCTTTTGCAGAGTCACATTTGTAAATTTGAGAAAAAAAACTACACTACTATGTGATTGGGTGGCTCTAAAAAGAGCCCTTGTGTTCATTATGAGTTTGTTGAAGCTACATGTAAGTGCAGATGCAGAGCTTTAGGTTGTTGAGAAAAACTCTGTTTCCTTGATCTGTGAAGTGTACTCCATCACTTCTGTAGATGTCGTCCATATCAAAACGTAGATTGTTATTGTAGATGGACCCCATTCTATGATCTCTTAGATATGCAGAAAAAGCTTTATTGACATTATTCCTAGCTTTTTCAATCTGTGGACATTGATGTGACCACATCCATTTCTGTCTTTGGCATATATTAGAGTAAACAAAGACAGTTTGAGGTAAAAGCAAAATCAATTGTGCAAAGGTGTCCTTCAAGAACATTTCCAAATCTACTACAGTCAGTGTGCCTAGGTCATTGCCACCACAGTGCACAATCATGAGGTCAGGGGGTTGGACATGCAAAAGGGTTTTAACCAAAGGCATCAATTGGTGCCACTTTAATCCTCTCTGTGTAATCCATTTAATATCCACATTTTGCAAAGCTAGGTATTTAGCAATACCTCTGTGTTCAGCATATGTTTTGCACCAGAAAACATAGCTGTGTCCAACAACCCACACTGTAAGCATCTTGAAGGGATGTCTGGAAGGAATAAAAAGATGTCTGCAGCTGAGGTAGTCATTTGGTAGAATGAGAGGTATCTAAAATGGTGGAGAACATGCTGTTTTAAAAAAAAGTAGAGAATTGATGGGCTGTTTAAGAAGATTGTACACGGAAAAATAGGGTGCATGTTACTTTCTTTAAAAGCATGTTTCTTATTGGTTAGTAAAAAATATTTGAAAGGTACAGTAGAGAGGATAAGGTCCTATTTTGCAAGTGTCAACCACACCTGCTGTTTGCATTTGTAAGCTTGTGTGCTGAACCTGAAGACATGGTGAACTTGAGACCTGACAGTTCACTTCAATATTCCATGAACTGTTGCTATGGAAACTGGCATTAAGCAAAAGGGGGTGTTAAAGATTGCAGGAATCTGTTAGCATGAGCTGAAAGCCATTTTGTTCCTGGCAGCCATTTTAGTTAGCTATGTGCTTTCTCCCTCTTCCTGAGCCATGCACATGCTCAGAGGGACCTGTAGCTGCCAGAATGCACCTGCTCCTAGTATAGAACTGTCAGGCTGTTCTAACTGATGTCAGCAACTCATTACTCCTCCAACTTGTTGACTGTGCATTTTCTGTATGACCATCTTTGTGTGTAACTCTTCTCATGTGTTCTTGTACCGCCTCCTTTTGAGCCCCTGTGTGGGTATTTAAAGCCCCTGTTCTCTGTACTCCTTAGAATGTCTCCTACAGTGGTCTGAGGGTACTGTGTGACACAATCTCCCTCATCTGAGGTTAATAAATGCATTGTTTTTATAGTACAGCTTCTGTGCCAATCTCTTCTTTGTTGGTTTAAAAGGACCAGGTGTATCAATGAACCCCTTGGAAGGTTTTTATTTCTTCGGGGGGAAGGGTTGAATGCTATCTGACGTTTTAAAATGTGGACTTGTAATTTATATATAAGTTTAATGTTATTAAAGTAAGATTTCCCAAGACAGTACTATCTTTAGAAGTGGTGTGTTGTTAAAAAATAGTGACATTTTTATTTGTAAGATATTTCTGAACTCACGTATGAATTCACGGTTCTACTGCGTTGGTGCACGGTGGAATCGCGCCTCCAGAAAAGTTCCAGAATCAGTTTGGGCACTTTTAGAAGTCAGTTGGTAAGGTTTAATATGTCTAACCAATAGAAATGTGTTTTTCAATTTGAAATTATGTAGAAAGCAATGTGATTTGTTACTTACATTTATTTGTGTGGAGAAAGAGAGGGAAAGTTTGCCATTACTGTTTTTACCTTATTGAGAGAGGTGCATTACATTGATTATGTGCATTAGAAAATCTTTCATGACCTTCTGATATTTCATATTCTACAAATCAATTTGGAAGTTATATATTTCTGAGATGTATTATGTATTAGCTTTACTTTTAAACTTTAAAAATTATTCAAAAACTGTGATGTTTGAAATATATTATTAAATGTAGAGATGTGTATTGTAGTTTTTTATATTGGAGTTAAATGTTGTAAGAAATAGATTTTGTATAGTAATAGGTGTATATTGGAAGATGGATTTGTGATTATGGTAGTTTGTTTTAGTGTGTGCATATGAA
This sequence comes from Triturus cristatus, assembly GCF_964204655.1. Taxonomy (NCBI): domain Eukaryota; kingdom Metazoa; phylum Chordata; class Amphibia; order Caudata; family Salamandridae; genus Triturus; species Triturus cristatus. Next base: position 749,134,054 of record NC_140581.1, read on the forward strand.
CATTTGTAGTATACCGCATAGTTTTAGGTGTTTGTTTGACATTTGAAGTGGAGTCTGTTAAGTTTAAAGGTGTACATGGACTTCTGTCACAAGTATGTTTCTACTTGTATATGTATTTTCATACTTCTTATACATTTTAAGGTGCTTGATGTATAACAAAGAGGTGTTGTTGCTTTTAATGTGGTAGGCTGAACACTATGAGTAGTAGTAGAATGGTGAAGATACAGTATAATAGTGTGGTTTAAAAGATGTTGAGATCAGGTATTAGTGACTACGCTACTTTTTATAAGTCTCTAGAGAGGTACAGTTGAAATATGCCACATAAATTTTGATGTTCGCTTTAAATTTGAAGTTTGTTCTGTGAATTGTTGAGTTGTGCATAGTGTTGTGGTAGATACATATCCATGCATGCTTTCAGGATGTTGCACTTTGTTCACTCATTTTGGCACAATCAGAGTACTACTCCAATGTCTCAGGCAGTACCCATGCACTTATAAAATCACCCAGGCAGTTTCTGTGTATTCTTGTAATCCCCCAGATATTATTCCGCAATTTAAGTAAACATCCAGGCATTATGTATGTACTGCTTAATTCCCGCGACATTATCTTTGCACTAATGCAATCACTAATGCATTAGCTATACAATGATTCAATCACCTAGGCGCTACTCTTGCACTCCTCCAGTCACTCAGCCACTACTGCAGCACTACTTCAATCACCCAGGCACTACATATACACTTATAAAATTACCTAGGCACTTCCTATGTACTCCTGTTATCTCCCAGATATTACCCCTGCAATCATGGAATCACCAGGTATTGCCAGTGTACTCCTTTAATCCCCCAGACATAACTTCTACAATCATGCAATAACCAATGCATTATCTATACACTGGTTTAATCATCCTGGCTATACCCTTGCACTCCTCAAATTATCTTTTCACGATATATACATTTTAAGGTGCATGATGTATAACAAAGAGGTTTTGTTGCTTCTTACGTGGTAGGCTGTACACTGTAAGTAGTAGTAAAATGGTGAAGATGCAGCATAATAGTGTGGTTTAAAAAATGTTGAGATCTGGTATAGTGACTACGCTACTTTTTATAAGTCTCTAGAGAGGTACAGTTGAAATATGCCACATAACTTTTGGTGTTTGCTTTAAATTTGAAGTTTGTTCTGTGAATTTTTGAGGTGTGCATAGTGTTGTGGTAGAGATATATGCATGCATGCTTTCAGGATGTTGCACTTTTTTCACTCATTCAGGCACTATCACAGTACTACTCCAATGTCTCTCACCCAGGAAGTTTCTGTATACTCTTGTAATCCCCCAGATATTATCCCTCAATTTATGCAAACACACCGGCATTATGTATGTACTGCTTAATCCCTGAGACATTATGTTTGCACTCATGTAATCACCAATGCATTAGCTATTCAATGATTCAATCACCCAGGCACTGCCCTTGCACTCTTCCAATCACTCAGGCACTACTGGAGTACTACTTCAATCACCAAGGCACTACACATACACTTATGAAATTACCTAGGCACTTCCTATGTGCTCCTGTAATCTCCCAGATATTACCCCTGCATTCATGGAATCACCAGGTATTACCTATGTTCTCCTTTAATCCCCGAGACATAACTTCTGCAATCATGCAATCATCAATGCTTTAGCTATACACTGGTTCAATCACCCAGGCAATACCCTTGCACTCCTCCAATTACCTTTTCACGATCTATGCACTCCTCCAATCACTTAGCCAATGGCAATGCACTTATAAAATCACCCGTGAAATACCTCTCCACTGTTACAATCATTGAGGCACTACCACAGTATTACTCCTATCACCCAGGCAGTACCAATGCACCTATACAATAACCCAGGCACGTTCTTTGTACTCCTATAGTCCCCAGATATTACCTCTGAACTCATGCAATCACCAATGCATTAGCTACACATTGGTTCAACCACCCAGCCAATACCCTTGCAGTCCTCCAATTACCTTTTCACAATATATGCACTCAGGCCATCACTTAGGCAGTGCCCCTGCACTTATAAAATCACCCGGCACTACTTTTGCAGTCCTCCAATCACTAAGGCACTACCACAATAGTACTCTAATCACCTAGGCATTATCGATGGACTTATAAAATCACCCAGGTACTTCCTATGTACTCTTATAATGCCTAGATATTATCCCTCAACTCATGAATCACCCATAGATTACCTATGTACTCCTACAATCCCTTAGACATTACCTCTGCACTCATGCAATCACCAGTGCATTAGCTATACAGTGGTTCAATCACCCAGGCACTACCCTTACACTCCAGCAATCAGCCTCTCAGAATCTATGCACTCGTCCAACATTTAGCCAGCACCCATGCACTTATAAAATCACCCAGGCACTATCTTTGCACTCCTCCAATCACTCAGGTATTCGTTCGGTACTCCTGCAATCACCCAAGCAGTACTCATGCACTTATAAAATCAACTACTCACTTGGTATGTACTCCAGTAAAACCTGTAGATATTACCTCTGTAGTCATGGACTCACCCAGGCACTAGTTATGTACTACCCCTGCAGTCATAGAAATATGCAGAGTCTACCTATGCACTTATGTAATAACCCAGGCACTAGCTTTGCAGTCGTACAATTTCCCAGGCCGTACTGTTGCACTTATGTATTCACCTAGGCACTACTCCATGACTTATCCATGCTTTCAGGTGCTATTTAAACACTTATCCATGCACTCAACCTGTATGTGTGCACTTATGCAATTAGCCAGTCGCTATCCATCTTCTCCTGTAATTACCCAGTGATTACCCTTGCACTCACACAATCACCCAAGCACTACCCATCGAGTTGTGCAATCACTGAGGCAGAACAATTACATGTTTCAATTGTAGGTTTCACTATATTCCAGATATATTGTTTAATATTTCTTTTAGACATGATGATGATTTGAAAAGGTAGAGACATATGTATGATTGCTTATAACAATATGGAGAGACTTATGGTTGAGTCATGTAATAGTCTGCTGCTTTATATTTGGCTAGGCACAACACTCATGCAGTTATACTAAACCTAAGTACTACTCATGCAGTCTTCAAATGATCCAGGCACTACATATGCACTGCTGTAATAACTTAAACATTACTGCTGCACTCATGCAATCACTGAGGTATTATCCATGCACTCTGTGAATCATGTAGCCACTACTCATGCACTTATATGATCAGCCAGGCACTACTGTTGCAGTCCTTCTATCACAGACGCACTACCCTTGCACTTATGTAATCACTCAGCCAGTAGTCATGCTGCTATGAAATCACCCAGGCACTACCTTTGAACTTATCTATTCAACCAGGCACTACTTTAGTAGTCCTGTAATCAACCAAGAAGTACCCATGCACTTATAAAATCACTTGGTCTCTTCCTATGTAGTTATGAAAATCCCCTGATATTACCGCTGTAGTCATGCAATCACGCAGGTTTTACCTGTGTACTACTTTAATCCCTGAGACGTTACCCCTATACTCATGTAACCACGAATGCATTAGCTATACAGTGCTTTCCTCACACTGGCAGTATCCTTCTGGTCTTTCAATCACAGACGTACTACTGTTGTACTTATGTAATCACTCAGCCAGTACTCATGCACTCATAAAATCATCCAGCCACTGTCCATGAACATATAAAATCTCCTAGACACTGCCCTTGCACTCCTCCAATCACCCAGGCACTAACTGTGCACTGAAGTGCTTAAAATATACCATATGTTTTTAGATTTCTATTTGAAATGAAAAGTGCAGCTTTTTAAGTGTTAAAGTGTGCATTATCTTGTGACTGAGGTATGTTTGTATTTGCAGATGTATTTTTATATGTGTTATGCATGTAAAGATGGTTGATGTATAAAATACAGGTATATATCTATTTTTTATTTTTTTTATATATGATAGTACTAGAGAAAGGTAGAGACTCATGCATCCATGCTTTTTTAAATATGGGTTGACTTACAATAGAGATATGTGAAGGGATGTTCTTTTGTATTTTGGTCGGCTGTACATCTGAGTAGTAGTAGTAGGACGGTTATGTAGCAGGAGCAGTAAAGTGATGTTTAATATATGTTGGGCGAGGAACTGCTGATTATGGTGGTTTAAAAGAGTCTATGTAAAACTTTATTTGATGTATGCCAGATAAATCTAGGTGTCTCTTCCAAATGTTAAGAGTAGTGTGTCAACTTTTATGGTCTGCATGGTCGTTTGATTGATGAATTTCAGAGTTGCATATGTATTCTCATACGTAATATGCATCTTAAGATGCTACATGTTTGAAAGAGAGATATATATTTTTAGGTATGTTTCTATTAAAAAGGTAGAGACACATGCATACATGCCTTTATGAATATGGTAAGATTTATAAGAGAGATATGCGTTGGTTTGATGTTTCCCATTTGGGTAGGCCCAATACCCTGAGCAGTTAGAGAATGGTGAACCTGTACTAGAAAAGTGTACAACATGTTCTAAACCACACTTTTGTGTTGCTATTTTATTATTCTTCGACTATGCTTTGATAGATGCACTCAGCCAGTTCCTCTGCACTCATGTAATCAACCAAGCACTACCCATGCAGTTTTCCAATCGTTCAGAAACAACTTTTGCACTCATTCAATCATCTAGATACTACCTATGCATTGTTGCAATTAGTCAGGCAGTACCAATGCATTCCTTGATGCATGAAGGCACCATCTGTGCATTGCTCTAATCACACAGGTATTATTTTAGCACTCATGCAATCACCCAGGTATTATGTATGCCATTTTTCAATCACTCAGAGAGTACCCATGTGCTCTTGCAATCACCTAGGCACAATGCGTGCACTCATGCACTCACCCAAGTATCACCTATGCACTACTTCAATCACTCAGGCAGTAGTCTAATTTCATAAGCACTACCCCTGTATTCTGTTACTACTCAGCAGGTTGCACTTCTCCAATCACTCAGGCGCTACTGCAGTACTACTTAAATCACCCAGGCAGTACACATGCACTTATAAAATCACCCAGGCACTTCCTATCTACTCCTAATATTTCTCAGATATAACCCTTGCAATTATAGAATCACCAGGCATTACCTATGTACTCCTCTAATTCCCCAGACATAACTCCTGCAATTATGCAATCACCAATGTGTTAGCTATACACTGGTTTAATCCCCCAAGCAATACCTGTGCACTCCTCCAATCACTTAGCTAGTGCCAATGTACTTATGAAATCACCCAGGCACTACCTCTACACTCTTGTAATCACTAAGGCACTACCACAGTATTACTCCCATAACCCAGGCAGTACCAGTGCACTTATAAAATCATCCAGGGACTTTCTATGTACTCTTGTAGTCTCCATATATTACCTCTGAACTCAAGCAATCACCAATGCATTAGCTACATATTGGTTTAATTACCCAGGCAATACCCTTGCAGTCCTCCAATTACCTTTTCACAATCTATGCACTCGGCCTATCACTTAGGCAGTGCCCATGTACTTATAAAATCACTCAGGCACTACTTTTACAGTCCTCCAATTACTGAGGCACTACCAGAATAGTACTCCAATCACCTTGGCAGTATCGATGGACTTATAAAATCACCCAGGTACTTCCTATGTACTCTTATAATGTCCCAGATATTATCCCTTAACTGATGAATCACCCAGAGATTACCTATGTACTCCTGCAATCCCTTAGACATTACCTCTGCACTAATAGAATCACCAGTGCATTAGCTATACAGTGGTACAATCACCCAGGCATTATCCTTAAACTCTTCCAATCAGCCTCTCAGGATCTATGCACTCGTCCAAACATTTATCTAGTGCTCATGCTTTTATAAAATCACCCAGGCAGTACCTTTACCGTCCTCCAATCACTGAGGTAGTACCAAAATAGTACTCTAATCACCAAGACAGTATCGATGAACTTATGAAATACCCTCGGCACTTTCTATGTACTCTTGTAGTCCATCAGATATTACCCCTGAACTCAAGCAATCACCAATGTATTAGCTACTTACTGGTTCTATCACTCATGCACTACCCTTGCGCTCTTCCAATCACCCTCGCAGCATTTATGCACACCTTCAATCACTCAGCCAGTACCTATAAACTTTTAAAAATTAATTAAGCACTACCTACGCACTTATGCAATCACCCAGGCACTACCTTACTACACCTGTATTCACCAAGGCACTACTCTTATTTTAATAGAATCACACAGGCACTATGGGCCCGATTCACAGAACAAACTTAAGACAAAATGCTAAACTTAGTAACATTCTGGTATTCACAGAATGCACTTACTACTTCTGGTATTCACAGAATGAACTAACTACTTTTGCGATTCACAGAATAAACTTACTACTTTTGCTATTCACAGAATGGATTTAAGACTACTAACTTTACGTCCGCACTCGGGCCGGAAATTTCCGGCCCGAGTGCGGACGTAAAGTTAGTAGTCTTAAATCCATTCTGTGAATAGCAAAAGTAGTAAGTTTATTCTGTGAATCGCAAAAGTAGTAAGTTCATTCTGTGAATACCAGAAGTAGTAAGTGCATTCTGTGAATACCAAAATGGTACTAAGTTTAGGATTTTGTCTTAAGTTTGTTCTGTGAATCGGGCCCTGTCTCTGCAGTCATGCATTCACTTAGATACTACCTCTGCACACATGTAATTTCTCAGGTATTATCCATACACTCATGCAATCACCTAGGCATTATCCCTGCACTCATGCAATCAGCCAGGCATTACGTAAGCAGTGCTTCAATCATCCAGCCACTACACATGCACTTATGTAATGACCCAGGCAGAACTCTTGCACTATGCAATCACTGAAGTACTATCTAGCATTGTTCCAACCAGTCAGGCACTATCCATGTGTTCTTTGATGTACCAAGGCAGCATCTGTGTATTAGTCAAATCATGCTGGCATTGTCTTTGCACTCATATAGTCACCCAGGTATTACCTATGCAGTTCTTCAAACACTCAGACAGTACCTATGCACTCCTCCAATCACCCAGGTACTACCCATGCAGTTATGGAATGACGTAAGTATTACCTATGCAGTTTTTTAATCACTCAGGTAGTACTCATGCAGTCCTCTAATTTCATAGACACTACACCTACACTCATGTAATCACTTAGGCACTATGACTTCATAGGGTGTTGGGCCTAGTAAAAGATATAGCAGCACCCTTTCATATGTCTCTGGTGTAAGTGTCACAATGTTTTTAAAAACATGTGTGCACATGTCTGTACTGTCTGTTAGTAGTGTCATATATCAAAGAAACATACAAATAGATGTTTAGTTGTGTTTTATATCTGTACTATGTTCAGATGTATAAGACATATCACAATCTATGTACAAGATCAGACATATCTTAAACAGAAGACCATGAAGACGTTAAAAGTTGAGAGAGTGCACTTCATATTTCAAAGAGACACTTAGATTTATTTAGTGCACTTCAAGTGAAGTTTTCCAGAGAGTCTTACAAAGTATTATAATCACTAATTTGTCACATAACATATGTTAAACATTACTTTTCTGGTGCTGCTGCTGCTTTACCATTCTACTAGTAGTTAAGTATTGAACATAGTCAAAATAAATAAGCAAGAAACAAGAGAAGTGCCGACAGAAGCAATAGAGGTGCAGAAGGAGGCAAGAGAAGTGCATAAACAGGCAAAAGAAATGGAGAAAGATTGAAGAGCAGTGCGGAAGGAACCAACAGAGGTGTAGAAGGAGGCAAGAGGGGTGCAGAAGGAACCAAGAGAGGTGTAAATATTTGCAAGAGAGGTGTAGAAAGAAACAACAGAGGTACAGATGAAGACAAGACAACTGCAGAAAGAGGCAACAGAGGTGCAGAAAAAGGGAACAGGGGTGCAGAAAAAGGTAAGATAAGTGCAGAAAGAGGTAAGAAGGATGTAGGAAAACGTAACAGGGGTGCAGAAAGGGTAATTGAAGTGCAGAAAGAAGCAAGAGTAGTGGAGACAAAAACTTAGATATAGAAAAAGGGAAGTGGGATAGAGCAAGACCAAGAGAAGTGCAGAAAGAAGCAAGAGATGTGTAGAAAGAGATAAGCGAGGTAAAGAAAGAGGGGAGAGGGGTGCAGAAAGAGGCAATAGAGGTACACAAATAGAGAAGAAGGATGCAGAAAGAGATAACAAGAGTACAGAAAAAAGCAATAGAGTTGCAGAAAGAAGCAAGAAAAGTTGAGAAAGAAACAACAGAGATGCAAAAAGAGGAAACACTGCTGTAGAAATAGGCAACAGAGAGGCAGAAAGATGGAAGAAGGGTGCAGAAAGAGGTAACAGGAGTACAGAAAGAGGCAACATGGATGCAGAAAGAAGCATGAGAGGTACAGAAAGAAGCAATAGAGGTGCACAAAGAGGTACAAGGGGTACACAAAGGGGAAGAGAATTGAAGAAACATATTTAAGTAGTACAGAGGTATTCAAGAGGAGTGTAGAAACAGTGAAGAAAAGTGCATAGAGAGAGAACATGGGTGAAGAAAGAGAGAAGAGAGGTGTAGAAAGAAAGAAGAAGGCTGTAGAGAGGAGTTATAGTTAGGTATTGACTTTATTATCTTTTTGAAACCATGCATGTATGAGTCTGTGCTTTTTGCTAGTGTACTATATATAGAAAAGCATACATATATATATACTTCTGTTTTATATGTAAAGCGTATTCAAATGTATAAAACATATGAAAATACATGTGCAAGTAGAGACATATCCCAATCACAACATTATGCAGGCCTTAGATGTTGACAGATTGCACTTTAGATTTGATTTGGGTAGCAGTAGAAAAATCCTTTAGTTGTGCTCTGTGATTTTGATGTATAGCTTGTGATTTATTCTAATTGTAGGAATTATGCAGTGCCTGATATAGGTTAAAAGTGCATTTATACATAAGAATGTTTGTATATAATTATTTTAATAATAGTAAATTATTTAACAAAACTATTTAAACTTTTCTTTTTATTAGATAATCTCCATAATTATTAGGAAAAATTCAGTTTGACAAGAAAAGTGCAAAAGAAAAGAGAACAAAAAAAGTACTATTTGAAGGAGAGAGAAAAGCAGAAATTAGATGAAGTACAACATGTGACATGGAAGAAAAAATTCTGGTAAGAGAACTAAAGAATTTGTTAAAAGAGTTTTTAAGAATGTAATACATTTTCAATATGGGGAAATGAGAAAGAAAAGTTGTACAACCAATCAGAAAAAAACAAAAAAAAGGACAAATTAATGGAAAATAAGGTTATGGGAAAACAATCTATATTGAAAGATGGATGAAAGAATATAAAGACTTTAGGAAGAGAATGTGTAAAAGCAGAGTATTACAAAATGTATTGAAAGATTGCAAATAATATAAAAGATCAGCATTTTACGAGAAAAAAAAACAGATTGAAAGTGTAGTCCAAAAGGCTTTTGAATTGAAAAGAAGATTGTTTATATTAGTATTGAAGAGAATGAAGACATTGAATAAAACAATGCAGTTTATGAAGGAGAAAAGTAAAAGAAAAAGACTGGCTGATAAAAATTAACTTCTGCAAAACAAATTCGGGTGAATGGAAGCACACTTCTAGTACTGAATCTTTTTTTTAATGAAGAAAGCTATTTTCAACAAATTACATTAGTTCATGCAGTTTACACCAGGGGTTGTTGTTATGAGGCTAAAAACGGTTGTCCAATTGAAAAAGAAAAGATGGTTCTTAGAAATGTGGAACAAGCAATAGCTGAAGAAGTTCAAGGGAGACGTACACTAACTCAAGTGTATAGGTGGGATTGTAGTAGTATTTGTAGTATACAACAGGAATCTATTGATATATTATGAAATTTCTTACGAGATTATGGTAACAAAGTGTTAAACAAGAGATTAAGATGTTGCAAGGACTAGATCCTTGTAAAGTGAGAAAATGTAGTAACTTGCAGGGTCATTCTCTGGCTTGCCTTTTTAGAAAAGTGTGTAGAAGTACTTTTCATCATTTAAGAATGTTAGCAGTACATCACTCAGAAGTACAGACGTTAGTGAGAAGATTGTACTATGTAAAAAGTCCTGCATTATCTTTAAGTGAAATAAACACTGCTCTTTTGCATAGTTCAGTATTGGATGTAAAAAAAGCTTCAGATGATATAAAGTTTCATTTCTTTGGTCCTCAAGAGTGTAGAGAAAGTGGGAGTTTGATAAGTGTAGGTGTTGAAGAAGAGTTGGAAGATACTATTACTGAGAAGTTTGCAGAAGAAATTACAAAGTTTAAGTTAGTTTCTTGTGAGAAACCAAACTATGTTTGTATCTGTTGTCGAGGTACTCATTATAGAAGTCAAACTAGGAATGTTGATGTGCATTTTAAAAGTGATAAGGAAAACAATGATAAGTGGGAGCAATTTGGTGCATATTTGTTGGTGGAAGGTCGTTTTGAGTTGGGTAGTGATCAACGTATTTGTAAATATTGTTACATCAAAAATCAGCGGGGAGGCAAGATGGCGGCTGTGTGAATGCTGTAGGAGCCGCTCTCCCTGCTGCTGCTATAATGCTGGTAAAACGGACATTTATTTAAAAGGAATTAACCCCGGGAATACGGGCTAAAACCAAAGCAAAGACTTACCGCTGGAAAGGGAAATATAAACACTCCTGGTGAGCGGATCAGGCTTGGATGAGGTCAGAGCGTGGTGCCGGCGCCTTAATCACAGCAGCCGCCTGTGCTTCGACGGGAGCTTGCCACGCTGCAGCCGGAGTGAAGCTGGTGATTTCCCGGTGGGCCTGGAGGACTCTGCAGGCTCTGGTGCATTTCCGGGGCAGTCTGGATACTTTCAGGTGTGGTGGCAACATGCCGCCGAGGATTAAGGCCCCACCGAAGGACTCTGGTGCAGTTGGGGGCAGCAGTAAGGGAGCATCATTGGCCCAACGCGTGCACGCTAATCCGACAGCTCCGAACACTGCTCTCTCTGCCGGCCAGAGTGAGGAGGGGCCACACGTGAGGATGCCTTCGGAAGAGCAGTGTCTTGTCGACACAGCAACTAGACCGAAGCAACAGACGCTTTATGGAATGTTTGCAGGGCGCGCAATGGTGGACTCTTTAGGGAAAAAGTCAACAAGCAAAGGTAACGGCAAAAATAATTTATCTAAGGCGGCAAATATCCCTGAGATGGTGGAAAATACAATAGGGGACTCAATTGGGGAAGTTCTTGCTACAAGTGAGATATCCTCTGTGGCAGTGACAGTGACAATGTCTAAAGTGTCTATTAATACAGAAAGGAAAGATCTAAGTCTGGATGACCCAAATGCTAAATTGCTGAGTACAAGCACAGTAGTGGAAGAAAGGAGGGCGGTTAATAATGGAATACAAGGAGACACCTCTAATCAAATTACGCTTGACACTTGCAACTCCCGGGAGTTAAATTTAAAGAATAGGGTTTCCTCCCAGATGGATAGCAAGCACATAGGGACTCCAGAGGGGGATACATTTTTCTCGCTGACAGATGAATCAGAATTTACCAATAACAGCGAGAGTGAAGGCACTGATCATGAGTTCACTGGTGAGGATAGTGGTAGCCCTCCCTTAAAACCTGAAACTCAAGGGCGACTACCAGTTCGCACTAAAAGGCAAAGTATCAGAGGCAAGGAAAAAAGCTTAGAGTCAGATAACAGTCAACTAAAGTGGGATTACTCCACTACTCATTTTGAGATAGAAACTGATGACAAGATTGGTTTTCAGTCGGATCTCCCTGAAACACCAGTGGAACCTAAAAATCAAAATAATCCGGGGCTTCCCCCATCGATGGAGTTAATTTATTCAACGTTAAAACAAATGCAGACAGAAGCACATCATGAACACAAGAGAGCCCACCTAGCTACTAAGAAACTCCAAGGGGCTATACGCAAGGTTAATAAAACATGCTCTGAAATTATGGACCACAGCACTAGAGGAGCGTATCGTTCAACTTGAGGCAGGGGCTGATAATACAGGACAACAAATAGTGTCGAATGAGAGTAGGATGTCCGATGTAATCTGGAAACTAGAGGACTTTGAAAATCGGCAGCGCCGAAATAATCTCCGTTTACTAGGAATTGCTGAAAAGGCAGAAGGGGATGACATTTGTGGATTTGTCCTTAGACTACTTAAGGGCGTTTTTCCCGAACTGACTCAGTGGAACTGGGAAGTGGAGGTTCAAAGAGTGCATTGATTTCCTTTGATGCTAAAGAAGAGAGCTGGACAGGATGAGAAACCCAGAACCATACTTATATTTTTTGGAAATTTTTTGCTGCGTCAGTCCGTCTTTGAGAAAGCCAGACCGGATCCGAGACGAACAGCTGAGGGGTACTTCTTCTTTGTTCGACCTGATTTCTGTCATACCACCGTAGAGAGGAGATGGAGACTCCGGCAGTTAATAACCCCTTTCCAGAAGCTGGGTTGCTTTTTAATGAACCCCGCTAGACTTAAGGTTATGCTTAAAGGCACAAGTAGAGTATTCACTTCAGAGATACTGGCCCAGGAGTATCTGCATGAACTTTCTCAGAAATAGGGTTCTCCCCCTTCTTTTTTTCCCGGGGGTTTTCTGATTCTACTGCATGGTTTTGACTTTTCATTATGTTCTTTTTGACAGGGAACGGCAAGGGGCACAGCATGACACAGGAGGCATCACAAGGGTCCACGGATCTTTTTTGCCTTTTTGTAGGGGTTGGGGAGGGGTCAGGGGCGGAGGGGGTCCGAAAGGGGGGAAGGTTTTTATTATTTTTTTATACACACATTGATATTGGGTGGGCACTTCTGAGGATGGGTAAGCATATCTTTCAATGAAGAAATTTAGAATAGCCACAATTCATATTTCTCGACTGAATAATCCCCAAAAGAGACGGAGAATTAGTTTGGATATTCAATTTCTGCAGGCAGATATTCTTTGCTTGCAGGAGACACATATAGAAGCCAGTAGGAGTGGGTTTTTGGAGCTGACAGGTTATCAGCGGATCTCTCGTACCACACAGGATACTGGGACTAGAGGGGTGGCCGTATTAGCAAGGAAAGGGTTAGCCAGATTTCCACAATCTTATGTTGATAAAATGGGTAGATGGATAATCATACAATGCTGTCTGGAAAATAGTGCTTTTACACTTTGTTCAGTTTATGGATCTGTGCTTGATGATCCAGCACTGTATGAGTGGCTCAAGATAGAATTAGTGCGCTGGCATCTGCCCCTTATAATTTGTGGGGATTTCAATATTAATATGAACTGTCAGATCTCCAACCAACCTGATGTAGTGTACAATGGTCATAAACCTAAAGTGTATAGAGCTATTTTACAATTAAAACTCCTGCTTGGGCTAGTAGTCGTATGGGCTAAACAAGAAACCAATGATCCAAGTTTTACGTATTATTCTGCACCACATAAAACACATGCTCAGCTGGATTATTGTTTTGTGTCACAGGAGCTCTTACAAAGAAGCAAAATAAGTAAATTCCACAGAGTTATGTCTGATCATAACCCGCTGGTGTTAGAAGTAAATATTCAGATAAAAACTCCACTGTCACGATGGACATTTAATAGAGCTTTATTAAGCCAGGAAAATTATATACTACATATGGAGAAGTGGATCCCTAGGTTCATTAAGGAAAACGTGGGAAGTACTAGTATTTGTGTTGTTTGGGATACTTTAAAGGCTGGTATTAGAGGAGAAACATCTATGTTTGGTTGGGAAAAAAACTGTTACAGAAATTATATGATGATCTGGGAAGAGCAGAAGTTGACCTGATTGAGATTCTTTCTGGCGGGGGCGACCCGGTGTTAGCTCAGTCAAGGATCATACTCATCAGGTCAGCAATTACAGAGATTTCAATTCAAAGGTCGGCTGGTAGATATATGGCCTGGCGGAGCAGGGCATATGAAAGTAATGAAAGGGTTGGACACATGCTAGCAGTCTGTACTCGGGGAAAAAACGGTCCAAGCCCGGATCGTTGAAATTAAAGATCCCAGTGTGGGCATGGTTTCGGACCCTGTAGATATTCTCACTGCTTTTCAAAAATTTTATCAGAAATTGAATACAGATGATATCCAGATAGGGGATCAAGAGTTTAGAGAATATTTTACTGGGCTATATTTAGAGAAGATTTCCCCAGAGGAGAGAAGAAGATTAGAAGCACCAATCTCAACTGACAAGATAACAAAGGTGATATACCGTCTGGTAAAGCAGTGGGTACGGATTTGATACTAGGGGAGTTTTATAAAATGTTTAAAACACAGTTGATAGATATTATGTTCGAGCTCTTTCTAAATGCACAATTAAGTGAGATGGCTCCGGAATCGTGGAAATCCGCCAATATTGTAGTATATCCGAAGAAAGATAAACCTCTAAATGAACTAGGATCATATCGCCCAAAAATGTTGGTTAACAGCGACACAAAAATCTATTCGAAGATTTTAGCTAACAAACTTGCCTCAGTGATTCAGAAAGTAGTTTCTCCATGTCAACACGGCTTTGTCCCGGGGAGAGGAACGATAGATCATATTCAGCGTACAATTGCCTTATTTGATAGGGTCTCCTGGCCTTTTTTATGGGCAATTATGGAAAGAAAGGGTCTGGGAAAAGGATTTATTGGGGCTATCAGTTGCATGTACCAAGAACCTGTTGCCAGAATTGCCATGATGGGCTCTACTTCTGAAGTAATTAAAATTAGCCGTGGCACGCGACAAGGGTGCCCTTGTTCTCCTCTATTGTTTGCGGTCTACATCGATCCTTTAATAAAGAAAATAGAGGAGAACCAAATGATTCAAGCTTTACACACTATCGGAGGGGGCACCAAGATTTTAGCATACGCGGATGACTTGGCAATAATAACACCAAATCCGAGAGAGGCCCTTACAGAAATAGAAAGGGAAGCAAATCAATTTGGCAAGATTTCAGGGTTCTATCTTAACGAAAATAAGACATTAATAGTCAAGAATGAGAAAGCTGTTCTGGACGATGCTAGAGTAGTGGGAAACACTAGGTATTTAGGGGTTAAAATCAATGCTAATGTAGATGAAATCGTCAATATTAATCTGGAACCTCTGATTCAGAAATCTAAGGTAGAGTTTGATAGGATGAATAATCTTTATTTAACACTATTAGGTAGGTGTAACGTGATCAAAATGTTGTTTTTACCTAACGTTTTATACTTTTTAAGAGCCATTACCATGGAGATAAACAAATCATGGTTTTTGATGATGAATCAAATGAATACTAGAGTTTTGTGGGCTGGGCAATGTCCTCGAAGAGCTTTGAAATATATGACCTTGTCTAGAGATCGTGGAGGCTGGTCAGTTCCTAATTGCCAACTATATTATTGGGCTGCGGCACTTCAGCAGATGTCTGTGCTATTGGGAAGACATAGTGGGACAATAAGAGAAACAGCCAATGTTCCCATGTTGGAGCCGGCCTCGTGGCGTCGTCCTGTTCCCCCTCACTCAGCTGCACGAGGTCCCATGCACCTCGGGGCTCCTCCATCTTGGATTACACGTCACTCCACGTGACCACCTCCGTGACCCTGCTCTACCCGACCTCGGTCCCAGCGAGGCCCGACATCGAGGCGCCCACCCCTGGCCCGGGGGATACCACGTGAGCCCTTTCCACTCCCGGCGGAGGGCAGTATCGATGGGACCCCCAACCGTCCTTCCACACCTAGGTGCGACCGCCCCACAGCTCTCTGGGGCCTGGCGCCTCTCCTGCTGGGCGTCTGGCCGCGCCCTACCCGGCCTCCCCGCCCTCCTGGGCGCAAGGGTCCGGACATCAAAGGGCTCACGACCTATATCTGGGGCGACTCGACAACAAGAGGACAGTTGTATCCTGGAGTCAAGAGCCCTGCTGATCGGATCGCGGCTGACCCTACGGAGAAAGACTCTGCCTGAAACTACCTGCTGAGCCCTGCTGACGACGTCGCGGCTCCATCCTGCTTACAAGACCTTCACGAACCTTTGGGGCCCTGCTGACGCCGTCGCGGCCCGACCTTGTTGAACTTGCCATCAGAGCCCAGCTGACCTCGTCGCGGCTCGACCGAAGCGGACCTACCACCGGAGCCCTGCTGACTGTGTCGCGGCTCGACCCAAGCAGAACTACCACCTGAGCCCTGCTGACGCCGTCGCGGCTCTCCACGTCCGAGCCACTCTGAGACAGCATCCAAGGTCTGGCGCAGAGCCCCCTCACCAGTACCTGGTTGGTACTGAGACTGTCCCGCTACCCTATTCCTTTCGAGACATTGAGACTCTTACTGGATCTCTCGATCCCACTGTACAGATTGACCGTGCTCCTTGTTTATATAAAAGAACCAAGATAAGCAACTGATACAGAGTCCTGTGTGGTGGTGTTACTTAGCCTAGTACGATTATAGGAGAAGGACCTCTCCTAGGAGGCTTCTCAGCGGCGCTCGTCTATAACTTGGCGGTAGGAAGGTGCCGGAGTAGTCCCTCCGACTCCCCGGTGGTCCTCCCTCCAACATCCCATATATGAGTTAATATTTGGGACAGAGGCCCGCGGTTGTCTCATGCGACATATTGACTTTACTTACTTTAAGAGAGTTAAATTTAAGGTACTGATTGGAGTATTTAGAGTGTGGACTGCAGTTTGGAAAAAATTGGATATTGGTAGAATTTATAGATATTCCCCCTTAGATAATAATGATGTGCTCCCAGCTATGTTTCATGATGGTTATATGAAAATATGGGTGGATAAAGGTGTGAGACTTATCGGGGATTTAATGGATGATAAGGATGTATGCTTATTTGATACTATTAAGGATAGATTTGGGATAGGGAACAATAATTTTTTTAAATACCTACAATTGAGGGATTTTTTAATCAAAAAGTTAGTTAACTGTAGTAAAGTTCCCCTATTGGAAATACTACTGGGGGCTTTTCCAACCTTATCTACAATATGTAAATTACTTAATAAAGAAATGGGTGATGATATAAACAAACATATAACCCGCTGGCAGGAGTCGCTTCAAACAGACATCGAGGAATGCGAGGATTCACTTTTGTTCAGCCAGACAGCATTTATTTCGGCCAATCTTCAAGTGCAGTGTTTTAAAACTTTGCTTAATTTATACATTTCCCCAGCACGGATTTTTAGATGGGGTGGGACGTCGGGTATACGTTGCTCTCGTTGTGGATTATCAGCCGCCAATAGTGTGCATATGTTTGCCACCTGTCCTAAACTTGACCCCTTGCTAATTGAGTTGGGTAATTATTTGAGAAATATGCTGGGATTTGAGGTAGATGTTACAACTCAAGTAATAGTTTTGGGGGAAAGTAAGCAGGAAATGGCAGAACCAAATCAGATTTTGCTATTTACAACTATGGCGGTGTACAGGCTATGTTTAGCCAGTGCATGGCTCAACAAAGATCCCTCTCAATACATGTTTGGTTGGGGAAGTTATTAGCCATATACCTGTGGGAGAGTGCAGTATATAGGCGTAGGGGATTCAGAGCGAAAAAGAAAGGGACTGCCATATGGGCGCCAGTATTTAGATGGCTTAACGAGGATTTGACCCCTCCGTTAGAATAGCTTTTTTATTTCAAAATCCTTCTAGGGTAAGGGGATACAGAATGTACTCTCATTTTTCTTTTTCTTCTTTTTCCCTTTTTTTTAAATTTCTTTAATTAATTAAACCAATTTTTTTTCCTTTTTTTCTGGTATATAATATCTGTTGTATATCTGCATAAATGTACCTCCTTAGGACCTGAGGGAGGGGGGTGGGATGTGGAGGGTTGGGGTGGGAATCGGGGGTGGGGAAATTAAAATATACAAGACATTGAGAGTTTATGTTTTGATTAGCATATGCTGTGTTGGTTGTTCTTCTGTTTGATGTCAAAAAAAAAAGTAAAATACAAAAAAAAAAGTAAATATTGTTACAACAAATTAGAAGATACTAAAATGCCAGCTTGAACTGTACATAACAACCTGGAGTTCGTAGCTATCCCTCTGGAACTGGTAGATTTAAATACTTATGAGTCCATTCTTGTTCAATCTGTGCATCCGTTTCAGATTATAGTTCGTATGGAGCCTAAAACAGGTAAGCTGCCTCCAACAGATTTACAAAGATGTTTAAAAGGGAGAGTTGTGCATTTACCTTTAGAATTTAAGAAAAATATTGAAACTGTTGATATAGAGAGAGAGTAAACTGAACCTGTAAGTATTCTAGTTAAAGGTGTAGCAACAAAGAGTCGGGAAATATGGCAAGAGTTAGTAGATGTTACCAAACTTCAAAAGGCTACTTTATATCTTGTACATAATAATATTTAAGATAAAAATGTATATGTGAAAGAAGAAAAAATATTTATAGAAGATGAAGGAGGAATTTCTACTGGCCAAATAGAAAAAGTGGACAACTCGAGGAGAGAAGAAATTTATGAACATTATAGTATACATCCTCTACATTCAAAAGAAGTGATAAGAATCACTATTGAATTATTCCAAATGAAGAAAGCGAAGCAAACTCCCATAAGTGTACGGGAAAAATGTTTCGAAGCTCATTGTTTTCCACAGCTCTTCCCCACTGGAAAAGGTGGACGATATGATGAACAACCAGTACAGATTCCAGCTTCAGAATATCGTACAACAAGATTATACTCAGAAGATCCAAGATTTCGACATTCCATATTTATTTTATCTTCTGTTTGAAAGTGACTTGTCTGGACTTTCATATGTAGTGGACCACATATTAAAAAAAGGAGTTTATCTTACACATCTTTTTGCAAAGGAATTTTTGGACAAAGTTCAACAATGAGACGATCATTTAATTAATTTTATGGCGTGTCAACGTGGTACTAATGAGCATTGGTATCATCGTCCGGAGAACTTAAATGTATGTTAAGGAACTTAGGAACCCCTATGTGGTTTGTTACGCTTAGCTGTGCTGAATACACTTAGGACGGTTTACTTGAATTTCCATGAGAAGCAAATTCAAATGTAAAAAACATTGAATTGAAGACAGCTGGAGAACTCTGTTCTTTGGATCCTGTAAATATTTGCAGATATTTTAATCATAGGTTTCAAGCTATGATGTCTTTTATCTGCAATAAAAATAATCCACCTCCTGGAGAAGTTATTGATTTCTTTTGTAGAAAGGAGTACCAAGCCAGAGGTGCTCCTCATATACGCACGCTATTATGAATCAAGAATGCACCTAAATTTGGAACCAATTCTGATGAAACTGTTTTGTCTTTCATTGAAGATTGTGTTACCTGTGCCATTCCAAAAAAAGGAGGAGAAAACAGCTTAAGACAACAAGTTTTACGGTTTCAAAGTCATCGATGTGGAAAATGTTGTAGACGGAAATACACATCAAAGGGAAGATTTTATACAAAATGTCGTTTTAGATTCCCACGTCCAGTAATTTCAAAAGGAAAAGTCAACAGTGTTATATCAGGAGTAAGACATACTAAAATGCAAAAATCTCCAAAGAATACTGAAACAGAAGTGAAGATTCAAAGTATATTAATGTCTACAATCCAGTGATTTTGTCAATGTGGAATGCAAACATGGATATGAAATATGTTGCAGATAATTTGATTGCTGTTGCTCGTTATGTTACATCATATATAACCAAATCTGAAAAGACGGAGTTGAAAGAAATGTGGGATGAAATTTCACAAGAGAAGACTCTTAGTAACAAATTGTACAGCTTTAGTTTAAAGATGCTTTCCCATCGAGAGATTGGATCCTACGAATGTTCAGATCGGTTGACCTCTTCAAGTTTATATTCGAAGTCAAGAGGAATCATTTGGGTAAGTCTAGATCTTGCTGCAACGCAAAATCGAGTTTTAAAATCTGTACAAGAAATTGAATACTTAGCATTGAATGAACCAGAGAGTACGGATATTGTTAAAACAAATATGTTGGATACGTACTATCCCAAAAGGAGTCCATATCTGGAAAACATATGTCTCTATGAAGGACTACAACATTATAGTTTTAAGAGAAATGTTACAGAAAGTATAAATGAAGAAAAATATGCAGTAATTGAATGTGATGGATGTTTGGTAAAACATGCCAAAGGAAATCTTATTAATCACAGAAAACTCAGTTGCAAAACTCCAGCTAAAATTGAATTTTTCTATTTAGCACTTCTGCAACTCTTCAAGCCTTGGCATACTGAAAAGGAATTACTTGGAGGTTTTGACTGCTGTGAAGATTCTTTTACTGCATGTAAAGATAGTATTCAAAGCACAATTTTTCCAAATTATCTACAAATGTTAAATGAAGAGATTGAACAAGAAACTACTATTGCAGCTGAAATAGCTAGAGACAGTTCTCAAGATAGTCAAAGTTCTGCTCCACTAAGTCAAGATCCATTAGGACTACCAATTCTTGAAAATGGAGCAGCAATAGCCATGAATGAAGTAGAAACGGCAATGCATCAGGCACAACAGGATATAATTGAGTTGGGAAACTTGGAAGACCAACTAAATTTTGAACAAAAAGAAATATATCAGCAAGTGACACAACAGATACAGCATGGTTTACTTTATAAAAAAAAGAGTGCAACTGCAAATCATTTAAACCTATTCAAATGTATATCAGTGGTCAAGCTGAAACAGGGAAAAGTTTCTTAATTAAAGTTATGACCAGTTATCTACAGAAAACCACTGAATCACATTTATCTTGTGTTGTGACAGATCCAACTGTGTTAACAGCAAACAACATTAAAGGTTAAATGCTACGAGTAGAACATGAAAATAAGTTAGAATATCATAAACTATTTGGAGAAGCTTGTTATGAAGTCTCAAGAGTAGTAAAGAAAATGAAACTTCTAATCATTGATGAGGTGAACATGGTCTCAAACTTAATGCTTGTACATTTAGGAATGCAACAGATTTTAAAAACAGATTATGATGTTTTATTTTAAGGAAAACGTGTAATTTTATTTGGCAATCTACTACAACTGACTCCTGTGAAAGGACAACCAGTTTTTAAAACTCTTGTCCATGAAGATACTAGGAAATCTGTGGGAAGTATTGGAAATGTAAACATGTAGTCTCATTTTGAATATAAAGAACTTATTAAAAATATGCGACAAGCAAGTGATGAACACTATGGAAACATTCTTCAAGATATAAGAATTGAAGTTTTGACACAACATGGAAAAGATGTTTTACAAAGTCAGCTACTTACAGATTTGTTTCCAAATTAAAACATTGCAACTGAAATAATATACAAAAAAATTGGAAAAAGAAAGTCTATAGTTTGTCTAATGCCAACACCGCAAGAGTGTTCTACATTCAATCATGAACTTTTGAAACAGGAAAAACAACCAATAGTGAAAAGGAAAGCCATTGATAAAATTGAACACAAAGGAGTTACTGTTCTTCTCTCAGAGAAATTACAGACAAGATTTAATTCTTTGAAAAAGTCAGTGTCTAAGACTACTGGTTTAGAAAAGACTTTACATGTATGTAAAAACTGTTGGGTAATTTTACGACATCATTTGAATGTAGAAAAAGGTTTAGTAAATGGAGCAATGGGAAAAGTTATTTTGTTAATTATCAGAACAGAGATGGAATTACATTTTTCACATTACAATCTTTAGCCACGGCGGATGTTCCTAACGACTGGAAACTTGCTGCTGTCAAGCCTCTTCAGAAAAAGGCACTAGCCGATCCTACCACCCTTTCCAACTTACGCCCGATTTCCCTGCTCCCGGCAATATCAAAAATGACAGAGAAGTTCGTGAATAACCAACTTACGAGCTTCCTGGAAGAAAACAATATCTTGCATCCAAATCACTCAGGGTTCCGGTCAAATCACTCTACCGAGTCTGCCCTGCTGTTTACAGCAGAGACCCTTCGTATGGCCATTGACCAGGGAAAGAAGGCTGTCTTAATCCTACTCGACCTGTCGGCAGCCTTCAATACGGTTTCACATAACATCTTAGTGAACTGTTTGGCTGCCGCAGGAGTAGGTGGGATGGTTTTGGCTTGGCTTAGGAATTTCCTTAGAGACAGACGCCAAATCACAGTGCTAGGTCATTTCCAATCTGAGGTTAAGGCCCTCAGCTCTGGAGTTCCCCAGGGATCGAGTCTAAGCCCTATACTTTTTAATCTGTATATGGTTCCCCTGGTAAAACTGATCACATCTTTTCAGATCAGTACAATTTCGTATGCTGACGATACTCAGCTTATCCTAGTACTGGATAGTGAGCGGTCGGGCACTGAGGAAAATCTTAAAGAGTGCCTAGCAGCAACATTTAACTGGATGACTGATAATCACCTTAAATGTAATGCTGGCAAAACTGAAATCCTCCCATTCGGAAAGCAAAATTTGTTTTCCCCGACAATCTGTTGGCCTGATGATGCAGAAGCCCCCCCTAATATCATTACATCTGCCCGAAATTTGGGCATCAAGTTTGACAGCCAATTGTCCTTTAAACAACAAGCGCTTGCCGTAGCTGGCTCATGCTTTCACATAATAAAAGCTTTAAGGAAGTTTTTTGATCTTCTTCCGCTGCCAGCCAGGAAAACGGTTGCAGTGGCTCTAATCGCCTCCAGGTTGGACTATTGTAATAGTCTATATGCTGGAGCCAACAAATCGGTACTTCACAGATTACAAATGGTCCAACATGCAGCGGCCCGTCTAGTACTACGTTGGCCCCGTAAGTCATCATCTTCAGCAGCACTGAACGCGCTTCATTGGCTTCCAATTGGTAAAAGGATTCTTTTTAAGATCCTTTTAATCACCTTTAGGGCTTTTCAACATCAAGGACCTAAATATCTATGCAATGGCTTTAGACGATACCACCCGGCACGTTGTCTAAGGTCTGCGGGTCAGAATCTGCTTATAATTCCCAGATTCAAGTTAGCAACTAAAGGTGGCAAATCCCTTTTTGTGTTGGGTGCCAAGGCCTGGAACAAGCTCCCTCTCTCCATACGATCCTTGTCTCAGGAAACTCAGTTTAGGAAGGCCTTAAAAACATGGGTATTTTCCCTTACTGATGCAGCTTGCTCAGCAATGGTGTAGATATTTAGTGTTTAGCGTGAAATGTGTCCTCTTCCTCCAACTGTTCCATCTGGTTGGGTGAGCGCCAAGATACTCCCTGGAGTGTTAGTAGCGCTATAGAAGTACATTTTTAAATTTTTACATTTTACATTTTTTTTTTTTTTTTTTTAAGATTAAAATTGATCAGTTTGAAGAGGTAAAACAGATTTGACGTTGTGCTGTTATTTTTTTTCTTGTAAAAGACTTGTATGTTCGTAGAAAACAGTTTCCTCTTTCTTTTAGCATATGCAGTAACCTTTCATAAATCTCAAGGCTTAAGTCTAGACAGTGCTTTGGAAAATATTGAAAGTACAGTGTTTAAAGAAGGCATGGCATATGTTGCATTGTCTCGGGTAAGAACATAATGTGGTTTGCATTTAATTGATTTTGATGAGAAAAAGGCTAGTGCTGATGCAAATTGTGTAAGAGAGTATAATCGGTTCAGAAAACTGTATGCTCCTAACTTAGGTGAATATCCTGTATATGTGAAATGTGTAGTGTGTACAAAACGAAAATATGACAAACATTCTAGTGAGGTTAAAAAAACATAAAAACAATTGAAGAGAATGATGAAGCTACAAAGAAAATTAAAATTGACACTGTTGATGATATTGTAGGATACCAGTTAGAAAATACTTTAGTTATCAACTGCTATGCTAATGTAACTGTAAATGTTCTGTTTTATCTGGAAGATCTTCAACTTCAAATTATGGAAAATCAAGAAAAATATTCTGTTCTTTACTACATAATGTTTTTCAAAAGTTGCTAACTGATAGAAGTAAAATCAATACTGCTTCTGGCATTCGGCATCTTTTGGATATATGTAATGGTTCTTCACAATTTACACTCAATATACAACAAGATTCACAAGAATTCCTTATGTTTATGCTTGGTGTATTGGAAGATGAAGGAATAGAAATTGAAAATGTATTTGGACTAAGCTACAGATGGGATCATAAATGTGAAGAGTGTTCATTTTCTTCGACCACTGGAATAGACAATGAACGATTCATATACTTGATGATACCAGATTGCAAATCAGTATCTTTTAACAAAGTAGTAAAAACAGCTACCCAAAATATGAAATGCTCTCATTGTAAATCAGAAATGCTGTCAACGTTATATATAGGAAGATTTGGAAAATATGTAATCTTCATGCTTCAACGTTGTAGAGCAAATGGAAGGAAATTGGAAACAAAAATTCAATAATATGTTGTGGCAAGTCAAGTGTCAATTTCAAGAAGAACTTTTAAAGCAGTGGCTATTATATTCCATGATGGACCTACTACAACATCTGGACACTATACTCTGTATTTAAAGTGCAAGAAAGGATAGACACATTGCAATGACGCCCATTTGCATTTAAATACAGGTTGGTTTTCGAATTACCAGATTCATATCTGATATGTTTGATGCCAAAGTTTTGAAAACACCATTCAGCCTATTGGGAAGATGTACACACGAATAAATGAGGTTATTTTGGATATTTTCAATGGAGAAGGATCTGCCGCAGGTGGTTGTTCGGTGGATGCATGGAACAGTGGCGAGGGCAAGGTCAGCAGAGCTGGCAGTTGGGGGTGTAGAAGGTGAGTCGATAGTTGAGGTATGCTGGTCCTGCGCTGTGGAGTGCTGTGTGAGCATGGGTGAGAAGCTTGAAAGTGATCCTCTTGTTGACGAGAAGCCAGTGCAGGTCCTTCAGGTGGCTGGGGTGGGGGATGTTGAGAATGAGGCGTGCTAAGGCGTTTTGTATGCATTGGAGTCTCTTCTGGAGTTTGGCCGTAGTTCCCGCATAGAGGGTGTTGCCGTAGTCCAGCCTGCTGGTGATGAGGGCCTGGGTGACCGTCCTTCTGGTTTCGGTGATCACCCACACAGTGCCTCTGCACTCATACTGGTGTTACCCATGCGATCACCAAGGCAGTACCCATGTACTCACATAATCATCCAGGCATTTTACCTATGGACTCCTTCAATCTCCCAGACATTACCCCTGCATTCATACAATCTCCAGGAATTACCCATGCACTCCTTCAATCACTCAGGCAGTGCCCATGTAATCGTCTAAACATTACCCTTGCACTTATGCAATCACCCAGGCATCACCAAAGCACTCATACATGTACTCAGGCACTTCTGCGGCACTCATGCAATCACCCAAGTACTACCCATGCAGATTTCCAATCATCCAGGCACTACTCCTGCACTCATACAATCACCCTGCTACTACTTATGCACTCTTCCAATCACCCAAAAACTACCCAGGCAGTCCTACTTGTACTCACACACTATCCATGCACTCTTCCATGCACCCAGGCATTACCCATGCACTCCTTCAATCACCCAGACATTACCCCTACACTCCTACAATCACACAGGCATTACCCATGCACACCTTCAATCACTCAAGCACTACCCCCGGCAGTCATGCAATCACCCTGGCACTGGTTATACACTCATGCAATAACCCAGGTACTTATAAAATCATTAATGCATTACCTATACACTCATCTATTCACTCAGACACTGCCCATGCATTCATGCAATCACCCAGGCATCACCCAAGCACTCCTTTAATCATTCAGGCAGTGCCCATGCACTCCTCCAATCATCCAGACATTACCCCTGCACTTGTGCAATTACCCAGACATTACTTATGCACTCGTTCAATTACTTAGGCAGTTCCCATGCACTCCTCCAGTCATCAAGACATTAATGCTGCATTCATGCAATCACCTAGGCATTGGCCATGCACTCCTTCTGTAGTGTAATTCCTATTTCCCCTATAGGCTCTGCGCATTGGAATAATATACACTATAGTTGTGGCAGTATGCCTCTATCAAGTACATTAAACTTAATTACTTTATGTGCCAGCTAACTCAGAGGTCACTAGAACCTTCTCAAATAAACAAGAAAGGAGTAGTTTCTGACAACCGCATAAACATGACAACTTTGTTCCCCTTAGAATTGGAACGTATCTCAGAATCGTGGAAACACTAGATAACAGTTTCACTCAGTCAATCGTGCATGCTTAGTTTCTTCAGAGTTACACAGAAATAGATAGACAGGCATTTCAATAAAAGGATTTATTGAACAGTCTTGTTTCTGGTGTAACAGATATGAGCTGTTACAATCATTAGACAGTAAGCAAGATATAATACGCACAGCGTAAGCAGTAAGAAGAAATAATACTGCAATAGCATTGTCTTTTAGCTATGACATATACTCATATAAACATACATAAATAAAACAGGCTAAAAAGTGAATACTCGTCTGATGCTTCTAAATAGTTATACCCCAGTGTACCTAACCTAAGTGTAATACAACGTAAGAAGTAGGTGCTGTTTTCTATAGTATGGTATATATTAAGTTTATATGCTAAGAGTCCCTCTAGGTTATAGTCAGCTCCATACCTTAGAATGAGAGAGGTGGGAAACTCTTTCCGAATCTCAAACTCCAACATCCCACGAAGGGAGTCAGAACACAGGAAGCTGGATTCTCTGCGAGCAGGGATGACAGCATCTGGTCAGTACGTCAGGCGGGAACTCAAATTCCTTCCGAACTTGCCGTGGCGAGCCGTATCGAGCTAAGCCGTGCCGAGCCGTACTTGCCATGATAAGGGAAGGTATATTCATAACTGAAAGGTGCTTAGGGATGCTAGCATTGACGCAAAGTCGGGCAGAGGAAGACGTCATGAATGAACCCCTAAGGAATAGTAGTTCATGCATAATAGATGAGCTCTTGGAGAAATCAATATTCCTAGCTAGGGAAAGTCCCGATGGCTTATGGGTCTGGTTTCGAAGAACTCGTTGTGACGTTGGGATGGACGGATGAGGTAACCATGCCTGTATTTGGATAGCATGGCTAAAGCCTAAATAAGGAATGGGATTCTATGCCTAAATAAGGGCAATGCTAATTGTGCCTATATAAGAACATGATTCAGGGAAACCTATGTACGGGCATCTAAATCGAAACATAACACTTCTATCACTCAGGCAGTGCACATGCACTCCTCCAATCACCCAGACATTACTCGTGCCCTTATGCAATCACCCAGGCATTATCCATGTACTCATACATGTACTCAGCCACTTCAGCAACTCTTATAAAATCACCCAAGCACTACTCATGCACTCCTACATGCACCCAGGCACCATCCATGCACTCTTCCATGCACCCAGTCATTACCCATGCAGTCCTCCAATCACCCAGATATTACCCTTGCACTCACACAATCACCCTAACATTAACTATGCACTCCTCCATGCACCCAAGCATTACCTATGTATTCCTTCAATCACCCAAACATAACTATTGCACACATGCAATAACATAGGCACTACCCTTGCAATCCTTCAGTCACCTAGGCAGTACCCATGCACTCCTCCAATCACTCAGCCACTACCCATGCACTTATACAAATTATCCAGGCACTACTTATCTACTCCTCTAATCATGCAGGCACTATATCTGCACTCCTCCAATTACCCAGGCATTACCCTTGCAAACATGCAATCACACAAGCACTACCCATGCATTCCTTCAATCATTCAGGCAGTGCCCATGCACTCATCTAATCACCTAGACATTACCCCTGCATATATGCAATTACCCAGACATTACCTATGCCATCCTACAATCACTCAGGCAGTTCCCATGCACTCCACCATTCACCCAGGCATTACCGCTGCATTCATTCAATCACCTAGGCATTACCCATGTACTCATGCAATAAGCCAGGCACAT
The DNA here is from genome assembly GCF_964204655.1 of Triturus cristatus. Classification (NCBI taxonomy): domain Eukaryota; kingdom Metazoa; phylum Chordata; class Amphibia; order Caudata; family Salamandridae; genus Triturus; species Triturus cristatus. The sequence goes on from NC_140581.1 coordinate 749,161,859, forward strand.
CCCTTGCAGTCATGCATGCACTAAGGCAGTACTGCTGCACTCATTCATTCCCTCAAACATTATCTGTGCACTCATCCAATGACTCAGGTAATACTGCTGCACTCATTCATTCACTCAGACACTACTTATTCACTGATACAATAACTCAGACATTTCCCTTGTTCTCATTCATACAACACATACAAGCGTATCTATTTTTAACCAAAAAGGCGGTTTTAAAAAGAACCATTTTTTCTTTTTAAAGTTTTCTGTGTATTTTTAACTCTTTTATTAATTTTTTTTTGTTTTTTTAAAACAAAAGATTGAAAAAACAAGGAAAGGAACTAAACAAACTTTTCAAAACATTTTGCAATTAGAAACTCATTGCAAAAAAAAAATATATATATTAACAATGATGACTTTGCAGCAACAACCACAGCTACAACAGATTGTTTACCTGCACAAGCAGTTTCTTACACTTTATGCAGTGCTGTTCCTGTCCTGCAAACTCTGGAATAATTTCTGTGGATGCAGTGGATCCCACAGAAGTAGAGGGCTCTATGACCTCATCATCTTGTTGGAACTCTTGCATTTGGTGCCATTGTTGTTCCCGTGCAAGACGGTTTCGGTGCATGGTCTGAAGGTGTTTGAGCATAGACAATGTCCCACACGAATACTTCTTTTCTGATACACGAGATAATATTTTGTAGCACACCATGCAGGTCACTTTTCGAGCATTTACTTTCTTCTCTCCTCCTGGAAGAAAGCCCATACAATCCTCTCCTTCCTTTTCTTCATGAGTTCCTCCAGCTCCTCTTCATCTGCAGGAATAACCACTGGTGCCTTTTGAAATGCCTGGCGCAAATTTCAAAAAATATATTATACAGTGATATACCTTTATTACAATTACAAATATATGATATTTACAGTTATATTAACAAATCTCTTCGTATAATATATATAATAAATTTAGATACATATACTTTTAAAAATTAAAGATTTGCGATGGATTTCCGTACCTGGCCCAACCCCCGGTAAACACGTACGTGACATTACGTGGGGCCGAGAACCGAGCACCCATCGCTTACCGAAAGTGCATCGTACACGGCTTAACCAATATGGTGGCAATATTCTTGTGTTCGTGCAACCACTGTGACTGTTACACAATCGGTACACAAATCAACTTTTCTTTTTAAAAAAAACATATTGTTGAAAGCAGAAATATCACATTATTTCTATAAAAGTTTATAATTTTAGAAAAAGTATTTTCTGGCCATTATAATTAGAAATTAGCATTTAAAAACCTTAGAAATTCACTGCAAACCATAGGTTACAGGGACGTTCTAGTTAGAAATTGGCATTTAAAAAACCTTTGAAATTCACTGAAAAAACCATAGGTTTCAGGGACTTTGTAGTTACAAATTAGCATTTAAAAAACCTTTGAAATTCACTGAAAAAAACATAGGTTTCAGGGACGTGATAGTTAGAAATCAGCATTTAAAAAACAAAAGAAATTCAATGAAAAAACCACAGGTTTCAGGGACGTTATAGTAAGTTGGACATTTCAGTCAGATAAAGCCAGAGAAATGTGGCTGTTATAGTTAGTTGAGCAAGGTATAACTCACACCCCTGCAATGCACTGCTGATGACATCACATATTACATCACTCATGACATGGTCAGTGACATCACTGATGACATCACTGATGACATCTCAAACAACATCACTGATGACATCACTGATGACATCATCCACATGATCCTCTGATGCACCTCCTCACAGCCTAATATAACCTTTGATACACCCACTCTAAAGTACAGACTGCCATTCTCGAAGCCATGGACACACCAATATCAGTTAGTACATAACCACTCACTAACTACATATACATCCACTCACTCACCCATACAGTCACTCATAAATGTAGTCACTCATCAATACAGCCACTATCATATGCACTCATACACCTATACGGACTCACTCACCACCACTCACCGATAGAGTTACTTACATAGCTAGTTAGTCACACAAAGAATGAATCACACTCCCATTTACTCACCTATACAGTTATACACACACCACCTCACTTATTCACACAGATACTAACACATACTTACTCTCATACTTACTCTCTTATACAATCACTGACACAAGCACACACTCATCCACACATCCACTCTCACATTCACTCACTCTCACATATAGTCATTTATATAATCCAACATTCACATATACTGTCTTTGACATATGCTGTAACCGACACATGTACCACTGAGACAGCCATTCATTCACCAACACAGCCATACAGACACTCACCCACCAATACAGCCCTTCACAGATGTACTCTTGAAACCATACACCCAGTGAGTCACCCACTCACACATCCATGCAGTAAGTTACAACACACAGATACTCAGGCACCCATACAGATACTCAGACATGCAATCAATAACCAAAATATAGACACTCTTGTAGCTACTCACCAGCCCATGCAACCACTTACACACCAACAGACAGACTTAGACAGACATCCACACAGTTTAGACACCAACCCATGCATTCAGTAAGACACGTTTAATCACTCACTTATACAGTCAGTCACACACCTACTAAATCATCCATTCGGACAGTCATTGACTCGCTCATTATTTAATACACCCTGGTATATATATATATATATATATATATATATATATATATATATATATATATATATATATATATATATATATATATATATATATATATATATATATATATATATATATATATATATATATGTATATATATATGTATATATATATATATATATATATATATATATATATATATATATATATATATCCTCGAAATCCAACTAATTCGGAAGAATCGTGCTGCTGGACCTTCCGAAAGCAGGAAACGGACACCAACTTGTGCTTAATTACTTTTATTACCCGCAGTAGATGCCGCCATGACGCGTTTCGGGCCCGTAAGCCCTTGATCACATGACATGCCTGTGGCTTTTTTTCTTTTTTTATACAGTGTTAGTGAACCATAGAGCATGAAGACAGACTATGCGATGATGTTGCCACCAAAATCATGACATAAGCATAATGCTTGCAAAACATGCGAACAAAAGGGCCAGTTATATGTTTAAATTCCAACACAATACTGCATGTCCGACATACTTGTTGAGTATAACATGATCCATTATTTGATGCTCAATACGTGCACATAATCAAACGTGACTTTACAAAGAATGCCTAATATGCATCTTGAATGTACCCAACTACCGACTTAAATGCCGTAGGACAGCCTGGGTCACTATTGTGTTACGTATATTAGTCAACTTAATGGTGATCAGTTCCTGTATCAATACAGTAAAAACACTTAAGAAGCAATGTGCCTATATGTCGGATAATTGGAATTTCCAATAGATAAGACCCTGTAGTCTAACATTTCCGCACGTACTAAAATTAGGAGAGAATACATCAAAACATTGTGTTAAAAAAGTTCCAAATATCCTTAATTAAAAAAACATTTAAAACAATATAAAAACACATTGTGAGATGTAACTTTGAACCCTTCCACAGATCCAGAGAGATTAAGTTATTTGGCTCAATGTTGGTGGTAAATTCATTGCTTAATTAGGTCCACAAGATAAAGTGCTCAGTATAAGTATAAAACCCCGAATAAAGTGCACATGTGCTTACAAGTGTTATGACAAACCATTAACATCAATAATGATGATTAGAATAATGGTAAAATCTTACAAAAAGAGGGGAAGAAAAAGAATAAAAAGTCTTAAATGTTTAAAAGAGTTCAAGTGTCTTGAAGGGAGTTCAGCTGGTGGAATTGAGGCAAGAAACGGAGGTCTATATATTAAAATATTATAAAAACATAAATACGTTGATATAATAAAATAATATAATAATCCAATATGATAAAATCATGAAATTATGGAATGCCTATACCCAGCTTCAATGAATATGCTAGGAGCTGGATAAATGGATTAAAGCAGTGAGTTCAACTTTTATAATATATATGTTAGGACTCATGTTGCTAAAATCACAGCCAAGTATATAAATCTTCGGTCGTATTAAGACCGTTAGGAAACTTGCTGTCACATTCCAAAATGTATTTGGTTTCTAATTTTCTCAATTGTGCCTCTCTGTTGCCCCCTCTCCTAGGTACAGGTATTGCGTCCACAACGTAGTATTTAAGATCCTGTAATGAATTGTTGTGGACTTCTTTCATATGGCGAGCTACAGGGTATGTGGGATCTGCGTTAGTGACAGCTCTGGTATGTTGTAGGATGCGCTTGTGGACTTGTAGCTTTGTGCTACCAATGTATTTTAGGCCACAAGTGCATTCCAACACGTATATAGCATACTCCGATTTGCAGTTTAAGGTTTTTGATATAGTGGATGGCACCTGTCTAAAGGGGGTTGTAAGGGAAGTTTTGTTCAATCCTAGCTTACAGGCTTTGCATGAGGGGCATTTCTTAAACCCTCTCGCATTTAGTAGCCAATTTTTATTTGCTGAAATTTCTGGGCTACTTTTGACAAGGAAATCACTGAAAGATGGAGCTTTCCTGTAAGTAATAATTGGATTTGCTAAGAGATGTTCTCCAATTATGGGATCTGTCCTTACAATATGCCAGTTTTTCCTCAACACTCTGCCAATTACATCCCTTTGTTTGTTGAAGGTCATAATTAACCTAGGATTGGAGGGTTCCTTGATTGTATGAGAAACCGTCAAAACTGGGTCGGATCTGGGCAGGGGGAAGAGTAGCTCCAATCTATTTCGTCGGTTAGTTTTGGTTATGGCCGATGAGATTGTGTGCAATGGGTACCCCCTTGCTAAAAAGCGATCTTTGCACTCTTCTTGGGCCTGTTTCAGATCCTGATCTCTGCTGCAAATCCTGCGTATTCTTAGCATCTCCCCAAAAGGTATGCTATGTAGTGTATGTTTAGGGTGAAAGCTAGAAGCGTGGAGAATGGTGTTTCCTGCCGTTGGTTTGCGGTGCAGCTTGGTTTCCAATTTATCATTATGGATAAACACCTCTACATCAAGGAAGCAAACCGAACTGTTGCTGATATTATGTGTGAGCTGTAGATTAATATCATTCTCATTGAGACTGCTGATGAATGTTTCTACGCTTTCCCTATTCCCACGCCAGACTAAAAAAATGTCATCAATATATCTGACCCATTTAATAACATGATTTTCAAAGATGTTCTTATATTTGCTGTACACTACTACCTCCTCCCACCAGCCCATATGGAGGCAAGCGTAACTCGGTGAGAAGCTTGCCCCCATAGCCACACCTTGAATTTGCTGGTAGAATTGGTTCTGGAAGAGGAAGTAGTTGTTATTTAAACAGAAATCAGTCAAAGTTATTAACATTTTGTTGTGGTTGCAAAATTGGATAGGTCGTCTATCCAAAAAATGTTTTAGAGCTCGTAAACCATCCTTGTGTTGTATGCTGGTGTATAAACTGGACACATCTATAGTTACTAATAAATAGTCTTTACACCATTGGAGATCATATATTTTTGTTAAAAAGTCTGTGGTGTCTTTTATGTAGGATGGTAGAGCTTTGACATGATCCTGTAAAAACGAGTCAATGTAGATAGAGACATTTTCCAAAAGACTTTGCTTGGCCGAAATGATAGGTCTTCCTGGTGGGCGCTCAATATCTTTATGGATCTTCGGGATAAAGTAAATGACAGGCGTGACTGGGTAATCCTTTTTCATAAACTTGTATTCGTCATCACTTATCAAACCTGCACTTTTCCATGCTAGTAGTCTTTTAAAGAGCTCATTTTGTGCTGCTACTGAGGTCAACTTGTTGCTGAGTTTGTAGCAGGCTCTGTCACTTAATTGGCGTAGAGCTTCTGCCAGATAGAGTTGCTTTGGCCAGAGGACTACATTACCTCCCTTATCAGAGTTTCTTATGACCAGGGAGTCATTTTTTTGCAGTTTGTTGATTAGTTGAAAATACTGATACTGACGTTTTTGTTGAAATTTTTGTTGTTTCTGGACTTTATGATTGAGCTGCTTGATTTCATTCTGTACTATTTCATGCAAGATGTCAATAGAGTCCCGTGGCATGATGGGGACAAAGGTCGACTTTGGTTTGAGACCCGAATTGATGGTAGCATTTATTGAAATTTCTTGCTCCTCCATTAAGCGGTTAGTATTTTGTGAGTCTAAAGTTGGAGAAATGTTAGACTCAAGGGCTTGCATATCACACAGTACATTGATGTCGGATACCACTAATCCTTGTGGTGACTCATTGGATGCTGTGGATGAAATTGGAAGACATATTTTGTTTTTTTGCTGTAATTTGTGAAACTTTATCAGTTTTAGTTTACGGATAAATTTGTAAACATCAACTCTAGTTTGTACATATTGAAAGTTTGACTCCGGACAGAATGATAATCCTAGAGTGAGCAGTTGTTGTTCAGCTTCATTGAGATTGATATTGGAGAGATTGATAACTGATCTTTCATTTTCAGTCGGTCGATTTATTTTTTCTTCCAATTCTTTCTGGCTGGTTTCTTGTTGTATGCCTGATGCGCTGGTTCGCTTGCGCCTTGCTCTGCGTCTTTCCTTACGTTTGGCGTTTCTCCTCTTCCTCCTCTCATGTTTGTATTCCTTGGGCGTAGGTTGAATCGCCGCTCCTCCTGTAAAAAACTAATTTCATCACTTAGTGAGTGTTTAGTAATGTTAATGGAGGGTCCCGCCCTGCTTTGTTCTACATCAGAGCCACTGTCCACGGCTGAGCTGATGTCTGAGATAGAGGATGCCGTAGCTAGTTCCAATCTTTGTTCTCTGCTATCCTGAGAGTTTGTTTGGAATTTAACTGATTTACGCGGCATTTTAACAGCATCGTACTTGCGGGCAAACGTGAAGATCTATATATATATATTACCTACTGGCGGTCGCCAGTAGGTAGTTATAGTTAGGACCACGTTTCCATAGGAAATCTGCAACATTCTATTTTGAATAACTTTTGCGCCGGTTGACGAATCCTCGCGAATTTTCCAAAATAGGTGGGGCGCTACGCTCTGCTCCTACCCTGAAAGTCTCGGGGGGATTCGTCAAGCGGGGGCTGAGATAAAAGGGGGGTCCCAAAACGCGTTTTTCCCATGCATTTTTCCATAGGACCTTTAGACAGGGCTACAGCCCGAACGGCTGAACAGAATTACTAGAAATTTGGCAGAGAGGTAGTCCTCAGGTCAAGGAAGTGCCTTTTGTAGGTTTGGTGTAAATCTGTTCAGTAGATTCTCAGAAAATAGCCTTTAAATCAATATATATATCTGAGCCAGCTTACGGTGCGCTTACGGTACGCTTACCGTACGCGTACGGTGGCGTGCGCGAGCGCGATTCTGATTGGCTCTTAGATCTTAGTAAACATTCGAATCGGCCGAAACCAGGAAGCTGCGGCCGCCATTTTCTCTCTCGCACTGAGAGCGATTTTTAAAATTTAAAGCCCAAAAACATGTAAAGGGGCTGTTTAGACAGCTCCCACACACATCGGCATGTTGAGGGAATCCCCAAAGATCCTCCAAGGCCAAAAACGGAATTTTTATTTTTTCGGTAATTTCGCCGATTACGCTTACCGTACGCGTACGGTAAAAAATAATTAAAAAAAAAAACATCATCCACACTCTCTGTACCCCGTGTGCAATTGGTGTCCGAAGGCCACCAATTGAGCATGGCTTATCAAAGCTGAAAAAAAATAAAATTTACAAAAAAAATAAATAAAAAAAAAAATTATCCACACTCTCTCCACCCCGTGTGCAAATGGTGCCCGAAGGGCACCATTTGTGCATGGCTTATAAAATATACGAAAAATTAAAATATTACCTTTCAAAACGAAGTGCATCATATGTCCTCCATGTGCGCACGGTGCGCGAAGCGCATCGTGCGTACATGGCCCATCTAGCGTAACGTGGGCACGCGGTGCGCGTAGCGCACCGCGTGCCCATCGTGCGTGCATGGCACTAACTGCGTAAAGTGGGCGCGCGGTGCGCAAAGTGCACCGCGTGCTCACTGTGCTCACTGCGAAGCGCACCGTGCGCGCACAGAACGAACTGCGTTAAGTGGGCGCGCACGCCACGAATGGCGTAAAGTAACTTAGCATTTAAAAAAACGTACAAATTCACTGAAAAAACCATAGGTTTCACACACGTTATAGTTAGGAATTAGCATTTAAAAAACCTTGCAAATTCACTGAAAAAACCATAGGTTTCACACATGTTATAGTTAGCGGAAATTTTACTGATAAAAAACCAATGAAATTCCCCCGTTATAGTTACTGCAGGCAACTATAACTCACGCGACCGCAATCTTCTGCTGATGACATATGTGTCTTTATGAAAAAAAATATTTGTAATATATGTATAGCTAAAAATGTATGGAAGAAGACATGGGCAAATAAGTGTCTAAATACAGTATTAGCATCAGCAGAGGATTGCGGTCGCGTGAGTTATAGTTGCCTGCAGTAACTATAACGGGGGAATTTCATTGGTTTTTTATCAGTAAAATTTCCGCTAACTATAACATGTGTGAAACCTATGGTTTTTTCAGTGATATATATATATATATATATATATATATATATATATATATATATATATAAAACATATTTAAACATTACAGAAACACACAATCACTGGATGATGTCATCGGTGATGTCATGAGTGATGTAATATGTGATGTTATCAGCAGTGCATTCTGGGGACGCGAGTTATACTTAGCTTAACTAACTATAACAGCTGAATTTCTCTGGTTTTGTACAACTGATTTGTCCAACTAACTATAACATGCCTGAAACCTGTGTTTTTTTCATTGAATTTCTATGGTTTTTTAAATGCTAATTTCTAACTATAACGTCCCTGAAACCAATGTTTTTTTCAGTGAATTTCTAAGGTTTGTTACATGCTAATTTCTAACTATAATGTCCCTGAAACCTATGGTTTTTCAGTGAATATATATGTATATGTGTATGTATATATATATATATTCACTGAAAAAAACAAAGGTTTCAGGGGCGTTATAGTTAGCTGGACATTTCCCTCGTACAAAACTCTAGAAATTCCCCTGTTATATTTAGTTCAGCTAACTATAACTCACGCCCCCGTAATGCACTGCTGATGATGTCACATATTACATCACTCATGACATGGTCAGTGACATCACTGATGACATTACTGATGACATCTCAAATGACATCCCTCATGACATCACTGATGACATCATCCATGTGATAAATTAGTGCATCTTCTCACACCCTAATATAACCTTTGATACACCGACTCAAAATTTCAGACGGCCATTTTGAAAATCATAGATACTCCAATACCAATAAATACATACCCACTCATTAACTCTTAGGTCTACATACACCTCCACTCACTCGCCTGTACAGTCACTCATACTTACAGTCACTCTGTACAAGACTATCATATGCATTTATACACCTATATAGACACTCACACACCGCCAATCATCCATTGAGGTACTGACACACCTAGTCAGTCGTGCAAGTAATTAAACACAGTCCAATTTACTCACCTATACAGTTAAATACACGCAAGTTCACTTACTCATAAAAATAGTACCACATTCTTACGCTCTAATAGAATCATTGATACAAGCACACACTCATCCATACAGCCACTCTCACAATCACACACTCTCACATACACCCACTTATATACTCTTACACACATATATACTGCCTTTCACATATGTAGTTAGTCACACATGTATCACTGAGATATACATTCAATCCCTAACACACCCATACATACACTCACCCAACCATACAGTCCATCACAGATGCACTCTTAAAACCATGCACCCATAGAATCACCCACTCACACATCTACGCATAGAGTCACACACACCCTACCCACACAAACACTCAGGCACCCATACAGATACTCAGACAACCAATCAATAACCCATATAGACACTCATATAGCTATTCACAAAACTATGCAGCCACTTATACACCTACACACAGACACATACAGACATTCACACAGTTTAGTCACTAGTCTGCAGTAAAATACATTTAATGACTCACTTAACCCCTTCGCTGCCAGGCCTTTTCCCCCTCCTGTGCCAAGCCTTTTTTTGGCTATTTGGGGTAGTGCGCGATGAGGCCCCTGTAATTTTTTGACCACATAAGGTATCCACGCCAAATTTGCGTCCTTTCCTTCCAACATCATGGGGATTCTAAAGGTACTCAGGGTTTGTGGATTCTCCTAGAGGGGTCACAGAAATGAGCCAAAATACAGCAAAATTCTGGTTTTTTTTTGAAAAATTGGAAAAACGGGATGCAAATGAAAGCATCTGGGTTTTTCCCTGCAAATGTTATCAAAAAAGGGTTTGCGGGGTTGAAATCACCATTTTCACAGCTTTTCGGGGATACCAGACTTTTGTCAGAAATCCAACATTTTTTACACAGTTTTGGCATTTTTCTTGGACATAGCCTATTTTTTGTGCTTTTGACCTCCTTCCAGTTAATGGCAGAAATGGGTACAAAAGCAATAATGGATACTGGAAAGCTATACAATTTCGAGAAGAAGACAAAATTCTGAATTCAGCAAGGGGTCATTTGTGTAGATCCATCAAGGTTTTTTTAAAGAAACAAACAGTTAAATATAGGATAAATTGAAAATTAGTTGAAAAAAACAGCCTTTTGTGTCAACGGTTTCACCTGTAACTTCTTCTAATTATGACAGCTCTTTGAAAGCAATATACCGTTGCATTTGCTGGACATTACTGGTTATGGGGATATATAGGACTTGTAGGTTCACCAAGAACCCGACGAACCCAGAGCCAAAAACTGAGCAGTAACTTGCAATGGTTTTTTATTATGTACCTGGTATATAGTAATTATTCTGTAAAAATGTGTACATGGAAAAATCGGAATGAAAGACACCTATGTATTTCTGAAATGGGAACATAATATAGAGTTTAGAAACAGTAGATATTTGCACATTTCTGAAATTTGGAATACTCATACTAGCATGAGAATTATCAGTCATTTTTTAGAATGACTTCTTTTTACACAATATCTTTCATTTGGAAGGCAGAAATGCATCGAAAGTCAATAGATAATAACAGTTCCTTTACAAATCTGAATTACCCTAAGTCTCCCGATAAAAATGGTATGTCACTTGTGTGGGTAGGCATAGTGCCCACGACAGGAAATGGCGCAAAACGCAACATGGTCACAACTCAATATCGCAGTGAAAATTTACCCTTTTTTCCCAAAGTACCTAGCTCTAGTTTTTGAACCCTAGCTCTGCGGGCACCTTGGGAAACCTAGCAAACCTATACATTTTTGAAAACTAGACACCCAGGGGAATCCAGGATGGGGTGACTTGACTTCCTCCCACCAGGGTCTGTTACCCAGAATCCCTTGCAAACCTAAAATATTGTCAAAAAAAACAACTTTCCCCCATATTTCTGTCGTGGAAAGTTCCGAAATCTGCGTGGATCCACAAATTTCCACTCACCCCGCGTTCCCCAAAGTCTTACGAGAAAAACGGTACCTCACTTGTGTGGGTCGGCCTAGTGCCCGCGACAGGAACCGGCGCAAAACGCAACGTGGTCACACCTCAATTTCGCAGTGAAAAATTACCCTTTTTTGGCAAAATGTCTAGCTGTAGTTTTTTTTTTTTTTTTTTTTTTTTTTTAAAAAACCTTTATTTGTGCATAGTAAAAGAACAAATACGGGCCTACAACCATCCGGCCGGCCACAATACGGTGAAGCACGGAGTCAAACATTACATCCCTTGTGTATCAATGGTCAAGCGTGCAACGATTCAAGAGGTATACACTGGAGAAATCCTTGACACCAGGGGAAGGAGAAGTGAAGGTTAATTTTAAGGTTTTTAAAATAATTTTTGCGAGAAAAATCAGTAGAGGATAGAACAAAGGAGATTCGAGTCCGCAAGATGGCTTCACCACACGGGGAAACAGCAGCATCATTAAAACGACCATAGAAAATCTCAGACAGTGAGGCGGTGCAGTTAGACAACAGGATAGTCACATGAGTAAATACGCACCCCTCCAAAGCCGCCCCCACTCAATTCACCCCACCCCCGGACCCCGAATCGAAACAAGTATAGCACAGAGACATAGAAGAAAAAGGCCCATAGAGCTAAAAAGAAACAGTGAGTTACCCCCCCACCCTACACCAATGCGGAGGCTACGGCCTGCCCCCCCCCCAGCATAGTGCCTGTCGCCCAATGAACCCGAAATATAGACAAGAGAGAAAGTAGGAAAAGAATAAAGAAAATAAGAAAACAAAGAAGAAAGGAGAGCGGGGAGGAGCCCACGTAACCTCAGAGCGCCCGGAACCACCGGCCGGCCACGCCTCCACACACTGAAAACCCACTACACCCAAAAGCGGTCGTGTGTAGATAGCATGTCACAGCAATTTAAATGAAGGCAAACAATTCGCGACGAGTGCGCACAACATATGCAAACAGTTCCAGTCCGAGTCCAGTCCATCCGTGAAACCCTGATGACAGAACTCAACCTAGCCCTGGCCCGATCGCGGGCGTAAGATTAGATCAGCCCCCACATGAAGGCCCCGCATCCCGTGCAAACAAAGACAATATGGCCGCTGGGGAAAAGATGGGGAAGTAGAGTCACAAAATGGCCGCCGATCATTCATTGAGGTCCCCTTTTGCACCACATAACATCCAGACCTGGCCTGTAAAGTACAGGAGTTCCACATAAAAGAAGTCGTGGCCCACCGTGAACGGTTCCTCGAGGACGTCAGGGGTCGCTCAGCTGGATACTCTTGCGGGCGCGGTGAGGCAGGCAACAACAAAGCAGGCAGCGATGAACAGGGAAGCAAAGTGTCCGCAGTTGAACAGGAGAGCGAGTGATCCTGGGTGCCGGGGAAGCCAGTTGCAGACACCAGTGTAGCACGGTTATACACAGTCATTGCGTCCCCGCAAGAGGACAAAAGCACCGGCTGACCCATGTCTTGTTGATACCAAACGGGGCGCTCACGACCCGCATCCGACAGTATGGAGTCGAACCGCTCACTCAGCGTTTGCAAGCCAGCACACAATTGCAGACGAAAGTCCCGCAGGGCAGCCAGAACGGAGCCGCATGTCAGCGGAGGCTGCGCCCCCACATCGGCAGCACTCCGGGACGGCACCGTGGAGCTAGAGTCCGGCAGAGGGAGGGCGATGCGGGCAGCGGGCGAGACCAAAGCACCACCCCCGGACAGCGAGCAGGCAATCAACGCCATGTTTTACCGCTGAACGGTGCAGTGGCCAGGGGGGGGTCGGTACAAGGAGGCAATTCCCATCAGGTCTACGCCGCAACAGGTGAAAGCCAAAAGTCGCTTCCCCTCCCTCGGGCTCTCGTTGCCGCCGACTAGGCGATAGAGGAGGGGGGTCTGCAGCCCTCCGCAGCGCGGCTCACGAAGCGGGCCAGGAGACCCGCCACTTCGGGGCTTACCCTATAGCTCCAGCCCGTCAGGTGCAGGGTGCAGGAGGTGTCCGGGCGTCTCTGCCCCGGCTCATCAGGCGACAGTCCGTGGTGTGAGGCGGGATCGGGGCCGCGGGGCTCAGGTTTGCGACAGCGGGTCCGGTGACTGCGGAGCTCCCAGGGGGCCGGCCAAGGCCACAATAGAGCAGGGGTCCAGTGCGGAGGACAAAGGCACCAAAAACTCTGGCATCCGGGCGGGCTGAGACTCCGGGAAAGCGGCGGCGCGGTCAGCGCGTCGTCGCACACGGTGCACCTCGAAAATCGGCGAGGATAGGAATCAGGATGATAGTCCGAGGCCAAGGGCCGACGGAGCCGGGCGCTCAAGCGTCTGCTCCGGTCGCCATCTTGGCTCCTCCCCTAGCTGTAGTTTTTAAACCCTAGCTCTGCGGGCACCTTGGGAAACCTAGCAAACCTATACATTTTTGAAAACTAGACATCCAGGGGAATCCAGGATGGGGTGACTTGACTGCCTCCCACCAGGGTCTGTTACCCAGCATCCCTTGCAAACCTAAAAAATTGTCCAAAAAAACCACATTTTCCCCACACTTCTGTCGTGGAAAGTTCCAGGATCTGCGTGGATCCACAAATTTCCACGCACCCCGCGTTCCCCAAAGTCTTACGAGAAAAACAGTACCTCACTTGTGTGGGTCGGCCTAGTGCCCGCGACAGGAACCGGCGCAAAACGCAACGTGGTCACACCTCAATTTCGCAGTGAAAAATGACCCTTTTTTGGCAAAATTACTAGCTGTAGTTTTTGAACCCTAGCTCTGCGGGCACCTTGGGAAACCTAGCAAACCTATACATTTTTGAAAACTAGACACCCAGGGGAATCCAGGATGGGGTGACTTGACTGCCTCCCACCAGGGTCTGTTACCCAGAATCCCTTGCAAACCTAAACAGTTGTCAAAAAAACACATTTTCCCCACATTTCTGTCATGGAAAGTTCCGGAATCTGCGTGGATCCACAAATTTTCACCCACCCCGCGTTCCCCAAAGTCTTACGAGAAAAAAGGTACCTCACTTGTGTGGGTCGGCCTAGTGCCCGCGACAGGAAACGGCTCAAAACGCAACGTGGTCACACCTCAATTTAGCAGTGAAAAATGACCCTTTTCTGGCAAAATGACTAGCTGTAGTTTTTGAACCCTAGCTCTGCGGGCACCTTGTGAAACCTAGCAAACCTATACATTTTTGAAAACTAGACACCCAGGGGAATCCAGGATGGGGTGACTTGACTGCCTCCCACCAGGGTCTGTTACCCAGAATCCCTTGCAAACCTAAACAATTGTCAAAAAAAACACATTTTCCCCACACTTCTGTCGTGGAAAGTTCCAGAATCTGCGTGGATCAACAAATTTCCACCCACCCCGCGTTCCCCAAAGTCTTATGAGAAAAACTGTACCTCACTTGTGTGGGTCGGCCTAGTACCCGCGACAGGAACCGGCGCAAAACGCAACGTGGTCACACTTCAATTTCGCAGTGAAAAATGACCCTTTTTTTGGCAAAATGACTAGCTGTAGTTTTTGAACCCTAGCTCTCCGGGCACCTTGGGAAACCTAGCAAACCTATACATTTTTGAAAACTAGACACCCAGGGGAATCCAGGATGGGGTGACTTGACTGCCTCCCACCAGGGTCTGTTACCCAGAATCCCTTGCAAACCTAAAACATTGTCAAAGAAACACATCTTCCCCACATTTCTGTCGTGGAAAGTTCCGGAATCTGCGTGGATCCACAAATTTCCACCCAATCCGCGTTCCCCAAAGTCTTACAAGAAAAACGGTACCTCACTTGTGTGGGTCGGCCCAGTGCCCGCGACAGGAAACGGCGCAAAACGCAACGTGGTCACACCTCAATTTCGCAGTGAAAAATGACCCTTTTTTGGCAAAATGACTAGCTGTAGTTTTTGAACCCTAGCTCTGCGGGCACCTTGGTAAACCTAGCAAACCTATACTTTTTAAAAACAAGACACCCAGGGGAATCCAGGATGGGGTGACTTGACAGCATCCCACCAGGGTCTGTTACCCAGAATCCCTTGCAAACCTAAAACATTGTCAAAAAAACACATTTTCCCCACATTTCTGTCGTGGAAAGTTCCGGAATCTGCGTGGATCCACAAATTTCCACCCAATCCGCGTTCCCCAAAGTCTTACGAGAAAAACAGTACCTCACTTGTGTGGGTCGGCCCAGTGCCCGAGACAGGAAACGGCGCAAAACGCAACGTGGTCACACCTCAATTTCGCAGTGAAAAATTACCCTTTTTTGGCAAAATGACTAGCTGTAGTTTTTGAACCCTAGCTCTGCGGGCACCTTGGGAAACCTAGCAAACCTATACTTTTTAAAAACAAGACACCCAGGGGAATCCAGGATGGGGTGACTTGACTGCCTCCCACCAGGGTCTGTTACCCAGAATCCATTGCAAACCTAAAACATTGTCAAAAACAACACATTTTCCCCACATTTCTGTCGTGGAAAGTTCCGGAATCTGCGTGGATCCACAAATTTCCACCCACCCCGCGTTCCCCAAAGTCTTACGAGAAAAACGGTACCTCACTTGTGTGGGTCGGCCTAGTGCCCGCGACAGGAAACGGCGCAAAACGCAACGTAGTCACACCTCAATTTCGCAGTGAAAAACGACCCTTTTTTTGGCAAAATGACTAGCTGTAGTTTTTGAACCCTAGCTCTCCGGGCACCTTGGGAAACCTAGCAAACCTATACATTTTTGAAAACTAGACACCCAGCGGAATCCAGGATGGGGTGACTTGACTGCCTCCCACCAGGGTCTGTTACCCAGAATCCCTTGCAAACCTAAAACATTGTCAAAAAAACACATCTTCCCCACATTTCTGTCGTGGAAAGTTCCGGAATCTGCGTGGATCCACAAATTACCACCCAATCCTCGTTCCCCAAAGTCTTACGAGAAAAACGGTACCTCACTTGTGTGGGTCGGCCCAGTGCCCGCGACAGGAAACGGCGCAAAACGCAACGTGGTCACACCTCAATTTCGCAGTGAAAAATTACCCTTTTTTGGCAAAATGACTAGCTGTAGTTTTTGAACCCTAGCTCTGCGGGCACCTTGGTAAACCTAGCAAACCTATACTTTTTAAAAACAAGACACCCAGGGGAATCCAGGATGGGGTGACTTGACTGCATCCCACCAGGGTCTGTTACCCAGAATCCCTTGCAAACCTAAAACATTGTCAAAAAAACACATTTTCCCCACATTTCTGTCGTGGAAAGTTCCAGAATCTGCGTGGATCCACAAATTTCCACCCAATCCGCGTTCCCCAAAGTCTTACGAGAAAAACGGTACCTCACTTGTGTGGGTCGGCCCAGTGCCCGAGACAGGAAACGGCGCAAAACGCAACGTGGTCACACCTCAATTTCGCAGTGAAAAATTACCCTTTTTTGGCAAAATGACTAGCTGTAGTTTTTGAACCCTAGCTCTGTGGGCACCTTGGGAAACCTAGCAAACCTATACTTTTTAAAAACAAGACACCCAGGGGAATCCAGGATGGGGTGGCTTGACTGCCTCCCACCAGGGTCTGTTACCCAGAACCCCTTGCAAACCTAAAACATTGTCAAAAACAACACATTTTCCCCACATTTCTGTCGTGGAAAGTTCCGGAATCTGCGTGGATCCACAAATTTCCACCCACCCCGCGTTCCCCAAAGTCTTATGAGAAAAACTGTACCTCACTTGTATGGGTCGGCCTAGTACCCGCGACAGGAACCGGCGCAAAACGCAATGTGGTCACACCTCAATTTCGCAGTGAAAAATGACCCTTTTTTTGGCAAAATGACTAGCTGTAGTTTTTGAACGCTAGCTCTCCGGGCACCTTGGGAAACCTAGCAAACCTATACATTTTTGAAAACTAGACACCCAGGGGAATCCAGGATGGGGTGACTTGACTGCCTCCCACCAGGGTCTGTTACCCGGAATCCCTTGCAAACCTAAAACATTGTCAAAAAAACACATCTTCCCCACATTTCTGTCGTGGAAAGTTCCGGAATCTGCGTGGATCCACAAATTTCCACCCAATCCGCGTTCCCCAAAGTCTTACGAGAAAAACGGTACCTCACTTGTGTGTGTCGGCCCAGTGCCCGCGACAGGAAACGGCGCAAAACGCAACGTGGTCACACCTCAATTTCGCAGTGAAAAATTACCCTTTTTTGGCAAAATGACTAGCTGTAGTTTTTGAACCCTAGCTCTGCGGGCACCTTGGTAAACCTAGCAAACCTATACTTTTTAAAAACAAGACACCCAGGGGAATCCAGGATGGGGTGACTTGACTGCATCCCACCATGGTCTGTTACCCAGAATCCCTTGCAAACCTAAAACATTGTCAAAAAAACACATTTTCCCCACATTTCTGTCGTGGAAAGTTCCGGAATCTGCGTGGATCCACAAATTTCCACCCAATCCGCGTTCCCCAAAGTCTTACGAGAAAAACGGTACCTCACTTGTGTGGGTTGGCCCAGTGCCCGAGACAGGAAACGGCGCAAAACGCAACATGGTCACACCTCAATTTCGCAGTGAAAAATTACCCTTTTTTGGCAAAATGACTAGCTGTAGTTTTTGAACCCTAGCTCTGCGGGCACCTTGGGAAACCTAGCAAACCTATACTTTTTAAAAACAAGACACCCAGGGGAATCCAGGATGGGGTGACTTGACTGCCTCCCACCAGGGTCTGTTACCCAGAATCCCTTGCAAACCTAAAACATTGTCAAAAACAACACATTTTCCCCACATTTCTGTCGTGGAAAGTTCCGGAATCTGCGTGGATCCACAAATTTCCACCCACCCCGCGTTCCCCAAAGTCTTACGAGAAAAACGGTACCTCACTTGTGTGGGTCGGCCTAGTGCCCGCGACAGGAAACGGCGCAAAACGCAACGTGGTCACACCTCAATTTCGCAGTGAAAAATTACCCTTTTTTGGCAAAATGACTAGCTGTAGTTTTTGAACCCTAGCTCTGCGGGCACCTTGGGAAACCTAGCAAACCTATACATTTTTGAAAACTAGACACCCAGGGGAATCCAGGATGGGGTGACTTGACTGCCTTCCACCAGGTTCTGTTACCCAGAATCCCTTGCAAACCTAAAAAATTGTTTAAAAAAACACATTTTCCCCACATTTCTGCCGTGGAAAGTTCCAGAATCAGCGTGGATCCACAAATTTCCACCCACCCCGCGTTCCCCAAAGTCTTTCGATAAAAACGGTACCTCACTTGTGTGGGTCGGCCTAGTGCCCGCAACAGGAAACGGCGCAAAACGCAACGTAGTCACACCTCAATTTCGCAGTGAAAAATGACCCTTTTTTGGCAAAATGTCTAGCTGTAGTTTTTGAACCCTAGCTCTGCGGGCACCTTGGGAAACCTAGCAAACCTATACATTTTTGAAAACTAGACATCCAGGGGAATCCAGGATGGGGTGACTTGACTGACTCCCACCAGGGTCTGTTACCCAGCATCCCTTGCAAACCTAAAAAATTGTCCAAAAAAACACATTTTCCCCACATTTCTGTCATGGAAAGTTTCGGAATCTGCGTGGATCCACAAATTTCCACCCACCCTGCGTTCCCCAAAGTCTTACGAGAAAAACGGTACCTCACTTGTGTGGGTCGGCCTAGTGCCCGCGACAGGAAACGGCTCAAAACGCAACGTGGTCACACCTCAATTTAGCCGTGAAAAATTACCCTTTTCTGGCAAAATGACTAGCTGTAGTTTTTGAACCCTAGCTCTGCGGGCACCTTGTGAAACCTAGCAAACCTATACATTTTTGAAAACTAGACACCCAGGGGAATCCAGGATGGGGTGACTTGACTGCCTCCCACCAGGGTCTGTTACCCAGAATCCCTTGCAAACCTAAACAATTGTCAAAAAAAACACATTTTCCCCACATTTCTGTCGTGGAAAGTTCCGGAATCTGCGTGGATCAACAAATTTCCACCCACCCCGCGTTCCCCAAAGTCTTATGAGAAAAACTGTACCTCACTTGTGTGGGTCGGCCTAGTACCCGCGACAGGAACCGGCGCAAAACGCAATGTGGTCACACCTCAATTTCGCAGTGAAAAATGACCCTTTTTTTGGCAAAATGACTAGCTGTAGTTTTTGAACGCTAGCTCTCCGGGCACCTTGGGAAACCTAGCAAACCTATACATTTTTGAAAACTAGACACCCAGGGGAATCCAGGATGGGGTGACTTGACTGCCTCCCACCAGGGTCTGTTACCCAGAATCCCTTGCAAACCTAAAACATTGTCAAAAAAACACATTTTCCCCACATTTCTGTCGTGGAAAGTTCCGGAATCTGCGTGGATCCACAAATTTCCACCCAATCCGCGTTCCCCAAACTCTTACGAGAAAAACGGTACCTCACTTGTGTGGGTCGGCCCAGTGCCCGCGACAGGAAACGGCGCAAAACGCAACGTGGTCACACCTCAATTTCGCAGTGAAAAATGACCCTTTTTTGGCAAAATGACTAGCTGTAGTTTTTGAACCCTAGCTCTGCGGGCACCTTGGTAAACCTAGCAAACCTATACTTTTTAAAAACAAGACACCCAGGGGAATCCAGGATGGGGTGACTTGACTGCATCCCACCAGGGTCTGTTACCCAGAATCCCTTGCAAACCTAAAACATTGTCAAAAAAACACATTTTCCCCACATTTCTGTCGTGGAAAGTTCCGGAATCTGCGTGGATCCACAAATTTCCATCCAATCCGCGTTCCCCAAAGTCTTACGAGAAAAACGGTACCTCACTTGTGTGGGTCGGCCCAGTGCCCGAGACAGGAAACGGCGCAAAACGCAACGTGGTCACACCTCAATTTCGCAGTGAAAAATTACCCTTTTTTGGCAAAATGACTAGCTGTAGTTTTTGAACCCTAGCTCTGCGGGCACCTTGGGAAACCTAGCAAACCTATACTTTTTAAAAACAAGACACCCAGGGGAATCCAGGATGGGGTGACTTGACTGCCTCCCACCAGGGTCTGTTACCCAGAATCCCTTGCAAACCTAAAACATTGTCAAAAACAACACATTTTCCCCACATTTCTGTCGTGGAAAGTTCCGGAATCTGTGTGGATCCACAAATTTCCACCCACCCCGCGTTCCCCAAAGTCTTACGAGAAAAACGGTACCTCACTTGTGTGGGTCGGCCTAGTGCCCGCGACAGGAAACGGCGCAAAACGCAACGTGGTCACACCTCAATTTCGCAGTGAAAAATGACCCTTTTTTGGCAAAATGACTAGCTGTAGTTTTGGAACCCTAGCTCTGCGGGCACCTTGGGAAACCTAGCAAACCTATACATTTTTGAAAACTAGACACCCAGGGGAATCCAGGATGGGGTGACTTGACTGCCTTCCACCAGGGTCTGTTACCCAGAATCCCTTGCAAACCTAAAAAATTGTTTAAAAAAACACATTTTCCCCACATTTCTGCCGTGGAAAGTTCCAGATTCTGCGTGGATCCACAAATTTCCACCCACCCCTCGTTCCCCAAAGTCTTTCGAGAAAAACGGTACCTCACTTGTGAGGGTCGGCCTAGTGCCCGCAACAGGAAACGGCGCGAAACGCAACGTAGTCACACCTCAATTTCGCAGTGAAAAACGACCCTTTTTTGGCAAAATGTCTAGCTGTAGTTTTTGAACCCTAGCTCTGCGGGCACCTTGGGAAACCTAGCAAACCTATACATTTTTGAAAACTAGACATCCAGGGGAATCCAGGATGGGGTGACTTGACTGCCTCCCACCAGGGTCTGTTACCCAGCATCCCTTGCAAACCTAAAAAATTGTCCAAAAAACCACATTTTCCCCACATTTCTGTCATGGAAAGTTCCGGAATCTGCGTGGATCCACAAATTTCCACCCACCCCGCGTTCCCCAAAGTCTTACGAGAAAAACGGTACCTCACTTGTGTGGGTCGGCCTAGTGCCCGCGACAGGAAACGGCTCAAAACGCAACGTGGTCACACCTCAATTTAGCAGTGAAAAATGACCCTTTTCTGGCAAAATGACTAGCTGTAGTTTTTGAACCCTAGCTCTGCGGGCACCTTGTGAAACCTAGCAAACCTATACATTTTTGAAAACTAGACACCCAGGGGAATCCAAGATGGGGTGACTTGACTGCCTCCCACCAGGGTCTGTTACCCAGAATCCCTTGCAAACCTAAACAATTGTCAAAAAAAACACATTTTCCCCACACTTCTGTCGTGGAAAGTTCCGGAATCTGCGTGGATCAACAAATTTCCACCCACCCCGCGTTCCCCAAAGTCTTATGAGAAAAACTGTACCTCACTTGTGTGGGTCGGCCTAGTACCCGCGACAGGAACCGGCGCAAAACGCAACGTGGTCACACCTCAATTTCGCAGTGAAAAATGACCCTTTTTTTGGCAAAATGACTAGCTGTAGTTTTTGAACCCTAGCTCTCCGGGCACCTTGGGAAACCTAGCAAACCTATACATTTTTGAAAACTAGACACCCAGCGGAATCCAGGATGGGGTGACTTGACTGCCTCCCACCAGGGTCTGTTACCCAGAATCCCTTGCAAACCTAAAACATTGTCAAAAAAACACATCTTCCCCACATTTCTGTCGTGGAAAGTTCCGGAATCTGCGTGGATCCACAAATTACCACCCAATCCTCGTTCCCCAAAGTCTTACCAGAAAAACGGTACCTCACTTGTGTGGGTCGGCCCAGTGCCCGCGACAGGAAACGGCGCAAAACGCAACGTGGTCACACCTCAATTTCGCAGTGAAAAATGACCCTTTTTTGGCAAAATGACTAGCTGTAGTTTTTGAACCCTAGCTCTGCGGGCACCTTGGTAAACCTAGCAAACCTATACTTTTTAAAAACAAGACACCCAGGGGAATCCAGGATGGGGTGACTTGACTGCATCCCACCAGGGTCTGTTACCCAGAATCCCTTGCAAACCTAAAACATTGTCAAAAAAACACATTTTCCCCACATTTCTGTCGTGGAAAGTTCCGGAATCTGCGTGGATCCACAAATTTACACCCAATCCGCGTTCCCCAAAGTCTTACGAGAAAAACTGTACCTCACTTGTGTGGGTCGGCCCAGTGCCCGAGACAGGAAACGGCGCAAAACGCAACGTGGTCACACCTCAATTTCGCAGTGAAAAATTACCCTTTTTTGGCAAAATGACTAGCTGTAGTTTTTGAACCCTAGCTCTGTGGGCACCTTGGGAAACCTAGCAAACCTATACTTTTTAAAAACAAGACACCCAGGGGAATCCAGGATGGGGTGGCTTGACTGCCTCCCACCAGGGTCTGTTACCCAGAATCCCTTGCAAACCTAAAACATTGTCAAAAACAACACATTTTCCCCACATTTCTGTCGTGGAAAGTTCCGGAATCTGCGTGGATCCACAAATTTCCACCCACCCCGCGTTCCCCAAAGTCTTATGAGAAAAACTGTACCTCACTTGTGTGGGTCGGCCTAGTACCCGCGACAGGAACCGGCGCAAAACGCAATGTGGTCACACCTCAATTTCGCAGTGAAAAATGACCCTTTTTTTGGCAAAATGACTAGCTGTAGTTTTTGAACGCTAGCTCTCCGGGCACCTTGGGAAACCTAGCAAACCTATACATTTTTGAAAACTAGACACCCAGGGGAATCCAGGATGGGGTGACTTGACTGCCTCCCACCAGGGTCTGTTACCCAGAATCCCTTGCAAACCTAAAACATTGTCAAAAAAACACATCTTCCCCACATTTCTGTCGTGGAAAGTTCCGGAATCTGCGTGGATCCACAAATTTCCACCCAATCCGCGTTCCCCAAAGTCTTACGAGAAAAACGGTACCTCACTTGTGTGGGTCGGCCCAGTGCCCGCGACAGGAAACGGCGCAAAACGCAACGTGGTCACACCTCAATTTCGCAGTGAAAATTACCCTTTTTTGGCAAAATGACTAGCTGTAGTTTTTGAACCCTAGCTCTGCGGGCACCTTGGTAAACCTAGCAAACCTATACTTTTTAAAAACAAGACACCCAGGGGAATCCAGGATGGGGTGACTTGACTGCATCCCACCATGGTCTGTTACCCAGAATCCATTGCAAACCTAAAACATTGTCAAAAAAACACATTTCCCCCACATTTCTGTCGTGGAAAGTTCCGGAATCTGCGTGGATCCACAAATTTCCACCCAATCCGCGTTCCCCAAAGTCTTACGAGAAAAACGGTACCTCACTTGTGTGGGTCGGCCCAGTGCCCGAGACAGGAAACGGCGCAAAACGCAACGTGGTCACACCTCAATTTCGCAGTGAAAAATTACCCTTTTTTGGCAAAATGACTAGCTGTAGTTTTTGAACCCTAGCTCTGCGGGCACCTTGGGAAACCTAGCAAACCTATACTTTTTAAAAACAAGACACCCAGGGGAATCCAGGATGGGGTGACTTGACTGCCTCCCACCAGGGTCTGTTACCCAGAATCCCTTGCAAACCTAAAACATTGTCAAAAACAACACATTTTCCCCACATTTCTGTCGTGGAAAGTTCCGGAATCTGCGTGGATCCACAAATTTCCACCCACCCCGCGTTCCCCAAAGTCTTACGAGAAAAACGGTACCTCACTTGTGTGGGTCGGCCTAGTGCCCGCGACAGGAAACGGCGCAAAACGCAACGTGGTCACACCTCAATTTCGCAGTGAAAAATGACCCTTTTTTGGAAAAATGACTAGCTGTAGTTTTTGAACCCTAGCTCTGCGGGCACCTTGGGAAACCTAGCAAACCTATACATTTTTTAAAACTAGACACCCAGGGGAATCCAGGATGGGGTGACTTGACTGCCTTCCACCAGGTTCTGTTACCCAGAATCCCTTGCAAACCTAAAAAAATTTTTAAAAAACACATTTTCCCCACATTTCTGCCGTGGAAAGTTCCAGAATCAGCGTGGATCCACAAATTTCCACCCACCCCACGTTCCCCAAAGTCTTTCTATAAAAACAGTACCTCACTTGTGTGGGTCGGCCTAGTGCCCACAACAGGAAACGGCGCAAAACGCAACGTAGTCACACCTCAATTTAGCCGTGAAAAATGACCCTTTTCTGGCAAAATGACTAGCTGTAGTTTTTGAACCCTAGCTCTGCGGGCACCTTGTGAAACCTAGCAAACCTATACATTTTTGAAAACTAGACACCCAGGGGAATCCAGGATGGGGTGACTTGACTGCCTCCCACCAGGGTCTGTTACCCAGAATCCCTTGCAAACCTAAACAATTGTCAAAAAAAACACATTTTCCCCACACTTCTGTCGTGGAAAGTTCCGGAATCTGCGTGGATCAACAAATTTCCACCCACCCCGCGTTCCCCAAAGTCTTATGAGAAAAACTGTACCTCACTTGTGTGCGTCGGCCTAGTACCCGCGACAGGAACCGGCGCAAAACGCAACGTGGTCACACCTCAATTTCGCAGTGAAAAAGGACCCTTTTTTTGGCAAAATGACTAGCTGTAGTTTTTGAACCCTAGCTCTCCGGGCACCTTGGGAAACCTAGCAAACCTATACATTTTTGAAAACTAGACACCCAGGGGAATCCAGGATGGGGTGACTTGACTGCCTCCCACCAGGGTCTGCTACCCAGAATCCCTTGCAAACCTAAAACATTGTCAAAAAAACACATCTTCCCCACATTTCTGTCGTGGAAAGTTCCGGAATCTGCGTGGATCCACAAATTTCCACCCAATCTGCATTCCCCAAAGTCTTACGAGAAAAACGGTACCTCACTTGTGTGGGTCGGCCCAGTGCCCGCGACAGGAAACGGCGCAAAACGCAACGTGGTCACACCTCAATTTCGCAGTGAAAAATGACCCTTTTTTGGCAAAATGACTAGCTGTAGTTTTTGAACCCTAGCTCTGCGGGCACCTTGGTAAACCTAGCAAACCTATACTTTTTAAAAACAAGACACCCAGGGGAATCCAGGATGGGGTGACTTGACTGCATCCCACCAGGGTCTGTTACCCAGAATCCCTTGCAAACCTAAAACATTGTCAAAAAAACACATTTTCCCCACATTTCTGTCGTGGAAAGTTCCGGAATCTGCGTGGATCCACAAATTTCCACCCAATCCGCGTTCCCCAAAGTCTTACGAGAAAAACGGTACCTCACTTGTGTGGGTCGGCCCAGTGCCCGAGACAGGAAACGGCGCAAAACGCAACGTGGTCACACCTCAATTTCGCAGTGAAAAATTACCCTTTTTTGGCAAAATGACTAGCTGTAGTTTTTGAACCCTAGCTCTGCGGGCACCTTGGGAAACCTAGCAAACCTATACTTTTTAAAAACAAGACACCCAGGGGAATCCAGGATGGGGTGACTTGACTGCCTCCCACCAGGGTCTGTTACCCAGAATCCCTTGCAAACCTAAAACATTGTCAAAAACAACACATTTTCCCCACATTTCTGTCGTGGAAAGTTCCGGAATCTGCGTGGATCCACAAATTTCCACCCACCCCGCGTTCCCCAAAGTCTTACGAGAAAAACGGTACCTCACTTGTGTGGGTCGGCCTAGTGCCCGCGACAGGAAACGGCGCAAAACGCAACGTGGTCACACCTCAATTTCGCAGTGAAAAATGACCCTTTTTTGGCAAAATGACTAGCTGTAGTTTTTGAACCCTAGCTCTGCGGGCACCTTGGGAAACCTAGCAAACCTATACATTTTTGAAAACTAGACACCCAGGGGAATCTAGGATGGGGTGAATTGACTGCCTTCCACCAGGGTCTGTTACCCAGAATCCCTTGCAAACCTAAAAAATTGTTTAAAAAAACACATTTTCCCCACATTTCTGCCGTGGAAAGTTCCAGAATCTGCGTGGATCCACAAATTTCCACCCACCCCTCGTTCCCCAAAGTCTTTCGAGAAAAACGGTACCTCACTTGTGTGGGTCGGCCTAGTGCCCGCAACAGGAAACGGCGCAAAACGCAACGTAGTCACACCTCAATTTCGCAGTGAAAAATGACCCTTTTTTGGCAAAATGACTAGCTGTAGTTTTTTAACCCTAGCTCTCCGGGCACCTTGGGAAACATAGCAAACCTATACATTTTTGAAAACTAGACACCCAGGGGAATCCAGGATGGGGTGACTTGACTGCCTCCCACCAGGGTCTGTTACCCAGAATCCTTTGCAAACCTAAACAATTGTCAAAAAACACATTTTCCCCACATTTCTGTCGTGGAAAGTTCCAGAATCTGCGTGGATCCACAAATTTCCACCCACCCCTCGTTCCCCAAAGTCTTACAAAAAAAATGGTACCTCACTTGTGTGTGTTGGCCTAGTGTCCGCGACAGGAAACGGCGCAAAACGTAGTGAGGTAACATCAAAATTGCCCATCTCAAAACCACCTGGTTTTGCAAGGGGGGTCACTTGGGTTTTTGGCCCGGTGCACGGCGGCCATCTAGGGAAACCTACCAAACCCATACATTTCTGAAAACTAGACACCCGGGGGCTTCCAGGGAGGTATGGCTTGCGTGGATCCCCCAACTTTTCCTTCCCCAGAATCCCCTGCAAATACTCAATTTTAGCTAAAAAAAATCACTTTTGACACACATTTTTGTGTGGGAAAGTTGTGGCGTCACCGGGCTCACTCAAATTTCCCACCACCCAGCGTTCCCCCGGGTCTCCCGGTAAAAATGGTGCCTCACTTGTGTGGGAGGCCCAAGTACCCGCAACAGGCAAGGGCCCAAAACGTAGTGAGGCGACATCAAAATTGCAAAATTGCCCATCTCAAAACCACCTGGTTTTGCAAGGGGGGTCACTTGGGTTTTTGGCCCGGTGCTCGGTGGCCATCTAGGGAAACCTACCAAACCCATACATTTCTGATAACTAGACACCCGCGGGCTTCCAGGGAGGTATGGCTTGTGTGGATCCCCCAACGTTTCCTTACCCAGAATCCCCTACAAACCTCAATTTTAGCTGAAAAAATCACTTTTTTCACACATTTTTGTGTGGGAAAGTTGTGGCATCACCAGGCTCACTCAAATTTCCCACCTCCCAGCGTTCCCCTGGGTCTCCCGGTAAAAATGGTGCCTCACTTGTGTGGATGGCCCAAGTACCCGCGACAGGCAAGGACCCAAAACGTAGTGTGGTGACATCAAAATTGCCTATCTCAAAACCACCTGGTTTTGCAAGGGGGTCACCTGGGTTTTTGGCCCAGTGCTCGGCGGCCATCTAGGGAAACCTACCAAACCCATACATTTCTGAAAACTAGACACCCGGGGGCTTCCAGGGAGGTATGGCTTGCGTGGATCCCCCAACGTTTCCTTACCCTGAATCCCCTGCAAACCTCAATTTTAGCTGAAGAATTCACTGTTTTCACACATTTTTGTTTGGGAAAGTTGTGGCATAACCGGGCTCACTCAAATTCCTCACCTCCCAGCGTTCCCCTGGGTCTCCTGGTAAAAATGGTGCCTCACTTGTGTGGGAGGCCCAAGTACCCCAGACAGGCAAGGGCCCAAAACGTAGTGTGGTGACATCAAAATTGCCTATCTCAAAACCACCTGGTTTTGCAAGGGGGGTCACCTGGGTTTTTGGCCCGGTGCTCGGCGGCCATCTAGGAAAACCTACCAAACCCATACATTTCTGAAAACTAGACACCCGGGGGCTTCCAGGGAGGTATGGCTTGCGTGGCACCCCCAATGTTTCCTTACCCAGAATCCCCTGCAAACCTCAATTTTAGCTGAAAAAAATCACTTTTTTTACACAGTTTTGTGTGGGAAAGTTGTGGCATCACCGGGCTCACTCAAATTTCCCACCTCCCAGCGTTCCCCTGGGTCTCCCCGTAAAAATGGTGCCTCACTTGTGTGGGAGGCCCAAGTACGCAAGGGCCCAAAACGTAGTGTGGTGACATCAAAATTGCCTATCTCAAAATCACCTGGTTTTGCAAGGGGGGTCACCTGGGTTTTTGGCCCGGTGCTCGACGGCCATCTAGAGAAACCTACCGAACCCATACATTTCTGAAAACTAGACACCCGGGGGCTTCCAGGGAGGTATGGCTTGCGTTGATCCCCCAACGTTTCCTTACCCAGAATCCCCTGCAAACCTCAATTTTACCTGAAAAATTCACTGTTTTCACACATTTTTGTGTGGGAAAGTTGTGGCATAACCGGGCTCACTCAAATTTCTCACCTCCCAGCGTTCCCCTGGGTCTCCCGGTAAAAATGGTTCCTCACTTGTGTGGGAGGCCCAAGTACCCCAGACAGGCAAGGGCCCAAAACGTAGTGTGGTGACATCAAAATTGCCTATCTCAAAACCACCTGGTTTTGCAAGGGGGGTCACCTGGGTTTTTGGCCCGGTGCTCGGCGGCCATCTAGGGAAACCTACCAAACCCATACATTTCTGAAAACTAGACACCCGGGGGCTTCCAGGGCGGTATGGCTTGCGTGGATCCCCCAACGTTTCCATACCCAGAATCCCCTGCAAACCTCAATTTTAGCTGAAAAAATCACTGTTTTCACATATTTTAGTGTGGGAATGTTGTGGCATCACCGGGCTCACTCAAATTTCCCACCTCCCAGCGTTCCCCTGGGTCTCCCGGTAAAAATGGTGCCTCACTTGTGTGTGAGGCCCAAGTACCCGCGACAGGCAAGGGCCAAAAACGTAGTGAGGCGACATCAAAATTGCCCATCTCAAAACCACCTGGTTTTGCAAGGGGGGTCACTTGGGTTTTTGGCCCGGTGCTCGGCGGCCATCTAGGGAAACCTACCAAACCATATATTTCTGAAAACTAGACACCCGGGGGCTTCCAGGGAGGTATGGCTTGCGTGGATCCCCCAACGTTTCCTTACCCAGAATCCCCTGCAAACCTCAATTTTAGCTGAAAAAATCACTTTTTTCACACATTTTTGTGTGGGAAAGTTGTGGCACCATTTTTACCGGGAGACCCAGGGAAACGCTGGGAGGTGGGAAATTTGAGTGAGCTCGGTGATGCCACAACTTTCCCACACAAAAATATGTGAAAAAAGTGATGTTTTCAGCTAAAATTGAGGTTTGCAGGGGATTCTGGGTAAGGAAATGTTGGGGGATCCACACAAGCCATACCTCCCTGGAAGCCCACGGGTGTCTAGTTTTCAGAAATGTATGGGTTTGGTAGGTTTCCCTAGATGGCCACCGAGCACCGGGCCAAAAACCCAAGTGACCCCCCTTGCAAAACCAGGTGGTTTTGAGATGGGCAATTTTGCAATTTTGATGTCGCCTCACTACGTTTTGGGCCCTTGCCTGTTGCGGGTACTTGGGCCTCCCACACAAGTGAGGCACCATTTTTACCGGGAGACCCGGGGGAACGCTGGGTGGTGGGAAATTTGAGTGAGCCCGGTGACGCCACAACTTTCCCACACAAAAATGTGTGAAAAAAGGGATTTTTTCAGCAAATATTGAGGTTTGCAGGGGATTCTGGGTAAGGAAACTTTGGGGGATCCACGCAAGCCATACCTCCCTGGAAGCCCCCGGGTGTCTAGTTTTCAGAAATTTATGGGTTTGGTAGGTTTCCCTTGATGGCCGCCGAGCACCGGGCCAAAAACCCAAGTGACCCCCCTTGCAAAACCAGATCGTTTTGACATTGTTTGTTTCTACAGCGTGAGAATTTCGGCACAATATTGCAAGGAAAATGTGACAGACATTTTGAGGTTTGCAAGACATTGTGGATAAAATAACTTTTTTCTTACCAAAACAATGCAACTACACAAAACTGCAGAACAAGTACTGTCGAAACCGGAATCAAAAGCTTTAGACTAGAATAAAAAGGAGAAAAAACATTACTGTCAAGAAGGAAAGATCGATGGCCCAATCCTTTACAAGCAATGCGGCGAGAATCTGGAACTCCGTCTCAGCTCCGGACCACCCCCTCCCTCTTCCCAGTCCTTCAAAACTGACCTCAAAGTTCTCCTCCTGCAAAGACACTTCCAAACTTAATTCACACCCTCTCTATTGTCTGAAGGAAGTCTTTACATTATAGGAAATTCTGTTCTCCATGCCCGTAGAAGTGCCTTCCCAGTGTGTTCCTGTGTTTTGAGTGTCTGCCATTTATTGCACTTTTATACCTCTACTTGTACTTTGTACTCTTTTGTAACTTGCACACATGTCACTTTTCCTCTTGTAATGTATTGTTTGCTACCTCTTGTATTTTGTTTGCTTTTGATACATGCACAATTACCACCATTGCATCATGTAACATAACGTTTGCTCTTGTTTTCAGAGTGTCTGCCATTTATTGCAGTATTTTACCTCATGTGACATCCATCAGAGAGCTGCATGAATAATTACCTGGTAATCCCCTCAGCACAATGCAAACACCCACCCGAAAAAGGGAAACCCAGTGAGGTCACACCGTTCGCATCGCCCTAACCTGCTCAAGGTTCATGTGACCTCGGTGACATTCACAGCGACTGGATCACTGTTGCTCTAGGGTGTGCTGCTTCGTAGGCCTGCCCGCAACACTGGAGATGAACTTCAGTATGGATTGTGGTGGACAGGCCTTCAAGGTTAACCCACAATTGACACCACTACAGTACACCTGCTGTGCTAAGACATCAAGCCTTCTAAGGTCTAGTGGGGCCTTCTACGGTCTAGCATGGGAATGTGCTCCCTCAGTACAGTGGTGTGGTGGACTGGTCATGAATGCTGAACCCGGTTCCCCAGTTCCAAATTCGACAGCTCTGGCCATAGTGCCACATCCCCACTGAACACCATACTTGCCCACTGAGAGAAACTCGCACTGCCTTCAGCTATAACCTAATTGTGCCCGCTATAAACACTTGGATGTGTCTCAATTCAAATTATGCACTTGATAAGAGTAATACGCTGCCTAAAAAAAAAAAAAAAAAAGCAACCACTTATAGGGAATGCAAAGCATGTGAAATGTAAGCAGAAACAACATGGTTACCTAAATGATCTCTCACTAACTATTCAGAAATCAGCGAGTGGTTTCACCTGAAAAGTTATGGACATGACTAGAGGGCCCTGAAGGGAACCGTTTCACTGTCCATTGCTTACATCCTTACAAAACATAAGCAGTATGGTATAAAAAGACCACATCCATAAACACAGAGCCATGGTGCACATTGTGTTTTCCAATTCACCCATCAACCAGGTATTGCAGTACCTCCAGGAATGGTACACTCTCCCAACCTGGAAACAACAATGCTGTTCAAAGAAAGACGAGAAAACGAAAGTAGCACTTCACTGGCAAACTCTGTAAAGTGATGCTGGTGTATTTGGATGTAAATAAAACCAATCTGGCCACTTTGCAACCCCTCTGTCTTGCTTTATTTAGTTGTGTATTTATTTCCCATATAATATCTTCTAACTTTCTCCATCCTGCTGCACTTTGTAACAGTAAAGATCAGAGGAAGGGCATTACTCGGCAGAGCGTTTTTTCTTTTTTGGATCCATTTCACATGGAAGCAACAGACAAAAAACACGAACGAAACCGAGCCTTGCAGCATGGCTTCGACCTCCCCCTACATAGTGCCCCCACCCTGAAAAAAAACAACGAGGTATTGCAGTACCTCCAGGAATGGTACACTCTCCCAACCTGGAAACAACAATGCTGTTCAAAGAAAGACGAGAAAACAAAAGTAGCACTTCACTGGCAAACTCTGTAAAGTGATGCTGGTGTATTTGGATGTAAAAAAAACAATCTGGCCACTTTGCAACCCCTTTGTCTTGCTTTATTTAGTTGTCTATTTATTTCCCATATAATATCTTCTAACTCTCGCCATCCTGCTGCACTTTGTAACAGTAAAGATCAGAAGAAGGGCATTACTCGGCAGAGCACAATGCTGTTCAAAGAAAGACGAGAAAATGAAAGTAGCACTTCACTGGCAAACTCTGTAAAGTGATGCTGGTGTATTTGGATGTAAAAAAACAATCTGGCCACTGTGCAACCCCTCTGTCTTGCTTTATTTAGTTGTGTATTTATTTCCCATATAATATCTTCTAACTCTCTCCATCCTGCTGCACTTTGTAATAGTAAAGATCAGAAGAAGGGCATTACTCCTTCCATCAAGCCTTCCACAGAGCTAGTCCTGAGATTAATCACACACTTCTCACCCCCTATTGCCCCGGTAAACCACTTCAAACTACGAACGCATTCCTTGCTGCAGTTCCCAGAGTTAAAAGGTCCAGAGCAGGAGGCAGGTCCTTCACGCTCAACGCTGCTAAACTATGGAACTCCCTTCCACTCTCACTTAGGTCCAACCCTATTCTCTCGTCCTTCCGTAAGGAGCTAAAAACATTCCTTTTAAAAAATTAGGTCCCCTCCTGGATCTCTCCCCCTATCCCTCAGAGCTCTATTCCCTCTATTTAGCGCTTGGACGCCCTTGGGCAGCAGCCGCGCTTTACAAAACCCCTTCACTTCACTTCACTTCACTTCACTCGGCAGAGCGTTTTTTCTTTTTTGGATCCATTTCGCAGGGAAGCAACAGACAAAAAACACAAACAAAGCCGAGCCTTGCAACATGGCTTCGACCTCCCCCTACATAGTGCCCCAACCCGGAAAAATCAACGATGACAACAAAATCCCCCCTCCCCAGCTCCAAAACTCACCTGCACTCTCCGACGCGCAGGAAGCAAATGGCTTCCTGCGCCTCGGAGAACAAATGGGAAACCTCCGATGACATCAACGCAGCTTGCGCGCTGACGTCATTGATGATGCGGGGGTGGGGGGCGGGGGGAGGCAGGGGAAGGTCTTCCCCTGCCTTCCCAATAAAAAAAAAAAGATCGACCACCTACGGGGGGAGCGCCAGCGCTTCCCCCGTGGGTGGGTGTCATGACGAGCTGGACTCGTCATGGGCACAGCGCGACTGTGCTCCATGATGAGTCCAGCTCGTCATGGGCACAGAAGGGGTTAAAGAGTCATTTACGCACCTACAAAATCATCCATTCACACACTTGTACACCCACTCATTCTTCAACAGACCTTTCCCTATATATATTAAACATATTAAAACTGTACAGAAACACATACCTACTGGATGATGTCATCAGTGATGTCATCAGTGATGTCACTGACCATGTCATGAGTGATGTAATATGTGACGTCATCAGCAGTGCATTGCGGGGGCGCGAGTTATAGTTAGCTGAACTAACTATAACAGGGGAATTTCTAGGGTTTTGTACGAGGGAAATGTCCAGCTAACTATAACGCCCCTGAAACCTTTGGTTTTTTCAGTGAATTTCTAAGGTTTTTTAAATGCCAATTCCTAACTATAACGCCCCTGAAACCTATGGTTTTTTCAGTGAATATATATATATATATATATATATATATATACAAAACGGCTGCCAACACTTCCTGGTTTGGAGTGTTTACAGCCAGTTGACAGCCAATCAGCATGCAGCTCGTGATCGGGAGGGTGCGCGCTGGGTGCGCATAGGGTGCGCGGATCCTCCGAGGCCATAGATTTATATATGATTTTACTTTTGATTTTCTCAGCAACTACTGAACGGATTTACACCATTTAACCAAAAGGCACGAGTGTGA
Source organism: Triturus cristatus (assembly GCF_964204655.1). Taxonomy (NCBI): domain Eukaryota; kingdom Metazoa; phylum Chordata; class Amphibia; order Caudata; family Salamandridae; genus Triturus; species Triturus cristatus. The sequence goes on from NC_140581.1 coordinate 749,195,834, forward strand.
ACCAAGGGCTACCTCTTTGCTAAATTTGGTGTAATTCCGTTCAGAAGTTCGGGCTGCAGCCACGATTAAAGGTTTCTATGGAACATTGCATGGGGAAAACACATTTTGGAACCCCCCTTTTTTCTCGGCCCCTGCTTGACGAATCACCCCAAGGCTTTCAGGATAGGAGCGGACCGAAGCACCCCACCAGTTTTGCGAAGATTCGTCAACCGGCGCCAAAGTTATTCCAAATAGAATGTTGCGGATTTCCTAACTAACTAAATAGGTCCTAACTATAACTACCTACTGGCCACCGCCATATATATATATATATGTATATATATATATATTCACTGAAAAAACCATAGGTTTCACACATGTTATAGTTAGCGGAAATTTTACTGATAAAAAACCAGTGAAATTCCCCCGTTATAGTTAGTGCAGGCAACTATAACTCACGCGACCGCAATCCTCTGCTGATGCTAATACTGTATTTAGACACTTATTTGCCCATGTCTTCTTCCATACATTTTTAGCTATACATATATTACAAATATTTTTTTTTCATAAAGACACATATGTCATCAGCAGAAGATTGCGGTCGCGTGAGTTATAGTTGCCTGCACTAACTATAACGGGGGAATTTCACTGGTTTTTTATCAGTAAAATTTCCGCTAACTATAACATGTGTGAAACCTATGGTTTTTTCAGTGAATTTGCAAGGTTTTTTAAATGCTAATTCCTAACTATAACGTGTGTGAAACCTATGGTTTTTTCAGTGAATTTGTACGGTTTTTTAAATGCTAAGTTACTTTACGCCATTCGTGGCGTGCGCACCCACTTAACGCAGTTCGTTCCGTGCGCGCATGGTGCGCTTCGCGCACCGTGCGCGCACAGTAAGCACGCGGTGCTTACTGTGCTTACGGTGCTTATAAGCCATGCACAAATGGTGCCCTTCGGGCACCATTTGCACACGGGGTGGAGAGAGTGTGGATAATTTTTTCTTTGATTATTTTTGTTAACAATATTGTGGTTTTTCACACTTCTTATAAGCTCTGCACATTTGGTGGCCACCAAAAGCACAGGGGGTGGGGAGAGTGTGGATAGTGTATTTTTTTTTACATTTTTTACCGTACGCGTACGGTAAGCGTAATCGGCGAAATTAGCGAAAAAATAAAAATGGCTTTTTTGGCCTTGGGGGGTCTTGGGGGACTCCCTCATCATGGCTATGTGTGTGTGAGCTGTCAAAACAGCTCCTTTACATGTGTATTGGTTTTATTTAACAACCTAACTCTCAGTGCGAGAGAGAAAATGGTGGCCGCCGCTTCCTGGTTTCGGCCGATTCGAATGTTTACTAAGATCTAAGAGCCAATCAGAATCGCGCTCGCAAACGCCACCGTACGCGTACGGTAAGCTTACGGTAAGCGTACCGTAAGCTGGCTCAGATATATATATTGATTTAAAGGCTATTTTCTCAGAATCTACTGAACAGATTTACACCAAACCTACAAAAGGCACTTCCTTGACCTGAGGACTACCTCTCTGCCAAATTTCAAGTAATTCTGTTCTGCCGTTCGGGCTGTAGCCCTGTCTAAAGGTCCTATGGAAAAATGCATGGGAAAAACGCGTTTTGGGACCCCCCTTTTATCTCAGCCCCCGCTTGACGAATCCTCCCGAGACTTTCAGGGTAGGAGCGGAGCGTAGCGCCCCACCTATTTTGAGAAATTCGCGAGGATTCGTCGACCGGCGCCAAAGTTATTCAAAATAGAATGTTGCGGATTTCCTATGGAAAAGGGGTCCTAACTATAACTACCTACTGGCGACCGCCAGTAGGTAATATATGTATATATATATATATATATATATATATATCGTCGAAACGTGTCATGACTGCTGTTTGAGAAAGCATAAATAAAATTAGTTACTGCACCAACCTGTGGTCCGTGCTCCTGTTTGTACTTTTAGCAACAAAGTGCTAAAGCGGAGTATTTCACCATATATATATATATCTATATATATAGATACATGTATCTATCTGTCTATATATATATATAAAGACAGATAGATACATATAGATATCTCTTTTTTCACAGAAAAAAGCAAAGGTTAAAGTGGAGTTATACGTAAGTAATGTAGTAATATTTTAACCGCTTCAGTGCCCATGACGAGATGGTCTCGTCATGGAGCGCGGTTGCGCTGTGCCCATGAGGAGACTATCTCGTCATGAACCCCGCCCGCTAATGCGACGCCCGGCACAGGGCGGGGAAAGGGAGGGGCACTAAAGGGGTTAACATATCTTACAAAACCTTAGAAATTGACCGAAAAAACACAACGTATAAAGTGTAGTTATATGTTTCTCTTATAATAATCAATAAGCTAATGTTTTTTTTCAAAAACATTGAAATTCACCAGTTATATGTAACTGATATACTTAAAACTTGAACCTCCATAGATTTCAGACGTCATCAGTGATTTCATATGTGCAGTCATAAACAGTGCACCATAGCGGTGCTGGTCCCCCTATGGCCATGTGATCTATGCCCCCAACCGCTGGTGGGCGGTAAGCCACTGCTGCCCATGGACCCTGAGCTTTCATTCTTCCTTTTTTTTTACCTGGACCTGGCAGGACTGCCACACTGGCGTCTTGCAGAAACCACTCAGGGAACACATTGGCTACTGCGGAAATTCAGTAGGACCAAGTAAGGGCAGTGCTGGCTCCTGATAGAGTCCTGTGGGACTGCGCAGGGCAAATAAATATATAGATCGATTTTAATTTTGGCACAGTGGGGGGTCCCTCTGAGTACCACACCCTCAAAAAGGGCTAGATGATCAGGGCAACCCTACCCTGTCCACTCCAAAGTGCTTTATAATTATTTTTCAGGACTCTGGGGTTGAGTCAATCAGAATGCTTTTCTGTTGTTTTTTTCACATGGGAGTCACACAGCGCTACACATTGCTATCTTTTTCAATCTTATTTTCTCTAAAAAGGCTAAACAGAGGCACACCAAATTACAAAAAGCATGGTTTCATAGTAAAGATCTAGATTTCTGCAAATTTTGTGTTATACTGTTCAGCCGTTTTTTCTGTATTGTTGCCTAATTTTTCCTATCTAAATTGCATGTGGAAACAAGCATTGGAAATGCAATAGGTCTCGTATTTGCTTGAGTTAGAGCTATAGGTGCTGTAAATAACAATGTATTTCAGCCATCTGTTATGGAGTGTATGTGTGTGGTGTGTAGTGGAATTATGCGGGTTGGATGGAAATTGTTAGGTGTGGAATTGTGTGGTGTCGAGTAAATTTGCGGAGTGGAATTATGTGACACTGTGTGCCGAGAAAGTAGGTGGAAAGTAATTATGTGGTGTTGAGTGTACTGAAATTATGTGGAGTGGTATTGTGTGTTATGGAGTGGAATTATGTGGAATCGAATTTTGTGTTGTGGAGTGGTATGTAGTGGAGTTTAATCATGTGGTGTGCTGTTGAATTTTGTAGCATGATGTGGAATTCTGTGGTGTGGCTTGAATGTATGTGGTTGTGTTGTTGAGTTGAATTATGTGATTTGGTGTCGAATTATGTGATGTGGATTTGATTTGTGTGGTGTGGAATTATGTGGATAGCTTTGCCGTTTTGGTGACGTAAAAAAACAAATAGGTAGGAGCTAAACTCCAGATCTGAAGTCCAATAAAGTTAATCATACAGCAAAGGAGGATTTGGGATAGGCAAGCGGCGACTTGGGAGGGGTGGTGGTGGTGGACAAGCAGTGTTGTGGGAGGGGGTTACAGAGAGGGGAAAAGGTTTGGATGCAAGCCGGCAGTGGATAAAATAGTAATCGGATTTACAGCCAGCACGCCCTCGAGTTCAGCGTGGAGTGAAGGGAAGCTGAGGCACAGCTGGATCGGGTGTGGAAACTTGGGGAGGAGAGTCAGAGGACCCTCTTCAGCTGAACCAACACCCTGAGGTAAGCCCAATCAGGAGCTTGGCACGACTGAAAACATAAAGCGAAGTTACATCAAAACCTCTGTGAGATTGCTCAGAATTCTGCCAACGGACTGAAATATGCATTTGGCACTCGAATTAAGAGCTAGTAACGCATACCGCACCGAAAAATCTGCATGAACGGAACCATGCTGTGTGCAAGAACTCAGGGCAATTAAAGTTGATTTTGCTGCTGCTCGAGTAGAAAATCTACTTGAAAAGCAGCTCTCTGACCACACCCGCTCGAATACCCCATGCTTTCGAAAATCTCACCGGAAGTCCTGCTAGAGACCGGAAGATATTGGTCATTCTAAAATACATTTTTTAATTGATTTGTTGCCCAGCTTTAAATTCATGCCCTGAAGAAGCCAAGGCATGGGAGCTTGGGTATTCATCAAGATATGTCCAATAACTGTTATTATGAGCGTTAGGAAACACTGGAGAGTTACCATTCATATGTTATTCAGAAAAGGATCTGCCTCTAAAGTGAGGCCAGATTGTTAAATAAGCTTTGGACATACATGATGCAACTGGTTTTTTTCTGCCAACAGTTGTTGGAAATTATGAAACACCTTCTTGGTCAAATGATCATCTTGGGACAAGGACATTCTAAACTACACTTTTGGTTGCCTGGTCTAGAACTGTACGCCTTACTTTTTCTACATTCTACCTTTGATTTACCAAGATTCTAAACCAACATTAATTGTCATGCAGTGCCACGTGAGAACCTCATCTGTTGAACACTTCCCTCTGGAATCCTGACCCCCTAGCCTCTTTTTGTTATCTCTGGTTGAAGGATCCTTTCTCTGGGGCTTGGCGAACACTCTCTCTATTGTCTCTCTAAAAATCAGTAGCATGGTTTTGGGGGGTTTCTTCTAAGGCACTGTTCTTTGGAGGCAGATGTCTAAGGGGGCTATTCACAAAGGTAAACTTACATGTGATTACTTTTGGCTATTCATCATTTACGAGTGTAAATTACTCAAAAGTGAAGACTTACATGTCCTCTCCCTCTGAAACAGGGGGTGGAGTCAATAAAAAGTCACATATGACTGTAAAGGTACTACCAAGTAGTGACTTTACAATCTTAGTTGTTTTTCTGGACACTTGGCAGAGACCTCCGCAATCATGGCAAAGATCTCCCAATGGTAAAATATAGGGACATTTTGAAAAGTTAAAGTTTAAAAAATATAGATTTGTAAGCTGAATGTAACTTAATTTTATGTATGTATTTTAATGTAGATTTTTTTTTTAACTGGTCCAGCACAATTCAAATAAAATGTAATTAATTTAAGTAAATTAAATGAAACTACAATTATTTATTCAAGTTTTTTTAAACTCACCTAAAGCAGAATGAGAATGTTTATATTTTTATTTAAAGTTATGTATAAAATGAATTTAAATTAATTTAATTAATTTGTTAAAGTTACATTTATTCCATTGAATATTCTTATAAAATATTGTTTGATAAAATAATATGCATTTATGTTGTACATTTTATTTTTCAGACATTAAAATAATATAATATGTATATATGTGTATATGTGTATACATATATATATATAAGGCATGGCATTTAAATGATTGATGGCCCACTTGGGCTGTACTGCATATTACATCTAGCGGCACAAGAAGTTGTGCATTCTACAGCATATTATAGCATTGTATAAAATGGAACATACATTGCAGTGGCACACATACAGTATGTGAGTAGGCATTTTTAGCTGCATATAGATCTATTGGATCACTGTGTAAGATTTTAAATGCTGTGTGTCATTTTGGATTTTAACATTGCTTTTTCTGTGTTTAAATTTTAGCTTTTGTGAGCATATTTATATATTTATTGGCTAATTTTAAATGTGCACAAATTTGCACTGAAATCGAATAATTTATGCTGCTATAAGGAACTTTTCAGTGACTATGCATTTGCACTTTAAATATGTACAAGTTTGCACTGAAATTGATTAATCTATGCTGCTATTAGTAACTTTTCAGTTACCATGCATTTGCACTTTGACTCCATGATGTCATTTCCTGCTTAGATCACTTTAAATGTCATTTTTCTGTTATGCAACGCGTCATGTGATCAAGACCCAAATGGGGGTCGAAACGCGTAATGGCGGACTTGTTGGGCACAAAATAAACATCACTTGATTGGCACCAAGAACCTGGGGTCCACTCTTCGTCCTTTTGTCCGTGAGAGAGGCTACCGTTGGCGGCAAACTTTGCTTATATATATATATATATACATATATATATATATATATATATATATATATATATATATATATATATATATATATTCAATGAAAAAACCATAGGTTTCACACATGTTATAGTTAGCTGGACATTTCACTCGTGAAAAACCATTGAAATTCCCCCGTTATAGTTAGTGCAGGCAACTATAACTCACGCAACCGCAATCCTCTGCTGATGCTAATACTGTATTTAGACACTTATTTGCCCATGTCTTCTTCCATTAAATTTTAGCTATACATATATTACAAATATTTTTTTTTCATAAAGACACATATGTCATCAGCAGAGGATTGCGGTCGCGTGAGTTATAGTTGCCTGCACTAACTATAACGGGGGAATTTCAATGGTTTTTCACGAGTGAAATGTCCAGCTAACTATAACATGTGTGAAACCTATGGTTTTTTCATTGAATTTGCAAGGTTTTTTAAATGCTAATTCCTAACTATAACGTGTGTGAAACCTATGGTTTTTTCAGTGAATTTGTACGGTTTTTTAAATGCTAAGTTACTTTACGCCGTTCGTGGCGTGCGCGCCCACTTCACGCAGTTCGTTCCGTGCGCGCACGGTGCGCTTCGCACACCGTGCGTGCACAGTGAGCACGCGGTGCGCTTCGCGCACCGCGCGCCCACTTTACGCAGTTAGTGTCATGCACGCACGATGCGCTTCGCGCACCGTCCGCACACGGAGGACATATTATGCGCTTCGTTGTGAAAGGTTATCTACTACATGTTCAATTTATATATATGCCATGCACAAAAGGTGCCCTACGGGCACCTTTTTCAAACGGGGTGAGGAAAAGGTGGATATATATTTTTTTTTTTTGACTGTACGCGTACGGTAAGCGCAATCGGCGTTTTAAAAAAAAAATTACATTTTTGGCCTTGGGGGTTCTTTTGGAACACCCTAACCATGGCTAGGTGGTTAGGAGCTGTCTAGCCTGCCCCTTTTCATGTTATCCAACTTTGTTTATCCTCCCCCCCACAGAGTGCGAGAGACAAAATGGCGGCCGACACTTCCTGGTTTCGACCGATTCGAATGTTTACTAAGATCTAACAGCCAATCAGAATCGCGCTCGCGCACGGCACCGTACGCGTACGGTAAGCTTACCGTAAGCGCACGGTAAGCGCACGGAGCGCGCTTACAGATATATATATTGATTTAAATGCTATTTTCTCAGGACCTACTGAACAGATTTACACCAGACCTACAAAAGGCACTTCCTTGACCTGTTGACTACTTCTCTGCCAAATTTCAAGTAACTCTGTTCAGCCGTTCGGGCTGTAGCTGTGTCTAAAGGTCCTATGGAAAAATGCATGGGGAAAACGCGTTTTGGGACCCCCCTTTTTTCTCAGCCCCCGCTTGACGAATCCCCCCGAGACTTTCAGGGTAGGAGCGGAGCGTAGCGCCCCATTAGTTTTGAAAATTTAGCGAGGATTCGTCGACCGGCGCCAAAGTTATTCTAAATAGAATGTTGCGGATTTCCTATGGAAACAGGGTCCTAAATATAACTATCTACTGGCGACCGCCAGTAGATAATATATATATATATATATATATATATATATATATATATATATATATATATATATATACAAAACCAAAGTGTCCCCACCAAGGAAGTCACACCTGTAGGGGTTGACAGCACTACCACCCCTGGTCGTGGCAGTAAGCAAAGTTCTCAGCTTCCAACTTGCACAAAGAACCAGACGCGTTTCAAGCCGTAGCCCTTCTTCGGTGGCATGCAAGAAAAGGAAGAGAGGCATCAAAGCATTTTTGGAACGTTTTATTGAGTTGCTCAGTCCCGCCACAATGGGCGTATGCAGGCTTGGCATTATGGCTGTTGCAGTCCGTACGCCTGCTACTGACGTTCCATCTACCCAAGTGGGTCTCGATGCCTCTGCAGTACTCTATAAACCCAGTGGTCATATACTTTTTAAAATTTAAATCCAAATGGATGAAAGTTGCAGAACAGTGCTGGCCGCTCACTCTGTAACATCCAAAGGCGAGGCCCCCTCCACTCCGAAGGTGCTCGCGGTTGCAAGCACACAGATCCGCTGATTAAGCGGCGGGACTACCTTGCGGCTGGACAAGCCGCTATACAAACAAAACCAAAGTGTCCCCACTAAGGAAGTCACACCTGTAGGGGTTGACAGCACTACCACCCCTGGTCGTGGCAGTAAGCAAAGTTCTCAGCTTCCAACTTGCACAAAGAACCAGACGCGTTTTTTGTATAAAAATATTTTTTTTAAAACAAAAGGGGCAGGGAAGAAATACCCTGACCCCAAGGCCTTTTTTGGGGGGTGGAGGGGGCCACAGAGAGCCTGCATAGCTTAAAAGAGCATTCTTAATAGAGTGTTCAGCAGAATCTGTGGATCCCACTGAAAATGTTTAAAAAATGAAGTGCAGGCTCCTGCAGTTCATTTCTAATTGGCCCCGGATGGGCCAGGCCTCAGGGCATTGTAATAAAGGAGGGGGGTCCCTGGGGCTTAAATTGTACTGGAGAGGTAGGTGACATGGCCCCCATCCCCCATAAAAAAGGCCTGGCTCTAGGGGATGTGGTCCTCGGGCCCAAGTCAGCCCAGGGAAGGGGGCCTTGCGGCCCCCTCTAAAAAGGAAAAAAATCATGCAGGATCGGCAAGTCGCCAGAGGCCCTGCCCCCTTTCTGCACCACTCTGCAAACATACCCCCGGCACACTGCTGGTTGGGGAATTACGTTTCCTTGGCTCCAGGAGGACCTTGGGGACCAACAGGACCTCCTGTTACAAACAGCAGGATTGCTGAGAGCTCTTCGTAGGCTAAACCCCCTTTCTCCATCATTCTGCAGATGTACCTCCTGGCCCACTACTTGTTGGGGAAGAAGTCCCCTTGCCTCCTGAGGGTCCTTGGGGCCAACAAGCTCCCATGTTACCTCCAGTAACTCCCAAACAGTGGAATTACTGAGAGGTCATCTGAGGCCACACCCTCTTACTCCACCACTCTGCAAACGTGTTTCCTGGTGCACTATTAGTTGGGGGATGAAATTCTCGTAAGATGGGGATCATTAGAGGCCAAAAAGCACTCTTGTTACCTCTAGTAAGTGTGACACACAGAGGGATTCGTGTGAGCTGTTCGGAGGTCTTGACCCCTTTCTCCACCACTCTACAAATGTGACTACTAGCTAATAAAAATTTAAATTCACTGAAAAAAACAAACTTTACAGTGAAGTTACAGTTAGGAAACAGATTTTTAAAAACTTGGAAATTCAATAAAAAAAAACAAAGGTTACAGGGACATTATAGTTAGAATGACATTTCACTCGTACAAAACTAGAGAAATTCAGCAGTTATAGTTAACTGAGCTAACTATAACTTAGACCCCCGCAATGCACTGTTTATGACCTCACATATTACATCACGGATAACATGGTCAGTGACATCACTAATGACATCTTAAATGACATTACTGATTACATCATCCAGTGACTGTGAGTGTTTTAACAAAGTTTATGAGTGTTAAATATATATACCAAGTTGTATTGATGAATGAGTTTGTGTATGAGTAGCTGTATCAATGATTCAGTGACTGACTGTATAAGTGAGTGATTAGGTGTCTCAATGAATGTATGGGTCATTGATTAGGTTGTCTGAATGTCTGTATCAGTCTGTCAGATGATGCCTAAGTGGTTGTATGGGTTGGTGAGTGGGTATGTGAGTGGCTGCTTGGGTGATTGATTGGTTGTCTGAGTATCTGAATGGGTGTATGAGTGTCTGGGTGAGAGAGTGTATGACTGCCTGCATGGATGAGTGAGTGGGTGAGTCAGTGGCTCTATGGATTAGTGAGTGTGTGAGTGAAGGGCTTTATAAGTGACTGAGTGTGTGTATGGCTCTGCCTGTGAATGAATGGATATGGCAGTGGTATATGAGTGAGTAACTGGATATGTGAAAGGAAGTATAGATGAGTGATGCGGTATATGAGTGACTGTGTGGGTGAGTGATAAGGGTGGGCGGAATTTGCAAAAGTGCCTTTCGCAAAATTTTGCGAAACGGCTAAAAAAATCTCCGCGATCACGCGAAATTTTGCGTGATCGCGGTGATTTTGTGCTGATTAATGCGTTACTGAATTTGACCTTCAACTCGGGTACCTGCTTTATTTATATCTGTAAGACTTACAGATATAAATAAAGAAGGTGCCTGAGTTGAAGGTCAAATTCAGTATAAGTTAGTGCTTCCTGTTGAGGTTTAATTTTTGTGTGTAAGAATGGCTAAGACAGGACGGTTCATGATGTCATGCTGCAGAGGTCAGTGGGGCAACAACAGGAAAAACTCCCACTGCGCAAGTGGTGAAAAGCTCAATTCGAAGGCCACAACCGCGCCAGGCTTAGAATACATCAACTTTCCAAGTTAACAGTGTTGAGTTTGAAGACGGTGTCTTGATGAACATAACTCTAGCAGCAAAACAAACAAAACTGGTTCTACTTGTAATGCCAGGGCACCCTGCAGACTCGGCTCGGTCATTGACACGCTTTGAGTTCTTATGTGTTGTGCACGTGCGCTGCAGATGGAACTCTTTCTCGACCCAATGGCTGGTTGGCGGATGCATGGGCTTCGTGGGTGCGAAGCGGCCAATCTATGCAGCATGCAGCTACACTTTGGTACTCTTTGAGCTACAAATGTGCACCGACGTGAGTCTTCGTGGGTGTTAACGGGATCAAGAAGAATCACACAGTCATCAGTTCAGTCCCTTCACACAGCTTGTGAGTTAACATTTTACATTTTTATGGTTTAAATCTTTGTATTGGTTTTAGGACGCATAACAACATCTGCCACCTACATCCATCTGTAGGCCGGTGGGGCATTTTACATTTTTAGACCGAATGTGTAAGCAGATTGAATTTCTTTTCCTATTTTGTAACGCAAACTTTGATGGTTCTCTGCAACTGGCTAGATTTAAAGCTAAATTGCTTATGTAATGAAACCGGATGAAGACCTGTTGATCTGCCCCAGCCACAGCGGGTCCGGTCAGTCTGAGCTTCGTCCTACAGTGACGTTGCTTCACAGCGGGCGGCAGGAGCTTGAACTCGTCATACAGCTCCCCTCTATCATATCATACCGGGGTGGTACAGAGCCGTCGCGGATCCGCATTGTGCCACCTACCAGCATGTAGGAGCATTGCTATAAAGTTTTCAGATCCAGTCTAGTGCCTGGGAATATGGTAAAGGTGAGGAGTCAGTGGTTAAATAGAGTATCCCCCAGGAAGCGCTTTACGGAAGGTAGGTAACCTGTTCTTCTGGTCGCCGCGGTTCTTTGTAAACCCTACAACCACCGGTACTCTGCACCATCAGTGCAATCATGAAGGTAAACCTCACAATGAAACCCCGTGCTCTATAATGAGACTATACCTGAGCCATTGGGAGTACCGGCTGAACATATGCAGTGCCTAGAAGTTTAAGAAAGGGGGTGCAGTTGGATAGAATAATAGACCTGCCGTAGGGTGTTTCAGTGTGAATGCGCGTGACACATGCATAAGCCGTGTTTCAGACCCCCCTAGGGCGCACAGCCTGCTTCTCTCTGCCTTTTGTGAATATCAAATAACTAGTTGTTCCCCTTGTTTAAGGGACCCCTCATTTGCAATTTTGGGCTTCTATTAAAAACAATGACTGCTTTGTGTGTTAAGCCTCTTGCTTTCGTTGTGATGACCGTGGGACTACAGCTCCCAGAGTACATCAGTTTGAGCAGCCATGTGCAGCTCACCAAGGCAACCTCTCCCCCTCCTGATCAGGGGCTGGTCCCTGTCAGTAGCACGGGGACCGGCAAGTTTTGCTTTCCTGTCAGAGGGCGGAGGCCCTGAGCTGGAAGCCGCATCGGAGGAAGAGACCGCCTGAGAGGGAGGGTGAGACTGACCGGATAGAGAAAGTAGAGAAACAGAGGAGGAAGAGAGGCAGAGCACAGAGGAAACCGAGAAAAGGGAGCGCTGAGAGCACAGGGGCGAATCTGGGGGAGAGGCGAAAAGAAACAAAAAGTGGGCGAGCGATCGGAGAAACCGGATAAGGGAAAAGGGCAGGAAAACACTACTGTGGAAGGAGGAGAACGGAGGAACGCAGACTAAAGAGGGAGGACACCCTGGTGACTGGTGGCAGAGAGGCCCGCGAAGGAGGGGGAAGGAACTAAAAGCAGTCGAGTGAAAGAAAAGCAAAGGCAGCCGGAGTACGTCGAGTGAGCCGACCTGAAACAAAGCCAAAGGGACCACAGACACCACAAGGTAAGATGCCCCTTTTATGTGCTCTTCGCTCACTGCCCCAGGGTCTCTACCTCTTCCCCTCACACACTTTCATTCTGTCTCCCAGGTTCTCACCCCCCGGAGGGCCCATGCCTCACCGGCTCCTTCAGCCTGGCTGTTGCACAGTGGGAAGTTTGCATGCTGGGGTTTCAAACCCCGTGCTTACAGTGGCAACGATCGTTGGCAAACACAATAGGTCTCTGCTAATGCATGCACAAATGTGGGTTATCACTAAGCATGGGTGACAATTTCTGCTTCCCTCGCGGATGGCGGAAGTTTCGACATTTTCGCGTTCCGGGCGGAACGCGAAAATGTCGAATTTTCACAATTTCCGCAAGCGGAATGGAAATTGTCGCCCACCCTTAGTGAGTGAGTAAATGTGACAGTGGCTGTATGGGTTAGTGAATACGTGGATGAGTGAGTATGTCTTAGTATCTGTCTGAATAAATGAGTGGCTGTTTGTATAACTGTATCGTGAATAAATGGCTATGTGATTGACTATATAGGAGAGTGAGTAGGTATGTGAGTAGCTCTATAAGTTACTGACAGTGTGTGCGTGGCTGTATGGGTGTAAGAGTGGATATATCAGTGGCTGTATTAGTGAGTGGCTTGGTGTATGAGTGCTGTATGGGTGACTGAGTGGATGTGTGCGTACACCTATGAATCAGTGAGTGGGTGTGCAAGTATTGGTATGGCTGTGTCAATGGGTTTGAGAATGCTAGTTTGGAAGTTGGAATGGATGTATGAAAGGTTATATTGGGATGTGAGTGGGTGCATCAGAGAATCTGTGGATGATGTCATCAGTGATGTCATGATCGGGAAGCTTTACTGCTATTGCATTCACCGGATTACCTGCATCTAAGGGACTCGGTGTCCAAGAGTACGCCGCTCTCATGGAGGAGGCGGAGCCAGGCTGCACGGCTATGCCACACATGCTGAAACACTGGTTGTCCCCCACGGCGTGGGACGCATGCGGGCTGCGCCTGGGCAAAGCCCGGACAAAGGGAGGACCCATAAGAGCACGGAGGAGGCTGGGCCACCCTCTTGGTCCTGGGACTCGTTGGTAGGAGCTTGATGTCATTGTGCGGACGCTTGGAGATGATTCATAAGGAAGGTACTGATAAAGAAGCCTTTTGGATGATTACTACCATCTTCAAGCACGGAAAGGTAGGAGGAGTGTCCTTTGGTCTATTTGAACTTTTGAACTACGGCCAGGGGTGCCAGGTTTCTCCGGTCTGATTGGTTTGACTGTGGTCATATTTGATTCCCTCCTTAGTTAGTAATTGCCCCTGCTTGGGAACCATGGGGAAAAGTAAAGGTCTGATGTTAGTACCCAGGACCACCAGCCTCTACGATGGATGCCTTTTTATCAAGAGCAGCTGGGATTATAGATAAGGAAATCGAGCTGGTGGCACGATGACTCAGTCGTTTCCCCTGTACCTCGCCCTGTTTCCAGCTTATTATATACATCGGGGGTAGGTTATCATAGTTTCCCCAGGATATTCAGCCTGACCAAGGACCCTCATGTACACCAGCAAGTTTCCTGACCTTTGGGCAGAGGGAGCTTATGGCCTAGATGTAGGCTTAGCTATCAATACTGGGCTTGAGTCTACTGGTCCAATTTTACCAATTAAGGGCTTGGGGTGTAACAGCAAGCAAGGGTGATCGAGGGCAGGTGCAGGACTGGGTGTAAAAAGGAAAGGCTCGTTGACAGGGGCCAAAGCGAAACGTCCAAGAGCAGAGGGGTCAGTACAATGTGTCAACAAACCACAATCACTGTCCAAGGATGATATGGAGGCTATGATGGATGGTTGGATGAGTTCCTTGCTGACAAATATAGATCGCGAACTAGACCCTATCAGGCAATGCTTAGCCACAATGGAGCTGGAGCTTACGAGGATTTGCAAACACATGCCAGCTGGGAATATTTATCCGCAAAGTAGCCCCGGGGGCTTTAATTGGTCCACGGTCAGCGAGCGATTTAAGCGATATAACTGGTCAGCAAGGTGCAAGAGGGTATATGCCCCCTAATACCTATGCAAGGGAGCACCAATCTTCCCCCCGGCCCCTGGCAGATCCGAATTCCCGGGTTGGGGACTTATTGGGTGAAGTGGGAGCGTTGAAACCCCAGTGCCCCATAGCCTGTCCTAGTCCAGCCAAACTCACAACGGGAGAACCATTGGAAGAAGGGGGGTTGTCATAGAGGCCCGGGCAGCAGATCCCTGGGGGGAGAGACAGAGGCAGAGGCTGTCAACTTTACATCTTCCACCAGAATCTTCACCATGTGTAGTAGTACTTGGAGATGTCATGGTGCTTCCCATGGGCACTGCCAAAGATTTAGACCAACTTAAGAAGAAGGTTCTGCAATCGATGGATAGTAACACGGTTCTGCGTCTAAGGTTCAAGAAATTCATAAATATGGTGTGCAGAATTTCCTGGGTTGGGATGTCTATAAAAAACTTGTCAGGAGACTGTGCAATCATCAACTTTAACAGGCACCATCTGGTAAAGAGAATTTTACATGCACTGTCTCTGAACAATTCATGTGGGGTTGTCTCGTCTATTGTGGCTTTTTCCCTGTTGCATTTTTATAGACCGCCTAGTAGTTTGATGATATCTTTCAGGGGGGGCTCATGGAGGCTCCTGGTTTATCCTGTTTGTCCCCACCTGGATCGGCAGATGGTAACACAAGAAATACCCCTTTATAACTTTTTTACACCTTTGGAATCATTGGACTCCTGTGAGTGACTGACTTGCATAGAACCAACAGAGACATAGGGGCATATCAACAACAACCGGCGATAATTATCGCTGAGCGCACTTAGCGCTCGGATAATTATCGCCGGCTAGCGCCGATTTTTATTGCTGAGATAGCGTGCTATTAGCAACGCTTATCTCATCAGCGATAAAAATCCTTGCGCTAACTGGCTAACGTGAGATTATCGCTGGAAACCCAGCGATAATCTCACCATAGCTTGTTGATAGGGACTCACAAACTTAGCCATGATATCCTCCTTCCATAGGATATCATGGCTAAATCAGTCCTGAAGCAGGTGTTAGGAAAGAAGCGATAACAGGTGTTATCGCTACTTTTCCTGACGCTATGCTTCATAGCGTGGGGCTTGATGATAGGAGAAATGTCGCTTAGCGACATTTCTCCTATCATGTTAGGTCAGGAACGCCCACTTTGCATCTCATTAGAGACGCAAAGCTGGGCGTTAGAAATCCCCATGCTAAAGCAAGGTTTCACGCGTTAGCGTGACCTTGCTAATATAGCGATAAAATTATCAACTATGCAACTAAGCTTTCAGTGAAAAGGAGGGGTAAGGGGAGAGGGAAGGGGTGGAATGTGGGATCCTCTCTGGCCGTATCTAAACAGCAAAAGAGAAAGCAGTTGGGGCGCAAGTGGTGGGAGGACCCCTCCCCGTTGGATACCCATCACATCTCATTCTCGTCTACCCCTCTACCACTGGGCCTTGGGCTTGGTCACTACATTGTTCTTGAAAAAACATTTGCAGGGGTTCCAATATATCCAGGGGCCACACTTGCATGGGCATCAGGTCCAAATACTCAGACAACTGTGTATGGCAAAGCGCTGCATCCGACAGCCAGTCATCTCTGCACTGCCTACCCCTACGGCCCCAGCAGATCGCTAGCGCCTCTTCGCCAGCAGCAACACGATAGCAGCGAGTCGCCTGATGCTCTTAGGTAAAGGTTTAACATAGCCCAACAGGCCAAATAGCGGGGTGGGCTCCACCCTCTACGCCAGCATTTCATCCAGAACATCGAACACACGCCCCCAGTAGTTCCCAACCTCCTGGCACTCCCATGCAATGAGGCCTCAGACATCCCACATCGCACACAGCACGCCTTAGCCCTCCCTTGCACATCCATACCAGGGTCCTATAAAGTCTGTGGTGAAACTTGAAAAGGACTAATCGAAGTCTATAGTTAGGCCCACACCCCCTCCTCAAACGACACACCCAGGCACTCCTCCCAAGCAGCCTGAGCTAGGGGCACAACCACAGGGTAGTCTTGCTGCAGTCCAGTGAACAGACGTGTTATGAGTTTACGGGGTGAAGGGTTTGATAAAAATGCTTCCAAAACATGAAACGTGGGTGGAACCAGTGGGAATGAGGCAAACCTCGCCCTCATAGATGCATGTAGCTGAAAATAAGTCATCCTGTCCAAGAGTCCCGTATGCTCCTCACCCAGATCAGCGTCCAAGTCTATGAAAACCCCATCTGGGAATGTCTGACCCAGAGTGTGCACCTGCAAGTTGCGTAGCCGCCGTCAGACCTCGCCTCATCTGCGAAGGGCAGTTCCAGGTGGCCCGTAAGCAGCACTGAGGGGGCAAATAGAGTGTCTAGACCCGCTTGGCGGTGGAGCATCTACCATGCCCATACTCTGCTGCCGACAGTGTCTATCCCCACCCGTGGGTGGCTCTGCGAGCGAAACATCACCATAGGCAGAGGAGTCAGGTTTGCCAGGTCGCACTCAGGGGGCGCATGCACCAGGAACGGCATCGGGAAAACCCAGTGGAATGCGAATTGCGCCTGGGCCCAGGAATTAAATAATTCCATGTCTCGCGCACCCAGACTCCCCTGCTTGAACAGCAGCATGAGAGTTTCCCAGGACACCAGCAGCTGCCCTCCCGCCCATACCTAGGAGATCAAATTGGAGCGAAGACGCATCTTGAATGCGACCGTGAGAGGGAGCAGGAGATTAATGAAGGTATAAAGGAACTTGGGCAGTACCACCATCTTCGCAATGGCGAGTCACCCCGTGAGCGAAAGAGGTAGCGCCCTCCAGGGGGGAATCCGATTTTCAAACCATTCCATGAGTCTGCAATAGTTATAGCTCTACAGTTCCACCGGTCCCTACCGATCCAGATTCCCAAGTATTTCACGGGGGACTCAGCCCATTTGAGAGGAAATTCTGACTGGATTGCAACGGTTACTGTAGTGAGTGGGAAGATGATCGATTTCCCCCGTTTATGGTAACACCAGAGAGGCCACCAAATCGCATGATCTCCCGTATAAGGGGATCAACATTATCAGCGGGATGCTGGACGTAGAGAGTCACATCGTCCACATACATGGATTAGAGGACCACCCGGGGAATGAAATCGAGGCCTCTCCACGCTTGGAACTGTCGCAACCGAGCCGCCAGCGGCTCCATCATGATCGTGAAGAGGAGGGGTGACAGTGGGCACCCCTGCCTGGTGCCCTGGGCGATCCGAACCGGGGTGAGACGACTCCATTGATACGCAATCTGGCCGAGGGGAGGTATATAGCAATGCAATTTTCCTGGGGAACGCAGGGCTCAGGCCGACTCGGGCAAGCTACGAGAAGAGATGGTGCCACTCCAGTGTATCAAACGCTTTGGTAGCATTGAGGAACACTGCTGCCGCAGGGAGGGCAGGATCAATCCCCTGCATCATGGGAAAGAGGGTTCGGAGGTTGTGGGCAGTACTCCTACCCGGAATGAAGCCGCATTGAACCGGCCAAAGAATTGTAGGGAGCAAGGGTAGCTGACAGGAGGCGAGAAGCTTTGCGAGAATTTTGGTGTCAATGTTAATCATGGAGAGAGGCCGGTAAGAATCACACAATAGTGGATCTTTATCTGGCTTAAGTATGGTCACGAGGAGCGCCTCTCGAAGGGAGGGAGGGAGGACGCCCGCCTCTAATGAGTCTTCGTACATTTTAAGCAGATGGGGCACGAGCAGCGGCGCAAACTACTTATAAAAGGCTGAGGTGAGCCCGTCCAGCCCCTGGGTTTTGTCCCCAGGCATTACACGAATTATACCAATTACCTCCTCTACGGACAAAGGTTCGTCCAAGTACCTGGGATGGGCATCACTGAGCCAGACCAGCTCGATCGAGTCAAAGAAAGAAAGCAGGTCAGCAGGGACTTCCGTCTGGGGCGAGGCATATAACGAGGCATAAAACGCCATCATTTCGGCTTGGACCGCATCCTTTCCCACCACTAACTCGTCCTCGCCCGAGTGCAGCTCGCTGATGTAATCATTAGCCCACAGCTTCCGAAGTAATCCTGCAAGGGTCTTACCAGCTCTATCACCTTCACAGTACCCACGGTCTTGCACCTCCATCCCCAGATAGTGTGTCTCCCGTAGTGCAGTCGCTTCAAATTCTTCCAGCTTAGATTTAATCTGAGCGAGAAGAGGGAGTCGATTAGTAGCAAAGTATTCCTGTTCCAGCAGTCGTATCTCGCCTTCAAGGCACCATAAGTCCCCATGAAGGGGCATATTATCAAGGACGGCGTTAACATTATCGCCGCTTTAGCGGCAGGAAACTGCCGCTAAAAGCGGTGATAATGGGCTTAATAATATGCCGCAGAGAATTCCAATAGAAGCCCATGTTTTGGTGTGAACATGGGCTTCTATTGGAATTCTCTGCGGCATATTATCAAGCTCATTATCGCCGCTTTAGCTGCAGTTTCCTACCGCTAAAGCGGCGATAATTTTAACGCAGTCCTTGATAATATGCCCCAAAGAGAGGGAAGGACGCCGGCCTGTTTAAGCTACGCATTTACCTCTAATCACTGTTTTAAAAGCATTCCAAAGCATGTATGGGGAGTCAACCAAGCCTTCATTGATCTCAAAGTATTCTGTAATTGCAAGTTCGATGTCTTCCCAGAAAACCTGATCACGGAGAACTCCAGCAGGGAGTCTCCAGCTGAAGTACCTACTCGGCTCATCAGGCATCGCAAATTCTAGCAACACTGGGGCAGGATCTGAAAGGGTGCATGTGAGATACTTGCAGCATCGGACCCAGTTATCTACATCATGAGAGATGATCCAGTAGTCTATCCTGGACCATGTGGCGCACACGGTAGAGACGCAGGTACCTTCATGGCACTGCGGATGGAGCTGATGCCAGACTTCCGCCAGGCCACAGTCCTCCATCAGCACCTGGAGTTGCGCCACAGCCCGAGGGTGGGGATCGTGAGAGCCTCCCAATCTGTCCCTGTCAGGGTTGAGCACCAGGTTGAAGTCCCCACCCCACAGCACCATCCCAGGGCCAAGAGATTCCACAAGTCTCCACACTTCACCCAAAAACTGGGGATCATTATCATTAGACCCGCATATCGAGACCAGTCTAACGGGGCGCCCACCCAATATTCCCGAAACCATAGCGTATCAAAACCGGGGAAGCAGGATAGTATCACGTGTGTGCCAAGGAAGACCGTTTCAAAGGATGATAGCTGTACCCTAAGCGTGCTATTCATTTTTTATCCGTCCAGCCCAGCCGCAAGCGCGAGTGCATTTCACACATCAGATGTACCTCCTGCAGAAAGCATATTTCAGACCCATGGTGATTCAGCAGCGCTGCTACAAGCCGCACCTTTCTACTGTCGTTAAAGCCCCGCACATTACAGGTAATAGCTTTGAGCGTGCACTCGGTGTTAGAGTCATTAGCCATCACCACAACACCACAAGTCGCAATCAATGAAGGAGAGAGGGCGAGAGGAAACAAATTGTGCAAAGCTGTAGTTGTTGGGCCAGAGAGGGGGGAAAAAAGGGGCAGGGAAGGAAACAAGGGAAGAACAGACAAAAAACATTGTATGCAGTGCAACCATCACCCCTCCAACCCACCCAAGGGTGATAACAGACTTTAGTTACATTAGAATTCATTTGTTGATGGTACCATACTAATTTTAGGAATTGTGGTGTGTTCTAAGGTGATTTTACCCTGTGAAAAACCTTCTGCTGGGATATCATGTATCATGTTTAAGAGAAAACTATTTTCTCATGCTTGTCCCATAGAGGTTTAGAAGGTGCTCCAGAAGCTAAAATTAGAGCATATTTACTGTAAATTCACATTATCTTTCTCAGTCATGTGAGAATGAAGTCTGACAATCTCAGTAAACAATGTACATCCAACAATGGCAGAGACTGTCAGTTGATTCCTTTGTGTTCTACTGCAGCTTCCCAGAGCATTCTAAAGAGCACCTAGAGAGCTAACAGTCTTTCTTATCACAAAAGTATGGTACACCTGAAGCCATCTTGATTGGAATAAACTGATAACACTTAAAACGTTTAATTTAAAAAGGAACAAAATGAGGGAGTTCATTTTGTCATAGAAATTATGTTTAGTGCTGTAGAAAGAAAAATTAGGACATGTTTTAAGTGAGATCTCAAATATCTTCCTGTTATACTTCAACAGGAGCATCTTCTCAGTTTATTCCTTTGTGTTCTACTGCAGCTTCCCCAAGTGTTCTAAAGAACAACTAGAGCGTTAACAGTCTTACTTATGACAAAATATGGCACACCTGAATCCAAATTGATTGGAAAAAACTGGTAACACTTAAAACATTTAATTTAAAAAGGAACAGAATGTGGGGGCTCATTCTGTCATAGACATTATGGTTAGTGCCGCAGAAAAAAATATTGGGGCACATTTTGAGTGACTTCTCAAATCCTCTTCTACTTCATTAAAAAATTCTGACATGCAGAGTGCAACATGCACTTTTAATACCAGCAGCAGACTTCAAGTTAACTCCCTGGTGAGTAGTAGCTTTACTACAGTGATCTGATGAGCAACCAGAGTCCCAACATTCTGAATTTATGGTAAATGTGTGACACATCTGAATGTCTCCTTGATGGATTCAAAGTAAAAAAGTGAAAACATTTCCTACTGACGAGACTGTAGTAAATGAGGAAATAAGGAAACGTCATCACAAATAAGTCTCCCAAGATTGCCCCCGGAGAAAAAAGAGCCCAAATGCAGCACAAATATCACCCAGATGTAGCCCACATATAGCCCAATGACAGTAGTGTGCAAAACACCTTTTATTTTTTGTTTTTTTGTACTTTTATATAGTGCATACTGGTCAGGTATTGGAGCGTTGCATCTTACTTGGACCCCATATTCCGTATTTTGCACAAAGTACATTGAACATTACTATTCTGTTAACCTGAAGTTGCTTTGAGCTGGGCTTCGTAATACCCGTTTTTACATACTGGTTTTAATTAATTTTCATTGTATTGTATTAAGAAAGAGGATTTACTGTTTTTATATATACTTTTATGATCTATGTTTCTAAATCAGATCGAAAAATATTTATTGAATTGAAGTCTCCCAAGATGGCCACCAGTGAAAAAGGAGCCCAAATGTAGCACAAATATCACCCAGATGTACCCCACCTATTGCCCAATGACAGAAGTGTGGAAAATTCCAGAACCAGTTTGGGAACTTTTAGAAGGCAGCTGGTAATGGTTAATATGTCTAACCAAAAGAAATGTGTTTTATAATTTGAAATAATGTAGGAAGGAATGTTAGTGTGCTAGTGTTAATGCCATTTCTAGAGCACAACTGTTGCCCGGGAGTGTCCTGGTGCTGAGTGAAGTCCTACAGAGGTGATTTGTTACTTACATGTATTTGTGTGGAGAAAGAGAGGGAAACTTTGCCATTACTGCTTTTGCCTTGCTGAGAGCAGTGCATTAAATTTATTGTGTGCATAAGAAAATCTTTTCTGAGTTTCTGATATTTTATATTCTACAAATAAATTTGGAAGGTGAGTTAAAAATATGTGAGGTATATTATGTATAAGCTTTTCAAGTGAAATAATTAATCAAGAATGTTGATGTTTGAAATATATTATTAAATGTAGAGATGTTTATTGTAGTTTGTTTTATTGTAGCTGAATGTTGTTTTAAATAGATTCTGTATAATATTATGTGTATATTGGAATATGGATTAGTGATTATGTTAGTTTGTTTTAGTGTATGGATATGTATATTTCTAGTATACCGCATAATTTTAGCTGTTGCTTTACATTTGGAGGTGGAGTCTGTCAATTTGTAAGGTGTATATGGACTTGTGTCTCAAGTATGTTTCTACTTGTATATGTATTTTCATGTGTCTTATAAATTTGGAGGTGCATGATGTATAACAAAGAGGTGTTGTTGCTGTTTATGTGGTAGGCTCAAGAATGTGAGTACTAGTAGAATGGTGAAGATGCAGCACAAAAGTGTGGTGTAAAAGATGGTGACATAAGTTGTTATTAATTAGCCTTCTTTTTTAAGTTTCTAGAGAGGTACAGTTGAAGTATGCTGCATAATGTTTGAGGTTTGCTTGATATTTGAAGTTTGTTCTGTGTTCTTTTAGGTTTGGATAGTGTTATGGTACATACGTATTCATGTATGGTTTTAGTAATATGGTGAGATCTACTTTCTATTTGGGTAGGTGTAATATTGTAAGTAGTTGTAGAATGGTTAAGCAGTAGCCTGAAAGTGAGGTTTGAGATGTTTGTAGAGATGCTATTTATTAGAATAATTTGTATGATGTGAAAAAAGTTATATTTCATATATACCGCATCATTTTCAGTGTCTGTTTCAAAAATTGAAGTGCACTCTGTGAAGTTCTGAGCTGTGCATGTTGTTGTGACTAAGATATGTATCTACTTGCTCATACACTTATAGAATCACCCAGGCGCTAGCTTTGCACTCATGTAGTACCTTAGTACTTCTGTAATCACCCAGCCAGTACTCATGCCCTTTTAAAATCACCCACTCACTTTTTATGTATTCCAGTAATCCCCCAGATATTACCCTGCAGTCATGCAATCACCCAGGCACTAGTTATGTACTACCCCTACACTTATGCAATCATGTAGGCTATACCTATGTAGTCATATAATAACCCATATAATAATTATTGCAGTCATAGAATCACCCAGGCCCTTCTGTTGCATTCATCTATTCACCTAGGTATTACTAAAAAACTAATTTATGCTTTCAGATGCTATTTATACATTTATCTATGCACTCAACGTGTATGTTTGCACTCATGCAATTAGCTAGTCACTACCCATCTTTTCCTGCAATTAACCAGTGAATACCCTTTAACTCATGCAATCGCCCAAGTACTACCCTTGGAGTTTTGGAATCACTCTGGCAGATCTATTACATGTCTCAGTTTATAGGTTTTACAATATTCCAGAAATATTGTATACCTATTTCTTTTAGATTTGAAAAGGTAGAGATGTATGTATGCACGCCTTTAACAATATGGAGAGATTTATGGTTGAATCATGTAATAGTGTGCTGCTTTATATTTGGCTAGGCCCAACACTCATGCAGTTATAAAAATACTCAAGTACTACCCATGCAGTCTTCGAATGATCCAGGCACTACCTATGCACTACTGTAATCACTCAGGCATTACTGATGCACTCATGCAATCCTCTAGGCACTACATATGCACTCATGCAATCACCAAGGTATTTCTCATGCACTCTTTCTATTATGTAGTCAGTATTCATGCACTTGTATAATCACCCAAGCACTACCTATGCACTCATGCAATCACCCAGGTATTACTCATGCACTCTTTCAATCACCCAGCCACTACTCATGCACCCATATAATCACCCAGGCACTACCATTGCACTCCTTCAATCACTGAGGCACTACCCTTGTACTTTTGTAATCACTCAGCCAGTAGTCATGCTGGTATGAAATCACCCAGGCACCACCTTTGCACTACTTTATTCACTCAGGCTCTACCTCGATAGTCCTGCAATCACCTAAGAAGTCCCCATGACGTTATAAAATCACCCAGTCACGTCATATGTACTCATGTAAATTCCCATATATTATCCCTGTATTCATGCAATCACCCAGGTGTTACCTATAATGCCCCCAGACGTTACTGCTGTACTCATGCTATCACCAATGCATTAGCTATAGAGTGCTTCATATCACCCAGGCACTATCCTTGCAGTCTTTCAATCATGCACATACTACTCTTGTACTGATGTAATCACTCAGCTAGTACTCATGTACATATAAAATCACCCAGGCACTATCCTTGCAATTAAGTAATCACTTAGGCAGTACCTTAGTACTTCTGTAATCACCCAGGCAGTACTCATGGACTTATAAAATCACTCACTCACTCACTTTTTACGTATTCCTGTAATCTCCCAGATATTATACCCTTCAGTCATGCAATCACCTAGGCACTAGTTATGTACTACCTGTACAGTCAGGTAGTCATGCAGGCTTTACCTATGCAGTCATGTAATAACCCACACACTACCTTTGCAGTCATAGAATCACCCAGGTCCTACTGTTGCAGTCATCTATTCACTTAGGCACTACTCCATGACTTATCTATGTCTTCAGGTGCTATTTATACACTTATCCATGCACTCAAACTCTATGTGTGCACTTATGGAATTAGTCAGTCACTATTCATCTTATTCTGCAATTACCCAGTGACTACCCTTGCAGTCATACAATCACCCAAGCACTACCCATGGAGTTATGCAATCACTCAGGCAAATCTATTACATGTCTCAGTTTTTAGGTTTCACTATATTCCAGAAATATAGAATACATATTATTTTTAGGTACGATGATAATTTGAAAAGGTAGATTAATATGCATGTGTGCTTGTAACAATATTGAGAGACTTATAGTTGAGTCATGTAATAGTCTGCTGCTTTATATTTGGCTAGGCCCAACATCCATGCAGTTATAAAAACACCCAAGTACTCGCCATGCAGTCTTCCAATGATGTAGGCACTATATATGCAGTGTTGTAATCACTCAGGCATTACTGCTGCACTGATGCATTCATCTAGGCACTATCTGTGCACTCATGCAATCATTAAGGTATTATCCATGCACTCTTTCAAACATGTATCTACTACTAATGCACGTATATAATCACCCAGGAACTATCGTTGCAGTCCTTCAATCACAGAGGCACTACCCTTGTACTCATGTAATCACTCAGCCAGTAGTCATGGTGTTATAAAATCACCCAGGCACTACCTTTGCACTCCTTTATTCACTCAGGCAGTACCTCAGTAGTCCTGTGATCAGCCAAGAAGTACTCATGCACTTAGAAAATTACCCAGTCACTTCCTATGTAGTCATGTAAATCCCCCGATATTACCCCTGTAGTCATGCAATCACCCAGGTGTTAGCTATGTACTCCTTTAATCCCCCAGATGTTACCCATGTACTAATGCAATCATGAATGCATTAGATATACAGTACTTCTATCAGTCAGCCACTATCTTTCTACTCTTTCAATCTCGCAGGCACTACTCTTGTACTTATGTAATCACTCAACCAGTACTCATCCACTTTTGAAATCATCCAGCCACTACCTTTGCACTCCTGTAATTACTCAGGCAGTATGTTAGTACTTCTGTAATCACCCAGGTAGTTCTATTATATATTTTAGTTTCCAAGTTTCACTATATTCCAGAAACATTGTATACATATTTCTTTTAGATATGATGTTGGTTTGAAAACATGGAGACATATGTATGCATACTTCTAACAATATGGAGAGACTTTTATTTCAGTGATGTAATAATCTGCTGCTATATATTTTGCTAGGACCAACACTTATGCAGTTATAAAAACAGCCAAGTACTACCGATGCACTCTTCTAATGATCCAGACACTACATATGCACTGTTGTAATCACTCAGGCATTGGTGCTACATTCATGCAATCACCCACGCAATACCTATACACTCATACAATCACCATGGTATTACCCATGCACTCATTCAATCATGTAGCCACTACTCATGCACTAATATAATCACCCAGCCACTACCGTTGCACTATTTCAATCACGGAGGTACTACCCTTGTACTTATGTAATCACTCAGCCAGTAGTCATGCTGTTAAGAAATCATTCAGGCACTACCTTTGTATTCCTTTATTCATTCAGGCACTATCTGAGTAGTCCTGCAATCACCCAAGAAGTACCCATGCACTTATAAAATTACCCATTGAACACTCCGTTGAAATCTGAGACCTGCTTGACACCCTCTCACCCGACGTCTCCTTCTTCACAGAAACCTGGACCAATGCCATGTCCGGTCCCGACATCGCCACCGCCATCCCAGACGGCTACAAGATCCAGAGAAAAGACCGCCTGCTCCGCCCGGGAGGAGGACTCGCCATTGCACACAAGACCCCCCTCCGACTCTCCACATCCAGCACGAGTGACCCCACACTCCAACACCTCCACCTCCACTTCCAGATCCAGACTAGCCCCAGGGCAACCCTATGTGGCACCCTCATCTACAGAACTCCAGGACCTTGCACCCACCACGCAACCACCATCGCCAAGCTCGCCGCACCCCACGCCATCAACTCCATGGACTATATTCTACTCGAGAACCTGAACTTCCACCTTGACAATAGCAACAACCCCAACTCCTCTACTCTTCTCGACAACCTCGCCAACTTAGGATTGAATCAGCTTGTCAACACACCCACCCACAGAGCAGGTCACACCCTCTACCCCATCTTTGCAGGAGGAACAAACGTCTGCTTCTGCCACACCAACCAGCCCCTCTGGACAAACCACCACTGCGTCCATTTCATCTTCAACACCACCACCGCACCCAAACCCGCTTCATCACCCACCAGGACGGAACTGGATCAAGGTCACAGAGGACCACCTCAACACCACCCTCCGCCAATACCCCTCCATCACTGAGACCGACACCAACTCCACAGCCAGAGAATTTCACTGCTGGAATTCCAGCTGTGCCGACCAGCTCGCACCCCTCCGCCAAACAACGCCCACTGAAAACTGCCTAGTTCACCACAGAACTTCAAGATGCCAGACGCTCCTGCAGACACCTAGAGACAACTTGGCGGAACCTGAAAACCACGAATCACGGAACGACCACAAGAGAGCCCTGATGAAATACCACCAGCGCATAAGAGACACCAAAAGAACCTTCATTAGAGACAAAATCCAGACCAACGTGACCAACACCAAGGAACTGTTCAGCGTCATACAGCAGTTCACTAAACCCACCTGCGAATCCACGGACATCACTCTGTCCCAGGAACTCTGTGACAAACTCAGCTCCTACTTCCACCTGAAGATCAAGGCCCTCTACGACAATTTCAGCAAACCAACAACCAGCACCACCCCTCCTACCCACTGCCCCCGATAAGCCGACCATCACGTCCTGGGAGTCCACTACCATAGAACTCATCACAGTGGCCATGAAGAAAACTCACTCAGGAGCCCATACAGACCCCTGCCCACCGCACATATTCCACAGAACCACCACTATCATCGCACCCGAACAAGTACGCACCATCAACGCCTCCCTCAAAACAGGCATCTGCCCAGATGACTGGTAACAGGCGGAGGTAAAACCCCTCCTTAAGAAACCATCGGCCGACCCAACAGACCTGAAAAACTACCGGCCCATCTCTCTCCCCCCCTTCACAGCCAAATTCACCGAGAGACTCGTAAACACCCAGCTGACCGCCTTCATAGAAGAGAACTCCATCCAGGACACCTCCCAGTCTGGATTCCATAGCAACCACGGCACCGAGACCACCCTCCTCGCCGCCACTGACGACATCCGCATGCTACTCAACCAGGGTCACACCATCATCCTTCCGGACCTTTCCGCAGCATTTGACACCATATCACATCGCGCGCTCGCAGCCAGACTTCACGACGCAGGAATACGAGGAGCTGCCCTCGACTGGATCCAATCCTTCCTCTCCGGCAGAACCCAGAGGATTCAACTCCCTCCCTTCCTTTCCAAGCAAACGGAAATCAACTGCGGAGTACCCCAGGGACCATCACTAAGCCCCACGCTCTTCAACAACTATATGGCCCCCCTCGCCGCCATCGTCAGACAACATGGGCTCAGCATCATCCTCTCGCTCACTAAGAAACCCGAGGACACCAGACTATGTTCCCAGGAAGGTATGAAGGACGTGGCAGGCTGAATGAAGGACAGCTGCCTGAAGCTAAACTCAGAAAAGACCGAGGTCCTCATCCTCGGACCCTGCACCCTGGAACAACACCTCGTGGCCCTCTGCCCTCGGGAGCCCACCCACCCCTACGGACCACACCCAGAACCTCGGCATTATCCTCATGAACTGCCAGCTCAACACTGTCGCCTCCACTAGCTTCAACTGCCTTCGCACCCTCCATAAGACCTTCAAGTGGATAGTCCCAGACTGCAGAAAGACCGTCACTCACGCACTTATCACCAGCAGACTGGACTACGGCAATGCCCTCTATGCTGGAATCAACAAGTCTCTTCTGCCCAGGCCCCAGGCCGCAGACCATCAAGAGCACCGCAGCCAGACTCGTCCTCTGGACACCGCACCAGGAGCACATGACCCAACACCTATGATGCCTCCACTGGCTCTTCATCGAGAAGAGGGTCACCTTCAAACTCCTCACCCATGACTACAATCCCTTCCACAACATCGGACCCAAATACCTCAACAAGAGAGTATCCTCCCACATACCGAAAAGGAACCTCCGCTCCGCCGACCTCGCCCTGGCACAGGTCCCCCGCATCCGCAGAAACAGAACTGGCAGGAGAGCTTTCTCCTACATCGTGGCCAAAACCTAGAATGAGCTCCCTGTGAACATCAGACGCTCCCTGACCCTGCACACGTTCAGGAAGGACCTCAAGACCTGGCTCTTTGATTGATCCGGAGCCGCTCCCCCCAGCACCATGAGACCCTCACGGGTGAGTAGCGCACTTTACAAACCCCTGATTGATTGATTGATTGATTGATTGACCCTAACACTTCCTATGTAGTCATGTAAAGCCCCAGATATTACCCCTGTAGTCATGCAATCACCCAGGTGTTACCTATGTACTTCTTTAATCCCCCAGATGTTACCTCTGTACTCATGCAATCAACAAAGCATTAGGTATACAGTGCTTCATTCAGCCAGTCACTATCTTTCCACTCTTTCAATCATGCAGGTACTACTCTTGTACTTATGTAATCACTCATCCAGTACTCATGCACTTATAAAACTACCCAGGCACTACCTCTGCACTCCTGTAATCACTCAGGTAGTACCTTAATACTTTTGTAATCAACCAGGCAGTACTCTTGGACTTATAAAGTCACCCATTCACTTTCTATGTATTCCAATTCCAGTAATCCCTCAGATATTACCCCTGCAGTTATGCAATAACCCAGGCTATACTTATGTACTATCCCTTCAGTCATACAATCATGCAGGCTGTACCTATGTTGATAAGAATACACCTAGGCAGTATGTTAACACTCCTCTATTGACTCAGGCACTAACTCAGTAGTCACACTACCACCCAAGAAGTACTCATGCCCTTATACAATCACCCAGGCATTACCTTTGCACTCCTGTAATCACTCAGGTAGTACTTTAGTACTTCTGTAATCACCTAGGCAGTACTCATAGAATTATAAAATATTCTAAACATATTTCTTTTAGATATGCTGCTGGTTTGAAAACATAGAGACATATGTATGCATGCTTCTAAGACTATGGAGAGACTTGTATTTCAGTGATGTAATAGTCTGCTGCTTTATATTTTGCTAGGTCCAACACTTATGCAGTTATAAAAACAGCCAAGTACTACCCATGCAGTCTTCTAATGATCCAGGCAGTACATATGCACTGTTGTAATCACTCAGGCATTACTGCTACACTCACACAGTCACCTAGGCACTACCTATGCACTCATGCAATCACCAAGGTATTAACCATGCACTCTTTCAATCATGTAGCCACTACTCATGCACTTATATAATCACCCATGCACTATTGTTGCAGTCCTTAAATCACAGAGGCACTACCCTTGTACTCAAGTATTCAATCAGCCAGTAGTCATGGTGTAATGAAATCAACCCGGCACTAGCTTTGCACTCCTTTATTCACTTAGGCAGTACCTCCGTAGTCCTGTAATAGGCCAAGAAGTACTCATGCACTTATGAAATCACTTAGTCACTTCCTATGTAGTCATGTAAATCCCCAGATATTACCCCTGTAGTCATGCAATCATCCAGGCATTACCCATAAACTAATGTGATCACTCAGGCACTACCCATGCACTCTTCAATCACCCATACATTACCTGTGCACTCATACAATCACCCAGGCAGTAACCAAGCACTTTCAAAATCAGCCAGGTACCTCCCATGCACTCCTCCAATCACCCAGGCACTCCTCATCCACTCATGCAATAACCCAGGCACTACCCATACACTCCTCCTATCACCCAGCCAGTACCTATGCATGTATCCAATCACTCTGCCAATACACAAGCACTTACAAAATCACCATGCACTACCCTTGCACGCTTACAATCACCCAGGCACTACCAATACACTCATGCAATAATTCAGGCATTACCCATGCACCCTTCCAATCACCCATACATTACCTCTGCACTCATGAAATCACCCAGGCATTAACCAAGAACTTACACAATCACCTAGGCACTACCCAAGCAATCCTCCAATCACCCAGGCACAACTCATCCACTCATGCAATAACCCAGGCACTACCCATGCACTGCTCCAATCACCTATGCACTACCCATGCACTCTTCTAATTACCCAGACACTACTTATTCACTCCTTCGATTACCCAGCCAGTTGGCATGCACTCCTCCAATCACCCAGTCACTGCCCATGCACTTATAAAATCATCATGCACTATCCTTGCACTCCTCCAATCACACAGGTAGTACACATGCACTCATGCAATCATCCAGGCACTATCCTTGCTCTCATGCAATCATCCAGGCATTACCCATAAACTCATGCATCACTCAGGCAAAACCTATCCACTTACAAAATTACCTGGGCACTACCGATTCACTCCTGCAATCACCCAGGCACTACTCATCCACTCATTCAAAAACCCAGGCACTACCCATGCACTCCTCCAATCACCCAGCCAGTACCTATGCACTTATCCAAACAATCCACCAATAACCAAGCACTTATAAAATTACTATGCACTATATTTGCACTCTTACAATCAATCACCCAGGTACTACCGATGCACTCATGCAAATATCCAGGCATTACCCATAAACTAATGTAATCAGTCAAGCATTACCCATGCACTCTTCAATCACCCATACATTATCTGTGCGCTCATGCAATCACACAGGCAGTAACCAAGCACTTACGAAATCAGCCAGGCACTACCCATGCACTCCTCCAATCACCCAGACACTACCATTGCAGCTATACAATCGCTCAGCCATTATGCATGCACTCCTTCAAATAGTCACACACCATAGGTTTCAGGGATGTTATAGTTAGAAATTAGCATTTAAAAAACCTTTGAAATTCACAAAAAAAATAGGTTTAAGGGAAGTTATAGTTAGAAATTAGCATTTAAAAAACCTTTGAAATTCACTGAAAAAAGACAGGTTTCAGGGACGTCATAGTTAGAAATTAGCATTTAAAAAACCTTAGAAATTCACTGAAAAAACCACAAGTTTCAGGGACGTTATAGTTAGTTGGACATTTTACTTGTACAAAACCAGAGAAATTAGTCCGTTATTTGAGCTAACTATAACTCACGCCCTCGCAATGCACTGCTGATGACGTCACATATTACATCATTCATGACATGGTCAGTGACATCACTGATGACATCTCAAATGACATTACTCATGACATCATCCATGTGATAATCTGATGCACCTTATCACACCCTAATTTAACCTTTCCATACACCCACTCTAAAATACAGACTACCATTTTCAAAACCATAGACACACCAATACCAGTTACTACATACCCACTCACTGATTCCTAGGTCTACACACACATCCACTCATTCAACCATACAGTCACTCCTACATGCAGTCACTCATCAATACAGCACTATCACATGCACTCATACACCTATACAGACACTTATACACTACCACTCACCCATAGAGTTAGTCACACAGGTAGTCAGTCATGCAAAGAATCAATCACTCTCCCATGTACTCACCTATACAATTATACGCACACCATCTTACTTATTCATACAGATACTAACACATCCTTACTCTCTTGTACCATCACTGATACAAGCACACACTCATCCATCCATACAGCCACTCTCACAATCACTCACTCTCACATATAGTCATTTATATACTCCAATACTCAAATATACTGCCTTTCACATATGTAGATATTAACACATGTACCACTGAGACATCCATTCGCTCACCAACACACCCATACACACACAAACCCACCCATACAGCCCTTCACAGATGCATTTTTGAACCTATACCTAGTGAATAACCCACTCACACATCTATGCACAGAGTCTCACACCCCCACTCACCCACACAGATACTCAGGAACCCATATAGTTGCTCAGCCAACCATTCAATAACCCATATAGACACTCATGTAGCTACTCACCAACCCATGCAGCCGCTTACACACCAACTGACAGCCTGATAGATACATTCACACAGTTTAGTCACTAACCAATGCATTCAGTAAGACATATTTAATCACTTACTTAATCGTAACTACAGAAGAGTGTGCCTATTTTATAATGAAGGTAGAGCACAACAGGGGAATCCAACTAGGGGCATATTTACAAGCTGGCGATAAAAAATTATCGCCGCTTTTGAGGCCGTTTTCGGCCGAAAAGCAGCGATAATTTTATCGACTAATTAGCAAGGCCATGCTAACGCGTGAAACCTTGCTTTAGCGTGGGGATTCCTAACACCCAGCTTTGCATCGCTAATGAGATGCAAAGTGGGCGTTCCTGACCTAACATGACAGGAGAAATGTCGCTAAACAACATTTCTCCTATCATCAAGCCCCACGCTATGAAGCATAGCGGCAGGAAAAGTAGCGATAACCCCTGTTATCGCTACTTTCCTTACGCCTGCTTCAGGACTGACTTAGCCATGATATCCTATGGAAGGTGGATATCATGGCTAAGTTTGTGAGTCCCTATCAGCAAGCTAACACCACACTACCTGAGATTATCGCTGGGTTTCCAGCAATAATCTCACGTTAGGCAGTTAGCATGAGGATTTTTATCGCTGAGGAGATAAGCGTTGCTAATAGCATGCTATCTCAGCGATAAAAATCCACGTTACCCGGTGATAATTATCCTCACGTTAAGAGCGCTGAGCGATAATTATCACCGCGAAAGCCACATCACATTTCCAGAATGCAAGCATTTGTC
Source organism: Triturus cristatus (assembly GCF_964204655.1). Taxonomy (NCBI): domain Eukaryota; kingdom Metazoa; phylum Chordata; class Amphibia; order Caudata; family Salamandridae; genus Triturus; species Triturus cristatus. The sequence goes on from NC_140581.1 coordinate 749,229,302, forward strand.
AGACTAACATTAGGGATTAAAGCACCTTTGTCTCAATACATGATGTGGAAGGACATCTGCACCTCCGACCTTTGTCTTGCATGCTGCCTGCACCCCCTGAGAGAGATGCCATAGCAGATGATTACAACTCCCACACTACGCACAGTGCAAATGAAAGAGCAACGTATCCACACCACATACACAGAAGTCCTGTCTCGAGGTACTCTCGCATGGAATGCCCTTGATCCTTATGTACACAACTACCCATACGTCCAAACGTTGCACAAACATACGACTCATTGCTCCGAGCTGTGGCATATCATCCACATAACTGCTGCATGCCTGAGGAGTGCCGGTTATACGAGAGCCACCAATGCACTGTTCGAACATCCTAGGCACATGCACATCGGCTGTCACGTGGAACTGTACCGTGACCGAATGCTGCCTTTTAGTGTCTGATGCATTGTCTGCATGTTGTGGCCCTTGTCTTGCCCGTACTGACACGTACATGCAAACTAAGAATACGCAACTTCACTAGTGTTCAATTGTGATGAGTGTTGATTAGAATGACAAATTGTGTGCCTCAGTGAGTATTGTCCATACAGAGTGAGGGAATGACTGACGCATTTCACTGAGGGGTGAGTCCCTATTCCCAGCTCCACCTCTGTGAGCCAGAAATTGTAATTGGGATAGTTGCAGATAGACCTGTGCTCCTACGTGTGTTCAGCAATGTGAGTATGGTGTCGAACTTCTTGCCATGTGTATCAATGTGATCCATCACTAAAGGCTGTGTCTACCCAGTTGAGTGTGAGTAGGTATGCGAAGAGATGTTCTGTTGTCAAATGTTATGGGGGACACTACTTTAGGCCTGCCAACAACTTAGACATTACATACACAGCCCTTTTCCGAACATTGTGTGAGGCAAAGTTGTGAAAGTGCGCGAGTGTAGTTTCTGTGCATTGAGGCCACAGCTAGTGCACACATTCCCAGTCATCTGACTGCCTATGTGTGTCACGGTCACACATGCACATTGCTTACATTTCCCAGGGTGTACCTTTTTGTTTAATCAATGTCCTTACATTCATCCATATTTTCAAACTTGATCGATTATGGACATGACACATCTGTGTCAATTTGAATGTTTTATTCACATTCGTTGGGGTTGTCGGATCTGGAGCAGTACATGGCCATGCAAACACCACATTACATTGTAGACCAGGGTAGGGCCAGCCAGAGTCATTTAGGGATTGACAAGTACATCGGAAGAGGTAGAGGACAGTCTGCAGTGTGATTGCTGTGTCATTGTTGAGCAAACAGATTATGGCAGTCCATGTCGAGGTCCAAGGTGAGTGTTGCTGAGTGTTTCGGGGGACAGTGGGAGGTGTTGCCACAGGGCATGATGCAGAGGGCAGCACCAAGATGAAACAGGGCATATGGCGGAGAGGATTGCTACTGTCTCCTTCTCACTACACAGGTGGAATCACCCGCATCCTCGTCCTCTCTGTCATCTGTCGGACATGTGGGTGCTGATGTTTGGTCTGCAGCACTGTGTGCCACTGACACATTAGGGGCCGGAGATTTGTGTGTGGAAGTACCAGCAGCATTCATCTGCGACTGCCTCAGTGGTAGCAATGCCATGATGAGCATCTGCAGGGCATGGAAGATACCAACAACTTTTCACTGGTGTGCATCCGTGGCAGCCATTCTTTCCACATGCATATGCTCCATGTTCTCCATTATCCTCATCATCTGTGCCAACTCTCGGCTGACATCGCTGAGGCCAATCTGAGTAGACAGTTGTTCTCCTCTCAGAGGCATGACTCCAGTGGTGTCGGGCATGGATTGTTGGACATCATGGAGTGAACTGTGTGTGTCTGTTAGTGAGTGTAAGTGGTCCCTGATGTCACGCAGACACCCACATATGTCATCCAGTTTGGCTGCCATGTTGTTGAACCCTACCCGCACATGTTCAGCCACCTCCTTCTGGCAGTCTAACACCGGGCCTTGGAATGCCATGTGTTCTTGGGTGAGGTGCTGGGAGCCAGCCGTGGTGGTGGGTGCTTCCTGCTGTGTGGTCTGTGCAGGGGGTGGGGTCACCTCGATGCAACTGGCCTGCACTGCTCCTGGGGTGGGGTGCGGAGGCTGTCAATGAGCCATTGGAGGGTGTCGGGGCAAATGTCCAGGGGGTCCTCTTCATCATCACTGAAGAGATGTCTGGTCTGCTCCGCAGGAGGTGTTGATTGTCCCTCTGCAATGTAAAGGGGAGATGCTGGTTGAGAGTGTGTTCCATGTATGTTAATGCATTATGCATGTTTACATACAGACTTCATGACAATGTACATTTTGACTGTTTAGGAGGAGCTGACTATTTCATGCTGGACAGTGAACATTTGAACTACATCAGGGATGTGAGGTTGTACGCGTACACTCTCATCTCACAGTTTCCTGCTATGCCAGATGTGATTGACCAGTTTCTAAGCACAAGCGAAACCAGCTGTGTCCTCTGTTCTGCAGTGAGTGTTGCACTTCGTACCACATTGTCATCAAGGTTGATGTGCTGTTGCTGCTATGTGTGTGTGCTGCATTGTGGGTGAGTCACCCCTGCAGCTGTAAATTTGCTGCCCCTCATCCCTTTGAGGTGGTGTGCCTTTGACTTCTGTGCATCTACAGTGCTGAGATGTTGCAGACTAGGCTGATTTTAGCTCTTGGGCATGGTTTATCCGCAGATGTGTTGTTGCCGTCAGGGGTTGTGTGTGCATGTGGATGTGTCAGGGTGTGACCAGCTCCTTTCCGGATGTGTTCCACACTCAGCCACCTCAGTGTCGTGGCATGCAGCATGTCATGATAATTGGACTGCAGCCATGCTATTTGTCATGCAATGTCACTTGCATTGTCAGTGTGGCTCACAGACACGAAGATTTGCTGGTTTTCACACGTGTGCATGGGTTGGTTGTGTGATTGGTGCTGTGTGGGGGGACACCTTTATGCCCATAGTGGACGGGGGCCTACTTGCTGTTTGTATGTGTGCTGCAGTGTGCCAAGGGGATCAGGTACATGCTCAAGAGTCATTGTGTGTGTGCAGTGTGCTCTACTTAATTGTGCATGTGTGCCATTGTGCCCATCTCCCCCGTCCCCCAGTCCCTGTTCAGTACTCACCCTGGTGCTGTTGTGTCAGTTCATGTCGAGCAGTGTCCGGACCACCAACTCCTGCCACTGTCTACCCATTGATGACTGTGGACACCATTTCCTCCATCTTATTCAGCTCCTGGTGTTCCACTGGACTGCCACCTCCAGTCTGCATTGTTGCCTGATGGTTGTCAGCGAGTTTCTTCTTGGTTTTGCGCTTCGCATCATTCCAGCACCTCTTGACCTCTCCAATTGTACTCTTCCTCACTCCAACTGCATTCACCTTGTCCAGGATGGCCTGCCATATTGCATTTTTATGTGCCAAGGGCACGTTGGAGGTGACAAACAGTTGTTGGTGGTGTTCTATGTTTCGTGTTTTTTCGGTGTCACGTTAGTTTTAACGCAGTCTTTTGGCGTGTTATTGTGAGACTATCGCATGGTGACACCAGGTTGAGAATACAACGTTATCACGGCGTCATTTTCCGACGATAGACTTCTATGTGCAAAGTTGCATTAAGCAAATTTTGCGATAGTTATCACCACTGTTCCCAATAACGTGTGCACGTGCATGCATGCACACCGAAGTCACCCCAAGCACGCAGTGTGCTGCATTTAGAGTACACACAGCACATCCCCCGAGACCGTTCGCGCCGCCGCTTTTAAAATGTGAACGGCACGAAAAACGGTAATTTCCTGGTTGGAAAGTGGCCTTGCACTTGTTGCATTCCTTTCTTAACAGTGCTCAGCTGCGGGGCTGATTGTGACCCTTTAAGGTAGTATTCATGTTAATTTCAGTGCACACGGGCGCTGCAATTAACATGAATACTACCTTAAAGGGTCACAATCAGCCCCGCACCTGTGCACTGTTAAGAAAGGAAAAACAGAGTCTCTCAAACACAGCGTGTGCTTTAGCAAACTTCGTGTTTGAGACACTGCTTTTCTTTTCTTAATTGTGCACAGCTGCGGGGCTGATTGTGATCATTTGAGATAGTATTCATGTTAATTTCGGCTCACACGGGCGCTTCAATTAACATGAATACTATCTCAAATGATCACAATCAGCCTCTCAGTTGTGCACAATTAAGAAAAGAAAAGCAGAGTCTCAAACACAACTCTGTTTTTCTTTTCTTAACAGTGACCATCACATTTTGCCCCCTTGGCCGCTTGGTTTCCAGTTTCAAATACTGGATTTGTTGCGAGATTAAAAATAAACGCAAAATATAACAACTGTAATGCGCCCTACCACCCCAATCCCTCTTGAACCATCCTTGAATGCTTGGCTCTCATGCTGGTCTTTACAAAGCATATCTATATTGGGAGATATTAGAATGCACTTTTGAATTTTACTCCATGCTTACGTAAATGCAACAAAGCGCCACTACAATGCTTCAGTTTTCTTGCAAAGACGTTTTTCTTATTAAATTTTAGAAAATACTGGTTATTTTCTCATCGGTGGAGCCAGGGGGTGGATAACTTATATACGCAAAAGAGGGCTGTGCATAACATTTTGCTACCACTAATGTTTCCCTTTCATTTAGTGAAATTGCAACTCTGCCCTGTATTAAAGTTAAAAAGTTAAATGGAAAACTCAGATAAATCTTGGATAGCATGGAGCATACCCTTGTTCTCCCCTCGTATATCCTGCCTACATGTTCCTCTCCATGAGCAGCAAACTCAGAAACAATCAGGGAGAAATCTTGATGACTCCTTCTCAGTGCTTGATTGGCGTGGTGGCTGCAGGTGCCTGGCACTAGCCTCCATTTTGATTTTTGTCGACCAGGGTTTATTTTCCATCAGCACACTCTGTCCCAGTGTGAGAGAGAGCAAGCCAGAAAATAGAGAATTGAAAAAGAAATGTGACAAACAGTGTCAAGAAGAGAAACCAGGACTGAAAAAACCATGCAAGAGTGATTTAAAAAAGTTAGGAAGCTAGTATTCATGTCAATTGCAGCGCACACAGGAGCTGCAATTAACATGAATACTATCTCAAAGGCCCACAATCAGCCGGCAGCTCTGCCTTGTTAAGAAAAGAAAAACAGAGGGGCATATTATCAAGAACGGCGTTAAAATAATTGCTGCTTTAGCAGCAGGAAACTGCTGCTAAAGCAGCGATAATTGGCTTGATAATATGCCCTTGAGAATTCCAATAGAAGCCCAGGTTCACACCGGAACATGGGCTTCTATTGGAATTCTCAAGGGCATATTATCAAGCCCATTATTGCTGCTTTAGCAGCAGTTTCCTGCCGCTAAAGCGGCGATAATTCTAACGCCGTTCTTGATAATATGCCCCAGAGTCTCCAACACGATGTGTGCTTTAGCAAACGCCGTGTTTGAGACTCTGCTTTTACTTTCTTAATTGTGCACAGCTGCAGGGGCGGATTGTGACCCTTTGATATAATATTCCTGTGAATTGCATCGCACACTGGCACTGCAACTTACCCACCCTGGCACTGAATCCTGGGAAATAGTTGGTACATTCCCACTTTTTGACATTAACCTTAAAATGTAGTTCACCCTGTCCCAAGGGCCCACCGGGCACACTTTAGGTGTGACTTATGAATATATCAAAATATGATTTTCTGACATGGAAAGAACTTTTGCCTACCATGTGCCAATGCAATGCCTTTAAACTGCAGCCCTTCCAAAACACTTAACAGATCGATTTATGTCCTATATATGGGTGGTGCAAATGCCCACTGCAGCTAACATGACATTTAACTTACATGACATAGACACATTTTCTGCCATTGTCTTACTAGACAGTTAAAAAGTCCAAATGAATTACACCAATTTTGCAATATCTTTTTTATTACAGAGCGGGCACAGTGTAGCACTTATTAGCAGTGTCACATGGCTTAAATTCAGAGCAATATGTAGGTAGACATCTTTAATGCAGATATGAACTTAACTAGTTCAGAACTGTTCCATCAATTAGACTCTTTACTAATCTTGACAGTAGTATCTTGTGAATAACCGTGTCAAAACCGTCTGACAGATCAAGTAGTTTCAGACCGCCCTTTGCCCTCTATCCACTGTCATCTGGAGTCGGTCCATTGCTAGAACCAACGCTGACTCTGTACTATATGCTGGCCTAAAATCAAACTGCTCGTCTTCTAGGAAATTTTTGTGTTGCGTTGACAATCTTCTACTTGCGGATCGTTCCAGAATTTTCACAGGGAAGGTAGTAGAGATATTGGTCTAAAATTACTAAGCACCACAGGGTGTTGGGCTGACTAATTGAAATATCAGCCTTTCTGAGAAAATTCAGCACTGACTGATCTGAACTTGGAATACTATTTCTAGTTTTCAATAGGCCTTCTTTAAAACCGTGATCTATCATTGGGAGAGTATTAATAATGTCCCCTAGTATCTTTTTAATCTTGTCCTCAAATAACGCAGCTAGATCATTACAAAGTGCTTGAGAAGGTTTAAACATTTGCCTAATACACTCTGGATTTGTCAGTTGGTGCATGATTTCAAATGTCTGTTTTTTTAACATTTTGCGGCTTCTAGAATTACTGAAGTGTAGTAATTTGCTTTTGCCTTGCGTACCTCTTTTTTGTATTCATTTATGGTGTTCTTTAATATTTGTTTATCCTCATCTAGGTAGAATTTGCTCCATTTCCTTTCTAACATTTGCATGTTTTTTTTTTTTTTTTTTTACTTTAAACAGTTCTTTGTTCAAATGTGCTGGAGGCCTATGATGGGTTTTGCTATTTTTAATGGGTATTTCCTCATCTAGTGTCTCTAAGATCTTATTGTATATGGAGTCATAGGGCCCGATTCACAGAATTAACTAAAGACAAAATCCTAAACTTACTACTTTTGGTATTCACAGAATCCACTTACTACTTTTGGTATTCACAGAATGCACTTACTACTTTTGGTATTTACAGAATTGATTTACGACTACTAACTTTACGTCCGCACTCGGGCCGGAAATTCCGGCCCGGAGGTGGAGCTTCCAGGCCGGAGGTGGAGCTTCCGGCCCGGAGGTGGGGATTCCGGCCAGTGGCAGAGATTTAGCCATGGCCAAAATCTCCACCTCCGGGCCGGAAGCTCCGCCTCCGGGCCAGAAGCCCCGCCTCTGGGCCAGAAGCTCCGCCTCCGGGCCGGAATTTCCGGCCCGAGTGCGGACGTAAAGTTAGTAGTCGTAAATCCATTCTGTGAATACCAAAAGTAGTAAGTGCATTCTGTGAATACCAAAAGTAGTAAGTTTAGGATTTTGTCTTAAGTTAATTCTGTGAATCGGGCCCATAGTTCTCATCTACTGTCTGACTTGTGTGAACAGACCTCTCCCACAGTCCATATTTGCCTGGATGTCACACATTTCACAAACTATCTCTGACGGGATAGCACGACATTACTCGCTTGCACATCAAATTGTAAATATGTTATGTAATTTTGTAACTTATTGTGTAAATGTAATCTTGTATAGGCTCTCAACAATTCCCCACCCAATGAACAGTGCTCCAGTTAAGAATCTTTAGTAAAATCTTATGATGGTACCACCGTTGGAGTCTTGTGCTTTTCTAAACCTGAAGTGTACTTGCCTGTGTAACCAATTCATGTCATGGCGTGTGTATCCAAATTGCAAATCTGGCTTAAGACCCATAACTTGGCACTGTATGTGTGGAAATGCACTGTCTTTTCAGTTTTTTAAGCAAAAGTTTGGAGTGATCTTTGGCGCTGCCCACACGCGCGGTCTGGTTCCTGGTGTACATAGCCATAGCTGCAGCGCACAGAGACCCTACACTGTCGCACACAGAGGAAAAGAATTAGAGGGAACATTGGTTATCAAACGTTCTTGAGAATATCCCCCTTAGTTTTAACAACTATTGAATGTATTTTGCGGCTGCGCGTCGTGAACAGGATGATGACGCTATTCCATTGTGACCTCATGTGACATAAAAAAACAGATTTGATTGGTTCAGAAAACTTTCTATCCTAAAAGAGGGAGGATCCAACCGATTTTTCCTGCATTTGGGTGTGTCACTAAAGCTTCACACCTTCTGTACTTGGACTTACTATTTCAAGTTTGTCTCGGTGTTTTGCATTCCTTTTATTAAAGAGAATATGGCATTTGGAGGAGGAGAGAGTGCATAGGAGTTTGAAAACATGGAAGAGCATGATGAGCCTTTGAAAAAACGGAAGGAGAGTATAGTCTGGACTTTTTTTACTATCCCTTAAGGGGAAAAGAAAGCTAATGCCAAGAAATTCACCTTTTTGCTTTGTGGCAAAACACTTTCCAGAGGGTCAGAGCAAAAATATTCCTGTGGAACTTTATCTATGATGAAGCACCTTCAAACTATACATCCCACCTGACTTGCAGGAGAGCAGTGCGCAAGAGAAAGGAGAGGCCAAGCTCTACGAGGTGAATTTGGAGAAGTTAGTACCTTATCTGGTGGAGTACTTAGTTCCCCACAGCTGGTGACATATCCTGAGTTGGCCGATGCAGGGATACATTGCTGCAAATGTCAAATTATCTTGTGTGTTGGAGAGCAGTCTATCTCAGCTTTTATAACACCTATCAAGAAACACAAGTGTTAGTTTTGTTTTCTGCTTCATTTTTTCCACACTGTGAAGAAAATTGGTTTGAAAGTTTTTTTCCAAAAAGTAAAAAAAACACCAAAAAAACTCACAATTGTTAAAAAAACAAACAAAAAAACAAAAGAGTTATGAAAAAAGATTCTTCTAGCGCCACCTATTCTGGTCAAAACTAGAAGTTTATTTTTGTTATATATATATTTACAGTGGTGTAAATATGCCTTGTCCTATGCTTTTGCATGTAGTGAATGGATGAGTGCATGGGTTATGTTATGTTATGTTATGTTAATAAGAGCTTGTAAAGCGCACGGTCACCAGAAGGTTTCATGGCGCTAATTGTTGCAAGTGTCACGGCGGGGGAAGCTAAGCATAGGTCAGCGCAAACAGCCAGGTTTTGAGGGCCTTTCTATACCCCATCAAATTTTCCTGCATCTTGATGTCCAAAGGCAGAGAGTTCCAAAAACTAGGGGCGAGGTAGGAGAACCTGCACCCTCCCTGGCGTTTGAGTTTGATGGCTGGGATAGTTAGCAGCCTGAGGTGGGCAGACCGTAGGTTACGGCGTGGGGTATGTTTCTCAATCAGGCTGCTGATAAATTTGGGACTCCTACAGTGCAAGGTCTTAAAAAGTAAGCATCCGGTCTTGAACGCTGCACGTTGGGCGATGGGTAGCCAGTGCAGTTTGGCCAGCAGTGGGCTGGCAGAATGCCATTTCGGTTGCTTAAATATTAGTCTCGCTGCCTGGTTCTGTACTATTTGTAGGCGTTTGAATAGGAACATAGGCAGACCGAGATAGATGGAGTTTGAGAAGTCAAGACGTGAGAGTACGAGGGCTATTAATGAGGGCTGAGGGAGTAAGGATATGGGCGATTTTTCTTATTTTCCTTAGTTGAAAGACACATGAGGAGACTACTGTCCCCACTTGTCCTCTGAGCGAGAGATCGGAATTTAGAGTGACTCCTGGGTAGTGCCTGGTTGATTGGATGCGTGTTTAGGTAGTACCTGGGTCATTGGATGAGTGCACGAGTAGTGCCTGTGTGATTGATTGAGTGCATTGGTAGTGCCTGAGTGATTGTATGAGTGTATGTGTAGTGCCTGAGTAAATGGATGAATGCAAGGGCAGTATTAGGGTGAAGGGATGAGTGCATGTGTAGTGTCTGGGTGATTGGATGAGTGCAAGGGTAGTGTCTGAGTGAATGGATGAGTGCAAGGGTAGTGCCTGGGTGATTGGATGAGTGCATGGATAGTGCCTGACTGAATGAATGAGTGCATGGGGAGTGCATGAGTGAATGGATGAGTGCAGGAGTAGTGCCTGAATGATTGGATAAGTGCATGGGTAGTGCCTGGGTAATTGGATGAGTGTATGGGTAGTGCCTGTGTGAATGTATGAGTGCATGGGTAGTGCCTGAGTGAATGGATGAGTGCTAGGGTAGTGCCTGTGTGATTGGATGAGTGCAAGAGTAGTCTCTGAGTATATGGATGAGTGCAAGGGTAGTGCCTGGGTGAATGGATGAGTGCATAGATAGTGCCTGTTTGATTGGATAAGTGCATGTGTAATGCCTGGGTGATTGGATGAGCACAGTGGTAGTATCTGGGTGGTTGGATGAGTGTATGGGTAGTGCCTTGATGATTGGATGATTGGAAGCATAGTGCCTTGGTGATTGGATGAGTGCATGGTGAGTGTATGGGTAAAGACAGGGTCATTTGATTACTGCATGGAAAGTGCCTGAGTAAATGGATGAGTGCATGGGTAGTGCCTGGGTCATTGGATGAGTGCATGGGTAGTACCTGATTCACTGTATGAGTAGTGCCTGTAAGATTAGTGGAATGTATGAGTAGTTCCTGTGTGGTTGGATCAGTACTGTCTCAGTAATTGGCTAGGTGTGTAAGTAGTGCTATGCAATTGCATGAGTGTATGAGAAGGAAATGGTTGATTGTAAAATGCATGTGTAGTGCCTGGGTGAATAGATGAGTGCATGAGTAGTACCTGTATGATTGGATGAGTGGATGAGAACTACCTTGATGATTGGATGAGTGCATGCGTAGTGTTTCAGTGAGTAGGGCAGTGCCTGAGTAGTACCTGTGTGATTCCATGAGTATCAATGGCCAATTTGCAATATACCTTTGCAGAGAGTTATATAGAGTAGGATAGAGGTTAATACATCGGGTGACATGTTTTAAACCTAACATTTCTCTATCAGTTTCATTAGAGAGGCCAAGCTAGCAACGCCGGGCTAACCCCATATGAAATGCCATCTTCTCTCATGCCACTGTTATTAGTTTCAGCATCTCTCTAGATACTTCAAGCACTGTGTCAGTGGCTTTCAATGGTGACATGACACATATAAAGTAGCCTATAAACACTAGACTACCTCTGTTTAACACAGCATGATCTGTAAATGTGTCTAAAAGAAGGTGCATGGATAACTTTCTGTTTATTATACAGGGCAGTGGGGTTTGAAGCTTTGGGGCAGATTTACAAGCCCCCTGCACCACTTTTGCGTCACTTTTAACAAGGGAAAGTGACGCACAAGTGGTGCAAGGGGCTTGTAAATCTGCCTCTTTGTGTTTAACTGTTTTCACAAGATATGCTTACAAAAGAGATGTGTGGTTCTGGGACTAAAAGGTGAAGTACCTCTCTAAATATTTGGTCAGGGGTATGATACACTGTTTAATTTTCAAGTTATGATCATCAGCTACACCAAATGTTATTTAGAAGTACAAATATGGCTGAGACCCGGAAGAGATGAGACATTGAAACTTGATAAAATATGTTTTCAATTCAAAGTACACACATCAATTTCTACAACCTACTTGCAATACACCTTTCCAGAGTCCTATATGGACCAAGATAGTGGTTAATACAATTGGGAACATATTTTACCACACATTTGTCGACCAGTTTGATTAATGGGATAGATTTCAGAGTAATGGCAACGAATGTTCCTATAGTTCCTCAAAAATAGAGTGATATCAACGCGAAGGCTAAGGTGAATAAAATGCACCGTGTAGACCTTATGGAAAATCCATATGTCGGATTTAATTGCCCTCACACACCCTTGCAGGTGTCATGCTTCATCATATGGGCTGCTCCTCGTCGGGCCGGCGGTGCAATGCCCGACGGGCTCCCTAAAAAGGGGCGCTTTGGCTGAGATCTTCAATCCGACTGCCATATAGATGAAGTGCGGGTGTAGGGCCTAGTTAATGTAGATATAAAGCAGTGAAATTAAAACAAGGTGAGGAGTGCCTGGTGAAAGTAAGTTTTATTCTGATGGCTTCCTACCTTAATTTAAAAAAGAAACGTGTATACATGACACTTATACGAGTGTAATGTCTCCTATTGAAGTGGCATGTAATTTGCAATAGTCGGTCAACATGTTTCTCGCTTAGAGTAGTTATACTCACGATTCTTCAGGACCTATATAGAAAAAACGATCTACATTCAACAGCCTATTTAGGTTAGGGTTATTTGTCAATCTACGTATTACGTCCAGACTCAATACCTGTTGGTGTCAGGAGCTACCTGAAAAGAAGAAGAGGTATGGTCAAACAAATATGCAGGTGCTTTTGATAACAACAATTGGTAAAGCCTTTAATGTGACACACACTCTGTAACTTAAATGGTGCGGTGTCGCAACAAGTGTCAAAAATGTTAAAAAGCCGAAGTGGTGGATCCCTCGGTGAGCTAAAGTGACTACTCACCGATGTGGAACATCTATAAAGAGCAGTACGCATCCGTGCATGAGTGACTCACCCTAATCAGTCACTATCCTGGCATCAACAGTACTCGGTGGGCTGTACACGAGTATGACTTCCTCAAATTTATAGGACTGTATACGACGAAATATATATCAATCATACACTCTGATATGGTTGTCTTGAAACACAAAGAATAAGCAACAGAAAAGCAATCTTAAGACTAGACAGTCTGGTATGTTAAAAACATTCATTAAAAATGCGCACGATGTCAATGTCACACAGCATGTATTAATCCTTAATCTTTCCCTGAATACGTCTGTTGTTTATTACACAGCAAAAGAATGTATAGTGAAGTCAGGATATTGGCAGTGTAAGGTATTACATAGGATGAGTATATTAAAGTAAAGGAATACCTCCCTGCAATCTACCAAGTTATTGTCACCTCTAAATTGTAACAAATAAAGTTAGTATCACGGTCGTTTCAAATAAAGACCCACGTTAGAATGTGATCCTCTAGCGTTGACAAAAGGATTAGATTATGGTAGGCTTAGTCCTAGGCAATGCTCCATGTAAAGCGGCATTGCTTCTGTCAATAATCATAGCCTTACGCACACGTCAAGGCAAGCACACATTGTCTCGTCCTAAACAGCCGAGAGAGTAAGGCTGGCAGAGGAGGGAACCCAATATGCAAACCTCAATGTAAGTGGTAAATAATTATAGCCTAGCGCGTTCGTCAGGGTGGGCACCTAATACCTTCTATTAACCATACGAGAAGGTATAACTGACTAATGCGCGGGTGCATAAAACAAATAACAATATTGATTGCAGCTATTTTCTTAATAAAGGTGTTATCCTCGCGTGTATCGGGACTATGTACTCATTATGGCAGACAAATATTGTAAAGGGATCTGGAATTGTTAAAAGTTTGTGTACTTACACGTCTTCTCCTCGAGTGCCGTATTGCGACCTACCCTCTCCACCGAGTCCGGAAGGTGGCGTGGTGAAGAGAGAGGTAGGACTTATGTGTGAGTGCTTGTCATGTGACGCGTAGATTGGTCATGTGGTACGTTGCGAGGCCAGAAAGAGGTTTATTTTGGCCGCCATTTTGGAATGGGGTTCAAGAACACTGGTAACAAGTCAAAAAATGGGATGTGCGTTTTAGTGAGTTATTTGCGTAATAAGAATATATAAACCTTATCAACTAAGGTATAAGGTAAAGAACTTTAATTGGAGGCATTGTTGAAAGCAGATGGTAATTTAGTGTCAACATTAAATACAGATTGTGAGTGTCTGAAATTAAAGCAGGAACCCTACCATCGGTTGAATAAGGGTTAGGTTGGCACAATAGTAAAAATATATTGGCCTCATTTCAACGGTCAGGAATGTACTGGTATGATGGTAAAAATTGTGTCAAGTAGGTTTTGAAGCATGTTAGAAAAATAGCTCTAAACCAGTAAGATCAGTGTAAGCTCTACTACGTGTAGTATCAGATAGTGTTCATGTCATGTTTAGACCTTGATTGTACCCCAGGGGATATCATCGTTAAGCCCATTAGTGCTAGTTGATAAGCGATGTATTCATCGCTGTTCCTTCGCATAAAGGCTCTGTTTGGTTATATTCAGAAAGGCTTCCAAGATTAGCCACCTCACTGAATCAGGTGAATGTTTGTTTTCAAGGAAGTGAGAGCTTATTTTGGTGTTATTCTTCAAACAGCGAAAATTGCTGCGGTGTTCCATGATGCGTAGTTTGATGGGGCGAGTTGTCATCCCTATATAGTTGAGGTTACAAGGGCAGGTGAGAAGATAGATGCAATTGGGGGTGTTGCAATTGATATGTGCTCTCATTTCCCAGGTGAAGGATGTATTGAGGGTTATCATCTTGTGTGTCGGTGTGAAAGCGTATACACTGCATCCGCCACATGGATAGTGTCCTGTGACCCTTGGAAGGTGCCACAGTGTTTGTTGTGAATTTTTAGTTGTTTTCGGTTTGGGTCTGGTTCTGATGAGCATATCCTTGATATTTGTCGAGCGTCTAAAAGCAAATCTGGGTGGAGCAATATGCATAGAGCATGTGTTGAGTATACTCCAATGTTTTTTCAACACCTTGGTCACTTGATTAGATATTGGTGTGAAAGTGGTGACGCACGTCAGTACCTCAGATTTATTTTTAGTTTTATGTTCCAGTAGGGCCTCTCGGTGGTTATTCCGTGCCCGTTTTTTTGACAATGCAATACTCCTGTGCGGGTATGCTCTTTCAGTCAAATTTTGTTCTAGGATGGTTGCCTCACTTTTATAGTCATCCAGCGTGCTGCAGTTTCTCCTAATTCTCAGGAACTGGCCAAAAGGTAAGTTTTCCTTGAGAGCTTTGGGATGGTGGCTGCTGTAATGGAGAAGACTGTTGCGGTCAGTAGGTTTTTTGAACATGGTGGTACTAAGATTACCCTGTGTGATCTGGATGGTCAGGTCCAGAAACGCTATCCTTGAAGAGGAAGCTGTGATGGTGAAATTAAGGTAAGGATTGAGATTATTGATCCATCCAAAGAAATCACCATAGCTGTCCTGATCTCCTTTCCAGAAGATTAGGATATCGTCAATGAAACGTTTCCACAGGAGGATGTGATTGCGGTAGGGGTTGGTTTCATTAAGGATATGGGTTGCCTCGAAAGCTGCCATATAAAGACAGGCCACACTAGGAGCGAAGGTACTCCCCATGGAAGTACCTTGCGTCTGGTGGTAAAGTTGGCCCTCGAATTTGAAAAAGTTCTCAGTCAGTGCCAAGGTGGCGCACTCCATAATGAATGATGGTGGGGTGAATGACCCCTCAAGGGATGAATTCAGCACGTCTTCGATAACTTCTAGGGTGGCCCTCTGTGGGATGTTAGTGTAGAGGGCCACAACATCTAGAGTGATGAGGAAGTTGATGTCATTGGTATTCTGAAACTGATCCAATAAACGTAGTACATCCGTGGTGTCTTGGATGTACGATGGTATCAGTTTTACTAGAGGTTGAAGGAAATGGTCACAGAATTGTGATAAGGGTTCAAGAATCGAGTCTATCCCTGATACTATCGGGCGGCCGGGTGTAGGTGTAGTGTCCTTATGAATCTTTGGCAAGATATAGAAATATGGGGTCTTGGGTTCTCTCTTAATGAGAAAACAGGCCTCTCTCTTGCTTATCCAACCCTGGCTTTCTGCTGAGTCTACTAAGCCCATGATAGTTTTCTTCAGGCGTTCAGCAGGGTTTTGGGACAAAGGTGTATAATATTTTCTATCACCCAATTGTCTCAGACATTCTGTGTCATAATCTGTGGTTGACATTATGACAGTTGCACCACCCTTATCCGCCTGTTTAATGGTGATGGTTGTGTCACTGGCGAGTGTTTCAATCACCTGCATCTCTTGTCTAGAGATGTTGTTAAAATGTTTATTGTTAGTCAAGGCCCTCACATCTTTCAGAACAGCTTGTTCGTAGGTCAGCACCTCGTTTGTTATCATCCCACTCTGGGGAGTAAAGGAAGAGGGGTTATGTAGACCTGAATCTTCGTCAGGAGTATATTCCTTTCCCTCGAAGAAAAATTTGAGGCGGATCTTATGAAAAAACTGGTGCAATTCACAGGTCTGTGAGAACAGATCCACTCGAGGTGTTGGAACAAAACCTAGTCCTTTCTGGAGGACGTCATTTTCTGTCTTGGTTAGTTGTCTTGATGACAGATTAACTACTAGGTTTGTTTTCTGTTGGTCTGGCTCCTGGTTTCCACTCCTGGTTGAACCGGGTCCTCCCATTGTACTCTTTTTTCCTGTTGAGTACCTCTTTTGCGCCCTCGCCCTCTGCCCCAACCTCTGCCTAAAAAAGGCTGGCGCATGCCTTGGGGTACAAACTGCGGTGGATACTGAGGGCCAAATTGAGGAGGACCCTGAGGGAACATTGGGTATTGCCAGAAAGGTGGGGGGTTGTGATGTGGTCCCTGGTAAAGTGGCGGTGGGTAGGTGTTATAACCCTGCCGCCCTCTCCTTCCCCTATACTGGTTGGGTCCCATATTTTCTGTGCTAGAATCGCTATTATTCGATGAACTCCTATTAGAGGAGTTTGAGCTAGCATCAGAGGTGTAATTTGTATTAGCTGGGACATAATCAGCTTTAAGGTAGGGGTAAGCCTTTTCCTTATCGAATCGTTTAATGTCTTTCTGTAGCTTAGTCACTTTTTGCTTTAAGAGATATTCTTTGTGTTCTGCAATCTCGTTATTGAGTTCCATTAGTTTCGTTTTAAAGGTGGGGCCTGAGTTGCTATGTTTTAGGGCATTTTTGGCAGCTTGTATACGGATGAGTAGTTCGTCAGCCAGTCTTTTGGCCGTGTTCACAATTAGGATAAGGAGATCTCTGGTGCACTTCCAAGAGATTTGTGACCATTCGATTTTAAATTGGCCATCTTCCCAGAATATCCTGGGGAAGTTTTTTATTAAAAGGCCATTAGGTGAAATATTTGCCCTGAAATATTCCGTCATAAGTGCGCCATGTAGGGTAATTCTTACCCATTCTCTCCTCATATCCGATAGTGATTGCCAATCCCCTGATTGGCTGCCGGTTGCACCCTCATTATCAAGACCCAAAATAGAGGGATTCCGAAGGATTTCTGCTGCGTGGTCATCACCGTAACTTAGACCCTGGCCTTACATTGGTATATTTGGCTTGGGTCGATTTGGAGGTGGTAAAATCAACGTTCAGTAGAGTTGGCCACTAAAATGCAGTGGTCAATATAAACAAAAGAAGTAATGGGGGATAGAACCACTCTCACCCACCAATAGAATGTCCCACGGGTTTGAGGCCGTGCATGAACTAGAGAACAAAAAGAGGGACTGGAGAGGCCATTTTCCACTCACAGAGGAATGGGAGGTCCAGTAGGAACAGGGGTCACTGGTACAATAATGGCAAAGAATGTTCCTATAGTTCCTCAAAACGCGAAGGCTAAGGTGAATAAAATGCACCGTGTAGACCTTATGGAAAATCCATATGTCGGATGTAATTGCCCTCACACACCCTTGCAGGTGTCATGCTTCATCATATGGGCTGCTCCTCGTCGGGCCGGCGGTGCAAAGTCTGACGGGCTCCCTAAAAAGGGGCGCTTTGGCGGAGATCTTCAATCCGACTGCCGTATAGATGAAGTGCGGGTGTGGGGCCTTGTTAATGTAGATATAAAGCAGTGAAATTAAAACAAGGTGAGGAGTGCCTGATGAAAGTTAATTTTATTCTGATGGCCTCCTACCTTAATTTAAAAAAAAAAAAAAAAACATGTATACATGGCACTTATACGAGTGTAATGTCTCCTATTGAAGTGGCATGTAATTTGCAATAGTCGGTCAACATGTTTCTCGCTTAGAGTAGTTATACTCGCGATTTTTCAGGACCTATATAGAAAAAACTATCTACATTCAACAGCCTATTTAGGTTAGGATTATTTGTCAATCTACGTATTACGTCCAGACTCAATACCTGTTGGTGTCAGGAGCTACCTGAAAAGAAGAAGAGGTATGGTCAAACAAATATGCAGGTGCTTTTGATAACAACAATTGGTAAAGCCTTCAATGTGACACACACTCTGTAACTTAAATGGTGCGGTGTCGCAACAAGTGTCAAAAATGTTAAAAAGCCGAAGTGGTGGATCCCTCGGTGAGCTAAAGTGACTACTCACCGATGTGGAACATCTATAAAGAGCCGTACGCATCCGTGCATGAGTGACTCACCCTAATCAGTCACTATCCTGGCATCAACAGTACTCGGTGGGCTGTACACGAGTATGACTTCCTCAAATTTATAGGACTGTATACGACGAAATATATATCAATCATACACTCTGATATGGTTGTCTTGAAACACAAAGAATAAGCAACAGAAAAGCGATCTTAAGACTAGACAGTCTGGTATGTTAAAAACATTCATTAAAAATGCGCACGTCAATGTCACACAGCATGTGTTAATCCTTAATCTTTCCCTGAATACGTCTGTTGTTTATTACACAGCAAAAGAATGTATAGTGAAGTCAGGATATTGGCAGTGTAAGGTATTACATAGGATGAGTATATTAAAGTAAAGGAATACCTCCCTGCAATCTACCAAGTTATTGTCACCTCTAAATTGTAACAAATAAAGTTAGTATCACGGTCGTTTCAAATAAAGACCCACGTTAGAATGTGATCCTCTAGCGTTGACAAAAGGATTAGATTATGGTAGGCTTAGTCCTAGGCAATGCTCCATGTAAAGCGGCATTGCTTCTGTCAATAATCATAGCCTTACGCACACGTCAAGGCAAGCACACATTGTCTCGTCCTAAACAGCCGAGAGAGTAAGGCTGGGAGAGGCGGGAACCCAATATGCAAACCTCAATGTAAGTGGTAAATAATTATAGCCTAGCGCGTTCGTCAGGGTGGGCACCTAATACCTTCTATTAACCATACGAGAAGGTATAACTGACTAATGCGCGGGTGCATAAAACAAATAACAATATTGATTGCGGCTATTTTCTTACTAAAGGTGGTATCCTCGCGTGTATCGGGACTCGGGTACTCATTATGGCGGACAAATATTGTAAAGGGATCTGGAATTGTTAAAAGTTTGTGTACTTACGCGTCTTCTCCTCGCGTGCTGTATTGCGACCTACCCTCTGAAGGACTGGGCTATTCTAAGGCCCAGCGGTGCCAGGGGACAACACCCGAAACCTGCGTTGGTTACCTGTTCCAGCGTACAAAACACAGAGACACGGGACACTTCCTGCGGCGTCAAGGATCAGCGTTTATTTACTGCAGGGATACAGAAATCGCAAGAAGTACACAACGTGTAGGTTCTGAGAGACTGCTTCGATTTGCAAAAGTGGATCGCTCCTTTTATACACATTTTCGTCATTGCTGAACATGGCAAACAAAAGGTTACAACTCAGTTCCCACAGTAAAACTTCAAAAGGGTCGCATTCATGTTTCAGAAGCCCGGAACATAATTACAGCAGCATTGCCGGTTCCCAACTGTAAAAGCACATTATCCCCACATTAAGCACATTCCATTCCGACTGTAAACGAATTAGGAGAAAGGACAGAAACAGATGCAAAGGAAAAACAAGGATGCACAACAGATTGGAAAAGAGTGTAAAGAGCAATATCGGAAACTTGATTGCAGGATCAAAGGACTCGTGCCTAATGCATGCATGACTGAAACAATAGACTAGCACGGCAAGATGAGCCTCGAGCGGAGACATCTGCCTTTGCCGTGTCATCCCCCTCGGTACAAAAGGGGGTGGTGATGGACGGAACATCAGAACCAATCAAACACTCACACCCAGTCAACAGATCTGGGTTTGATCCATCACCGTTCTTTAGCCCACTCTGCCACCCCAGTTCAGACATGGCCATATGCAAATCAGTCTGACCCTGTGCCTCATGGGAACAGTCCAGCCCGAACTGCCAAGCCATGCCTTCCCTGGACCGGAAACAAGCTTCCTAGGACCGGTTTCTGGCATTTCAGCCGTCTTCAGCCAGGCTTGCTTGAATCCGGTGGCAAAGTGAGCAAGGGACTCACGTCTGAGCATACCCTGCCAACTTATGGCGAACAAAGCGGTACAAAAGGGGGTGGTGATGGACGGAGCATCAGAACCAATCAAACACTCACACCCAGTCAACAGATCTGGGTTTGATCCATCACCGTTCTTTAGCCCACTCTGCCACCCCAGTTCAGACATGGCCATATGCAAATCAGTCTGACCCTGTGCCTCATGGGAACAGTCCAGCCCGAACTGCCAAGCCATGCCTTCCCTGGACCGGAAACAAGCTTCCTAGGACCGGTTTCTGGCATTTCAGCCGTCTTCAGCCAGGCTTGCTTGAATCCGGTGGCAAAGTGAGCAAGGGTTTCACGTCTGAGCATACCCTGCCAACTTATGGTGAACAAAGCGGTACAAAAGGGGGTGGTGATGGACGGAGCATCAGAACCAATCAAACACTCACACCCAGTCAACAGATCTGGGTTTGATCCATCACCGTTCTTTAGCCCACTCTGCCACCCCAGTTCAGACATGGCCATATGCAAATCAGTCTGACCCTGTGCCTCATGGGAACAGTCCAGCCCGAACTGCCAAGCCATGCCTTCCCTGGACCGGAAACAAGCTTCCTAGGACCGGTTTCTGGCATTTCAGCCGTCTTCAGCCAGACTTGCTTGAATCCGGTGGCAAAGTGAGCAAGGGTTTCACGTCTGAGCATACCCTGCCAACTTATGGCGAACAAAGCGGTACAAAAGGGGGTGGTGATGGACGGAGCATCAGAACCAAAGTTTGTGTACTTACGCGTCTTCTCCTCGCGTGCCGTATTGCGACCTACCCTCTGAAGGACTGGGCTATTCTAAGGCCCAGCGGTGCCAGGGGACAACACCCGAAACCTTCGTGGGTTACCTGTTCCGGCGTACAAAACACAGAGACACGGGACACTTCCTGCGGCGTCAAGGATCAGCGTTTATTTACTGCAGGGATACAGAAATCGCAAGAAGTACACAACGTGTAGGTTCTGAGAGACTGCTTCGATTTGCAAAAGTGGATCGCTCCTTTTATACACATTTTCGTCATTGCTGAACATGGCAAACAAGAGGTTACAACTCAGTTCCCACAGTAAAACTTCAAAAGGGTCGCATTCATGTTTCAGAAGCCCGGAACATAATTACAGCAGCATTGCCGGTTCCCAACTGTAAAAGCACATTATCCCCACATTAAGCACATTCCATTCCGACTGTAAACGAATTAGGAGAAAGGACAGAAACAGATGCAAAGGAAAAACAAGGATGCACAACAGATTGGAAAAGAGTGTAAAGAGCAATATCGGAAACTTGATTGCAGGATCAAAGGACTCGTGCCTAATGCATGCATGACTGAAACAATAGACTAGCACGGCAAGATGAGCCTCGAGCGGAGACATCTGCCTTTGCCGTGTCATCCCCCTCGGTACAAAAGGGGGTGGTGATGGACGGAACATCAGAACCAATCAAACACTCACACCCAGTCAACAGATCTGGGTTTGATCCATCACCGTTCTTTAGCCCACTCTGCCACCCCAGTTCAGACATGGCCATATGCAAATCAGTCTGACCCTGTGCCTCATGGGAACAGTCCAGCCCGAACTGCCAAGCCATGCCTTCCCTGGACCGGAAACAAGCTTCCTAGGACCGGTTTCTGGCATTTCAGCCGTCTTCAGCCAGGCTTGCTTGAATCCGGTGGCAAAGTGAGCAAGGGACTCACGTCTGAGCATACCCTGCCAACTTATGGCGAACAAAGCGGTACAAAAGGGGGTGGTGATGGACGGAGCATCAGAACCAATCAAACACTCACACCCAGTCAACAGATCTGGGTTTGATCCATCACCGTTCTTTAGCCCACTCTGCCACCCCAGTTCAGACATGGCCATATGCAAATCAGTCTGACCCTGTGCCTCATGGGAACAGTCCAGCCCGAACTGCCAAGCCATGCCTTCCCTGGACCGGAAACAAGCTTCCTAGGACCGGTTTCTGGCATTTCAGCCGTCTTCAGCCAGGCTTGCTTGAATCCGGTGGCAAAGTGAGCAAGGGTTTCACGTCTGAGCATACCCTGCCAACTTATGGCGAACAAAGCGGTACAAAAGGGGGTGGTGATGGACGGAGCATCAGAACCAATCAAACACTCACACCCAGTCAACAGATCTGGGTTTGATCCATCACCGTTCTTTAGCCCACTCTGCCACCCCAGTTCAGACATGGCCATATGCAAATCAGTCTGACCCTGTGCCTCATGGGAACAGTCCAGCCCGAACTGCCAAGCCATGCCTTCCCTGGACCGGAAACAAGCTTCCTAGGACCGGTTTCTGGCATTTCAGCCGTCTTCAGCCAGGCTTGCTTGAATCCGGTGGCAAAGTGAGCAAGGGTTTCACGTCTGAGCATACCCTGCCAACTTATGGCGAACAAAGCGGTACAAAAGGGGGTGGTGATGGACGGAGCATCAGAACCAAAGTTTGTGTACTTACGCGTCTTCTCCTCGCGTGCCGTATTGCGACCTACCCTCTGAAGGACTGGGCTATTCTAAGGCCCAGCGGTGCCAGGGGACAACACCCGAAACCTTCGTGGGTTACCTGTTCCGGCGTACAAAACACAGAGACACGGGACACTTCCTGCGGCGTCAAGGATCAGCGTTTATTTACTGCAGGGATACAGAAATCGCAAGAAGTACACAACGTGTAGGTTCTGAGAGACTGCTTCGATTTGCAAAAGTGGATCGCTCCTTTTATACACATTTTCGTCATTGCTGAACATGGCAAACAAAAGGTTACAACTCAGTTCCCACAGTAAAACTTCAAAAGGGTCGCATTCATGTTTCAGAAGCCCGGAACATAATTACAGCAGCATTGCCGGTTCCCAACTGTAAAAGCACATTATCCCCACATTAAGCACATTCCATTCCGACTGTAAACGAATTAGGAGAAAGGACAGAAACAGATGCAAAGGAAAAACAAGGATGCACAACAGATTGGAAAAGAGTGTAAAGAGCAATATCGGAAACTTGATTGCAGGATCAAAGGACTCGTGCCTAATGCATGCATGACTGAAACAATAGACTAGCACGGCAAGATGAGCCTCGAGCGGAGCCATCTGCCTTTGCCGTGTCATCCCCCTCGGTACAAAAGGGGGTGGTGATGGACGGAACATCAGAACCAATCAAACACTCACACCCAGTCAACAGATCTGGGTTTGATCCATCACCGTTCTTTAGCCCACTCTGCCACCCCAGTTCAGACATGGCCATATGCAAATCAGTCTGACCCTGTGCCTCATGGGAACAGTCCAGCCCGAACTGCCAAGCCATGCCTTCCCTGGACCGGAAACAAGCTTCCTAGGACCGGTTTCTGGCATTTCAGCCGTCTTCAGCCAGGCTTGCTTGAATCCGGTGGCAAAGTGAGCAAGGGACTCACGTCTGAGCATACCCTGCCAACTTATGGCGAACAAAGCGGTACAAAAGGGGGTGGTGATGGACGGAGCATCAGAACCAATCAAACACTCACACCCAGTCAACAGATCTGGGTTTGATCCATCACCGTTCTTTAGCCCACTCTGCCACCCCAGTTCAGACATGGCCATATGCAAATCAGTCTGACCCTGTGCCTCATGGGAACAGTCCAGCCCGAACTGCCAAGCCATGCCTTCCCTGGACCGGAAACAAGCTTCCTAGGACCGGTTTCTGGCATTTCAGCCGTCTTCAGCCAGGCTTGCTTGAATCCGGTGGCAAAGTGAGCAAGGGTTTCACGTCTGAGCATACCCTGCCAACTTATGGCGAACAAAGCGGTACAAAAGGGGGTGGTGATGGACGGAGCATCAGAACCAATCAAACACTCACACCCAGTCAACAGATCTGGGTTTGATCCATCACCGTTCTTTAGCCCACTCTGCCACCCCAGTTCAGACATGGCCATATGCAAATCAGTCTGACCCTGTGCCTCATGGGAACAGTCCAGCCCGAACTGCCAAGCCATGCCTTCCCTGGACCGGAAACAAGCTTCCTAGGACCGGTTTCTGGCATTTCAGCCGTCTTCAGCCAGGCTTGCTTGAATCCGGTGGCAAAGTGAGCAAGGGACTCACGTCTGAGCATACCCTGCCAACTTATGGCGAACAAAGCGGTACAAAAGGGGGTGGTGATGGACGGAGCATCAGAACCAATCAAACACTCACACCCAGTCAACAGATCTGGGTTTGATCCATCACCGTTCTTTAGCCCACTCTGCCACCCCAGTTCAGACATGGCCATATGCAAATCAGTCTGACCCTGTGCCTCATGGGAACAGTCCAGCCCGAACTGCCAAGCCATGCCTTCCCTGGACCGGAAACAAGCTTCCTAGGACCGGTTTCTGGCATTTCAGCCGTCTTCAGCCAGGCTTGCTTGAATCCGGTGGCAAAGTGAGCAAGGGTTTCACGTCTGAGCATACCCTGCCAACTTATGGCGAACAAAGCGGTACAAAAGGGGGTGGTGATGGACGGAGCATCAGAACCAAAGTTTGTGTACTTACGCGTCTTCTCCTCGCGTGCCGTATTGCGACCTACCCTCTGAAGGACTGGGCTATTCTAAGGCCCAGCGGTGCCAGGGGACAACACCCGAAACCTTCGTGGGTTACCTGTTCCGGCGTACAAAACACAGAGACACGGGACACTTCCTGCGGCGTCAAGGATCAGCGTTTATTTACTGCAGGGATACAGAAATCGCAAGAAGTACACAACGTGTAGGTTCTGAGAGACTGCTTCGATTTGCAAAAGTGGATCGCTCCTTTTATACACATTTTCGTCATTGCTGAACATGGCAAACAAAAGGTTACAACTCAGTTCCCACAGTAAAACTTCAAAAGGGTCGCATTCATGTTTCAGAAGCCCGGAACATAATTACAGCAGCATTGCCGGTTCCCAACTGTAAAAGCACATTATCCCCACATTAAGCACATTCCATTCCGACTGTAAACGAATTAGGAGAAAGGACAGAAACAGATGCAAAGGAAAAACAAGGATGCACAACAGATTGGAAAAGAGTGTAAAGAGCAATATCGGAAACTTGATTGCAGGATCAAAGGACTCGTGCCTAATGCATGCATGACTGAAACAATAGACTAGCACGGCAAGATGAGCCTCGAGCGGAGCCATCTGCCTTTGCCGTGTCATCCCCCTCGGTACAAAAGGGGGTGGTGATGGACGGAACATCAGAACCAATCAAACACTCACACCCAGTCAACAGATCTGGGTTTGATCCATCACCGTTCTTTAGCCCACTCTGCCACCCCAGTTCAGACATGGCCATATGCAAATCAGTCTGACCCTGTGCCTCATGGGAACAGTCCAGCCCGAACTGCCAAGCCATGCCTTCCCTGGACCGGAAACAAGCTTCCTAGGACCGGTTTCTGGCATTTCAGCCGTCTTCAGCCAGGCTTGCTTGAATCCGGTGGCAAAGTGAGCAAGGGACTCACGTCTGAGCATACCCTGCCAACTTATGGCGAACAAAGCGGTACAAAAGGGGGTGGTGATGGACGGAGCATCAGAACCAATCAAACACTCACACCCAGTCAACAGATCTGGGTTTGATCCATCACCGTTCTTTAGCCCACTCTGCCACCCCAGTTCAGACATGGCCATATGCAAATCAGTCTGACCCTGTGCCTCATGGGAACAGTCCAGCCCGAACTGCCAAGCCATGCCTTCCCTGGACCGGAAACAAGCTTCCTAGGACCGGTTTCTGGCATTTCAGCCGTCTTCAGCCAGGCTTGCTTGAATCCGGTGGCAAAGTGAGCAAGGGTTTCACGTCTGAGCATACCCTGCCAACTTATGGCGAACAAAGCGGTACAAAAGGGGGTGGTGATGGACGGAGCATCAGAACCAATCAAACACTCACACCCAGTCAACAGATCTGGGTTTGATCCATCACCGTTCTTTAGCCCACTCTGCCACCCCAGTTCAGACATGGCCATATGCAAATCAGTCTGACCCTGTGCCTCATGGGAACAGTCCAGCCCGAACTGCCAAGCCATGCCTTCCCTGGACCGGAAACAAGCTTCCTAGGACCGGTTTCTGGCATTTCAGCCGTCTTCAGCCAGGCTTGCTTGAATCCGGTGGCAAAGTGAGCAAGGGACTCACGTCTGAGCATACCCTGCCAACTTATGGCGAACAAAGCGGTACAAAAGGGGGTGGTGATGGACGGAGCATCAGAACCAATCAAACACTCACACCCAGTCAACAGATCTGGGTTTGATCCATCACCGTTCTTTAGCCCACTCTGCCACCCCAGTTCAGACATGGCCATATGCAAATCAGTCTGACCCTGTGCCTCATGGGAACAGTCCAGCCCGAACTGCCAAGCCATGCCTTCCCTGGACCGGAAACAAGCTTCCTAGGACCGGTTTCTGGCATTTCAGCCGTCTTCAGCCAGGCTTGCTTGAATCCGGTGGCAAAGTGAGCAAGGGACTCACGTCTGAGCATACCCTGCCAACTTATGGCGAACAAAGCGGTACAAAAGGGGGTGGTGATGGACGGAGCATCAGAACCAATCAAACACTCACACCCAGTCAACAGATCTGGGTTTGATCCATCACCGTTCTTTAGCCCACTCTGCCACCCCAGTTCAGACATGGCCATATGCAAATCAGTCTGACCCTGTGCCTCATGGGAACAGTCCAGCCCGAACTGCCAAGCCATGCCTTCCCTGGACCGGAAACAAGCTTCCTAGGACCGGTTTCTGGCATTTCAGCCGTCTTCAGCCAGGCTTGCTTGAATCCGGTGGCAAAGTGAGCAAGGGACTCACGTCTGAGCATACCCTGCCAACTTATGGCGAACAAAGCGGTACAAAAGGGGGTGGTGATGGACGGAGCATCAGAACCAATCAAACACTCACACCCAGTCAACAGATCTGGGTTTGATCCATCACCGTTCTTTAGCCCACTCTGCCACCCCAGTTCAGACATGGCCATATGCAAATCAGTCTGACCCTGTGCCTCATGGGAACAGTCCAGCCCGAACTGCCAAGCCATGCCTTCCCTGGACCGGAAACAAGCTTCCTAGGACCGGTTTCTGGCATTTCAGCCGTCTTCAGCCAGGCTTGCTTGAATCCGGTGGCAAAGTGAGCAAGGGTTTCACGTCGGAGCATACCCTGCCAACTTATGGCGAACAAAGCGGTACAAAAGGGGGTGGTGATGGACGGAGCATCAGAACCAATCAAACACTCACACCCAGTCAACAGATCTGGGTTTGATCCATCACCGTTCTTTAGCCCACTCTGCCACCCCAGTTCAGACATGGCCATATGCAAATCAGTCTGACCCTGTGCCTCATGGGAACAGTCCAGCCCGAACTGCCAAGCCATGCCTTCCCTGGACCGGAAACAAGCTTCCTAGGACCGGTTTCTGGCATTTCAGCCGTCTTCAGCCAGGCTTGCTTGAATCCGGTGGCAAAGTGAGCAAGGGACTCACGTCTGAGCATACCCTGCCAACTTATGGCGAACAAAGCGGTACAAAAGGGGGTGGTGATGGACGGAGCATCAGAACCAATCAAACACTCACACCCAGTCAACAGATCTGGGTTTGATCCATCACCGTTCTTTAGCCCACTCTGCCACCCCAGTTCAGACATGGCCATATGCAAATCAGTCTGACCCTGTGCCTCATGGGAACAGTCCAGCCCGAACTGCCAAGCCATGCCTTCCCTGGACCGGAAACAAGCTTCCTAGGACCGGTTTCTGGCATTTCAGCCGTCTTCAGCCAGGCTTGCTTGAATCCGGTGGCAAAGTGAGCAAGGGACTCACGTCTGAGCATACCCTGCCAACTTATGGCGAACAAAGCGGTACAAAAGGGGGTGGTGATGGACGGAGCATCAGAACCAATCAAACACTCACACCCAGTCAACAGATCTGGGTTTGATCCATCACCGTTCTTTAGCCCACTCTGCCACCCCAGTTCAGACATGGCCATATGCAAATCAGTCTGACCCTGTGCCTCATGGGAACAGTCCAGCCCGAACTGCCAAGCCATGCCTTCCCTGGACCGGAAACAAGCTTCCTAGGACCGGTTTCTGGCATTTCAGCCGTCTTCAGCCAGGCTTGCTTGAATCCGGTGGCAAAGTGAGCAAGGGACTCACGTCTGAGCATACCCTGCCAACTTATGGCGAACAAAGCGGTACAAAAGGGGGTGGTGATGGACGGAGCATCAGAACCAATCAAACACTCACACCCAGTCAACAGATCTGGGTTTGATCC
Source organism: Triturus cristatus (assembly GCF_964204655.1). Lineage (NCBI taxonomy): Eukaryota > Metazoa > Chordata > Amphibia > Caudata > Salamandridae > Triturus > Triturus cristatus. The sequence continues at coordinate 749,257,412 of NC_140581.1, forward strand.
ATCACCGTTCTTTAGCCCACTCTGCCACCCCAGTTCAGACATGGCCATATGCAAATCAGTCTGACCCTGTGCCTCATGGGAACAGTCCAGCCCGAACTGCCAAGCCATGCCTTCCCTGGACCGGAAACAAGCTTCCTAGGACCGGTTTCTGGCATTTCAGCCGTCTTCAGCCAGGCTTGCTTGAATCCGGTGGCAAAGTGAGCAAGGGACTCACGTCTGAGCATACCCTGCCAACTTATGGCGAACAAAGCGGTACAAAAGGGGGTGGTGATGGACGGAGCATCAGAACCAATCAAACACTCACACCCAGTCAACAGATCTGGGTTTGATCCATCACCGTTCTTTAGCCCACTCTGCCACCCCAGTTCAGACATGGCCATATGCAAATCAGTCTGACCCTGTGCCTCATGGGAACAGTCCAGCCCGAACTGCCAAGCCATGCCTTCCCTGGACCGGAAACAAGCTTCCTAGGACCGGTTTCTGGCATTTCAGCCGTCTTCAGCCAGGCTTGCTTGAATCCAGTGGCAAAGTGAGCAAGGGACTCACGTCTGAGCATACCCTGCCAACTTATGGCGAACAAAGCGGTACAAAAGGGGGTGGTGATGGACGGAGCATCAGAACCAATCAAACACTCACACCCAGTCAACAGATCTGGGTTAGATCCATCACCGTTCTTTAGCCCACTCTGCCACCCCAGTTCAGACATGGGCATATGCAAATCAGTCTGACCCTGTGCCTCATGGGAACAGTCCAGCCCGAACTGCCAAGCCATGCCTTCCCTGGACCGGAAACAAGCTTCCTAGGACCGGTTTCTGGCATTTCAGCCGTCTTCAGCCAGGCTTGCTTGAATCCGGTGGCAAAGTGAGCAAGGGACTCACGTCTGAGCATACCCTGCCAACTTATGGCGAACAAAGCGGTACAAAAGGGGGTGGTGATGGACGGAGCATCAGAACCAATCAAACACTCACACCCAGTCAACAGATCTGGGTTTGATCCATCACCGTTCTTTAGCCCACTCTGCCACCCCAGTTCAGACATGGCCATATGCAAATCAGTCTGACCCTGTGCCTCATGGGAACAGTCCAGCCCGAACTGCCAAGCCATGCCTTCCCTGGACCGGAAACAAGCTTCCTAGGACCGGTTTCTGGCATTTCAGCCGTCTTCAGCCAGGCTTGCTTGAATCCGGTGGCAAAGTGAGCAAGGGACTCACGTCTGAGCATACCCTGCCAACTTATGGCGAACAAAGCGGTACAAAAGGGGGTGGTGATGGACGGAGCATCAGAACCAAAGTTTGTGTACTTACGCGTCTTCTCCTCGCGTGCCGTATTGCGACCTACCCTCTGAAGGACTGGGCTATTCTAAGGCCCAGCGGTGCCAGGGGACAACACCCGAAACCTTCGTGGGTTACCTGTTCCGGCGTACAAAACACAGAGACACGGGACACTTCCTGCGGCGTCAAGGATCAGCGTTTATTTACTGCAGGGATACAGAAATCGCAAGAAGTACACAACGTGTAGGTTCTGAGAGACTGCTTCGATTTGCAAAAGTGGATCGCTCCTTTTATACACATTTTCGTCATTGCTGAACATGGCAAACAAAAGGTTACAACTCAGTTCCCACAGTAAAACTTCAAAAGGGTCGCATTCATGTTTCAGAAGCCCGGAACATAATTACAGCAGCATTGCCGGTTCCCAACTGTAAAAGCACATTATCCCCACATTAAGCACATTCCATTCCGACTGTAAACGAATTAGGAGAAAGGACAGAAACAGATGCAAAGGAAAAACAAGGATGCACAACAGATTGGAAAAGAGTGTAAAGAGCAATATCGGAAACTTGATTGCAGAATCAAAGGACTCGTGCCTAATGCATGCATGACTGAAACAATAGACTAGCACGGCAAGATGAGCCTCGAGCGGAGCCATCTGCCTTTGCCGTGTCATCCCCCTCAGCATAAAGACACCTTCAAAGGAACACGTGTCCTCCACGAAAGCTTGGGAATCCCAGGGTCACGAAGCGGACAAGGCCCGTTCGCTGGCTACTTGAGGGCAAGAAACAAAATGGATGCCGCATCTAAAATGGAACCCGAGGGTTCGGATGGACATACCCAGGAATGAGACAAACCGTACATAGTAGCGTAGCGAAAACGCGTACACCCACTAAACTCGTCATTTGCGGTTCGTAGATACCAAACTCGTCCATATTCGAACACACCCAAAAAGTGTCATTACGATTCCCACGGAACCTCAGACGCTCCTTTTGCCCTCATGTAGGCAAGCACTAGTCGAGATCAGAATCGATTTCGATATTCATCAAATCGTTCAGTTGTTGCTGGAACATCATTCTATCCATCAATGTCTCCTTGGTAACAGATGGCCGTCTTATACACGTTGTGGCACAGAGACCACATAAGGCAGGACCACACTGCACACAAAGACAACACGTGAACAAAAACGTTACAACAACCCCTACGATCATCAGAATCTTCCAACCCCAAGTTGATATCAGGCCCCAAAACCATCCTAGAAGTGTCCAACCACCTTCGTCCACGTGTATGGACTCGGAGATCTTATGTAACTTCGAGATGGCTTGGTAAACACTTAGAGCGTTGTCAGGGATGAAAATGCAACAGCTCGAATGGATCACTTTGCACACACCACCTCTATCTGCAAGAACAACGTCTAGAACCATACGGTTCTGCAACGTCATAAGTCTATCCGCCTGAAGTTCTGCTGTTAAATTACCAAGAGCACTCGCAGTTATGTTAGCAGTCGACTCTACCACACGGGTCAACTGTCTCAGGTTCCTACTATTAACCATAGGTCCCCAAAACGGCAAGAAACCCTTAAAGAAGTCTCCTGCTTCTTGACCGGCAGTGTCCTCTTCACTAATAACGCCTCTCACAACTCTAGTCTTGTGATAGTCTGAGGCAACTGTAAAAGTCGGAGGCAAAAGATTCGCAATATAACAGGTACCCGAGAAGTCACGGGGCAACCATGTATATGCACGTTCATAACATACGAAATAGGTACCCTTGGCAGTCAAGAAAACAGGGGAAGAGAGCATCGGTAGAACATACGTATCAGTACAAGTACTCTTCCCAAGTTGCGCTCTCGGATTTCGACCAAGACCTTTCAAGCAGAAATTACCGAGGTGGGGTACGATCCATATTGGAGACGAGCTCTTAAGCTGTCTATCACCCACTGACATACTATACTCAGCCTCACTCAGATCCTTATAGGCTTGCACCTCTTCATCTGGAATAAGCGATGCATCAAAAATATCTCTATCTAAATCCGCAATCGCTATCGCCAAAGGCTTGTGGTACGGACCAGGACCGAAGTTTGCAGAGCGTGGCTCTCGACTGGGGTAGGAATCTAGTGCACTACGGAACATAGTTTGGAATGCTCGAGCTGACCCTTGGGAGCTATAAGGAAGAACCAAATACGGAATACCCCTATCCATGGTATGTGGCATTAACCCACACACCCAACAGTTGGTAGTATTCATCACCAACTGATGCTGATGTAGGAGTTGAACGAAGGAGTTATTCATGAATTCCGCACGTCTAACCTGTTCATGTTGGGGCAGAGGATGAAAGGAATGTGGAGAAACAGTGGTGATAGAACTTAGTTTAGGAGAAAAAGTAGGTGAAATGGAAGGCAATATCGACTGTATTCCAAAATACACTCCACCCACCAATAGCATAGAAACAGTCAGAAACAGCAGGAATACCTGAAACAAAAAACATTTTGTTCATACAATCTTATGCAATTTTGATATTTGCGCCGACATCCTTTCTACTTCCAACAGCTTAGAGAATGCCATCCTCTAAAAACCGTCCGTGACGTCCTTGACGCACTCCGTTCTGAGTAGCGATTATCAATTCCCAGGAGTTCCCAGGAGTCGACAAAAAGTAACCGACCTAGTGTCAGAAACCTGCTAAACAGAAGGAAGTACCCGCACGGCCCTACGGTTAACCCGGATGATAGGTTTTCTTAAACAAACACTCAACTTAATAAAAATCTCTTAGCTGTAAAAAGCACACATAAAAAGGACCTCAAAAATCGGAAAAGGATGTAATTGTTCTTAATGTTCGTGGCAACAGTAAAGGAAAAATATAAGAAAATTTTTATTAGTCTTTGTCACGTGGACGAAGAAAATATCGATTTCTTCCAGGTCGAGTCTGCTCTTCAAATAATTGTTCAGCTGGTGAAACAGTGTTCAGTCGATTAGATGACAATTCAGACCTTGTGTTCTCCAAAACTGACGACTCAACAGGTGTGTCTGGCTGCAATGAATTGTCCCCTACAGGTTGAGCATCACTAAACGGCACAAAGCATAGAGGGGTCTCGGTTTCCGTTGCCGCAATACCAGTCCTCACCCAATTATCTGCTGGTGAAGGGATCGGAACCTTTTTGGTATGGGTGGCGTGCACCCAGTTCTTTCTGCCTTCCAACCGAACTGCAGTCCTTGTAGCCAACAATACTTGGAAGGGTCCCACAAATCTCAGCTCCAAGTTGCGTTTTCTGCCAAAATTGCGGGTAACAACCCAGTCACCCGGTTGGAGCCAATGTCCAGGACCCTCTGTCTGTGCCGGTAAAGCTTCAAAGACCTGTTGATGAATTAACCTCAGTTTAGTAGTCAGATCATGAAGATAATCAATTAGCATTGGATACTCAAGACTATCAAAGGCCTTAGGTCTCGGGACTCCCCAAATGTTCGCAGGGCAGCCGAACACAATCTCATATGGGCTGAGCCCTACTCGAGAGTGCACAGTCGCTCTGGTTGATAAGAGAGCCAGAGGCAAGGCATCAGGCCATGACAAACCAGTCGTAGCTTGTATCTTCGCAAGTTTCAGCTTCAGAGTACCATTGTACCCTTCAACCAAACCCGCTGCCTGGGGATGATTGGCGCTATGGAATTTTTGTCGAATTCCAAGGCCCTTACACACACTCTGCATCACCCTTCCCACAAACTCGCTTCTATTATCTGACCACACAATCCGTGGCATTCCATACCGAGGAAAGTATTCCTTCAGTAGGACTTTCACTGTGGACAGGGCAGTATTATCCTTAAGAGGATAGGCCTCGATCCATCTGGAGAACGCACAAACCACAACTAAAACATACTTCAGATTATTGCATCTCTCCGTATGGATGAAGTCCAGTTGGATAACCTCAAAGGGACAGGCAGGAGGAGCAAAATGACCGGGTGGAGTGGGGGTGCCCTTGCCAGGATTATGTATCAAACACACCATACAACTCTTAACCACCCTCTCAGCACATTTAGCAATACCATCGTTCTTCCATACAGGGGACAATAACTTACATATACCTTTCGCACTAATGTGTGACAAGCCGTGAGCCATAGTCACAACGGCTAGCACATATGCATCCGGTAACATCCACCTCTGATATTCCGACAAGTCAACCCAACATCCATGCGTGTCTAACTTTCCCGTGCTTTCTTTCCACTTGGTCTTTTCAGTTTCAGTGGCCTCATTCTGAATTGCTTTCACGCTCTCAACAGTGTCTTCGCACATACCAGTCTCCGTCGGCCACCTCACTGAACTCGTAACATATATTCGGGTTGCAAGATTCTTAGCCGTTTCCTTAGCAATCTCATCCGCAAATGCATTACCACGACCAACGTCATCCGTAACCTTTCGATGCGCACTACATTTAATGATCGCCACCTGTCTAGGCAATGTAAGTGCATCCAAAAGATCGTTCACGAGCTGTCCGTGTTGGATCTTCGTACCATGCGATGTCATAAATCCTCTTTCTCTCCACAATCGACCAAAACTATGTGCAACACCAAACGCATACTGACTGTTGGTAAACACATTCACTCGCTTTCCCTTAGATAAAACACACGCTCTTGTCAACGCAATCAATTCTGCCGCTTGCTCTGAATTCTGACTCAATCTCGCAGTTTCCACAACCGTGCTCAACGTCACTACAGCATACGCAGTCGTCACATCACCATTCGGCAACTTAAAACATGAACCATCAACATACAAAGTGCCATCGGGGTCTGTCAATGGAGTGTTTTTCAGGTCCACACGACCCTTCGTTTCTTCCTCAGTTCGTAAATAACAATCATGTGGTGGTACACCATTTGATTCCATATTATTCGGCAACAATGTCGACGGATTCAGCACATTACAACGCTTGATCTGTATATGACTTGCCAAAAGTGTCAACTCATACCCGGACAACCTTGCACTCGTCAGATGTTGAGTTTTTGTCCGATTCAGGAGAGTGTCAACTGCATGCGGAACCATCACTATGAGCATATTATCCATGACCAGACCTGCGGATTGTCGAATAGACACCGCAGCTGCCGCTGTCGCTCTCAAGCAACTTGGCAACGCTCTAGCTACCGGGTCTAAAGTCGAGGAAAAATACGCACACGGACACTGCTTACCACCAAATTGTTGCGTCAAAACACTCAACGCACAACCTTCTCTCTCGTGAACGTATAGTGTAAATGGCTTACTGTAATCAGGAGTACCTAACACAGGAGCCGAACACAACGCATCACGTAGTTCAGAAAAACTTTTCTGACATTCTTCCGTCCATGGCAAAGGAGTCGAAACATCCTTGCACGTAAGAGCTATCAATGGCTTCGCTAACAGTGAAAAGTTCGGAATCCACTGCCTGCAGTATGACGTGATACCTAGAAAGGCACGCACATCTCTCTGAGTTGTTGGCACAGTCATTCGAGCAATTGCTGCATTCTTTCAGGGGTCAACCGTCTTCCCGCCTTTGACAATAAGTGACCTAGATAGGTTACTTCTTGACAACAATATTGCAATTTAGAAGGTGACACTTTGTGATGTAAGTCACATAGATGCTGTAACAGTGATACTGTAGCAGTTTTGCAAATCTGTTCAGTGTCAGCAGCTACCAACAGATCATCAACGTACTGAATCAAGGCCGCACCAGCCGGTAACACAAACGCATCAAGTTGACTCTTAAGAGCTTGGCTGTAGATCGATGGACTCTCACAGTAGCCCTGAGGTGCGCGTTTGAACCTGAAACTGCGACCACTTAATGAAAAACCGAATAGATCTCTGCTTTCCTCAGCAATTGGAATGCTAAAGAAAGCATTCTTCAGATCAATTACCGAGAACCATGATGCAGAAGCTGGAATCAGAGTCAGCAAAGCTGTAATGTCAGGCACCACGGGAAACTGTGGAATAACAATTTTATTTACCTCCCTTAAATCAATAACAAAACGATACACAGGAGGCTTGGATGGATCAGTTCGTTTCAAAATAGGTAACACAGGACTATTACACACGTTACCCCGAGTTTCTTCAATAACATCTTTATTGATCAAATCGTAAATGATCGCTAATAGTGCTCGTTCTCCATCAAGGGAGATACGAAACTGGGGAATGCGTGGCAATCGCACATTTGATTTCAATTGAACAACATAAGATGGTATATCCAGCAGGCCCACGTCATTGGGGCCTGTCGCCCACAAAGACTCAGGAAGAGAACTCAATTCCGGTGGGAGCTTATCAGTCGACAAATACATAGGAGGGATCACTCTCTGACCCAACGTAAGCTCCACTCCCGCAGGAGAGCAGTACAAAGTCGCATATAACCGCTTCAACAAATCCAAGCCCAAAAGATTCTCACCACAACCAGTAGTCAAAATCAAAGGAGCTTCTAACTCACGAGACCCAATGGTAAGGGGCAAAGGGCTAGAAACTGGATTGGTAACGGGGGCGCCAGAGAATCCAATGGAAACATTCGTTAAGCCAGACAAAGGCGCGCCAGGGAGTTTCGAATGCATGATGGAACTTTTCGCTGCACCAGTGTCCAACAGAAAAGGCTCAACTACACCCAATGTGGCAACTGCGACATAAGGCCCTCTCTGATCAACCGGAACTGATACTACTCCCTTTCTTTGTCTATGGCTGTCCTAGTAATTACCGTCAGCATCAACATCATGCTCGACATAATAGTCGTCCACACGATACTGTGCAGATCTACCAGACGATGAATCGCGCCGATCAAAGCAATTTTGCGAGTCTGATGAAGTGGCAAAACGCTCATTCTGATTCTGAGTAACACCACGACCTCTACCACGTGACGCTTGTTGAGGACCACTACGACCTCCTCGAGCCGAAACACCATTGTTTCGGTCACGCAAAACTGGACAATTAAACTTCAAATGGCCCTCAACCCTACGATATGCGCATTGATTATACCCCAACATAGATCGAGGTGTAGAGGAGTCAGTACGCGACTATGATCTAGAAAACTGTGATTGTAATCGATTTGGCTGTTGCGAATCATTTTGATTCGAGCGCGGAGGGTACGCTTGCTGCAATAAGACCTTAGTTTTAAGATCCTTCGTTTTCTTATCTGCGCGTTCGCTTTCTTCTTTCTCTCTATTTTCGTAGTATTGGGCCGTGGCTAATATCTGAGCAGTGGTAGAAACGGCCCACGAACTTTCAGAATTCTTCAACTTGTTGCTGAGTTCAGGCAACAAATTCGATACAAATTTATCAACAAACAATCGCTGACCTCGCTCAGAGCTCATATCCTGACCACTATGATCGATAAATGCCTCCTCAAATCTCATAAAGAAATCGGAGACACTCTCGCCCTTCTTTTGTTTGCACGCAGACAATTTGTCCCAATTAACGCGTATTGCTGGCATAAGTGTCTTCATAAGTGTAATTATCCTCTGGGGCAGATTCTCAATGATCTGTTCAGGTTTAGCCCCACCAACTTGCTGGGCGTCAGCCGCCGCAAGAGCAGCCCAATCACCGCCTAACTCAGCTGCGTGATTCTCTTGACGGATTTTCGCCCAAATCGGTTGAGGTACTACGTTACCAAACAACATGTCGATATCGGCAAGGTTCATGACAGTAGCATCCACTAATTGGGATAACTCCTTATAATAACCTGCAGGATTCTTGCGGGGGTCAGGCAAAGTTTGCTTTTCCTGCAAAACTTCCGATCGCTTCCACGGGAGGTGTATCCAAACTCTCTGAAAGTGTGGTAGAACAATAGGATTAGCAGCAGGATCACCTGGCATCCATACTGGGGGAACTTCCCGCATAGGATACTGACCAGGTTGTGCCGTCCGCTCCTCAGTTTCGTCCTTAAACAATGCTCGAGGTTGTACTGTAGATTGAAAAGATAACAGACGCTCTAAAGCATGTCGGACATTACCACCCACAATCATACCAGTCGAAAATTGATTCTGAAGCTCAGTGATCTCGGGCGGTACATTGGCTACCTCCTCATTATCCCACTCTTCTCTCAAGGATTTACACATTTCCTCGAACACGAATCTTTGTGTGGGCTCATTAAACTGGGAAAATGTCTCAAAAACTATACACGAAGGGTACTTCGCAGAATGCCTAATCCATTTACGCGCCATTTTCACTAACGACTCACGTTCCCTACCATCAGGAATTTGACTGCGCCTCTGAGCGACATCAGAAAGATCGGACCCGAGAATTGGTCCAAAAAGTGGAGAATAGAGATTAGCGACAGCATTAAATATACGACTACGAACGGAAGGAGAAGAAGAAGGAAGCACAGGAGCAACGACATTAGGAGTAAACGTAGAAATAGTAGCGGTAGTCGGGATAACAGGAGTAGTAGTAAGATTGGGCTGATGAGATACTGGCAAAGGAGCAGTAGGAAAAAGAGCGGGTAAAGGAGGATGAACAATTTGCGGCACAAGGGGATTCGGAAGAACAGGAGGAACGACAGGCTGACCAGCAGCCGCCAGAACAACAGGTTGAGGAACAGGAGGAATTACAGGACCCACAGTATCTGGTGCATAGGGAGGTGGTGATTTCAATAGATAAGACAATATGGGATCTTCTACCGCTTCCTCTCCCGTCTTATCAGAACTAGACGGTAACACCGGATAACATTTATCCACCGCCATATGATGAAGTCTAGCACAAACTTCCTGCTCCTTCTCGTCTTTGTCTCGCTGATACTGTTCTGCATTTCGCATCACCGTAATAACACCTTCTCTCTTATTTTTATTAATCTGTTTGATTTCTTTCTGCTTGGCCTCTTTGCGCCATAACCGAATGGAATCAAACATGGCCGGCCTAGCCTTCTTTTTAAACAATTTAGCTTCAAGATTATCTAATATTGCAGTTTCGAAACAACCATGTGATGGCCAACTAAGAACACCATCATTTTTAGTGTAACAAATCCAATATTCATTATACACGATAGGACCTACTCCGTGGCGACTATAGAGCTCATAAATTGGAGTTCCAACTGGAGGTATCGGACATGATGGGAATCCGTGCTGCAACATTTAAGGAAACCAAACAAAGTACTATGGCCAGGCATCGTGCACACTAACCGAGTTTACAAACTTCAAGGGCTATCGAATTACGATGTCCTCGCAAATAAATGCAAGACCCTCGGTTTTTGGCAATTGCAATCGTCAAATAAAACCCAACAACCTAGAACCAACAACTAAGAACCACAAATGCAATGGAACCATGCAAACAACAAAGTAACCGTCCCAAAAAGGAACTACAAAACCATGAACTCTGGGAGCGACCCACAAATACTTAACTGAAAGAGCAATGGCGTCACCAGGAAGGCCCGTCTATCGTCTCGCCGTACAAAGGACTACGCCAGGTGCCAAAACAGGTCGACAGTCAGGGCATCAGTCCGTCGCAGCCGTCAGGAGGCGGGAATCTTCGCAGGAAAAGTCTTCGGGCCACTTATTTCGACAACTGGATCGATGAAGCGGGGTGCACCTTCCCTCCGAGATTTCACACGAAGTTCCTCACGATCGTCGGGCTTTGGACCGGTACCGCTGATGTCGCCCCACGTTGGGCGCCAACTGAAGGACTGGGCTATTCTAAGGCCAAGCGGTGCCAGGGGACAACACCTGAAACCTTCGTGGGTTACCTGTTCCGGCGTACAAAACACAGAGACACGGGACACTTCCTGCGGCGTCAAGGATCAGCGTTTATTTACTGCAGGGATACAGAAATCGCAAGAAGTACACAACGTGTAGGTTCTGAGAGACTGCTTCGATTTGCAAAAGTGGATCGCTCCTTTTATACACATTTTCGTCATTGCACAACATGGCAAACAAAAGGTTACAACTCAGTTCCCACAGTAAAACTTCAAAAGGGTCGCATTCATGTTTCAGAAGCCCGAAACATAATTACAGCAGCATTGCCGGTTCCCAACTGTAAAAGCACATTATCCCCACATTAAGCACATTCCATTCCGACTGTAAACGAATTAGGAGAAGGGACAGAAACAGATGCAAAGGAAAAACAAGGATGCACAACAGATTGGAAAAGAGTGTAAAGAGCAATATCGGAAACTTGATTGCAGGATCAAAGGACTCGTGCCTAATGCATGCATGACTGAAACAATAGACTAGCACGGCAAGATGAGCCTCGAGCGGAGCCACCTGCCTTTGCCGTGTCATCCCCCTCATCATAAAGACACCTTCAAAGGAACACGTGTCCTCCACGAAAGCTTGGGAATCCCAGGGTCACGAAGCGGACAAGGCCCGTTAGCTGGCTACTTGAGGGCAAGAAACAAAATGGATGCCGCATCTAAAATGGAACCCGAGGGTTCGGATGGACATACCCAGGAATGAGACGAACCGTACATAGTAGCGTAGCGAAAACACGTACACCCACTAAACTCGTCATTTGCGGTTCGTAGATACCAAACTCGTCCATATTCGAACACACCCAAAAAGTGTCATTACGATTCCCACGGAACCTCACCTCTCCACCGAGTCCGGAAGGTGGCGTGGTGGAGAGAGAGGTAGGACTTATGTGTGAGTGCTTGTCATGTGACGCGTAGATTGGTCACGTGGTACGTTGCGAGGCCAGAAAGAGGTTTATTTTGGCCGCCATGTTAGAATGGGGTTCAAGAACACTGGTAACAAGTCAAAAAATGGGATGTGCGTTTTATTGAGTTATTTGCGTAATAAGAATATATAAACCTTATCAACTAAGGTATAAGGTAAAGAACATTAATTGAAGGCATTGTTGATAGCAGATGGTAATTTAGTGTCAACATTAAATACAGATTTTGAGTGTCTGAAATTAAAGCAGGAACCCTACCATCGGTTGAATAAGGGTTAGGTTGGCACAATAGTAAAAATATATTGGACTCATTTCAACGGTCAGGAATGTACTGGTATGATGGTAAAAATTGTGTCAAGTAGGTTTTGAAGCATGTTAGAAAAATAGCTCTAAACCAGTAAGATCAGTGTAAGCTCTACTACGTGTAGTATCAGATAGTGTTCACGTCATGTTTAGACCTTGATTGTACCCCAGGGGATATCATCGTTAAGCCCATTAGTGCTAGTTGATAAGCGATGTATCCATCGCTGTTCCTTCGCATAAAGGCTCTGTTTGGTTATATTCGGAAAGTCTTCCAAGATTAGCCACCTCATTGAATCAGGTGAATGTTTGTTTTCAAGGAAGTGAGAGCTTATTTTGGTGTTATTCTTCAAACAGCGAAAATTGCTGCGGTGTTCCGTGATGCGTAGTTTGATGGGGCGAGTTGTCATCCCTATATAGTTGAGGTTACAAGGGCATGTGAGAAGATAGATGCAATTGGCGGTGTTGCAATTGGTATGTGCTCTCATTTCCCAGGTGAAGGATGTATTGAGGGGTATAATCTTGTGTGTCGTTGTGAAAGCGCATACACTGTATCCGCCACATGGATAGTGTCCTGTGACCCTTGGAAGGTGCCACAGTGTTTGTTGTGAATTTTTAGTTGTTTTCGGTTTGGATCTGGTTCTGATGAGCATATCCTTGATGTTTCTCGAGCGTCTAAAAGCAAATCTGGGTGGAGCAATGTGCATAGAGCCTGTGTTGAGTATACTCCAATGTTTTTTCAATACCTTGGTCACTTGATTAGATATTGGTGTGAAAGTGGTGACGCACGTCAGTACCTCAGATTTATTTTTAGTTTTATGTTTCAGTAGGGCCTCTCGGTGGTTATTCCGTGCCCGTTTTTTTGACAATGCAATACTCCTGTGCAGGTATGCTCTTTCAGTCAAATTTTGTTCTAGGCTGGTTGCCTCACTTTTATAGTCATCCAGAGTGCTGCAGTTTCTCCTAATTCTCAGGAACTGGCCAAAAGGTAAGTTTTTCTTCAGAGCTTTGGGATGGTGGCTGTTGTAATGGAGAAGACTGTTGCGGTCAGTAGGTTTTTTTAACATGGTGGTACTAAGATTACCCTGTGTGATCTGGATGGTCAGGTCCAGAAATGCTATCCTTGAAGAGGAAGCTGTGATGGTGAAATTAAGGTAAGGATTGAGATTATTGATCCATCCAAAGAAATGACCATAGTTGTCCTGATCTCCTGTCCAGAAGATCAGGATATCGTCAATGAAACGTTTCCACAGGAGGATGTGGTTGCGGTAGGGGTTGGTTTCATTGAGGATATGGGCTGCCATATAAAGACAGGCCACACTAGGAGCGAAGGTACTCCCCATGGAAGTACCTTGCGCCTGGTGGTAAAGTTGGCCCTGGAATTCGAAAAAGTTCTCAGTCAGTGCCAAGGTGGCGCACTCCATAATGAATGGTGGTGGGGTGAATGACCCCTCAAGGGATGAATTCAGTGCGTCTTCGATAACTTCTAGGGTGGCCCTCTGTGGGATGTTAGTGTAGAGTGCCACAACATCTAGAGTGATGAGGAAGTTGATGTCATTGGTATTCTGAAACTGATCCAATAAACGTAGTACATCCGTGGTGTCTTGGATGTACGATGGTATCAGTTTTACTAGAGGTTGAAGGAAATGGTCACAGAATTGTGATAAGGGTTCAAGAATCGAGTCTATCCCTGATACTATCGGGCGGCCGGGTGTAGGTGTAGTGTCCTTATGAATCTTTGGCAAGATATAGAAATATGGGGTCTTGGGTTCTCTCTGAATGAGAAAACAGGCCTCTCTCATGCTTATCCAACCCTGGCTTTCTGCGGAGTCTACTAAGCCCATGATAGTTTTCTTCAGGCGTTCAGCAGGGTCTTGGGACAAAGGTGTATAATATTTTCTATCACCCAATTGTCTCAGACATTTTGTGTCATAATCTGTGGTTGACATTATGACAGTTGCACCACCCTTATCCGCCTGTTTAATGGTGATGGTTGTGTCACTGGCAAGTGTTTCAATCGCCTGCATCTCTTGTCTAGAGATGTTGTTAAAATGTTTATTGTTAGTCAAGGCCCTCACATCTTTCAGAACAGCTTGTTCGTAGGTCAGCACCTCGTTTGTTATCATCCCACTCTGGGGAGTAAAGGAAGAGGGGTTATGTAGACCTGAATCTTCGTCAGGAGTATATTCCTTTCCCTCGAAGAAAAATTTGAGGCGGATCTTACGAAAAAACTGGTGCAATTCACAGGTCTGTGAGAACAGATCCACTCGAGGTGTTGGAACAAAACCTAGTCCTTTCTGGAGGACGTTATTTTCTGTCTTGGTTAGTTGTCTTGATGACAGATTGACTACTAGGTTTGTTTTCTGTTGGTCTGGCTCCTGGTTTCCACTCCTGATTGAACCGGGTCCTCCCATTGTACTCTTTTTTCCTGTTGAGTACCTCTTTTGCACCCTCGCCCTCTGCCCCAACCTCTGCCTAAGGTCATACTCGTGTACAGCCCACCGAGTACTGTTGATGCCAGGATAGTGACTGATTAGGGTGAGTCACTCATGCACGGATGCGTACGGCTCTTTATAGATGTTCCACATCGGTGATTTTCCATGATTTTATTAAGAAGACATGGTAAATGAAAGATTACATTCATAACTACATTAGCATAAAAGTTGATACCTGAACTGTTTTTTAACTAGTGTCCTACAATATCACCATCAGTTACCACTTTTTTTCTTTACACCTTCAACTTTCCCTTCAATGGCTTTCTTATCTTAAACTTCAGTTGAATGTTTCAAATATTTCTGTTTTGTACATAGTATACGTTTCTCAAATATTGGGTATTCACCTAAATGAGGAGAATAAAGTCTTCTTAAGCCATTGTACTCTCTTATACAATTTGCATCAGCACTAACCTTTTCCTCATCAAATTCTATCAACTACAAGCTGGACAATATTCTTACTCGAGACAATGCAACGTATGCCATTCCCTATTTGAATACAGTACTTCCAATATTTACAAAAGCTCTGTCTATACTTAAAACTTGAGATTTGTGAATATTTACTGCATATGCTAGAGACATAGGAAACTGTTGTCTTCAAACATACAAGTCCTTGACAAGCAAAGAACGTATGACTCAACGCCCAATCAGTCTTACTTCATTAATCTGGTCAAATTTTACAATAAAAACTTCTATTCCATCACTATTTAGAAAAGTTACAAAAGTCACAAAATCAACAACTTTCTCATGACTCCCTTTATTAATCCTTCCTCTACATTAAAATGATGACACAAAATATTACCCTTGTCACGACTACCAAGCTCCTCAGGATCAGGATGATGCTCAGGGCGGTCCACCTCCTGACGTCCCCACACTCTGACTGTTTAATAGGCACAGAGTATAAAGGCTAACAAGCGAGGGATGGGTTTAGGGTAGTAACAGCGGTGGAAAGGGGAGACCTGTAACAACATAAACAAAGGATTAATACTGCACAACTCTCTGGCTACTCTCATATAAGTCTCGCTAGTGTAACAGACATACCTGAACTAAGACTTCCCCTGAGGTGGCCCCTTCCTCTCTCCTTCCGGTAAGATAAGTCTCTTTCCGCAGGAAGACATATACACCTATAAGGCAAGCACAGGAGAATCACACAGCCTGCCAACCTCAACACCCTAATGATAGGTAAGCGCTATTGATCACCATACATACCCTCTGTCACTCTCCCTTAATCCAAATGATGAGGCCAACTCCAGCACCAGGACAGAATGCACAATACACTCAAGGAGGACAAAAGGGAAAATGCTGGAGGTCTCTGTTCCATGAGCAATGCACAGTTTACTCAAAGTGTGTGTAAAGGCCAAAACATAAATTCCAGGAATGCTCAGCAGCCCCCGCTACATAGTCTTGTCATTCCGGGAAACGTAACATAACCAGGAGGAAGGAGGTCTTTGAGTCAAACCTCCCCTCCAGAAGCCCCGGGAGCTTACCGGACTCTGTTTGTGAAACGCGCTGAGTTCGCACAGCCAGCAGGTTCCTTCTGTGAGTTCCAGCGCCTGTCCTCTGGCCGGTTCTCCTTCCCGTTGCCGCCGGACCCAGGGGACCCATAGAGACAGAAGAATGGCGGTAAAGGAGGGGTGGGCACCCCGAGTAGTTCCGCTGCCGTCGTTGCGGGAAAAGGAGCGTTCACGCTCCGCTGAGCGTAATGCTCGCTGCGGCTCCCCAATGAACCCGGGCACCAATCCACAAAGTTGTCGATCCGTGTCTTGAATGAAGGACGCTGTCCAATCCCCAAGACAGCTTCAAGCCACGCGATTCAGAGCAGCCGCTCTGAATACCAGGAAAACAACACTCCAATAGAATCACGTACAACGCTCCTTGCATTGTGCGTGATTAAGTAAGCCAGTTCCTACCCAGAAGGCCTTCTGGGTAATGTAGTGCGGATGTATCTCCGCCGGCTACGTAGGCGCGACAGAGTCAATGCCTGACAGTATGCCCTCCTCCCAAGCGCCTCCTAGCCCCAGGCTTACTCGGATTCTGGGCATAGAACAAACGCACCGCCCGAGGGGCGTGAACACCGGAACACGGCTCCCAGGAATCGTACTCCGGCTGATACCCCTTCCACGAAACCAAGAACCATAGGCGGTCCTTCCGGTATCTGGAATCCAAGATACGGCGCACCTCGTATTCCACATGCCCATCTCTCATCACAGGCGGCACAGCCTTTTGTCTAGCACATTTGGTGGGTTTCAACAAACTACAATGAAACACAGGATGAATCCTTAGTGAAGCAGGTAACTTTAGTTTATATGCCACAGGATTTACCCTGCGAAGAACGGTATATGGACCGATGAATCGGGGATGAAAAATGCTGCGATATCGGAAACGTATATTCTTCGTTGAAAGCCAGACCCTGTCACCCACTCGGTACCTGGGTCCCTCTTGGCGATGGCGGTCGGCCCATCTCTTGTAGGAGTCTTTGGCTTTTTCCAGATGTGCTCGGATCCGCCGGTGGATTTTGAGGAGAGCCGTCACCTGAGCCAAGACCGTGGGATGATTATGCACTTCACTAGGGATGACCAAAGGTAAGGTGTTGGCATGGAACCCGGCATTGGCTCAGAAAGGGGTGTCACCTATCGAGCTATGCCAAGCATTATTGTATGATAATTCAGCCAACCATAACAGGGACACCCATGAGTTCCCCGCTTCCTCCGAATAGCAACGCAAATATTTCTTTAAAGTCTGATTCAACCGTTCGGTTTGTCCATCCGTTTGTGGATGAACACTGGTTGACAGAGCGTCTTCCATGTGCAGCGACTTGCACCACATGTGCCAGAATCGAGCAACAAACTGAGGACCTCTGTCTGAAACAATGACTCTGGGTATTCCATGCAGGCGAACCACGTGAGCTAGTAGTAATTGAGCGGTCTGACTCACCGTAGGCAGGTTTTTACAAGGGATAAAATGGCCCATTTTCGTAAAGCTGTCGACGACCACTAAGATGGCGTTGTATCCCTGATCCAATGGGAGGCCAAGTATGAAGTCTAGACTGATCGTTTGCCATGGCTGGGATGGTGTGGGCAGTGGCATGAGCTTCCCTTTACTTTTATTCTGTTCCCCCTTCGCACGGGCACAGGTCTCGCAGTGTCTCACCCATAGTTCCACATCCTTAGCCATGCCTTCCCACCAGAAATGGCGCCGCACCAGATGCAAGGTTTTCTTGGTTCCAGAATGGCTGGCTAGCATCGCATCATGGCACCAGTTGAAGGCCTTCAGACGAAGAACGTGGGTGGGCAAGTACAGTTTGTTCTCATGCATAGGAACCCCATGTTTGAGGGTTCGGTGAGTGTCTCGTTCTGCCCATGACTGCCACTGGGCCGGAGACCGGTTGCTGGTGACCTTGTCGTGGAATTGATCCACGGTAACGGAACATATGATTTTTTCAGGGGCTATGATAGCTTTCTGGTCTTCCCGTCGAGAGGTTACTTCCTCATCTTGTCTAGACAAAGAGTCCGCTTTCCTGTTGTCTGCACCTGGGCAGAAGGTGATCAGAAAATCATACTCCGCAAAGAACTGCATCCACCGCATCTGCCTTTGCGACAGATGCCGAGCGGTTTTCATGAATTGGAGGTTTCGGTGATCTGAGTACACTGTAATAGGATACTGCGCCCCCCCAAAGATAGTGTCTCCACTCCTGGAATGCCTTTTTTATTGCCAAGAGTTCCTTTTCTGCCACCGTGTAATTGGATTCCGCCGAGTTCAGTTTCTTCGAAAGAAAAGCCACTGGATGTAGTTGTCCTGTGTTCTTGTCTCTCTGTGACAACACATCCCCAATAGCCACTTCCGAAGCATCGGCTTCCACAACAAACGGTATATCAGGTTGGGGATGTCTCAAGATGGGAGCGGTACAGAACGCTTTCTTTAGTTGAACAAAAGCTTCCATGGCTTGGGAGGTCCAAAGAAAAGGTGCTCCTTTCCTCAACAACCTGGTTACTGGAGAGGCCAACTGTGAGAAGTGTGGAATGAATCTCCTATAGTAATTGGAGAAACCCAAAAAGCATTGTACCACTCTCACACTCTTGGGAACAGGCCAATCCTGAACTGCTGCTATTTTCCTCTCAGCCATCCTGAAACCCCGTGGACTTAACACGACCCCCAGGAATTCGACTTCTGTAACGCTAAATTCGCATTTGTTTAGCTTGCAATACAAGATATTGTCTAGTAGTCTTTTAAGGATCAGGAGGACGTGGCTCACATGTTGTGCGTGAGAGACAGAATAGACCAGGATGTCATTGATGTATACGATCACAAACTGGTCTATGTAGTCTCTCAATACATTGTTGAGAAAATACTGGAAAGCCGCTGGGGCGTTACACAACCCGAACGGCATAACCAAGTATTCAAACAACCCATACCGAGTTTTGAACGCTGTTTTCCACTCGTCCCCCTCGTGGATCCATACCAGGTGATATGCCCCCCTCAGATCCAGCCGGGTGTAGATAGTGGCCTCTCTCACCTGATCCAGCAATACAGGGATGAGCGGAAGAGGGTATCGATTCCTCACTGTGTTTTTATTCAATAGGCGGTAATCGATGCACGTTCTCAGCTCGCCATTGGCTTTCGCAGTAAAGAAAAGAGGAGAGGCGGCAGGGGAATGAGAAGGACGAATGAAGCCTAAGGCCCTGAAATGGTCCAGATATTCCCTTGGATGCTTGGTTTCGGGTTCTGAAAGC
Organism: Triturus cristatus; assembly: GCF_964204655.1. Classification (NCBI taxonomy): domain Eukaryota; kingdom Metazoa; phylum Chordata; class Amphibia; order Caudata; family Salamandridae; genus Triturus; species Triturus cristatus. Next base: position 749,276,788 of record NC_140581.1, read on the forward strand.
GCATATACTCTACATGAGGGAACAACTGCACCGTCCACCAAATCAATGCGACAGTCATGGTAGCGATGTGGAGGTAGAACCTCAGCCCTGGCTTCACAGAACACCTCCCGATATGCCTCATATATGGGGGGAAGTTCGGTTTCCTTCTCAGCCGCAGTAGCGACCTGATATATCTGAGCTAAGGCCTGCGTTTGTGTCTCGTTTGTTTTCCTACAGGACGACAGGCATTCCGGGGAGTGAAAGCTAATGGTCTTAAGCCTCCAATCCATGGTAGGGTTATGTTGCCATAACCATGGCATGCCCAAGATAACCTCGTACTGAGGTGCTTCAATGATGTTCAGGGTAAGCTCCTCCACAGGATCCTGAGGATGTCCCTTAAGGACCAACTCTACCTCCTCGGTGTGTTCGGTTATGGGGCCTGATTTCAGGGGAATGCCATCTACCGCTAACACTTTCTCAGGCTTAATGCTGGGCACTCTTACCAACCCCAAACGCCATACCAACCGCAATCAATGAAATTGCCTGTGGCACCTGAATCAATCATCGCCCACACCGGATGGTGCTGTTGTCCTGTCCTTAATACCATAGACAGCACGATGTGTGTGTCAGTTGTTTTTACTTCGGTAACCGCCAAGGAAGATATTTTCCACTCCTTCTCTACAGAGGCCGTTCTGCTATATTGCAGGGCAACAGGTTCTCTTCTCTCGGGATCCTCTACAGCGAGGGTAGCTACCTGTTTGCTGGAACTATTGGAGTTCCTCTTCTTGGGTTTTGCAGTGCAGTCCCTCACATAATGTCCCTTTTTCCCACAGTACATGCAGTGACCTAACGCGCACCGGTTCTCCCTCTCTGTTTTGGATAAGGGGGGTCTGATAGCTCCTACTTCCATGGGTTCGGGACCTGACTCTTTGGAAGAGGGAGAGGAACGGTTGTCATTTTCTGTTCCCATCAGAGTCCTCTCACTTCTCTTGCGATCCCCCCCTCTTTCCGCCAGTCTATGGTCTAACCGGAGCGTCAGGTTTATTAAGTCCGTACAGGTCGTGGGTTGTGGGTCTATTTGAGCCAATACGTCCTTCATATCATCCCTGAGACCCCGGTAATATCAGGACATTCGCTTTTCTTCTGGCCAGGCGGTTTCGACCACTAACCTATTAAAGGCTGTCATGTAGGTAACCAGGTCTTTCCTGCCCTGGCATAATTCAAGCAATTCCCTATCTGCGCTAAGGGTGGTAGCGTGGCGGTCAAAAACCCTCTCGAATTCTTTCCGGAAAGCTGCCCAATCCGTGAGGAGCGGGTCATCGTTCCTAACCAGGGGAACAGCCCAATTGGCTGTGTCCCCCGTCAAATACGAGATGGCAAAAGCTACTCTCAAGAGGTTAGTGGGAAAGGAAGCAGGTTTACATGAGAAATGAAGGGTGATTTGCGTAAGGAAGGTTTGGATTTTGTGTGGATCCCCTGAGTACCTTTCTGGACTTGCCAACGGTATTGGCGAAGGAACGGTCACCTGGATCTGAGGGGCACCAGCAGGAACATCAAAGGGATTCCTATACTGCCTATCCACCCTCTCTTTCAGGGCCGTTGTTTCCGCCCGGGAAGTAGCCAACTCCTGCTCTACGAGAACCAGAGCTTGTAACACGTCATCTAAAGTCTCCATCTCTGAGCATACCCCTGACCGGGAGGAGAAGATATTGGTGCGTACAGATTCAGTCACGGCTACCAAGCTCCTCAGGATCAGGATGATGCTTAGGGGGGTTCACCTCCTGACGTCCCCACACTCTGACTGTTTATATAGGCACAGAGTATAAAGGCTAACAAGCGAGGGATGGGTTTAGGGTAGGAACAGCGGTGGAAAAGGGAGACCTGTACCAACATAAACAAAGGATTAATACTGCACAACTCTCTGGCTACTCTCATATAAGTCTCGCTAGTGTAACAGACATACCAGAACCAAGACTTCCCCTGAGGTGGCCCCTTCCTCTCTCCTTCTGGTAAGATAAGTCTCTTTCCGCAGGAAGACATATACACCTATAAGGCAAGCACAGGAGAATCACACAGCCTGCCAACCTCAACAACCTAACGATAGGTAAGCGCTATTGATCACCATACATACCCTCTGTTACTCTCCCTTAATCCAAATGATGAGGCCAACTCCAGCACCAGGACAGAATGCACAATACACTCAAGGAGGACAAAAGGGAAAATGCTGGAGGTCTCTGTTCCATGAGCAATGCACAGTTTACTCAAAGTGTGTGTAAAGGCCAAAACATAAATTCCAGGAATGCTCAGCTGCCCCCGCTACATAGTCTTGTCATTCCGGGAAACGTAACATAACCAGGAGGAAGGAGGTCTTTGAGTCAAACCTCCCCTCCAGAAGCCCCGGGAGCTGACCGGACTCTGTGAAACGCGCTGAGTTCGCTCAGCCAGCAGGTTCCTTCTGTGAGTTCCAGCGCCTGTCTTCTTGCCGGTTCCTCTTCCCATTGCCGCCGGACCCAGGGGACCCAGGGAGATGGAAGAATGGCGGTAAAGGAGGGGTGGGCGCCCAGAGTAGTTCCACTGCCGTCGTAGCGGGAAAGGCAGTGTTCACGCTCCGCTTGAGCGTAGCACTCGCTGCGGCTCCCCAATGAGCCCAGGCACCAATCCACAAAGTTGTCGGTCCGTGTCTTGAACGAAGGACGCTGTCCAATCCCCAAGACAGCTTCAAGCTGATAGTGTTGTGCGTGATTAAGTAAGCCAGGTCCTACCCAGAAGGCCTTCTGGGTAATGTAGTGCGGATGTATCTCCGCCGGCTACGTAGGCGCGGCAGAGTCAATGCCTGACAACCCTACAGTTTTTACATACATGTGAACACTTTTCTAATCCTGTATTTTTAGATACAGACTTTTTCAAAGAATCCAATTTAGTAGAATTGCTACTCCCTGGTGTTCCATGTTGTCAATAGCTTTAATTTCCAGATGTTATTGTTTTTCCAATTTCAGTAGTTGCTCATTAATGTTAGAACACTCTTGCAATGTAGACATTAGAGAAACTATGGATTTGTCTTCTACAAGCATATTGTACATTAGATCTGCTGGTGTTTTTTTTTAGATATAAACACATTCCTTATTAGCCGACTTTCTAAAACTTGTTTACCATGTTTTGTCTACATGCCAATTCTTATGTCTTTAAGAATATTTCTATAATCTTCTTCAGCTGCTTGTCGCATATGTTTAACAAGTTCTTTATAATCAAAGTGTAACCAAATACTTACATTTATGATATATCCAAAAGATTTCCTTGTCTTATCATGAGGAAGGGTTTTAAAAACAGGTTGTCCTTTAACAGGAGTAAGTTGTAGTAGGTCTCCAAATACAATTAAATGCTTTCCTCATCCAGCACATCATACTCTGTTTTTAAAATCTGTTTCATTCTCAAGAGTGCAAAGGCAAGCATTAAGTTTGAGACCATGCTCACCTCATAAATAATTAAAAGTTTCAGTTTCTTCTGTACTTTTGAGACTTCATAAAAAGCTTCTCCAGAAAGCTTTTGATATTCCAGTTTATTATCATGTTCAACAGGTAGCATTAGTAATCAATATAAAGTAATACCTTTAATGTTGTGTGCTGCTAATCCAGTTGGTGCTCTTACGACACAAGATAAATGTGATCCTGTAGTCCTGTAGTCCTGTGTAGATAACTTATCAGAACTTTAATTAAGAAATGTTTTCCTGTTCCAGCTTGACCACTAATGTATAATAGATTAGGCTGAAATGATGAACATTGGCATACTTTTTTTATGGAGAAAGCCATGTTCCACTTGTTGTTTCACTTGCAGATATATTTCATTTTGTTCAATATTTAATTGTTCTTCTAACTGTTCAAACTCAATTTCCTGTTGTGCTTGCTGCATTGCAGTTTCTACCTCATTCATGACTATTGCTGCTTAATTTTCAATAATTGGTTGTCCAAGTGGATCGTGAGTCAATTAATATAGTTGTTTTCACAATAACAGTGCTTTCTGGCTCACACTCTGCTAAGTATTGGATTTCTGGAAAATATTTAAATACTCTGTTCCATGTGGAGGCTAGGCCTAAGCTTACCCAAACAATTCTTCTTTACTTTTAATACAAACTGGCTGAACTCAAATTAGCCAAACACTCATGAGATCCTATCTCTCCATTGGAAAGTATCTTCAAGCTAAAGCTGTACAATTTCTTGCTGATAATCTTTTCTGCAGAAATGTCTTCTTACATTTCTTTCATCTCTGACTTCATAGATTTTATAATATACGATGTGACATAATGAGCAGCAGCAATTGAGCTGTCTGTAACAAACTGAATATCCATGTTTGCATTCCACATTTCCAAAATTATAGTCATTAATATACTTTGCAGCTACTTTTCTTCTTAAGTTGTACGTATTCTTGGGAGATATCCAAGTTATTGTATGTCTTACTGCGGCCAAAAAGCTGTTTACTTTTCCTTTAGAATTGATAGGCCATGGGAATCCAGAATGACATTTTGTATAAAGTTTTCCTTTACATTTGTATTTTTGTTGGCAGTATTTTCAATATCCATGACTTTGAAACCTTATTACTTGTTGTCTTAAGCTAGCTTCTCCTCCTTCTCTTGGGATGGCACATGTAACATACTGTTCGATGAAAGACAAAACAGCCTCATAACTATGTGTTCCAAATGTTGGTGCATCCTTTATCTATAATAGCAAGTATATATGAGGAGCACCTCTGTCTTGGTACTCTTTTGGCCAAAAGAAATCTATCACCTTTCCAAGAGGTGGAATGCTTTTATTACAATAAATGACAACATAACTTGAAATTCATGGTTAAAATACCTGCAGACATTTGCGGGATCCAAAGAACACAGTTTTCCAGCTGTCTTCAGTCCAATGTTTTTTATATTTGAATTTGCTTCACGTAAGAATTCAAATAAATCATCCCATGTATATTCAGCACAACTGAGTGTCAGAAACCAAGTAGGTGTACCAAGGTTTCTTAACATGCGTTTAAGTTCACCATGACAGCAATGCCACGTTGTCAAGCCATCAAATTGATTAAGTGAGTTTCCAAATTTTCATTCCTTTGTTCAACTTTCTCCATAAACTCTTTTGCAGAAACATGTTGAAGATAAACTCCTGTTTTTAAATATATGGTTCACCGCATCTGAAAGTCTAGACAAATCACTCTCAAACAGAAGATGAAATATATATGGAATGCGCTGCCAAAATCTTGTATCTTCAGAGTTATTTGGTATTATGATGCTGAAAACCGTAGAGCTCGGTCATCAAATCGTCCACCTTCTCCAGTGGCGAATAGCTGTGGAAAACAGCGAACTTCTAAACTTTTTTCCCATATACTCATGGGAGCTCCTTTTGCTTCTTTTATTTGAAATAATTCAATAGTGTTCCCTATGATTTCTTTCAAATGGAGATGATGTATGGTATAATGTTCATCAATCTCTTCATATCTGGATTTGTCCACTTTTTAAATTTGGCTAGTTGACATTACTGTTTCATCTTGTAGGCATCTTGCGTCTTCATCAACATTTACATTTTTGTAATAAATATTATTGTGTACCAGGCATAATGTTGCATTTCGAAGTTTATTAATATCTACAAACTCTTGCCGGATTATTTGACTCTTTGTTGGTACACCATTTACTAGAATACCTAATGGCTCATTTTCCTCTCCAGCTACACCAACAGTTTTCATATTTTTATAAAAAATCAAAAGGTAAGTGCACAACTCTTCCTTTGAGACCTTTTTGTAAATCTGTTGTTAGCAGCTTACCTGTCTTAGGCTCTATACGAACTATGACCAGAAGTGGGTATACAGACTGAATAAGAATAGTCTCATATACATTTAGATCTGCCAGTTCCTGAGGAATAGGTACCAACGCTAAGTTGTTATGTACTGCTCTAGCTGGCATTTTGTTGTCTTCTGATTTGTTTTAAACGTACTTACATATAACTTTATCAGTGGACAAGTCAAATCGTTCTTCTACCAATAAATAAACAGCAAATTCTTGCCACTTATTATTATTTTCTTTTTCACTTTTCAAATATAAACCAACATTCCTAGTTTGACATTTGTAGTGAGTGCCTCAACAAGAAATACAAACGTAGTTTGTTTTTTCTTCACTTCTGCAAAATCATCAATACTAGTCTCTCTGTCCTGTTCTACTACACCTACAGACATCAGGTCCTCACTTTCCCTAGACTCCTCTTCAAACCAAAAAAACTAAACTGTACATCATCATACACTTTCTGTACATCTGATACAGAACCATGCAAAAGAGCTGTATTCATTTCATAATGCAGGAGTTTTTACATAGTAAAGTGTCCTCACTAAGGGGCTCATTAGGATGGCAGGCAGAGGCACAACCGCGGTGCTGGCAGTGGTGGAAAATGACATTTTCCGCACTCCAGCAGCGGTCCTCGCACCCGCCATATTACAATGGGCAAATATAGCCCATTTTCCGTCCGCTGCGGAGCAACATGAACTGCTAGAAACTTGTGCCGGCCACCACGGCGGAGGGAGCCAATAGGAACCCACCGCCGTACGGAATGACGTCTGGTCCACCATAGAAATCACGATGCCGCAAACAGCCCATCACACTGCAGCGGAGAATCCACCCACCCAGAGACGGCAGAAGCATGACAGCGGAGCGCAAAACCAGACTCCCGGTCCCCTCCACCCGGTCCTGACCGCAATGGATCCAGCTCGACAAGCCATTTCGCTGCTGTACCTCATCTACTACCAGCAAGTAATGCTCCGTCGTGGACAACGCCGCATGTACGCAAAAACACAACTCCGCACACAACCACAACACACAACTCCTGTGCTGACATACGGTTCCTGTCCACATCAGACACTGGTGGGGACAGGAACATATCCCACAGTGTACCCACACATGTCACCCCCCGCCTTCGGGTCACCCATCAACCGCAAAATCACTGCAATGTCCCGTTCATGTCACCACAGCGGTGAAGACGCAGGAAAACCTGCACACAATCTAGTAGGCAACGCCGGCGCCAGGCATGGGCAGTCCACAAAGATTTACAGGGCTCCACCTGCACCCTTCCTATACTACGCTTCCCACACCCATTTGGGAACATCCTGTGTTCTTCTCCTGTGCCCCCCTGCAACATTTATCTGCCAGGTATAGCCATACCTTGCACCTCACACACCAAAGGACAAGGGAGTCTGACTTGGAAGGTGGGGGTAAAGAGGAACACCCTGCACAGAAGCTCAGGGGCTGAACAACCCTCCTCCTCACACATACCTCCAACTCATGTGAAGCAAACTGAGTATGATCACAACATGAAGACTCACACTGCCTATGGACATCCACTGAACTGTTCACACTGCTTGTCAAGTCACACACAAACACCCAACATTTACACCCAGACACATACACATACCATAGCTCAGCAGCAATGGAGGACAATGGAGGACAATGAATGGGCCAGCCAAAAGTGAAGTGGCCAGTGCTGGAAAACCAAGGAGCAAGCCACATAGCATCTCTACATCACATGCAAGAAAAGGAACATATCACACCACCCTTAGGCCATCAAATCAGACATGGGTGGCACAGTGAGTGAAATTAAACCAAAGTGACCTCTGTGCAACAACTTAGGGAGACAACAAAGCAAGCCATGAATAGGCACACAAATAATAGGAAGTGTCTGAAGTCATACAGTGACCAGCCACACATCTGTCTCAACTTACTTGACATGTGTATGTCATCAGTACAACACACATGGCCCATTGTCACACTCCTTGACTATCAAATACAATAAGGACCTTCACACATACCCATCCTCTACCCACCTCACACCTGCAGCATTCAACACCTGTGAGAAACACACATGATGGTCAAAATAGTGTCCTGTGAGTTCAATGACAGCCAACCACACTCCCAGTGGTGCATCCACAAACATCACACTCACACTCAGGGATGCCTGAACCAATGCAGACACAGAAACAATGGTCAAACACAAAGCTCACGAACAACATCCACAGAAATACAACAAGCCCACACATGGGCAGCTAAACAGTGGAAAGGCAATGTGACCATAGACAGAACAGGAATACACAACATTGTCACTCAGGGCCAATGCACAGACACCATACCTCAACACAAACAAGTGCATCCTCAAAAATCAATCATGATCACTAACTGGGATCAATGGGACAATAAGCTAACACAGACAGAGACACCACACCACTCATCAAGTGAACAAGGTGCCATAATGTACCACAAGCATGCACATGCTAAATCCTGACAAGTGACAGTTCAAAAATAGGAGGACAAACCACCAATGTGCACTCAAAACAAGCCCCGTAACAAGAATGCACCTTGCTTCATGTGACAGACACACAAGTAATGCACACTACACCTGCAACACACATCTGAATGTATCACACAGCAACAACTACTCACACACAACGTCATGCAAAACACACACACATAGCAGCTGTCAGTAGAAAAAGCCAACACAGGCCACACACTGCATACATCCACCACAAAAACACAACAGATGCACATACCAATCCATCACATTGCAAACTCAACTGGGCATCAGGGGGATGCACAACAAGCAAGTTCAAGGCAACATACACTAACAACACTGCATGCACACCAAACAGTGTGTACACAGCAACCGAATCAGTAGCAGACACATCTGAGTGGCACACCATGAACTCACACAACACAAATCATCACAGCACACAGCGAACATCACACTCAGGAAAGGTAGCAGTGCCTCAGCAAACACACATACAGCTTAGCCTTCACCGACAGATGCCCAACTCAGGGAAACCCAGATACAAACAACATGACTAGAGGACTGTGATGCTCAAACATATGCACTGCACATGACTGACCATGATAGCAAATTATTAGAAGAAAATAACACATAACTAATTGGGAAACTGTCCTGAGTGGCACATTGGTCCTGTACACAGTTCAGCACACAAAGCATAGTGTAACAAATGAAGTGTTGGGGAGGCTCACACACTGGCAAGCCTTGGGGTGGAAAACATGATATTGAAGTGGTATGTACGGCAGTAGTGGACAGGTGAGCAGTGTACTGTACACAAACACATAGAGGAGTCACTCACAATGTGTAGGCATCAGAAGCCCCTAAAGGGGATGGCATGACTCCACATACCATACTGTAGCCAAATATGGGTCAAGTGACAGCAATGCATGAGAAAACCCACAAATAATGTCAGTGTGGCTGAGCAGGTCTGAAGAGTGAGCACAAACAGTAACAAGACACATGGCTCATTAACAAAACACAACACAGACTTGGCAGTCACACACTCTGCATACTCACAACTGGCAGAAACAACAAGTAGGTGTCCCCCAGGACTGCAAGGACACACTGACACACTGCACACTGCCCAACCTACAACTCCTACATGTGCCCACAATATGAAACACATGGTGGACAATTGAAACAAACAGGCACTCATTACCTGGGTCATACATGTGTGTAGTTGGCATTGCAGGGCCCCTCCACATCAACACTACTGACAATGTCATCCCATTCACACTGTATGACTACTCAAGTGCACACATTCAAATGTACCCATGTGACTAGGAAGACAGGCCATCACAAGATGACCACACATCAACACTGTTGTAGACACATCAAGAAAGATCACACAGACATGATGGATCCTGGCCACAACACAAGTAATCCTATGGATAGAAGTCACCTCTGTTCTGGTATTGCATCATAACATGACATGTGTACAATTTAGCAAACATGACCATATGATGAGTAAAATAACAGTAGATCATCACAAACAACCATCATTGCACCCTCAAGCCTCAGAGTCAACAAGAAATAAAGTGCCTTTCACCTCTGGCAAACTCTGAAAAAGTAAAACAAGCAATTGGCAATTTGTCACAAGCAACCATACCCATACAGAAAACATTTTATTTAGCAAGGCCACTGACAAAGCAGACAACAGGAGTAACTCACTTTAGTACATATCACCCAGATAGGCATCAAAAGTAGAAAACAGCAAGGCCATTAGCCAATCCATAGTTCAAAGTATGTACATGTGTGCATGAGAACCTGCACAGGGAATGGGCATCCAAAGTGACAAACAGCAAGGCCATTGGCCAGTCCATAGCTCAAAATATGTACATGTGTGCATGAGAACCTGCACAGGGAATGAGCATCCAAAGTGACAAACAGCAAGGCCATTGGCCAGTCCATGGTTCAACGTATGTACGTGTCGTGTGTGCATGAGAACCTGCACAGGGAAAGGGCATCCAAAGTGACAAACAGCAAGGCCATTGGCCAGTCCATCGTTCAAAGTATTTACATTTGTGCATGAGAACCTGCACAGGGAATGGGTAACACCGTACACTGCCATGGGAATCACCTCAGCTCCAGGGATACAAATGTGCAGTCCAGGAACCATTGTGGGATAGATGGTTTTGGGAGGGGGACTTTGCCTAAGACTTGGCTGTCAGTTGAACTGGGAGGTGGCTGGTTGTCTGGCCAGTTGGAGGACTGGACCTGGGAGAGAAAGGACCAGCTGAGGTAGAGGCATCAGTGGTTTGGGGAGCCAGAGGGCTGCTTGGACTGGGTGTCGTGGTTGCACTGGGAGGTGGAGACATACTGTCATGAGACACAGTGTGTGAGGGTGAATGTGGAAGGCTGCCTCTCCACTTCTTGGGGATTCTATAGCCAAGAATTGTCTTGGTAGGAGTGGGAAGTGGAGCGGCCACAACAGGTACAGTCTCCACCAAAGGTACATCAGGTGCAGGTGGTGGCCCTCCCTGTTGGAATCTGCTGGATTTGGTGGTACGCTTGGCCTGGCATTGCCTTTTCCCCTCATCCCCTGTTGATCAGGTGAACCCCCCACATTGCCCTCCTGTCCCAGCTTCACAGGGGTGTGGGTGGGAGTTGAGGTTGTGGGTGAATCTGCCTTAGAGAGCTGTTTCTGTGGACTATTTGCAGGTACCAGCTTCACAGCAGGCACAGCAACTGTTTGTTTGTCTTTGGGAGCAGGAGTGTCCTTGGATGGGACTGATTTGGATGCAAGTGAGCCTGAGGCCTGCTTCTTGGCCTGATGCCCCTGAGTGTCACCTTAAGGGCTTTTGCCTTTGCGCTCCTGTGTGACTTTTTTTTGTTTTGGGGATGGTGTCTGCGCTCTGGGCCGCTTAAAGTGCTGCTGTTGTGTGCTGCGTGTGGAGTACTTGAAGCCTTAGGGCTGTGGCGTGTGGTCACTCTCATCAGATATTGCCACTGGCAGGGTGGTTGCTGACGGGACTGGAGCTGGACCCTGAGCCTGTGACAGCTGAATGGCTGCCGTCACTGTGGAGGACAAAGACTGGACAGTTCTGTGTAGCCCACCAACGTCAGAATGAATGCCCTCCATGAAGGCAACTACCTGTGCCAACTTCTTGTCATGATCCTGGAAGGCATTCAGGAGAGTAGTGTGACCCACACACAGCTGGCGCAAAAGGTCCACCACCTCAACACTGAGGGAAGCAGGGGAGACAGGGGCAGGGGCAGTGATGCCTGGGGGGAAGACCACTCCTCCCTTCTTACTGCTGTGGGCATGGGCAGCACTAGTGATAGTAGCCGAGAGAGGCGGCACTGGATAATGTGTGGTGGAAGAAGAGGCAGAATTCCCACTCCCTGTGCCCGCCAACAACGAGGAGTCACCGCTGGCGTCAGATGACGGTGAGGTTGGTGTTTCTCTGCGTGATTCTTCAAGGGCACTCCTGTCCCCCTCCGAGGCGCTGGTCACATCAGTGTCAGTGAGCTCATGTGTAGCAGTCATGCAAGATGCCTCACCACTGGTGTCCGTCCCCTGTCCTTCTGTGCCCTCGGTAGATGCTGCAATAGACAGAGACGTAGGTTCAGTTTAGTGCCATACTCACAAACATCATATGCAAACAAAGCACAAAACTAGATTATGATACCCCCATGTTGCACACCAAGCTGTGCAGTCTGCATGTGCAACCTTAATGCAAAAATCAGAAGATGCATGGTAACATGCATACTTTGCATTAATGACCCATGTGATGTCCACACAGCCAAATAGCATGCCTGTGCCTCCATGTAACCTGTCATACAGATTCCTGCAAGCATACCTACGTGCCTGTAGGTGAGAAAGATGTAAATCTCAACATGTTGTCACAATCACATAAGAAGTCACTTTAAGGGGACAACAAAGATGTTCAATCCAAAATTTCCTTTTACAATGGCCAGGAGCTACTGATGTCCACCATGTTGTGCTTTGAAGCACAATGACCGTTGCACATTGGTGTCAGATGTGTAGTTCTCACAATTTCGAGGTCAGGCACTGCACACATCGACGAAAGCACACTAAGATGACGCACACTGCTGTTCACTGCCTGGTGATGTCCATGACTCTCCTAATGCAGCTGATGCCATAAGGCCACATCTCAGCATGCAATGTCAAGGGCCATTATATTAAAGACATGAGAAAGTACATGTAGCGTAAATGCATGACAGCTGCACTCAACACAGAGGCCACTTACAAGCCATTGCATCACACTAGAAACATCACAGAGCTCCGCACTGGCTCAGGGTTGGGATACATGCAGTCACTCACACCCAATGTAACCGTTTGAGGGAATACTGACCCCCAACAAGCTGCTGATGAGACCTCAAACATCCATCTAGCACTGGCTGTGTCACTGCCGAGATGCGGGCCATTAGTGGTGTCATGCTCCTGCGCGCCAACCTTCCAGTCCGAGGGAGTAGCCCCAGCGCTATCTCTGCCACGTTTTTGCTCAACCGGCAGATGTCATCCCACCTCTTGTATCAAAAAACAACCTGAGCTAGTCAAGTTAAAAGAACCTAACCTTGGGGGATGGGAGGTGCCAGAAAACAACTCGATTCTGAAATACACCAATTACAGAAAAAGGAAAAGATTGTCCTTTTCTTGAGTCCCCTCACTCACCAGGGTTTCCCCACGGTGACATGCTTCATCATTGGGGTCCTCCCAGTCCTCTACGGACTGAGGCGTGCTGCGACTTGCGAATTACGTAGGAGCACTAAAAAATCAGACTATGTGTAGTGCAAGTGAAAGAGTGGAGTGGGATTTAAAATTAATCAGCTAGTGGGCCAAATAAACTTTATTGATGCTCTAAGCTGATAGGTTAAAAATGGGGTGATATGCTAAGGCCCCTAGTTATAATGAATACGTGTGCCTAGCATATGGTCTGGTCAACTAGTTTCGAGCTTCCCCAGCTCTTCTTCAGGACAACACCGGGACCAGCCCAGTGAGACAGTGCCACTCCTAGTTAACCTAAATAAGGTGCAAAAGGTGAGACGCTGCAACTATAAGGCATGCGTAACAGTAGATACATACGTAATGTACGTCAGGCAAAATCTGTAGGATGTAATAAGACAAATATTAATTGGAGAAAAATTGTTCATATGTACTGTTATCCAAATAAGTGTTCAATCACTTCAGTCTCTGATGTGCCTCGTTGAGGGGTTTTTTTTAAAAAAGGAAGAAAAGAAAGGAACGTTAATTCGCTTTCTCCATGCCGGCGTTTTTGTGCTGAAAAGTGATTGTGATTTTACATATAAAACTAACGTGTCTGACACAACATAAAACACATATACACAAACATATAAATGACATAAAAAGGCATTACATAATTTTTAAAAGACAATAATATGCCTCATGGTCAACGGAGGGGGAGTGGCGATCTTGTACATCTAAAGGAAAAATGTAAAAGTTGCCGTTAAAGCTGTGGCGTGCTTCGTGGTAATGGTTCGCCCTTTTTGGAGAGAAAAATGGGGAAAATGGATGTTCTCCGTAATGCGGGTGGGGTGTAAGGGCTGTCCCAGAGCGCTCACTTACTTGTACATGGACAGCCACGCTTCTGAACACCTACTTGGGCCAAAACCTACCAGACCGCATTCTGGCGTGTCTCCGGTGTGGTGCTGGTTATGTAGGAATAATAAAGTTGAAAGCAAAGTAGGGCTCGTACTTGGAGATCCTCCGGCGGCGGCCATATTGGATAGGGGCAATTTTCACTAAATATAAAGGTTGATAACATGACGGTGTCTGAAAAGACTCTAAATTTGGTGAGACTGAACGTAAATATTAATTTACAAAAGAATAGAAAGTCTCATATATGATCATCTTTTACATGCGAGTGGTGTATGCGAAAAACAGGGCAACCATAGCGGGATGGGATAGGATTTGAGAAAAATAGAAAAAGTTTTGTGTAAGAAAACTTTATTAACCTCACATCCGTTTTTTGGCTGCTAAGAATTAATATCTATCGTGGGTTAAATTATAATGATAATCAGGAGTGGGGAGTTTATGTCAAAACAAGATCTGGCAGAGGTTGGATGGCCAAAAAATCAAAATTACACGGTTCACAAGTAGTGTAAAAAATGTAAAAAAAACTATGATGGTCCAAGTGATACAGTAGGGTTTGAGGCCATTGCAGTGGGTATCAATGTCATGTGAATTGTCCCCAGGGTATATCATCGTTCAAACCATAGCTGTCAGAACGCAGCTTGAAAACCCATCGTTGTTCTTTTTCGTGTAGTTTTTTCTCAATGTTTTGGTGATTGTTTACATGTTCCAGAATGACCCAATTGAGGTCATTAGGTGTGTGCTGTTTTTCCAGAAAATGAGTGGTCATTTTGGTGTTATTGCGTTTACACCTAAAATTACTCCGGTGTTCGATTATCCTGGTGTTTACTTTCCTTGTGGTCATCCCCACATAGTGAAGGTTGCAGATGCAGGTGATCAGGTATACCACCCCTGTTGTGTTGCAGTTGGTGAAGGATCGGAGGTTCCATGTCATTCCGTTGTTGTAGGTTACTGTTTTAGTCAACTTGGTTAAATGACATACACTGCAGTTACTGCATGGGTAATGGCCCTGAGGTAGTGGATGTAACAAACGTAGAGGGCCCATGGTTCTTGTGGGGTTGGGGCGAGTGTGGACTAAAAAGTCCCTCAGATTCTTAGCTTTCCGATGGCTGAACATAGGTTTTTGTAAGTCTAAACCTCCACTGTTCAGGGTCCGCCAATGTTTCTTTATTATTTTGGTTACTTGGTTAGATGCAATATTGAAGGTGGTAATACAAATTTGTCGTTTGCGATCTGGGTGTCTGTTCTCAGGTTTATCTTCCAATAGTGCCTCTCTGTTGTTGTTTAAAGCTCTTTTTTGTGCTCTGGATACAAGATATTGTGGATATTGTCGTCGTAACAATTTTTGAGACAAGTCATTCGCTTGAATGTTGTAGTCTTGACGTGTAGTACAGTTGCGTCTCAGGCGCAAAAACTGTCCGAAAGGAAGGTTGTCTTTCAGACTTCTGGGGTGGAAGCTATCATAGACTAGTAAGCAATTCCTTGCTGTGGGTTTGAAATGTGTAGTAGTGATTACACGTCCTTCATGTGCTATTATGTTTAAATCAAGAAAGACCAGACTGGACTTACTCATAGTAAAAGTGATCAAAAAAGGATCTTGTTGGTTTAGCCAGATCAGGAAGAACTCTGCTTCTTCTTCGTTCCCCTCCCAGATCAAGAGCACATCATCTATATACCTTTTCCATAATTTAATATGGTTGATGTGCGGGTTGTGCTGATGGAGAATCTTTTGTTTCTCAAGGTGGTATACGTAGAGTCCTGCTAAGCTCGGCGCGAATGTACTTCCCATGCTGGTACCGTGGGTTTGTTTGTACAAAGTGTCATTAAATTGGAAAAAAAATTCAGTCAAAGCCAGGCGACAACATTCGAGAACCACATGTCTGGGTGTATGGTAGTCCCAGTTGCTTTGAAAAAGTACCTCCTCCAGGATATCCAAGGTGTCTTGGTGTGGGAGACTAGTGTAGAGGCTCTCTACATCTAAACTGATCAGTATACTGGTTGTAGGATTGAACTCAAGGTCCTTGATTAAACAAAGGACTGTCTTCGTGTCCTGTAGGTATGTTTCAGTGGCTTGGACCAAAGGTCTTAAGAATGCGTCTGCAAACTTAGATAAAGGTTCCAAAATGGAACCTATGCCTGATACTATTGGTCTGCCAGGAGGCGCCTCCATTGACTTGTGTATTTTGGGAATTGTGTAAAAGTAAGGGATTATAGGT
The DNA here is from genome assembly GCF_964204655.1 of Triturus cristatus. Lineage (NCBI taxonomy): Eukaryota > Metazoa > Chordata > Amphibia > Caudata > Salamandridae > Triturus > Triturus cristatus. The sequence goes on from NC_140581.1 coordinate 749,292,900, forward strand.
TTTTTGTTTTCCAGGAAATCCGCTTCTTTTTTACTTATCCACTCATTTGTCAAGGATTCTTCCACCAGGCGAGCAATCTCAATCCGTAGACGTTCTGTGGGGTCTTGGTGCATCGCCAGATAGTTACGTTCATCTACCAACAGCCGTAGGCATTCTTTTTGATAGTCGGGGGTGTTTTGTAGAACTATTGCCCCACCCTTCTCCGCTGGTTTTATAGTTAGGTCTTTGTTGTTTGAAAGTTGGTGTATAGCCTCTTGTTCGGCTTTACTAGTATTATGAAATACTTTTATTGTTTTTGGGTCTAATTCCGTGACCTCCTTCAACACTGCTTTTTCAAATGCTAGTAGTTCGATAGGAAGGTTGTTGGATGGGGGAGTGAAATTGGATTTTACATGTAGTCCTGTATCCGTAGGGATATTGGTACTAGGTTCCTTATCTTTAAAGTAGATTTCCAGTTTGATCTTGCGAATAAACTCTTTTAATTCGCAGACAAGTCTGAATTTATCCAGTGAGGCTGTAGGTACAAAACCTAATCCTTTTTCTAAAACAGTTTTCTGAATTGTTGTAAGAGTTACTTTTGACAGGTTGACTACTAGGCTGGGTTGTTGCTCGTCGAGGGCAGGTTCGGTGATCCCATGCTCCGTGTGTGGCTCCTCACTGTCTCCAAAGGCTGGGCCCATTGTACCTGTTGGCCTCGTCTGTTTTTTCCTCTTAAAGGAGTCTTGCCTCTCCCTAAAAAAGACTGACTCTGATCCTGGTTCTGTGGTCCATCCCAGTATGGGTAGGGTTGTTGTGGATAGGATTGGTGAAATGGAGGTGGTCCATAGAAGAACTGTGGTGGTGGGGGGGCGTATGGTTGCATGTTTTGGTATGAAGGCCAACCAAATCTTGGTCCGCCTCTATTTCTTTGACGTCCTCCTCTTGATCGTCTGTTCCTGTTGGTAAGGTTATAGTTCCTGCCAGAATCTGAAAAATCTGAGCCTGTATCAGAGCCATCGCTATCCGTGTTGTAGCCTGGATTGCGATTGGTGGGGATGTAATCATCTCTAGTGTAAGGATACACTTTTTCTAGAGAGAAATTCTTCTGATCTTTTTGTAATTTGACGTATTTTGTATCTTTGAGGCTTATTTCAAACTCCGTCATGGTCTTGTTAAGTTCTTCAAGTCGTTTTTTAGCTCAGCTGTGCTTTGAAATGTTTTTAAACGGACCTCCAAATCATGAATCCCACCTCTTGTGACAGTGTGTGTGCTGTCGGTTGGGAGACAAAAAGAGGAAATTTCAGTGACACTGGGTTATGTACCACTGTGTCTCAGTACAGGAGCATGCACAAACTTAGCACAGCTATTCAGATATGATTAGCAGAGGTCATACAGCGTGACACATAGTATATTAGCATCAGATAATCGTATATAAATGCATGAGGATGGACACAGTACCTGGCCATCTCATACACATGCAGAATGCCAGCACAAAAAGCAATGTGAAGAAGGACCACATCTGCGATGCAGTTTGTCAGGGAGCAAGACATACATTACATTGGAAATGATGTGTCGGGGCAGACTCACTGTGTCCAACACTACACACCCCTCATTGTCCTTGGCCTTTGAATGGCTAACTGTGTCATGGAGGTCACATTTAGGGATATGATCTTACATTCTCACACCCTTCTCATAAGGTCTGTCTTGTGCTATCCACATGCCTAAGATAGCTCATTGATGAATAGGGTGGCAGACAGCACATATGTCTCACTCTGTCTATTCAGTGATGGGTCCCTGTCAAATTGGGCAGTAACTGTGCAGGCCAGGGGGTTCACACTGAGGTTAAACGTGGGCCATCTGAACAGTCACATGCATGTACAACATGAGAGGGCAAACATTGCCTACACATGCGAGTCAGTACACATAATGAAAAGAATGGAAGGAGGATGTTTTAGAAGTACAACAATCTGCTGTGTCATAGGTGAATTTCCACCAAGAGTGTCACCCTCAGGCACTTCACTCTTGTGCATAATGCTTACATATCCATGGTGGAAATATAAAATTCAAACACACTTCCTTCAGTACCCTCTGGTCGAAAAGTCTTTGCAATGTCACAAATGGGCATGTGAAAACCTCATGGACTCAGACATCCATTAGTACAGGCAATGTCTGTTCTGACTTCCACTTTCCAAACCAGCAGTGTCACTGTATGGCTGCAAAAATACTGCATGTCCCTCCCATCCTGAAATGCAGCCAGGAATCTGTGGACATTAGGCTACAAACCCCAGTTACCTGAAGTCAGCATGCTAAGCAGTGTATCACACAAACCCACACTCTCAGGCACAAACTGCAGCAGATCAACTTAATGTGTGCACTCTCTGCACTCACCTACTTTCACTCTGAAAAACATATCATGACATCAGGAGCACCATATAGCCTCCCATACTGTGATTGCACCTCGTCCACCAGGACCTCCAGCTCCTCAGTGGGTAAGGGACGGGCCCTGATGTTCTCAGTTCTTGCCATCACTGGGCCCAGGAGACAGGAAGAGCAGGTGTTGGTAGAGAAGGGTGTCGGTCAGCAGTGGCTGGATGCAGTGGAAATGTGTGGCTCTCTCCCAGATATATATAGCCCCCTCGGGTTGTTTCAGTGGTACTCAGCTGCTGCAATTGGTGTTCCAGGTCAGTTTTTATCAAATGTGACCAATGACCGGCCCCGTGGTACCGCGATTTTTAAATGTGTATTTCACTACCGTGATTGCGGTTCCCATTGGCTGTAAGGGCATGGGCATTGGCGGTGACACACCGCAGGGGCCAGGCGGTCGCAACCACAATCCTGCATCTTTCAATTGCATCCAATGACTGGCCCCGCGGCAGTAGAGCAAGCCTGCCGCGATTTTCCAAAGTGCATTTCTCTACCGCGATTGCAGTTCCCATTGGCTGTAGGGGCATGAGCATTTGCGGTGTCACACCGGGGGGCCCAGGCGGTCACTACCACGAATTGTCATCTTTACATTGGTGCCTATGGCCGTGATTGCGGTGGCGGTGCACGCTCACGGCACCTATGGACACATCAAGCTGTAGAAAAGGCAATGTGGTACAAAAAATTATGTGTCACCGTAGTGAACAGTTGGACAACATAACAGATTGGAATTAATCTTGATTATTTAATCCAAATACGACATCACCATATGTCAATTTAAAGGATGATTGTGATTTTATTTCGTCACAAAATTCACAAAACAAGAAAGGATCGAGTCAAAAACACAATACATGTCACGCTTAAACGTTTAAAATTGGTGCACAGAAGGTGGGGTGTCAAGTCCATAGGAAGGGTTTGTGATAGTGATGTGGGAAGGGAAGGTGGTGTACATTTTATACATCAACAGCCAATGTTTTTAACCTATCCAGCCAGACACCTGGCAATTACACCTATGGCAAATCATAACATAATTGAGTAGATGTAGATATACAATCTCTGTCATCTATATTAGACACAAAAAAAACAACACTGTCAACGTTTCGACCCCTATGGACTACAGGAAACTTTGTGCCTTAACAGGGGGTCTTCATCAGGACCAACGTGAAAGAGGGGGGGAAGAAGGCACCTATGGACAACATGATAGTTCGGTGATGCTAAAAAGTGTGCGTATCAATGGCTAAAAATCCGTAAAGATTTTTACCAATCTGAAACAGCAAGAAACTTCAGTCTGTAAATATGATGGGTGGGCCCGACAGGCTCCTCAAAGAAAGAGACAGAGATGGCATGGCTAGGGTAAAAATTCTCACTAGCAGGTGGAAAGATTATAACGAGCGAGGTGTCAACCCATGAATGTGGCGGACTTACTCGAAATGTCCGCAGGTAATCAGCGTGATGAATCGGTTTCGAAGCCAAGGTTGATCAGTAACCTATGGCTGGGAGAGTGAAAGAGGAGAAAGTACGTCAGGGGTCTGTACACAGAGTCATACCAGTACAGATTCCCACCATAGTATAGCAGGACAGCAAAGAATGGCCTAGTTTGTACTGCAGTGTGCTTGGCAAATGCTCATGGATTAAGGCAAATTATGAGTGCAAAGAAAGCCGATAAACACACGGTGGTGCGCTTAAAAACACTCAAAGTCACGGTATGCAAAAAGTGGATAGATAGCATCTGTGACGTAGTGAATTAGGAGTTTAGCAGAGGCTGCTGCCACTCCACCAGCCTAGTGGGTGATCCAAAAACCTGCCGCTCCTGTGAGGGGAAGTAAGAAAACAGGCAAAAGAATTACATAGATTAATATCATCCCGTAATGGGAAAAACAAGGGTGAATCTCTTGGTGATAGAATCTAGTGAGCGTCAGCCATATGAGTTGATACTGCGTATGTTTATCCCACTGGAAGTATGATAAATATAGCCCTTGCATCATTAAAACCTTAGTGGGATTAATGGCCCCGTTAGTAATTACACATGCCACGTATGCGAGCACATTTAAAACAAAACCAGGCATGGGGTACAAAAGCGTCTAACATGAGGGGTGCAAGGGAGAGTTGACACATTCAATGCGAAGGGACATACCTGCAGGCTGCTCCGTTACCGAATCCGGGCTAACCACTCATCCCCGTCTGTGCCTTCATTAAAGTACTGAGGCGTCGACAGGCACTTTGGGCGCGTCCGGTGTGAACGTCAAACCAGTTGACTTTACGAATGGTTGTCTAGGGGATGGACTGACGTGGGGAAGCTGCTCAGTGCCCTCTTGCCCTTACAGTGACGCGATGATTGACTATTCTGTCTGAGATCGGCAACACACATTCTAGGTCATTAGTGAAGACACGAACAGTTAACACACGATCAATTGACCATTATAGCTGCACATAACGTTAAAGAAAAGGGGCCTAATGGTGATCAGTAACAGTTTGTCAACAGAGAACTATCCAGCTCAGCTAGCTGGCGTACAGTCTTTATTTTAGGGGTATTTTTTTCTCACATTCATTGGCAACAAGATATCATAAGATTACATATAAAATTAAAATAAAGCAAGTTTGTCAACACGGAACTATCCAGCTCAGCGTGCTGGCATACAGTCTTAATCTGGGGTCATAGTAACACAGAGATGTAACTGGTTATATTCATGTAAGGTAACTCGTCATAAGGTCTAAGCACTTACTTTTGATAGCTGTATAGGGTAACGAATATGTGTCCTAATCACTATTTAGCACAGAAAGTTGGGCATAAGTGGCATCTAGTTCATTTAAAGCGTTATGAACAGAATCTAACACATCCATGCACTTGCATTCCCAGACGTTCAAAATTGAATTAAGGTCGCCACCCCTTATGCCTAGTTTGACTTTCTCAATAACTAGCCACTTAATGGAATCCAGACGGTGGTTCAACGCTTGGAAATGGTCCACCAAATGCGCCCCTGCTGTACCGCACCTTATTCTGCTGCAATGATACAATATTCGTGTCTTAACCTGTTGTGTGGTTTGATCTATATGGACTTTGTCACAGGGGCAGAAAATTAAATATATTACATTGAATGTATTACAGTTTGTGTGGACATTCAGATCAATTGAGTGGTCAAGGTAGGTGAACTGTTTTGTCTCAATTATCAATTCACAAGCTTTACATTTGACACATTTGTGGTGGCCTGTAATAGCTGGTAGCTGCCACATGGATTGAATGGTTGGTTGAGGCATGGGCTCAAGAAAAGACTTAACCACATAATCTCGGATGTTCTTGCCCTTCTTGAATGAGTGCATGGGAGGGGTAGGTAATTGAAGATCCTCTGCCACCAGTTGCCAGTGCTTGTTCACAATTTGCCTGATTTCATTGCTCCTTGTGTTAAAAGTTGTTACACAGATCATTCTGTCCAAGTTGTCATTGGGACGTTCTTTAGGTGTAAGAAATGATTCCCTTGGGTTGTACCAGGCATGTTGCCTTGCGCGTTTCACCATCCTTTTAGGGTAGCCCCTTTCAACCAGCCGGTTGATAAGGTCATCAGACTCCACAAAGAAATCCTCTTTCCGTGAGCAATTCCTCCGGATCAGTAGGAATTGCCCAAAAGGTAGATTATCGCGTAATCCCCTCGGATGGTGGCTACCATATCGCAACAGTGTTTTCCTTTCAGTGGGTTTGCGGTACAGAGTGGTATATAGACATTGGTTGGCAACTTTCATCGATATATCCAGTAAGTCGATGGTGTGTTTCTCCCCATGGATGGTAAACTTGATATCTGGTGAAATCTCATTGAGCCAACCAAAGAATGTTTGGAGCTCAGGGTCACTTCCGGTCCAGATCATAAACACTTCGTCTATATATCGTTTTCAATATGTCACCTGATGTTTAAAGGGATTATGATCACTATAGACAAACTCATCCTCAAAGTTATCCATATACAGGATTGCCAGATCTGGAGCAAAGCTGGCTCTCATTGCGACTCTCTTGGTCTGCAGGAAGTTTTCCCCTTGGAAATAGAAAAAGTTTCTCGTCTTAGCTGTTTTCAACAATTGGAGGATGAATTCCGTCGGGACCAATACAGGTCGTGGTCTTCCGTCCAGAAATTTGTGTATAACCTCCAGGGCATGGCTATGGGGAATGCTCATATACAAAAATAAAATGTCCATTGTGACTAAGATTTGTGATTCAGGGTCAAAAGCCATTCCATCCACCAAGTTGATCACCTCCATGGTGTCACAATGATAGGATTTAGTCTTCTCTGCCAACGGCTTCAGAAAAAAGTCTACATATTTGCAGAGTGGTTCAAGCACCGAACCACAGCCAGACACGATAGGTCGACCGGGTGGTTGTTCCAGGTTCTTATGGAGCATAGGTACGGTGTAAATAGTTGGTAGGCGGGGCTGCTTCTGGTTTAAATATTGAATTTCCAGGTCTGATACGAAGTCGACCTCCTTTCCTGTCCCGGTTACTTGCAGGATCATAGTACTGATCTCCTTTGTTGGGTTGGTATTTAGTTGTGCGTAGCTGACCCCATCTCTGAGTTGGGAAAAGATCTCCTTCTTGTAATCGTCGATATCTAGGACCACAATGGCCCCGCACTTATTGGCGGGCTTAATTACAATGGAATAATTATTTTTCAAAGTATTCAGTGCATCACATTCTGCAGCCGTCACATTGTGTTTCACATATTTCCTTGTTGAGCATATCTTTAAAACATCCTTCAGGATCGGCTTTCAAATGCCAGAATTCGATATGACATCATTTGGGACGTGGGTGTGAAAGTGGATGGAGCCCTGTCCTGTGTGTGACATAGTTGGCATGGATGGTGAATGCCTGAAGTGGTACCTTAGTGGGATTTTTCCAAAAAATCGGTGAAGTTCCGTCTTAATGTTGAATTTATTTGGGTATGTAGTTGGCACATAGAACAGCCCTACTGTTACTGATCACCATTAGGCCCCCTTTTCTTTAAACGTTATGTGCTGCTATAATGGTCAATTGATCATGTTTGAACTGTTCGTGTCTTCACTAATGACCTAGAATGTGCGCTGCCGATCTCAGACAGAATAGTCAATCATCACATCACTGTAAGGTCAGTAGGGCACTGAGCAGCTTCCCTTCGTCAGTCCATCCCCTAGGAAACCAGTCGTAAAGTCAACTGGTTTGACTTTCACACCGGACGCGCCCAACGTGCACGTCGATGCCTCAGTACTTTAATGGAGGCACAGACGGGGATGAGTGGCTGCCCGGATTTGGTAACGGAGCAGCCCGCAGGTATGTCCCTCCGCATTGAATGTGTCAACTCTCCCATGCACCCCTCATGTTAGATGCTTTTGCCCCATGCCTGGTTTTGTTTTAAATGTGCTCGCATACATGGCATGTGTAATTACTAACGGGGCCATTAATCCCACTATGGTTTTAATGTTGTAAGGGCTATATTTATCATTCTTCCAGCGGGATAAACATGCGCAGTATCCACTCATATGGCTGACGCTCACTAGATTCTATCACCAAGAGATTCGCCCTTGTTTTTTCCATTACCGGATGATATTAATCTATGTAATTCTTTTGCCCGTTTTCTTACATCTCCTCACAGGAGCGCCAGGTATTTGGATCACCCACTAGGCTGGTGGAGTGGCAGCAGCCTCTGCTAATCTCCTAATTCACTACGTCACCGTTGCTATCTATTCACTTTTCGCATACCGTGACTTTGAACATTTTCAAGCGCACCACCGTGTGTTTATCGGCTTTCTTTGCACTCATAATTTGCCTTAATCCATGAGCTTTTGCCAAGCGCACTACAATACAAACTAGGCCATTCTTTGCTGTCCTGCTATACTAAGGCGGGAAGCTGTACTGGTATGACTCTGTGTGCAGTCCCCTGATGTAGTTTCTCCTCTTTAACTCCCCCAGCCATAGGTTACTGATCAACCTTGGCTTCGAAACGGATTCATCACGCTGATTACCTGCCAGGTGTCTGGATGGATAGGTTAAAAACGTTGGTTGTTGATGTATAAAATTTACACCACCTTCTCATCCCACATCACTATCACAAATTCTTCCTATGCACTTGTCACCCCACCTTCTGTGCACCAATTTTAAACGTTTAAACGTGACATGTATTGTGCTTTTGACTCGATCCTTTCTTGTTTTGTGAATTCTGTGATTAAATAAAATCCCACTCATCCTTTGAATGGACATATGGTGATGTTGTATTTGGATTAAATAATCAAGATTAATTACAATCTGTTATGTTGTGCAACTATTCACCACTGTGACACACAATTTTTGTACCATATTGCACCCGGGTCCAGTGGTTCTTTGGGTTACTCTATCGTTATATAACTGTAGCAATGGCAATGGCCAATTCTCTGCATAGACACTATAAATCATGCCACCAGATAGTGTAATTCAATGCTAGTGTGACATTTAACTCACTGATGACTACACATGCCATGACAGTGCACAGAATCACATGCATTGGCATGTACTCCCTCACATGTCACTTATGATATTGTTGTGCATATACACAGATCTGTTGTGTGATGGACTCTCAAATATGTACACATGTCAATGTGTGAGATGGCTAAGCAACCCACAGTAATGAAGGACTGACTACATAATGTGCATATTTCACTGAACTCATGTTTATACTTGATCTTCATGCACACACTGTGCTCATTGTGTTGGTAATGTGTGCCCTGTCCGACTTACGCAAGAAGGTGTGGCAGGTACAGCAGCTACGTAGAAGCCAGCAGTGTTGCTGTTTCAGACATGTGCTGTGTCAACTACTCTCAGGGCTGGTGACACAAGATGTTTGAATGTACCTTTTGGCATTTACATAGTCTGAATCTGTTTTTGAGGTCCTCACTTTGTAAATACTGGACACGTGTACAACTACAACTACTTTAGATCAAGGTGACTCTTCATGTGTCTTGTGCTGTAAGCTGTAGTTTCAGGCCATTTATTGTTGGCGCTGTGTCAGTCAAAACATAAGATGTTGGACACATCTCAGAGGGGAATTGAATTGACATGTGTACCCTTTCATCCTACCTAGGAGGCGACCAAATGTGCATCGTCCATTCACATTGCTTGCAGACATGGAGGATGAGGACATCATACGGAAATTCAGTTTGGATCGACCTACCCTTCACGACCTATGTGCTCAGTTGGAGCCCCATCTGAGGCCACGCAGAACCTATCCGACTGCTTTGACACCAACGTGTAAGGTTATGGCGGCCCTGCATTTTTTTGCAACTGGTTAATTCCAGTACACGGTGGACAGCGCAGGTGGGATGTCTCAACCAATGTTCAGCGTGGTGCTACGTGATGTCCTGTCCGCTTTGATGACTTACAAGGACAGCTACATCCATTTCCCCAGGAGACATGAATTGGCAGCTGTGAAGGGTGATTTTTATGACCTTGCCCACATCCCTAATGTTGTTGGTGCCATTGACTGCTCACATGTTGGCCTGGTTTGACCACAGGCACGTGAGTACATCTATAGGAACAGGAAGCATTTCCATTCCATCAATGTGAAAGTGGTATGTCAGGCAGATATGATAATCTCCCATGTCTGTGAAAAATATCCGGGATCAGCCCATGACTCCTACATCCTGCGTAACAGCATCGTACCACAGCTAATGACAACTATGCATCCGGAGCGTGCGTGGATTGTGGGTGAGTACGCAGAGTCAAGTAGTGTGCTGTATGTGTGACATGCTGTCCTCTGCCACAGTTATATTACAAAATGGTCTGTGCATCTCACACCTATGTGACTCTGCATATCCTAACCGGCCTTGGTTGCTGAGCCCACTGAGGAATCTCGGGACCCCGGGTTAAGTCCGCTACAATGAGGCCCATGGGAGGACACGTAGTGTGGTGGAGCGTACTTTTGGTCTTCTTAAGTCTCGATTTCGGTGCCTTGACAGGACCGGAGGTGCACTGATGTACTCTCCCCAAAAGGTGTGTCAGATCGTAGTTGCATGCTGTATGCTGCATGCTCCACAACCTGGCCTTGTGCAAAGAGATCCCCCTGATCCTGGACGATGATGAGCAGCAGATGCCCCCGGCTGCAAACCCACACATGTCCAGTGACGAGGATTGTGGAGAGGAGGAAGGTGCGGACCTGCGTAAACAGCTCATCAGTGCTACTTCCCTTGAAGGTGAGTGACATTGTGCAACGGTGCCATTGTCTGCTGTTTTTGATGGTGGTGAAAAGGCCTAGGGGATCTTTCTGACTTCTGCCTGTTGTTGGCTCTGTGCTGATGGCTAATGTTTGTGGCACAGGGTAGTTATGCCCAGCTACATGATGTCTATGTTGATATTGTTGCTCATTGTAATGTATGCTGGTTTGTGTACCTTGATAACAAGTGTTGTGTAATGGCTGTGATGCCATCACCTGACAAGTGAATGTTGTTTTCTTGTGTCTTTCTAGGTCCCTTCAGCCTCTCAATGAAACAATCAGAGCTTCTGGTATAGTGGCATCAGAGTCAACATTGTCCATCCTGTGATAAACATGGAGCTGACACAAAAACATAGGAGTGTATAGAGTGTTTATTCACAATGAGTGTTTGTGACAGACAAGTGATGTCTAAGAAAATGCTGCAAAGTGAATCAATGAGTTGGCAGTGATGGTAGACGAGACAATAGAGTAGTCACCACATCGATGTGGTGACAGTCCAACAGACAGTGTGGGTAAGGATAGTCAACAAAGTCAATGTCAAGGTGAAGAGAGGTGCCATCATGGCTGGCTCTTTGACTGGCATTTGGCTGGTGCTTTGCCATGTGATCCTCCCGTGGTTTTCCTTGGACGGCCCCTTGTGCGTTCGGGAGGGGGGCCTCTGCAGTGTCTGAGGAGTCAGCCTGTTCCAACTCACCCCTCTCTGTGGCTGCAGGTGAGATGGTGGGACTGTCATCCTGCGGTCCACTGGAGGGAGGTTGAGCAGTCCTTTGGGCCGCATGCCTGTCCCTCAGAACACCCACAAGCTGGCCCATGAGGTCCACGATTTGGCCCATATGCGTGTACATGAACCTCAGCAGTAGGCGGACCTCAGGTACTTCCTCCAGAACATGGCCCATGTGTCCCTGGGTTTGTTCATATGCCCCAAGGACTCTGGCGATGTTGGCCAGGGCTTGGGCCCCAGTGTCCTGTTGAATTTGTCACCCAGTTGCCCTCCCACCTGCCCTGCTGTCCCAGACCAGTGGCGTTACCACTCGATGCACCCCCAGACTCTCCCTGCCCTCCTCAGATTGTGGGGTGGTATGGTTATCCTCTGAGGCAGGGAGAGTGTTGCAGGCAGCACTGGTGGTGGTGGTGGTTGAGGCCTGACAGGTCGTTGCAGCAGGGGTCAGCGCAGTTGTTGTTGCTGAGGTGGTGGTGGGGACAGTGGGGGCCTGGGACCTGGTGCGCCCTGGCAGTCCTGATGGGCCAGGTCCGGGCTACGCATCTGAGGAACTTAGGGAGTCTGCATCCGAGAGTCCATGTTCCGGAGGGAGACTGGCTCTGCAGGTTGGTGTTGGTATCTGCAGCAGCCAATTGTTGGTCACCTGTTGGTCAGAGATGAAATGGTCATTGAAGTGCACCCCACAATCTTGGTGTTAGATGTTTGGTTGTTTCATGTTGTACACCACACAGTTTACATTGATATCACCTTGTATGGCTGCATGGTACTGAGCATCATGACATGATGTGGAGGTAAATACATTACTTGTCCATGGTGTGACATGTCAATAGAGAACATGTTCCACGTACAGATTGTGTGATTACCAGAACATGTTGTCATCTAACAACTAGCAGCACAACAACTTTATGTGATGCGTCTTTGTCGTTTACTCTGCATTGAAGATGTTACATCTGAGCATGTACCAGCCATTGTGATCTCATGCATCCCTTTGTCATATCATGTACTTTGCTTTCTTTTTACAACTGCCCATGCATGTTTTGTGTTCATTTGGGCCTTAATGCTCCTCTGCCCCCATTGCACTTACAGATAGCATTCAGTGCTGTGCATGATTGTGCCCTGAATTTCTTCAACATGTGATTTAGTGAGTCAAACTTTAATTTCTGTGACAGTTACATACGCTTTGCTGTCTGCACACTGGAAGTGGCTATAGGATCTATGCCAAGTTGGGTGAGATGCGAGGGATGGTGTGGTCATATGGCTCCATTCTTTTTGAGAGGAATGGCGGGGCGCATACACTGTCTACCTACCTGTTCTGTGACACAGTTGAGAGGAATTGCTGCCACATGGTTCTGGGTATGGGGGTTGTAGCATCTTGCTGAGCTGTGGGACAAGGGTGCCTGGTGGGAGTTGTAGTGCTGGCTTCCCACCCACAAACACCCTCCCTGTGAAGATGGCTACATACCTGTGAGTATGAAGAGAGCAATGGAATGTCTGCCACATGGTTGTGGGTGTGTGGAGTGTTTCATCCTGCTCAGCTGTGGGACAAGGGTGCCTGGTGGGGGTTGTAGTGCTGGCTGCCTATCCACAAATCCACCTCCCTGTTGAGATGGCTGCCTCCCTGTGAAGTGGATCAGAGGAAGGGAATGGTTACACATGGCTCTTGGATGGTTGAGTGTTCCATCCTGCTCAGGGGTGGGACAAGACAGCATGAGGTGGCTACCTACCTGTAAGTTTGAAGAGACCAATGCAATGTCTGACACATGGTTGTGGGTGTGTGGAGTGTTCCATCTTGCTTAGCTGTGGGACAAGGGGGCCTGGTGAGAGTTGTAGTGCAGGCTTCCCACCCACAAAACCCCTCCCCGTTGAGATGGCTGCCTCCCTGTGAAGTGGAGCAGAGAAAGGGAATGGTGACACATTTCTCTTGGATGGGAGAGTATTCCATCCTGCTCAGGGGTAGGACAAGAGAGCAAAAGATGGCTACCTATCTGTAAGTTTGAAGAGAGCAACGCAATGTCTGCCACATGGTTGCGGGAATGTGGAGTGCACCATCTTGCTCAGCTATGGGACAAGGGGGGTTGGTGGGAGTTGTAGTGCTGTCTGCCGATCCACAAATCCCCCTCCCTGTTGAGATGGCTGCCTCCCTGTGAAGTGGAGCAAAGGAAGGGAATGGTAACACATGGCTCTTAGATGGGGGAGTGTTCCATCCTGCTCAGGGGTGGGACAAGAGAGCATAAGATGGTGACCTATCTGTAAGTTTGAAGAGAGCAATGCAATGTCTGCCACATGGCTGTGGGTGTGTGGAGTGCTCCATTTTGTTCCACTGTAGGACAAGGGGCCTGGTGGGAGTTGTAGTGCAGGTTTCCCACCCACAAACACCCCTCCCTGTTGAGATGGCTGCCTCCCTGTGAAGTGGAGCAGAGGAAGGGAATGGCTACACATGGCTCTTGGATGGAGGAGTGTTCCATCCTGCTCAGGGGTGGAACAAGAGAGCATAAGATGGCTACTTACCTGTAACTTTGATGAGTGAAATACAATGGCTGCCACATGGTTGGGGCTTGATGGGAGCTGTAGTGCTGGCTGCCTGTCCACATGCACCCATGGTAATGTTGCTAGCTACCTTTGGGGTGAATCAGAGGGAGTGAATGTTGGATCTGTGAGACATGTGTTGGAGAGAATGTGGTGCACATGAATGCATTTGGGCCTAGGAGGTGTAGCTTTGTAGTTGTGCAAGACAGTACATAGCATTGTGATGGTAGAGTATTCCTGTGAGAGTCTCTGAATGCAGTATGCCAAGCACCTTCTCCTCCCATGCAGTGAATATTAGTAGTTGAATGGGAGGGCCACCACCAGTCCACTGAGCCAGCTCACGGTTCTTGTTCTTCTCTTTCACCTTACTCTTGAGGTCATGCCACTGCTTTATGATCCCATTCTTGGAGAGCGGGATGGTCCCTACTGCATTGACCTTGCTGACTATCCTTGCCCAAATTTGCATTCTGGTGGATAATGTTGTCTGTTGGACCAGGTTTCCAAACAAATGTGGTTTTACTCTGATTACCTCATCTACCATGACTGACAACTCATTGTCAGTTAATTTGGACATTTTCTTCTGTGACATGGCGTGTGATGTACAAATGGGTTAAAGGTGCAGGTGTGAGAGTGGTGGTGGTGGTGGTGGTGATGTGTGTGGTATGTGTGTTGGTGTGATGGTATGATGTGTGCAGATTAGCCTCTCCTTTGTGCTGTGGGGTTGGTTCCTTCAGTAGTGGAGTTGAGCAAAGGGTTCTCATCAGGGAAGGGGCTGGTTTTATACCCAGCTATGTGGGTATGTCAAAATGGAGTATTGATGTCAGGTGTGTTGTGTGGGTTGACCTGGGATTTGTATTTTTTTACTTGCCATGGGGATGTGTCATTGGGGTGTGTTAGGGTTTTTTTTAGGCTGAGCCAGGTTAATGGGTACACTTGGTAGCTTTGTTGTGTGTTTTTTTTGTCGACCACCATTACTGTTCTGGATTGACCAGGAAGTGGGTATACAACTGCCCTCCCGCCGGCTCTCCCATTCATCAATGGTTGCGATCGCGACAATCGGAAACAGCAGATCGTTTCGCTGTCACCTCAATTGTATCCTAATTGCACGTGTGGTCAATCCGCTGACTGTGCGGCGGTTTGGGGTTTTTCCGCTTCAAATCCGACCACCGCGGACAGATTTTCACCTGCTCCGCATGCTACCGGCAGTCTTTCGTGGCATCGGTCCGCCGCGGTTGGATTTTTCTGGCAGTTGATCCTAATCTGGCCGCTGGTTTTGAACCAGCGGATGGTTAATTTCCGCTACCACGGCGGTCGGAATGGTTTTCCGACCACCATCCTAATCGACCCCTTATTTCCACATTTCAGAGTGGTAGACAGCTAACATTCTTAATTTCTGAACAGTACTTTGACACACTTTCTTTGTGGGACATGTCAGAGAATTTCATTTTAACTTTGTATTTTTTGTAATTGTTCAATGGAGCAACGGCGGACCTCTAGTTACGCACCTCACACCAGTTCCTAGTAATTTTGCAGCGCAACAAACCCCTACGCCAGCCTTTGTTTGACGTAACTGTGCTCCAGATCAAAAAGTTGTTTGTTGTGAAATGGGGGTGCGCAGATCATAAAGTCCAATAGCCAAATAGTAATGTAAAAAATCAATTTCTTTATTCCAAATTCTTTAAAACTCACCCAACGCGTTTCATTCCCATGCTGAGAACTTCATCCGGGCAATGAAAAAATTACAACTAGAAAGTACTCTCAGCAATGGCCAATGTAGGTGTTCCGTAGTGTCAAAAAAAGTGCTGTTTCTCCACAAGTCAAAGAGCGTCCATATGTATGTCTTTATAAGCAGATAGTTTCATTCAATATATGTACTAGTAGTGGTCCCGTGTATTGCACTGGAGCCAAACAGAAAACTGACAGGTATGATAAGTCCTGCCAACCAAAATCTGGACGCCGTCCGGGTAGTTCTCTTTCTCCGAAAGAGAACTACACCTACATTGGCCATTGCTGAGAGTACTTTCTAGTCGTCATTTTTCATTGCCCTGATGAATTTCCCAGCAAGAGAATGAAGCGCGTTGGCTGAGTTTTAAAGAATTTGGAATCAAGAAATTGATTTTATACATTACTATTTGGCTATTGGACTTTATGATCTGCACACCCCCATTTCACAGCAAATAACTTTTTGTATATTTTTGTAATTTACATGGATCTACTCCTTGAAACATGTTAATCTTCCGTTTAACACTTTTATTTGCATATTCACATAAATAAATTCATAATATGTCAATAGACTCCTTACAAATACCGCAAATACTGCTACATTCCAACTTATATACAGGAGCTTGTGTACGCCTTCCTTGAATTTCTTCAGATGTTACTTCTTGTACATTCCTAGGAACCCTATTCTCCTTTGGAATAGGAGAACCATCTTTCACCTCATAACATCGACCACTAGTATCAACTGCATGTACTAATGTATTCTCATAAAAAGAGCTTTCTTCATTAAAGAAAGGCTCAGTGCTGGAGTGTGTTTCCATTCACCAGTAAAAGATTTACAAAAATTAGTTCTATTAACCATTCTTTTTCTCTTACTTGTTTCCTTCATGAACAACACTATTTTATCCAGTGTTCTCAATCTCTTCAATATTAAGATAAATAATTTGTGTTTCAACTCAAAAGCTTTGTCTACTACACTTTCAATCTGTTGCTTTTGCTTCTAACCTGCTGATCTTCTCTTATACATTTTTAAATTCTTTAGTACATTTTGAACTACTCTACTTCTAAACATTCTTCTTCTAATATCTTTATACTGTTTTTGCCTTCTTGTTAGATGAGTTGCTTTTTTACAATGTGTTCTTCTTTGAACTTGAGTAATCCCCTTTCGTTAGTGACTTGTTGTTAAAGTTTTGTTTGTCTTTTCAACACTTTCCACAGTTTTAATTTTCCTTAATATTTTGTTTTAAAAACTGCTTAGTTCTCCTACCAGTAGATTTCTTTTCTCTACAATATTGTGTCTATTTTTCAGAGTTTTTTTGTGCTCTTCTATTTTGTTGTCTTTTGTCATCATTGAGTCTTTTGCTTCAAATGAAATATATATCTGAAAATGAAGAATAATTTTAA
Organism: Triturus cristatus; assembly: GCF_964204655.1. Lineage (NCBI taxonomy): Eukaryota > Metazoa > Chordata > Amphibia > Caudata > Salamandridae > Triturus > Triturus cristatus. The sequence continues at coordinate 749,309,868 of NC_140581.1, forward strand.
TAGTATGTTATATAAATGAATAATCTCAAATTATGCATATAACATTCATCATAACAATCAATTCGGAGTTGCCTAAATTAGATTATCAATGTATCCTTTACGGATAGATATGTATGATTTCTAACTATATACGCCACAGAAAGTATACATACTTGAAAAACTGTCTGAGAGGATGAACCTCTCATTTGTTGGCCACTTTGATTAGTGAGACAGAGCTGACAGCGCCAGGCTCAATGCAAAATAAAAGGACAACTCCTGTCATGCCTCTCTTATTAGTGTCTGATGAAGGGTGATGCCCTGAAACCAGTCCCAGGATGCTTGTTTCCGGTCCGGGGATGACCTCGCTTGGCAGTTCGTGCTGGACTGTTTCCATAAGGAACAGGGTCAAGACTGGGGTGTTGTGGTGAGCAAAAGAATGATGGATTAAACCCAGATCCTTGTGACTGTAGGTGAATGTTTACATTGACCAGCATTCCATCCATCAATTGTTTCCTTTGCATATTTTGCCCTAAGTGGGAAGGGTATGCCCAGACGTGGGTCCCGAGCTCACTACACCACTAGATTCAAGCTAGCCTGGCTGATGAAGGGTGATGCCCTAAAACCGGTCCAGGATGCTCGTTTACGGTCTAGGGAGGACCAGGCTTGGCAGTTCGGGCTGGACTGTTTCCATAAGGAAAAGGGTCAAGACTGACTTGCATATGGCTGGGTCCAAACTGGGGTGGTGTGGTGAGCAAAAGAATGATGGATTAAACCCATATCTTTGTGACTGGCGGTGAATATTTGCATTGTCCAGCATTCCGTCCATCGATTGCTTCTTTTACATCTCTTATTAGTGTCAGCATCTTTCCAGAGACCTCAATGAGTCTGTCAGTGCCCTTTACGGGTCAGATGACACATGTAAAGTAGCGTATAGGCATTAGACTATGTCTGTTTCAGGCAGTATGCTTTATAAATGTATTTAGATGATTCTACATATTTCACTTTCTGCTTGTACAGGGCAGCCACGAATAAAGTTGTGTGTTCAAGTGCTTCCATGAGGGCTGCCTAGCTAACATATTTCTGCTTTTGGGACTCAATGATAAAGTAGCTCTGACAATATTTGTCCAGGGGTAGAGGATTGCAAGAGTGCGTAGGTACTGCCTGGGTGATAGTATGACTATATGGATGGTGTCTGAGTGATTATAAGAGAGCTTGAGTAGTGCCTGTTTGGTTATATGAGTGCATGGGTACAGTTTGGGTGACTGTATTAGTGGACAGGTAGTGTGGATGAGTGCATGAGTAGTGTATGGGTCATTGAATGACTGTACACGTAGTGGCAGGGTGATTGCAAGAGAATGTGAGTAGTGCTTAGCTAATTCCATAATGAATGACTAGCACTCTGAGACTGAATCTTGAAGTAGCTCTAACAATATTTGTCCAGGAGAATAATAGACAGTAGAGTTTTTAGGTTCGGCTCATAAGCTGCACCACACGTACCAGTCTATATGTAGAAATACAAATATACCTAAGACATAGTAGCAGTGAGAGATGCAAACCTGACAGATCATGTTTTTAGTTTCAAGCAGACACATTAGTTTCTAACCTCACATTTCTCTACCAGTTTCATTACAGAGTGAGAGCTTGCTCTACCAGGCCTAAGCCAAAATAAAATGCTAACTCCTGTCACAGCACTGGTGTAAGTGTCAACATCTTTCCACAGACCTCTTTGAGTGTGTCACTCTCTTTTAGGGGTAAAATGACACATGTAAAGTAAACTATAGATACTGGACTACCTCTATTGCACACTAAATGTGTGTAAAAGAAGGTCCGTGGATATTTTTCTCTTTTTTATACAGGGTAGTAAGGTCTGAAGCTGTGTGTTCAAATGCTTCCATGAGGCCTACCTACCAAAGAGATGTGTGCTTCCGGGAATAAAGTTGAAGTAGCTCTAACAATATTCATATAGGGGTTTAGTAGATTGTATATTTTTTAAGTTAGGGCCATCAGCTGCACCACACGTGTGAAAGTACATGCAGAAGTACAGAGCTACTTGAGACATGGTAGCAGGCAGACAAATTCAAATTTAACAGAATACACTTTCAGTTTCAAGCACACATATCACTACAGGCCTAACCCAAAATGAAAGGACGACTCCTGTCATGCCACTCTTATTTGTATCAGCTTTCAGATGACACATGTAAGCTACCATATAGGTGGTAGACTACCTTTGTTTGAGACCGTATGATGTGTAAATTAACTGCAGGGATCACTTTCTGTCTATCATATAGAACAGTGGGGTATGAAGCTCTGTGTTCAAGTGCTTCCTTTAGGCCTCCTTAGAAAATAGATGTGTGGTTCTGGGAGTGAAAGGTGAAGGAGCTCTGTCAATATCTGCCAAGGGATATGATAGACTGTATAGTTTGCTAGTAGGATAATCTGCTATACCGCGCATATAAACTACATGTACAAGTACAGACATGGAAGAGGTCAGAAATTGGAAGTTGCCAGAATACGTTTCACTTTCTAGCACTGATATCGCTAGCCACGGCCTACTTGATGTGTACCTTTGGAGAGAGTTATATGTACTAGGATAGTGGTTAATACACTTGGGAATATGTTTTCAACTTCACATTTCTCTACCAGTTTGATTAGAGCGACAGAGCTGACAGTGGCAGGCCTAACTCAAAATGGAAGGCTAACTCGTGTCATGCCACTCTTATTAGTGCCAGCACCTCTCCAGAGACCTCAATGAGTGTGTTAATGCATTTTAGGGTTAAGACAACACATGTGAAATAGCCTGTGGGGAGTAGACTACCTCTGTTTCAGACCGTATAGTTTGTTAATGTGTGGATTATGCAGTATGGATCACTTTCTCATTATCATAGAACACAGCGGGGTATGAAACTATATGTTCAAGTGATTCCATGAGGTTTGCTTAGAAAAGAGATGTGTGGTACTGAGACTGAAAGGTGAAGTATGTTTGCAAATATTTGCCAAGGATTATGATAGGTTTTATAGGTTTCATGTTAAGATCATCAGCTGCACAATACGTCTTAGACTGTATGTAAAAAAACAGACATGGCTGAAATATGGAAAAGTTCAGACATTGAAAGCTGCTAGAATATGCTTTCAGTTTCAAGCACAGATGTCAGTATCAATGGCTTACTTGAAGTGTACCATTTCAGAGACTTTTATGGACTAGGATAGAGGTTAATACATCTGACAACATGTTTTAAACCTCACTTTTCTCTACCAATTTCAGTAGAGAGTCAGAGCTCACAATGCCATGCATAAGCCAAAATGAAAGGCTGACTCCTGTCATTCCACTCTTGTGAATCTCAGCATCTTTCTGAATACCTCTATGAGTGTGTCTGTGCCTTTTAGGGGTGAGATGACACATGTAAAGAAGCCTATAGGCACTAGACTACCTCTGTTTCACACTGCATGCTCTCAAAATGTGTGTAGAAGAAGATGCATAGATCACTTTCTATTAGTTATACAGGGCAGCCGGGTATGAAGCTGGGTGTTCAACTGCTTCTGTGATGCCTGCCGAGTTAAGGGATCTGTGCTTCTGGGATTGAATGCTGAAGTAGCACTGACACGATTTGTGCCAGGGGTATGAGAGAATGTATAGTTTTTAAGTTAGGATCATCAGCTGCACCACATCTATCACACTACACGCAGTAGTACAGACATACCTGAGACATGGTAACAGTCAGACATTCAAACTTGACAAAGTATACTTTTAGTTTAAAGCACACACATCACAATGTAAGAACTACTTGCAACCTACCTTTGTGGAGATTACTTGTAAAAGCTCCAGAAATACATTTTATTTGTCACATCACTATTTACAGTTCAACTGCAGTATACCTTTGCAAACAGTGAATACAGAGCACGTTTCAGTCATGTTATATGGATTAGGATAGTGTTTAAAGCTTGTAGAAGTAAATCTTGTATGTCATATTTCCCTACCAGTCTCATTAAGGCACAGCGTTTGCTAGTACCTGTCCTAAAGCAAAATGAAACTGACTCCTGTGTATACTGTTTTGTTACTGTCAGCACCTTTACAGATATCTACTATTTTCACTGCTTACTCATACTATCTTATTCTCTATTATTTCACGCCTCAAACATGTTTACTATCTTACTTATCTATAGAAATAACTATTTACTACGTGTATACTATTAATTATTTAACTGTTCATCTCTTCATATATTACTATGTATCCTACACCGACGACACCCAGCTCATCTTCACACTCATGAAGAATCCTGAAGATACCAGACTCTGCTTCCAGGAAGAAATGAAGAACGTGGCAGCCTGGATTAAAGACAGCTGTTTGAAGCACAAATCAGAGAAGACCAAGGTCCTCATCCTCAGACCCCGCACATCTGCCTGGGACAACACCTGGTGGCCCTCCGCCCTCAGGAATCCACCCACTCCTACAGACCATGCATGAAACCTCTGCATCATCCTTGACTCCTCCCTCTCCATGAACCGCCAGATCAACGCCGTCACTTTCACCAGTTTCAACTGCCTGTGCATCCTTTGAAAGACCTTCAAATGGATCCCCCAGACTGCAGAAGGACCGTCACCCATGCACTCATAACCAGCAGACTTGACTACGTCAACACCCTATACACCAGAATCAACAGAACTCTACTACACAGTCTCCAAACCATCCAGAACGCCGCAGCCAGACTCGTTCTCGGGACACCGCGTCACAAACACATGTCCCAACACCTACGTGACCTCCACTGGCTCCCAATCGAGAAGAGGGTCACCTCACCCATGCCTACAAATCCCTCAACAACATCAGACCCAAATACCTCAACGAGAGAGTATCCTTCCACGTACCCAAGAGGAACCTCCGCTCCACAGACCTCGCCCATGCAGAGGTCCCCTGCATCCACAGAATAAGAACAGGTGGGAGAGCCTTCACCTACATTACAGCCAAGACCTGAAATGAGCTCCCCTTGAACATCAGATGCTTCCCTACCCTGCACACATTCAGGAAGGATCTCAAGACCTGGCTCTTCGACTGATCCAGAGCTGCCCCCGTGCCTTGAGACCATCACAGGTGAGTAGCTCGATTTATAAACCCCTGATTGATTGATTGATTATGTGTTGCTTCGCACATATCAAACCAAATACATATACCAGTTTTTACACCAATACAAGATATATATTTATTCTGATAACATGATTCACAGCTTCTATAAACACGGCATCTCATTCTCAAAATTGCAATCACTTAAAGGGCCCTTAACCATCAAGCACACTCCTTATACATTTGAAACTTACCTGTGAAATTCCACTGTAGAATCTGAATTTATCAGAAAGTTTTAGATATTTTTCTTTTCCGCACAATAAACATGATGTACCACTCTCAAGAAGGAAGAACCAGTAATTGCAAATATTCCCTCTCTTTTTTCCACAGAAATGAATGTAAGTAACAAATCAAAATATTCTGTTTATTTTTTCAAAATCTAAAACCACTTTCTTTTAGACAATTATATTAACCCTGCATTAGTCTCTTCTAAAGAAGCTCCATATGGTTGTGTAACTAGCTGGAGTCGTGATTCCACCGTGGTGCCCAGCGCAATCCCTAGTGTAGCACCATGATGGAGTTGAGGATCCTTAAAAGAGTTCAAAAAGCCATTATCAATAATACTACTATAATTTTTTAACATCATATCACTCGCAAACACTAATGAATTGGAAAAAAATCACTTTTCAAACGTATAAAATATAGAAAATACTACATTTCATTTTTAAAAGCATACTTTACTTTAAACCCTTCCCCCACACTGCTTAACCTCAGGTTCTAAAGCAACAATTTATGAAACATTCAACTGTACCAGTAGGTCAAAACTTAATCATGTTTTAGCAATAGCACACCAGCTTCCAATTCAACAGTAGCAGGTGTGGTTGAGTGCTTACAATTTTAGCGTATCCAGTGTAATGAACCTTTTAATGGTTTATCCACAGGTAATCAGATACATATATATATTGCAAACTAAGATACAACAAATTTTTAAGTATGAAATGTCGATGAACACCCAATCACTTATCTCCTTTTCTTACACCAGATTCTGTCCTGCATTTTAGATGCCTTTCATTTAACCAACTGTTACATTCAGCTACATTGTTCTTATGATTCCTACTGCGTCTTACTTCAAAATGCTTACAGTATGACATTGTGGGTCACAGCTATGTTTTCTGTGCCTGATACAGAGGTATTGACAAAGATTTGGGTTTGCCTAATGTGGATATTAAATGGTTTGGGCAGAGAGGATTAAAGTGCCACCAATTGCTGCCACTGGTAAAAACATTTTTGAATTTCCAACCCCCTGACCTCATCATTGTACACTGTGGTGGCAATGACCTAAGCACACTAACTGGGGTAGGATTGGAAATCTTAATGAAGGATACCTTTGCACAACTAATATCAGTTGTCCCTCACACTGTCTTCATGTACTCTAATATATGCCAAAGACAGAAATGGAAGTGGTAAAATCAATTTTGTCCATAGATTGCCAAAGCCAGGAAAGATGTTAATAAAACTGTTTCTGCATACCTCATAGACCATAACACGTGCTCTATCTAAAAAAAACACCTGTATTTTGACACGGATAACATCTATAGAAGTGATGGAGTTCACTTCACAGATGACGGGAACAGGGTGTTTCTCAGCAACCTCAAACTGTGTATCCGCACTTACATGTAGCTGCAACAAAGTCATAATGAACACAAAGGCTCTTCTCAGAGCCACCCTATTCTCCAAAAGTGAAAAGTATATATTTAAAAAAATATATATTTCTCATAAATATTTTACGGATTCGCGAATCCAGCGCAAATCCACAAAACAAAAGCACAAATTCATTGAACAACAACACATTTTACACTTTTAACTATAATTTTAACTCTACATATATTAAAACGTTTTTTAACTCTGTACATTGTAATGTAAGTATGTACTTCACTCTGAGTGGCTCTATGATCAGCTTCATAAGTGTCTGAGTGGGTCTGTGACAGAATGCGTTAGACTCTGAGTGGGTCTGTCACTAGGTGTATCAATGTCCAAACTGATTTACTGCATTGTAATTGGATACAACAGCGTCTGACTGAGTCAGTGACTGATCATGTCAGTTACTGAATATGTCAGTGAATGGGTGCATTAGTGTGTCAGTGGGAATGTGTGTGGGTGCATCAGTGTTCAAGTAGCTTTGTGAGCAGTTAAGCGATTGTCTAAATGGATTTCTCAGTGGATGATTCAGTGTCCCACTGACTCTGTGACTAACCATATCATTTTCTGACTAGATCTCTAAGTGCATGCATCAGTGTCAGTTAGATCAGTGAGTGATCATTTCATTGTCTGACTAGGTATGTTAGAGGTTGCATCTGTGTCTGTGTGGGTCTGTGACAGGGTGTGTCACTATGTAAGTGAATCTGCGAGTGGAAGTGTCTGTGTCACTCAGTAACTGAGTTTGTTAGTATCTAAGGGGGTCTGTGAAAGGGTGCATCAATGTCGGTCTGAGTTTGTGAGTGGGTGCATCAGTGTATGAGTGGATATGTGTGTTGGGGTATAAATATCTAACCAGGTTTGTCAGTGGGTGCGCCATAGTTGAAGTGGGTGTGTCAGTGTCTAAACAGGTGTGTGAGTGGGTGCATTAGTAACTGAGTGGGTCTTGGACTGGCTACATCAGTAACTCAGTGGGTCTGTAAAAGGGAGCCTCAGTGTCTATGTGGATCTGTGAGTAGGTCCATCAGTGTATGAGTGGGTTTGTCAGTAGGTGTTTTAGTGTCTGAGTAAATTGGTAAATGGGTGTGTCAGTGTCTGTGTGGGTAAATATATATATATTTTTTTCACTGAAAAAAACACAGGTTTCAAGAACGTTATAGTTAGTCACTCATACAAAACCAGATAAACTTTGGCCGTTATAGTTAGTTGAGCTAACTATAACTCGTGCCCCCGCAATGCACTGCTGATGACATCACATATTACATCACTCATGACATGGTCAGTGACATCACTGATGACATCACTGATGACATCTCAAATTATTCCTGTAGTCCTCAGGACATAAGAGGACCTCATCACCCCATCAGCAATGTGTCAAGAGGCATGTCTGCAGAGTGGTGTAAAAAGAGGAGTGATCTCGGAACACCTCTCAGCAATCCCACTGTGTGGGGCTTACTGGGGGAACCTGGTGGGCTAGTTGGCCACTAAGAACCCTTAGGATTCAAGGGGACTTAATCCCCCAACCCAGAATGAACCAGGAGGTGCATTTGCAGAGTGGTGCAGGGAGGGGATGGGCGGGGTCTCTGGCGAGATGCCAACTTCTCTGTTCTTTAACTTTTTTTACAATTGGGCTGTGTGGCACCCCTTCTCTTAATTTATTTGGGCCCTGGGGTCCCATCCCACAGATCCTCAGCCATTTTTTTTTATTTTTTTTTTATTTTTAAATAGGAAGGGGGCCCCCCTCCCGAGGCCGATTTCGGCCCCAGGATCCCATCCCCAGGAGCATGGGCAATTTTTCATTTAAAAAAATACATTTAAAGGAGGGAAGGGGGCTGCATGGCTCCCCTTCCCTTGGCCACTTCTGGCCCGAGGCCCCATCTGCTGGGGCCTGGCCTCATGTTGGGGACCGCAGGGGGAGCCCCAATGCCTCCGCGGTCCCATCCAGTTCCCCGACTCCTGCTCCCCTTGTCCAAAGCAATTCTGTTTTGCTTCATGGAACCATAGGTTTCAGACATGTTATAGTTAGGAATTAGCATTTAAAAAACCTTAGAAATTTACTGAAAAAACCATGATGACATCACTGATGACATCTCAAATGACATCACTGATGACATCACTGATGACATCATCTAGTGAATGTGGTTTGGTTCGATATTTAAATATATATTATATATTTTGTAATCTGTATTGAAGACTGACTGGATGTATAAGTGTCTGGATGGAGGATTTAGTAGCACTGTGATTGACTGTGTAAGTGACTAATTTAAAGTGTCTCACTAAATATATGGGATAGTGATTAAACTGTGTGAATATCTGTTTCACTTTATCTCTTGTTGTGTAAACTACTACAAAAGTTGGTTACTAGCTATGTAAAGTCTATATTAGTATTAAGTATTTAAGTGAGTATTTGTATAGGATAGTGAATGTGTGTGTGGTTGGATGGGAGGTGTGTGACTGTCCAAAGATGTATAAATAGTTGATTTAGTAGGTATATGAGTTAAGACTGCACGTGGAAACACTTGTTTGGGTGAGTGAATCTCTTTATTAGTGTGGTGATGAGTAAATATATTTCTCAATGATACATGTCTAACAAAGTAGAAATATAAAAGGCAGTGTAAGTGACAGTTGTTGTTTATAAATAAGTATACTTAACACTCAGTGATTATATGAGTGACTGTATCGAAAACTGTATACTTGTAATAGTGATTTTATAACACACTAAGGATGAGTTACTATCTATATGAATAAATGAAGTGGTGTTTGTATAAGTGTGTAGCTTAGTAAATGTAAGTATGATCAATTGTTTGCATATGTGAGTAGGATGACTGCATAAGTGAATAGGATGTGTGCTGGTGTGTAATGTCGATGTAGGTGTATAAGTATATTTAATATTGTTCTATTGATCTTTGTTAGCATGTATGAGTGGATCTATAGATAAGTGTTTAGATGTGTGTGTAGATGTAGGAATCACTGAGTGGGTTTTTAGAAACTTGTATTGGTGTGTCAATGGTATCAAATATACTACTCCATATTTTATAATGAGTGTTGAAAGGTTATACTAGTGTGTGATGAGGTGTATCAGATTGTCACGTGGATGATGTCATCAGTGATGTTATCAGTGATGTCATTTGAGATGTCATCAGTGATGTCACTGACCATGTCATGAATGATGTAATATGTGACATTATCAGCAATGGATTGCGGGTGCGAGAGTTATAGTTAGTAGAACTAACTATAACAGAGGAAGTTCAATAGTTTTGTACGAGTGAAATGTCCTGCTAACTATAACACCCCTGAAACCTATGGTTTTTTTCAGTGAATTTCTAAGGTTTTTTAAATGCTAATTCCTAACCATAACATGTGTGAAACCTATGGTTTTTCAGTGAATTTCAAAGGTTTTTTAAATGCTAATTCCTAACTATAACATGTCTGAAACCTATGTTTTTTTCAGTGAATTTCAAAGGTTTTGTAAATGACAATATTTAAATGTATTAATTGTTTTTTTTTTTTATACTGATTTACTAAATTTTTTTAAACTATTTCTTTTTAGATATTTTTTATTTAAATTACATTATAATTATATTATACATTACATTACAAAATATACTTTCTCAGAATGAATTATTTTAGTTTAAATACTTTGCAAATAGGTAATAGACTTTTAAGTACAGTAGTTACAGTTGTTGCAATGTGCAACACAATTTCAGACACAATGCAACATTGAGCTCAATGTGAATTTCTAGTTAAATGGAATTAGTTACTTTATGGATTACTTTTCTAACCACAGGACTGGATCATAGATTCAGTCCTGGGACATCTCCTGTAAACAGTTGAGTAAAATCGTTTTGGTTACACTAGTGATTTTTAAGGAATATTATTGTAGTTTAAAAGTTGACACTTAGAAACTTTTTCACATAGAATCACCAACGTTATCCTATGGGAGGAAATTCACTTAGCAGGTAAGTAGTGTTATCGTTACTTTTTCTTACTCAGTGGTGGATCCTGGATCAAGCACTGGTGCATCTCCTGTAAACAGTTGAAAGAATACGTTTAAGTCATATAGGCGATTTTTTAGGAATATTTTTAGTTTGTGAAAATAGACACTTAGAAACTTTTCAGGTGAAAACCAGACAATGGATTCCTATGGAAGGAAAAACAAGTTACTGGTAAGTACGGTTAGAATTACTTTTCAGGATCAGTGCTGGGCTAAAAGATGCAGCACTGGGTTCTCTCCTGATAACAGGTAAGTAAATCGGAATTTGTTATTCAGATGATTTTAGGTGAATATTTAAAAGTTGCAAAATTCCACACTTAGAACACTTTTTCAAGTGAAACCAGTCAATGTTAGCCTATGGAAGGAAATTCAAGTTACTGGTAAGTATGGTTAGAATTACTTTTCAGGACCAGTACTGGGCTCAAAGATGCAGCACTGAGGTCTCTCCTGATAACAGGTGAGTAAATCGGAATTCATAGTTCTGCTGATTTTATAGGAATATTTTAAAGTTCCAAAACTCCACACAAGAATTTCCAAGTGAAACCAGTCAATGTTACCCTATGAAAGGAAATTCACTTACCAGGTAAGTAGTGTTATCATTACTTTTTCTTACTCAGTGGTGGATCCTGGATCCAGCACTGGTACATCTCCTGTAAACAGTTGAAAGAATGTGTTTAAGTCATACAGGCGATTTTTTAGGAATATTTTTAGTTTGTGAAAATAGACACTTAGAAACTTTTCAGGTGAAAACCAGACAATGGATTCCTATGGAAGGAAATACAAGTTACTGGTAAGTATGGTTAGAATTACTTTTCAGGATCAGTGCTGGGCTAAAAGATGCAGCACTGGGTTGTCTCCTGATAACAGGTGAGTAAATCGAAATTCGTTGTTCGGATGATTTTAGGTGAATATTTAAAAGTTCCAAAACTCCACACTTAGAACAATTTTCCAAGTGAAATCAGTCAATGTTAGCCTATGGAAGGAAATTCAAGTTACTGGTAAGTATGGTTAGAATTACTTTTCAGGATCAGTACTGGGCTCAAAGATGCAGCACTGAGGTGTCTCCTGATAACAGGTGAGTAAATCGGAATTTGTAGTACATCCAGTAATGCGCCACAGAGCTGCGTAGCAGAGAGATGTAAAAATTGGCACGACCTGCACCACCTCTCTCCAACGCAGCGCAGTGGCGCTTCCTGGAAGCACCTGGTGGGCTACTTGGCACCCATGGTCCCTCAGGTTTGAAGTGGAATTTTTTCCCCAACTTAAAACGCGCCACAGGGCGTGTTTGCACACATCACGTCAGGCCCCGTCCCCTCCCTTCACCACTGTGTAAACGCGCCCTGTCACCGTTCTAAGTTGAGAGATTAATTCCCCTTCAATCCTAAGGGTCCCTAGGGTCAAACTAGCCCACTAGGTACCTCCAGTAAGCGCCACAGAGCTGCGTTGCAGAGGGGTGTAAAAAGGGGCGTGGCCACTGAACACCTGTCTGGAATGCAGCTCCCTAGCGCATACTGGAGATACCTGTTGGGCTATTTGGCCCTCAGGGACCCGCAGTACTGAAAGAGAATTAATTCCCCAACTTAAAACGTGCCACAGGTTGCGTTTGCACAGTGGTGAAGGAAGGGGGCTTGGCCTGAGGTGATATGTCTGCAAACACACCCTGTGGCGCGTTTTAAGTTAGAGAATTAATTCCTCCTCAATCTTGTGGGTCCCTGGAGGCCAACTAGCCCACCAGGTACCTCCAGTATGCGCCAGGAGGCTGTGTTGCAGAGAGGTGTTTAGAGGCCATTCCCCATTTTACAACACTCTGTAATGCAGCTCTGTGGCGCTTACTGGAGGTACCTGGTGAGCATGTTGGCCCCAGGGATCCTCAGTATTGGCAAGGAATTAATTCCCCAACTTAAACCGTGCCACAGGGCGTGTTTGCACACATGTGAACTCAGGCCCCGTCCCCTCCCTTCACCACTGTGCAAACGCGCCCCGTGGTGTGTTTTAAGTTGGGGGATTAACTCCCCTTGAATACTGAGGGTCCCTGGGGTGCAACTAGCCCACCAGCTACCTCCAGTAAGCGCTACAGAGCTGTGTTGCAGAGAGGTGTAAAAAGGGGCGTGGCCTCAGAACACCTCTCTGCAATGCAACTCCCTGGTGCATACTGGAGGTACCTGGTGGGCTCGTTGGCCCCCAGGGACCCCCAGTATTCAAGGGGAATTTGTTCCCCCTCTCCAAACACGCCAGGGGGCGCGTTTGCAGAGTGGTGCAATGAGGGGGCGTGGCCTCTGTCCGCGATCCTGTTTTTTTAAATTATTTTTTTTAAGAAGGGAGGCTGTGTAGCCCTTCTTCTTTTTCCACCATCCCCCAGGGCCTGCCCCCAATTACTTTTTTTAATAATAAATCATTGGGAAGGGGGCCACGTGGCCCCCCTCCTGAGGCCATAATCTGCCCCGGGGACCCCATCCCACGGGGCATGGGCCTTTTTTAAAAAAAAACATTCTTTGGAGGGGGGCTGCCTTGCCCCCCTCCTGTGGCCACTTATGGCCCGGGGACCCCATCCTCCGGGGCCGGCCCTTTTAAAAAAAATCATTTTGGGGAGTGGGGGCCGCGTGGTCCCCCTCCCGGGCCACTAATAGCCCCGGGGACCCCATCCCTGTGGGGGGGTCCCCAATACCCCCATTGTCCCAGCCGGCTCCCCGCATCCTGCGGGAGCCGGCATTGCTTTTCCACATGGAGAGCAGCTAACATGCTGCTCCCCATGTGGAAAAGCAATCTGCTTTGCTATTTGGAAGAGAAAGTAGGTTTCCTGCTCTCTCTTCCAAATAGCAAAGCAGTTTGCAATGACAGAGTGGGAGCCGCGAGGCTCCTGCCCTGTCATTGCAAACAGCAGTGTCCGGGGGTGGGCACCCCGGGACATTGCAGGAGCTGGCACTGGGGGCTGGTGGTCCCCAGGGCCAACAAGGGCTCCAGGAGGGGGGCCACGCGGCCACCCTCCCACCTGTTTCAAAGCACCTGGGTGGCGGTCCCCGGGGCTGGGGGGGCCTGAGAGCCCCCCGCACATAATTAAACAAAGCCCCGGGGGTGGCGGTCCCCAGGGGGTGGAGGGCCCCTCTGGGCCCCCTTTTACATAACTATTGCCCCCAGGATTTGGCCCCCCGGGGGACAATTACCAAAGAAGCACGAGAGCCCGCGCATCATTTTTTAAAATTTTTGGGCCAAAAATTCATGCTGGGAGCGCGAATCTCGACGATTCTTTTTTTTAAAAGATGCTTTTTTTGGCCCTCTGGATCCTTGTGGGACCCCCTGAGCAGGCCTAGGGGGTCAGGGTGTTTCTACCCTTCCCCCTTTTTGCGTTTTTCATGGTTCTTTTACTGATTTCTTATGCCTCGGTTCCACCTGTGTTGACACCCAATTAGAATACAGCTCATGCACGGCAGGGTGCGCTTAGGGTACGCGGACCCACTGAGGCCATAGATATTTATGCACTTTTAAATGTCATTTTCTCAGGAACTACTGAATGGATTTACACCATTTAAGCAAAAGGCACGAGTCTGAACTAAGGACTACCTCTTTGCCAGATTTGGTGTAATTCCGTTCAGCAGTTCGGGCTGTAGCTGCGGCTAAAGGTCCTATGGGAAATTGCATGGGGAAAACATGTTTTGGGACCCCCATTTTTTCTCGGTCCCCGCTACACGAATCATCCCGAGACTTTCAGGATAGGAGCGAAAATTCATCAATCGGCACCAAGTTATTACAAATAGAATGCTGCGGATTTCCTATGGAAAATAGGTCCTAACTGTAACTATCTACTGGCGACCGCCAGTAGGTAATATTTATATAATATAGTTTGGGACAGTAGCCACAGACAGAACCCCCTCCCCAATTAATTTTTAAAAGCCATTTTGTAAATCCACAGGGATGAGGTTCTCAGGGCCGAAAACTGGCCAGGGCAGAGGGAGACACAACCCCCCCCATATTTGTTTTATAAAATGTGACAACCTTGCCTGGCCATGGTACACCCTTTGGGAATTCCTATTAAAGAAGGTTGGGTTCAACCACTCTTTTAAAAAATATACTTTACTGCGGTACCGTGGTACTACCGCAGTACCATTAAAATAAATCTGGTTATAGCCTCCTTGAAAATCCCTGACAGGGTCCCCTCTGGAACACCTTAATAAGCCCTAGTCAATCAGGGTAGCACTCTGCTGTCCCCATATATGTTATTTTTCTTGTTTTTGCTACAACATTGGGACTTGATCCTTTAGTCCCAAACTGGCTGCCAAATATCCTTGTTGATGTGAAGCAGTCAATCAGATCCTATCTTTCACCTGCAGGTCCTCCAGCACTGCTACAGCATGATATATACAAATATTTTAAACTAGTTTCTCAAAAACTACTGAACGGATTTATACCCAACCACAAAAAGCATGCTTTCTGGGGAAAGATCTAGGGGGCTCATCAGGATGGCGGGCGGACCTGAGTCCACCTGCCATCCCCGCGTTGTTAGGACCCGCAGTCCTGCACCGTGAATTTGGATGCGGCCACCACCATGGCGGTCGCATTCTGCAATTTAACATTGCTGACAGCAGCACCCGCCGCAATGTTAAAATCGCATGCCAGGCATTTCACTGCGCCACATGGAGGGAATCCCCCAAGTGCACCCCACCTCCCCCAGACACAAGGGGGGCCGGCAACGGGCTCCTAGACTCAATCCCCGCCAGCCTTTCCATGGCAGCATTGCCGCCATGGAAAGGCCTTTCAAACTCGACATCCTAATACGGTGGACGGTGCCTGCTAGGCAACGCCACCATATTAGTGCCCCTGCTCCGCCCGGCAGGCAATCGTGACCATTACCACCGGCAAAAAAGCGGCGAACGGACTATCCATCCGCCGTGATACCCACCGCCACCGGGGGGCAAATCTCATGACGATGGCGAAATGATCGCCACGGCGTAACGATCGCCACCGCTGGCCCGGCGGTGGTGATCGTTCCACCATCGTAATGAGCCTATAGGTTTCTTCCAAATTTAGGGCAATTCCATTCAGCCATTTTGGCTTTAGCATGGAGAAAACATGTTTTGGGATGCCCCCCTTTTTCTCCGTACCTGCCTGACAGATCACCTGTAAACTTTCCACGATGGAGATGAGGAAGATATACCTTCTTATTATAACGTTTTGTGAAAATTCCTCAGACAGATCCAAAGGTATTTGCTAACCAAGAAATCTATGGAAACCTGGTCCTCACTATAACTGCACTGTGTTCTGAACCTTTGAGAAAGCAAGTAGGCCTGCCTTACTTAAATGCCATCTCTTTATATTGCTAATTTATGTTATAAAAAAACCTCCAAAATTCACTGAAAAAAACAAAGATTAAAGTGACATTATAGTTAGGTCTGGTGATAATATCTCACTTTACTTTTTTTTAAAACCTCAGAAATTCTGAAAAAAAAACAAAGGTTAAAATGGCATTATAGTAAGGTGGCAAACATAAGGAGATGATAGACGGAGTGCTGAAACTTTTCAAACACTCGCTCCCAGTCACAGATCTGGGTTGAATCCATCATCGTACTTTAGCTCACTTCACCAACCCAGTTCAGACACAACTATATGCAAATCAGTCTTGACCCTGTGCCTCATGGGGACAGTCCAGCCCAAACTGTCAAGCCATGTCTTTCTTGGACCGGAAACAAGCATCCTGGGACCGGTTTCGGGTTAACACCCCTCGTCGGCCAGGTGACCATGTCAGTTAAAACGTAACATTTACAACTAAAACAAAACACTGAAATTGACCAGTTAGTTAATTGAAGTAAATATAACTTGTACCCTTACCATATACTACTTATGACTTCATATAGTGCATCAGTCATGACAGTCATGACACGTTCTATAGCATCATTCAAAACATCATGAAATTAAGTAATTATTGACAGCACTGTGCTTGCAAAGGGTGCGAGTCATAGTCACTTCAGTTAACTATAACCAGTGAATTTCAGTTTTGTCTTAGTGTAAAATATTACATTTTAATTTACATTTTCACCTAACTATAACATCACCTTAACCTTTTTTCAGTGAATTTCTTAGTTTTTTTTTCTCTGATGTAAATAATTTCAATAGACCCTATGACTAGTAAGGGTAAGCAGTCATAATATCGATTTTTTCATATCGATATACAGAAATATCGAGTTTAGTATATCAATAGTATTAAATATCGATGTTCTGTATATCGATGTAAAAAATATCTGAAGTATTGTCAAAAATATCAAAGTATATAAAATCGACTCTAAAAATATTGTTATGTGAAAATATCATTATTGTGTTATATTTTAATGTATTTAGAGTTTGTTTGTAGTAGTATATTAGTTGCTTAGTGTCATAAAAATATGAATTTGAATTATTTTTTTTTGGGGCAGCATATTGGGTTTATAGAGTATAAGGGTGGGGAGTGTTTTAAATTAATTGTTTTTAATTAATAATAAATTTTAAAAATGTAAATAATAATTTCAAAACTAAATTTTGAAGTTAGAAAAATATCCAGCACCTACCCCAACTACCTTACGTTGCGCCTTGGGAAGGCATGTCCCCGTCTGCATACTAATATGGATGGCGGTGTCTACCAGACACCACCACCATATTAACAGCTTTTCTGCCCGGTAGGCAATCGGGTGGATTGCCTACGGCGGAAAACCGGCATACGGTCTTTCCATAGTAATATGGCAGGGGGGAATTGGCATGCGGTCAGGCACAAATGTCAGGCGGATTGCCACCGCCAAGCGGGCGGTGGCGATTCGCCCGACATGCTAATGGGCCCCTTTGTGTATATGTAATTTTTTACATGTCATAATTAAAGAAAATGTATTTTATACATTAGTACATTACTTTAAACATTTGCGCACAGTTTTGTAATATCAGATACTGTAATTTCACATTTTTGGGGGTATATTTGACAAAATAATATATATTTTTAACAATTGCTAATTATTGTTTGGTATTATTAACAATTTTAAAAGTGTTAGATATATTGGTAACTTTTTAATAATATGAAACTTTAAACATTTTTATAATACATTTGAGAAATATTAACTTGGGGGCCCATTAGGATGGCGGGCAGACTTCAGTCCGCCCGCCATCCTCGTGGTGCTGGGACCGCCTGCCATACGTGAGGCGGTCCAGCACCGATGATTAGGATGTGGCAGCCACCCTGGCGGTCGCAGTCTGCATATTTGACATTGCAGTGCGTGCGACAATGCCAAATTGGCATGTTGTGCATTCCCATGCACAACATGGCAGGCACCGTGTGGTGCCTGCCACCTTGTGCATGGGAATGCAGGGGGGGTACCATGGTTACCCCCCCAAGTGCACCCCCATCCCCCTGGGGGCCCGCAACGGGCCTTCAAAGCACATACCCGCCAGCCTTTCCATGGCGGCATCACTGCTATGGAAAGGCTTTTACAACCAGGCATCATAATATGGAGGCGGTGCCTTCCAGGCACCGCCACCATATTATGCCCCAGCTCGGCTGGCAATCGTAACGATTGCCGACCAGCAGAAAACTGGCAGACGGACTTTCCATCTGCCGCGATACCCCCCGCCATGAAAATATGGCGGGAGTAAATCAAGTTGGGATGGCGGGCGGATCGCCATTATAATCCCCCCATAGTTTGATTTTTATACAAAAACATTATTCATTTTAATTAGTAATATTAATATATAAAATGTTAATATTAATAATAATTACATCGTTTTTTTATTGTATATTTTATTTAGAAAGTGGATAATTTTTGTTTACAATGTTTAAATAATTGTTTCATGTAACATGTAAATATATGTAATTATTATGTTAAATATAATGGGGATCATTACGATGGCGTAACGATCGCCACCACCGAGCCGGTGGTGGCGACCTTTACGCCATCGTAACGTGAAATACCCCCCGCCATATCACGATGGCGGTGGGTATCGTGGCAGACGGAAAGACCATCCGCTGCTTTTCCACCGGCAGGCAACTGTTACGATTGCCTGCCGGACGGAGCAGGGGCTCCAATATGGTGGCGGTGCCTAGCAGGCACCGTCAGCCATATCAGGATGTGGTGTTTTGAAGGCCTTTCCATGGCGGCGATGCCGCCATGAAAAGGCTGGTGGAGATTGGCCTTGGGGGCCCGTAGCAGGCCCTAGGTGGGGTGGGGGGTGCACTTGGGGGATACCTATGGTACCCCCTACATGTCGCTGCACCAAGTGGCAGGTACCGTGTGGTGCCTGCCATGTGGTGCAGTGACATGCCAAGCATGCGATTAGGACATCGCGGTGGGTGCTACTTAAAAATGCAGAATGCGACTGCCAGGGTGGCAGTCTTATCCTAATTTGCCGTGCGGGACTGCCACATGTCTGGCGACCGGTCCCAACACTGCAAGGATGGCTGGTGGACTCAGGCCCCCATGTGTTTAATAATATTTATTATTATAATTTTACAATACCCAAAAAACATATAATGCATTTAAACAAATAAGGTGCAAATTGTAGTATTTTAATTAAACATAATAGTAAGTTTTATATCACCTTCTAACATTTTAAAAATTAAAATGTATTTATTTTATATGTTTAAAGCTGCCATATTTGTTTGGGCCTTTTATTTTGTAACCGCTCCCTGTTCTTTTGGGTTATTTCGAAGGGGAACAGCTCACGGTTGGGAGCTGCTTCAGATCGAGCAAGGTAAGAATACTTTTCTTTATTTAAACTAAATTTTTTACAGAATTTGAAGGTAGTTAGGTTGTAGTTAGTGTGTGTTGAGTTAGGTTTCAGAAGTTATGGCGTTTTTTATTCGTTGGTTAGGTATCGACAATTGATGTAGTGTTACGTTTTTGAGGCTTAGTTAGAAACCTTAAAGTAGAGTCGTATATGTGTTACTATTATGTGTATAATGTTTGTAATATTGTGATTTTGTATATTATGGGGTCTATTAGGATGGAGGTCTGAAAATCACTCCAACCGACATGGTAGTGGTAAAACACCGCCCACTAGGACCGCCGCATTATCACCGGTCCAATTAGTATGCTCCACAGTCGAAATCCGACCACGGCGGTACGATTGCGGCATTTAACATTGCGCCAGTTGCTGCTGCCAGCAGCACCGCTGCGATGTCCAGAAAAGCATGCCCAGCATATCCCTGCACTGTGTGGCAGGCACTGCACAGTGCCTACCACCTGGTACAGGGACATGTAGGGGGTACCCCTCAGTGCACCCACACTCCTCCAAACACATTGGGGGCCCGCAATGGGCTCCCGGAGACATTCTCCGCATGCATTTCCATGGCGGTTCCACCACCGCGTAAAGGCTGACCCTGCACCGGCCCCATTTTAGTAGTCCAGCCTGCGATCGCAACCCAGAAAACTGGCTGTCCCATTAGCATGGCGGTGATGCCCGCGGCGGTGAGATTTTACGCCCGCCACTTTTCCGCCGGTAGCAGTCTGCATGCTTGACTGGCGGGCGGAAAATCTCACCTCCACGGTCGTCACCGCCATGCTAATGGGACAGCCAGTTTTCTGGGTTGCGATCGCAGGCGGATGCCCACAGCCGGTCTGGCGGTTGCCCGGAGGTGGCCATCCAACCGCCCTCCTAATAGACCCCTATGTGTCTATTTGTGTGGGTAGGAATATTTGTGTTTTTGTTTTATAGGTTTTATCCGAAAGAAGTTACAGGTGACGGAAGATTGTGTTTTTTAAATTAAGGAAGTGTATATTAGTTTTAGTAACTAATAATTATTTAACACTTTCTTCATTTTCGGGTTTCACGGAGCTTTTCTATTTTAAAGCTTTTTTTCGGGTTTTGCATGGTTTCAGGATTGTGGGTTTACGGACGGAGGATTTATTTTTGTTACAGTTGGATTTTTACTTTTTTGGGGGAAGCTTTTTAATTTATTTGGATTATGAACTACCTGGATTAATTTAGAAGATGCGGGATTTTCAGTCTACAACTATGGAAACAGTAAGTTATTTAAACTTTTTAATTGTGGGAGGGAAATAATTTGAATTTTATTGCTGTTGTTGTTTATTTTCTCAATTATTTAATTAATGTGTGTATATATATATATATATTTATTTATTCATAAAAATATATTAGACAAAGTAATTAGTTTTGTGAAGAAATAAAATTGTTTTGTATGTATTTTAATAATTTAACTGAAGAGTTTAGAGTAGGGTTTTGGCAATCATTCCTAAATATTCTAGGCCTCTTGTTGCAGGGTATAGTTTGACTTGTTGTTGATGGTATTGATATATTTGCTTAGTTTGTTTGGATAGTTTAGGCTTGAGCTGTGTGACAGGTTGCTCCATTCTGAGCTGTTGGTAGCTTTGTTCTTTTTGCAGAGAGACTAGGAGTTTGTGTAGGGTAGGTGTGCCTCATCCTGTTGATGCATGGAAGGCATTATGCCATCCTTCAACAGCATTATTGTTTTTTGCTTCTTGGTGCAGTGTGCTAAGGTAGACATTCCACCATGGAATTTGGTATTTTGGTTGTCTCCTATGGCCTGATCTATGGAGTCTTCCCACTCAGATATCTTCAAAATAGTCTAGGAGGGGACTTAATTTTTGTTCATGTTGCTGGTAGTAAGGACTTTCTAGTAAAAGGTTGTAATGTTCGGCCACGTCAGTTACTGGCATGTAGGCCAGTGCAATAAGTTTTTTCTTTGGTATGCAAATGAACTGTTTGTCGCATACTCTACACTTAGGGGCCGATTCCAATGTCGGACGGACCTGAGTCCGTCCAACATCGGTCAGGAACTGGCACCGACCGACCTACGGACACCAAGGTGCCTGCCAACGGGTTCAGGGATCAACAGAGGGGCACCACAGGTGCCGAACGGCCTCACAACCATGGGGGCCCTACTGGGGGCCCCCAAAGACAGTTCCTGACTACCTCTTCGTGCTGGAAATACTGGCCCGAAAAGGCAGTGGAAAACTGCCATCAAACTCCCTTGGTTGTAAAGAGGCGGCCGGGGGAGTACTGAAGGTTTTCCGGACGGTGGACGGGCTCTTCAAGCCCATCGGAAGCCATCCGGAAATCCGAGGCGGATTCCTTTCCGACCGAGCCCATCTGAATGGCTCGGTCAGAAAAGAATGCGACCTGCACTTTCCGATGCGGACGGAAGGAGCCCTTCCGTCCAACATCACAATCTGCCCCTTAGTGTAGATTTCTGTAGGGGTCTCCATAGACACTGATTGAAATGATAGTAACATCCTTGTAATGATGTGTGTGAGTATAATTTTAGAATAGCAGTTATCATAGCCGGCTCTAAATTTTCTGTGGAAAATAATTATTTGTCTTTTGTTTAATTTTATTTAGTATTTCCATATATGTGGAATTCTGTTTATTGGGTAGCAAGGCGTAAATAAAGGAGATGATGGTGTTCTGCTGTAGGCCATGGATAGCATAAAATTGGTAGAATGGTTTGGGACAGATTTTAAAAGTCTCATCCACCATCCATGTTTCTGATTGTTGAAGCTTTATTACATTGTTTGCAGTAGCAAACATAATTATTCTCTTTTCTTTGCATTTGTTATTATAGAGAAAAAAGGGTTCCTCATTGTGAGTTATAGCTAGTTCTGGGAGAATTATCACCTCTTCAAAAGTTATAGGAGTAGGTGTGGTAGTTGTTGTAGCTTTTTTTGTGCGCGCTATAGTTCTTTTTAATGAAGCAATGGAGGGAATTTGTCCAGTTGCTTCTTTGGGTACTGTAGGCAGCAGCTCTTTAAGTATTACACTGGTAGGTGTTTGTGAGCTAGTGCTAGCTTCTTTAATGTTATCAAGGGCTGTTCTAACTTCAATTTCTGTAACATTAGGAGGATGGTTATGTTCTCTTGTATACACAACAGTTGTTTCTCTACTAGTTGCACGACCATAACATTCATTTGAATAGTACTTGGTACATTTCCAATTGACTTTTAGTCCACTTTGTTTTTCCTGGGTGTAGACATATCCCATGTAACAGGATACAAAAATTCCTTTTTCGGATGTTATAAATTGGGCGCCTTCTGTCATTGTGATGTGGAAAATTCTATAACAAATGTATATGAACTTTTTTTTTTTAAATAATTTTTATGGAGCAGAATTAAAAGTTACAATGAATACCTTTAACAATACCAGCAGTTATTATTAGTTTGTACAAATAAAATGTGATCTATCCTCTTAACTTATATCTGAAATCCCTTTTCCTCATAGCTCATCACCAATAGATTTTTCTCAAATACTTATCAAAGAGGGTACAATGTGCAAATAATGAATAATAAAGTGCTGTCCAGAACCATTTTACCATAGAATAAAGTGCCGTGCATAATAACATTTACAAAATAGAACACAAAAATGTTCACTACCACACTTAACTCATCCCACTTTGATCTAAAACACTGAATAATGAAGTGCTGTGCAGAGCCATTTTACCATAATCAAGTTATTAAATTCAACTTTTCCCCCAAAGGGGGGAAAATAATCCCTCGCATTCTAGATGCATAGAATAAAGTGCAGTGCATAATAACATTTAGATGATAAAACACAAAAATGTTCACTAACACACTCAACTCATCCTACTTTGATGTAAAACACTGAACCTGTTAATTCCCATTTTTAGTCCATAAATTTCCAAACTGCTAAATATTTCCTAGTGGCCCCTACCCTTTTTGCATAAGTTTCCTCAAAGGTTTTAGTACGTTGCATTTTTCTATACCAATGAAGTTTGGGTTGGGATTTTCGCTGTCTTCAAATTCTGGAGGATCAAGGAGCAAGCCACCAAAGCAGAAATCGCTATAAATGATTTCTCTCCCCTGGGGATTGGGGTATTCAATTTTTTTGTTACAAACCCAAATTATGCGATCTCTGGTTCTGGTTTAAGTTTTCTCCATAAATTTTCATTTACAGCGCAGAACACTTCTTTCATAAACTGGGTTAAAGACGGGCATGTAACGAAAATATGAAGCCAGCACTCCAGCCCCCTTTGTTGACAATGAAAGCACTTGTCCTCTACCTCGGAATACATCTTATGTAGGGTACCCGGTGTGTAATAGGACATCCAGTGGGATAAAAAAGCCATTCTTTTAAAATTAGCAGCTCTTAATAATTTATGGCCAAGCAGCAAAATCTCCTGCCACTCTAGTTCTGAGAACGTACATTGAGTTTCTTGGGAGATTTTATCTAGAAACCTAATTACTACATAGTTTCCCCGTTGGTTCTGCAGTGATCTATACCAGTTCCCAACACCCCTTAAGTTAGCTCTAAAAAGAGCTGGCAATACAGAGGCTGAAGCACTCAACGGACAAACTAAATTTCTTCACCAATTGAATAATCTGGAGAAAGCCAAAAAATACAAATTACAGCTGGTTTCACATCTAGCCTGAATCTCCTGCTATTTTATACATGTCCCCGCAACCACAAAATCCTTAAAGCCTTTACTTTCCCAAAATCTTATCTGACTATTTCTAATATAAAGGCCCAGTGTTTTACACTCCATAAGTTTAAAAAACTCATGACCTCCTGTATTCGCCTTTGTATGATAAAATGAACGTATTCTTTCTCCTATCCCATGAAATGTCTTGTAGCGATTCTTTTTCGGAAGTTTAGCCGTTTTAATAAAAACTGAAGTATATGATTCTGCTTCCTGCACTATCTTAGCCATAAAAAACTATCCAGAGATTCCTTACCATCTAACATTCTAACCATTATATCCACCAGAGTTGCCTCATAGTAAGTTTGTAACTCTGGAAGTGCTAAACCCCCTTGTCTGATATCGAGTCGGAGGACTGAAAGTCTTAACTCCTGATGCTTTTTTATTTGAAATAAATTGACAAATCATGATTTCCAAGTGTTTGAAGTATGTAGTGTTAATTTTTGTGGGAACATTCGAGAATAGAAATATTAATAATGATAAGATGGAAATTTTTATAAGTGCTACCCTACCAAATATTGTGAGTGGTAGAAGGGTCCATCTAGCTAATAAGTTTCTAATTTTTGTAGCCATTGCCAAGTAATTCAGTTTAAAAAGTTCCTCAAAACTTTTTGTCATGTAAATCCCTAAATAACGGATAGGCACTGAAGATTGGGCTTGCTGTTGCAAAAACTCAGGGAAAGTTTGACTACTGGTGTTAAGTAATAACATTTTAGTTTTATTATGGTTCATTTTACACCCTCCAAAAGCTTCGAACTGCTTAAATTCAGTTAAGGCTGTACTGATATTCTGTTCCTCTGGCCTAAGGTAAAGAATAGTGTCATCAGCGAATAATTAAAATGTTGGCATTCCTTCCAACGGTGCTTGAATCTGCAAGTTCGCCCTAATTTTCGCAGCAAGAGCTTCTATAAAAAATGCAAATAAGGCAGTTGATAGAGGACATCCCTGACAGATTCCTCGCCTTTTAGGCACTCTTCCTGCTATCTGTGAATTTATAATAACTTGCCCCTGAGCCCCTTGATATAGATTTGCCAACATTTGTGTTATTTGCATTGGGAACCCTGCCTTTGTAAGAACCAAGGGGCCTATTAGGATGGCGGTCGGAAAACCCACCCGACCGCCATGGAAGCGGAAAACAACTGCCCGCCTGTACCGTGGAAAAACCGGCGGGCCAAATTAGGATCAACTGGCAAAAAACACGACCGCGGCAGAACGGGGCTAAGAAAAAATGCCTGTAGCGGGCGGAGATGGCCAAAATCCGTCCGCAGCGGTCAGAACCGCAGCAGAAAAACACCAACCCGCTGCGGAGACAACACACGTGAAAATGGGATATCCCTGATGGTCCCGCGGTACGTACCGCAGTTTCCGACCACCACGGTCGCACACAGGGATAAATGGGAGAGCCAGTGGAATAGCTGCAGTATAGCCACCGCTGCGGACAATCTGTGAAAAATATGGCGGACGAATGAAAAACCCACAATAAGGCCAAAAAGTGCACACAGTAAACTAGCCATGCCCCCCAAAAACACCCCAATGACACAACCACATGGCAAAAAGAAAAATACAATTCCAAGGACAACACACACAGCACACCTGACAGCAATACCCCATTTGGACACTCCCACATAGCTGAGTATAAAACCAGCCCCTTCCCTGACCACAATCCTTTGCAACACTCCAGGAGAGAAGGGACATATACCCCAGCTTAAAGGAGAGGCAAAGAACACAACATCACCAGCCACACCACACACAGCACCTCCACCACTTCCACACCTGCACCACTAACCCCCTGCACATCACACACCGTACACATCACAACCACATCCTGCACCCACAACCACTTTGCACACCACACACCATGTCAACACATAAAATGCCCAAATTCACAAAGAGTAAGTTGACAGTCATGGTAAATGAGATAGTCAGAGTGGAACCACAACTGTTTGGTAGCCTGGTCCAACAAACAGCATTAGCCACAAGGACACAAATGTGGGCAAGGATAGTCGAAAGGGTCAATGCAGTAGGGACCACCCCGCGATCCAAAAAGGAGATCATGAAGCGGTGGCATGATCTGAAGAGGGTTGTCAAAGAGAGGAGAAGCAAGAACCGTGAGCTGGCTGAGAGGACTCCCATTCCACGAAAACCATTCACACCATGGGAGGAGAAGGTGCTTGCCATACTGCATCCACAGAGTCTCACAGGAGTAGCTGGGGGAGTAGAGGTTGGTAAGTACAAACAAATGACTACTACCACACTGATATGTACTGTCTTGCACAACTACAAAGCCACACCACCTAGGACAAATTCCATTCATCTGCACCACACACTCATAAAAACATGTCTCATGGATCCAACATTCACTCACTCCCATTCACCTCAAACGTAGATACCAACATTACCATGGGGGCATGTGTACAGGCAGTCAGCAATACAACTCCTATCAGACCCCCTTGTCCCACTGCATCAGCAAGATGGAGTACACGCCCACTCCACCCAGAAGCATGTGTCAGCCATTACATTACCCTCATCAAACTAACAGGTAGGTAGCAATCTTCACAGTGAGGGTGTCTGGGGGTGGGAGGCCTGTACCACTACTCCTACCATGCCCTCTGTCCCACAGCCTAGCAATATGGAGCCCTCCACCCACCCCACCCAGAATCATGTGTCAGCCATTACATTATCCTCATCAAACTAACAGGTAGGTAGCCATCTTCACAGTGAGGGTGTCTGGGGGTGGGAGGCCTGTACCACTACTCCCACCATGCACCCTGTACCACACCTCAGCAGGATGGAGCACTCCCCACCCAGAAACAGCTAGAAGCCATTGCAGTACACCAAACAAACTTACAGGTAGGTAGCCATCTTCCCTGGGGTGTTTGTGGGTGGGAGGCATGTACCACTGCTCCCACCATGCCCCGTGTCCCACACATGAGCAGGACAGAGAACTCCCCCACCCAGAAGCAGTTGGAAGCCATTGCAGTACACCAAACAAACTTACAGGTAGGTAGCCATCTTCACAGTGAGGGTGTTTGTGGGTGGAATGTCTGTACCACTACTCCCACCATGCCCCCTGTCCCACACCTGAGCAGGATGGAGCACTTCCCCACCCAGAAGCAGGTAGAAGCCATTGCAGTACACCACACAAACTTACAGGTAGGTAGCCATCTTCCCTGGGAGGGTATTTGGGGGTGGGAGGCCTGTACCACTACTCCCACCATGCCCCCTACCCCACACCTCAGCAGGATGGAGCACTCCCCCACCCAGAAGCAGTTGGAAGCCATTGCAGTATACCAAACAAACTTACAGGTAGGTAGCCATCTTCCCTGGGAGGATGTTTGTAGGTGGCAGGCCTGTAGCACAACTCCTACCATGTACCCTTGTCCCCAGTACAGCAAGATGGAGCTCTCCATACCACCCAGATACACGTGGCACATAATGGCCCACCTCAAACAAACTAACAGGTAGGTAGACATATTATTCTGTCTTGTGACACTACTGAGCAGGATTTAAGCCTCCACCACACACACACAGATGTGTCACATAACAAAGCCAAATGTGAGCACATAACAGGTAAGTAGCCAGTACGTGCACCCTCACATTCTTCACAAAATAAATGGTGCCATATGACAACAGCAGCCCTCTCATTACACAAATATGCACACCGATCCCATTGCCACGCACAGTGTGCACACAGGTAAGCAAAGGAAACTGTCACAGCTACCAAAGTGTGACACACCAATGCACATGTAGAAGAAAGTCTGGGCACAATCAAGCACAGCACCTATTGACAAGTGCAGTGCCATGGGGCCAGAGCAACAAGTACCATTCGAAAAATAAGAAAGCATGTCTGGTGGAACAAATCAAGATATGCACATGACAGGACAAAGGTATGCAGGAGATGACAATGGCCAGTCCATGGCCAGATGTGACATCTGCCAGGTCAGACAAATCAACAAAGAGTCCTCAATGAAATAACATGTTGTGCCAGTCCCTAGATGTCAACAGGTCCCTGTAATCATAAGTTATGCATGTGGCGCATGGTATGCATTGACACCTCACACCATGGACAAGTAATGCATGTGCCACTGCATCATGTCAGGAGGCACAATAGTGCACATAGAAAACAATGTGATGATCGGTCAATTGTGTAGTGCACAAACAGTGAATGACACACAGCTAACACAAAGCTTGCGGGTGCACTACAATGACCATTTCCCATCTGACCCACGGGTGACCAAGAACTCACTGCAGAGGACAACACCAGCAATCTGCAGAGCCAGTACCCCTCCCGGTAGATGGACTCTCGGATGTTGACTCCCAGGATTCTCTGGACGATGAGCTAGAAGCCAGCCCATCTGGTGTGCCAGGGAGCAACAGGTCCAGGGACCCCATTGTCCCCCCACCACATCTGCTGCAATAACAACATCACTGCAGACCCCTGCTGTTACAGCCTGTGCGTCCTCCGCCAACACCACCAGTGCTGCCTGCAACACACTCCCTGTCCCAGAGGATGACCACCCCACACCACCGACTGAGGAGGGCAGGGAGAGGATGAGGTTGCCTACTGTGGTGAGGCAACAGGTCCGTGGCAGCAGGGTAGGTGGGAGGGGCAGGGTCACCCACAGACACCAAGAGGCTGGGACCCAATCCCTGGACCACATCACCAGAGTCCTTGGTGCATATGAACAGGCCCAGGGAAGAACAGGCCGGTCAGACCAACTGTTACGCAAGCTCATCCTGCTAATGAGGTCTATTGACACCCTCATGGGACAAATTGTGTACCTCTTGGGCCAGCAAGTGGTGGTACTGAGGGACAGGCATGCGTCACAATCAACACCTCCACCTCCCTCTGGTGGACCGCAGGATGACAGTTCACCATCCTCCCTGTGCCCACAGAGAGGGGTGAGTCCTCAGACCCCACTGGCCCTGCAGCAGGGCCCCCCCGCCAAGAGACAAAGGGGCCGTCCTAAGAAAACCCTGGGATTATCTGGAGGCAAAGCACCTACCAACCCCCAGTCACGGAGCCAGCCCTGATGGCAACCCTCTTCGCCACTGCATTGACTTTTTAGACTGTCCTTCCCCACACTGTCTTGTGAATGGCATCTGTCTGTTGGACTGGGTCACCACATCAATGTGGTGACTACTCGATTATCACATTTACCATAACTGTCAACCACCACCTCAATGTAAATGTACACCCCCTCACATGTCACCATTGTAAATAAAAAATCCTTACACACATGTTGTTGTGTCTGCTCTGTCTTAATTGCAGGATGTACAATCTTCAACATGATCACAATGTACCAGGAGTATGGACTGAATGTAGGCAAGGAGAAGTTGAAGGCACCTAGGAAAAGACAACAGAACAACATTCACTGGTCTGGGTGTGGCATCACAGACATCACACAACACCTACCATCAAAATAATACAACATGCACACATCACAATGGGCAACAAGCGTCAACATACACATCCTGTAGATGTTCCTAAATGACCTGTCCCAGAAACAATGCCAACCACCACTGAGCCTACAACTGGCTGCTGTCACAATTCCCACATACCCCTTCACGACAACAGCAACATCATTAGACAATGGGTACGTTGTACATTGTCACCCACCTTCAAGTAGCGGGTGATGAGCTTTTCACGCAGGTCAACACCTTTCTCCTCTCCACTGTCCTCATCACTGGACACAGGTTGGTTTGCAGGCGGAGGCCTTGAGTCCTCATCATCATCCAGGAGCAGGGAAATCTCCTTGCGAATGGCTACGTTGTGGAGCATGCAGCGTGCCACTGCAATCTGACACACCTTCCCGGGAGAGTACGCCAGTGCACCTCGGGTCTTGTCCAGGCAGCAGAAACATGACTTAAGCAGACCAAAAGTACCCTCCACCATACAACGTGTCCTCCCATGGGCATCATTGTAGCGGACTTCTGCCGGGGTCCTGGGATTCCGCAGTGGGCTCAGCAACCAGATATGGTTGGGATATGCAGAGTCACCTAGATATGACAAACACAAATAAACATTGCAATGTCGCTGAGGTAGAGGCCAGCAGGTCACACACCCAGCACGCCACACGACTAGACATACTCACCCACAATCCATGCACGCTCAGGAAGCAGAGTAGCCATCAGCTGGGGTACAATGCTGTTTTGCAGGATGTAGGAGTCATGGGCTGAGCCTGGACATTTGGCACACACGTGGGATACGATCATATCTGCCAGGCACACTACTTGCACATTTATGGAGTGGTAATGTTTACGATACCTGTAAATGTGCTCACATGCCTGTGGTGGCACAAGTCCAACATGGGTGCAATCAATGGCACCAACAACATGGGGGATTTGTCCAAGGGGATAGAAATTTCCCTTCACAGCTGCCAATTCCGGACCCCTGGGGAAATGGATATATCTGTCCTTGTATATCATAATGGTGGACAGAGCATCACGCAGCACCATGCTGAACATTGGTTGTGACATCCCACCTGCACTGGCCACTGTGTGCTGGAACGATCCGGTGGCAAAAAAATGCGGGCCGCCATCACCTTATAAGTTGGGGTGAAAGCTGTGGGATATGGCCTGCGAGGCTGCAGGTGGGGCTCCAACATGTACCAAAGCGGTTTTCAGGGTGGCTCTATTCAGGTAGCATTTCCGGATGATCACCATATTCTCCATGTCCTCCACCACTGTCAAGTGACAAAGCAGATTTGGTCTCCTCCTAGTTGAGATGAAAGTGGACACATGTCAATGCAATACATCATGATATCGGCACAGCATCTCACATTCTGGATCACACAACGCCAACAATTACTGTCTTCAAAATTGAGTTACAGACCAGCTTACATGTAGGGACACCTTCAGCTACACAAATGGCACACCTGTCAACTTACACAAAACAAGTACCTCAAACACCACCTCGGTCAATGTGAATGCACATAGGGATATGGCCACATGTACCATGGGCACGCCTGGGAGTTAAGCATCCAGCATATGTGTAACAAATCAACCCCACTGTCTCATACCTAGCTGCTGTACCTGACACACTGTCATGCGTCATTTGAACCTGGCACACATCCACAACACAATGACCACAGTCGGAGCAGAAATGACGATTGTGTGCATGATCAGACATAGGAGGACATGCAAAAAAGATCATCATTCATTGAGACGGACATTGCTGTGATTGTCCCGGCACCTCAACACATTGACATGTGTACACATTGTAGAGTCCAGAACAACACTGTCCTGCATACACGACCATCAATATCATAAGTGATGGAGTACAGGCCAATCAACAAAATCACATACACAAACATGGCATGTGTAGTCAACAGTGGAGTAAATGGAACATTGCCATTGTGTGCACAATGATGTGCCATTGACCATGTGGGCACTGTGCACTGTTGATGTTTGCAAGATGGCCATTGCAATTGTATGGCACCCAAATCGCGGTAGCTACCCCCTGGCCCCAGCGGTGTGTCACCAGCACCCCTCATTTACACAAGTGCGGTAGTGATAGGCATGGAGACATGTCCTAATGTCGGTTGGCATGCTCTACCGCCCAAATCGCGGTGCCTCATGTGAATGTATGGCACCCAAATCAAGGTAGCTACTGCCTGGCCCCAGCAGAGTGTCACCAGCACCCCCCCATTTACACAGGTGTGGTAGTGATAGGCATAGAGCCATGCCCAAATGGCGGTTGGCCTGCTCCGCTGCCCAAATTGCGGTGCCTCATGTGAATGTATGGCACCCAAATCGTGGTAGCTACCGCCTGGCCCCAGCGGAGTGTCACCAGCACCCCCCATTTACACAAGAGCGGTAGTGATAGGCATGGAGACATGCCCAAATGGCAGTTGGCCTGCTTCGCTGCCCAAATCAGGGTGCCTCATGTGAATGTATGGCACCCAAATCGCGGTAGCTACCGTCTGGCCCCAGCGGACTGTCACCCACCCCCCATTTACAAAAGTGCGGTAGTGATAGGCATGGAGACATGCCCAAATGGAGGTTGGCATGCTCCGCCGCCCAAATTGCGGTGCCTCATGTGAATGTATGGCACCCAAATCGCGGTAGCTACCGCCTGGCCCCAGCGGTGTGTCACCGCCATGGAGCATGCCCTTACAGCCAATGGGAACCTTGATTGCGGTGGCATGATGCAATTTTGAAAATCGTGGTTAGCGTACTCTGCTACCGCGGAGGCGGTCATTGGATGCATTTGAAAGATGCACCATCGCGGTAGTGCACACCGGGCCCCAGCAGTGTGTCACCGCCATGGAGCATGCCCTTACAGCCAAGGGAACCTTGATTGCGGTGGCATGATGCAATCTTGAAAATCGCGGTAGGCGTGCTCCGCCCGGCGGAGGCGGTCATTGGATGCATTTGAAAGAGGCAGATCAGGACCACCAGTTGCTGCCGCTTGGCACCTTTGAAACGACCCCAGGGGGCTATACATGTGTGGGAGGGAGCTTCACATTTCCACTGCTCCCTGAGCCTGCTGTCAGAGACCCCTCAGCTGCTGCTGCCTCCAGGGACTGCTGCCAGAGACCCATCACCTGCTGCTGCCTCCAGGGACTGCTGCCAGAGACCCCTCACCTGCTGCTGCCTCCAGGGACTGCTGCCAGTGACCACCCACCTGCTGCTGCCTCCAGGGACTGCTGCCAGAGACCCCTCACCTGCTGCTGCCTCCAGGGACTGCTGCCAGTGACCACCCACCTGCTGCTGCCACCAGGGACTGCTGCCAGAGACCCCTCACCTGCTGCTGCCTCCAGGGACTGCTGCCAGAGACCCCTCACCTGCTGCTGCCTCCAGGGACTGCTACCACAGACCCCTCACCTGCTGCCTCCAGGAACTGCTGCCAGTGACCACCCACATGCTACTGCCTCCAGGGACTGCTGCCAGAGACCCCACACCACCCAATTCCACCGCTTTTGTCTCATGTCAACAGTGATGGCAAGGACAGAGAAGATCCGTGCCAGTCCCTTCACGAGCGAGGAGCTGGAGGTCCTGGTGGACGAGGTGCTCACACAGTACCCAAGGCAATATGGTACCCCAAATGTCGTGATAAGTCCTCAACAGTGGGGGAGGGCAGGGGGGCAAACATGTAGTTGGACTGATGCAGCATGTGCCTGAGAGTGTGGGGTTGTGTCATGCACTGCCTAACATGCTGTCTCCAGGGGGAAGGTGTGTGTACCCAATGCCACAGTTTTCCCTGCCTGAGTGGCCTGTGTTGTGTTGTCAGCCATACAGTGCCACAGAAAGTTGTTCATGCAGTGACAGGACATGACAGTGATTGCTTGGCTGAATGGCTGTGTGTGCCCCTGTTGTCCATCTCAGTGTGAGCCCACTTGCATGCACAGTCCCCGCCCAACAAGACAAGGACACATCACTTCACTTATAGAGTGTTACATCAGTCTTTTCTCATTGCACTCCAACTATGGGCCATGTCAGCACTGTAGATTGCACACGACCGGCCTTGTGATGTGGATTTTTGAATTGTGAGATCATATCCCTCAATGTGACATCCACGGCACAGTTATCTATTCACAGGACAGGTACATTGAGGGCTGTGCAGTCTTGGACACAGTGAGTCTACCCCCAAACACAGGTTGATATGTGATGTATATGTTGCTCCACCTAAAAATGGACTGGAGATGTGGGCAGGCTACATAGGGGTTTCAGTGCTGGCATGCTGCATGTGTGTGAGATGTGCAGGGACTGTGTTCCCCCTCACACCTGCATGCATTTAGATCAGCTTTTCCCATGCAGATGTACCATGTGAGAGGTATTATTGTCCCTGTTAGACAGATCTTTGGATTTGTAATGAGTTTGTACCTTGCTGCTGTACTGAGAGATGTAGGTACATGACACTGTGTCACTGATCATTTCCCCCTCTTGTCTCCCATGCCTGCAGCTCTAGGAACACCAGCGTAAGGCTGTGTGGAGGGCCATTGCGGCCAAGGTGCGAGCTCTGGGGGTCTCAAACCGACGGCGCCCCCACTGCCACAAGAGGTGGGACGACATCAGCCGGCTGGCAAAGAACGTGGCAGAGATGACCTTAGGGCTGCTTCCTCACACGGGGCATTTGGCACGGCGCAGCATGACACCACTAATGGGCTGCATCTTGGCGGTGACACAGCCTGAGCTAGATGCACATTTGAAGGAGCATCAGCAGCAAGCCAGGGGTGAGCATTCGGGGAGGGTGACTTTGGCTGGGAGTGGCTGCATGTGTACAGAGCCTGTGCCAGCGCTGGCCTATGTGATGTTGGTAGTGTGATGCAGTGACATGTAAGTGGCTGCTGGGCTGGGTGCCGGTGTTATGCATTTGCCCTACCTGTAATTACAAACGTAATTGGAATGCTGTGCATTCCCATTGCATTCTGAGTCGTGGTCTTCAGGTATCGTCTACATTGGGGTAGTCCAGGGAATCCCATGGGAGGGAACAGCAGTGTGCCCGATCTGAGTGTGCCTTCATCGATGCGTCCATTGCATGCACTCAGGTTTGGGAGGCCTAAACATCTGACAACAATGTGCACCAGTCTTTGGGCCCCAAAGTACAACATGGCGTGTGGCATGGGCTCATGGCCATTGTGGAATGTCAGGTTGTAGTCTGCGTCTGTGTTGTCCACTCATGTTCCATCCAGATCTGTCAGTGGCAACAAGTAGTGTGCCCCCATCATGGCCCTAGGTGTGCTCAGAGCTATTTGTCTGTCTGGTTGAACGGAGCCACTAGCAGGGTGTAGTGCTGTGTGGTCATCACATGGCTCACCTATGCCTGAAGTTCAAGTTTCCACGCACTGTTTGAGTCAATATAGAGAGTTGGCACGATGTGATTGCACAGGCTGGTGTGCAACATGTAGATTTGGTTATCTTCTGTGATGCCTTGCTTGCATTTGTTTGTCATGTTGCTGCCACTGAACTGACCCTACATCTCTCTCTCTCTCTCTCTCTCTCTCTCTCTCTCTCTCATGCAGCATCTCCTCTGGTCACAGACAGGAGACAGACACCAGTGGGGGTGAAACAAGCACAACAGCTGCACAGGAGCCCAGTGACACAGATGTCACCAGCGCCTCAAAGGGAGACAGGAGTCTGCTGGAGGAATCCCAGCCTGAGACGCAAAGTTCCACATTACCTGGTGCCAGCGGTGATAGATGCATCCATGTTGGCAGGCACAGGTAACAGGGACTCTGCATCATCTTCCACCACACAGCGGCCAGTGCTCACCCTCCCACCCACTTCCTCTGGTGCTGTCCGTGTTCGCACCAGTAAGAGGGGAAGAGTGTCCTTCACCCTCGGCACCGCTGCCCCTACCCCTGTCCCCCCTGCTGCCTTCAAGGCTAAGGCTGTGGACCTTTTGCGCAAGCTGTGTGTGGCCAGACAGCTCTCCTCAATGCCTTCATTGACCACGACAAAAAATTGGCACAGGTGGTTGCTTTCATGGAGGGCATACATTCAGACGTGGGTGGGCTGCACCGGACTGTTCAGTCTCTGTCCTCCACCGTGACAGCAGCCCTTCAACAGGAACATACACACAGTCCAGCTCCGGTCCCTTCGTCCACCCCCCTGGCAGTAGCCACATCTGACGATAGTGACCACGTTCCACAGACCTCAAAGTCACGATACAGCACACGAAGCACACAGCAGCAGCAACCCAAGCAAAGAAAAAAAAAGTCAGGCGACACCAGGGACCAAAAAGCAAAGAAGCAGACCTCAGGCTCACATGCCGCAGAGGCATCCCAGCCAAGGACTCTCCTGTCACTAAAGCATCTCGCAAAGAGAGGCATACACCTACACTGAGAAGGTGGTGCATGGCAAGGGTACACATAAGAAGGGCTCCAAGGCTGATTCACCCACCACCTCAACTCTCATTCTAAGCCCAGTGAAGTAGGGGGAGGAGGGCACTGTAGGGGTAACACCTGGTAAACAGGGGATGGAGGGGCAAAGGCGAAGCCAGGCGAAGCGTTCCACTGGATCCAGCACGTCCCCAGAGGGAGTGCCAGCGTCTGCACCTGCTGCAACAAATAACAAATAACAAAGAAACAACAGAGGGTCCCTGAAATCTGGGAGGAAGAGAACAGGGAAATAACCACAGGAAAAATACAAAATCTTCCCCCTAGGGATATGAAACTATTGGTGATTCATCCAACAGACATATATAGTCCCACAGATTCAAAGTTTCGAATTTTTTTTATTATCAAAATTATAGCAAAGTGAAATACAGTAAAATTAACAACTGATTTTTTTCTTTTCTTTTCACAAGAATTCATGAACAGTTAAATTCATTATAGAAAACAACAAACATAGGCCCATACGAATAATACAAAACTAAATAAGAAACAAATACATTCAATATAAAAAACAAAATCTCACATAACACAACTGAGTCAAACACATTAACAATAAACAATACAGTGGAACAATAATATTATTTATAGAAAAAGGACAAACGCATAGAGACAAAATGCTGACGCGCGTTTCGAAACACTAAGACGCATACAAAGTTCCTTCTTCAGGGCGTAAGCTTTGGAATACTTTCAATATTGTAGGGCCATCTATGTGCGGTGAAGAAACCACCGGATATGTGGCATAGCGGCTCACAAGGAACAAAAGTTACATCTGCTGGAACAACAAGGCAAGGATTAAAAACTAACGAACTATTAAGAAAAACAAGTCAGAGCTTGACATAATCCTACGTGTATACCAACAGTGAGGAGTGAAATGAAGCTATCTACAAGTGTAAAGAAAGATAAACCAATAGCTAGAATACCTCAGCACCAATGAAACCACAACCCGTGAAGAATGCAGGGTGTGTAGAAGATAGATAAAACAGGATAAATGCAGCAGAATACATAAAATCGAATACCCAAAAATGAGAAATATTAGTAGGGTGAAAAGAAAAGAAAAGAAAAGAAATATGTACAAATATCATAGGGAGCCTACTCTAGGAGGTAGAGGCTTGAAGGGAAAATAAGTCTTCCTGCACTTGGCATCACCAAATGTCCATGACAGGCAGTATAATAACCATCTAGACAGGGCATACATAAATAGAAGGGGATCAAACACATGGCCCAGGATTAAAATGGAAGCAACACCTTAGTCTACACGATGGGGTGAGTAAGTTACCATGGCTTAATGATGGCCGGGGTATCTAAAAGATGCTCCAATAATTGATTGGCGATAAGGACCTCTAGTCGAATGATGATTTAAACCTCCAACGGTCCGCTACCCATGCCGGGATGCTTGTGGAGGATTAAAATGGTAACCATAAGCGCGTGTCCAGGCAAAAAAACTTTTATAAGCACAATAGTAAAATTGGAGTCTAGTGGAGGTGAGGCGAGTGATGCAAAACACAGACGTGACTAATATAGGGAGGGAACCAGATCCATACTTACAGGGAGAGGCAAAATGGGGCAGTCTCAGTCCGATGTGGTTGTAAGAAGCATAAATGAAAACAAGGGCACTGGGCGCTTCGATCCAAATGATCTGGATCTAAAAGTGAACAGGGCATAGTTAACGAATCATCCGGATAGAAGGAGAAATATAAACAACTGTCGCCCGGGAAAGTTTCGGCGGGCGATCAGAGGGAACGGAAATGGGGGCTGTTTACGACAAATGCATTCTAACTCAGAGCTTGCCTGAGTTAAAAGGTCAGTTGTCAAAGGTGCGAGTGGAGCCGTACACCTCCCCGGTCGCTCTGAAGTAGGCTCTAAAGGGTGCAGAAGATATACAGTTGGAGTGAATGGAGAGTGGGTGGGACTACCAAGCGTACTAGACAGAAAGAGTCTAAACATGTCAGGTGCGTAGGGAGATAATATTAGAGTGACTATGGGCGCCATATTGAAATCCTAATATGTCGCGCCTGCACACAAAATAAGGAATCAGAAAACAAAAAGAATAAATAAATATATGAGCCACAAGGGCGCTGGGCCCATCGGAATTAATCAGATCAGGCAGCATATGATGCTACATACAGCTGCACTGTGGAAAAGTAAAATAGAGAGGATTAAAGGCTTGAAGGGGACATCTAGTTAAAGGTAATGAAACCAAAAGATCAGAGGTCTAGATACAGCAAAGACCAAAGGATCAAGGAAGCTCACAATAAGGCATTCTCCCACGGAAGATGGTCATTGAGACCAGATGTGACAGTTTGGAGAGTATATATCCAATATACGTCTGGATCCATCAATATTTCCATCCATGGGATTAACCACTCTCTCCAAAATCATCCATCTAAGATCTAATTCAGAATGGCCATAGGTGCTACAATGCTCAACCAACGGGGCTCCTATCCGCCGGTACCTGATGGCTGACTTGTGTTCACTAAATCTCACTCTGAATTCTCTGCTAGTCTCACACACATACCCTTGGTTGCAGGGACAGAGAATCAGGTAGATAACATTAGATGTTCTGCAATTGTTCCTTTGTTTAAATAGATATTCCTTCTTTCTACATTGTAGTTCCGCTGTAACAATGGCGGAGCTACATGCGTAGCAATTACCGCATTTGTGTGTACCCAGGACAGGGTTGCTACCTGTAATGGATTTTTGGACAAACTCTCGTTCTGGCTTGCCCACAGATTTGACGAGAGTATTACGCAAGTTCTTGTTGCGACGGAACGCGAAAACTTGTCTAGGTAATGGGGAACCCTGTCCACAGTTAAGTATATGCCACTGAGAGGTGATGATTTGACGCAGTTTGTTATTAACGTTAGAGTGTCTGGTGATGCAGACCAGTTTGGCATCTTCTGTAGGTGGTCTGGTTTAAAAGAGGGCTTCTCTGTTGTAGTATTTCGCCCTGTTGTAGGCATCTCTAATCACTCTCTTAGGACACCCCCGATTGAGGAGTTTACTTTCACTCCGCATGTGCATCATTTACCCTGATAGAAGTACAGTTACTCTGAATTCAGAGGAACTGATTAAAGGGTATGCTATCTTTTTGACACCACGGATGATAGCTTTCATAGTGAAGGAGGGTATTCCGAGCAGTGGGTTTGGTGTAAAGAGATACCTCAATTCCATAGTCAGTGGCCTGGATCCAAATATCCAAGAACTCAATTCTCTCTTTGCTGGTATTAGGGATGAATTTAAGGTGTGGGTCACACAAATTGATCCAGAGTAAGAACTCAGTAAGGTGTTCATCTGAGCACCTCCAGATGAAGAAAATGTCGTCAATGAATCTGTTCCAATGGTGGATACTCTCGGAGAACGGCGCAACCTCGTTGAAGATGAACCTTTCTTCGAAGGCACCCATGAACGCCTTGTATTTGTGTGAAAACAGACCCATTGAATTCAAAATAGTTCTCCTGGAGTACAATGACCAGACATTCCAGGATGAATAACCGGTCGATCTGGTTATTGCTGTTATTGAGGGCCTTTTTTGCTGTTTCTAGGGCTTCCCTTTGAGGTATATTAGTATACAATGCTTCAATATCCATAGAGACAAGGGTCTCAATATGGGTATTGAATGCAATGCCTTCAATTTTATGGATAAGATGCCCTGTATCGTTCACATGGGAAGGAAGGTTGGAAACAAGAGGCTTCAGGAAAACATCCACGTACTTAGATAATGGTTCAGTAATGGAACCAATGGTGGATACTATAGGTCTGAAAGGAGGCCTCCTGGTGTCCTTATGAGTTTTTGGTACTCTGTAAAGTATGGGAATCCTCGTGAAGGGTTTATTCAGATACTCAAATTCCAAATTGCATATGGAGCCTCTATCCAGGGCATTTTGGGTAATGGTAAGGATATTGTTGTAATTTCCCCACTTGGTATGTTCCCCCCACCCCCTCCCTTTAATCGCAAATGGTACAGTCGTGGAATCTTGAGATGAAGCCTACCTTAGAAGGTTGATGAGGCTGGCTTCAGATGAGCGATGCTGTTTGACTGACAAGCTGAGGATGCATTTATGGAGTTAACGAATAAAGAAGTTTATTCTACTTACCTGCGTGGTCACTTACTACATTTTGGCGACGAGTTACAAGGGATGCTGTGACAGGGACGGCGATGCATCCTCCCCTGTAGATTTTCGGCTTGCAGTGGGTGAAGATCAGGATCTGGTCTGGTGGTACAGCATCTGTGTAGTGAGGATAGTGAAACAACAACAGCGGTGAGGCGTAAATATTGGGCCAGTGGACCGTGGAAGTTTGTTGATGTCACAAGCTGATTTGACCTGGGGTCTCACTGAGGGTCCGGAGCGAATGAGGACTGAAGCTTTTTCACATGGTGTGGAGCGAGAAACCAAATGTAAGCAGCGGTTCTGGTAAGCGACGGCACAACGGCTGTGAGGCTGAGCGTTTAAGAGAGCCCGGGGCACTTTGTGTGAAGAGAAGCGCTGCATTAAGGTGAAAGCATTCCCAAGGTAGTGGCAGACATCCGTTAACAATAAGCCACGCTGTACCAAGCAGTTGTGAGGAGATATTGGGAATTTGCGAGGCAGTGGTGCGAGAAACGACGCAATCAGTGGTTAAACTAATTTTGAGGCGGCGCGCGAGGGAAGCTGAGTCGCAATGGTGAGCGAAGGTCTATAGCTCACTGAGGAGGCAGCAACTTCGAGGCAGTGCGTGGCAGCTGGGAAAATTGTAGCCGGATAACAACGGGGCAGTGTATCGCACCTGGGAAAATCGTAGCCGTACACGGACTAAGTATTGCTAAGGAGTTTGCAATCATTTACCTCGAAACGAGCGGCGCTGGAATCCTTCCCTGCGTGCGGCGGAAGCAATCTGAGGTGAGGAGCTTCCTGTCAGTGGTGGAGGCGACGCCCTTCCAAGCACACAGGCCAACCGGTCTTGAAGGAGGCGGTGTTTCTTCAGAGGAAAAAATTGTAAACACAGTCATAGAAAAAGGACTGCTACTGAGATTTTTTTTGTTCACACAGATTTGGGGAGGAAAAAAACAGTCATAGAAAAGGGACTGCTTTCGTTTGGAATTAACAGTGCCTAACGTATAGTTTTGGAGGAATAAGTGGGAGGCAGTCTTCGAGGGTGGTCAAGCTCATATCATAGGAAGGAATTCAAATATATAAAAGGACCAGTATAACCCTTGCACCCAGATTTTAAACTGTCACCTTGGGGAAGTTGTGCATTATACCACAGGCCTTCAGTGTGATTGTTGTAATTCTTTAGGGGTGTTTAAGTGTGCAAAGGCGTTGTAGTTCACTTTCAGGGAGACATGGCGGGTGCCGGAATGAGTCAACCTCCTCCATTTTTGAATGATCTAGGGGAACCAGAAATTCCGTGGAGGAGATGGGTTGGTATTTTCAAATCGTATTTGATTGCCATTGGGGGCGGAAACTTTTCAAACATAAGAAAGCAGCATATTTTGTTGCACAACCTGGGCATACAAGGCAGGAAGGTGTATGAAGATGTGACAGGGAGGTTGGTTGAGGACGATCCCCTGGAGGAAGAGGAAGGAGTAGATGTGTATGAGTATACATTGAGGAAATTGGAGGCGCACTTCAAAGTTAAAATAAATGTGGTCTTAGAGAGACACAAGTTTTTCAAGCGCAATCAAAAGAGAGATGAGAAAGTGTCCTCCTATGTTGCAGTGTTGCGTGGGATGGCTGCCACATGTGAGTTTGGTGCCCTCACTGACTCCCTTATAAGGGACCAATTGGTGAGATGCACAAATGGCGAGAAGGTGCAAGAAGAACTACTCACAAGGAATCCTGCTCTAGAAGATCCGGTCAAAAGGACCCCAGGACTGGTACCTTTTGGTCCTTATTGACTATTATTCCAGTTGGATATCTTGCAAATTTGTGAACACAATCAATACAAAGACACTTATAGAGTTCATGAGCGAAATATTCTCGAGAGAAGGAATTCCCTCCACCCTGGTTACCGACAACGGGGTACAGTTTGTGTCGGAGGAGATGAGAGAGTTCCTTAAAGACATGTCCATATCACATGTACGCACACCCCTATATTGTCCTAAAGCTAACGGTAAGGTGGAGAGGGCTAATAGGATGATAAAGGAGTGCATACAACTGGCAAACAAGTCAGGGATAGCTATTGAGCCTGCTATTAGAGACATGCTATGGGCATACCACACTACACCCAGTCTCTCAACGGGACATTCACCCTTTGAATTGTTGAGGGGAAGGAAGGCAGGCACAAAGTTGTCCCCGAACTGGTTGTGTCCAAAGGAGAGGGTAGTGGTCAACACGAGTGAATTCAAAGAAAAAACTGATACCCGGCAGAGAAAGTACCAGGAGTGGTATGACAGGAGGTGGGGGGTACAGGAGAAATCCCTCAGTCCAGGACAAAGAGTGTACATCAGGAAACCAGAGATACTGGGAGGTAGTGGGGGAAAATACTACTCTCCGGGTAGAATTAAGGAGGTCAAAAGAAATGTGGTAATCCTGGAGGATGGGAAGAAATGGAGCATGGACAGGGTGGCGTTGGACGAGAGTGGGGGGATCCACAGAGAGGACAACAGGGCTCAAGGACAAGGAGCTGGGGTGGAGAAGACACAAATCAGGAAAGGGTACCGCCAAAGGTACACTCCAAGCTGGCAAAAGGATTTTAGTATGGGAGACCCAAGTCAAACATAAAGCTCTCATACTTAGGTCCATTTCTGAGCCCGGGGCACGAAGGGAGGCTTTTGTTGTTGTTCCTTCTCATCCCCTGGATGAGGTCCTTGCCCCCGACTGGCTGTTAGGGAAGGAAGATGTGTTGTAATTTCCCCACTTGGTATGTTCCCCCCACCCCCTCCCTTTAATCGCAAATGGTACAGTCGTGGAATCTTGAGATGAAGCCTACCTTAGAAGGTTGATGAGGCTGGCTTCAGATGAGCGATGCTGTTTGACTGACAAGCTGAGGATGCATTTATGGAGTTAACGAATAAAGAAGTTTATTCTACTTACCTGCGTGGTCACTTACTACAGATATCTGTTCTGATTCTTTGCTCTGGGTATGTGGTAACCTTAAGATAGTGTTCAGGTACCTCTAGCATACGTTGAATCTGTTCTTTATAATCACTGCTGTACCTCTGACCTTGTCGCTTGGTTTAATAGTGACCTCCTGAATGGAAGATAAGTTCTTAAGGGCTTGGTATTCATGGTAACCAAGGTTGTATGGAGATTTGGGAACAAACCTCATCATGGCTTGGATTTTGTTGTACACTATGCGTTCAAAGATACCCACTTCAGGGCCCACTTCATCCAAAGTGGGGATAAAAGTGGAATCTGGCCGTAAACCCGATCTATTGACGGTACATGGCAAGGGTCTGTTGTCAAAAAAAAATTCTCAGTCTAATCTTCCTAAAGAATGACTGAATGTCACGATTCATTTCAAACTTGTTGAGATGGGTATTATGGACAAAAGATAGTCCACGCGCAAGTAAATTCATGGAAGGTTCATCAAGATAGGTACGTGAGAGATTAAATATGGGAATAGGATCCATATGTGATTGGGGGATCATTCTCTCCAGTATTGTTTCTGCCTGGTCTCAAGGAATTGAGGGGGAGTGTCCTGATGATGATATCGGCCCCTTTCTTGGGCTCTGTACCTCACTCGAGATGTTCCTCGTCGGTTCCCTAAAAAACGGTTGCTTTTATTCTGACCCTCAAAAGGTGTTCTCCTGCCTCTGTATGCATCAGAATTGCTAGAACTTCCCTCCCCCTCGGATTCGGAAGTGTCTGAAAAGGTAAGCATTTTTCTATTTGTCCAATGTTGGTAGTCACCTTGGTTACCTTGGTCCCTAGAGGTGTTATAAAATTGGGCTCCTAGATATGGGAACACTTTCTCCTCCGAAAAGTACCATATATCCTTCTTAAGTTTGTCGTTTTTTCTTTTGATAAGGTAGTCACTAAAATAGTTAAGTTCTAGGTTAACTTCATCAATCTTCTTTTTGGCTTCTTCAACGGGGTTGTTCTTTCTAAGAATTTCTTCAATTTACATTATTTCTTTGAGCAGAGTTTCAACTACCTCTCTGGCAGTCTCAATAATAAAGATCATGAGATCTCTGGAACAACGATTTGCGATAAGTAACCACTTTTCCAAAAACTGCTGCGCCTTGATGTTGAGTGTGCCTGTTGTGTCCACACCCCTTCCCATTCATCCAAAATCAGGCAAGCCATTTAGAATTCCCAAGAAGTGGAAAGGCACCCCTCCACAATCTCCCACCCACACTGTGTCTCATATCTCCATGACTCCACCTCCACATGCCACTACACCACCTGGTCCAAGCAGCCCTCCGGCTTGCCAAGCCACTGATAGCTCTACCTCAGCTGGTCCGCTCTCTCCCCTGTCAAGTGCCCCGACAGTCCCCGAGACACAGCCAGCTCCCAGTCCGCCTGACAGACATGTCTGATGGTAGTCACCCTCACACACCTGTCTCTCACACAGGTGGGCCTGTACTGCACGTTGTTACCCCCTGACTGTGTTGCTGACCATGGAAAGGTACAGTCACACACATTCCCTGTGCAGCCTCTCCTGGTCATACCCTGCACATCGTTTTTGCCACTGGCCTTGTTGCTCTTTGCTGTGTTCAAGTATTCCCTGTGCAGCTTCTCATGGACATACTCTGCCCTTTGCCCTGGCCTCTGGCCTTGTTGTTCACTGCTGTTTTGCCCTTGCCTGTGCAGCTTCTCATAGACATACTCTGCCCTTTGCCCTGGCCACTGGCCTTGTTGTTCACTGCTGTTTTGCCTTTGCCTGTGCAGCTTCTCATGGACACACTCTGCATTTTGTGCCTTGCTCTTCTCTACTCATGGTGCCTATCTGTGCAATATGTGAATAAAGACAGTTGCTCCTGTTGTCTGTT
Organism: Triturus cristatus; assembly: GCF_964204655.1. Lineage (NCBI taxonomy): Eukaryota > Metazoa > Chordata > Amphibia > Caudata > Salamandridae > Triturus > Triturus cristatus. Next base: position 749,354,761 of record NC_140581.1, read on the forward strand.
TTGTCAGTGTCCTTACTGAATAAAGTTATTTTGCTGTGTGTATATGGTTTACTGTGCCACTTCAACATAGCCAATGTCTTGGCTCACTTACTCTATTTTTTACAGGGGTGACAGGGACTTCAGTTCTTCCTGACCCAGATACTTGTGGGGGCAATGATGTCAGTTTTAAATGGAAGGCAGTTGTCATTTTCTTTATTTGTTCATGTTGGCTATGTTATACACATGTCAGGTTGGGGGGCTCTGCCAGCACAGAGTGGGATTCTATCCACAGTATTGCAGGCAGGCTGGCAGGGTGATCATGTATGTGTATTCTTCCTTTATATGTGCCCAGTGGTGTATGTGTGTGGTCATCTTGTGATGGCCAGTCATCCTACTCCCATGGCTTACTTTCAATGTGTGCTCTTGGATGGTCAGGATGTGTGCAGTGTGAAGGTGTTGAGTTGATGTGTGCATGCTCCTGCACTGTCAACTACACACACGTGTCACCCAGGAGTTGTATGCCTGTTGTTTTGATTGTTCAGCCCTGTGGATGTGGTTGTATGCACATGCGTGTGTTGTATGTTGTGCACTGTGCAGTGTGTTGGTGTGTTCTTGCAGTTCTTGCTGACTCCTACTTGTTGTTTTTTTACTTGTGAGTATGCAGAGTGTGTGACTGGCAAGTCAGTGTTGTGTTTTGTTGTTCATCCATGTGTCTTGATACTGTTTGTACTCACTTTGCAGACCTGCTGCTCCACACTGCCATTGTGGTTGTGTTTTCTCATTTATTGCTGTCACATGGTGCCTTTTTGCCTCCAGTATGGAATGGTGTGTCATTCCATCCCCTATCTGTGCTTCAGATGCCTACCCTTTGTGAGTCTGCACTCCTTCTCTTTGTGTATGGTACACTCCTGCCATGTCCCCTACTGACATGCAGTACACTTCACTTTGATGTCAGCTGTCCCCTTGGTTTACATGTGTGTGTGCCTCCCCATCACTTCATTTGTGACACTGGCTTTGTGGTGCAGTTCTTTGGCCAAGATCAATGTGTCAGTCAGTGCATTTTGCCAATGGGTTGCAAGTGATGTTCTTGTGCTGTTTGGCAGTCATGGTTGCTCCTATGCAGTTCAACTGTGTGTGCTGCCCAGTCCGCTGGTCAAGTTGTTTCTACCTTTCTGTCCCAGACTTGTGCATCTGCTGGTGTTGTGTTGAATGTAGGTGTGTTGGGTGTGGTATTGCTTCACTTCCTGGGTGTGCTGTTGGTGTTGTGTGGGTTGATGTTATGTCACTCATGTCTGTGTGTGGCTGGTATGCTTGGTGTGCACACACTGCTTGTTGTGCATGCAGTGCTGTGTGTGTGTGTTGGCTTTTCATTGCCTGGTGTGCATTCCCTGATATCATGCTGTGTTTGATATGTGATTTATTTGCCTGTACATCTGTTGTTTGTTTGATGTGGCTGTGTTGTTCTGTGATGGTGCACTTCTTGTCTGTGTTGTGGTATGTTGTCTGTGCATTGTTCCTGAGTGATGATGTTGTGCACTCCTGTTGTGTCTGTGCTCTCATTGCCTTTCCACAGTTTAGCTGCACAGGGCATGTCTGTTCTTGTTGTGTTTCTGTGTGTGTTTCTGTTGGGTTATGTGTTTGTCTGTTGTTTTTGTGCAGACATTTTTTCTGGCATCCCTGTGTGTGGGTGATGTTTGTGGCTACCCCCAGGGGTTGTGACTGTATGTCTGTGTATTGACTGGCAAGTATTGCCAGCCTTCAGTGTGTTTGACACTGGTGTTGTGTGCTGCTGGTGTGAGGGGGCTATGTGTCTAGATTCCTACTGGTGCTTGGCAGGCATGGAGTGTGTCAATGGGCCATGTGTGTTGTGCTGGTGGTTTACTCCTGTGGAGTAGTTGTATACATGTGTGGCTGTTCACAGTTTGACTTCCGGGCCTTCCTTTCATCCTTGTGCCTATGCATGGTTTGCCTTGCTGTCTCCCTGTGTCGTTGCACTGAGCTGTCTGTGATTTGACTTCACTCACTGTGCCAGCCATGTGTGCTTTGATGGTCTGAGGGTGTTGTTCTATGTTCCTTTTCTTGATGAGATGTACACATGCTTGTTGTGTGTCTCCATGGCCTTCCATTTGTGTGCACCCCACTTTGGATTTCCTATTTGTTGTACTCCATTGCTGTTGGCATGTGGTGTGTATATGTGTCTGTGTGTCAGTATGAGGTATGTCTGTGTGACTTGGCAGGCTGTGTGTCCAGTGGGATGTTTGTTCCTTGTATGTGTGTGTGTGTGTTCATTTGGTACTTGTACTCATTTTTCTTGCCCTGAGTGTTGTGTTGTTGTGGTGTGTGTGTTTCCCTGGCCCAGTGCTACTGTGCTGTGTGTTCCTGTGCAGCCAATCCTGCTGTGGCTGTCTCCCTGGTTGTTTGGTGTGTGGTGCAGGGTATGGATTCACCTGGCTTTTTGTTGTGCATGGGGGTGCACAGGAGGGTCACATGGCATGTAACTTCAGAGGGTGTGCAAGTGTGTGGTGGGTGGAGGTGTGACCCTGTGCTCTTTGTGCCCTGCCCATGCCTGGCGCTGGCCCTGCCATCAGCATTGTGCGCATGTATTTCCTTGTGTTCACTGCTACGGTGACGTGACCGGGACATTGCTGCATGATCGCAGAATATGTGTGTCCAGGATGCGGAGGGGTGACTTGGCGGCAGGTGGGTCATGTGTGGGTGCCCTTGTGGATGTGTTCCTGTCCCCACCAGTGTGTCTGCTGTGGATTTGGACCCTGTGTCAGCCCATGTGTTGTGTGTTGTGTTTGTGGTATTGCGTACCTGCGGCGGTGTCCATGGCGGTCCATGAGTTGCTGGTGATGTAGCAGGTACAGCACCGGAAAAACGTGTAGAGCTGGGTCCATGGCGGTCGGGACCGGGTGGTGTGGAACGGGACTCTGGTTTTGCGCTCCGCTGTCGAGCTTCCACCATCTCTGGTTGGGAGGTTTCTCCGCTGCAGTGCGACTGGTTGTTTGGGGCATCCTAATTTGTGGAGCATCATTCCGCACAGCGGTGAGTCTCCATTGGCTCCCACCGCCGTGGTGGCGGGTGCTCTTTGATGGCGGTGCGCGTCACACCGCGGCAGATAAAAAATGGGCTATGTTTGGCCATACTAATATTGCGGCCGTGAGGACTGCTGTTTGCGGGCTGAAAAATGCATTTTTCCATACCGCCAGCCCACCATCCTAATAGACCCCTAAGAGAAGAGTTTCCCAATTAACTAGGTCGAATGCTTTTTCTGCATTGACCGTCATTATCAGGTAGTTTATTTGAATTAAAAAAATCAAGCGCTTGGACCAGGAACCCAGTGTTAGATGATATGTGTCTGCCAGAGACGAACCCCGTCTGATCTTTTTTGATAATCTTCTGAGCTATTGGAGAAAAACGATTTACCCAAATCTCCATTAAAATGTTATAGTCAACATTCAGCAAACTAATTGGTCTGTATGAATAAACATTTTAGGGCACTTATCTTTTTTAACAAAACATATTATCGTTGACTCCTTAAAGATACAAGGAACTTCTTCCCCCACTCTTACAAAATTGAATAACTCCAATAAGAAAGGTGTTAATTCTTCTGAAAATACCTTGTAAAACTCTGTGGGTAAGCCATCATTTCCTGAAGCCTTGCCACCCTGCATTGAAGCAAGGGCACCCTTAATTTTGCTTGAGGTAATTTCAGTATGTACCTCAACTCCCTGATCAGGTGTCATACACGGAAGATCCATATAGATAATCAATTTTGCTGGTCTGCATCTCTGAAGCTCCCGCCAGACTCCGCAGTATTTGCAGCCCAGGAAGAGGATTTCCAGACATCTCAGAGGCCGACCCAAGTCCCCAGCAAAACTGAGACCCGCAGCCCTCATGAGTAGCGTGGAACCGGAACTCCTGGTCACCGTGCACTTTTGCAAATGCATTGACTTCTTGACGTTTCTTGAAGTTGTGCTTGGGCTCACTTGTAGCCCCTACCTCGAGCACAGAATCCACCGAAGATTGTTGGCCTAGTCACCCCGAGTGATCCGTAGGCCACCATTTTGTGTTTCGTCTTGAGGTCCCTTTGTGATCCCTGGTCTGTCAACTGGTGGGTCCCTGAGGGGGTAACTTTGATTTTCCTTGGGCTTGTCTAGTTGCTCCAGACATGCCCGGCTCCCTACCAAGTGGTAAATCCCTCAGACCTTGCTGGTCTGCACTGAAGCATTTTTCTCCTTTCTGCGTGGGTTGCTGTTGCCAAGGCTTGTTGTGTCCAATCCGGGCACCGACACTGCAGAACTCGACATCCTTTGTGGGACAGCTCGAATCCAGCTCCTGGTTGTCCTCGACACCTCCTGGTCCTCGTGGCTGAAGAGTCAAGCTTCACCTCCTTCACCTGAAATCACCCAACATCCGTGGGCATCCACCTATCGCCTTCCTGGTCACTGGCAAGTGACCCAAACTCTGTCCCCTCTGCTTTCAGGTTCTTCTCGTTTTTGATCCAGGCTTGGATCTCTTCGGACACTTCGCATCTTCCCAGCAGCAGCACTTCTTTGCCAGCTCCCATTGAAATCGACGACGCGATCCGACACCATTTGACACCTATGCACCCGGCTTCCCTGGGTGAGGTAACTCGAGTACTCCAGTGCTCCCGTGGGTGTTGGCTCTAGAACTTCCTAAGTGCCAAAGGGTTTGGTCCTGACTCAATTGTAAGTGTCCCTAATCTTTAAAAATTCTAACCGCGACTTTCCAGGGGAAGCTAACGGGAGCTCGCAGCTCTGTTCTCACACTGCACACGGCCCCCGTGGGTCCCTTGTGTCATTACCTTGGGTGGTTCCTTTGGGTCCCAGTGATTTTACAGTTTTTAACTTTCTAGTTAAGTCGTGGTTCTTATACCACTATTTTAGCATATGGTTTGACTCGCGCCTAGTGTAATTGTGCTTATTACTGTGATATTTGAAGTGTAACTTATGTGTTTTGACCTCTTGTCTCATAAAGAGACTAGGAGGGTGTTTTTAGAAATAAATACATATATTTTATATATATACCTGGTGTGGTTGTCTTTCATTTAGGCACTCAAGAGATTATGGACTGGTAAAACAAGCTGCTTTACATTCCTTCAAGACTTAGCCTGAAGGCTGCTCTCCATAGCTACCACAAGGATAGCTTTCAATAAAGGTTGTCTTTAACCTATAAACAATAAGGGGTTGTTTGGACTGGTACAGGGTGCCCATTATAACTAGTGGACAGTATATACCAAGCCAACTTCTCTCAATCGTCTTCAGAACTAATGGGACTGGTTATTGGGGCTAATCCTCGACGAGCTTTCTGCGCACGCTCAGCTCTTGCTGTCACAGAAGCTATCTTCTGCTGTGTAGTGCGAATTTTAGTCTTAGGGGCCATATTTAAATCTGGTTGAGCCAGTGCATTAGTCATTTTTAGATGTTTTCCCATTCTGAGCGGGGTTTGTTTCTACAGATAAACCCCACACTTCCCAGCACAGCCCAATTCCTGGGAAAAGTTTTGGCTCCTCAAATTTTGTTTTTTTCTCTTTTTTTTCCTCTCCTTTTTCCTCCTTTCCCTCCTCCTTACTCCCAAGTCTGCTTCTTCAGTGAAAGCAACATTCAGTCACAATAAAAAGAAATAAAAGGGGGGGCGAAAAGAGTCCAACTCTCTTAATTTTACAATTCCTTCTTTGTTCATATGCAGTAATATCTTGTTGCCGCCTTCTACTCCCTTTTACTCCCAGCATGCTTACTCGCTGTAGCTGATGAGATCTCGCTTTCCTTTGGAGTTTTGCACCTTGCACCTTTCACCTTTTACACCCGTATATGAAAATTATTAAATTTAAATTGAGATCTTATTTCTTAGTTTGTTGAATCTTGTTAAGTTGTTGGTTTTTCTGTAAAGAAAGTAAAACATATTTTTATTTATTTTATTAAATTTGCATATGGGGTGGGGTGGGGTGAGTGTTTGGGATGGAGTTGGGATTTGGATGGATCTTTTAGATATTTTTGAAAGGCGTTTTGTTGAATACTTACTTTAGTAGCTAGATGGTTTTAGGAAGTGATCTGTTATTTTCTGGTTGTTTTGAAAATTATCTGTAGTGGAAACATAAATAGAAAAATATATAATTTAATTTTTCGAGTAGGAAGCGTATTAGTTTTTGAATATTAGCTTAACTGTTATTTTATAGATGGTAATTTACTTTCTTTTTGAAGAGTGCAATAGCTTTTGCTTTGATGAAGTCCTTGATTGTGATAGAAATCCGGTAGAGTTTCAGCTTCCTTATTGTTTTTGGTTTAAGGTGTAAAATAAGAGTAAGTTATCTTTCTTTATATGGGGCAGAATTTCAAGCCCCTTGCGCCACTTTTGCGTCCGTTTTAACATGAGAAAAGTGACGCAAAAGTGGCGCAAGGGGCAATCTGCCCCATAGTGTTTATTTAAATTTTTGTTTAATCTCTTCGGTTCATTTTAATATTGTGTATTTTTATTGGTTGCTTTTTATTGTCTTAATTGTTTTGGTAGTTATTTTTCTTGTATGGTAAACGCTAATTAAGAGTCAGGTTTTTTTTCCCCACATGTTGAATTATTTAGATGTGTATTATATTATATATGAAATGCAAAAAAAATTGTTTATATGATGTAACTCTATATTTTAAATTGTTATTAATAGTGTGTTTATTATCTAATGTTGTAATTATGTTTTACTATTTCCGAAAATTATGTATTTGGTTTTATTATATATGCAATGTATGTTTATGTATTTAACTATATTTATGGTGTTTCATTTTGTGTGTTTTCTCTATTTTTGAATTGTAGATTAGTTTTTCTAAATGATAATATTGCTGTCTATATTTTTGTTATCAATATTTTGCACATGTATATTTTTGAAGAATGTTTGATAATTTATATAACGATAATTATGTGTTCGATATTTGTGTCATCGATAATTTTACTAGACAATATTTTGGGCTCGATAATAGTGTATTTTTTTAATTAAGTATACAGTATCGATATTAGGGTTGTTGATATTTTTGTGTCGATAAAAATGTAGGTCGATAATGTGTCTGACCATATTATGTCAGTGATTTCTAGGAAGAGCAATGGCAGGGTAGGGAAATAACAAGGTATGTTTATGGGTCACTCAAACCAAGGGCCCCATTACGATGGCGGGCGGACAAACCATAACGGAAAATGGGACGGACCGCCAGAGGTGCGGCAGTCCCGAGAGGCCAATTAGGATGTGACCGCCACCCTGGCAGTCACATCCAGCATCTTTAACATTGCGGCGGGCGGTGCTGTAAGAAGCACCCGCCGCAATGTTAAAGTGGCATGTTGTGCATTGCCATGCACAACGTGACAGGCACCGCGCAGTGCCTGCCACCTTGTACGTGGCAATGAAGGGGGGTACCTATGCAGCCAAAAAAAACACCAACCCCTCCGGGGGCCCGCAATGGGCTCCCAAAGTGATTTACCGTATGCCTTTCCATGGCAGAGTGCTGGTGCTACTGCTGCAAGGCCTGCGTGGTAACCCACCCCAACCCCCGCCCCGCGTATCCACTTAGTGCTTCCAACCCCATGGGGTGGACGGTGAGGTTGCAGAAGGGCCACCTTTCCCCAACAGACACCCTAAAAGACTGAGGGAGCATTGCTGTGACTGGCCCTTGCAGCCCCACCATTCAACGTAAACTGGAGCCAGGCCCCACAAAGGGATGCCAAGTAGGATTGAGCAGTCTGAAAGCAAAAGCTAACTCTTATTCTCCAATACAAGAACAACCAACTTAAATCATAGCCAGCCATCTAATAGCTAAAGGAGAGAACCACATCAACAAACCTTTATGTATAGTTGGATAGCACAGATAGCCCACTTCTCACTCCTTCTCAACGACTTTTCTCCTACTAACCTAGTGGGCAGCCTTATAATGCCTGAAACGATTTTCACTCCCATCCATGTCTACAGGAAGGGTGTCAGGGAAGCTCTCATTTTCAGAAGAACTAAAGGAAGGCAAGAGGAAGTTGGCTCAGGTGAACTCAGATAAAACAATGGCCACAATAACCCTAGATACCCTCTTGTCTGAACTCAAAAACTTCTATTGGCACAGTGGAATCTACATCAATGGAGGAGATACGGGAAATACAATTCTTGTATTTGGAACTCGTTCTCATTAAGGCCTAACTGACTGGTGCCTCAGACATAACTGACTCCATCTCCCATCTTCCAAGTGGCAGTTCCAGAGATGTTACCATCTTCATCCACATAAGCTTCTAAGCCAGGGTACTGAAATCCTGGATTGACCTTCATGGTCACTAAGTCTTTTATAAACTATCTCCCCAGCAGCGCATCTTGTGTATAGGATTTATCTATGCATCGGACACTGCAAAAACTCCCTTCTTTGCCTCACCAAATGGAGTCTTAATGGAAATAGTCTGAACTCCACTACTGATCAGTGGGGATTAGAATCGTTCTCTTGATTCAGTAATAGAGTGCTCCAGCAGGCCCTAACTCCAATACGGAACTGATAAAGGCCTACGGAATGATCTAGTAGTGGTTTTAAATGCTGTCTCAATGGCGTACCCTTTCCTCCAACCTACAGGTTTGGCCACCTCATTTAGAGTCAGGATGATGTTTGTTGTGTAGACAGCATAGACTACTCCATCTCCATCGCCTACGCACACCTCCAAAGACCCTATGGAGCAAGGGCCGTAGAAGGTTTGTCCATGTTCCCCCCACCGTATTTAGATTGGACAGACATATGGCCAGTATTCGCTGCCCATCACCTCTGAGAAAAATGTGGCGGTAAGGGACAGTGAAAACTTTTAAATGACCCCTATGCCATGGGTGAATTCTCCTATGGGGAGGAAGGGTCCAATTTATTATTTTACTTTCAAAAAGTAAATCCTCCTTCGGGATTATAAAAAAGGTTGCACATTTCAAGTTTGGTTCCATTGTGCTGATGGAGACATCTGTCAGACATTTCTAAATACAGGGAGCGGAGTACCCTCACCATGGTGGGAGTAAAGCCATGGCGACAGTACTTACTCTGTCCCCATTAATTTAAATCAGCACCGTAATCTTCGATCTTTCCTTGGTTGACTCCTGGTACATCACATATCCTAAAGATTGAGACTACACTTTCTTATTGTTTACAGATGGAACAGAATCCAGGATAGATTTTCCATGATTCATACCAAAGTTCTTCCCTCAGTTTTCAGCTGCTCAATAGAAGTCTTCAGCTTCACCCACCATGCCTGATCAAACTGCAACTTGACCTGAATCTCCTAACTCCAAAAGAAAGAAAGGACATGAGGACCAGATACTTTAAAACTGAAGCATCTGGAGGAAAAAAAAAACAAATACACTATCCTAAAGATTTGAGATCTTAAATCAGGATTGTTTTCCTAATCGCAAGCCTTATGCGCTGCTGGCAGTACTGACATGCAAAGTCTGCTGATGTAATATGCCTCTGCATGAAGCAGACACCAACACAAACTCGGTGTATTAATGGAGGCTGAAATATCCCACCTGCAAAGTGATTATGGATCGGATCCCTCGGACTGCCCGAGACTACAAGAAATACAAACGTACACACTGCTCACTAGCAGGGCAGAGGAAGCTCTAAATCAGCTTAAACAATGCCATTATGAACAAGGAGAAAACGTCAATAGAATTGTTGCTATGCAATTGATACAAAGGGAAGCTAGGCACCCTGTTCACCAATCTAAGGCTGACGACAAAGTTGTTTGCTTCTTTATATTACATATTGTACACGTCTGAAACCCCGACTAACGACTGTGATGGAAACTCATTCATGCCTGAGATCCTACTCCCATGCTTTGAGTAGGACATGCAAGTACTGGATTTGGACATCACTGATAAATAGATAATAGAAGCAAATAAGGTGATGCACCTAAACAAGGCACCAGGTAAAGATTGCTTCCCAATCAAATATTATAATATTCTTGCCTAGATGCTCAGTCCCACTGGTCGAAAAATGTCCAGAGAGCCCCAGAAGGATTGACGTCAGAATTAAAGAAGGCATTTTTATCTCTCATTCCCTCAACACTTCAAGAGAAACATCACTTTCTTAATACACAAATCTCAAGTAGGATTTGTGCAGGGCGGATTATCACACAATCACATGCAAACACTTCTACACCTGTTGTGGAAAACCTGACGGGACAAAGATCAGAAGTTAGCACTCTCCCCTGATTTCAGGAAGGAATTAGACAATGTGGAATGGAGCTACCTTTTCCACAAAATGTACAGGATGGGTATTGGCCCACAATTCATCCAGATGATACAGTGACTCTATACTTCACCCACGCCTGTGATCAACGTTCTTCTCAGATGCTATAACCATAGGCTGTGACATGAGGCAAGGATGCCCCTTGTTACCCTTCCTCTTCTTAATAGCTCTTTAAAGGCTTGCAACTGCTCGAAAACATTTGGAAGACATTCAAGGAATCAACACTATAGCTGGGGACAAATACACAGATGATATTCTTCTTGCTATAGCTACTAGCATTGATGTCCATCATATTGGGATACCACTATTCTGGCTGACATGAATGAACAGGGAAGGGATTATCACAGTATAGCAGGTCATTTCTGTAGAGGCTGTTAAATACATTGCATTTAGGAATTTGACCTGCCTCGTCCCAATTCCTGACAAATGAATTAAAGGTTGAAAACCACCTCACATGATGAAATATCCTTCATTTCAGATTCCACTCCTATCTAAAAAAGTGAGGTACCTATAGGAATCTCATTAGCGGTTTAAACATCACGGTGACTGATGTCCCCTTTTCCAAGCCTTCAGCATGGTATTTACAGGCAACCAATTTTGTTGATGAATGGAATTAACTCTTGGCCACTCATGATAAGGGCCTAAGAAAAGCCAGACTCAAGCTTAGATTCTTCAAAATTCTCCATGACTGGCACTGGGCACCATACAGGTAATTTATAACAAATCAGATGTCAAACTCGAACTGTTGATACTGTAGTAGTCCAGATGGGGACATAGCCCATGGGCCAGATGTACGACCAATTTGCAAGTGCACAATCATTCGCAAACCGATTTGCGCATGCAAAAGTGGCCGTATGCAATGTACAACAGGCACTCACAAAACCAAATTTTGCGATGTGAATGAATACCGACTCACAATAAAAGTGACTGGTGTTTTGCATTTCAAAAATAGCGACTCGCAAATTGCGAGTCTCTAATCACAATGAACAGAGCAGTCGCAAATAGCGACCATGCGCAAAATGGCCTGTTTGTGCATGCAATTTACCATAAATCAGGTGGTAACCAGGCCCAACCTACAAAAACAGGCCCAGAATGCATCAGAAATCTTTACACAATGGCTGCCCAGTATGTGATAGCTAGGAGGACGCAGATGCTGGCTGCTCAGCAGAGGAGACAGGAGAGGATATTCAGAGTCAAGCTAACCTTGTTTGAGAAGACAGACGAAGAGATATATGACCAGTACAGGATGAGTAGCACTGTCTTCCTAGATCTAATAAACACCTTGAAGCCACAACTAGAAAGCTGATCCCTGTGCAGCAATACAATCCCCACACATGTGCAGGTGTTGTGCTCCCTCCACCTATTGGTCACTGGTAGCTACCAAGATGTCATTGCAGTGGCTGGAGGTGTGTCGCAGGCTGTACTTTCACATTTCCTACACAATTTCCTAGATGATAATGATAATGACATTTCAAGAGTGCGCTGCTACCTCAGAAGAGGTGGATATGGGCATTCCACAATTGTGCTGTTTGTCAGTGTGGAACCCGCAAGACTCTGAGGTAGTTGGACCTCAAGGCTTGTTCCTGATGATATATCAGCTAACTTTGCCTGAGATAGCCAGGCCCCAAGTATCTGGTGGCTCTAAAGACCAAGATCAATGACTTGAACTCAATCCTCCTGGTAACCGGAAGCCAGTGGAGCTATCTCAGGTGGAGGGAGATATCATGTAGGAAGGGCACCTGCCGAATCAGTCTAGCTGCAGCATTCTGAATTATCTTAAGCCTGCAGACAAGGTAAGCAGCCAACCCCATGTACAAGCTATTAGAGTAATCCAGTTGTGAGGTCACCAAAAACCAGACTGTAATCTTCCGGCATTCCTCCAGTAGAAAACATATGAATTTCCAAATGGTTTTTAGTTTCCAAAAGCACATGGAAGAAACGTAACTCACCTAAGTCTTAAAGGAAAGGTGTTTGTCCCGTCTGAATCCCAAGTTTCTAGCTGACTCCACCGGAGTCGGTGGTGGATTCCGCTCTGAAAACCACCAGAGGTTTGGTGGTGGAGGTGAGACTGACTGAAGAACAAGGCTTCTGTCTTCTCTGCGTTAGGTTTAAGGTAACACTCATACATCCATACCAAGATGTTTTTGAGGCACTCCTTGAGGTTATGAAAAGCCGCCCCCAATTGTTCCTTAAAAGAGAAAACCAGGGTTGTTGCCAGCATGGTGAGCAGCTAGGATGCTTTTCCTGCTCTCTCCGAGCGGCAGCCGATATCAGCACCCATCAGAGCCCAACGACTCCCTCCGCTCCGCCTTCAGTGTGTAATGCAGGCTGCCGTCAGCGCAGGGTACCAGCCGGAGCAGAGAGGACAGCAGACTGAGTGAGGTGTATGGCGCACGAGACTGGGAGCAGCTTTTGACCTGGGCCTAGTTTGGGGCCGCCGCTCCAATCCCTGGAAGACACACTTTGGCTTGTGCGGGACCGGGGGCATGCCTAATTCTACTCACCCGACCACAAAGAGGAGGGAGCTGCAATGCGGGATCTGGCCCAACTTCAGAGCGAGACACTACCTGGGTGGAACAACTGGAAGGCATGATGCATTTCTTGTGCTACTTGACTGTGCACCGGGCATTGGGGGGACAAGTGGAGTGCGTTAAGAGATCCCCATAACTCCCGCGACCAACTGAGTGGGCCGCCGATAGCACAGCTGTTTGAGTGTCCGGCTGAAGGTCACTTACAACCCAGGGCCCAAGCACGTGTGCTGGGACTGAAGCCTTATACCTGATGTAGAGTTGGGAGGGGGCTGTCCTTCTGACCGGTGCTCGTTGCACTGTGGCCGGCCGGGGACCTTAATGAGCTGGCTCCCTTGAGTCATCACCCTGAGATCTCTGGGTTAGCGAGTGACACCCGAGCGTAGGCCTGAGTTGGGTCCGCCATTATCGTTGGCGTGCACAAACACACAGCAGCATGGCGGTGAACAGAGCAAAGAAAGACTGCTTTCTCAGACAAGCAAGGAGGACAAACCCGCCAGTGCAGGCAAAGAGTTTAAACTGGACCCTAAAGGCGGGGAGGGCATGGTGACTGAGACCTTCCTGGAATCGCTGTTCACCTCACTGCGAGCAGATTGACAGGTAATGAAAACGGAGCTGACGGCTGAGTTGCGAGAGGTGCGACACGATGTGGACGAGGTTGGCGAAAGAGTGGCCACACTACAAGACAGGGAGTCTAATCGAGATGAAGAGATTGGATGGCTTTCACAAGAGGTCCTGAGACTCAAACGCCAGACATTTTGGTGTGCATGCACAATTTTCAAACCAAAGAAAATATCCTTAAAAGAGCACGGGATGCACACCCAATCCAATTCAAGGGACACACACCGCTCCTAAACCAGGACCTCTACTGGATCACTCTTCAAAAATGTAAGGTCTTTCACCCAATCCCAGACCGCCTACAGAAAGCCACCGTACCTTACACCTGGGGCCATCCCTTCCGGATCATTTTCCGATACGAGGGTACGCTCCACCAGATCCGGTCCCTAAAGGAAGCGTGTGCCCTGTTGCGTATAGACGCTTCTGAGGATGCTGGGGATGGGCCCCCACCCTCGGGTGCTACCGGCTTGCAGCGAAAGCTTGGCAAACAGTCAAGAACGGCTGATGGAGAGGCCAACGGGGAGTGAAACCAGATCAAGACACCATTAGCAAAGGGAGACAAGCAGTCCTGCGGGCCCCCTCGGCAGACTCTGCCCTCTTTGAGGCTTCCTGAGCCTGGGGCAGACTTGCAACATGAGAAAATGAGGGAGCCGAGTGGCAATGACGACGGCAGCAAGACGACATCGAAGATACACAGGCTACACCCTTGCCGCGGGTCCCCTGTTGACGATGCAACTCTTAGAAAGACTCTTTACTGGTCCTGTCTAGTCCTACATGGCTGCTGACCGCCTCAACCTAACAGACAGATGAACTTTGGTCTTCAGAAATTTTCCTATGTTATTGTTTTCACTTGTCTTGTTATTTTGTTGTGGTTTTGCTTACTCTTTTAGGATGCCCCTTCCGATGAACCACTCCAGATAGTCCCCACATTTAAGGCCCCTGATGTCAGCCCCAATCACCAACGGGGCTCTGCGAGCTCTACACACACGACTGTGGTGGTACTTGCACCATCTCTCATATCTTGCTTTCCTTCCATTACCCATGTAAAACCAATATTGAATATTTAGGTCTCGAGGGAGGGAGAGTGTGGCCATTTACCTCTCCAAACCCTTTCCCGGTTCAGCGCTAGGGACTGTTGGGTAAATCAATGGCCAACTGCTAGCCGTTCGAGTGCAACTGGGTACATTTCACCTCACTGCAGCTTCGATATGCTCCCCAAACGAGCAGCAGGAGTCCTTTTTGACAGATGCACTAGCCAGGGTTCTCACACCCCAGATGCAGCGCTAGTGGTGGGTGGGGACTTGAACATTGAGATGGATGTGGAGTGGGACCGTTCGGGCTTTAGATCCGGTAACTCACGGGCTCTCTCTCCTGGGGGATAGGAATGGTTGGAAGAGTGTGGGATGCGGTACGTATGGCGATCACAACACCCAGACGCTTGAGACTATACCTTTTATTCTGCTGACACAAGACATATGCCCACTTAGACCATTTCCTAGCTTTCCCATCGGCATGGGAGCATGTGATGGCTTCTACCATAGAGCCTCGCTCACTATCAGACCATGCACACATTACAATGACCCTCCGCACTTCCGCCCTTTCCATGCAAATACCTCCTTGGCGCCTCCGAAAGACACTTCTGCAGTCAAAGACGGCAGTCACTGCACTAAAAAGATCATACAAGATTACCTAGCACTTAATGATACAGACTCCACGGCAGTGTCCTCTATTTTGGAGGTCTTAAAACTGGTGCTCCAGGGGCTCTCATCGTGAAGGCAGCATACGACAATAAGATGAGGAAAACCAAGAGGAGCGAGCCGGAAAGGTCCGTGCTCGAGTCGATACATAAGCGCACCTGTGCCTCCGGGATTTCGAGGCAGTTGGAGAAAGAGTGTCTACAACTTTAACGCCTTGGTCTAGACAGGGTCGAACATGCAATGCTCCTCCTCAAACATGAATTCTACTTTGGAAGCAATAAGGGAGGCCACATGCTGGCACATCGTCTCCGTAACAGACAGTTCGCACAGTCAGTCAAATTGGTCCAGACAGGCGCGGGGTTTGGTGTCCGATGTACATAGCATTGTGGACGCCTTTCAGGATTATTACACTGGGCTGTATATGCACGAACCTGACGGCCTTGTGGACCCCCATCCATATTTAGCAGCGGCTGTGATCACCCCCTCCTCCGTCAGAGGCTAAAGACCTAGACAAACCCATACGTATTGAGGAGGTAATCTCCATGATTCCTCCCTTAAAGCCCTTGAAGTCGCCTGGCTCTGATGAGTTCAGTGCGGCATTCTATAGGACTTTTTGCACAGAGCTCACCTCTATACTTACTTTGTTATTCAACTCATTCGCTGAGCACCCATACAGAGTCAATACTTCAAGCCTCGATATCAGTCATCCTGAAACTGGGTAAGGGTCCTAAGCAGTGCAGTTCATACCACCCAATATCACTCCTGAACATCGATGTGAAGTTTTTCACGAGTGTGCTAGCCAACAGCCTTAATCCCTTGATGCCTGGAATCATAGAACCATACCAGGCAGGGTTAATTCACTGTCGTGAATGTGGGGACAACACTAAATGCATTTGTTATCTGATTGACAAAGTGCAGAGGTCTCGGAAGGAAGCCCTATTGCTGGCAGTGGACGCCGAGAAAGCATTTGATAAAGTGCATTGGCCCTATCTCTCCGCAGCCCTTGAGCACTTTAGCTTGGGCTTGCGTTTTAGGAAATGGATCAGGAGCATTTATAGCTCCCCCTTTTCGGCGGTCCGAGTGAATGGTGTGAGCTTTCATGGCTTTACTATTGAACGGGCACCGGACAAGGCTGCCCACTCTTGCCACTTCTTTTTGCTCTCTACATGGACCTTTTGGCGCAGAGACTTAGAGATAATCCTAATCCAGAGGGTATCCAATTTGGCACTGACCGACACCTAATCAACCTTTACGCGGACTACGTTATCTTCTCTTTCACCTAACCTTTGGTCTCTCTCCTGACTATTGTTGCGGATCTCTGGAACTTCGAAGCGGTCTCGGGGTTCCAAGTAAATATACAGAAATTGCAAATCCTGAAACTTAGCCCCATCCCTAACACTGAATTGGTCCTAGGTTCCCAGTTTGATTTTCAATGGGTCACGGATGACCTCCCATACCTAGGATTGTCCATAAGCTGGAGCCTCTCCAATACTGCTGAGACCAATTACTCGAAACTGCTCTCCTTGATCTGTAAAGATTTGACACAGTGGCAGCGACTCCCACTCTCCTGGCTAGGCAGAATTGTAGCTGTAAAAATTTATGTTCTTCTACTAACTCTATATTTCAAAGCCTTCCCTTGGCCCCACCAACTGGCATGATACACACCCTCCAAAGAGAGATAGAGCGCTTCATATGGGGGAAGACGAAATCTAGGTTGCTGAAACAACTTCTACAGCGTTCAAAACAAGAAGGCAGGCTTTTGGTGCCCAATCTGTCCCGCTATTACCAAGCCACCCAACTGCACTATTTGGTAGAGTGGAATCACCCACTGACGGAGAAGCATTGAGTCGTCGTAGACCAAACAGTCGCGGGTTCACATATATGGAGGGAAGTCTAACTGCCTCAGCCACATAGAGCGTGGGGATTTATTCCACCCCTGTAACTCTCCCAACACTCCAAGCCTGGAACAGGGTAGCAATTGCAGCGGGCCTCCCCACTTTCCCCTAGCCCATGACGCCTCTGTTTGCTAATCCGTACTTTCCGCCAAGCAAGTGTCCACACACTGCTAAGCGCTGGATTGCAGGTGGATGCAAGCGCATAGGAAGCCTCTTTGATCATAATGGCCCCATCTCTTTCAACCAATTCAAAACAGATTATGCCCTGCAGTAGATGGACCGATACACTCACACACAAATGACGCATTAGTTGTGCGCACCCACCATACGCCCGAGAGTGGAGACCAATGACAGTGTTTGAGTAACGGCTGTCTCTCAAGTCAGACAATAAGAATCTTATCTCAAAGATCTACCAACACCTCTAGAAGAAAACGCACAAAGGCAAGTCCCCGGGACAGACCTGCTGGGAAACTGAGTTAGGCCATGCACTAGCAGACAAAGAGTGGGGAGACATTTTTTATAGAGCACCCCATACAGCACACAATTCAGGGCACACTAAAACGGCCTATAAAATCACTTCTTATTGGTATTATACCATCTCTCGCATGCAGAAATGGAACAAACAGTGCGTCGGACTGTTCTGGTGGGGCTGTGGGAACCCAGAGACGCTGATCCATCTTTTATGGCTTTGCCCACAGCTACAGAGAATCTGGACCAAGTCTTGAATGACATAGATAGTGCATTTGATACCACAATCCCCAGATTCCCAGCCTACACGCTGCTAGGGCTTCCTAACACACTTACATTCCCACTCCGTTTCATTAAAGGAAAGCAGATTGCCCTGGCATTAAATGCCGCTCATAACGTGTTGCTGGCTAGCTGGGGTACAGATAAAACTCCCGACCATCCACAGTGGCTTCATCAACTTTGGTCACTGCTGGGCATGGAACGGCTGTCAATGCAGATGGAAGTAGATCCCTCCGCATACACAAAAATGTGGGCCCCATTTATCACTATCCTCTCCGCTGACTTCAGGGAGCTGACATGTCCTAATTATTTATGTATCTTACGGTTGCTACCTAAGACTTTTGACAGGGGTTAGGCAGTGGCAGCATCGCAGAGTGGCCTGGACTTTTAACATATTTCCAATACACACATCTTGCCTTGTTTAGTAGATGGTTAATTCAGAAAGGGGTAGGGTTCAAGGTGGGGGTTGCTTGCTTAATCCATTTTACTTTGGCGAGAGGTTTTAATGTTTTTTTGTCTTACACACACCTAAGTGACTGTACTTGCATTTTTTTGGTAAATGCTAGCACTGTTTGAGAGGGAGACCAAAAGGGGTCGTCTCTGGAAAGTATGAAAGGCACATGCAGTATAAGTCAAGAGTACACATCCTACCCTGTGTGGCAGCCGGCCAATTATGGGTTGTAAGCATTATTAGCTGAGCAAAAGCATCTAGACATGCACTATACTATTGTCTGTACATGATCCTCTGTGACAGACTTCGCAACCAGCCCAGCTGGGTTGTTCGTGGAATGCTGTGTAATTGTTTCCCTGCTTCTTTTTGATAATAAAAAAGAGATTTGATTCTAAAAGAGAATACTAGCTACATGGCATCAGCATAAGAAACCACCTTCACGCCTCAAGACTCAACAAGAGTTGCCAGTGGTGCGAGGTAGATATTAAACAGCAGCGGCACCCCACATACTAGAGGTTTTATAGAGAAAAGAAAAGTCTGCAGAAACACCTTCTGCAGATGATTCTCCAGAAATGACTGCAGCCAGGACAAAGCTTTTCCGAGCTCTCCCTTTTGAGTCAGTCTACTGAGCAGAATCAGGTGTGCGACCGTGTTTAATGCTGCTGACAGGTCTAGCAACACCAACATTGCTGAAGCGCCCCGGTCCACATATTCTCGCACAGATTCGGCGACTTCAAGAAGCGCGGTCTCCATGCTGTACCCAGTTCTGGAACCCGAGTGTGGGTCATTTAAGAGGCAGTAAATTTCTAGAAATGTAGCCAGTTGCTTCTGAACTGTCATTTACTGATTTTTTGCCAGAGCTGGCAGCAATTACAAAGGTTGAAGATTACAAGGTTCAGCTGGGTCGGCCTCAGGCTTCTTTAGCAAAGGCAGCAGAATTGCTCGTTTCCAAGCAGTAGGGTAGATACCAGATTTTAGGGAGGAGTCCTAAATCTGGGTTAGAATAGGATTTAACCAAGGGGTCAGCATTCTAAAAAAACGTGCAGAGCATGGATTTTCCAGGGAGCCCGATTTGCACTTGGAAATCTCCTTACGAGACTCTCAAATTGACAAAGGGAGAAATTCTGACAAGGCACTAAGGGAATCTGGGGTCAGGGTTTGCAAAGGAGTTGAACCTCAGAGGAAAATGCAGAATAGATATTTTGGATCTTTTTCTCAAAAAATTCTGACATGCTAGAGCAAAGAGCAGGAGTGGGCAAAAATGTGCTATCTATGGCTGAGGGATTAGTGAAGGTTTTTACAATCTTGAAGATTTCTTTGGCAGAATTAACTACATGCTTTTTGTGATTTCCAAAGTATTCCCTCATCTTGCTGCGCTTTAACCTGTGAAATTTTTTCAAGGCATAGAGGCCTGTTGCTTCAGGATTTTATGAATTTCTCCAGGAACGTTACAGTTTCTTACAGAGGCTCTTCTCTGTTCTTAATTCAGAGGGGAACCAGGGGGCTGAGGGTTTGAGTCGACTAGAAGTAATTGGCCTAAGCGGGGCGACTGTGTCTAAAGCAGTCGTAACCCATAAATTAAAACAGGGAGCATCCCTATCAGTATTTCCTGTAAGCTGGGGAGTAGTGGCTTGAGGTGCCGCCCCAGAGCCTCTTGTGTTTAACTTGCCTCCAATTTCTTCTCATAGCTGTGTTAATCATGAGTCTTGGTGGTGAGGACTCTAAACTAATGGTAAAAGGTACTAAAAAGTGGTCCAAGAAGGTCAGAAGAGTCCCCACTCGTCGATTTGAAAATATCAAATCAAGCATATGTCCCACATTATGGATAGGTGCAGTAACTAGTTGCAAGAGATTCAGACCCTCAGGTGTTTCCATGAATTGGGACGCCTGGGAGCTATTTTCATTATTTGCCTGTAAATTAAGGGTCCGGGGACCCAGACCGAGTAGATGTACATACGGGGCAGGACCCTTGGTGTAAGTTTGACTAAAAGGCTACCCCCCGCAGTGCTGCAATCCCTTGTGAAGCGTGCACTCTCCCGAATTGGGATGGAGTAATGCAAACCTACAGGAAAAAAAGATAAGTTGTCTGTTTCCGGTATTTTTTACAAAGGAGCAGCTACCTGCCCTTGTATATATGTTTATAGAGATAGGTAATATCCTGATACTATAATAACCAAGGAGGAAATATTTTGCCCTGAATAAAGTCTGGGATCTTATTAGGCCATTTTTCAGACTGAAATATGTTGGCACTAGGGGTCATAGGACCATAAAACTACGTGCGACCCGCATATTTTCCTTTTATAGTTTAATATCCCCAGCAGTTCCAATAATAAAGGGATACCTGGAACTGCAGGAGGATTTTTAATGTTTATACCCCCTAGCCATTTCTTCCTAAGTGCTCCCTGAAACATGGTTGAGCCCACCCTGACCTTTAGGAGTCAGGGTGAAACCGATAATGAAGCATGACACTACTAGAGTATGTGAGGGTTATATTAACAAAAGGAATTGCTTGCTTTCCCACAGTCTAGTGGGTAACTGTCATGTCCCTCGAAGGCCTGTCAGGATCGGCTCGTTGCTCAAATGGTTCCACCTATTGACACCCTTAATTCCGAGAAGCTATAGTAGCACGGAAGCTTAAGGTGGTCAATCGGGGGAAGGAAAGGATGGGAACAGCGGGGAGGGAGACCTGAAACACAAAAGGAAATATTCAAACAATGCTACATACACCTTTACCACCCTTTAACTTGTAGGGAATACCCTTTCTATCTATAATACCTGTAAAGGAGAGACACTTCCATCTATGGTTAGTCAAAGAATATTGGTGCAATCCTGTCATGAATCACCATGAACTACCAGAGACTGTTATCATCGTGGAATCCACTGAAGCCCTGATGGTTAACTAAGAGCAGAAACAACGTTTAGATTCTACACGGTAATGCCCTTTCAAACGTGTTATTCTCACAGGTTAACGCCCCTTCTTACCCACCAAGCTCTGGTTTAGGTCTTGCTTCACAAAGGAGGAAGGTGCAACTTCCACCTCTCCTGGTCCCCCCTGCTATAAGACAGACAACAAAACACAGAGCATTCCCATTAAACATATATAGGTGAAAACCAAGTTCTACGATTGTAGGCGTAATACTGCCCTCTGCACACCCATACTGACAGTATGTTTGTTTGGCACCTTTGACTGATGTCCCACTCAGGCACAGTATTTACATCGAGTCCAAACGTATTTTTGTCATGCATTCCCAGCGTGTTACGTCACACATGTTTAGAACATCATTAACAAGGTTCGTTTTCGTTCCGTGTGTTACATCACATACTTAATACACCAAAAATAATGTTTATAGCGCGTAAGCTTCACACCATAAGCGTCTATCTAGATTAGTATACCACCTGGTACTCTAGATGTGATTACAGACAATAGTTAGTGTGTGCTCCATGCCATGCCGAGTCCCTTCCCTCAGCGTTATCAGTTTCCAGAGCCACGCATTAGCCAGCAACTCCTTGCAAAGTGGAAGGAATCCAATGTTGGTGTCACCGACACCCTTACCGCGCCTCCTTGAAGATTTCCTGGGTCCGACTGCAAGCCGCTGTAATCGCCAACCTGCTTCAATAATCTGCGGCGTTTCCCTGTCGCTGCCGGCTTACATAGCCTGCCGGGAGTTTTTCCTTTCCGCTTCCTGTGCGTGCGTAACGTGGCGCTCGGCATTCTGGGAGCAGTAGTTTGTTTTGGGGCGGACATGCTCACTGCCTCTGCGCTTCCCTTCAGCCGGACCGTAACCCGCGTAGGACGGCTTCCCATTTCACCTCCTTCATCGGCGGGACATGGAAAGCGAGGGCGGGTGCCAGGTACGTGACAGCACATCCCTCTCCCCCCAACCGTTTACCCGGACCCGGCTTGTTGGGGTATTTAACATGGAAGGCCTTAACCCTTCTTGGAGCGTGCATTCCTGTTGCTGGTTCCCATGAGTTCTCTTCTACACGGTATCCTTTCCAAGACACTAAATACCACAATTTGGAGCCCCTCATCTTGGAATCTAGTATCGCACGAACCTCGTACTCTGGCTCGTTGTTGACCGATATGGGACTCGGTTGCTTTTTCACCGGTGTATAGGAAGGTTTTAAGAGAGAAATATGAAAAACAGGGTGTATTTTCATGGTGCTTGGAAGTGCAAATCGCATAGCCACAGGCGAAATCACCTTTTTAATCCGGTAGGGTCCGATGTATCAGGGATTAAAGACGCTATATTTGCGGAAACGAAGATTTCTCGTGGGGAGCCAAACTGCATCTCCCACCTGATATGTAGGATTAGGTTGGCGGTGTCTATCGGCCGCCGCCTTGTATCTGGCCTTGGCTTTGTTCAGATTTTGGTAGGTTTGCTTCAAGGTGTGTTGTATGTGGGTTATTCTTTTCTGTGCTTCTGGCACCTTGAGATGGGCTGTTGGATGGGTCAGGGGTATGATCCGGGAATGGAATCCGTAACTACTGTAGAACGGAGCTGTTTTCGTGGACTGGTGTTTTGCGCTGTTGTACGCTACTTCGGCCAAACACAGGAGTTCCACCCACTCATCGGAGTTCTGAGCGACGTAACATCTCAGATATTGTTTTAAGGTTTGATTTAATCGTTCAGTTTGCCCGTCTGACTGCGGGTGAAAACTGGTGGATTTGGAGGATTGTATGTGAAGAGCCTTACACCATGCGGTCCAAAACCTAGCTGTGAACTGGGGGCCTCTGTCCGTGATAACGGTAGTTGGGAATCCGTGTAGCCTAAAAAGATTTTGCATCAACAATTGTGCCAACTGTGCTGAGGTGGGTTCCTGGGCACAAGCTATGTAATGCCACATCTTTGTAAGGCTGTCTACCACTACTAGGATGGCTGTGCAGCCTTTGTCTTTAGGGAGTCCTACAACAAAATCCAGTGTGATTGTATTCCAGGGCACCATCGGGGTAGGAAGCGGTTGCAACAACCCATGGATTTTTCCGTGTTCGGTCTTTGACTGTGCACATTTTTCGCACTTGTGAATCATGTTCCTGACGTCTTTTTCCATCAACGGCCACCAAAACTGGCGTCGGATTCTGTCTAGGGTCTTTTCTATTCCTGTATGTCCTGCACTATGATAGGCATGGCACCAGTGAAACACCTCTTTTAGTAAGGCCACGGTCAGAATTAACAGCTGGTTGTTATTTACCGGTAGTCCTTTAACCAAGGTCCAATGGGTATGTCTTTTCAAGCAATCCTTCCAATAACACTTTTGCACCCCCTGGGCTACTTTCTGTAGGAAGGAATCAGTTTGTAGCAGCCCGATTACTTGTTGAGGCTGTAGAATGGAATGCTTCGTCTCAATCGTGTTTCTGGGGTCTGTCTCTTGTCGTGATAGAGCGTCTGCCTTTTTGTTGTCGGTTCCGGGTCGATAGGTCACCATAAAGTTGTACTCCGAAAAGAAAAGCATCCATCGAAGCTGCCTGGGAGAGAGCATTCTAGTAGATCTCATAAACTGGAGGTTCCTGTGATCTGTATATACGGTTACTATATGTCTAGCCCCCATTAACCAGTGTCTCCAATCGCTGAAAGCGGCCTTAATAGCGAGTAGTTCCTTTTCTGCTACTGTGTATCTACTTTCGGCCTCGTTCAGTTTTCTGGACATATAAGCAACTGGATGCAATTGGCCGGTTTCCTCTTTTTTCTGTGATAAAATGGCCCCTATAGCCACGTTTGAGACATCGGCCTTGACAATGTACGGTTTTTCCGGATCGGGATGAGCCCAGATGGGAGCTGTCGTGAAGGCTTGTTTTAACGTTTGAAATGCAATTTCGGCTTTGTCATCCCAGCTGAACGGGACCTGTATTCGCAGGAGTTTAGTAATCGGTCCCACAATGGAAGAGAAGTGGCTTATGAATCGCCATTAAAAATTGGCGAACCCAAGAAAACATTGTATGTCTTTAACATTGGTGGGTCTAGGCCAATCTTTTATGGCCAAGATTTTACGCTCGGACATTTCTTGACCTCCTGGGGATAATCTTACCCCCAAAAACTCCACCTTTTGCATGTGAAACTCGCATTTGCTGAGTTTGCAATACAGTTTATTCCTTCTCAAGGCTTCAAACACCTGTTTTACATGGCTTACATGGTCACCAACAGAAGAAGAATAAATCAAAATGTCATCTATGCACGCTACTACAAAGATGTCTAAGAACTCCCGCAATACTTCATTTACAAAATACTGAAAAGCTGCGGGGGCGTTGCAAAGGCCAAAGGGCATTGCTGTATATTCATATAGCCCATACCTGGTACGGAAGGTGGTTTTCCATTCATCGCCTTCCCTTACTCGTACCAAGTGATACGCCCCTTTCAAATCTAACCTGGTGAATATGACGGCTGTTTTAACTTGTTTTAATAAAACAGGAATCAATGGTAACGGGTATCTATTTTTTATGGTGACATTATTGAGGGCTCTATAGTCTATGCAAGCCCTTTTTTCACCATTAGCCTTGGGAATAAAAAAAAGGGGAGAAGCAGCAGGGGATTTAGACGGACGTATGAATCCGTTCTCCAAGTATTTGTCAATGTATTCTCTCAAATGTGTGTTTTCTGGTTCAGTCAAGGCATAAAGCCGTCCACAGGGAATGACTGCCCCAGGCATCAAATCGATTTGGCAATCGTAATGCCTATGTGGGGGAGAGAGTCTGCCAACTTCTCGAAGAACACATCTGTGTATGCTACGTAATAGTCTGGTAAAGCTACATCAGTTTCGGCCGCTGTTGCTATGCTGTGCACTAGACCCAAACCCTGCCCAGGGAGGGTTATTTGCAAACAACCGTGCTCTTGACACCAAGGACTATGGAAGTCTAAGGTTCTCCTAGCCCAATCTATCGTGGGATTGTGAAGTACCAACCACGGTAACCCCAAAATAATACCATATTGGGGGGCTTGAATCACGTTAAAACTTACAGTCTCAAGATGAACGGTACCACAACCCATTAGCACAGGCTCTGTGTGATACCGAATAGGACCCGTACTTAATCCTGTTCCAGCTACCATGAGTACCTCCTCCGGATTGTCCTTGGCCTCTAGGTTTAATCCTATTTTATTAACGACCTTATCATCTATGAAAAGCCGCTAACTCTTTACTGCCTTGACGTAACTCTAGCAACTCTCTATCTGCGGAAAAGGAAGCTGCCCTCCGATCAAATACGGTTTCAAACTCTTTCCTTAACCCGTTCCAGTCGTACAATATGCGGTCGTCCCTACGAACGAAGGACACTGCCCACTGTGCTGCATCCCCTGTTAAATACGAAATCATGAACGCCACCCGAGCCTGGTTAGTCTGAAAGGACTTGGGCCTACAGGTGAAATGCAGCATTACTTGAGTTAAAAAGATTTGAACCTTGGAGGCGTCTCCTTGAAACCGTTCTGGGGCGGCCAAAGGTATCGGAGTGGGAATTTCTACGGTAATTGGCGCCTGCTGCTGGGTAGTGCCAAATTGCCAGGTACTAGCTTCCGTACCCCTTCCTACTGGGACGTGAAAGGGATTTTTTTGTATGTTATCCACTTTGATTTGTAGCGCTGCTGTTTCTGCCCTACAGGCGGCCACATCTTGCTGTAAAAGTGCTAAGGTGGCCAACACATCCTCTAAGGTGGCCATGGTTGCAACGAACCAACCGGGAGAGGTATATTATTTTGAGGCAGATTATTATGTCATGTCCCTCGAAGGCCTCTCAGGATCGGCTCGTTGCTCAAATGGGTCCACCTATTGACACCCTTAATTCCGAGAAGCTATAGTAGCACGGAAGCTTAAGGTGGTCAATCAGGGGAAGGAAAGGATGGGAACAGCGGGGAGGGAGACCTGAAACACAAAAGGAAATATTCAAACAATGCTACATACACCTTTACCACCCTTTAACTTGTAGGGAATACCCTTTCTATCTATAATACCGGTAAAGGAAAGAAACTTCCATCTATAGTTAATCAAGGAATATTGGTGCAATCCTGTCATGAATCACCATGAACTACCAGAGACTGTTATCGTCATGGAATCCACTGAATCCTTGATGGTTAACTAAGAGCAGAAACAACGTTTAGATTCTACACGGTAATGCCCTTTGAAACGTGTTATTCTGACAGGTTAACGCCCCTTCTTACCCACCAAGCTCTGGTTTAGGTCTTGCTTCACAAGGGAGGAAGGTGCAACTTCCACCTCTCCTGGTCCCCCGTTATAAGACAGACAACAAAACACACAGCATTCCCATTAAACATATATAGGTGAAAACCAAGTTCTACGATTGTTATGTTATGTTATGTTATGTTACTGATTTTTGTACCGCGCACAGCTGCCCCAGCAAAGGGGCGTCCTGGCGCCAAAGGTGAACACAACAACACAGCATGCAAAGGGATTACTTTGTTTTATTAAAAAGAAACGTTTTAATAGCCCCTCTAAACCTGGTTAAATCTTCCACAGCACGGATGTCAACGGGAAGGGCGTTCCAGAGCTGGGCAGCTATCACTCGGAAGGAGCGGCCACCTGTCCTGTTCAGCCGAAAGCGTGGAACAACAGCCAAGTTCTGGCCCAAGGATCTCAACGAGCGAGAGGGAATGTACGGGGTAAGGAGATTCATAAGGATAGGAGGGGCCAAGCCTTTTAAAATTTTGAAGGCCAGGCACAGCACCTTAAACTCAATACGCCGCACAACAGGTAGCCAGTGAAGAGTGTACAGTACTCCGGACACTGAGCAGCGTTTGGGCAACCCAAATATTGCTCTTGCGGCAGCATTCTGCACTCGTTGTAACCGCGCAAGTTCAGCCTTGTTCGTGCCTGCAAGCAGCGAACTGGCATAGTCTATTCTGGAAAGAACCGAGGCCTGGACCACCAGCTGTCTTGTACTGGCATCGAAAAATTTGAGCACCGGCCTAATGCTCCTGATAATGCCAAAACAAGAGGCAGCTACCTTCTTCGTATGGCAGGTGTAACTAAGTGCCGGGTCCAGCCAAACCCCGAGGTTCTTTAACTCAACTACAGGAGAGGGGGTCAAACCTAACTCGGAAGGCCACCAACTTTCATTCGAACAGCCAGAACGCGAACCAAACACCATCACCTCTGTCTTCTTGGTGTTCAATTGGAGACAGTTTTGATTCATCCAATTGGCCACCGAACGCATCCCCTCACAGAAGTTGCGGGCATCCATAGCTGAGTCCCCACTTAGTGTGACCGCCAGCTGCGTGTCATCCGCATAGGAAACCATTGTCAGGCCCCAGCTTTTGACAATAGCAGCCAGCGGCCTCACATAAAGATTAAAAAGAGTGGGGCTCAGAGATGAACCCTGAGGGACCCCCAGCGTAAGCTGGTGAGAGGTGGACTTGCCGGGTGGTATTGCTACCCGGAAGGATCTGTTGGAGAGAAAGGAGCGGAACCAGCCTAACGCCAGACCCCTAACCCCCGCTTCCTCTAACCGCCGCATCAAGATGTCATGGGACACCGTATCGAAGGCGGCACTCAGGTCTAACAAAAGGAGTGCCGCTGTGTGTCCGGTGTCCAGCACGGAGCGCAGATGTTCAGCCATATATAGCAAGGCAGTCTCCGTGCTGTGGGCTTTACGGAAACCATTTTGCGTGGGGTCCAAGATATTAGCTTTATCCAGATGGTCCGTCAGGATCCCATTCACATGAGTTTCGATGACTTTGGCAGCCCACGGCAACAAGGAGATGGGGCGGTAGTTCTCAGGTTTAGTGGGGTCGAGGGTGGGCTTTTTCAAGATGGGAGTGACTACCGCTTCCTTCCACTTGATAGGAACAATCGCTGACCCCAGGGACATATTAATAAGGGAAAGCAAGGGAGCACGACATGTATCCTGCAGGTTTTGAAATAAGGCCGGTTTGAGGGGGTCTGCCGGGGAGCCAGATTTAATTTTTTGGCTCAAGAAGTCAAAGCCCTCCTCTGATAGGGGGGCTAGACAGTCCAAGATCACATCCTTGAACTCGGGGCAATCAACTGGCGTCAAACCGTGCTTGGCGGTAGGGAAGGTTTGATAGATAGCTTGCACCTTCTGCACAAAGAACAAGGCCAGGCGCTCACAATGGGAGTCTGTGCATATTTCAGCCGCAGGGGTCCTCTTAGTTATAAGGTCCTTTAGGACCTTGAAGATTACTTTCGAGGGGTTCGGGCTATTCCGAAACTCCTGCGCATAGAAAGCTGCGCGTGTACGACACACCGCTCTGTGGTATGCCTTAGAGACAGTAAGGTAGCAGATCTTAAGCGCGGGATCATAGGCTTTCCTCCATCGCCTTTCCGCTTGCCTACATTCTCTCTTGAGAGACGCCAGTGTCTCATCATACCACGGGCTATGGGCCTTAGTCCGGCAATTGGAACGTACACAGGGAATAAGAGAGTCCAAAGCCGAACCAATCCAAGTGCAGAATGCATCATACCCACTGTCCACGTCAGCAAAGAGGGGTAGAGGACTATTTCCTAAAAAACTATAAAAATCATCAAGCTTTAATTTACACCACTGGCGGGACAGAGATGTTTTATTCTGAGTCACGTACAGAGGATCTGCCACAGGGAGAACTGCTTTCACCAACATATGATCTGTCCAGGCCAGCTGGACGGGGTGACCTAGAGTAATCTCCTCTAAGGAAGTGAAAAACGGGTCCGGTATATGACCCCCAGAATGGGAGGGGGACATCACTCTCTGTGTAAGCTGCAAAGCTTCCAGATCTGCAAGACAACTCCTAATGGGGGCTTGGGAGGGACAATCAAAATGCAAATTAAGGTCGCCAACCACATTAAAATTTGCACAGCCGAGAGCTTCTATACTAATGACGTCCGGGAGAGCAGCCCTAAATGCCGCATCGCAGCCCGGAGGCCGGTATATTAACAGACCTGAAAAGCTAAAACAAGGAGATAGCGAAATTCTGAAACGAGCACATTCACAGCCTGGAAGTGTTAATGCTTTCCATTCGCATGGAAATCGCCGTTTCACTGCCATAGCAATCCCGCCGCCTCTCGAACCGCGATTGAGCGTTACCACGGTATACTCAGGGGGGAAGGCAAGATTTAAAATCGCAGTGTCGTCGTCTTGTAGCCATGTCTCAGTCATAAACATCACGTCAGGGGAGTCATTGGTGACCATGTCAAAGATCTCCGCCTGATGTTTAACCAGAGATCTGACATTTAGGCTGTATATGCTGGCCGTGTTCCCCTCCAGCGCGCTCAATTGCCGAGCTGAAATAAGGCTGGAGCGAATGCGAGCTGGGGGCGACAAGTGCCAGCAACAACAGGTACACCGATAAGGACCCCTTAATGGTGCTACAGGCGGAAAAGGACAGACGACGCAGAGGTCACGAATGGCCAATAGGTCAGCTCTACCATACCTATAAGACGAAGTAGCCATAGTTAAAATGAAGAGTCTGCCGCGCCCTGCGACTCCTTAGCGCTGACGGGCGCAGACGGGCAGGACTCTGGCTTGACTCAGGCGCGAGTCAGGCGCTACCGCTGCGCGTCACCGCTGCGCGCCAGTACGAGCTTTAAGTAGGCAGAGAGGCGTAGCAGCGGCGCTGGAGCGCTAACCCCAGAGCCCAGGATGTGCAATTCGCCCTCAGCAAGATGGCGGCGGCGCGTCACGTGACCCCGTGACCCCAGGACCCGCAAAATGCGGTGATGTAAACAATTATGATGCGAGCAAGGGCCAGGGGGGGGGCGCAGCTTTCCTAAAAGCAGGGGTAACGAACTAAAATGAAATAATATCAAAACCGGGAGGGTTTAAAAGGGTTTAAAAGGGATTGTAGGCGTAATACTGCCCTCTGCACACCCATACTGACAGTATGTTTGTTTGGCACCTTTGACTGATGTCCCACTCAGGCACAGTATTTACATTGAGTCCAAACGTATTTTTGTCATGCATGGCAACGTGGCGCTCAGCATGCTGGGAGCGGTAGTTTGTTTTGGGGCGGACATGCTCACTGCCTCTGCGCTTCCCTCCAGCCGGACCGTAACCCGCGTAGGACGGCTTCCCATTCCGCCTCCTTCATTGGCGGGACATGGAAAGCGGGGGCGGGTGCCAGGTACGTGACAGTAACAACTGATAGGTTTCCTTCACTTTTCCCATTTCTTTGCTTGAAGCTTATAGACTGTGTTTATAAGCCTGTGGGGTACTTTATGATATATCAAAAAACTAGACCACCAACCCTCCAAGATGGTGCCTAGCTAATGTCCCCAGTGGGATGAGTAAAGATAGAGATGCCCTTGATGCAGGAGCAGGGAAGGAGAAGTGGCATCCCAGCCCTCCCTGACAGGTACAGGTAAAGTAGTTATACCGTGCCCTTAAAATCGAGAATAGGTGATTAAAAACGTAACTCTGCACCCTTTAACATGTAGCAGTGCAGGAAACTTAAATACATAAAATAAAAAGTATATGAATGTGTTAAAAGCCAAGTATAAACAATTAGCACCAAGTCAAGTATAATACAGCTCTTAGGTCACAGGGCTCAACTCAATTTAGCCCCCGGGAGTCCGCTGCGCATCCGCATCGCGGCTCCCATTAAGTAAAGGCGGTGGTAGGTAGGTTAAAAAACTAGACCGGCAACTTTCCAAGATGGCGCCTAGCTAATGTCCCCAGCGGGAGGAGTAAAGATGGATCTGCCCTTGATGCAGGAGCAGGGATGGAGAAATGGCAGCCCAGCCCTCCCCGACAGGTACTGGTAAAGTACTTATACCATGCCCATAAAATCGAGAGTAGGCGATTAAAACCCTAATCCTGCACCCTGCAACACGCAGACATTGTGGCCAAATATCCTTGGAGCACCCATGACTCATAAATCTTCAGACACAGTGGCATATACCAGGAATTAGAAAGAGGAGACTTTGATGAAGGATACCTACTAGATACTCATATTACATGTCCACACTGAAATGTATTGACACTTTCATGTCTGTCTACATCTTGTCCCACCACCATATTTAGCTTACCAGGTGACAGTGCACATGCCCTGAGGCCATGAATACTTGCACTGTACCTGTTACCAAACAACCCAAATGAGAGGTGGTACAACATAGCACATAGGCGCACCAGGTCCATGATTGAGCATACATTTGGACTTCTAAAATTGTGCTTCAGGTGCCTTCATAAGAGTGGCGGAGCCTTGCAGTATGCACCTGAGAGAGTCTGCAAAATAGTGGCAGCATGTGCCATGCTCCACAACATGGCCTGCAGGGGTGGGTTGCCTATGGATGCGTCTGAATCAGAATATGAGGATGATGACCCAGGACCACCTGAGAGAGTCTGCAAAATAGTGGCAACATGTGCCATGCTCCACAAGATGGCCTGCAGGGGTGGGTTGCCTATGGATGCATCTGAATCAGAATCTGAGGATGATGACCCAGGACCACCTGCCCACCGGCAAAGAGAGGGAAGCTTTGCAGCAGAGGATAGAAGGTGCAGGGACCATATAGCCAACAACTATTTTGCAAGGTACGTCCAAACCAATGACACACTACCCTCTACAAAAGACAATCCGAAATGTGATATCAACTATGCATCTTTAGATTTATTGTGCAAGCTTGAACAAACAAAATCTGGACAACCTGCCCATAAATGTAATGTGGTTACAGCACCACAAATTTTGCAAATAATTTGGGCCATTGACTGTAATGTTAGTGTTCACAAGTCACTTCCGGCTTCTATGTCCAGCATGGGTAGAGCTGCCGGTCTGAATTCCAGCCTGACGGCTGCTGTTTCTCCACAGTATTAGTTTGTCCATAGCAAACATACCACTGCGGCTCGAAACCTCACTATCAGCACCCTTCATTGCACCACCACTGGCCTACATGTTAGTTGGCAGCGTCTCCACTGCTGCTGTGATATGTTGCAGCCCTCATGCCACATCACCACTGTAGTGGCCCATCTCCACCTGAAGACACAGTGTGTGCTTAGTGTTTTGGCTGGTTGCCTGGGCTTGCTTCCCAATTGCCCTGGTCGGACTGTCCATCCTGTGTCCCCTGCTGCGCTCCAAACATCTTTGCTGCCCTCTGTCCACAGCAAATTCCTTGCACAGATCACCAATAGCACCTGTAAGGGCATCACATTTTTGCTCCATGCGGCCATGGTTCTCAGCCATCTGTTGTGTTATGTCCTTGAATCCCTGGCTCAGCTTAAGGTCCATCAGCCTGACCTCTTTCTGTTGCAGGCACTGAATCCTGTGCATCACCTTCCAGGCCACAAAACAACACCTGATTGCCGGCTCCATCGGGGGGGCAGACTTGCTTGCATCCGCCTACCTGACTGCTGGGTTGGACACACCAGCTGGACCCTGGTGACAAGAGTGTGTTGTAATGGGGCTGGCTGCCATGATGCTGTTATTTCTCTTGCAGGAGCCTGTGTTGAGGTTGATGCAGCAGTTTCCGGGACTTCAGGACAACTAGGCACAATAGATGATCCCCCATCCTGCCCTTCCTCCTTCTGGACCTGATCCTGGATTTCCTCAGTGTCATCTGCACTTTGCTCTCCTCCCAGAGGTGTATCTATGTGGCAAAAGATGTAAGGAGAAAATAAGTTATGTGAGTCACTATCTCAGTGGTATTGCAATGTTTTTCAGCTCATGTCAGTCCGTAACTACACTGTTTATGTCACTGATTAAGTTTTCCATAATGCACAACTTGGGATATTTGTTACGTGCCAATGGAATATTAGGGTGTGGATGATTTACATGCATGTGGAGAGCAGGCTTTGGGGGGAACTGTAAGTATCTTACAAATTTCACACTTACCAGGGTTTGGTGGAGGCTGAGATGTATCAAGGGTCCCAAATCCAACCACTGCCTCCCTCTCAGGGGTACTCTCCGCCATGGCCTCTGCTGTGGATGGTGCCAAAACGGTGGAAAGTCCTTCTCCTGTGCGTTGGACTTCTCGCAGGCGTGCTGCCACCCTCTCCTTGGCCCTGGAGGGCAGATTGTACCACCATTTTTAATGTCATCTAGGGACCTGTGTGCCACACACAGGGCATTAATGTGCTGCTGCATTTCTCACCAGATCATGCGTTTGTCCATGTCCAGGACACTGTGGGATGCCCTACCAAACAGCTGCTCATGGTTGTTGCAGCATTCCTTCATGATGATGTCAATTTCCTTTTCTGAAAATATGAGCTTCCGCAGACACTCCTTTCCTGCTTTGTCCCTGGCCTTTCTGCTCATGTTTTTATTTTCAGAGAGCCTACCTTCAGTGTTGAGCTAGGCTGCTGCACCTAACCATGTGCTTGCAATTCTGCTCAGGATTCTCCTGGGACACCACTTCCTGTTTTGGGGTCCTTCTTCTCTCTAAGGAAGTGTGTTTGCCTTATTTTTGATTGTGGTCGCAATTTGCTTGCGCTAAATGGGGTTGTTTTGGTTGATCTCGCCATTTGCGCACGCTAAAGGTCCTTTTCACCCGCGGATGCTATTTGCAAGCACTTACCAACTCGCAAATAGCTGCTACGCTAAATTGCAATGCGAGTCATAAGCGACTCACAATCGTGGTACCTTTTTGATATGTAGGTTTCATTTTGTGAGTTCCAAAATGCGAGTTGCAAAATTGCGCAAATTGCAACTCGCAATTTTGAATGGCCGTACATCTGGCCCCATATCCTTTTGTCTGCCTAGCGATTCAAGGTTTATGGACCAGCATCTGGATTCATCTTTCAAAGGTCAGTACCCTACCATTGATCCCCTCCATTCAACTTGCACGTCTCCATAACACTATGGACACAGAGGGCATAAACCTGCACAAAAACCCATGGTTGGACTCTGTCTTATCTATGACGACACTCTGTATTCTATGACACCGGCGCAGCCTCAACAACACAAGAATGGTCAGAAGACATAAAGGCAGTGGCTCTGTTTGAAAGAACGATCTACAAAGTATAAGCACAAATATGTGAGACTATATGGGGCCCGTACCATCAAGATAAAGTTGAAGACTCTTAGAGCCCGTTTATGACTTTGGTGATACGGCACCAGGTCTGCCCCACTGCTGCACCACCAAAGCTGTGGTCAGACTGCCTGCCAGATTAGGAGTCAGAGGACCGCCAGACTCGCAATCAAGGCCTTAGTGTCTGTTAACTCTAGATAACTAGATAATTAAACTGGATAATGTACAAAGACTACTTGAATCCTTTTCCACTATTCTCTCACCTTCATCGCAGTGTAATGTGTCTTTACATCAAAAGCCAAATAAAAAAGATTCAAACACAACAAGAATGTCTAACTTTGAGGAACTGGTTTTTGATTTAACAATAACAGTGGTAGTGTTCAACACACAATGTTATAATGTCTTAATTTATTACTAATTTTCTTTTTTCACATCAATGAAATCTCGTAATCATACCATCATAAAATCATTTGCTACCTCCCAATGATCAAGTTGCCTATTTTATTATAATTGCTCCTGCGAGTAAATGAACGCTTCAAAAACCTTCAAACACAGAGAAAATCACAATAAGAAACAACACAGCATAACAAAGGGAACCATGCGCCTTCTTAACAAAATGAAAATTAAATTATTACATCTTGATTAAAATATTCTTCAATAATGAATGCATGGCTTGTAGGAAAGTGCCATAATAACAAAATAAATCTGAAGCAATTAATACTATTCCATGAAAGAATTGCTGTGGGGACATTTGTATTATTTAGCAGCGTGTTTAATCATTAATTTAAACCAGGCAGTTTAGATTTAGCAGCTCTGTGTTGCTACAGTAACTGCGTACATCATGTGCTATAATATATGCTAATTGTTTCCGCGTGTAAAGCTTCTATTTAGCCTCCTACAGACAGGTCAAACAATTTTGAGAAAGTAGTGTTTGTCTGCAGGGGGTGCGAAAGGTTCGCTATTTGCCTTCCGTGGCTTTCCAATTGTTGAAATGAATGAATAATTCAGATATCTTTAGTGACAAAGTGTTACACTACTTTCTAAATAGAAGACATCCATGAAAGACGCGGACAACTGTAGAAGAAAGGACAGAAGGGCAATTGTTACGCAGCTGGAGATCATTAAAAGCGGCAGCTCTGCCGAATGAGATCATATTAAAGGCATCTACTCACATACTTGTGTCCTCTTCCCTAAGGGCATTTGAAGAAAAAAATCTAAAAGATTTCAAGAAAAAGAGAAGCAATTTACAAAGCAATAAACAAAAGCAAATACAAATAAATATGCTTTGTTAAACAGAGCACCAGTCAACGAAGTATTTTAAGTTATTGCCAATAGCCTGATTTTGACAAAATCGAAACTATACAACAAAGTAAAAAGGAGGTAAAAACAAAAAAGCCATCCGATAAATGTAAATTGCATGAAAAACAATTCAATGGGAGGCTATTGTTCCTAAATATTCTGTGCCTTCAAAAAGTTGTTTTGCAGACCACATGAAGGCAAACATTATTGAGGAAGCCTGCAAGTGTACATTGTATTGTAATGTAATTGGATTTATATAGCCCTTACTACCCCCATGAGGCGCCAAAGTGCTTTTTCAGTGAGTAGCACGCTACTCCAGAACCCATAAAGGATTAGTGGTGAATTAGCATAGTGAAATATGAAAGTAATTTGAGTAGTGTAGATGTTAGTCAATTATTTGAATTGAGAAGGAAGAGGGAAGTGTCTAGAATAATTTGTTTTGGGGTGTTTATAGCCGTAGGAGGGGGTTTGGGGGGAGGGGAGTTAGTAAATGAAAGGACAGAAGGGAAATTGTAATGTATCATGCACTTTCGGTTATGGCCCAAAGGTTTCCTTAATTACAATAAATTGTAGATGTGGTTGAAACCGAATGGACGTCCGCTTCTGTTTGTAGACTCTTAAAGCCCAGAAGCATTCTGCATGAAAACATGCTCACCACCAAAACATACCAAGGACCCCCAGCTAGGTTTCTCCAGACCCAAGAGTTACAAATAAAGCCACCCCTCTGCAGAGAAAGAGAACAAGCATTTACAATGCAATGGTCTCGGCATTGGTAACGTTAGAGCTATTGGCATTGCTCATGACATTATTTTTGTTTATGTTTTTGTTTTTAAAACATTTAAAGAAACGGCATTGTCATGAGCAATGGCAATAGCTCTAACTTTACCAATGCCGAGACCATTGCAGCCTGTTTCAATAAAGTCTCCTATACCACACTCTAGTCGGGTCAGTCTCAGTTTTAAGGAACTTAACATGTTCTCTGAAAATTATTTCCTTTTTCACAAATTCATCCTACTCTGCGGGCACTTAGATATTGACACCAACATCCTCACCCAGGCTATCAGTTTGCTGCACTGTTTATCCAACCGCTCACTCATTCACTCACGGATACCATACTCAGAGAGGTGCAGCCTTGAGAGCTACGTCTGTCATCCCAAGGCAGCCCTTCAGCCATCACTCCTCTCAAAGTTCCTTAATCAAGTTCACCACCACTCCCACCTGCCTGACCACCTCCCAGCCCTCCCTCCTCTCTCAACATAGACACTTTAACAACTAAATAGCAGAATCCGACAATTCGCTGATGAGAAAATCATTCCTGACCTCACTCGTCCTCCCAGATAACTTGCTAA
This sequence comes from Triturus cristatus, assembly GCF_964204655.1. NCBI lineage: Eukaryota > Metazoa > Chordata > Amphibia > Caudata > Salamandridae > Triturus > Triturus cristatus. Next base: position 749,391,474 of record NC_140581.1, read on the forward strand.
CAAGAAGGCCTAAAATGTACATCTACCATATGGCGGTAGTACCTTTGCAAGAGTAATATCCTTTCAGAGGAGGGTCGTAGCTAGTATAGGTGCAGTAGCACCGGTGCCCATTGAACCCTGAGAACTGCTATATTTTACTACCCCCATGAGCGGTGAAAGAGGTTATTTTCCTTTCCTTGCTACTTACTGTTACAGAGTGGGAACACAACTCGCCTAATAAAACCGGAAGTGTTGCTCGGGAAGTACAGTCTGGCCATCCTCGATCTCTCAAACCACCACCTATAAATCAGCCCGCAGTATCCGGTTGCAATAAAGCACAGCAGGTCCTGATTTTGCCTGCCAGGGACGCGAGATAGGAATGCAATTTGCGCAGACGTGAGCCCTAAAAGTGCATGGTTGGCTGCATAGTATTTGAAAGGCGGTGTCCACTGTCCAGTGTTTAATTTAAGCCGGTGGTGGCCACCACCACTCATTTTTGAGAACCGACACTTATTTTTCCTTATCAAACATTTGCTGAGAGCAGGAGAGGGAAATATAAACATGAAAGGAGGCCGAAGAATTGAAAGGAGGAAACCCAGTCAACAAGGAAGGAAGCAAGAACCTGTAAGAGCGAGATGAAGGGGCCGGCCCTGTCTGGCAATGGATGAAAGTGGGACATTGGGTGGGTTCTGGACTGCGGCCTTGGTACTATTTGGCCCGCAGATGTTTAACAGCTTCGGCCGCGAGCTTCTGAGAAGGAGCATCGGGCACCGGCACTCATTATTTTACAAATAAAGCACTGTAACCTGCTACAAATTGCATATTCTCCATTGCTTAACGCAAAATGATGGAAGCTGTCTGCAGAGAACGTCGAGAACCCCCTGAAACTCTCACAAATACACATAAATAGGCTATAGACTGAAAAGGGGGTGCAGCCCATCCTGCGCCACGCCCCTTTCACATTACTACTCTGTGGCTTTAGCAAAAAATATTCTTATACGTGCTTACCTGCGTCATGAATAATGCGCAAACAATAAGGAACGCTGCCACCTTCACCATTTGGAGCCCCATCCTTTAAAATCTGGATGGATTGATTGATGACCCGAGCGCGAAGCCCCTGTGCTGTTGCAGTTCTGTCCCGGGTGAATCCGTGCGCAACTTTCGACTGAATTTATGCAGTGAAATATTTGTCCTGGCCAATGAAATGTGAGTGGGTGATTGCTGCAATGCAATGGGCAAAGGTCACTTGCTGAACTCTCGCAGATTCCGCGAGATAACGACGGCGACCTCAGGCTCTAACACACAGGGCGACGCAATCACGTTGAGACAGACAGTGTGTGCTTTTCACCCAGTGGTTATCGTGGAAACAACATTTGCATAATGCTGTACAGAGCATTTCTAAAATGTGGCGCATTCCAAATGGCTATCGACCTAACCTAGTTGTTTGTTTTTTGGTGTAATTTTGAAAATCAAACTTAGACTCCAATTTTGGCAACTGTTGAGAATTCCAACTTCCTTCCCAGTGCTCTAAAGGACGTGACGGTGGAAAAAGAATTCCCTGATTTCCGTCCAGCCATGTCCATTGCCCCAGTGATTGCCTCCATGAAGCTTGTTGTGTCTCACCAGGGATGAAAAACGTCCACTGAAAACCATCATTTAGGACTGGAATAACACGTGAGGAGTACAGCTACGTTCTAAAAACCTAATAAATTAAGTAAGCCACGGAACCACTCCTAAATTGCTTTTAACATCCAACAAGTAGTAATCCAGTTAGTCGCCTTTGTGCTGCTGGAATGACTCAAAGAACAGAAAAACAAGGCAGAGCAAAAGGCACACCACTGCCTTTCTCCGAGGTCAAGAAGAAATGCCTCGGAGAAAGGCAGCGGCATTTTCGGATTCGGGGGCGTGTTTGTCTTTTCTCTCCTCCAGCCATTGGCTGGAGGAGATAATTAGACTTTCTGAAAAAAACACGCCCCCCGATCCGAAAAGGACGGGGCCTAAACGGAATGACGGACCTCTTCTCCAATGGCTGGCCAGCATTCAAGAGGCCAGCCAATGGAGAACAGGGGAGAAGAGGGGCGGGTTCAAGCCCCTCTTCTTCAAGTCATTAAATCTCGGATCGAGACTGCGCAAGCGCAGCCTTCGAGCCGAGACCTAAAAAACACAGGCGTCCGTGTAGGTTATACACTTTAAAAGGAAATATATTAGGAGGGCAACAGGCCTGCTTGCTCACTTATATGTGGAGCTTGCCCTGTTTCAACCCCCTGAAATCAGTACACACTCACAAGAGATTATATAAATTTACTGTAAAAAATATGGAATAGAGTCATTGAGATTATAATCAGGACTAGCCAAGGCAGAGCAGAATTAGAGAAAAATAATTACGAAAATACTACGCTTTAAGGTTAGGTACTGCAAATCCTAGCTAACATTTGTTTGTCAGCTCTGCGAGTAAATATAATATTTTACATGCAATCACTGCATGCCAGGGCAGAGCCCATGTGACTGTGCCAAAGACATTTTTTTTTTAAGAAAGTGTCTTTTTGATGGGCATGACTCCCATTTGTGTAGATGGTCCATCCGTTCCTCTTCAGAGATCTCAGTATATAGTTTTCTGCCTGCTTACAGTTGCATCCAGCAAATATGTCATGGCAACCCATTGCTAGATGTGGGTGCTTAATAACCTGTCACTTGGTTAGGTTGTTTAGTGATCTTTTGCTGGACAATGTGCATAGCAATTACTCATCCTAGAGTTCCTGCAAGAGCTGAATGTAATAAATGTTAAAGAGGTAAGAATGTTATAATCCAAGTGGGTTTGAGAGTCTAATATAATGGCTAGTGCTGCAACCTCCCTACTAATCTTTGTTATTGAGAAAGGTACTGAAGTCCTAATGCTGGAATATCTCAGAAATAGAGACCCATATGGGTTTTATTATATTGTATTTACATGTGTTTTTCAAAAAAAGGATACAACCCCCTCATTGACATTGGCTAGGTGACCTAATTCGACATTAGGGTTTCTCCTTCACCCACTTGTTGCTTCCGGGGTCACCTAGAACTCTTTGTGAGGGTACTTTTGGGACTTATATGAGGTTAAAATGGTGTACCTGGTATCGTTCACCTCACAAAACTAATAAAATAGGTGTAAACCTAAAATTTTGTACCTCTGTAGACTGTAAGTTCTTCAAAAATGTCTCCCTGGCACAAGGTTAAAAAAGCAAGATTAGAACTTTATGAATCTTTGTAGTGTGGTTCGGTCTACATGTTTCAACTCTTCCTTAGCACCTATATGAGTGGAGGGCTTTTCAGGATCTAACTGACTCCTAAATTATCCCTCTTCTCCTACTCTGACCCTATTCAATTGTTGTGGTGTATGTGGGTGCAGGGAAGTGAAATAACTTGATGGCTAGTTGCCATGGGTTCTGCCTTCGCAGTGATATCTGAGTAAGATTGCATTATTAACACCATGAGATCTGGGGCGTTTGGGAGCACAGAGTTAAGTCAGATTTCCTCTGTTTTCTCGGTCTCCGAGGCTTCGCTGGTCTCCACTCCTGAGAAGAAGCATTATGAGAAAGCATTGTAGCAGTGTTATTATATATTTCTGGAAATACGCACGCAACAAAAGTCACTAAGGGGCAGATTTACAAGCCCCTTGTGCCTCCTTGCACTGCCATTGCGTCACTTTTTTTGACATAACAGTGGCGCAAACAATGCGCCCAATTTACAACGTGACGCATCTAGGAAGATGCGTCATGTTGTAAAGCCCTGCGTCACATTATACCTGCCCCAGGTATAATGTATGCAGGCTAGGTATTCCCACGCAAAAAGCTGTGTAGAACTGTTGCAGTGAAATTTACAACATTTCACTGTTTCACTCTATGCCTCAACTGCGTCAAATTCCCTACGCCTGCTCAGACCAGGCGTAAGGATTGACGCAGGGCTTTTTGTATGGGACTCACCTATCTGTCATGGCACATTACTGGAGTTGCATCACTTTCATGAGCAACTCCAGCGATGCGTCACTTTTGTGCCAACAGATGCGTCGTTATTTCTGACGCATCTGTTTATCCTTGCGCTATGGAGCACTGTATTGTAAACACAGCGCATCCATGGTGGCGCAAGGACATTTGGCACTGGCACAAGGAAACTGACGCATCTATGCAGATGCGTCAGTTCCTTGTAGATCTGCCTCTAAGTCTATAGGCTTATACTTGAAAAGCAGTATGGGGAGTTAGGGAGGCATAAAAACCCTAACAACACTGTACATAATAATGAGTCATTTGAATTCCTCCCCAGGGGTGTGAAAACCACACTAAATGCTAAACAATAAATAAAATAAATATTTAGCTAAATGAAAGTTGTGTAGAAGATGAGGTTTTCTCCTTCCCAAAATCAGTAATGTTATTGACGATTGCGAAAACTGTTTCTGATTTATATGAAATTCTAAAATAGTTCAAAAACACTGTGGTGAAGTCGGTAAGACAAAATAAAAAGAAGATAGGCTTTAGTTATTAACATTGTGGATACTGATTGTTCTGTGCTTCTCCTTTGACTGCTTATTGCTCTTTTTTGGTCTGACACTATTCAATACCTTTAGATTTTAGTAAAACTATGTATTGAATGTACTATGGTGTAGGGGCTTACAGCAACCACCTTTCATCTACTGGTCTCTTCCAATGTCATTCACAGTTTTGTTACTCCCGCTGTAGCATACAGCATGGGGCAAAGGGTCAGCCCACTTCAGCCATAGACTACCTTCACTGTAAGTGATGACATTCTGCTCCCTCACAAAGAGCCCGTCCACACAATGTATATCCATTTACTACCAGGCACTCCAATGACAAAGTGTGTTTTGTGAAGTCAGAAACCGTTTTTTATATTGATGAGGCCCCAGCATCTCCTCAAAAATAAGGTTTTATGAAAGCCGTGACAAAACGAGGACGGACAAAGCCAAAAGCATGGCAGCCAACGCCAGACCTATTGGCTTTTCCAATCCATGTTTGTTGAAAGAGGATCTGATAATAGTAAAGACCAAGGTCTGAAAATAATTCAGTGGCCCGGATATAGATACGACGAGTTTCATTACATTGTAAACCGTTGCTCTATAAATTAATTAGTTGTAATAAGGTACTATAAACATATGGGTTTAAAGCATGCAAAGCTGTTGAGATATAATTTAGCATTTAAAAAACACCCTTCATTTTAGTGTGTTAACGCAGCTGATCTACTTTGCGGCCATTGATGCTTTATTTTTCACAATGATCTAAACGTGCTATAAAGAGACTAACTACTCCGCTTACACTGACCCCGTGTAATGCCAGTAACACTTTATATATCCTAAGCACCATGAGCACTTACTTAAATAAACTGAGAATTATATTAACAGTTGTAGTTTTTGTGCACTGCCTTTGCTGGCAGTAATTGTTTCCCTCTCTTTGGGAAAATCAATGTATGCATGAAACCATTTCTTATCTGAACTCCAAGTAATACTTAGAAATCCCTTAAGTGTACATCACAATAGCTCTCTTGCTTGCTTCAAGCTTGCGCTTGGACATTTAAATTGACCCATCTGACATCATCAGTGTTATGAGGCATTTCTGGTTCTTTTGCTTTACCTGGTACTCGCATTTCAAATAACAGACTCCAGGTAATACACTTGAGCCCTCATGTATGGGGATTTGGTATAGGGCAGTGCAGCAAGCCAGCTTGCTGCACTGTACTATGCCAAAGTGAAAGGTCAGGAATGCACCGTATTTATGCTTTACGGTACATTCCTGCCCTTCCCCTTGCGCTGGCACCATTCCGGCAGCCTGGCGTGAATGCAGGCACCCTTGCACCATAGTTTAAGGGTGCTTGTTTTGTCAGCAGGATTGTTTTTGTGCAGAAAGGGGCAACTTCCTGCACAGAAACAATCCTAAGAAGCGTTAAAAAATGAGGAGAAATAAAGCAATTTCTCCGCGTTACACCTCACCTAGGGAGGCATAAGGTTTTGGCGCGTCTCCAGATTTATATGCTCTCGTAAATCTGGAGAAGTTTAAAAATGTATGGGGGTTGCGTGGGAATACCAAGAGCAATACCCATGGAAAGCCTCCCGAGTGCACAGTAAGGCAACATAGTGATTTGCACTGCCTTGCCTTACTCCATATCTGTGAGGCCATTCAAAGCAATGTATAGTGGCTTTGCATAGCCTCATAGATATGACTCAGTGATTTGCGCCGCTAGAGCATCACAAAAAGTGATTCTCCGGCAGCGCAAGGGGTAGGTAATAGGCCCCTTGTTTTCATATAATGTTTAGACAAGGCTCTGCATTTATTTATCTTTTTAAGAACCTCACAGCTAACTAGACCCTGTATATCACGTTCTCTTTAATAACACTGTTTTAATAACAGGAACAAGTGAGTACTGAAAAAACACAACTGTGTAGAAATTGACTCTGTACAGCCAAGCACTGCAATTTTGGGCACCACATGTCAAGGAAGAATTATCTGCTGCAAAAAGCCATGCAACTGTGTTTAAAATGTGAAAAAATCAATTTCCAAAATATCTTTACCAAATATTGCATTGCATGTCAAGGAAGAATTATCTGCTGCAAATAGTCATGCAGCTGTGTTTAAAATTGCTTTTGAGAAAACATCTTGTACATTTACAGTGTTTTTTTATGTCATGGGTACTCACAACATTTTCCAATTAGCCAAAAATGTTGGTCAGTGGTGTGATGGAGGGCTGCACTAATGCCAGTAGGGGGTGGTCGGGAGAGGGAGATAAGTTTGGTGCAGGTGACGCAACATGTACATCTACTGTCTGAATTGAATTGCACAATATGGGACCAGAAAACCCGGGATCAATCTAGGGTTCTCTTCTTGACCAAATTTTTTAATCCTAGGCAATTGTTTTATTTTTCTACTTTCCCTTCATTTACACATATAAGAGGGCCCTGAAATACAGGGCTTCAGGGTGTGCACCATACCAAATCACCTTCTGTGTTTGAATTAATAAACCTTAATGATGTTCATGTATACTAGCAACGGAAGGTGTTTCTAAAGTTAAGTAGTGCAGGACACCATAGTTACTTCCTCTCTTTAACAGCAATTAACCTTTTAATCCATTCTTCCCACTTTACTTAACATAGATTTAATGTTAGTGCTATGTCGAGTAAACAGCAGCCCGGTGCTGCTTTTACCAGGGGGCGCACATAAAAGGTCAGGAGGGCCACATGCAGCCCCTGGGCCGTACTTTGAGTGTCAATGTTCTATGTCATGCTTTATTTTGACAAACATCTTTTCATAAATTCCCATCATCCACATCTATCTTCATATTTCATTTAGTATTTCTGTATGTATATTGTCTATTTCTATTTACATATCTATTTCTATTTACACACCACATATATTCCTATCCCCAACCATCCATCTATCTATCTATCTATCTATCTATCTATCTATCTATCTATCTATCTATCTATCTATCTATCTATCTATCTATCTATCTATCTATCTATCTATCTATCTCTCTATCTATCTATCTATCTTATCTGTGTCTATATATATATATATATATATATTTTTTTTTTATCGGTAGTAGGTAGTTATAGTAAAGACCTTGTTTACATAGGAAAAGCATTTTATTACTTGGCTATAACTTTGGCGTCATTTGACCAATCTGCATGAAATCTTCCCAAAAAAGTATCACGGAGTGTACTATTGTTAGGGAAAGTTTGGGTGTGATCCATGCAGTGGGGACCGAGAATTAGGTTGCGTTTGTAATGTTAATTCCCATAGGAACCTTTTGCCACACCCACAGCCTGAACCGCTGAACGGACTTACACCAAATTTGTTATGAAGGTAAATGTTGGTTCTAGGAAGTGCCTTTTGCTTATTTGGTGTAAATCCGTTTAGTAACTGTTGAGTTTAAAATGATAGTGATATCTCTAGCCACGGATATTTTGCGGTTGTTTTCGCGATTAATTGCGAACGCACGCGCCAACGGGAATGCTCTGATTGGCTGGACGTAATCGAAATAGAAAGTTGCAACCACCATTTAATATATCGTGAATGGTTCCCGGGGCTGAAAATCTGTGTGAAAGCCCACATAAGGGTTCAGGGAGGAGATACTATGACCCCATGGTTGAGAAATGGCGGTGTTAGTGACACAAAATTGATTTTTTTAATCGCTCCCAATATTCACGACCTCACGACCACCAGCGTGGCCCCCGTGTTCCATAGAAGGGACATCATGACTATCAACATTGTCGCGAATATTGGTGAAAATCTAAAAGAAATATATCAACGAATCATTAATACATTGTTATAGAGATATTGAGGTATTGATAAATGTATTTATAGAGTTCTTTATTTAGTGAGTTATCTACTGTGATAGCTAGAATTAATTACATAGTTATATTTATCTTATGTTGTGGTGGCTATTCGATTCCTGCTTTTACCTTCTGCTTTCGTGATATAACCACGGGGATCACAATTACCGATGTCATTGCGATCTCCGGCATCACTGCAAAAACAGAAAATAGGTTTTAGGGATGGTTGGTCTAGAAATACATTAGAAAAACATGAGTTTGAAGTGTACAGTAATAAACCCCTAGTGTGTGGAACACTGTAATGTGTGTGCATATATGTGTTTTCGCTTTAATGAAAAGGTGCGATTGTTGTGGGTAACAATGTCATTGCGACGTCCTGAATAACTGGGAAAGCAGAAAATTGGTCTGAAAGACGGTTTTTAAAGAAACTTAGTAGAAAAATATAAGTTTTAACATGCTTTCAAAGAAGTATATATATAGTAATATGTGTAGGGCAATTTTTAGAATGGACTTTTTTACCTATTAATTTTGGATGTGTTGGGGGCAATTGAATGTCTGCTTTTGTTTTCCGTTTTCGAGACATGTCCATGTGGATCGCGATTACCGACGTCATCGGCATCTCCGTCATCACTGCGGAAATGGAAATAGGTTTTTGAGATGGTTTTTATATAGACTCTCTAGAAAAACGTATTTTAGAGACTACTGTAAGAAACTCCTAGTGTGTAAAATACTGTAATATGTGTGGATATATGTGCTTTACACTTTATGGAAAAGGCGTGATCATCGCGGTTAATGACTTTATCGCGACATCCCACATAACCGCGAAAACTGAAAATTGGTCTGAAAGATGGTTTTAAAGAAACTTAGTACAAAAATATGAGTTTAAACATGCTTTAAAAGAGTATGTATAAAGTAATATGTGTAGGGCAATGTTCAGAATGGATTTATTTCCATATTATTTTTGGATGTGTTGGTGGTCATTGAATGCCTGCTTTTGTTTTCCGTTTTGGCAATGTGTCCGCGGGGATCGCCACGTTGTCGCAAAGACTGTCAAAAAATAAAGAAAAAAGACATTTTAGAAAATAAAATCACAATATTTCCAGTACTAGGGTGGCTCTGACAAGAGCCGTTGTGTTGGTTGTGTGTATATGGCTGCTATACCTAAGACAGGATGCAGAGTTTCAGGATACTTAGAAACACCATGTTGCCTTTATCTGTAAAGTGCACTCCATCATTTCTATAAATTCCATGCATGTCAAAATGCAGATGGTTGTTATAGATACAGCCCATGCGATGGTCTCTGAGGAATGTAGAAACAGTTTCATTAACATGTTTCCTGGCTTTGTCATCTGCGGACAGAATTGATTTGACCACTTCCATTTCCTTCTTTGGCATATATTAGAGAACACAGAAGACAGTGTGAGGGAGAAGCAACATCAGTTCTGCAAAGGCTTCTTTCATTGGGATTTCCAGCCCTACTCCAGTAAATGTACCTAGGTCATTGCCACCACAGTGCACAATCATGAGTTGAGGAGTTTGGGAATCCACAATTAATTTAACTAAAGCTGGTTACTGATGAAACTTTAACTCTTCCAGTCCAAGCCAAGTGATCTGCACATTTGGCAAACCCAAGTCCCTGTCAATACCTCTCTTTTTTGCAGCCTCTTTAGCCCAATAGATATAGCTGTTTCCCAAAATCCATACTCTAAACATTTTGAAGTGAAGGAGCAATAGTAGTCAGGAGAAGGCTGGAGCTCAATGAGGCAGTTTTCCTAGGGAAAAGCAGTTAAAATAGAAGTGTTTTTTAAAAGAAAATATATAAATATATATATATTTATTTCATTGGATGTTGTCAGCATGAAAGTGAAAAGAATTAGGTAACATGTTGGATGCCTTAGCAAGAAGTCTTATTATTGGCTGTTGTTTAAAAAAAGAAATGAAATACAGACACGGATATGCTTTTGAATCTATGGGGTAAAGCACACCTGCTGTATCTTATTTGGAAGCAGCATGTTCCTTTTAGAATGTGATATGAACTTTTGACCTACTGGTTCCATGGGGTTGCTAGGTACACTGAGCTACTAGTGTTTTGAGGGAAAGGTGTTAAAGAGACAGAACATTTTTTTTTTAAGGCTGAGGAGTGTTGACACAGTGTATGTAATGGCATGTTTTAATTTCCAACTCAGCACTATGTAATAAACTGTTGTGTAGCATTTAAATTTCAGAAAAATGAAGCTAGATATAGGTTCAACTCTCGTTTTTTTTCACGATTATTCTGCAATCATCACGAAAATATGCGTAAATGCGTCGACAGGAATCTCGTTTTCAAAGAGAGGGAAAGGGTTAACAGATGCTAACCATTCACAAGTGGAGTTGCAGTAGTCTAAAATGAAAGATATTTCATTTCCTGCCTTTCTCATGATGATAGAGTGGGAAGTTGAAGACGTTGACATTTTAGAGTTGCTTTGTATGAGAGTGGTGTACCATTCTGGTGCTTAGTTTTTACAAATATTAACAGTGTCAAACTATCAAGAAAGAGGAAAACAAAAATACAATCTACATACTCAATTCAATGGTATGTATATACATTTGTAATTATTTTAAAAATGGACATTAGAAATGAAGATGTATGTGGGAGTTTGATTACAAGGAGTAACACAGTGATGAGAAAAAATATATATGAGATGAACTATATCTATTAGAGGGTATGTGTTTAAGAGATCAGAGGTGAATGTTTTGGGAAGTGAGAGAAAAATTAATTAGTGCCTCTATATTGCATTGTGTATTTTATTGAAAAATAACAGAACAGTTTTGGGGAAAGTTGCAATGAGGAACTAAGAATGTTTTAAATGTATAAACATCATGTGCAGAATAGATACATCTATTATTTGCATTCTGGGAGTTTTAGTACTTTTATTAACATTATTAACAGGAATAGCGTAGTGAGAAATAAAGGATGAGAACATGTTGTCTGCCTGTATATGAATTAGAAAGAAGGAATTCTTGTCAGGTATGTATTGGGAAGTGCTTGTCAATGTGGCTTTTAACTTATATGACCACTTTGCATATGCTTAGATGGTGATATATGGTTTTTGTGCTTGCACATAGCTATATATACAGTGGGACATTTTAGTTTACTTAAAGATGCAGAGAGGTAAATATTTTGATAAAGATGGCTTTAAGGTGTGCATCTATTAAGAAATCGCATATATGTTTACATGATGGTCTATATTCACTAAGGCTAATGAAAATGTCATGCATATGGTGAGGGTAGTGTTTTTTAAACATGGTTAGTTTAAAATTGAGAAGGATTAATACTGCAGAATTCCTCGAGAGTTCTTGTGCTAGCTTCATTTCGAGTGAAACTTTTGTTTGAGATATGCTGAATATATGATTTGGAAGCAGAAGAAGTATTTGAGAAATGATGTAGGTATGCCATTCGCGAAAGGTTTTGTGCATAGAAAAATTTCAAAATGTTGTTTTCCGTTTTAGAAACACTGATGCATGTGCACACTCAGTAACAAAGCAATGTATGTTTCTAGAGAGCCATGTATGCAATTATATATCAAGTGTGATACCTAGATTTCACTCACACATAGCTCAGAAGAAAAGCATATATACAGTGAAGCAGGTAGTTTGATACTGACAGAAGGAGACAACCAATGAATCAGAGATATAGTGACAACTGTTATGTATCTAACAGCAATGAAGGTACTTTTACAGTCAGTCAGGCAGTATTTAGGCACTATCCTTGGAGTTATTCAATTACCCAGACACTACACATATAATCCTGCAATCAGACAGGCACATACTATGTAGACATTGAACTATGCAGGCACTACCCATTCATGTATCTAATCACCTAGGCATTATCTATTGACTTATGCAGTTAACAAGGCTGTAACTATGAAATCGTTATAACATGTGCACAGAACCTATGCAGCAATGTGTACACCCACTTACAACCCATGCAGCCATTGAAATACACATGCACTTATGAAACAATCAAGCTCTACTAATATACTCCTCTAAAAATGTACAGAGTACCATTGTAGTAAACCTATCACCCATACAGGACCTATGCAGTCATTTAATTCCAAAGGCAATAGTCTTGCACTATTACAATCACCCCAGCAGTATACTTACTTTCATCCAATCTCTCAAGCTTTAACAATGGAATCATGTAGTCATTCAGCCACTAGTCATGCATCCATCTAATTAGCCAGGCACTACGGATACACGTATTCAATTCTCCAGGCACTACCCATGTAGTTATGTAATCATCCAGACACTACCTGTTCAATCAATCAAAATGAAATGGGCAGCATCCAATTGCTGAAACACTATTCATCTACTCATCCAATAGGCTAGGTGCTATGCATGAGCTTAAACAATCATGTATGCACTATACATGCACTGCATAAATCATCTATATACTATGTATGCCCTCTTGCAGTCATCCAGGCACTAGAGTTGCACTCATTTAATCATCCCACCAGTATCTATGCATGTCTTGAATTACTGAAGCATTAGTCATGCACTTGTCGAATCATTCCGGCTCTACTCATACACTCATCTAAACCCCCAGATACTAGTGGTATACTCATGCAAACACGCAGGCAGTAAGTATGCAGATATGGAATGACCCATGGAGTTAATTCATAGTCAGGGAATCATCTAAGCACTACTTGTATTCTCAGGGAATCACCTAGACACTACTTATGTACTCATTCAATCATCCAGGGAGTATTGATGTATTCAACCACAAACCTATGTATTTACAAGTTTTACTGAGTAATATGTTGTCTTTAGGTAATATGGGTGATAGGTTTACTACAATGGTACTCTCTAAGTAATTAACTGAGTACATAAGTAGAGCCTGAGTGTTTCATAAGTCCACGCGTGTGCCTCAGTATTTCATTAACTGCATGGGTTGTAAGTGGGTGTTTAGATGGCTACATGGGTTCTGCACAAATGTTATAATGATTGCATAGTCACAGTCTTGGAAATTCAGTGATAAATTTAAAACAGTTTAGAAGAAGGAGAGAGTCAGTGAAACAGAAATAACGAGTTGAAAGAGTTGTTGATAAGGCCTTTGCTTTGAAGAGGAAGCTTTCCGTTTTGATTCTAAATAGAATGAAGTCTCTTGACAAAATAGTGCTGTTCATGAGGAGACAAAACCAGAAGAAAAGATTAGTGAATAGAAGTAACTGTTGTACAGTTTTTAGTGGAGAATGGATACATATGTCTTGTACAGAGCCTTTCTTTAATGCCAACAGATATCCCCAGGATAACAGACTAGTTTGTACTATTGATTAAAGAGTACGGTGTTATGAAATGAAGAATTGTAGGCCTATAGCAAAATGTAGAAGAAGTTATTGCAGAAGAGGTACAAGGAAGGTGTAGTCAAGGTACTGTATAAAACTGAATTGTAGAAATGTTTCTAGTATTAGACAGAAATCCATTTATATATTAAGAAAATTCCTAAGTATCTTTCCAAGGTGAAGTTTAAAACACAAAATAAGTTATACCACTCAACAATGCAATCTTTCAGTAGGAGGCTGTATTATGTGATAACTCCTGCTTTGTGTTTAGGAGTAATGAATAGAGCACTTTTCATGGTAGTGTGGCAGATGTAGAAAAGAATTGTGGGGATGTACAGTTTTGATTCTTTGCCCCTGAGCAGATTCTAGGGGAAATGAAGAGTTGTTAAAAGGAGGAGTTGCAGAACTAGACACATATATTACAGTTGATAGTTTTAAAGAAGAAATTACAAAATCTAACACAGTGTTGTCTAAAAAAACTGAGTATGTTTGTATGTGTTGTCGATGCACTTACTAGAAGATTTAAACACAGACTGTTGATTTATATTTAAGAAGTGAAAAAGTAAATCATGACAACTGGCAAAAGTTACCTGTATATTTATTTGTATAGGGGCGGTTTGACTTGTCTATACGGCAAGTTATATGTAAGTAGTGTTACAATAAATTAGAAGATCATAAAAGGAACAACACATAGATATTAGATACCCATTTTGTAAGATAATAAAATACGTGCTAAAGTAGAAAAACTATGAAGGACCAAAAAAAACCAAATCAACATTTATTCTTTGCAGCATTGCAACAGGCCAGAGACAAAGCTTGAACTTGAGATTGGGGTTTTGAATGGACTCTCTGCTTCAGTTTTGTTGTGCTGCTATTGAAGTCGAGGGTCCTTCAGCTTTGTGTTGCCTTCTTGCTGCTCACCATGAGCTCCTCATATGAAATGTACAAAAAATAAAAAAGGGGGAAGAAAATTACTATGAATGGTTTTTGGCAGCATTGAGAATAGCTGTAACACACTACTCAGCAGCTCTTATAACAACACTACAGTCCATGCAATATGTGGCCATTCTTGAAATCTCCGGAGCCATATCTATTGTAGTAGTCGGTACCTCTAAAGGGACTTTCCGGCCGGAAACTGTTGCTGCTGCCACTGATGTAGATGGTCCTCTAACTTCATTCTGCTTGAAGGCAGTTGGATACATTTTCCATGATAAGTTTTAAGATGATTTAATATGAACGTCGTCCACATGAGTCCAAAAAAAGTATCCAGCAAAAATCTACCACCTGCTCTCAATAAATTCCTGGGTGTATACTTCCAATTCATTTAACTGAACAGTATATTATCCAATGATATTCCTTACTTTCCCGGTCATATGATGTTTTAAGACTGTGCATTGCACTAGTTTTACAACAGTTTTTAATTCCACATGAATTTGGGTAACAATGGGTAGATTGATGGGTATTTGGTAGTTATGTTCTATTTGAGGGTTCAGATATTTTTTAAACAGTTCTTTTTTTATAAATGTATTGTTAAAATAAAGTTAAACCAATGTTACTAAACAGTTAGCCTCAAACCTTGTGAACAATATGTATATATATCTGTTTTTCACTTTGTCATTTGCATTTGGGACTACTGATGTCATTGCGACCTCCGGTGTTGCTGTGGAGAAGGAAAATGCATTTTTGATTTAGTTATTTTGACCAATGAATACAAAGGGGAAAGTTAAATTAGTATCTTACTAAAAAGCTACACTAATGCCTTATGTAAAATATGTCATATATGTGTTCTACACTTTGTTAAAAACACCCGGTATTCGCAGTCTGTCCTTGGCAATGTCACTTATAGAATCATACAGGCACAACCTGTGCAATCATCAAGGATGTCCTTTCTCCATCACTCCGTAAACGCGCATCCTGCTGTCATAGTACTAGTTGGGGGATGAAGCCTCCTTGGCTATTGAAGGTATTTGGGGGCCAGGTATCCCTCTTGTTACCTCCAGCAAGTTTCACGCAGTCAGTTTGCTAAGAGGTCTTCGGAGGCCACACCCCCTTTCTGCACCACTCTGCAAACACGTCTCCTGGCATACTACTGGTTGGGGAATAAAGTTGTCTTGGATACTGAAGGACCTTAGGGACCAAGAAGCCCTCCTGGTACTTTCTATAAGTCCTACACAGCGGGATTTCTGAGAGCTGGTCAGAGAACCTGCCCCCTTTCTAAACCATTCTGCAAAGACCACTGCCACTTAATTAACCAGGCAAATTCACTGAAAAAAACCAAAAGTTTACATGTAAGTTATAGTTAGGAATTAGCATTTAAACAACCCTAGAAATTCAAAGAAAAGGGGGGAGCGCGCGCACCGTGACCCAAGATGGCTGCCCGGTGCTGAGACTCTGCACGTCGTTGGATTTTCGACCGGCCCCTGAGCGACTCCAATGCGTCCCGCATCATAATCATGCCGGATTCTGGCATCGGAACACCGCTGCTCTAAAGGGATGTGCTTTGCATTTTCTGCAACTTCCTGAACACGGAGAAATATGCAGGTGAAGTCCATCGCTTGCTAGTGGCCGCCATTTTGTTTTTTCTTGCCGTTTTTTCACCTCAGCTTCTACATGCTTCTTGAATGGTGCTTCTATGAATATTTTTGAGTACTTTCTCTGGAGACATTTATCTTTATCATTTTCCACATTTATTGTATACTCAGGGAAATGCTTATTCTACTTATTGTTGTCCTGCTTCTATTGAGGTGAACTCTATATTACGGTTTTGGCGGCTGCCATTTTGCAGCTTGATGGTTCTCCTGCCGATTTCCTCCTCATGGCTCACTCATAACAGCCTTTATTCATGGTTGTTGGACGCCTGTGAATTATTATTTTTTTTCTCGATGTCTCTCTCTCTCTCTGCGATGCCAGCATTCTTTGGAGATCTCCCTATCTTTGTGGATCACTCTTCCTAAACTACTTCATCTTTTTTTGTGTGGCACCTTTCCTCGTCCAGACAACTTCCTTGCTGCTTCATGGGCAGAGGCAGACGTCTCTTACACCAGCATAAATTGACAACGAATACTCCTACTGCTTCCATTTCGGGAGTATCTACGTTTAATACATTTTCTTGCTTATCACATTTGCCTTCAGACTGTGGTCCCCTTGAACTTTCAGAACTTTCTTCCAACATGACGTCCAAGGGGTCACTATCCTATACTACTGGCAAAAGACTCAAGCAAGATTCTCCCTCTCCCCCTAAGTCTGTTCTCCGGTTTCTTTGGAGATGGTCTGGGAGGAATTGCGCGCCCATCGTCCATTCATTGAGGAAACGAACTCTCGCCTGCAAATGTTGGATGATAAATGATCTTCCATGGACTCTCGCATCGCGGCAGTGGAGCACCAACTGGATGATGTTCAAGTTTTATCTTCTAAGGTATCTTCTTTGGAATTAGAGATCTCCCAGCTGAAAAGAGCGTCCGAAAACTTAGAAAACAGGAATCATCGTAATAATCTGCGTATTTATGGACTTCCTGAAGGTCTTGAGGGGGAGGATCCCGACACATATTTTACGTCTGTTTCCCTCCGTTTTTGGACCTGCCTGCCTCTACCAAATTAAACATTCAGCGTGCTCATAGACTTGGTCCTCGTCTTTCCTCCTTATCGGCACCTGCTAAACCCTGTGGAGTAATTATTTTATTTTTGCAATTTACTGACCTTTTGCTGGTTCTTAATGCAGCTAAAACCAAGAAGAACTTATCCTGGCACGGCACCAAGGTTTTTATCTCTCAAGATGTCTCTCCACTAACTGCTAAACGTCGCAAAGATTTTTTGGATCTTCGTCCTCCTCTTCGTTGATTAGGTGCCAGATATGGTCTATTCCATCCATGTCTCTTCAAAGTTACTTTTCTCAACAAGACTTATACCTTCGAGGACCCAGCTGAACTTCGAAAATGTATTCATTCCTTCTCTACTACGTCAATGGAGACATCTCCCTCTACATCTGGTTCTTGATTTTTCTATTGCATTTTGATTGCACTATGTCTTTGGTTTAATTAGCTAATTTTTTTTCTTATTATTATATTGCTATATTTTAAAGTCTATTTTTAACTAATTTAGTATTTTCTTTGCAGATTCGTTGATGCTCTTTTTCATCTTTGTCTTTTATATGTTTATCTCTTCTTTTTCTTTCTCTTACATGTTTTATTATGGTATAGGCATTCTTGTATTTGTCTTAATTTAGGTTTTATTCTTTACTATTTACAGGTTGAATATTTTGTCACAACTTTCATCCATGTTCCGTGTTCCCGCTCATGTTCCTTGTCCTCTTATGGATGTCCTTACGTGTCGTGTTGCCCCCTGTTGGGTGTGCTGTCTTTATTGTCCCTTGCCGCCTCCCATTTTCTTTTTGCTCCTTAAGGTACGTACTGCAGTCGTCGTTTGACATGTACTGTCTTCTTTTGTTTCTACTCTTTCTTTCCTACCTTCCCTTTCCCCTCTTTCTTTCCTTCTTTTCTTGCCCACCTGGTATTTCTTGTTTTTCTATTGGCGTTTTGTTTTTTCTATACTCTATCTATTTTTTAATTTTTTTCTCTACTTCATTTTTTCATTTCACATATATGTCTTATAATGTTGCCTTGATGCCTTGAGTTCAGAGTCATTTCTTGGAATGTGAAAGGCTTTATTTACCCCATCAAAAGGCAGAGAATATTGTCCCACCTTGCCTCTTACAATCCTGACTTGGTCCTTTTACAAGAGACCCATCTTACAGAATCTGAGGCATTAAAGTTAAAATGTAGTTGGGTGGGTTCAGTTTTATATTCTCCTTCTTTGAACAAGAAAAATGGTGTTATCATTTTATGTCACAAAAAATTAAACTGCGAGGTTATTTCACAACAGACTGAGTCTGAAGGGAGATGGTTATAAGTTAAATTATTAATAAATAATGTTTATTTAACAGTTTTTAATGTTTATGGGCCTACGCATCCAGATTCTTCTTTCTGGCCCTTAATTACACAGAAATGTATTCAATTCAAGGATGATTATTTTATATTAGGAGGTGATTGTAACCAAATTGTTGACTCCTTCGTTGATCGCCAATCCCAAGTCCGCTTCACTCCTCATAAGGCACATAAGCAATTTCTTGATACCATATCTCAAGCTCACCTTGGAGACTCTTGGAGACTCTCCCATCCTGATTCCCTAGACTTCTCCTTCTTTTCTCCTCCTCACAATTCTCTCTCTCGCTTAGACTATATGTTTCTCTCTCAATCTTTGTCTCAAAATCTCTTATCCTCCTCTCTTGAACCTATTCTTATCTCTGATCATGCCCCACTTATAACTGATCTTGATTTGCTTCCACCACACCCCAGATCCTCCCGTTGGCACTTTAACAACTCTCTTCTTTTAGATCCTAATTTTCCTCCTCCTTTACTGCTTTTGCTAATGTCTTCTTTGATCTAAACGCCAATATGTCTTCCTCCCCTCATATTCTTTGGGATTCCTTTAAAGCCACTGCAAGAGGCTTCATTATAGATTATGTTTCGAAAAAGAAGAAACGCTTCGTTCAGCAACATAAAACTACCCTGGCTCACATTAAGTCTTTGGAGCATGAGTTCTATACGTCATCGAAAGATTCCGTGCTTCCAGCCTTGATACACGCTAAGTTAGCGTTTAACAAAACTTCTACTGATAATGCTTCTTCCATTCTCTTACGTAGCAGCGCTCGTTACTATGCCGGTAGAAATAAAGTTGGGAACCTTCTGGCGAACTATTTGAAAACACGCAAGGAACGAACTCTAATTGACTCTTATTTTCTCTGCTGATGGTTCCTTGCTGCACAAAGATCAAGAAATTCTTGACACATTCAAATTGGTCTATATGAATCTTTATACCCCGGAATCCCCCCCCTCTAACTCCCTTGTCCAATCCTATCTAAATAACATACCATTACCATCTACCTCCCATCTTAACCTATCTGATCTTGAGACAGATTTATCATTATCTGAATTGTCCTCTGCTCTAAGACTTTTAAAGAAAGGGAAAACTCCTGGGCCTGATGGTTTCTCTGTTGAATTTTATTTACATTTCTCCACATTATTACTCCTTAAACTTTTAAATCTTTTTCATTCCTTTTATCTTTCTGGGAAAACGGAGGGCACCTTCCAGGCAGCCACCATCTGCCTTATTCACAAGGAAGGACGTGATCCCATGTATTGTAAAAACTATCATCCGATCTCTCTGGTCAATGTAGATTATAAGCTTTTTGCCAAAATACTTGCTCTACGTTTAGATCCTCTTATGCCACACTTGGTCGGTAAAGAACAGTGTGGTTTTGTCAAAGGTAGACTAACTTCGGATAATTCTCGCCTCTTTCCTAATGTTTTAAATAAGGTTCCCTCCCTTTACGCTTCTCTAGCGGCTATTTCTGTTGATGCCGAAAAGGCATTTGATAGAGTGGATTGGTCTTTCTTATTTGCAGCTCTCAAATGGCATGGTTTTGGCGCCAAACTAATCTCGCTTATTTCCCTATTATACTCTGCCCCTAGAGCGTCGGTGTTAATCAACGGTTCTATTTCCTCTTACTTTCCACTTCGTCGTGGAGTTCGCCAAGGTTGTCCTCTTTCCCCTCTGCTCTTTGTTCTTGCACTTGAACCTTTCTTATCTTCCATTCGCAATAATTCTTCTATTTCTGGTTTTCCTTACGGTGATCATCATTTAAAACTCTCCGCTTATGCAGATGATATTCTACTTTTTATTTCTAATCCGAATACTTCTATCCCCTCGCTCCTGCGTGAATTAACTTTTTTTTTTCTCTTGTCTCTGGTTATAAAATTAATTCGGACAAGACAGAAATACTCCCTCTCACTAATACATGCCTTCCTCATTTGTTTTCTTCTACTGGTTTTGCTTGGAGTAGTTCCAAAATCAAATACTTAGGTATGTGATTTTCTAATTCCATTGCTTCTACCATTAAATTAAATATGTCTGGGACTTTATCTCGGTTTGACAAATTGCTCTCCTCTTGGAATCCTCTTTTTCTTTCCTGGTGGGGCCGTTTAGACTCCTATCTTACTTTATGCCCTTATGCTTCCTATCCATATCCCTGCTTGTTATTTTAAAAGGATTGATTCCTGTTTATCCAAATTCCTTTGGATGGGTAAACGAGCCAGGTTATCCCTATCCTCACTATGCAAAGCAAAATCTAATGGAGGTGTTAACTTCCCTGATTTCCGTCTTTATCATAAATCATTTACCCTTCGCCAAGCCTCAAAATGGCTTATCTCTGACATTTTCCCATACACTCCCCTTTGGCTATCCATCGAACATGATCTGTTGTTGCCTTTCTCTTTTAAGGAAGTTCTCACCTTTTCTGCAAAATCCTCTTACGCTTCTCCTCCCTTGTTTAAACATATGTGTTCTTTGTTAAAATCTATTATTTCTCCAAAATCTATATCCAGAGAAACCTTTTTAGAGTCGTCTATTTGGTATAACTCCCTTATTACTGTGAATAATAGACCTATTTTTTGGAACACTTGGAGACGGAAAGGTATAATTTGGGTTAAACATATTTTGATGGTACATCTCCTTATTCTTTTCCTCAATTCCAATCTATTTTTCAATGTCCTCGCTCATTTTTACAGAAATTTTTTATTCTAATGACGAAAATTCTAGACACTTTTTATTCTCTTCCGTCCCTCTCTTCTCGTACTCCTTCAAATTCTCTCCTACATATCCTTTTTTCGCTCCCCAAGGCTTCTCTTATCTATAAATATTTCTCGGCCCCCAACCCAGAGCATGTTAAGACTAAATTGGAACTCTTATGGGAATCTAATCTGGGATGTGAGTGGAGCATTTCCTTTTGGGATCAACTTTGGTCCCGTTCTCTTAAAATTTCTTGTTCTGCTTCTCCTACTCAATCAATGTTTTTTCTATGTCATAGACTTTACATTATCCCTCAAGCATCTTCTTTTCCTTTGTTCTTCAGTTTCTATTTTCTGGGAGAAAGTTTGGTCCTATATTTCTCGTATACTTCACATCTCTATTCCTTTTTCTATCCCTCTCCTTTTTGCTGGTAGCCTGTCGGACTCTTTAGATCTTTCCCCTCACACACAGGGCCTCTTTGACCTTATGCTTGCTTTAGCCTTCCAACATATTACACTTTACTGGAAAACACTCAACAAGCTCTCTACACAACATTGGTGGAACAACATCTGTCACTTTCATCGTCTTGATATTGCGTTTGCTTCTTCTTGCAAACCAACTTTTAATAGGGATCTTTTCTGGTTGCCTTTGACTACCTATTTAGACAGCTTGGCGTCGACACTTAATTCCCGATCACATGTTGCAAATTTTAAACCACCTTGAATGTTCTCTCTGTTCTTTTGATTTCTATAATTTTTGCGATTTAGTAGTTACATGATGTCGTTTCAGATTACTTCTCTTGTCCTCCGAAGTTTGCATTTACTATTCACCTCAAGTTATATGCCTCATTGATTAAACTTTTCCCTTCTTCCTCTCTTCCCCTCCCCCCTTGTTATTTTTCCCTTACAAATATTTAAATAGCTTTATCTTCTGTTTTTAAACTCCAGTCTGTTATTGTTAATATTTGGTATATATTGTTTCTCTGTATTACTGGTATAGTTGTATTTCTTTCAATAAAGCTTTGTAAACTTAAAAAAAAAAGAAATTCAAAGAAAAAATGAAGGTTACAGGGCTGTTATAGTTAGGAAATAGGATTTTAAAAACTTACATATTCACTGAAAAATATCTAAGGTTACAGGGACGTTATAGCTAGACAGATATTTCACTCGCATAAAACCAGAGAAATTCAGCAGTTATAGTTAGTTTAGCTAACTATAACTTCTGCCCCAGCAATGCACTGCTTATGACCTCACATATTACATCACTCATGACATGGTCAGTGATATCACTGATGACATCACTGCTGACATCTCAAATGAAATCACTGATTACATCATCTATAGAATCTCTGATGCAGCCACTCACACCTCCATGTAAGCTTTCATATACCCAATCCAACTTCAACACTACCATTCTGGAAACCATTGATACACCCATACCAGTACTTACATACCCACTCACTGATTCATAGGTCTACATACAGATCCACTCATTCACCCCTACAGCCACTCATACATCCACTCACTCACTAACACAGTCACTAACATATCCACTGATACACCCATACTGCCACCAACACACTGTTAGACACTCATAGAGCTATTCACACACCTACTCACTCACCCACCTTCTGGTTGGGACTCTGCTCTCTCGGTACACAGCTCCACAGTAAGTGCCCTACTCAGCTACCCTCCAGATCCCAGTTCAAGGCCCTGTACCCCTGTCCCTGACGTCTGGTTACTTGCTATTTTTCTTTTCTGCCTGTTACTCTGTTTGGCTGTGTATTTCTCCTTTATCCTCCATTGGCTGTGTATTTCTTCTTTATTTCTGCTCTAAGTTCTGAATTTCTCCTTATTCTCCTTTTTCTCTCTGCCTTTTGCTACTTATATCTCCTTTTTTCCGTGCCACTGCTGCCCCCGTGGCCCCTCCCGCTCCTACGTGTTCCTGCTCCCCATGTCTACCTTCCAGCTGCCCTGCCCTCCGCTCAACCCCTACTCAATGGCAGACGCTGTGCGGCCGCATGCAGCGGGTGCGCTGTTGGAGCACCAAAGGCGCACCAAAGGCAAGCCTATCCACGCTCGTCTGTGACCAGCACCAGGAACACTGGTCTTCCGGCCCACCAGCGATACAGCTCCTCGGCTCTCCCAAACTTGACGTCGGCAAGAACAACAACTGCAAACTCTCCTCACCTCTCGACACACACAGACCCTTCACCTGTCATCACTGCTGCCTTTCCTTTACCAGCTCCAAGACCCAGGACCCTACACCTCCCTCCAACATTAACTCCACCACACCCCAAACCCTCCTCAACGTCCGCTCCTTCCACAGACATGCCAGAGAAATCTGGGACCTCCTAGACAGCACCTCCCCGGACATCTGTTCAGTAGTTCCTGAGAAAATTGCAGTTAAAGTATATAAATATCAATAGCGGTTTTTTTAAATCGTGGGGTGCGCGCACCGTGCGCGCACCGTGCCCACACGGTGAAAAACCATTAAAAAAAACATGTAATACGTAGTTTATTGTAAAATAAATATATAAAAAATATAATAATAAATACATAACTTAGCATTTAAAAAACCGTACAAATTCACTGAAAAAACCATAGGTTTCACACACGTTATAGTTAGGAATTAGCATTTAAAAAACATTGCAAATTCACTTAAAAAACCATAGGTTTCACACATGTTATAGTTAGGTGGACATTTCACTCGTAAAAAACCAATGAAATTCCCCCGTTATAGTTAGTTCAGATAACTATAACTCGCGCGACCGCCACTCTATCAAAAGGATGATGTCATCAGTGATGTCATGAGTGATGCCACTGACCATGTCATGAGTGATGTAATATGTGACGTCATGAGCAGTGGATTGCGGGCGTGCGAGTTATAGTTATCTGAACTAACTATAACGAGACATTTTTTACGAGTGAAATGTCCACCGAACTATAACATGTGTGAAACCTATGGTTTTTTAAGTGAATATATATATATATATATATATATATATATATATATATCATGTAGACTCGTCTCTACCTTCCTGTCGTGGAAAAGACGAAGCAAACACAAAGTTTGCAGAGCTTCTTTTTCTTTATTGTGAGCCCAGCACCACTGCCATTATGCGTTTCGATCCTCACGGAACCTTGGTCACATGACACGCTACTGGGTACACTCACCACATTTAAAGTGACAATGCCTAATTGAAACAGCACTTCCACATAGACATGGAAGAAATACATTGGTGTAAGGTATGACAACATGATGTAAATAAAACAGCTCTTAAATTTCAATCTGTGTGCAAATAGACACAAAGTAATAAAAAATATAAATAAATAAATACATAAATATCAGTATTACAAAAATTGTTTGTTAAACCCGGAAGTGATACCAGATAACACCAACCCTAAAAAATGACAAAATGCATTTAAAAGGGATATGACACATATAAATAAGCAATTATAAATATATGTACAATGTTCGATAAAATGCATGAGCCTTAAAAAAGTAAAAATATTAACCTTTTGCATCTTATTTTGATGTGGCTGCATTGACCAACTCAGCATCAGATATTAAATTGCACCAAAATAAACTGTAAACAATGTTTCGCTTTTGAAATAAAAGAGCCTTTCAAATCGCGTACTGAGCAGCCTATGATTAAGGGGCGGCAAGCGCTGAAACGCGTCAGGCACCATAATTCACTTGGGTTCTGTTGGAGAGGAATATCCTGACAAGCCGGATGGCAGGCTTAACACTGAGTGCGTCCTGGAAAGCTAAAGGGCGATTGTTGGTTAAAAAAATATATATATATATATATGTATATATATATAACACTCATAAATTTGTTAGAAACACTCACAGTCACCGGATGATGTCATCAGTGATGTCCTTTGAGATGTCATCAGTGATGTCCTTTGAGATGTCATCAGTGATGTCACTGACCATGTCATGAGCGATGCAATAGGTGAGGTCATAAGCAGTGCATTGCGGGGGCGTGAGTTAATGTTAGCTCAGCTAACTATAACTGCTGAATTTGGTTTTGTACTAGTGAAATATCAGCCTAACTAAAACGTCCCTGTAACCTTTGGTTTTTAGGTCTTGCAGACCTGCTTTGCAGCGCGCATGAGCTGCTCGCTCTGCGAGGCTTCTTGTAATCGGGATATTTCAGAAGTGGAGTTTAAGCCCCGCCCATCTTTTTGATTGGCTGGCGTCATCGTCCATGCTAAATGCTGGCTTCCGATTGAAAAGGAGGCTTCTTTGTAACCGTCCTGACTCCTTTTGGAACGGCCCATCCAGACTGGATCGTTTACTTACAGCATCACACTGTCTCCTTAATTAGTCTGTAGGCACTATATTTTTTCACAATGGCGACAGCTTGTTTACGTACCTCAGGCAGCGCTGCTTCCTCCTGTCACTATATCCCTCGGGCGCCACTAAAGTAGCATCTCGCTTCATTTATTTATTTATTTTTACTTTAATTCAGGGCATGGTGCCCGCTTGGGGACACCGCGCTCTTTCTTTTTTACAATGCGACACCTATCACCTATAGCATTCTAAATGCTTGTCTATTTTGTTTAGTGTTAACAAGTGACACGTTGTCCTGTCTCACAGCTGATTCGCATCAAACCTTGGATATATATGAGAGTTCCTTTGGAGGAGTTATATAGACCACGCTCCTTGGATCGCTTGTTGTGTTTAGCTACTTCCGTGAGCCAGAATCGGCCGAGTGAGGCAGGCGGGACGTACGCTGTGAGTGCCCCTGCTCTGGGGGCTCTCAGATGTCTGTTGAGTCCAAGTTTAATAGCATTGGTGGTTCAGTGCAACCCCATCGGCAGAGGTGCAGGGTTTGTGATGCTTTCAGAGTGCACAGACGGTGAGCCTGGCTGGTGGACTCCCGCACACGCAGCCTGTTCACACAGAGTAAACTGTTTTTAACCTACCAAGAGTCATCAACTTGTTTCCTTTGGTGTCAGGAGCGTTTTTATGCAGTTTGGTGTGAACTGCGCTTTGCGGTACCTGGAACACTTGCAGAGGAGTACCGTTGAAGTAGGAAGTACAATAGTTTTACTAAAATTGAGTGTAAACTGCTTTCCGGGAGGACAGTTGTTTCTCAACACTCAAAACGAGCATCACTTTGCAGCAGTGTGCGGGGGAGGGAGTGTTGAAGGTGAAATGGGGTTTAGAATGTCTAAACCCGATCATCTCGTGAACTTTCCAGGGGGGCCGGGGCTAACTATCAATAGTTCAGCAGGTGCAGTGGCACTGAGCTAGTTGTTATCGACAGGCTGAAATCCAATTCTCCCCCCTTTCATTTTGCCTCAAGCACTCAAAAATACTTACATTCTCACTTCTCCGTTGGCTTCATGGATTTGCTTTGCCTCTATTACTATAGAACGAGGGGCGTTAATTGTAATTTTAAATTATATGCCAGCCGCAAAACCGCAAGTTGTTTTTTAGGGGCACATCTGTCAACTGCACAGCAGATGCAGTGGCACTGGTTTCCATGGGTGAGAGCATCTCATTGACCCCAAATAGCTCTTGCTCCCCAACTGGTGCGGGCGTGCTGACCTATGAGCCCATGTTCCTTGTTTCCACTATGGCCCACGAACTCTTGCTTCACAACTGTTTTGCAATTTAAAATGTATCGGGTAATTCCTAAAATGCCTTTTGAGAAGGGCCCAGTTGTACATTTCTCCAAGGCGCCCTTTGTTTGAATTACTCTGGGGACCGACACCAGTGTGCTCATGACACACCACGCTCTGAACACGAGCGCACTCTCAGGAACGTTTGCCTATACCCAGAGTCACTGCAATTAAAGCAAGAAAGGATCAAACTCTATGGGTTGGCTTACTAAACCAAGAAAAGGCGCATAATCCATGTGATGGATTTTATTACCTTATCCTTTTGTAATTTTTACGCACGTTAACACAATGTGGGCACAGGGTTCACCTCATTAGTATGGCCCTGCCCATTCACGGTCATTACCGGAAGGGTCCCTGCACTGCTAACACGTACTACTAATCCTGCAGCAAAATATATTGTTTGCTCCACTCCATTTCCTGTTCATTCATTATTCCATTGAGCAAAAGATAGCTCAGTGGTCTAATGAATCCCCTCTACCAGTTTGTGCTTGATCTCATGATTACAGGTTCATATTGTGGCAGGTTTACTCAGCCTGTCATCCTTCCGAGGTTAATCATATGAGTAGCACTAAGTTAGTAACAATATATTGGGCACCTGCCTGTCACCATCCCTCGTTTAGGCCTGGCTCCCTTTCAGACACTTGCCCTCACAAATGTTCTACAAAGTACTAGGCATGATCTGTAAGTACTCTCTAACATCTGAAATGCTTCTCTTGAATCCAGTACTTTCCCAAATGACTGGAAAACAGCTACAGTCATTTCCAGGGTCAACCTGGCCTACCAGGCAATCAGGCAGTAACTGACTGGCTGCTCTGAAAGGTCAGTGTGTGGGGCTGTTTGTTGGCCTGTTTTATTGCCTACTGGGCTCTGTTTTCACTTTCCCTGATATTAAAACAAGAATTGCCTGTAGCAAGCTCAAATCCATGAAGTCTTGCATACCTTGCAAAACACCTATAGAGCTATTCTTTACAAATTTGTAACAACCATTTGCAATGCAATAGTTCTGGCACTTGCGAGAGTTTGAGCTATTGACACTGTAAATGACAATGCCTTTTATTTATGTGCTGCTTTTCAAAACATAAACAAAATGCATTGTCAATACAATGCCAATAGCATACACTCTCGCAAATGCGAGACCTATTGCATTGCAAATGCTTGTTTCATAAGCAGTACAAAAGGGGGGGGTGGTGTACCGCTTTGTTCGCCATAAGTTGGCAGGGTATGCTCAGACGTGAGTCCCTTGCTCACTTTGTCACTGGATTCAAGCAAGCCTGGCTGAAGACGGCTGAAATGCCAGAAACCGGTCCCAGGAAGCTTGTTTCCGGTCCAGGGAAGGCATGGCTTGGCAGTTCGGGCTGGACTGTTCCCATGAGGCACAGGGTCAGACTGATTTGCATATGGCCATGTCTGAACTGGGGTGGCAGAGTGGGCTAAAGAACGGTGATGGATCAAACCCAGATCTGTTGACTGGGTGTGAGTGTTTGATTGGTTCTGATGCTCCGTCCATCACCACCCCCTTTTGTACTGTTTCATAAGCAGTGCATGGTGGATGTACAAGTAATAGTAAGCTCATTAAAATATAACTGGAGAATTTCACTTTTATACATTTTAAAATGGACATTTTACCGAGTGCTTAATTTGACTCTGTGGTTTCCGTGCTCAGCACTGGCACTAAATTGTCAGCACTGGTACCTATGACAGTATGCCCCATGGTGGCGCTGTTTTTTTAATTCAGAGATAGGCACAAGTGTTGTTTATTAATTCAATATACAGTAAGAATGAGTAATACCTGCTGCCAAAGCAATTCTTTTAACGTTGGGGTCCTGGGATTGACAGAATTGGCACACTTGTAGGAGTGTGACTTAGATATGCTGTTGCTGTAATGGACAGTGGCAATGGGCTGTGGAAGAGGAATTGGCCTGCTGACTAGAGCCCTGGCACTTACTTTGTTACAAATTAAGCACTGATTTCACCTAACTATAACATCACTTTAATGTTTGTTTTTTTCAGTGAATTGCCAGGGTTTTTTACGTAAAGTAAGAATTTATTATCAGACCTAATTATAGCGTCACTTTCATCTGGTTTTCTTCAGGGAAATTTTAGGGTTTATTATAATGTAAAGTAAGGTATTTTCCCCATACCTGACTATACGTAGTACGGCCTTGGCTACTTAATGAAACTTGAGTGAGTAGGCTTATTATGAAGAGTGAAGACTCTGCATAGTAGGAGCTAGCCCACCTAATGGGGCTCTGGTATCTGGATCAAGTGTGATCTGCGTGAAGAGCTGCACATTGAACGCAGACTGTATGTAGTAGAGGCTTGTTCACCTAATGCTACTTGGATGTCTACAGGACGTGGCCTACCTGTAAAAAGCTAAGCACTTTTATACTCAAATTTTATAATTACCCTTTAACAGTAATAATTAAGAGTGTTGAAAATTTAAAAAGTTTGAATTCAGTATGAAAAAGTGTTTTTTATTTATGTTTGAGCCTAGATGTTTTTAGATGTGCCAGTTAATAAGGATCACATCATCTCATCAGGCCTTTTGTGAAAAATAGCTTCCCTTTTAACTTATGCAATCATACAGGCATCTCCCAAGAGACTTGTGAGACTCCAGCTGCAACTTTATTTGTATTGTATCTTCTATCAAACAGTAATTTTTAGGTCAAAGCCTACCAGGTAGGGCAGCTGTCTGTTTTGCTAACAACATCTTGTTAGATTTGGAAAGCTTCCCAGGGAATGCATTCTGCCCATAGCTTACTATTGGCTTTGTGGTTTATAACTCACATTTGCTTGTTTTCTATTTGCAGTTTTGTTTTAGGCTGTCTAGCTTGAGTTTGTCCATTCTGTGGCCCATACCTCATTTACTGAGTTCTTCCACCAGTAGTTGCTTTCTGTAAACAGGCCTTTAAATTTTGTTTTTTTCTTGTCACGTTTCCTGTGACTCCAGAGACAGAGGTCAAATGCCAGGCTCTGTCTTCCCAGGGAGCTTGATGTTTCCTGCCTTCAAAGTGAGAGGGTTTATGTGACAAACATGCTGGTGGGGTGCTTGAAGATGGCTGTACTGTTTTTTATTCAAGCACACAGCAAAACCTAAATACCTGTAAATGAACGGTAAAGATATTCTGATGGAATCAAATATTTTAATATAATGAAAACATATCAACACACTAGGTGAAGGCATTTCTACACATTATCTTATCTCAACTGTATGTTTGTGCAAATGTGATGGTCATTTCAATTGAAGATGTGTTGTCTGTAATGGCAGTGTACTACCACACCATACATATTCCACCTTACTCCACACCACTACACTCTACTCTGCACCTCTCCACACTACGCCACTCCACTCTGCTCCACTCCACTCTGCATCATTGCACTCAACTCTGTATCACTTCACTCTATGCCACTGCATTCTATGCCACTGTATTCTATGTCCATGCACTCTACAACAAATCCCTCTGTCAATGCACTCAACGCCACTTTACTCAAAACCAATACACTTTATGCCACTGCACTTTATTCCAATCTACTTTGCACCACTGAACGGTACACTGCTATACTCTGCAGCACTTTAATCTATGCCACTGCACTCAATGCCACTCCACTCTACACCATTGCACTCTACGTCACTGAACTCTATGCCACTCTATTCTACTCTGGACGCCTGTACTCTATGCCACTCATCTCTACTCAACTTTACTCTGCACCACTCTATTCTATGCCACTACAGTCTACATCAATGCACACTACGCCACTCCACTTTACACCACTGCACTCTACTCTGCACCACTCTTTGCTACTTTACTGAACTCTATGACAATGCACTCTACGCCAAAGCACTCTACGCAACTACACTTTATGCCAATACACTCTAAGCCACTTTAATCTACTGTGCACCACTGCACTCTATGATACTGCACTTTACACCACTTGACTTGAATGCATTATACTCTACGCTGCTCCACTCTACTCTATGCCAAGACACTCAACCCTACTCTGTTATGCAGCACTGCACTCTTCACCACTGCACTTGACATCACTTCAGCCTAGGCAACTGCACTCTATGTGACTCTATTCCACTTTGTGCCACTCTACTCTACACTACTGCAAACTATGCTACTGCAATCTACCCTGAACCACTTTATGCCACTCTACTATACTCTGCACCAGTCTGTACGCCACACTGCTCTACATCACTCTATTCTAAACCACTTCACTCTCCATCAATACGCTCTATACTTCTTTACTCAAAACCAATGCAATCTGCGACACTGCTCTCTATGCCAACTACTCTGTACCACTACGCTCTATGCCACTATATTTTACTTTGCAACACTACACTCTACTCCACTTTATTCTACCCTGCACCACAATACTCTATGCCACTGATCACTACACCACTCTACTCTAAGCCACTGCACTCTATACCTATACCCTCTATGCCACTGAACTCTACGCCACTCTACTCTACACTACTACACTCTATGACAATGCACTCTACTCTGCACCATTCAATTCTACACCACTCTACTGCACTCTACACCCATCTACTCTCTGCCACTGCATTCTATGCCACTGCACTCTAATCCACTGAACTCTATGCCACTTTGCACCCCTCCACCATGTGCCACTCAACTCTGCGCCATTCCACACTACTACAATACTCCACTCTAAGCAACTCCAATCTACGACAATATACTCTGCTCTATGCCACTCTACTCTTCAACACTCTACTCTAAGCAACTCCCTCAACACCACTCCACTCTGCTCTACACCACTCCAGAACAATCTATGCCACTCCACTCTAAGACACTCCAGTCCACTCTGACACTCTACTCTACTGTACGTCACTCACATCTATGACAATTTACTCCACTCCATGCCCTTCTACTCTACGACAGTCTACTTCCCCACAACACTCCACGACACTTTGCTTCACTTCAATCCGCACCACTCCACTCCACTTCACTCTACACCATTCCACACCACTCCACTCTACACCATTCCACACCACTCCAAACCACTTCATGACTCTCTACCCCAATCTTAACACTCCACTCTACTCCAAGACACTCCACTTTATGCCACTCAACTCCACTCCCCTCAATGCCACTCTCCTTTACTCCACTAACTTTTAGTCATGCTGAACAGCAGCCACGCTGGTGCATAACATGGGCAAACCATATTCACAAAGGCCAATAGCTCTTGCATAGGTGAGACCTATTGACTTGCTTGATATTTTAGTTTGCATCTAGACGCTCTGTAACTGGGCCAGTTAATGATAAACCCATGAGTCTTTTTATGCAAAAATAGCTTTGTTTTTATTTTATTTTAATCCCATGGGTGTCTCTCTAGTGTCCCGTAAGAGTCACGCTAAAGTGAGGATGTGACATGAAATCAATATCTTGTTTCATTTATAGAAGATACCCATTCTTTAAATCTCATTCCAGGTTTCCACTCGGTTCACACCAGATCTTGTGTTGGCCTTCTTTTGGATTTTGATTTTATATAATGTTGTGGTTCAGGGTGGAATCACAGGAGGAGGAGGAGGGGTTATAGAGAAAAAGGGAGACAGCAATCGCCAGGCTACAAAAGAGTCAATAATGTAGAAATATTTTACAAGGCCACAGGGTATCAATCTGCAAGAAAGAGTTATTTTGCGGAAGCCATAAAATATACAATAATGTCACAGTTGGCATGTGGAGGCACATGAGCTCCATGCACCCTGGAAGCCTAGCTTGTGCTAAGCAATAACTGCACAGTGCTCAGCCATCCACATCTCAAGCTGGACCATCACTTGTTGCAGGTTGTTCAGAACCACCAGATCTGCTACGGTAACATTCAGACTTGGAGACGGCATACAGTAACTGGCAACAGCTGCAGGTGCTCAAAGGTATGATCAGGGAGCACAAGTGTGCTCAAAAGCACTGTTGTTTTTTTTCTCTCATCTCCACTTTCAATGCCCTGTTATTTGGTTTTTATCTTGAACCTAAATTAAAATAAAACAACATTTTTTAAAAAAAATGAAAATGTTAAAAAGAAGGATCTTTTCAGAGCAATCTATTCTGGTTTGAAAATAGAACAATGTAATGTTGTTTGTTATGTGTATATCTTTATGTCGCTGTGTCATGATACTCTGCTTCAGCAGTCTATTCTTAGAAATAAAAGGTAACTCTGTCGCGAAGGTGGAATAATAGCTCAAACACTTATAGATTTGTCTTGCATTAATAAAAAATGTTTTATGAGGTTTCAATTACTTTTTTATTGCACACCTAATTGAACATTTATACTGTAGCCTTATAGCCTAGTGTAGCACGCTACACTGACCATTGAAGGCTTGCTGCAGTGTCATAGGCCTAAAACAGGCTTGTCTGCCAAGACCTCTGTACAGGTTGAACGCTGTGTGCAGTAGGGCTTGGTGAGTGACTGTCCTATCTGGAAAAACATCTGTGCAGGGGAAAGCTGTGTGTTGTAGTGTTGGAGAAGGACTGTCCTGTCCCCAAAGACCTTTATGTATGCAAGGAGAAGGCTGTGTATAGTAAGGTTTGGTGAGAGACTGGCCTGTCTACAAAGACTTCTGCGCAGGGTGAAGGCTGTGTGTAGTACAGTTTGGTGATGAACTGACCTGTTTGCAAAAACCTTGATGCAGGGCAAAGGCTGTGCATTGTAGGGTTTGGTGAGGGTGGTACTATTTGCAAGGACCTCTGTGCAGGGCAAAGGCTATGCGTAGTAGTGATTGGCGAGGGAATGTCCTATCCCTAAAGACCTCGATGCAGGGCGAAGGGTGTGCATGGTAGGGTTTGGTGAGGGACTGTCCAGTCTGCAAAGACCTCTGTGAAGGGCAAAGGCTGTGCATAGTTGGGTTTGGTCAGGGACCAGCCTGTCTGCAAAGACCTCTGAGCAGGGAAAAGGCTGTGTGTAGTAGAGGCTTCCAGTACTAATGGGGCTTAGGTGCAGAAAAGAGCTCTGAAAATATACTTGATTTTAGTATTTATGTGATCCTGTGGGACTATTGCTTGTGCCATGTGAACAATAAGCAGCAGCTACTTCCGGTTATACCCTCATCCAGGTAATTTTTGCAATCAGCGGCCCCTGCCATGCCCACAGTTTCTTAGTCACAATCATTTCAATTCCTCTTCCTTTTCCATATGACTTGTAACCTGTCCTTTCCACAGTCTTGCCTCAATGACCAGCATTGTGAATTCACTGCCATGATTTGAGTAGATGAGCCCAATTCCAAATGCACAGCTAGATAGATAGATAGATAGATAGATAGATAGATAGATAGATAGATAGATAGATAGATAGATAGATAGATAGATAGATAGATAGATAGATAGATAGATAGATAGATAGATAGATAGATAGATAGATAGATAGATAGATAGATTATTTTAACCAAAGGTTATAGTTAGGCTAAGATTTCACTTGTAAAAAAAACAATGAAATTTAGCAGTTATAGATACCTGAGCTATAACTATAACTTATGCTCCCGCAGTGCTCTGCTTATGACCTCACATATTACATCACTCGGATGAAACAAAAGCTGCAACAGCTGGTACCAGTATCACTCCGACCACAAACAGAATGAGGCCTCCCACGTGCCACTGGTTAGCACGAAAACATAAAATAGACTCTCATACAGACGAAGAAGCAGAGGCCTCATAGGGGAACGTTGGAAGACCTTTAATGTGACAGACAATCTGGCATAATGCATTTCGGCTTGCGAGCCTTCTTCAGATGCCACCATGTTTAGGGTACTGCTCCCCCCCACCTTTGAATACTGGATGTCTCTTTCATTGGCGGTAGTCCACTTGACCACAGGTCACATGGTAACAATATATACATATAATTTTATATATATATGATCTGCAACAAACCGCATTGCTCATTGCCCAAGAAGAAGATGAGGACAGCATTGAAACGCGTTGGCGAACAGGAGGAAATGACAGATGTGAAACCACCCCTGGCCTGTAAATAAATGGTAATGAACCTACCTGCTGTTGAGTGCTTTCCTGCTACAGAGCCATTGAAATACAAAATTTTCACACGACAGCTTGGTCGTGAGGAAAGCACCACCTGGAAATGAAGGAGGGAGCTGCCGGAGTGAGGGTCCGTCGTGGCAAGAACTGACTGTGACAGAAAACGGCACAGCAGGATACTACACTAACGGGGTGGAATTACAATCCGGGGCACACTGGAGTGCTTAATGTCACAGTGGATTTGCAATTACCACTGCAAGCTTGTTTTAATTAGAGTGCCATTGCGGAACACCATGTGGGTAAGACTTAAATGAATACTACAAGTCCCAGAGCTCATTGCGAGCAATTTCACTACAAGGCGGATGAAGCTGCATTACTAAAATGCAGCTGATACTTCGGACCACATGATCTTCAACAAACCGCATTGCCTCATTGCCCAAGAAGAAGATGCAGACAGCATTAAAACGCGTTGGCGAACAGGAGGAAATGACGGATGTGAAACCACCCCTGGCCTGTAAATAAATGGTAATGAACCTACCTGCTGTCGAGTGCTTTCCTGCTGCAAAGCCATTCAAATACAAAATGTTCACATGACGGCTTCGTCGTGAGGAAAGCATCACCTGGAAATGAAGGAGGGAGCCGCCAGGTTGAGGGGCCGATGTGGCAAGAACTGTCTGTGTCAGAAAACGGCACAGCAGGATACTACACTAACGGGGGTCCAATTACAATCCAGGGCACACTGGAGTGCTTAATGTTGCAGTGGATGTGCAATTACCACTGCAAGCTTGTTTTAATTAGAGTGCCATTGCAGAACCCACTGCGTGTAAGACTTTAATGAATACTACAAGTCCCAGAGCTCATTGCAAGAAATGATGCTACAAAGCGGATGAAGCTGCATTACTAAAAGGCAGCTGATACATGGGACCACATGATCTTCAACAAACCGCATTGCCTCATTGCCCAAGAAGAAGATGCGGACAGCATTGAAACGCGTTGGCAAACAGGAGGAAATGACAGATGTGAAACCACCCCTGGCCTGTAAATAAATGGTAATGAACCTACCTGCTGTCGAGTGCTTTCCTGCTGCAGAGCCATTGAAATACAAAATGTTCTCACAACAGCTTTGTCGTGAGGAAAGCACCACCTGGAAATGAAGGAGGGAGCCGCTGGAGTGAGGGGCCGTTGTGGCAAGAACTGACTGTGTCAGGAAACGGCACAGCAGGATACTACACTGACAGGGGTGCAATTACAATGCGGGGCACACTGGAGTGCTTAATGTCGCAGTGGATTTGCAATTACCACTGCGAGCTTGTTTTAATTAGAGTGCCATTGCGGAACCCACTGTGGGTAAGACTTAAATGAATACTACAAGTCCCAGAGCTCATTGCGAGCAATTACGGACAGTGACATCACTGATGACATCACTAATGATATCTCAAATTACATCACTGATGACATCAATGATGGCATCAACAAGTGAGTGTAAGTGTTTTTAAGAGTGTATGGGTGTTAAACATATATACTAACCTACTGCAAAAGTTAAATTAGTATTCTAAGTGCACTACTACTGAGTGATACTACTTCTAAAATACTTTAAGTGAGTAGCTGTGTGACTGTATGTACCCTTGTGTGTATGGGTGTGTAAGTGGCTGTATGAGTGTATAAGTAGGTGTGTGAGTAGCTGTGTGGGTGAGTGAGATGATGTGTGAGTGGCGGTATTGGTGAATGAGTGGATGTCTCAGTGGCTGTATGGGTGATTGAGTGGTGGGCTGAGTGGTTCTATCTGCGGATAAGTGAGCATGCAGTGACTGTATGGGTGAGTGAGTGGGTGTCTAAATGGCTGTATGAGTGAGTGACTCCATGTGTAATTGGCTGTATGACTGAGTGAGTGGCTGGTTGAGTGGGTGTTTTGTTAAGTGAGTTGATGTGTGAGTGGCTGTATTGGAGAGTGTCTGTGTGAATGGCTGAGTGACCGGATATACGAGTGCTTGTATAGATGTGTGAATGGCTATGTAAGTTGTTGTGTGGGTGTGTGAGTGAGTATGTGAGTGCTTGTATGGGTGAGTGAGTGGCTGTGTAGAGAGAGGAGCATATGAGTGTGTGAGTGGTATGTGAGTGACTGTGTAGATAAATAAGTGGGTGTGTGAGTAGCAGTATGGGTGAGTGTTTGGCTATGTGAGTGGCTGTACGGGTGTGTGACTGGTTGTATGAGTGGTTGTATGAGTGAGTGAATGGTTGTAGGAGTGGCTATATGAGCAAGTGAGTGGGTGTTTGGGTGCCCCTATGGAGTGGTGAGTGGGTGTGTGAGTAATGGTATGGGTCTGTGAATGGGTATGTGAGTGTTTGTGTGAGAATGGTTGTATGACAGATTCATGGGGGGTGAGTGGTTCTGTGGATGATGTCATCAGTGATGTCATTTGAGATGTCATCAGTGATATCCTCAGTGATGTCATTGACTATGATAAGATTCTTAACACCCCGCCCATGTGGGCGTGGCCACCCCGTGGCCTATTGGTCGTTGTAGTGCTTGAGTGTTACTCCTGTGAGTCGCCGTGCATTAATCCCCGTTCTCAAAGTGTCATCCCCAGTAGGTTACAAAAGAACAATTCTGCCACTTTAACATGCTCCTTCCTTCCCCCATCAGCATTACCTCTCCCTAATGCTGTCACATCGCTTGGCGTCTCAGCAGGACTGCAGAGCCGCGGGGCTTCACTCGCGGCACAGGCGATGTTGCAAAACATCCAAACACAAGCTTGCCTGCAGTGAGTGAGCCCGCACAGGTAAGTTCCATCAGCTACATCTTAAATGGAGGATTCAATGAAAAACAGCAGAGTGCCGCGGGGTGTTAAGAATCTTATCAGGTGCTTCTTGAAACTGCTGAGGCGTTTATTCACCAGCAAGCCGTTAGCCCATGAAGAAGTGCTCCAAAGCACGAAACGCGTCGGGCTGGACTTTCGATTTAAGCAAGGCACTCTGCTGTTTTTCATTACATCCTCCATTAAAGATGTAGCTGATGGAACTTACCTGTGCGGGCTCACTCACTGCAGGCAAACTTGTGTTTGGATGAAAAAAAAAGATATATATATATATATATATATATATATATATATACATATATATATATATATATATATAATATATGTACTTATATAAATAAATATATATATACACTCTCCTCCAGACGAAGAAGCAGAGGCCTCACAGGGCAACGTTAGAAGACCTTTAATGTGACAGACAAATCGGGCATATTGCATTTCAGCAAAACAAAGCAAAGCAAGGGCGCGAGCGGCGTGTAAAGTAATACGTATGTGTCGCGAAAGCGCCTGGAGTCGCGTACTGGTCGCATAGCGATCGCGCTCAAAAATACGCACCCATCGCACATCCTACGCGGATCCTACACAACAATGCTAAAATGGTGGCTAGGTTCCTCGTAGTGATCGAAAAAGGTACGCTTTGGGTGCGCGACTGAGCAAAAAGATTTAAAAAAAATAAAAATAAAGTAAATAATATAAATATTTAAAAACATATATAAAACAAAAAAAACATTAGAGTTTCAATATTTAAAAAAAATGTTTTGCCATTTACATTAAAAATATATAATGTAATTTAAAAAATAAAATATGTAAGAATAAATAGTTAAAAAAATGTAGAAAATCAGTATCAAAAAAATAAATATAACTATTATTACATTTAAAAATTGTCATTTAAGAAATCTTTGAAATTCACTGAAAAAACCATAGGTTTCAGACATGTTATAGTCAGGAATTAGCATTTAAAAAACCTTTGAAATTCACTGAAAAAACCATAGGTTTCAGACATGTTATAGTTAGGAATTATCATTTAAAAAAACCTTTGAAATTCACTGAAAGAACTAAGCCTGGGCAAAGCAATACGCTACGCTCGCGTAGTTTGTGAAGTTTGCGCTACTTCGCACTATGCGGATTGCACCTATCACAGTGCAAACATGAGTAGCGTAGCGTTGCGTAGTGCAGCGGTCATTTTTTGCTTGCTTGAGGTCCTCAACATCAAGTTGGCGACCGCGAGCAAGCAAAATGACATCCCGGCGAGACTTTTTCCTTGTTCGCGATCAGCAACATCAAGTTGCCGATTGCGAGCATGGAAAATAAACATCCCAGGTTTCTCATTGCGAGTGGTCGTGTATGCTCGCAACCGCTCGCGATGAGAAACTACCAGTCCTCGTTGAGCAAGCTGCCGCTCGAGGAAAAATCTACTCGGGCGGCAGAAAACTACAGCTCGCACTGTGCAAGATGCCGTTTTCAATGATGGCACAGTGCCGGATGCTTGTCCGCACTGTGCAATCATTGAAAATGGCATCTTGCACAGTGCGAACAGGGTACTATGCTGTTCGCGAAGTGCTACGCGTAGCTCGCGTAGTGCGAAGTGCACTTTGCGTAGCTTTGCGTAGTGCTACTTCGCGAACTACGCCCAGGGTTAGAAAAAACCATAGGTTTCAGACATGTTAAGAGTTAGGAATTAGCATTTAAAAAACCTTAGAAATTCACTGAAAAAACCATAGGTTTCAGGGGTGTTATAGTTAGCTGGACATTTCACTTGTACAAAACCATTGAAATTCCTTCGTTATAGTTAGTTCTACTAACTATAACTCGCGCGCCCGAAATCCACTGCAGATGATGTCACATATTACATCATTCATGACATGGTCAGTGACATCACTGATGACATCACTGATGACATCTCAAATTACATCACTGATGACATCACTGATGACAACATCCACGTGAAAATCTGATACACCTCATCATACACTAGTATAACCTTTCATCACTCATTATAAAATATGGAGTACCATATTTGAAACCATTGACACACCGATATAAGTTTCTAAAATCCCACTCAGTGATTCCTAGATCTACACACACATCTAAGCACTTACGTATGGATTCACTCATACATGCTGACAAAGATCAATAGAACACTATCAAATATACTTATACACCTACATCAACATTACACACCAGCATACATCCTATTCACGTATGCAGTCGTCCTACTCACTTATGCAAATAATTGATCATACTTACATTTACTCAGCTACACACTTATACAAACACCACTTCATTTATTTATACTCATACTCATACTTAGTGTGTTATAAAATCACTATTACAAGTATACAGTTATCCATACCGTCACTCATAGAATCACTGAGTCTTATGTATACAACAACTGTCACATACACTGCCTTTATATTTCTACTTTGTTGGACATGTATCATTGAGAAATATATTTACTCATCACTTCACCCATAAAGACATTCACTCACCCAAACAACTGTTTCCACATGCAGTCTTAACCTCATATACCTACTAAATCAACAATTTACACATCTTTGGACAGTCACACACCTCCCACCCAACCGGACACACATTCACTCTCCCATAAAAATACTCACTTAACTAATCAATAACTAATATAGACTTTCACATAGCAAGTAACCAACTTATGCAGTAGTTTACACAAGAGACAGAGTGATACAGATATTCACACAGTTTAATCACTATCCCATATATTTAGTAGACTCTTTAAATTAGTCACTTAAATAGTCAATCACACTGCTAGTAAATCCTCCATCCAGACACTTGTACTGTCACTCATTCTTCAATGCAGATTGCTATATATATAATACATATTTAAATATCGATCCAAACCACATTCACTCAGTGATGTCATCAGTGATGTCACTGAACATGTCATGAATGATGTAATATGTGACACCATCAGCAGTGGATTGCGGGCGCGTGAGTTATAGTTAGTAGAAATAACTATAACAAAGGAATTTCAATGGTTTTGTACGAGTGAAATGTCCAGCTAACTACAACACCCCTGAAACCTCCGTTTTTTTCAGTGAATATATATATATATATATTCACTGAAAAAACCATAGGTTTCAGGCACGTTATAGTTAGGAATTAGCATTTAAAAAATGTGTGCAGGACTGTATGGGTGGATGAGTGTGTGCATGGGTGTGTTAGTGAGCGATAGACTGTCTCAATAGTGTCTTTATGAGTAACTACATATGTTTTAAACTAGTATATGTGACTATTGGTGTATATAAGTGAGTATATGTGAGAGTGAGAGATTGAAAGAGTTCCTGTATGAATAAGTATGTGTTTCTATAAGTGATTGTTTAAAAGACTAAGTATGTGTAAGTTTCTGTAGAAGTAAGTGTGGTGGTGTGTGTATAACTGTATATGCAAGTAAATGGATGTTTGATTCTTTATTAGCATGAGTGACTATGTGTGTGAGTAACTCTATGGATGAGTGGCATTGTGTAACAGGATGTATAGGTGTATGAGTACATATGATGAGTGAGTACATGTATGAGTGACTGTATAGGACTGTTGGTGAATGAGTGGATGTATATGTGGATCTTAGAATTACTGAATAGGTTGTTGTAACTGGTATTGGTATGTCCATTGTTTTGAACATTGTAGTTTCTATTTTTGAATGTGTGTATCAAAGAATATATTAGGGGAAGAGGAGGTCTGCCACTCTATCACAAGGATGGTGTCATCAGTGATGTCATTAGTGATGTCATTTGAAATGTCATCAGTGATGTCATGAGTGATGTCACTGACCATGTCATGAGTGATGTAATATGTGACGTCATCAGTAGTGCATTGTGGGCGCGCGAGTTATAGTTAGCTGAACTAACTATAACGGGGGAATTTCAATGGTTTTGTACGAGTGAAAAGTCCAGCTAACTATAACTCCCCTGAAACCTATGGTTTTTTCAGTGAATTTCTAAGGTTTTTTAAATGCTAATTCCTAACTATAACGTGCCTGAAACCTATGGTTTTTTCAGTGAATTTCAAAGGTTTTTTAAATGCTCCCTGGCGCATACTGGCGATACCTGTTGGGCTAGTTGGCCCTCAGGGACCCTCAGTATTGAAGAGGAATTAATTCCCCAACTTACAACTGGCCAGGGGGGCGTTTGCAGAGTGCTGCAAGGAGGGGGCGTGGCCTCCGGCGCGATGCCGGTCTTTTATTTATTTTATTTTTTTACGAAGTAGGGCTGTGTGGCCCCCCCCTTCTTTTTCTAATTTACTGGCCCTGGGGACCACATCCCCCAGGGCCTGCACCCTAATTTTTTTTGTTGAAAAAAATAAATTTGGACCTCCCAAGGCCTTAATCGGCCCCGGGGACCCCAACCCCCGGATCATGGCCTTTTTTTAATTTAAATTCTTTAGGAGGGGGCTGCGTTGCCCCCCTCCTCAGGCCACTTATGGCTCCGGGGACCCCATCCCCCGGGGCCGGCCTTTGTTTTTTAATATTTTAAAAATATACATATTTATAGAAACACCTAGGACATGCTGGACAAACCGTATGTACCTATCACCATGACGATTTGCGTGATATTCATTAAAAGGCGACTATGCATAGAATGAATCCACATGGAATGTATTTACACCGCTAGTGAAGCTCTGACGTGTCTGCCGCCCTACCGTGCCTAATCCCGGCGCCCCGCCGGTGGGTACTCTCCAAGTAGACACCCTTGTCGTTTATTTATACAAACATGGGTAGCTATTGACGGGCACATTTAATATACACGCACACCAAGCCATTCAAAGGGGATTCGACAAAAGTTCGACCAAACTATGCAAGAAACCCCCCTCACGGTTAATAAAAAACACATCCACCGCCAGATGTGTAATACTTTTTATTTTACTCTCTGGAAAGGAGACAAACCTCACTTGAGAGTCACAGCGTGCTCCTGGCTGAGCCCAATGCTGTGTTACACCCACCAGTGCCCGCCGATTGCCTCACACCTCTGTGTTGTATTCCACCAGCTAGTGCGTATGCTATGACACTCTCTAGCCCATGTGCACTGTAACACCACCCCGTGAATATGTCATGCCACACTTGCCTTCGCACGGGTTATATTGCCCCATCTAATGTGCCTTCCTCGATGTGTATGTTATAACGCACAGCGCTATGCCACACATATTACAATCTGGGATCCATATCTTTGTCACAGTGCATAAGCAACATTACACTCCACAGCACAAATTTTATATTACAACTTTAGAGACTAGTTCTGTTACACAACACTGCCCTGTGCATTTTACACTCCAAGGCGCATATCGCATAGCACGCGCTAGTGCCTGTGCTATCTCACACTCTCCAATGAATCTGTCATTGTGCACAATGTATTGCATATTATATTTCACGCCCCGGTTCATCTTATATCACACTTTTTGGTGCATAGTTTATGCCATATACTACATCTAGTTTTCATTTTCAATCGTGCTCTCAGGACTATGTTCTATATAACACTGCGTCCACCTACTCTTTTCACGGGCATTACATTTTGCGATGGGGGTGGAGGGTCAGGGGGTGTTTCTGCCAAGTGAGCCCGGAGTCACAGTCACAAACGTCCTCTTCTTCCTGAATAAAAGTGAGATTATGCTGCATACTTGTTTATATTTAAAGTAGTTCGCACAGACACACATTTTAAAAACAATACAATTCCTAATACCCACCTTCTCTGAACAGTTAGCTTGCTGCCTCATCCACCTCCTCCCTATCCTTTGTTGTCTGAATCCATGGACTAGCCTCCTCCCTCCTGCCATGCATGGTCTGATGTGCTGCCACTGCCCTCCATTTAGCATGATGTACCAGTCCACTCCTCCTGCCCTCCATTGCCCAATTCTATGGCCCATCATTGACCTCCTGCTTAGCCTCTGTGCTTAGCTTGCTGCCCCTATTCTCCTTCCCCCTGCCCTCCGATGTCTTTGTGCATGCCCCTGCTCCATCCTTTTTGCCCACTATGTTCCATGGACTTGCCACTCCTATCTACTCTGAGTGTTCTGTTGAGCTGCCACTCCCCTCCCACCTGCCTAGCATTGTCAGATGACTGTAACCTGTCCCTGCCACCTCCACCCTGCCTGTCCACATGCCATGCCCCTATCCCCTTCCTCCTGTCCTCCATGGTCCATTTTACTGCCACACCCTTCTGCCCTCCCTGATCTGTTGTGCTGCAACTGCTCCTCCTGCCTGCCCCGCGCGGTCTTTTGTGAGGCCCCTTCCCCTGAACTCTCTTGTCTGTGCCCAGGTCCTGACCCTCCCTTCTATCCTCCATGGTCCTTTGTGCATGCCCCTGCACCCTCCTTCTTGCCCATCATAGCCATTGTGCTGCCACTAACCCTCCCGCTTGCCATGCATGGTCTTCTGTGCTGACATGGCCCCTCCCACCTTCCCTGTGTGGTCAGCTAGCTGCCCCTGACCCCCTCCCACCTTCCCTCCATGGTCTGTGTGTATGCCACCATAGTCTCATTGTTGCTCTCCATGGTGTGTCTTGTTTCTAGTGCCCATCCTGCCTGACCTCCATGGTCATCTTGCTGCTCCTGCCCTGCCACCTTGCCCCCAGCCCTCTGTTTCCATGTGCAGACCCCCTATTCCCTCCCTCCTGGCTTGTCTGTTCCATTGTAATGCCCCTGATCCGTCCCTCCTGCCCTTTATGGTCTGTTATGCTGCAGCTTTCTCTCCTGTCTGTCCATTAAGGTCA
Source organism: Triturus cristatus (assembly GCF_964204655.1). Classification (NCBI taxonomy): domain Eukaryota; kingdom Metazoa; phylum Chordata; class Amphibia; order Caudata; family Salamandridae; genus Triturus; species Triturus cristatus. The sequence goes on from NC_140581.1 coordinate 749,435,885, forward strand.
GCTAGCTACCATTGCCTCTTTCCCATCTGTTCTCTGTTGTCCATGTGCATGGTCCTGTCCCCTCCCTATTGCTTTCTATGGATTGTTGTGCTGCACTCCCGTCCCGCATGTGCTGTGTGGTGTATTGTGCTGCTGTAAACCCTGATGCCTGCCCTGTAGGGTCAGTTTGGTGCACCTCTCCAGGTCCCTCCTGTCCTCTGTTTTCCGAGTCCATGTGCCTACCCCAATTCCTCCTGCCTACCATGATTCAATGTACCATACTTGCGAACATTTTGAACTTGGTAAGAGGGAGATTTTGAAAAAAAACTGGGGTATTGATTTTCCCCTTTGAGTTATATTGAAAAGGAGGAGATTGTAGACAGGAGACAGATCAAATAAAGCCCATTTGAGCTTAAAAACATTGGACGTTTCCTGGCTGAAACGGGTCTGTTGGCATGTATGGTTGTACTACCACTGCCTCTTCCTTCTGCCCACAATGGTCTATTATATTGCCACAGCCTCTCTTGCCAGTCCTGTATTGTTGGTTTGTTGCCCCTGTCCCCCTTTCCACTGCCCTCCATAGTCTGTTGTGCTGCCACTGCCCTTCCTGCCTGCCCAGTGTGGTCAAATTGTTGCCTCTGTACTCTCCTACTTGCCTTCAATTTTCAGAGTCCGTGCCCCTGGCCTCTGCCTCTCAACAGTATCCCAATGAACAACTAGATTGCTAACATTCTATATTTATTACAAAAGTGTGGAACGCCTGACGTCATCTTGATGTAATCAAAACTGTAATACCTAGAGTATTTCCATTAGAAATTACATATATGAGAGGGTCTTATTTGCATCAAAATTATGGTTAGTGCTCTAAAAAACTAAAATGAGGACATATTTTCTGAGTTTTAAATAGCGACAAAGAACTTTTAAATTATTTGTAATCTTTATGTTTTTTTATCCAGTTGACCACTTGATTAAATGTTACACCTTGGCGAGAGGATGTGGTGTTACTTCCAGAGCTGCAGACTTTGCAACTGGGGAACCAGGTTGGAGTTTCTGCTTCAGCTCAACATTCTGTGATTGTGGTCAAATCACTTAATCTCCCCATGTCTACAAGCAAAATGAATTTGATCTTGTGTGATGTAACCAATGCTCATGTAAAGCATTCCAATACCTGACAAGTCTGCACTATATAAAACTGCAAATACACAAACAATAAGTGTTTTGCACACTTCTGTCATTGGGCTACATGTGGGCTACTTCTGGGTGATATTTGTGCTGCATTTAGGCTCTTTTGTGTCTGGTGGCCATCTTGGGAGATTTATTTGTTATGAAGTTTCCTAATTTCCTCATTTACTGCAGTCTCCTCAGTATGAAATGCTTTCAGTTTTTTACTTTGATTCCATCAAGAAGGTATTCAGATATGTCACACATTTGCCATAAATTCTGAATGTTAGCACTCTAGTTGCTCATTAGATCACTGTAGTAAAGCTACTGCTCACCACGGAAGTCTGCTGCTGGTATTAAAAGTGCATCTTTCAGTCTGCATATCAGAATTTTTTAATGAAATAGAAGAGGATTTGAGAAGTCACTCAAAATGTGCCCTAATTTTTCTTTCTTCAGCACTAATCATAATTTCTATGGCAAAATGAACCCCCTCACTGGGTTACTTTTTAAATTAAATGTTTTAAGTGTTACCAGTTTATTCCAATCAAGATGACTTCAGGTGTGCCATACTTTTGTCATAAGTAAGACAGTAAGCGCTCTAGTTGTTCTTAAGAACACTCTGGGACATTCTGTCATTAGGCTATACTTGGGCTACATCTGGGTGATATTTGGGCTACATTTGGGCTCTTTTGTCTCTGGTGGCCATCTTGGGAGATTTATTTGTTATGAAGTTTCCTAGTTTCCTCATTTACTGCAGTCTCCTCAGTAGGAAATACTTTCAGTTTTTTACTTGGTTCCATCAAGAAGGCATTCAGATGTGTGACACGTTTGCCATAAATTCTGAATGTTAGCACTCTAGTTGCTCATTAGATCACTATAGTAAAGCTACTGCTCACCAGGGAAGTCTGCTGCTGGTATTCAAAGTGCATGTTTCAGTCTGCATGTCAGAATTTTTTTATGACATAGAAGAGGATTTGAGAAGTCAAAATGTGCCCTAATTTTTCTTTCTGCAGCACTAATCATAATTTCTATGGCAAAATAAATCCCCTCATTGTGTTCCTTTGTAAATTAAATGTTTTAAGTGTTACCACTTTATTCCATTCAAGATGGCTTCAGGTGTGCCATACTTTTGTCATAAATAAGACTGTTAGCGCTCTAGTTGTTCGTTAGAACACTCTGGGACATTCTGTCATTGGGCTATACTTGGGCTACATCTGGGTGATATTTGGGCTACATTTGGGCTCTTTTGTCTCTGGTGGCCATTTTGGGAGACTTATTTGTTATGATGTTTCCTAATTTCCTCATTTACTACAGTCTCCTCAGTAGGAAATACTTTCAGTTTTTTACTTTGATTTCATCAAGAAGGCATTCAGATGTGTCACACATTTGCCATAAATTCAGAATGTTAGCACCCTAGTTGCTTATTAGATCACTGTAGTAAAGCTACTGCTCACCAGGGAAGTCTGCTGCTGGTATTGAAAGTGCATGTTTCAGTCTGCATGTCAGAATTTTTTAATGAAATAGAAGAGGATTTGAGAAGTCACTCAAAATGTGCCCTATTTTTTCTTTCTGCAGCACTAATCATACTTTCTATGGCAAAATGAACCCCCTCATTTTGTTCCTTTTTAAATTAAATGTTTTAAGAATTACCACTTTATTCCAACCAAGATGGCTTCAGGTGTGCCATACGTTTGTCATAAGTAGGACTGTTAGCGCTCTAGTTGTTCTTTAGAACACTCTGGGAAGCTGCAGTAGAACACAAAGGAATCAACTGACAGTCTCTGCCCTTGTTGGATGTACATGTTTTACTGAGAATGGCAGACTTCATTCTCACATGACTGAGAAAGATAATGTGAATTTTCAGAAAATATGCTCTCAGTTAGCTTATAGATCACCTTCCAAACCTCTGTGGGAAAAGCATGAGAAAATTGTTTTCTCTCAAACATGATTCATGATATCACAGCAGAAGGCTTTTTCACATGGTAAAATCACCTTAGAACACACCACAATTCCTAAAATGAGTATGGTACCATCAACAAATGATTTATAATGTAACTAAAGTCTTATATCCTTCTATTAACTGCTATGCTTTTTAATGAGGTGCTATCATGTATATTGGTCCCAAGATGGCTGCCAACACTTCTTGGATGAAGTGCTGACAGCCAATCAGATCTCATGATGAGATGGGGGGTTAGGCTACGCCCAGATATATATGTGATTTTACTTTTGATTTTCTCAGGAACTACTGAACGGATTTACACCATTTAAGCAAAAGGCACATGCCTGACCTGAGGACTATCTCTTTGCCACATTTGAGGTAATTCTGTTCAGCCGTTCGGGCTGTACCTTCGACTAAAGGTCCTATGGGAAAATGCATGGGGAAAACGTGTTTTGGGACCCCCCTTTTTTCTCAGCCCTCGCTTGACGAATCACCCCGAGACTTTCAGGGTAGGAGCTGAGCGGAGCGCCCCATTAGTTTTGAAAATTTCACGAAGATAAGTCAACCGGCGCCAAAGTTATTCAAAATAGAATTTTCAGATTTCCTATGGGAACTCGGTCCTAACTATAACTATCTACTGGCGACCGCCAGTAGATAATATATACATAGACGATAGACGTCCCTTTAAACAGCGGTCGGAGCTTCTAACACAGCATTCACTCTGTCATGCATAGAAGGACACAGCACCACCAGGGAGGACATTTTTTAAGATGGCTATATTTATTTATACATAAGCAGCACCATGGTGAAACGGCCTATGCGTTTCAGCCGGATCCTTCAACAGGGCTATAGATAGATAGTGTAGAGTGTCCTTTTAAAGGGGCAAGAGTCCCTACCCACACTTCAACAAAAACTTTATTTACACTATTTAGACACAAGCCAGTTACAATTGTTTAATCATTGTAACTCAAAAACCCATCCACATAAGTTAAAGCAGCATTCCATTCAAGCAAACATTTACACCTATATCATTTTTATGTTAATTAATCTCCATAATATTTTTGCAATGTTTTTGTAAACATCAAACCAAAAGAGAGATGAAAGAGTGATAGAGATGAGAAAGAGACAGAGAATGGTAAAGTACCAATTTCTATAAAGAGCAATAGAAATAATTGAGGTCCCAGTTGCTCTAACATAATTTCTTCGACTTTCACAGATTTTTTCAATCTCCTAAAAAATAGTTTAAAACTGTTTTCAATGTTCTCCTCACAATTCTAAATGCATGAATATTCATACCACAATAGTTATTGCATTTAAAATTTTGAATTCCACACAGTGAGGAACACACGAAGAAATCCCTCTCTAATGTCACAATACGTTATCTAGGAGATATTTTAAATGATTCTGTTAACTGACAGAATATATTTCTATGAATTTACCAACATACAATTTCTTATTGCCCAGTTCCAGAAAAGCTGCCATTGAAGTTTCAAAAGTGCCTCATGTAACATCTTACTAAAGTACAGCAAACCCCAGAATAATTTCGTCTTATCTCTACTGAAGAAGGATGAAATCCAGAAACACATGTGTCTAGAGATTAACAGCACTAACCTGCACCCACGTTGGTGAGACACTCTGCAAAATTTCAAGTAAGCATTTAAATTGAACTGCATGTACCAGGATGGAAAGGGGCGAACTGTGCTGGGAGGTAGCAGTGTGCTCCCATCCCCTTTCTGGTTTTAAGATATACAACTGGGGATGCGGTGAGCCTGCAACCCTACCTGAGATCTCGTGCTGAGCTCTGATTGGCTGCCAACACTTCAAACCAGGAAGTGTTGGCAGCCATCTTGTGACTCGGTTGAACCGAGTCACTGATAAACATTAAAAAAAATAAAAGGGGGCGGGGTAGAAACATTCTGACCAACTAGGTCCCTTAGGGGGTCCCACAGGGAACAAAAAAGCATTTTGTTTCAAACAATTTGGTTGGAGTCACACTAGATTAACGACTTCAGTCAAATATTTGAAAAAAAATGAAGCACGGGCTACCACACTTCATTTGTAATCGCCCCGTAGGTGGGCCTGGTCCCGGGGGCATATGTAAAATATATAGGAGGGGTATTCAGGCCCCCCTCCTTGGATTCTTAAAGCTCCAGGAACCGCCACCTCCCTGGGGCATTTTCATTAAATTATACGGGGATTGCCCTAAGCAACCCCCATGCCCTAGGGACCACCACCTCCTGTTACCTCCAGTAAGTCCCAATTAATGCTATTGCCGAGAGGACTTTGGAGGCGACGCACCCTTTCTCCACCACACTGCAAACGCGCCTCCTGGTTCACTTCTGGCTCGGGGATGAAGTCCCCTTGGCTCCAAAGGGTTCTTGGGGGACCAACAAGCCTTCCTGTTACATGCAGTAAGTCCCACACTGCAAAATTGCTGAGAGGTGTTTGGCGGCTATGCCTCCTTTCTTGACCACTCTGCAAATGCACCTCCTGGCACACTGCTGGTTGGGGAGTGAAGTCCTTTTGGGTGCTGACGGTTCTTGGGGGTCCAGAAGCCCTCCTGTTACTTTTAGTAAGTCCAACACAGCAGAATTCCTGAGAGCTGGTCAAAGGTCCCACACCCTTTCTCCACCACTCCTCAAACATGACTACTAGTTAAAAAGCCATTGCAATTCACTTAAAAAAACAAAGGTTCAAGGGACATTAAAGTTAGGAAATAGAATTTTAAAAAAGTTAGAAGTTCATGAAAAAACAAAGGTTACTGGGATGTTATAGTTAAGCTCAGATTTCACTCATACAAAACCAGTGAAAATTAGTAATTATACTTAGCTGAGCTAACTATAACTCCCGACCTCGCAATGCACTTCTCATGACCTCACATCACTCATTACATGATCAGTGACATCACTGATGACATCAATGATGACATCTCAAATGACATCACTGGACATCATCTACAGAATCACTCACACACCTACTCACAGCCCATACAACCTTTCATACACCCATTCACAGACCTATACTAGGACTCACACACCCACTCACTCTTCCATTGATCCACTCACACACCCACTCACTTGTACAGCCACTCACACAACTATCCACTCACCCATACAGCCACTTATGCAACCAGCTATTCACCCATACAGCCAGTCAAATCCAACACACTCGCCTATACAGCTACTCAAACACCCACTTATTTACCTACAAAGTCACTCAGACACCCGCTCACTTGCCCAATCAGCCTCTCAACACAGCTACTCACTCAATCATACAAGCCCTCACATACCTACACAACCACTTGCATGCCCATTCACACATCCATACAAACACTCACACATCCGTGTACTCACCCATACAGCCATTCAGACACTCACTCTCTAACACAACCACTCGCACACCAACCCGATTAAACAAACACCCACTCAAACAGCCACTCACTCACCCATACAGCCACTTACACACCCAGTCATTCACTCTTACAGCCATTGAGACACCCACTCACCCATACAGTCACTACACACCCACTTACCCACCCAAAGAGCCACTCACATCTCCACTCAACCACCCATACAGCCACTGACACACCCACTCACTTACCAATATAGCCACTCACACAGCATCTCACTCACCCACACAGCTACTCACACTGCCACTTATACACCCATCCATCCACTCACACCCCCTTACGCTCAAGGATGCATATTCACACAGCCACTCACATAATATATATTAGAAGTAGTATCACTCATTAGTAGTGCACCCAGTATACTACTTTAACTTTTGTAGTGCATTAGTTTATATGTTTTACAATCAAAATCTCTTACAAAATACTTACACTCACTGGAAGATGTCAGCGGTGATGTCATCAGTGATGTCATTTGAGGTGTCATCAGTGATGTCACTGGCCATGTAATGAGTGATGTAATATATGCGGTCAGAAGCAGTGTATTTGCTGGGCATAAGTTATAGTTAGTTCAGCTAACTATAACTGCCCAAATTCACTGGTTTTGTACTAGTGAAATCTGAGCCTAACCATAATGTCCCTGTAACCTTTGTTTTTTTTGGTGAAATTCTAATGTTTTTGTTAAATTTGATTTCCTAACTTTTACATTCCTGCAACCTTTGGTTTTTAAGTGAATTTATAAGGTTTTTTCAAATTTGTTTTCCTAACTATAATGGCCCTGTAATCTTTGTTTTTTCCAGTGACTAGATAGATATATATAGATATGGATAGATAGATAGATAGATAGATAGATAGATAGATAGATAGATAGATAGATAGATAGATAGATAGATAGATAGATAGATAGATAGATAGATAGATAGATAGATAGATAGATAGATAGATAGATAGATAGATAGATAGATAGATAGATAGATAGATAGATAGATAGATGCACCATGGTGAAAGGGTGCCTGCATTGGCACTAGGCAGCTTATTGTGTGCCAGTGCAGAGGAAAGCACAGTGATGTGTTGTATTGTTTTAAGGACGACACATCCCTGCAGTTTCCAAATTACACAGCTTGGCGCAGCATGATGGCTTGCGGCGTTGGGCTGCATCATTATCTTGTAAATATGCCCCCATGTTTTTTCCTTTGTATTCTGGGACTCGTAGTTCTAGTGACTGATGTTATACATTCAACTGCAGGTGCCAGTAAGCAGCAAAAGGTGAACGTGGACTGGTGCTACACTTCCCAAATGGAAGGGATAAAGGTGACAGAGCTGGACTGAGCTGTGCAATGTGTAACTGGGCATTGAACCTTCCATTTATGTTATGTTTAACCATAGATGAGCCAGCATACTACCCATTTGGCCAGCAGACAGTGCCATGGATGGCAGAGACATAGCTGTCTGCACTGCATGACATGATCTAGTTACTCATATTGCCTCTTGTTGCAACTTACCCTTTTGCTAATGTGGTTGATCACAGCCAGTAATGTCCTGTCCCGCAACTCCTACCAGCAACTCTTCTGAGATAACGACTGACACCCGCTCCTCCAAGGGATCCAGCTGCTCCTGTTGCGCTGGATTTCCACCTCTGGTCTGCATGGCTGCCTTGAGGTTGTTTCCCAGTTCCTCCTTTGTCCTGCACTTGCAATCATGGCAGCACTTTTTGCAGTCACTCACTGTCCTCTTCACTTCTGAAATGCTGTTGACCTTGTCTACAACGGTCTGTCATCTGGCCTTTTTCCTTCCCAATGACATTTTGGAGTTGACGCAGAGCTGTTATTGGTGCTCCATCCCCTCAGTGATCAGGATCTCAATCTGCTCCTCACTAAACTTGCACTTTCTCTTCCTCTGGGTTTCTGTCAGGACATACTGGCTGGTACTGGGCTTTTTGTCCTGGGCCCTTTATCTGCTGTCTCCTCCATGGTTGCTTTCAGGTAAGTGTGTGTTTTTCACATGGCGGCGTTTTTAAAAAGAAAATTACTCTAGGCACAGAAAAGTGATGCTAGGACAGCTGGCGTCTGTTTTCTAGACGATAATAAGCCCAAAGTCAATTTTGCATCATTAGAGTCGGATTTCTTTATGACATGGCACACATAACAGCGCCAACTTTTCTGATGCCAGCTACCTACTTAAGCTATGGTGCGCTGTATTGTAAATACGATGTATCCATGGCGTTAGAATCTGTTGTGCCACAGTGGAAATGTGTTAGGCACATAGCTGCAGCAATGCAGCGATGTGCCAGTTCTTGTAAATATACCCCTTTATGTTAGTGAGCCAATGCAGGGGTCACGTCACTGGAGTGATTTCATGGTACTTGTGTGCCTAGTGATGTCAGGCAGTGGCAGCAGGCTGTAACATTTCCAGAAGGTTGTCTCAAGATGCTCAGTTATTATACCAAGGAAACAACTACTAGTTCATTAAAACACCAACTGAAATCAATAGAAACCTAAATACATACATTAGAAATCATTTCAAAGATAAGAATGTAAACACCTGCAATCACCACCAGGGAAAAGGTGAGATGGCGCGCTATGCCTCAGGTGCGAGCCAAATCTAAGCACAAATATTGAGCCAGGTGGTTGCCATTGCTGGAGTTTTGGACACTGAAATAAGAAGTCGGTGGTTGTTTTACAGGTAATGAAAATACATTGACGTATCATGTACTTGTCTGAATGGAGAGAGCATGCTCAGAATTATTACACTCAGCCCGTGGGTAGTTGTTTAATAGGAAATAAAATCTCTGAAGGTCATACAGCTCATTACCACGCTTGCAAATGCCAGTCGCTTCAGAAATCTCTCTGCGGCTCAAAAGCTTCTTCATCCCGAGGTTCTTGTCTGTTTTCGAAATGCTACAAGGTAATGGAGTTGATTTTTAATTTGCCCGGTGCCAGTGCAACGGCTGAACACCGACTGCAGTAATGTTTAAACGCTGTTTAAAAGATCATGCCCCACGGAACCCTTGCTTGACACGCTTTTTTGAAGGGGAAGAAAAAAATCGCTGCCCATTTGCTGTCACTCCAGTAGCAGGCCTGAAACACTGGACAAATAATCTTCGCTCCTTAATAATGAATAGAGAGGCGCCTGTGCAGCAGGAAACGAGGCCCATCAGCATCCAGTCCTCGTGCGCACATTAGATTAGTCACTTTCGCCAACAAATCAATAATTGTTATAATTAAAATTGATAGCTGCAAATAGTATGACAGAGGGCTGCTGCCAGACTACCGAGCGTGGCTTTGGCTTGAAAAGATAGGCAGCAGTGTGGAACACTTATTTTCCAATTTGCTTTTAGCTGTGTGCAAATTGCTTTAGCTGTATCCAGCTGATTTAGACCTTGCCTGGAGGTGCAGCAGATTAATTGAGAGCTGCACATCCATTGCTTACAGAATGGACGCTATAATTGGTGAAATTTGTTAGTGCCAGTTATAAAATAACTACATAGTTCTGGTGTTCAGCTGCATTTTCATTTCTGCTTCTGGTAATAAAGGCAAAGAAACCCATTAGAAACTGTGACAAATGCAATCGTTCTCAGTTTTATGACAACCTCCAGCGTGGATTTCGTCAATCATTTGCCGAAGCAATTGTCAGAGGATGACTGTAGCAGTCTGGGTTGCTGGGTTGTAAACATCAGCGCAAATATTTAGCTTGTCTTCGAGGCCAGGCACAGCGGTGCATTATGCTGTGGAATAACATGCACAATTTAATTTAAGGGGAATGTTCTTTGTTAAGCTAACGCCCATGTACCACTTTTGTGGCCAAATTATGTTATTTTCCATCTTATTGCAGCTTTTATTGCGCTCATAATTCAGCAAAGCTTCTTAGTGCTGCAAGATTAAAAGCATGTCTTGTAGTCGGATAAAATTATAATGGAAAGGGACAGTTATTCAAAAACCCAAGAAATAGCGTTCGTTAATTTCCCGTTTGCTCCGTTTTCTTTCCTCGATATTTTTGGAGTTCTGCGAGGCCGCAAGAGCTACTACATGGACCAAGTTGCAGACGCTCGACACAGAGGAAAAATTATCAGAAATTATCAAAAATGTGTGTTCTACCTCAGGGATCCAGATTGGATTTTTCTAGGAAATTGACTATTCAAAGAAATTCGGCTCACAGAGAGGGGTGAGGCAAGGCACCATTTACCACCACATTACACAACAAATATGCAAATTACATCCATACATCCATAGTTGCATCGGCAAAGAACAAACCAAAAACCAGCCATTTTCCATTCTCAATTTTGCTGAACCTCAATTATTTGACAGTGTTAGTGGAAAAAATGACCAAAGGTCTCCAAACTCAATTTGGCAAAATATGAACCTAATAGGGCGAAAATTAACTTGTGCTGAACATAGATAAATAGTTATCTTATAGCTCTCTTATCCAGCGATCACTTAGCAGAAAAATTGTCATTGGAGGCTCATCAGTATGTAGTCTGCAGAAAATTCAGAGATCACTGGCCAAGAGATCAAAGGGACTTTAGGAAGAGAATCATACAGCTACCCCAGTTGTATCTCACTGGTGTTTACAGATTAAGGCAAAAGGTATAGGTTACTCTAATTTACAGTTTGGTAAACACAAATGCAGACTTGCAAAAAATGTATTAAACACTCTTGCCAATAAAATAATATCTCAGCAACCAATTATCAATGGCTGAAGTTGGTTTATTAACAAAAAATAATGAACACTGGATCAAAAGAGGATTAAAATGGCCACGAAAATTTCGGGAAAGCATCAAAAGTAACATAACTTTAAAAAGATGAAATGCAACTTTTCAAGAAACACAGATATTATTGAGTTATATGTGATCCACTGATCGTGGGAATCAAGTTTTATAACTCTACTATATGTAAGAGCCCTCATTGTCTCACACACAGCATGCTCTCTTTCCTCAGGACCAATGAAGCACAAGATGAATCCTGTCGTCCTTGATGAGGAGGCTAATGTTGACTTTTTTCACTGAGTAACATTGATGAAAAGACTTTGGAGAGTGTCACTGACTGTATTCAGGAGGTGCTAAAAATAAGATCCAAAAAGACATTATCCAATATTCGTATCTTCGTTTGACTTTTTAAAATTGAAACTTGTATGTTTTTATTTAAATGTTTTCATAAATACACATAGTATTATTAATTACAAAAACATTTGAATTAACTAAGACATAGATCTCAACCTATCCACTCTGCTAGCTATAACCTGACTCAAACAAACATTCAGGGTGCACAAGCACAATCGATGTTTCTTACTTACACAATAAAATAGTGATAAAGATTCCCTTGGTCTCCGGCAATGAATCCCTAAGATGTGTGCCGTGCACTGCAATGTCTCTTTCTTCCATCAGGTGTTCATTATTTATTTCTGTAATCTGGGCATTTTGCGCATTCATATAGTGCATTATCTCACATTGTTTTGGAATATATGTCTCAAACCTACAGAAAAGCAAGACTTTGTACACTAAGAGCAGAGTCTTCATTTATATGTGCTGACAGTGTGATATATATTAAGGGATAATTGATTTTATTTATTAATTTTCATGTTATTCAATTTGTTTATTCAGTGGTTGCAAACACAAAAAGTATTTGATTTTCGAATATAATAATCAAATGTTGAAAGCAATTTAAATTACATTGAAAAAAAATCCCTAAAGCAACATCTTGTATCCTTTAGTTTGGGATTTCATGTAAAAAATTGACATTATGTTGCCATACCTCTAAAAAGGATTTTTTTTCCCACTGTTTAAATGGATAGTAATTGAAGCAACAATAACGCAAACAATATGTTACAAAGCTAAGATATGACTGACAAGTGGCAATGTGCACTTTGAATTATTGTAAGAGATCCTTTACACATGTTGCCTCAATATTTAATGCTTTTTGTTTAGCTACTCTCAAAGACTCTGTAATGGGGAAGCCTCATTTCTTAGAAAATGCAACTGGCAAATTTCAGAACTAAAACGACAACAGTGTAGAAACTTGTTGACTGCAAAATGTTGCTTTATCCAGAAGTGTCTAAAATGTTTCAGGTCTGAAAGAAGCAGTTATTGAACAGTGGAAGACAGTGTTGTGATATATAGGACAAAACTGGATACAGATATAAGCACATTATTTTTTGGAATAGACACCGTTCTATATGGAACAATAAAATTTAGAAATAGTCATGACAAAACAATAATTAAGGGTCTTCTGTACATCAAATGAGATCTGGGACCGTATCATGGTTGACTTTTCAGGTCCAGCACAGATGTGTGTGCCTGCTTTATGTGCCCACAGGGCATAAAGTAGATTTATTAAACCCAATATTTCTTTGAGTTAGTGCTTTATTTTCAGATGGGACAGTTTGGAAATAGTGGGGAAGGTTTGCCTATTTCTGTTTTTGAACTTTACTTTCTGAAACTAAAGCACTAACTCCGACGCCACTAACTTACGCCACTGTACAAATATGTTGGTTTTAAATGGAGAAGACTACCACTAGTAGGGAACCACACCAATGAAAGTCCATGTTTCTCACTGTGAGGGTTTGTGCAGTGGGTAATTTTTCATATAGCACTGGCCACGCCCTCTATCAGGCAGAAAGTAGAAAAGCATTAATGCAATATGTGCCATTGTTCCTGGTCAAGCAAACTATATAAAGAGACAGCATAAAGATACAATTTAACACCACCAAAACTTGAATAAATGTAAAATATACACCCCTCAAATGTGCAAACAAAAGAAGGAGAAATCAATGTGTTATACAGGTGAAAACATTACAACAACAGCAAAATGACAGTGAAAACCGAACTATGGCAGGTCCTTAATCAGAAAGTCATGGAAAATATCACAGAGCTACATATTGCACCATCTACAACAAATACCTGGGCAGTAAGCACCATCTTCAATATCTCCAAAACAGCAGTTCTGAATAGCAGCGCAGCCACAATCACTAAACTAAAGATCACCGACAGCAAACTCTTTCAACACTAAACATGACCGGCTCCCTGTGTTTTGTGCCACATCACTTAACTAAGTCTTATGTAGAATACAATTAAGGACTCCTAGACCCTATATATATATATATATATATATATATATATATATATATATATATATATATATATATATATATATATATATATATATATATATATATATATATATATATATATATATATATATATATATATATATATATATTATCTACTGGCGGTAGCCAGTAGATAGTTGTAGTTAGGACCGAGTTCCCATAGGAAATCTGAAGATTCTATTTTGAATAACTTTGGCGCCGGTTGACGAATCCTCGCAAAATTTTCAAGACTAATGGGGCGCTCCGCTCAGCTCCTACCCTGAAAGTCTCGGGGTGATTCGTCAAGCGGGGGCTGAGAAAAAAGGGGGTCCCAAAACGCGTTTTCCCCATGCATTTTCCCATAGGACCTTTAGTCGAAGGTAAAGCCCGAACGGCTGAACAGAATTACTTGAAATTTGGCAAAGAGGTAGTCCTCAGGTCAGGGATGTGCCTTTTGCATATATGGTGTCAATTTGTTCAGTAGTTTCTGAGAAAATTGCAGTTAAAAGTACATAAAGCGTAATTCTGATTGGTGGTTAGATGTCAGTCAACATTCGAATCGGTCGAAATCAGGAAGTGTCGGATGCCATTTTGTGTGTGGCAGTGAAAAACAAAGGTGGAGAACGTGAAAAGGGGGCAGGGTAGAGAGTTCCTGACCCCCTAGCCTTTGTCAGGGGGTCCCTGAAGGACCCCGAAGGGTGAAAAAAACATTTTATTTTCTTTTCAAAAAAAACATTTTAAACGAGCCATTCCATATTACAGGATACAGTCAATCTATAACTATATACATAGGTAGTTTATTGTAAAATAAATATATAAAAAATATAATAATACATACATAAATTACCATTTAAAAAAACCTTACAAATTCACTAAAAAACATAGGTTTCACACACGTTATAGTTAGAAATTAGCATTTAAAAAACCTTGCAAATTCACTTAAAAAACCATAGGTTTCACACACGTTATAGTTAGGAATTAGCATTTTAAAAACCTTGCAAATTCACTGAAAAAACCATAGGTTTCACACATGTTATAGTTAGCTGGACATTTCACTCGTAAAAAACCATTGAAATTCCCCCGTTATAGTTAGTTCAGCTAAATATAACTCGCGCGACCGCAATCCACTGCTGATGATGTCACATATTACATCACTGTATTCACTAAGATACTGTTAATAAGTCAGTTATACAATTAATTTTACAAAAAAAAACATCCATTTAGACACTAATTTACGCATTTATTCTTCCATTAACCTTTAGATATACATATATTAAAAATATTTATTTTTCAGAAAGAACCATATTCACTGGATGATGTCATCAGTGATGTCATCAGTGATGTCATTTGAGATGTCATTTGAGATGTCATCAGTGATGTTACTGACCATGTCATGAATGATGTAATATGTGACATCATCAGCAGTGGATTGCGGGCGCGTGAGATGTAGTTAGTACAAATAACTATATCGGAGGAATTTCAATGGTTTTGTTCGAGCGAAATGTCCAGCTAACTATAACACCCCTAAAACCTATGGTTTTTTCAGTGAATTTCTAAGGTTTTTTAAATGCTAATTCCTAACTATATCAGGCCTGAAACCTAAGGTTTTTTCAGTGAATTTCAAATGTTTTTCAAATGCTAATTCCCAACTATATCAGGCCTGAAACCTATGGTTTTTTCAGTTAATTTCAAAGGTTTTTTAAATGCTAATTCCTAACTATATAAGGCCTGAAACCTATGGTTTTTCAGTGAATTTGAAAGGTTTTGTAAATGACAATTTTTAATGTATTAATTGTTATACTGATTTTTTTTTATACTGATTTACTACATTTTTTAAACTATTTATTTTTAGATATTTTATTTTTTTAATTACATTATAATTACATTATACATTACAATACAAAATATAATTTCTCAGAATGAATTACTTTAGTTTAAATACTTTGTAAATAGGCAATAGACTTTTAAGTACAGTAGTTACAGTTGTTGCAATGGGCAACACAATTTCAAACACAATGCAACATTGAGCTCGATGTGAATTTCTAGTCAAATGCAATTAGTTACTTTATGGATTACATTTCTAACCACAGGACTGGATCCTAGATTTAGTCCTTGGACATCTCCAACAGTTAAGTAAAAGCATTTTGGTTACAGTAGTGATTTTTAAGGAATATTATTGTATTTTAAAAGTGGATCCAGCACTGGCGAATCTCCTGTAAACAGTTGAAGGAATGCGTTTAAGTCATACAGACGATTTTTTAGGAATATGTTTAGGTTGTGAAAATAGACACTTAGAAACTTTTCTGCTGAAAACCACACAATGGATTCCTATGGAAGGAAATACAAGTTACTGGTAAGTACGCTTAGAATTACTTTCCAGGGTCAGTGCTGGGCTAAAAGATGCAGCACTGGGTTCTCTCCTGATAACAGGTGAGTAAATTGGAATTCGTAGTTCGTCTGATTTTAGAGGAATATTTGTAAGTTTCAAAAATGGACACTTAAAAATTTTTCTGCTGAAAACCACACAATGGATTCCTATGGAAGGAAATACAAGTTACTGGTAAGTACGCTTAGAATTACTTTTCAGGATCAGTGCTGGGCTAAAAGATGCAGCACTGGGTTCTCTCCTGATAACAGGTGAGTAAATCGGTATTCGTAGTTCGGCTGATTTTAGAGGAATATTTGCACAATGGTGAAGGAAGGGGGCGGGGCCTGAGGGGATATGTTTGCACACACGCTCTGTGGCGCATTTTAAATTGGGGAATTAATTCCTCCTCAATCCTGAGGTCCCCTGGGGGCCAACTAGTCCACCAGGTACCTCCAGTATGCGTCAGGGAGCTGGGTTGCAGAGAAGTGTTCAGAGGCACGCCCCTTTTTACAACATTCTGCAAACCAGCTCCGTGGCACTTACTGGAGGTACCTGGTGGGCTAGTTGGCCCCCAGGGGACCTCAGGATTGAAGAGGAATTAATTCCCCAACTTAAAACATGCCACAGGGCGTGTTTGCAGACACATCTCCTCAGGCCCTGCCCCCTACCTTCACCATTGTGCAAACGTGCCCCGTGGCATGTTTTAAGTTGGGGGATTAAGTCCCTTTGATTCCTAAGGGTCCCTGGGGTCCAACTAGCCCACCAGGTACGTCCAGTAAGCGCCACAAGGCTGCATTGCAGAGAGGTGGAAAAAGGGGCGTGGCCTGGAGCACCTCTCTGCAACGCAGCCCTGTGGCGCTTACTGGAGGTACCTGGTGGGCTAGTTGGCCCCCAGGGACCCCCAGTATTGAAGGGGAATTAATTCCCCAATTTAAGACACGCCACAGGGCGCTTTTGCAGAGTGTGCTTGTGAGGGGGCGGGCCTAGGGACGATTGCGTCTTTTTTTATTTTTTTGAAAGGTGGGCTTTGTGGCCTCTCTTCCTTTTACTTTTGAGTGGCCCTGGGGACCCCATCCCCCAGGGCCTCACCCCCAAACGAATTTTTTTTTTTTTTAATTACGGGAAGGGGGCCGTGTGGCCCCCTCCTGTGGCCAATTCCAGGCCCCGCGGACCCCATCCCCTGGGGCATGGCCAACTTTAAAAATCTTTTTATGGAGGGGGCGTTTTTGGATTAATGGGGAGGGGGGCCACGTGGCCCCCTCCCGGGCCACATATGGCCCCCGGGACCCCATCCCCCGGGCCAGGCTCTCATTGGGGAGCATGGGGGGTCCCCAATCCCCCCACAGTCCCAGCCGGCTTCCCGCCTCCTGCGGGAGCCGGCATTGCTTTTCCACATGGAGAGCAGCTAACATGCTGCTCCCCATATGGAAAAGCAATCTGTTTTCCTTCATTGAAGCGAGAGCAGGTTTCCCTGCTCTCGCTTCAATGAAGCAAAGCAGTTTGCAATGGCAGGGTGCGAGCCGCAAGGCTCCCGCCCTGCCATTGCAAACAGCAGCGTCCCGGGGGTGGGCACCCCGGGACACTGCAGGAGCCGGCCCTGGGGGGTGGGAGTCCCCAAGGCCTGTCCAAGGCTCCAGGAGGGAGACTGCGCGCCCCCCTCCCATATTTTAAAGAAGCCCCGGGGGTGGCGGTCCCCGGGGCTGGGGGGGCCTGAGAGCTCCCCCATCCATTTTAAAGAAGCCCTGGGGGTGGCGGTCCCTGGGGCTGCGGGGGGGCGTTAGCCCCCATGCCTATTTTATGTTAGTGCCCCAGGGGGTGGCGGTCCCCAGGGCAGTGTGGAGGGATTGGGACCCCCCACACTATTTTTTCATTATGCCCCGGGAATTTGGCCCCCCAGGGGCCAATTGGCATATTTAGCGCGGGAGCCCGCGCTGATTTTTTTTCTATCGGCAGGATGCGCGCATGCAGCGCGCATCCTCCCGAATTAAGGTCCTTGTGGGACCCCCTGAGCAGGCCTAGGGGGTCAGGGTGTTTCTACCCTGCCCCCTTTTCACCTTTTGCAACGTTTTTTTGGGGGGTTTCTTGTGCCTCGGCTCTACCGAGGTCAAAGATGGCTGCCAACACTTCCTGATTCAGAGTTTTGGCAGCCAATTAAAATTCAGCTCGTGATCGGGAGGGTGCGCTCAGGGTGCGCAAAGGGTGCGCGGATCCTCCGAGGCCATAGATATATATGTACTTTTAACTGTCATTTTCTCAGGAACTACTGAACGGATTTACACCATTTAAGCAAAAGGCACGAGTCTGAACTGAGGAATACCACTTTGCCAAATTTGGTGTAATTCCGTTCAGCAGTTCGGGCTGTAGCTGCGGCTAAAGGTCCTATGGGAAAATGCATGGGGAAAACGCGTTTTGGGACCCCCCTTTTTTCTCGGCCCCCGCTTGACGAATCACTGTGAAACTTTCAGGATAGGAGCAGACCGGAGCTGGTCAAACGTTTGGAAAATTTCACGAAGATTTGGCAATCGGAACGAAAGTTATTCCAAATAGAATGTTGCGGATTTCCTATGGAAAATAGGTCCTAACTATATCTACCTACTGGCGACCGCCAGCAGGTAATGTATATATATATATATATATTATATATTTTTTATATATTGTACACTTGTATTCCATATCAGCGATGAAATCTGTTGTCTATGTTCATTGGTAGGATGGGACACATGATCTTGCACTGGCACTTTAAAAGTTCAGGCTTCTGACGACAGCGCCATGTGATCAAGGCCTCTGGTAGGCCGAAACGCGTCATGGCGGTAGTGCAGTTTTGGACTGAATAAATGAAAATCAGCACTTACCATTGGGTCCGTGTTCGTCTCTTTGTGCGTCTATGGTGTGCATCTCGTGAGGCGATTCCTTGTGGCATATATATATATATATATATATATATATATATATATATATATATATATATATATATATATATATATATATCCTACTGGTGGTCGCCAGTAGGTATAGATGGGACCTAGTTTCCATAGGTAAAGCATTTTTTGACTTGGCTATAACTTTGCCATTGTTTGACCAATCTGCATGAAATTTTGCCAACAAGGTGTCAAAGTGGGATTTATTGATTGGGAAACTTTTGAGGCAAACTGTGCAGTGGGGACCGAGTATGTGGGGTGCAAAATAAGGTCGCGTTTGTAATGTTAATTCCCATAGGAAGCTTTAGCCACCTCTACAGCCCGAACCGCTGAATAGACTTACCCCAAATTTGGCAAAGAGGTAGATGTCGTTTCAAGGAAGTGCCTTTTGCTTATTTGGTGTAAATCCATTCAGGAGTTTTTGAGAAATGTAAGTTTAAAATTATAGTGATATCTCTGGCCGTGGATATTTTGCGTTGGTTTCGCAATTAACCGCGAATGCACACTCCAAAGGGAATGCTCTGATTGACTGGATGGAACCTGAACAGAAAATTGCAGCAGCCATTTTATTGCTAAGGAAACAGTTCCCAGGCTACAAATCTGTGTGAAAGCCCACATATGGGGTCAGGGTGGAGATACTTTGACCCCATGGTTGAGAAATGTAGGTGTTAGTGATAGAAGTTATATGTCCAAAATTGATTTTTTTCATTGTGCGCGATATTCGTGACAACGACATGACCACCAGTGCCGCCCCGATGTACCATTGCGGGGCCATCGCGACTATCAACGTCGTCGCCAATATTGGTGAAAATATTTTTTTTTAAATATCAATGAATCATTAGCATGCATAGTTATAGACATTTTGATAAATGGTTTTATAGAGTTATTTGTATAGTGATGTATCTACTGTGATGGTCAGAATTATATAGTTATATGTTTTTTAATGTGGTTGTGGCTATTGAATTCCTCCTTTGGCTTCTGCTTTCGCGACATAACTGTGGGGGTCACGATTACCAATGTCATCGCGATCTCCGGCCTCACTACGAAAACAGAAAATAGGGTTTAGAGATGGTTGGTCTAGAAATACAGTAGAAAAGCATGAGTATGAAGTGTAAAGTAACATGCCTCTAGTGTGTAGAATACTGTGTTTTCACTTTATCATTATCAATAGAAAATAGGTCTGAAAGATGGTTTATAAAGAAACTTAGTACAAAAATATGAGTTTAAACATGCTTAGAAAGAAGTATGGATATAGTAATATGTGTAGGGCAATGTTCAGAATGGATTTTTTTACATATTATTTTTGTTGGATGTGTTGGTTGCCATTGAATGTCTGCTTTTGTTTTCCATTCTTGCAACATATTCGCGGGGATCGCGACGTCATTGCAAAGATCCCCAAAAAATTGAAAAAAGGATCTTTTAAAGAAAATTAACAATATTTCGGGTACAAGGGTGGCTCTTACAAGAGTCGTTGTGTTGGTTGTGTACATATGGCTGCTACACATAAGACCAGATGCAAAGTTTCAGATTACTTAGAAACACCCTGTTGCCTTCATCTGTAAAGTGCACTCCATCATTTCTATAAATTTCATGCATGTCAAACGCAGATTGTTGTTATAGATACAGCCCAAACTCTGAGAAGTGCAGAAACAGTTTTATTAAAATGTTTCCTGGCTTTGTCAATCTCTGGACAGAATTGATTTGACCACTTCCATTTCTGTCTTTGGCATATATTAGAGTACACCAAGAAAGTGTGAGGGAAAAGTGACATCAGTTCTGCAAACGTTTCTTTCATTAGGATTTCCAGCCCTACCCCAGTCAATGTGCCTAGGTCGTAGCCACCTGAATTCACAATTATGAGGTAAGGAGCTTAGGAATCCACAATGGATTTAACGAAAGCCAGTAACTGATGAAACTTTAACCCTCTCTGGCCAAAACGAGTAATCTGCACATTTGGCAAACCCATGTCCCTATCAATACCTCTCTTTTTTGCAGCCTCTTTAGCCCAATAGATATATCTGTGGCCAACAATCCATACTCTAAGCAGTTTTAAAAGAAGGCGCAACAGTAGTCAGGAGAAGGCTGGAGCTGAATCAGATAGTTTTCCAAAGGAAAAGCAGTTAAAATGGGGGTGTTTAAAATATATATATATTATCTATTGGCGGTTGCCAGTACATAGTTATAGTTAGGACTACGTTTCCATAGAAAAAGTGTATTTTGATTTGCTTATAACTTTGGCGTCGTTTGATGAGTGTTTACAAACTTTTCCCAAAAACTTCTCTTTTCAGATCAGCTCCTATGTTGAAAGTTTGGGGGTGATTCGTCAAGGGGGAGCTGAGAAAAAAGAGGGGTCCCAAAATGTGTTTTCTCCATGCAAATTCCATAGGAAACTTTAGACAAGGCTACAGGTCAAACTGCTGAACGGAATTATGCCAGATTTGGCAGAAAACACACTTTTGTTTAAATGGGGTCCGTTCAGTAGTTTTAGAGAAATATCAACATTTACAGATATCGATATTTGAGAATTCTGACATCTGATTGGCTGAGGCGTTACGAGCACAAGCGTGCGGCTCATTGGCTGCGAACTGTTGAAACTGAGTTGAAAGGCGTAGGGGGAAAAAGAGAATAACTGTATAAAAGGGTATAGTAGGAACACTGTGGTCTTAGTTTAAGCAGTCTGTACGATGCAGAGGCATGGAGTTTAAATGTTGCGTAGGCCGTGGAAATCACGTCCACAGAACAACGGTGCGCGGTATTGCGGCAAAGTTGCGTAGGGTCTAGAAATCCCGTTGGGAAAACAATGTGCCGTATTGCGGAAAGCAGTGTGTAGGGTGCACACACAGGTAGTGTGAATGTGCGTTATTGTGGCAATGTTCAGTAGGCATGGAAATCATATCGGGAAAATAACAATGAGCCATATTGCAGCCTTCCATCCTTTAATATAATGCGCAGTAATGTTTACTTATAATGTGGTGTTCACTTTTATCACGGACAGTATCACTTTCTTAGACGAAATGTAATATTATGTGGGAGGGCGTGTTCTGTTCCTGTGCGCGGAACAAAACTAACGTTTAATTGGCTGAGGTGTTCCAACAACGAGCTCAATGTTCATTGGCTGTGAACCATTAAAAGTAGAAGTGTTTCCAGCCATTCCCTCCCCCTGCGCGGAGTAGCATGGACATCTGATTGTCTCACATGTTCCAAGCAGGACCTTCCAGATGTTAATATTCATTGGCTGCGAACCATTGAAAGTAGAAGTTTTGCTAGCCATTTCCTCCCCGTCCGCGGTGTAGCAGGATATCTGATTGGCTGACGTGTTCCAAGCAGGGCCTTCCCAAGCTTAATGTTCATTGGCTGTAAACCATTGAAAGTAGAAGTGTTGCCAGCCATTCCCTCCCCCTCCGCGGAGCATCAGGGACATCTGATTGGGTAACGTGTTCCAAGCAGGACCTTCCCAAGCTTAATGTTCATTGGCTGTGAAGCATTGAAAGTAGAAGTGTTGGTAGCGATTCCTTTCCCCTCTGTGGTTCACCATGGACATTTTATTGGCTAAAGTGTTCCGAGTACAAGTTTTCTCATTATTGGCTGGGAACGGTTCACTGTTGTGAACCATTTTGTGACGCACTTCAATGGAGTATGGGGAAAAAAAGTAGTAGTGGGGAGGGTAGGACCACAATTAACTCTGTACAGTGGTCACAAGGTGGTGGACAGGGATTGTGAAGGTAAAAATTGTTTTTTATATATTTTAAGGGCCATTTATATAATTTGCATGGGGTGTACAAATCACGGCGGGAAAATAACAGACTGTGTTGCTGTTTTCTTTTTATTAAGGTTGCGGGTGGGATACTTCCCAGGAGCACTATTTACTTATAATTTGGTGTTTACTTCTCTAATGAGGAGCTGTGGTTGCGCAGCAAAAATTTCAGTCTAGGTTTGAAACAGTTTTTATTAAGCAATTACAGATATACTTTCTTCGGCAACTGAAGCTGTATATATCAAAGGGGGGACAATAAAAACGCAATTCATAAAATATCCCTTAAGCGTGGCCACACCCTCCCTTTTTTCTGCTATAGTTTGTAAATATGTTGCCCCATATTCTTGATAATATAACTGGGCATGAGTTACTTTTAGATAAAGTAGAAAAGAAGTGCTACAAGAAACACTCCCGCACTACATCCTCTCAGGTCACAAGAACAATAGCAAGTAAAAAACAGTGAAACACAAATGACTTTACATTACATAGAAATGTACGCTTTATCATTTTTTGCAATTTCTATTCTGTAGAATTCGGGAAAGTTCTTTCGTAGTGCTTAGAGGTCTCTCACTGCTCCGCTTACAAATCACATACTCTTTTAAGAATATATAGGATAGTAGTATAATAATATAGACTACTGGTCTTATATATTCTATAGGGAGAAGGTGAATAGGAACCGCAACAGACAAAAATAGAAATAGCAAAAAACATTCAGAAATGTAGGGTTTACCAAAGGTATTCACTAAGAAAGTATCTATGCAAACTATCTTTTTGTAAACTGCAATTTCAAAAAACATTCTCACTGTAAAAATATCTGATCAAGTTAGTTATAAAGGTCAGTAAGCTGTATTTCAGATGGTTTACTCCTGGCGGTGACAAATCTCCAATTCCTGTTGTGTGAAAATATCACACTCTATTATAATATACAGAGTGTCACTGATGCCACACAAAAAGGAAAAGGAAAATAAAGTCATCAATACAAAACAAGATCAATAACAAAATACTTTCCAGCGATGAATATGTTCAGCGCTTCTTTTCTCCGGGACTTCGAAATCTTTCATCTTCGCACCGACGAGTCATAAACTACTCTGAGATCACAATGACTGTTAATATTATAATATACATAATCACAGTATATGATCCCAAGGGGGAAACAGAGTAAGAACGAGAAGGTGCTGACATTACAGATAAATCTTTAGTCTTCGCGCCGACGGATCATAACCTCTTCTGAGATCATAATGGGTGGTTCTTATAATATACATAATCACACAATATGATCCCAAAGGGGAAACAGACTAAGAAGTAACAGGCACATGCATCATCATAGTGTTTTGCGATTCCTTAATAGCGATTATTAAGGAATCGCAATTAAGGAATAGCAAAACCCTATGCATGTAGGAATCGCTAAAGAAATAGCGATTCCCACAAATTCCTTAATTGCGACTAGCAAATTGCGAGTCGCAATTAAGGAATGTCTTCCCATTCATTCCTATGGGCCTCCAGGCCCATAGGAATGAATTAGAGATTGCGGGAGCAATTTGCGAGTACCAGTAGGTACTCGCAAATTGCTCCCGCAATTTCGATGGTGCAAGGGTGTCAAAATGACACCCTATTGCACCCATGTATGTTCACTCTGCACAAATGTTGCATACACACATGCTCTAAGGGCATGTGTGTGGGCAACATGAAACTTAGAAAAATGCAAATAAGTGCATTTTTCTAAGTTTTCGCAAATTACCATGAGGTCCAGCCTCATGGTAATTTGCTCACGCTAATAGCGAAATCGCTATTTTTTAAACTGCAATGCATTGCATTTAAGGAATCTCAATTAGGGATTCCTTAAATGCAATCGCTATTTAAGGAATCCCAATTTTGAGATTCCTTAAATAGCGATTTTTGCATTTGGGATGATGCATCCCAAATGCAAAAATACCGGGAGCAAAGGGTCAGATTCTGAGAATCTGCCCGTTTGCGACCGGTATTTTGCTTGATGCATGTGCCTGTAAAAGCTGTTGACGTTACACATAAACCTTTAGTCTTCGCGCCGACGGGTCAACAACACTTCTGAGGTCAAGTAGAGTGGCAATATTATAATATACAAAGTCACACTATATGAGCTCAAAGGAGCCAGAACAGGAACAATGTTTGCTGTATTCTGTCTGTTTCTGAAAACAAGCTGCTGACATTACATATAAATGGCAAAAACAACCAATAACACTTTTTTCCTAAATACAAGTGTTTAAATATTGACAAATAGCTACGTATTATAAATATCTACTAGGCTATAACCAAACAACTTACATCGCCGTAATATGTTTTGTTGTTGCCAAATAAGAATCCGACACTAGAAAGCGAAACCTGCATTACAGAATGAACACGTGTAAATAACTCGCAAAAACGAAAGAAGTCGAACAACGGGTGTGGTTTACAAACTTTTTGGTTATTGAGTAGTCTATGGAAGGAAGATGCGGCTCCGCCCATTTAGATGTCCCGTTTTACAGTTGACACGTGCTCACGTTTTCACTGTTTAACTTGTGCACATGTTGGGAAAAGTTACAAAATGTGAAGCGGTAAAGGTTCCCATTTCGATCCTCACAAGTATAAGCTCCTTAATATGTACATACGTTGGAGAGCTTAAAAACTGTGTCATTTCCTTTCTCGTGACTAAAAACATCTATTAATTGCTGTAATTCTAAATAGAAGTTATAAAAAAATATCGTTCAGAATTGAAGAAAAAAAAATACGTGCTAATGTTTCTCATCACTATGGTTTTAAATTAAAAAAAATGTAGCATGTGTAAAGCGTACAGCTAGCCCCGAGAGGTGTCCCGGCACTCGAGGGCATTGGGAAGATTAAGCAAGGTGTTGCCCACAGTGACATAGGGGTGGGCTAACCTGCCGCTGGAGCCGGGAATTGAACTGTGAACGTTGTTGTTCGAAGTCAGGTATCATAGCTGCTGCGTCACACTTTTTCCACACTTATATGTTAATTAGTGCTAATTAAGTTTTAAACATTGTTAAATTATAACTTATAACACACTACTGTTACAGTTAGTTTTTCACTACAAAAAGTATGCACTTCTTTTTAAAATGTACTTAAAAACAATATAGGTTTCAGGGACATTGTAGTTAGAAATTAGCATTTATAAAACCTTTGAAATTCACTTAAAAAACCATAGGTTTTACAGAGGTTCTACTTAGAAATTAGCATTTAAAAAACCATTGAAATTCACTGAAAAAACCATAGGTTTCAGGTACGTTATAGTTAGAAATTAGCATTTAAAAAACCTTTGAAATTCACTGAAAAAACCATAGGTTTTCAGGGACATTATAGTTAGCTGGACATTCACTCATACAAAACCATAGAAATTCCACCGTTATAGTTAGTTCAGCTAATTATAACTCGCGCCTCCACAATGCACTGCTCATGACATCACATATTACATAATTCATGGCATGGTCAGTGACATCACTGATGACATTACTGATGACATCTTAAATGACATCACTGATGACATCACTGATGACATCATCCACGTGAAAATGTGATGCACCTCCTCACAGTCCAATATAATTTTTGATACACCCACTGTAAAATACAGACTACCATTTTTGAAACCATCGAGACACCAATACCAGTTACTACATACACACTCACTGATTCCTAGGTATACACACACATCCACTCATTCACCCATACAATTACTTATACATGCAGTCAATCATCAATACAACACTATCATATGCACTCATACACCTATTCAGACACTCACACACCACCACTCATCCATGGAGTTACTCACACACCTAGTCAGTCATGCAAAGAATCAATCACACTCTCATTTACTCACCTATACAGTTATACACACACCACCTAACTAATTCATACAGATACTAACACATACTTAGTCTCCTATATAATCACTGATACAAGTACACACTCATCCATACAGCCACTCTCACAATCGCTCACTCTCACATATAATTATTTATAGACACCATCATTCACATATACTGCCTTTTACATATGTAGTTACTCACACATGTACCACTGAGACATCCATTCACTCACCAACATACCCATACACACACTCACCCACCCATACAGCTGTTTCCACATGCACTCTTGAACCCATACACCCAGTGAATCAACCACTCACACATCTATGAACAGAGCCACACCTCCAACCCACCCACACACACACTCAGTCTCCCATACAAATACTCAGGCAACAATCAATAACCCATATAGACATTCATGTAGCTACTGACCAACCCATATAGCAGCTTACACAACAACAGACAGACTGATACAGACATTCACATAGTTTATTCACTAACCCATGCATTCAGTAAGACACATTTAATCACTCACTTATACTATCAGTCACACACCTGCTAAATCCTCCATCCAGACACTTATACACCCACTCATTCTTCAATACACCTAGGAATATATATAAAACATATTTAAAAATTACAGAAACACACAGTCACTGGATGATGTCATCAGTGATGTCATTTGAGATGTCATCAGTGATGTCATCAGTGATGTCACTGACCATGCCATGAATGATGTAATATGATGCGTCATGAGCACTGCATTGCGGGGGCGCGAGTTATAGTTAGCTGAAGTATAATGGTGGAATTTCTATGGTTTTGTAGGAGTGAAATGTCCAGCTAACCATAACGTACCTGAAACCTATGGTTTTTTCAGTGACTATATATGTATATATATATATATATATATATATATATATATATATCCACCCAAAACGGCTCCGTTCATAGGACCCCTGACGCGTCTTTATCCGGTGCAGTGCTGCGGCCGAGCCATGCCGAATTGTATCATCACCAAGGATTCACTTGGCAGTGAATCAAGTAGCACGCACTCACAGTCTGTTAATTAATCCCAATTACTTTATTTTTCTTAGTAGTTCTCCAGTCTCCAAATCAACCAACGCGTTTCGCCATCCACCGATGGCTTGGTCACGGTTAGCACAGTACATTACATTTGCCCAATAAAAACATTTGTTGTTAGTCATGTGGGTGTTGACGTCACACCTTCCTCAAAGCATGGAATTCTGGTATATGTATTTTTTCACCATACATGCATTTTTAGCAAAATATTTGCAACAACAACCAATTGTCGATATATGGGTCCCTTGCCGTTATTATGTTTTATTTATGACAGAGAACCGGTTCTCAATGGGTTTCGCAGGGAACCCATTATTTTAATGATTAACGTTTCGCTGATTATATGCAAGGTCACCAGTTAATGTTAAAAGTAGTACCCTCTAGTGGATTAATCCTCCCAGAATTGATGTAAAGACACATTTGTTTGTATCCCCTCTAGTGGGGAATGACTCTCGCCTGTTTATTACATAATAGTTCTTGCTAACTGGAAGGATATGTTTATATGGTGTCGACCACAAAGATGATTTTAGTGTTTATTAATTACATGTGTGTGTTTTTTTTGTATGTGTTTTTTTTGCTTTAAATGTGTGGGTTATGTGTGACTATATAAATGTGACTAACGAAAAGTTACAATTGGACTCGACAGTGGGAGAAATCGTGGGCAAACATGCCCAAATCACTTATCGCCGAGCAAAGAATTTGAGAGATAAACTGATACATAGTCACCATCAAGATCAAACTAAAAAGAAAGGCACACAATAGTTAACAACGAAAGGCTTCAAAAAGTGCCACATGTGTAAAGTTTGTCAGATTGCCAAAAACACAACAGAAGTTAAACTATCAAACGGAAAAATGTGGCAGATAAAGGAACTAATCACGTGTAAAAGCCAGTTTGTGGTATACGTAATCGAGTGTCCATGCTCGTTGAAGTATATAGGAAGTACGAAATGCGAACTCAAAAAGAGAATCTTGGAACACGTCAGAGCCACAGTCAATAAAGACAGGAGTAATGCTGTGGCGAAACATATGGAGATTAACCATGGAGGAGATTGGAAATCCCTATGTTTTTATGCCCTGGAAACCATACCCCTACATGAAAGAGGGGGTGACCGGGAAAAGACTTTAAGACGGAGAGAATCATACCAGATTCTTAATTTCAGGACTTTTACGCCATGGGGCCTCAATCAAAGTGAGGAATTGTACGTCCACTTGTAGAAACATTGACTCACTATGTTACCTTAATTAGTGGGACACCTGTAAACAGGAGAGGAAGCCATTTTTAAGCACAAGGGTTTTTTGGTTTTTTTTTAAGGTTTTTTTAACTTTTCGTTAGTCACATTTATATAGTCACACATAACCCACACATTTAAAGCAAAAAAAACACATACAAAAAAAACACACACATGTAATTAATACACACTAAAATCATCTTTGTGGTCGACACCATATAAACATATCCTTCCAGTTAGCAAGAACTATTATGTAATAAACAGGCGAGAGTCGTTCCCCACTAGAGGGGATACAAACAAATGTGTCTTTACATCAATTCTGGGAGGATTAACCCACTAGAGGGTACTACTTTTAACATTAACTGGTGACCTTGCATATAATCAGCGAAACGTTAATCATTAAAATAATGGGTTCCCTGCGAAACCCATTGAGAACCGGTTCTCTGTCATAAATAAAACATAATAACGGCAAGGGAACCATATATCGACAATTGGTTGTTGTTGCAAATATTTTGCTAAAAATGCATGTATGGTGAAAAAATACATATACCAGAATTCCATGCTTTGAGGAAGGTGTGACGTCAACACCCACATGACTAACAACAAATGTTTTTATTGGGCAAATGTAATTTACTGTGCTAACCGTGACCAAGCCATCGGTGGATGGCGAAACGCGTTGGTTGATTTGGAGACTGGAGAACTACTAAGAAAAATAAAGTAATTGGGATTAATTAACAGACTGTGAGTGCGTGCTACTTGATTCACTGCAAAGTGAATCCTTGGTGATGATATATATATATATATATATATATATATATATATATATATATATACACACACATATTTTTTTGTCATTGGATGCTGTCAGCATGAAAGGGAATAAAATTAGGTAGTTGGTTTGGATTGCTCAGGAAGAAGTTTTATTATTGGCTGTTGTTTAAAAAAAGAATTGTAATACAGAAATTGATATGCTTTTGAATCTGTGGAGTAAACCACACATGCCGTATCTCATTTGGAAGTAGCATGTTTGTTTTAGAATGTGCTGTGAACTTGTGACCTACTGGTTCCACTAGGTTGTTAAGTTCAATGAGCTAAGAGTGTATGGGGGAAGGGTGTTAAAGAGACAGAATATTTTTTTTAAAGTTGAGGCGTGACGACACAGTTTAAGCAATGGCCAGCTTTATTTTCCAACTCAGGACTGTTTAATAAACTGTTGAGTAGTATTTTTTTTAATGAAGCTAGATATTGGTTTGGATTCCCATTTTTTGTCGCGATTTCTCTGCAATCATCGTGAATACATCACGAAATCACATAGATAGGAATCACTTTTTGAAAGGGAGGGAAAGGGTTAGCAGATACTAACCATTCACAAGTGGAGATAGTGCAGTCTAAATTGAAAGACATGATTTCATTTGCTGCCTTTCTCATGATCACAGAGTGCAAAGTTGAAGAGGTTGCCATTTCACGGTTGCTTTGTATGAGAGTGGTGTACCATTCTTGTGCTTAGCTTTTACAAATGCTAACAGTGTCAAAACTATCCAGAAAAACTATCCAGAAAGAATATTATCTACAAACTGAATTCATTGGTATGTGCATAATGTTTCAATCCTTTATAAAAATTACATTAGAAATGAAGATGTATATAGGAGTTTGATAAAAAAGAGTATCACAGTGATATGAAAAAATACATCAAATGAACTGTATGTATTAGAGGCTATGTGTTTAAGAGCTTAGTGGTGAGTGATTTGGGAAGTAAAAGAAAAATGAATTAGTCCCTCTCTTATTACATTGTGTACTTTATTGGAAAAACATAGTATAATATTGTGGAAAGTTGCATTGAGGAACTAAGACTGTTTTATATGTCTAAATATCATGTGCAAAAGCGATACATCTGTGATTTGCATTCTGGGAGTTGTACTTTTAGAAACATTATTAAACAGGAGAAGTGTAGTCACAAATAAAAGATGAGAACATGTTGTCTGCCTGTATATGAATAAGAGAGAAGTAATTATTGCTACATATATATTGGGAAGTATTTGTCCATGTGGTTTTTAACTTATATGATCATTTAGCATATGCTTAGATGGTGAGATACGGTTATTTTGGCAGCAGATAGCTATAGGACTACAAATACATGTTTTTACACGTTTTACTGAAGAACATGTAGTCTTTTAGAACCACCTGGAGAATTGTATATGCACACTTTTTGGATGTAGTTGGTAGAATTTGTGAGGTATATGCTTTGATAGACATTTACGTGCATCAAAGTGCATATTGTTATATGCACCATTTACCAAAATGTAAATCTGATACATTTAAGTAGAACAGTACTGAGATAGCTAATAGACCACTAACGCTATGGTAGAGAGGCATCCAACTGCTCTTATGTCATGTTTTTGTATTTATAGTTTTGAGACACTGTATGTACTTGTAAACTTGGGGCTAAATTTTGAAGAAATAATTCAGTGCGGAGTTGCAAGCCATTTGCATCACTTTCAAAGCACAGGGATGTGTCATATTTACAACAATATGATGGATCCCTCTGGTCTCCCCTGTGCTGGTGCAGCACTGGCTGCCATTCGCCAACAGAAGTGCCCTTGCACCATGGTGCCTGTGTAGTGGGGATAATTGTTTTTGTGCAGGGAGGGACACCTCCCTGTACAAAAACAATCATCACAAGAGGTATTTTCCTCTTTGTATGTGTGCTATAAAAGGCAGCATGCATACAAATAGGTAGAAATGAGGAGAAAGAAAAGTATTTCTCCTCGTTGCATCTCCCTATACCTCCCTTGGGGAGGTGTAGGATTCTGACACATGCCAGGTTTACAAATTGTTGTAAATTTGGGCATGTGGCAGAAACCATGGGTGCTGCATGGGAACACCCTCAGCAACACCCATAGCATGCTTCTTTCACACAAAGTGCTGCCCGAAATGCGCCTGCATTTATAAGGCCATGAAAAGCTACGCAGAGTGGCTTTAAGTGGCTTTGTAAATATGGAACAGCACATTACGGCACTGGTGTGTCAAAAAAGATGCTCCGGAAAGTACACGGGGATTGTAAATATGCCTCCTTGCCTTGATGTTCATTTTAAAATTTACTGCAGAAGAGATAAACTGTTCTTTCACCATGTATAAGTGAGAATGGGGAAGTGAGATAAGCTGTATCTGTGTTGTACAAGAGGGTGCTAAAATGTTAAAAGGTAACTAATAAATTAAGTTTAGTGTTTTGATCTGGGTTTGTTATATTGAAGTAAGTGCATATAGTAATATTTCTAGGTTCATCTGTAGATTTAAACATAACATGAAAACAGTTTTTGTATTATGTGTAAGTCACTACTAAAGTAGTTGGTAGATTGGCAAGGGTAACTTGTTTTTTTTTACAGAGCAATATCTGCATAACTACACACAGTTGCAATCCCTACTAAATATCAGTCGAAAAGCCACAGAACAACTACAGTATGTTTGCAGTAATGATTTACAAAATGGACAAAAGGCACAAAAAGTAGTGAAAGAAAAACGAGCTACTGGTAAGAGGACAAACACATTTCTTAAAAGTATATGCACACATTTCCGAAGTTTAAAAAATAGAGAAAATGAAATTATGCCTATGAGAAACAATAAGAGTGGACAAACTGTACACTGCATGAACAGAAAAGATTGTAAAAGACATGGACATATGTTAAGCAGAAGACAGAAGCTGCTTAAGGAAATCAGAGCCACAAAGTTTCATAGTAGAGTGGTTATTAATCTACAAAGAACTATGAAAAAGTATAAAAGAAGGAGAGAGGCACTGAAACAGAAAGAATGAGTTGAGAGATTTGTTGATAAGGCCTTTGCTTTGAAGAGGAAGCTTTTCATTTTGATTCTAAATAGAATGAAGACTCTTGACAATATAGTGATGTGCATGAAGAGACAGAACCAGAAGAAAAGATTAGTGAATAGAAGTAAGTTTCTATATTTTTTAGTGGAGAATGGATGCATACTTCTCATACACAGCCTCTCTTTGATGAAGAAAGCTATCTCCAGGATAATGAATTAGTTTGTGCTATTGATGAAAGCGGATGATGTTATGAAATACAGAATGGCAGTCCTATAGCAAAAGAGGGGATGGTACCTAGAAATGTAGAAGGAGTTATTGCAAAAGAGGTACAAAGAAGATGCAGTCAGGCACCTATATACAAATGGAATTGTAAGAGTGTTTGTAGCATTAGACAGCAATCCATTGATATATTAAGGAAATTCCTACGTATATTTCCAAAGGCAAAGTTTAAAACACAAAATAAGTACTTTACAAGGGTAGTATCTTTGCAAGCTGAGAAAGCATACAAATTTGCAGGGACACTCACTAGCATGTTTATCAAAGAAAGTGTGCCATAGCACCTGTCATCATTTTAGGATGTTAGCTATACACCACTCAACGATGCAAACTTTAGTTAGGCGGCTGTATTATGTAAAAACTCCTGCTTTATGTTTAGGAGAAGTGAATATGACACTTTTGCATGGTACTGTGGCACATGTAGAAAAGGTTTGTAATGATATGCAGTTTTGTTTCTTTGGTCCAGAACAGGAATGTAGGGAAATTGAAGAGTTGATAACAGGAGGAGTTGTAGAACAGGATACAGGTACTACAGTTGATAGTTTTGAAGAAGAGATTACAAAATTTAAAACAGTGTGTGCTGAAAAAACAGAATATGTTTGTATATGCTGTTGACGCACTCACTTCAAGAATCAAACGCGGGCTGTTAACTTATATTTAAAAAGTGAAATAGAAAATAATGATAACTGGCAAATATTGCACTGTACTTATTTGTAGAAGAAATATTTAACTTGTCCACACAAGAAGGTATATGTAAGTACTGTTACAATAAATTAGAGAAAAATAAAATACCTGCTAGAGCTGTGCATAACACGTTAGAACTGGTTCCCATTCCAGAAGCACCTCAAGGTTTAAATATTAATGAATTCATTCTTATCCAAAACTATACATCCATTTCAGGCTATAGTACGAATGGAGCCAAAGACAGTCAAGTTACCCCCAACAGAGCTGCAAAAAGGTGTAAAAGGTAGAGTAGTGTATTTGCCATTAGATGTCAAGAAAAACATTTAAACAGTAGGGGTAGATAGAGATTTAGAGGCAGGACTTGTAAATGGTGTGCCTACCAAGAACAAGAAGATATGGCAGGAGTTAGTAGATGTTACCAAAGTTAAAAAAACAACTTTATATCTGGCAATGTTTACAATAGAAATGTGGAAAGCCTGCAAGATATCACACATATAGAGGATTAGACATTTCCATCAACAGGTCAGATTGAGAAGGTGGATCAGTCCAGGACAGAAGTAATTTATGAGCATTATAGCATCCCCTCTTTGCATTCTAAAGAGGTTATTGGTGATGCCATTGAGCTGAAGGAAGCAGAAGGAGCTCCATTAAGTGTGTGGGGAAAAAAGTTTAGAAGCTTGGTGTTTCCCACATATTTTTCCTTCTGGAGTAGGTGGCAGGTATGTCGAGCGGCCTGTGCAAATACCTGCAGCTAAGTGTAGATGTAGTAGACTTTATTCAGAAGATCCTAGATCTCGTCAGTGTAATCCATATACATTTCACCTATTAGTTGAGAGTGACTTCTCTGGCCTCTCACATGCCGTGAATCATATTCTAAAAACAGGAGTTAAGTTGCATAATATATCAGCAAGAGAACGATTGGAAAAAGTTCAAGAAAAGATGAGCACTCAGAATACAATTTAATAAATCTAATGGTATGTCAGCGTGGGTTTAATGAATATTGGTATCGGTGTCATGGTGAACTCAAGTGTATGTTGACGAGCCTTGGAGCACCTACTTGGCTCCTCACGCTGAGTTGTGCTGAATATACATTGGATGACCTGCTAGAATGTTTGCACATATTTTAATTACAGATTTCAAGCAATGATGGATTTCATCTTGAACACAACAAAACCTCCTCTTGGTTAAGTGAATAATTTATTCTGGCATAAAGAGTACGAAGATAGAAGTGCTCCCCATATTCACATGCTGTTGTAGGTAAAAGATGCCCCAAAGTTTGGATCAGACAGTGATGAGTCTGTATTATCTTTTATTGAGCAGTATGTAACTTGCTCCATACCAAAGGAGAGTAGTGACAACATATTTAGAGAACAAGTTCAACGATTCCAAAATCATAGATGCCAAAAATATTGTCAGCAAAAATACAGAGCAAAAGGAAAATTTTATATAAGATGTTGTTTCCGATTCGCAAGACCTGTTATCTCACGAGGAGGAGTCATCAGCTTTTTGTCTGCAATCAGAAATACCCTTACAAGGAAATCCCCCCAAAATACATTCAATCTAAGAAGAAGTAAGGCCTCCAAGTACATTGATGACTACAACCCTGTGATTCTGAAGATGTGGAATGCAAACATGGATGTGCAGTTTGTTGCAGATAACTCAATTGCTGCTGCTCGGTACGCTACATCTTATATAACAAAGTCAGAGAAAATTGAGATGAAAGAGATGTGGAAGGAGATTTCAGCAGAAAAGAGTCTCACAAAGAAACTGTACAGTTACTGTTTGAAAATGTTTTCTCACAGAGAGATAGGCTCCTATGAATGTGTAGACAGTTAAACTCAGCTAGTTAGTTTTCTAAATCTAGAGGAGTTTCATGGATGAGTTTAGGGCTTGCTAATACTCGTAAAAGAGTACTAAAGTCTTTTCCTGAAATTCAATATCTTGATGAATTTGAGCCACACAGTACAGATATTCTAAAGAGTAACATGCTAGATACGTACTATCCCAGAACAAGTCCACATCTGGAAAGGAAGTGTCTTTATGAAATACTTCAACATTATAATTTAAGAAGTAATGTCAGTGAAAACATTGATGAAGGTAAATTTGCTGTGGCTGGATCAGAAGAATGTTTGGGACCTATTAAAGGAAATTTAACCAACCATCGAAAGCTAAGTTGCCAAACTCCAGACAAAAGAGAGTTTTTCTATTTATCCTTGTTACAGTTGTTTAATCTATAGCAAACTGAAAGTGATCTACTTGGAGAATGTGACTGTTATGAAGACTCTGTCAAAGCTGAGAAAGCCAGCAACTGAGTGTTCTGTGTTAACAGTATATCTTCAAATGTTGAGATATGAGATTAAACAAGAAGAAACAATTGCTGTTGAGATAGCAAGAGAGAGCTCTCAAAGTAGTCAAAGTTCAGCACCTGGAAATCAAGATTCTCTTTAAAAGCCAATGATTGAAAATGAAGCTGCAATAGCTATGAATGAGGTGGAGAATGCATTGCAGCAAGTAAGGCAGGAACCTATGGATCTAGTACCACTAATACAGCATTTGAATGCAGAACAGAAAGACATTTTTGAAGAGGTAAAAGGTAATGTAGAACATGTATTTCTCAATGAGAATAAAAAGTGTGCATGTTCTACACATAAACTATTTCTATTGTACATAATTGGTCAAGCTGGAATTGGAGAAAGCTTCTTGATTAAAGTACTGCACGTTACCTACAGAACACAACAGATTCCAATTTGTCATGTGTAGTCACTGCACCGACAGGGTTAGCTGCTGATAATGTTAAAGGAGTTACCCTTCGATTATTAATGCTGCCTGTTGAACATGACAACACATTACAATACAGCTAATTATCTGGTGATGCTTGTCATGAAGTGGCAAGAGGACTAAAGAAATTAAAATTACTAATAATTGATGAAGTCAGTATGGTGTCTAACCTAATGCTGGCTTTTACACATTTAAGAATGCAGCAAATATTAAAAACAGACTACGATGTACTTTTTGGGGGAAAACACTTAATAGTCTTTGGAGAACTGCTACAACTAATTCCTGCAAAAGGACAACCTGTATTCAAGAAATTACGACATAATAAAACAGGGAATTCTCTAGGGAGTATTGGAAATGTAAACATTTGGGAAAACTTTCAATACAAAGAGTTAATCCAAGCATCAGATATGCATTGTACAGATATACTAAGGATAAAAGAGTTGGAGTCTTTACAAAAGAGGGAAAGACAGTATTACAAACCCGCCTCATCAAAACTGTGTTTACAAGTAATGTTTCAGATGCTGAAGTAATGTACAATTTTGTTAAGGAAGAGAAATCTATTGTTTTTTTGATGCCAACTCTTGAGGAGTGCAGTAAATTCAATCAAAAATTATTGCAACTGGAAAAAGAAGAGATTGTCGCAATTAGAGCAAATGATAAAGTAGGACATCAAGGAATTACAGTGCTACTAACAGAAAAACTGCAATCAAAATTGGATAGTTTAGAAAGGTCTGTGTCGAAAACTGCCGGATTAGAAAAACAGTTACGTATCTGTAAAAATGATCATGTAATCTTACGCTGTAATCTAAATGTTGAAGAAGGGCTAGTAAATGATGCAATGGGTAAACTTATGAAATTTGTTTATTATCCAAACAGAAATGATGTGGAATACTTAGCCATAAAATTTGATGATATTGTTGAAGTTACGCAGATTGGTAGATCTGTTGTACGTTTCTTACTTGTGAAAGACTTGTATGTCCAAGAAAGTAAGTGCTGATGTGAGCTGTAGTACGGTGTATAATCAGTTGAGAGCACCTGATTTAGTCCAGTATCCTGTGATTCAAAAAGAAATACTGTGTCCATGGCAAAAAAGATCAAAACAGTCTATGACAGTTGAACAGAAAGATGAACAAAAAGAAAATCAACAACGAGGAAGTAAACTACACAACTGTGTAGTTTACTTGAAGAATTAAGAAGTGATAGAAGTATTATACATTATGGTACTGGAATAAAAAAAACTCTCTGATGACTGTACAGGATCAGTAGTGTTCTCTCAAAATCATCGGCAGGATGCACAAGAATTTCTAATGGTAATGCTAGGACTATTAGATGAAGAAGATGTGAATATCAATAAATTATTATGTTTAAGTTCTAAATGGACCCATAACTGTGAAGATTACGAATTTATGTCTTGCACGGAAATCAATGCAGAAAGATTCCTGTACTTGACATTACCAGATTGTGAAGCTGTGCCATTTGAAGATTTAGCTACAAACTCCCATCAAGATATGACCTGTCCAAACTACAGATCAGAACTTAGGTCAACGTTGTTTCTACAGAGGTATGGAAAATATATCATAGTCATGCTACAATGATGTAGAATGGATGGTACTAAATTAAGAACTGAAATTACAAATTTTAAATTTGCACAAATTCCTGTCTCAAAATAAACTTTCACAACTATAGCAATCATATTTCATAAAGGAGTTAATATAACCTCTGGACCTTACACTATAAGTTACCAAACTCATAACTGCTAATTCTACAACTGAAATTCTAAGGAGAATCTAGGATAAGCAAATGTGGTATTGTGTTTACATATATATGGACTATGTGTTTCTGAGACATTATTTGGCCTATTGGGGTTATTGTCTACAGCAAGCTGTAAGAAATCAAGGACTCTTTTCAACTGCGAGAAAGGAATTTCTGAATATTTGAGGACTACTTTGTGTTACTACAGATAAAAAGTAAATGGAGATACTTTAATACCAGTAGCCTTAACTTGTATTTGAAAACTCTCTTCACCACAAAAAAGGTCCCTTATTGTTTCTGCTATAGCAACTTCTACGTAGTACTATGAGTTATGTCTTTCATACATGGACTAAGAACATTTTAGACATCATTTGGCCAAACAGAGATAATATTTACAAAAGGATATACAAAAATGAGGACTGCTTCATAATTGTCTGACATTGTGTACCAGAAATAAGAATATGATAAACTGTTTTACCATATAGTTGCTTTCATTAAGGTAATAACCTATTAGCAAGCCAGTATCAAAAAATGTGTAGTGAGTGCAGTTAACAGTATGACATCGATGTAATGATGTACTGTACACATTCTGGTTTTTTAGGTCTCGTCTGGCATAGACTGCGCAGACATGCGCAGTCTCGGTGGCGAGATTTAATGAGTTAGAGGAGATTTCTCTAGTGGGCTTTAAGCCCCGCCGCTCTTTTCCATTGGCTGGCATCACCGTTTATGCTAAACGGTGGCCAGCCATTGGAAAAGAGCGTCTAGTGACGTACACTTTTCTCTTTCAGAGCCGTCCCAGTTGGACTGGCTCGGTTCCTTTACATCTGTGGTAAAAGCTTTTCTTATCTTTATGGGGCCATGTGTTTCAAACATATGGCCCCATAAAGACAAGAAAGCTTTCATAAAGGACAAAAGTGAAAGCGGACTGGAGAGCAGTGGGGGCTCTGCAGGTGCCTGTGTAGGAATGAGGGCGGGTCATCGGAGGGACAGATCACTTGTTTCTTCGCTGACTTTAGACGGTGGGATGGACGGAGGGGAACTCTGCCAGTGTTTCGATGACAGGATTGTTGTGAGCGACCTGTGCCCTCTGCAGACCGGTTACCAGTCTAGCACGGGCTCGCCTCCTCGCCTCCCTCCCCCAACACCTTGCCTCCCGATAGCTTCCAATATGGTGATGCACAACAAAGCGGCCACCCTGCAAATCCCCAAGACCCGCCGGGAGCTGGCTGAGCTGATGAAGCGCAAGCAGGAGCTGGCAGTAATGTCTTTTTTCTTACTTACCCTCCCGCACCCCTTCTGGGAAGTACTCCGGCGTAGGCTATTTTGTGCGCCTTCCACACGTTCTTCATCTTTTCCTGCGTACTATTGCTAACAGCGTAAAAGGACGAAACAGCAACCTTTTACGAGCCGGAATATGTACGTATGTCATGTTAGTAAACCTGAGACTAGCGAGCGGGGTAGTTTGTTGGCGGTTGCTGTCGAATGG
The DNA here is from genome assembly GCF_964204655.1 of Triturus cristatus. Lineage (NCBI taxonomy): Eukaryota > Metazoa > Chordata > Amphibia > Caudata > Salamandridae > Triturus > Triturus cristatus. Next base: position 749,475,431 of record NC_140581.1, read on the forward strand.
ATGTTTTGAGGTGGCTTTCCGTTTCAGGCAAGGCCGGCGCTCGAGGCCTACGCATCAGGTTATATAAAATTAACTTCAGAGAGTGACCATTAAATGTGCTGTGATGTAGGCCCTGCATATATATAGCTATTCTTAAACAGCTCATCAGTGCGTGCATTTTGTTTTGCATTAGTTGTAGCATTACGAGTATAATAGGAAAGTGAATGTTCTAATTTGAGCGGTGATCCTGATCCTTGTCGAGGTGCATTTTGCAGAATTGAAAGAGTTAAAAATTAAACACATTTAAATTATATACACTTTAATGGTCTCCCAGAACTCAGTACAGTAGTCCTCAAAAAGTTTCCTGCACCAGATGTTAAAGTTATACTGATGTGATCTAGAAGTGGATGCTGGCAGTCGAAATTTCAAAATGTTCCTCATAACGTGGGAGTACCTAAGTTATTTATTCTTGTGTTTTTTATTAATTTTTGTATTGTAATTGTAACTACAAGGACTAGAAAGCTACGAAAAAGTCAAGATTTGCTGAAAAACTCGCACCTGCCATTGAATAGCTTGAAATCCCAGAACCACAGATTTCCCTGCAACTAAAGCTGAATGTCAATGTGCCTTTATAAATATCATCCTTCTGCGGAACAGCATCTATGCTCATGGGGAGCCAGAAGACATCTTTGCTTCGCTTTCTGCAAGAAGAGATAGTGAATGGAGGTTTGGCAGCGTCCCAAATCAGGGTGTATAAAACATGGCAGATTGAATGACCAAATGTCTTCCTCCCTTGGGCAAGGCGAAAAGGGTGAACCACTAAGTCAGTGGTCTTCAAACTTTGTTACAGAGGGCCACCCTTGAGCAAAATGTTTTGGAGCCAGGCCCCCCTCAAACCTTTGAAGTGGTAGATTGAGAAAATGGTAAGGATGATACTAAACGGGGTGGATTTATAGTTTGTGAAACCTTTTAAACACCGGTAAAAGGTTTTTGGGGGCAATCATCCATGCTTGTTCAGACCCATGCCTGTGCAGGTAACTCTGCAGCAAGAACACTTACCACATACGTGCAGTGAGTGTAGCATCTTGGCATCAAAGTCTGTCAGACAACAATGATGTCAAGCAGTAATTGCAACTAGTAGTATGACTTCAAAATGGAAATAGCAGTTTTCAAAGCCTTTCCATATCTAAAACAATCTTCATTTCCTAAATTAAAAAGAGCTTTGGATTGCCTGCACCTTGTTTTGCACAGGCACATACAGCAACAGGTGGTTTGAGGATTGGGTCATTGGCTTTCTTAATTTAGGAATTCACAGATCAAGAAGTGGATGTGGCAGAGAGGAGTTCACTGAAATTTGGAGGCATATTATCAAGACAGGCAGAAAACTGCCGCTAAAACGGCGATAATGGGCTTGATTTTATGCTCTATGGAATTCCAATTGAAGGTCAGGTTAAATGTCCTTCACATCGAACATGGGCTTCAATTGGAATTCCTTAGAGCATGTTATCAAGCCCATTATCACCGTTTTAGCGGCAGTTTTCTGTGGCTAAAGCGGCGATAATTTTATCGCCTGTCTTGATAATATGCCCCTTGGTTTGTTGCAAAGCACACAGCACCTTCAAATGACTTTTCCTTGGCAATCGGAACCAAAGAAGAGATCGAAGTCTCAGTAAAAACTGGGCAGGAGCATTCTGGAAGTGCGGCCACACGGGAGATACTAGTAGGTCTAAATAAAAGTGACAACTGGCCCCAGGGCAGGTTATTCCATTGCAATGACGCTAGACATGTTTTGGTAAAAGTTTTCTGTGGCTAAAGCGGCGATAATTTTATCGCCTGTCTTGATAATATGCCCCTTGGTTTGTTGCAAAGCACACAGCACCTTCAAATGACTTTTCCTTGGCAATCGGAACAAAAGAAGAGATCGAAGTGTCAGTAAAAACTGGGCAGGAGCATTCTGGAAGTGCGGCCACAGGGGAGATACTAGTAGGTCTAAATAAAAGTGACAACTGGCCCCAGGGCAGGTTATTCCTTTGCAATGATGCTAGACATGTTTTGGTAAAAGGTGGTAGTGTCACAGCCATGAATTCTCCACCAAGGGGTGCACTTTGGAAGGTAAGGGCAAATATCTGAAAGCACGCTTTCTGCGAACTAACCCATACTTAAGTGATACCTTCTCATTACTCATTGTACCTGCTCTAACCCTACCAGAGCACTGCAGAGGCTGCTGGAATGATTTATTGAAACTACAGTATAAAAAAAACAAGCATTGGCATAGCCAATAGGTCTCGCTTTTGGGACCTTATAAGTATTTAGTTATGCAGCACAATATCCTTGGTGCAACTACATCAACCGTTGCATGGCTATACACTTATAAGGTCCCAAAGGCGAGATCTATTGGCTATGCCAATGCTTGTTTGTACAATCCATTGATTGTTTTTTCCCACTGGTTCATGATGAGTCTTCATACAAAGCACTGTTGAAAGTGAACAAGTATGAAAAATCAAACAGGAAAAAAACCAGTAAAACATTTGTCTATGTTGATCTAAACTTTTGCTTAAAAAATGTGTATGTTGTTTGATTGCCTAATATTCTAAATAAATTCGATTCCTATATGTTTTTGTCTGTTTCAATTATTTTACAGTGGTTGGAGGTCAAGATATATTACGTGTGTCAAATCAGTAATCTAGTGATGGATTAATTGAGTTACTACTCATGTACTCATCCCATCTCTCTGGCACAACAGTTGCACTTGTCCAATCATTCAGCCACTACCTAAGCAGTCATCTAATCACTCAGGTACTCCACTTGAATTTATTCAATCTCCCAGCCACTACTAATCCAATCACCCAGATGGTACTCATGTACTATGCAAACACCCAGATACTATGTATGCATTCATCTATTCACTGAGGCACTGCCCATGTACTCATCCACTCACCCAGTCACTACTCATGGACCCTTTCAATCACCCAGGCAGTACCCATGCACTCATGCAATCACCTAGGCACTATTCATGCACTTACCCAATTATGCAGGCAGTATCCATGCATTCACCCAATAACCCAGGCACTATCTGTGTACTCACGCAGTCACCAAGCTACTACCCTTGCACTCACCCAATGACCTAGGCTGTACTTTTGCACTCATTCAATCACCCAGACGCTACTCTTGCACTCATCCAGTAACCTATGTGCTACTCACGTACTCATGCAATCAACCAGGCACTACTCATGTACTAATTACACTTACCCAAGCAGTAGCCATGCACTTATTAATTTACTCTATGCAATCTTAAAATCGCCTAGGCACTATCAATGCACTCATCCAATTGACCCAGACACTAGCTTGCACTCATCCATTCACAGAGGTACTACCCATGCACTCATATATTCATTCAGCTACTACCCATGCACTCCTCAATTCACTCAGCCACTACCCATGCACTCAACCATTCACCCAGGCACTACCTATACACTCATTCATTCACCCAGTCACTACCCTTGCATTCATTCATTTACTCTGGCAGTGTGCATGCACTCATCCATTCACTCAGCCACTACCCATGCACTCAGCCATTCAGTGTAGTAGTACTTATGCAGTCCTACCTTCACTCAGCACTACCCATGTACTCATCCATTCACCCAAGTAATACCCATGCACTCATCTATTCACCCAGGTACTATCCATGCACACATCCAATCCCCCAGACACTCCCCTTGCACTCATCTATTCACTAAGGCACTACCCATGCACTCCTCCATTCACCCAATCACTATCCATGCACTCATTCATTCACCCAGCCATTACCCGTGCACAAATTCATTCACTCAGGCACTACCATTGCACTCTTCCATTCACTCAAGCACTACATATGCACTCATCCATTCACCCAGACACTACCCATGCACACATCCAATCACTCAATCACTACATTTGTACTAATCCAATCACTCAGGCACTACCTATGCACTCATAGATTCACTCAAGCACCACTGCTACACTCATTGTAACATCCATGCACCAGTTGTGCACTCATTCAATTATCTATATACCAGTCATACAGTCATTCCAACATATATACATTCTTTATCTTTTTTTTAACTGTAAAAGGTGGTTTCAACAGGACCCTTTTGTTTTTTTTTGTTTATTTAGGCATTTGTAAAGTTTTACATTTTTTTGTTCTTTTTTATAATAACAAAAATGTCAACTGGGACAGCAGGAATTGAAAAAACATGCCCTGAAAATGTGCAAAACATAAAAGGGGAAAAAATAGCATATATGCTGTTTTGCAGCATTGCGATTAGCTGTAAGACTCTGATCACCAGCACTTATGACAACACTACAGTCCATGCAGTACATGGCCATTCTTGACAACTCTGGAGCCATATCAGTTGCAGTAGTCTGCACCTCAGAAGGGAGTTTCTGACCAGGAATTGTTGCTGCTGCCACTGAAGTAGATAGTCCTCCTGCTTCCCTCTGCTTGATCGCCAAGGTCAAGTCAAGAGGTTTTTTATGATACGTTTTTAGATGGTATAACACGGAAGCTGTCCCACATGAACATTTCTTGTTCTTTTCTCTAGAGAGGGTCTACTTGCAGATTGTGCAAGTTTGGCAGCTGTTTTTGATTTACTTGATGGAATTGTAAAAAAATCCCATGCCACACTGGCTCTCTTTTTTGGAGGTTCCTCTTATTCCACATTTTCAGTATCCACCTCCTCCACATCCTGGTCTAGATGATGTTCCCGCTGACCCCCATCTCTTTGCTGTGTTGCCATTTCTGATAGAAAAAAAAGACCAAAAAGTTTGCACAGCAAAATTAACCTGCTCAGAATGAAGTCTATGAAAGAAGATTCAAGAGGAGGATTGGGTGTTTACTTCCTGTTGATTTTGCTGAAAGAGTATATTATCCAATGATATTCCTTTCTTTCCCAGTCATGAGATATTCCCGGTGACCGAAATAGTCCCAGTTACCGCAGTGAAGCGGGAATGCAAAATATAAGTTTAAAGTAGTTTTGTTCAAAAATTGAAAGAAAAGCATAACTTTCAATATTATAATAGTGAACAACTTTACTAAACTTGTTCACAATACCTCTACATATACGTTTCAGAGTTGTTGAAAAACGCAGGCTATCCGCCATTACCGGCGTCATCGCGACTTCCACTGTCTTCGCAGAAACAGGAAAAAGTGTTTGGCGGAGATATTCTGGAAACTCACTAGAAAAATATGTGTAAGCTCTACTGTTAAATATAGTTTAGAATATGTCTATATACATGTTTTACACTTTGTATAAACCACACGCTCTTCGCGACTACCGATGTCATCCCGACGACGTCTGCAGTCGCAAAAATAAACATTTTTTGTAAAGGTGGCTTTCTCCTAAATTGATCACAGAAAGAAAAGTTAAAACATTATGGGCCACATGCATCAAACTGAGCATTTGCAATTCCTAAATTGCAATTTTTAAGAAATTACAATTTAGGAATTGCAAATGCTTTTGCATATAGGAATTGCAAAACAAATTGTGATTCCTACACATTCCTTATTTGGGACTTACTAATTGCAACTTGCAAATAAGGAATTGCTTCGCATTACTGTGGGCCTAGAGGCCCATAGGAATCAATGGGAATTGCATGCGCAATTTGCGAGTACCAAATAGGTACTCACAAATTGCACATGCAATTTCAAGGGTGCCAAAAGGACACCCTGATGCACCCCTGAAATTGCAATTTCAACAAATGTTGCACACACACATGCTCCAAGGACATGTATGTGTGCAACATAGAACTTTGAAAAATGCACTTTTATGCATTTTTCAAAGTTCTCTCAAATTACCATCAACTTTGAAATGATGGTAATTTGTGTTTCTTAATTGCAAAATCGCAATTTTATTTTGGTTGTTGCATTGCATTTAGGGAATCGCAATTTGCGATTACCTAAATGCAATCGCAATTTAAGTAATCGCAATTTTATAGATTACTAAAATAGTGATTTTTGCATTTGGGATGAGTTAGAGAAACCTTTTGGATTAACAAACTCAATACTGTCAACATGGGTTTAAACTTGGACAGAGAGTTGTTATAGTCTTGAAAAACTGTTTAAGATTTTTTTTTTAAATATCACTATAGAATGACATAATAATGAATCTGTATACAAGCCTCCCTTAATGTTGCACCACTAGTTTGGGGTTTCTTATTTTGTCTCAATGGACATATAATTATCCATAGGTCCAGTGGATATTTTAGTATATTGTTCATTTCAAGAGTAGAACCAGAGTATATCTTCTGCTAACCTAAATATTTTGATCACCTACCGGCAACATAGGCTCGTGAGGGTTAAGAGTAAGGATGATATGGCCAATTGGTCAGTGGTTTGAGTCCCTACTGATCTTTTGAATATAAGAAATGTATATATTATATTTTATTGCAAGGAAAGTGAAATATTGAGTTTTGAAAACCTAGCTCTTATTTTTATAGTAATCAGATTCAATTAAATATAATCTTGTTTCACAAGGAAAGAACAGGTAGACTGAACATGGCAGCAGTTTCCGAGTATGTCCCAGGTTAAGTTAACATATTGTGATTGCTTACTGGCAATACAGAGCCAGGATAGCATGACGGTTAGTAGCTAAGACTCGAGTGGGAGATCAAGTCCCGAGTAATTTTATTGTTTTGGAAGGATTATTACATTCTTTTATTCATAATTTCTATTGTGATTAGCGAAAAAATATCTTCTGTTTATTTTGGCTTTTTTTGCGCAAAAGTAATCAATTATTTGTACTTTTCCTTTGTACTGAGAGGAACTTGACTTAACTAATTATGTGTTTTTTTTCCGTAACCAATGGACTTTTTTAGGTTCCTTTTGAATTTTATTGTTCGATAAGGAACTAATGGTCAAACCAATTATCGGTCAGTTGTAGGTATTTAAGGACTGAACTTTTGTCTGATCCTAGATCGCATGGCTGTATTGAGGATGGCTATAGCCGATAAGAGGTAAGCGGGGCACACCGGACTTTACAAAATTTGAACTTTATGTCTTAGTACGGCAGATAATTCCTGTTCGTAATGATAGAGATTGCTTTAACAATTGTCCTGTGGGTTTTCATAGTCTCTACAGTCTAATAAAGTTGGTATTGTGATAGCTGCTCAATGTGGAAGCTTCCTTATAATAAATATATGTTCCCTTCGGTGAAGCAGTCCCCTGTTTTAGTGTTGAGAGGTACTAACGGGTTTTGCAATAAACGTTAAGTGTTTGTTAAAAGGTCGTAATAGAGTTTGGTACACCCGCGTGGCCTAAGGATGTGCCCGTTTATGTATTTATTGTGCCTCTGAGGTGGATAACTCAGGAGGTTCTTCCCCTACAGGGCTTACCTTTTTGCTGTTGAGACAAAATTCCCAATGTTAATAGTGGTTTTCAAAAATAAGAAGTGCGCTCTGATTTTTCTGCTTTGGTTACCTATGGTGTTCGTATCTTTTTATCTTTTATCTTTTTTCTGGATATTTCTAGGCTTTCTTTTTGTAAATGATCATAAAAGCAATATGTGTAAAGATTTTTTTTTCATGATATCGCAACACATAGGATAAGGAAATAAGTTGTATAGATTATGATTTATATATGTTGTTAGTATACAATACTTGTCACATATATATATGATTTTTTTAAATTGTAGACATTATAAAAGACTTACAGAAGTCTATTCGATGTACAAAAGGGACACAGGAACATTGGAACTTGTTATGTTATAATGGGTTTTATACCGCTCTCAAATACTCAAGAGTGTCCTGACGAAGATGAATGAATGAGTTGCTTTATACTGATTATAGGTACAGAAATATGCTTGTTACTATGGTCCACTATATTCTCTTCAGATTCATGAAAAATATTATATTTTGTTACTTGGCATGAGGTTTTTTGAGTAATTAGATTTATAGAGTTATATGATTAGTGGATGTTTAAAAACTTTAAATATTTTTTGATTTTTGTAAAAATTAGACCCTAATGGGATTCAACTAACACGTTTTGTATCTAATTTCTTCTACACTGGCTTTGTATTCAATTTCGGATGTCCTCAGCTTGGTTTTTCAGTATATCTCACATTTTCTGCTGGGGAACTGGGATCAACTGGGATCACCTGAATGATAAAGTTGTGTACTTTTTTGTAAACTTTTCTGTATCAACAGTCCTGAAGAAATGTAACCTTCACAAAATACGTTTTGGCTGTTTATGTCACAATTAATGATGAAGAATTGTGATTAATGTATGAAGGCTTGAACAACTATTTCATGTTGAATTGATGAAGAGAAAAGTGTATGGAAAAGAAGAAAACATTTGAAATAAAAGATGATACATGGACTTTGGAGCTGTGATATGTGTTTTTCTCAAACCCATGAACTAATGTATTAAGTCCCTGTGAGGGAAACAGTGAGTTGAGAGTACTCATATTCTTATCTGTGAGGCATGAATTACCCAACCAGTGTAGGAGACGAAAAGGGTAGGGGGACCCATTCAGGTACCTCGACGTGTCACGTGCAAGGACCCTTTCCTTTCCTCCTGTAAAATAATACAATGAAAACACACAGGTTAAATCTGCTAAAAATGGACAAGAGCCAGATGCTCATATTAGGACCCAGAAGTGGGTCTGAGAAAGTGATTATGGAGTAATCAGAGCAGTACAGAGAGAAATTACTGTGTGTCATAACAGAGGCAGCATGAGCTAGTTCAACAAACATCCAAGTCGCCAAAGTCACATGGACAGGATGAGGAAAGAAGAGAGTTAACTGACCAGTAAATTACTCTTCATAATGGGGTACCCTGAGTTCTTCATAGAAATTGAGTCCACCAGGGCTTTATGTTTTGAGATCAAGAATATATTTGGATTTTCTCTTCCTCAACCTGAGTGTTTTGTCCCCCCTGAAGTTGTGGGTGATTTGTTCAATGGCAAAGAAAGTGAGAAGTGAGCTGACTGAATAGTGTACTTCCAGGAAGTGTCTAACCATAGGTAATTGGTGTCTTTGTTGGTAATGGCCCTCATATGTTCCAGGACTCTCTTCTTGACCATTTGTGTGGTACTGCCTATCTGAGGTGGCATGGGCACTCAAGTATGTATATTATGTAGGGGGAACTGCAGGTGAGGAATTGCTGGATCTGTCTGGTTTGTCCTGGTCTCGTGGCCATGTATTCTGAGAACATGGTGCTCTTTCTACAGACCTTTCAGAGTGGTTCTGTGAGTGGGTGCATAATTGCTTCAGTGTGTTTGTGAGTGGATCCCTATTTTTAACCTCACACCTTCACACCTCAACACAAATCTACTCTTTAAGTGCTGACCCACCCTCACTTCGCCAAATGGCAGACAACAAGATCTCTGGCAAAGAGCCCCCATTACGGGTACCCATTGGGCATTGCAGCGCTGGCCCGACGAGGAGCAAATGCCTTATGATAAAGCATGACACCTATCCAGGTGTGTGAGGGCATTTGATTCTTGCAGGGTCACGCCCACTACCTAACTACAACAACCCTGTACTTTTAGTTTATTTCAGTGAATATCTAAAGTTTTTTCTAATTCAATTTGCTAACTATAACAGCCTTGTAACCTTTGTTTTTTAGTGGATTTCTAAAAAAAATGTAATTCCATTTCATAATTATAACGTCCCTGTAACCGTTGGTTTTTTCAGTAAATATTTATCTGTGTGTAATACTTACATTTCCAGTGCAAAAGCATGCATGGTTAAGTCATATGCACAGTAGAAATTTAACAAGTAAGTTTAACCCCATACCTATTAGAGGTATTGACAGGGACTTGGGTTTGTCAAATGTGGAGATTACTTGGTTTGGGCGGAGAGGGTTAAAGTTTCATCAGATGCTGGCTTTGGTTAAATACATTGTGGATTCTCAAGCTCCTCACCTCATGATTGGGCAGTGAAGGGGCAATGACCTCGGCACATTAACTGGGTAGTGCTGGAAATCCTATTGACAGAAACCTTGGCAAAACTGATGTTGCTTTTCCCTCACACTGTCTTAGTGTACTCTGATATATGCCAAAGACAGAAATGGAAGTGGTCAAATCAATTATGTACACAGATTGACAAAGCCAGGAAACATGTAAATAAAACTGTTTCTGCATTCCTTAGAGACCATCGCATGGGCTCTAGCTATAACAACAATCTGCGTTTTGACATACATGGAATTTATAGAAATGATAGAGTGCACACCTAACAGATGAAGGCAACAGGCTGTTTCTAAGTAATGTGAAACTCTGCATCTGGTCTTATATGTAGCAGCCATATACACACAACTAACACAAAAGCTCTTGTCTGAGCCACCCTAGTATCCGAAATATTGTGAAGTTTTTTTAAAGCTTTTTTTTTTGTTTTTGACAATATTCATGACAACGTCACGATCCCTGTCGACACGTCGTGAAATGGAAAATAAAAGAATGATAAAAGCGATATCATCAGTGATTTCACTGACCATGTCATGAATGACGTAATATGTGACGTCATCAGCAGTCTACTGCGGGGGCGCGAGCTATAGTTAGCTGAACTAACTATAACGGCGGAATTTCTCTGGTTTTGTACGAGTGAAATGTCCAACTAACTATAACGTCAATGAAACCTATGGTTTTTTCAATGAATTTCTAAGGTTTTTTAAATGCTGATTTCTAGCTATAACGTCCCTGAAATCTATGTTTTTTTCAGTGAATTTCTAAGGTTTTTTAAATTATAATTTCTAACTATAACAGCCTGAAACCTATGTTTTTTTCAGTGAATTTGTAGGGTTTTTTAAATGCTAATTTGTAAATTTAATATTTATAAAACTTTTATGTTTTTCTGTATATTACAAGGTTTTATTTAAAAAGATATTTTGTAACTCTAATATTCTATAATTATTTTCTTTTATTTTTTTCATTTTAATTTAATTATGTAATGTCCTATGTCTTTTAAAATATATGCATATTTATTTTCTCCAAAAATACTGGAGTTGCGTACCCATGGTGTACCTATTATGGTGGGTGCGCGAATTCAAGCCGCCATATTGGAAAAGTCGAGAAGGAGCCTTGTTTGGTTTGCAACGGGTGTGCGGTGCGTGGCCCCGCGTAACATCATATACATATGGGATCGCGTCATGTGCGCGATTAGTGTGCGACGGGTGCACGTTGCATGGCCCCGCGTAACGTCATATACGTATATGTTCGCATCATGTGCACGTTTCGTATCCGACATGTGCGCTGTGCTGGGACCGCGTGACATCATATACCGTACAAACATTTATCTATCAAAACTATATGTATATAACTTTAATGTACATATCAGGGCAAGAGATTGTCTAAACTGTTTATAAAAATAATATATTTGTACTTGTAATAAACTTATATTATTGTTAAATATATTTTCGCGAAGTCGTGTTGGGTGCGCGCTGGGTGCGCGACTCCCATGTGACTTTAAAAGAAACAATTCCATTGGTTGACAAGGTTTTCCATTATAGAACTTGGAGGACCCCACCCTTTTTAGTCATTCTCTCTGCTGCATCAGAGGAGAGACACCTGTTTTAGGAGCCATAGTGAGAGTTTTGTGAGTGTTTACTTGGAAAACTTCTGCAATAGTTTCTTCTAATCCACCAGTAGACCTTCCATCTGATGAAGAAGATTTGGTTCCACCTCCCAAAAAAAGACCAGAGTCTATTGTTTGGAAATTTTTCACAATTCTGGAGGGAGAAAGAAAAGTGAATGCAAGGAAGGTGAGCTGCGCGCTCTGTCCCAGAGTTTTATCAAGAGGTAACGAGAAGAAGTACTCATGTGGCACTTCTAGTATGTAGAAACATCTGCAGACTATACATCCCAGACAACTCGCAAGAGAACAACTGCGACGTGCTGAAGAGGCCACACCACAAACTGACCAGGGAGCTGGCCCCAGTACTTCTGGAGGCTCAACCTCTGCATCTCACAGTTTGGATATTCGTCCAGAGTTTGTGACGCTCAAACAGTATTGTATAAAATGTAATGCCATTTTATACTGTGGGGAGCAATCAGTTGACGCTGTATGTTCAGCACCAAGAAATCATCGCTGGCAAAAAAAACAATTTCAGTTGGAATTACATTTTAATTCCAAAAGTTACAAGTTTTGTCTGTTTGTTTTTTTGTTTTTCCAAAAACACCAAAAAAATCTCAAAATTGTTTAAAAACAAACAAAAATTAAAAACAAATAAGAAGAAAATAACAGTGCTCTTCAAAACTACCTTATTTGGTTAAAAAAGATAAATAACTGCATGCTAACATCTCGGTGATTGCTAGAGTACATGTGTAGAGCATGATTGATTCTAAGAGTTCATAGGTAGTGACAGAGAGATGACTGGACTGCAGGAGTAATGCACAGGTAATTGTAGGTCTCCATGTGTTAGTGTCTGTGTTATTGTAGGAGTACATGGGTACTGACTGGATGATTACATTACTACAAGGAGAGTGCATAATATTTTAAGTGCGTGGGTTTTGGCGGAGTGATTGGATTAAGACATGGGACTGGCTGGGTAATTGAAGGAGTACATAGATAGTAACATGGAGATCACGAAACTGTATAGTTTGCACTCAAAGGAGTGTAAACGTGCATGAGTTAGTGACTGGGTAATTGCATGAGTACATTGGTACTGACTATATGATTAGAGTACTGCATGGAGATTGCATGGTGAATTTATAAGTGCTTGTGTTTTGGCGGAGTGATTGCATTAGTACATGGTACTGGCTTGATGATTGGAGGAGTGCATTGGGAGTAACAGTGTGATTGCTGGACTGCATAGGTACTACTTGGGTAAATGGAGGAGTGAATCAGTAGTGTGTAGTTGGTTACAGGACTGAATGGCTAGTGCACATGTGATTGTAGCAATGCATGTGTAAGTACCTGGGTCATTGCATGAGTACATGGATAGTGACAGGATACTTAGAGTGCTCCAAGGAGAGTGCATAGTGAATTTATAAGTGCTTGAGTTTTGGCAGATTGAATGGATAAGGACATGGGACAGGCTAAGAAATTGGAGGAGTGCATAGGTAGTAACATGGAGATTACTAAACTGTATAGGTAGCACTCAAAGGACTGTAAAAGTGCATGAGTTAGTGCCTGGGTAATTGCATGAGTACATAGGTACGGACTGGATGATTAGAGTACTGCAAGGAGAGTTCATGGTGAATTTATAAGTGCTTGTGTTTTGGCGGAGTGATTTGATTAGTACATGGTACTGGCTCAGTGATTGGAGGTGTGAATTGAGAGTGACAGTGTGATTGCTGGACTGCATGGGTACTACCTTGGTAATTGGATGAGTGAATCAGTAGTGTGTAGGTGGTTACAGGACTAAATGGAAAGTGCACATATGATTGTAGCACTGCATGCGTTAGTACCTGGGTCATTGCATGAGTACATCGATAGCAACAGGATACTTTGAGTGCTGCAAGGAGAGTATATGGTGAATTTATAAGTGCTTGGGTTTTGGCAGAGTGATTGAATGAGGACATGGGACTGACTGAGTAATTGGAGGAGTGCATAGGTAGTAACAGGGAGATTACAAAACTATATAGGTAGCACTCAAAGGATTGTAGAAGTGGATGAGTTAGTGCCTGGGTAATTGCATGAGTACATGGGTACTGACTGGATGATTAGAGTTCCCAGCCTCTCGGAATGATTCCTGTGCTTTCCATACTAGAGGATTGCAACCTGAATCACAGCTCTCATTAGGACAATTCCCTCTCTTGGACTCCGATTCACTTGATCTGATTATGCCCAAGGTAATCTCGGGCTCTCCCACTGATCCTGCTCCCCCACAGCCTCTTACTATGGTTGCCAACTCCATTCGCCCCGTAACTCTGGACATCTTAAATTCGTCTATCTCTTCCGACACGGTCCCTCTTGCCTGGAAATGTGCTATGGTGAAGGCCCTTTTAGAGAAACCCAACCTTGACCAGTCCACTTTAACCAATTATCGTCCCATCTCCATCCTTCCCTGGATGAATAAGCTGCTTGAGAAACATATAAACACCCCACTGGTAGAGTATCTGGAGTCTAACAATCTTATCCACAGCTCCCAAACAGCCTTTCGCCCTCAGCTAGGGACTGAGACTGCCCTTTTGGCAGTAACTGAGGAGGCGAGGAATATACTGGACCAGGGAGGTACTGCAGCAATCATCCTCCTCAATCTCAGTGCCGCATTCAACACTGTCAATCATAACATCTTTACCTGTCGACTTAAGAAATCTTGGACTGACCGGCACAGCATTAACCTGGCTCCAGTCTTTCCTCAGCGACTGCTTTTTCCAGGTGTTTCAAGGAGATTCTGTGTCCAACAGGTTGCCTCTTAGCTGTGGGGTCCCCCAGGGTTTCTCCCTGAGCCCCACACTATTTAATATCTATATGAGACCCTTGGCAGAGATTGTCCATCCTTTCGGCATTAATATCATCACCTATGCAGATGACACGCAGCTCGTGGTGGCATTAATCCACCCCGAGAGGTCATCTAGCTCCATAGGTCCTTGCCTAGAGGCGGTGGCCGAGTGGATGGAATACTCATGCCTCAAGCTCAATGGGGATAAGACCGAGCTCATGCTCCTTGGCAACTCACCCTCCTTCAACCCTGCCCTCCTCTGGCAGGACTGTCTTGGCCCCAGATCCAAAGGTTCAGATCAAGAGCCTTGGTATGTGGCTTGATTGTTCTCTTAGTTTTGACAATCAGGCCACCAAGCTCTCAGCTCTGTGCTATGTCCTGATGAGGATGTTGCGTAAGATCCTCTCCCTCCTTCTCTTCCATGCGAGAAGGATCATGGTCCAAGCTCTTATTCTTTCTCGCCTGGATTATGGGAACGCCCTCTATCTGGGATCCCCTCAATTCACCATTCATGAACTCCAGACGATCCAGAACTGTGCTGCTAGCCTGCTCCTTCAGATTCCTCGCAGGCAATCCTCGAAACCAGCATTGAGGAGCCTTCACAGGTTCCCTATCATGGCTAGGATACATTTTAAGGCCATGTGCTTGGCTCACAAGGCCTTCTGGAAGAATGGCCCGGTCACTACCCATTCCCTCATCAGCCCTTACCATCCCCCCAGAAAACTTCGCTCCAGCACCTATTATCTTGCCGTCCCGAAAAAAATACGAAGAACTAGATGGGGCGGGCGTTCCTTTTCTTTCAATGCCTCTAACCACTGGAACACCCTTCCTCTAAATCTGCGGAAGGAGCCGAACCTGTTAGCGTTTCAAAAACTCCTGAAAACCTACCTCTTCAAGGACTTGCTCTAACTCTCTGACTTGTGTCCATCTGTGTCTGTCCTCAGCGCTGGGAGGCATCAGGGTAGTCATGCGCTATATAAATATAAATTCATTCATTCATACTGCAAAGAGAGTGTATGGTGAATTTATAAGCGCTTGTGTTTTGGCAGAGTGATTAGATTAGTACATGGTACTAGCTCGGTGATTGGAGGAGTGCAGTGAGAGTGACAGTGTGATTGCTGGACTGCATGGGTACTACCTGGGTAATTGGAGAAGTGAATCAGTGATGTGTAGGTGGTTACAGGACTGCATGGATAGTGCACATGTAATTGTAGCACTGCATGTGTTATTACATGGGTAATTGCATAACTACATGGATAGTGACAGGATTCTTTGAGTGCCGCAAGGAGAGTGCATGGTGATTTTATAAGTGCTTGCGTTTTGGCAGAGTGATTGGATAAGCACATGGGACTGGCTGGGTAATTGGAGGAGTGCATAGGTAGTAACATGGAGATTACTAAATTGTATAGGTAGTACTCAAAGGACTGTAAAAGTGCATGAGTTAGTGCCTGGGTAATTGCATGAGTACATGGGTACTGACTGGATGATTAGAGTACTGCAAGGAGAGTGCATGGTGAATGTATAAGTGCTTGTGTTTTGGCGGAGTGATTGGATTAGTACATGGTACTGACTCGGTGATTGGAGGAGTGCCCGGGGAGTGACAGTGTGATTGCTGGACTGCATGAGTACTACCTGGATAATTGGAGGAGTGAATCAGTAGTGTGTAGGGTGTTACAGGACTGCATGGATAGTGCACATGTGTTTGTAGCACTGCATGTATTAGTACTTGGGCCATTGCATAACTACATGGATAGCGACAGGATACTTTGAGTGCCGCAAGGAGAGTGCATGGTCATTTTATAAGTGCTTGTGTTTTGGCAGAGTGATTGGATAAGGACATGGGACTGGCTGGGTAATTGGAGGAGTGCATAGGTAGTAACATGGAGATTACTAAACTGTATAGTTAGTACTCAAAGGACTGTAAAAGTGCATGAGTTAGTGCCTTGGTAATTGCATGAGTACATGGTTACTGACTGCATGATTAGAGTACTGCAAGGCGAGTGCATAATGAATTTATAAGTGCTTGTGTTTTGGCAGAGTGATTGGACTAGTACATGGTACTGCCTTGGTGATTGGAGGAGTGCATTGGGAATGACAGTGTGATTGCTGGACTGCATGGGTACTACCTGGGTAATTGAAGGAGTGAATCAGTAGTGTGTAGATGGCTACAGGACTGCATGGATAGTGCACATGTAATTGTAGTACTGCATGTGTTAGTACCTGGGTCATTGCATAACTACATGGATAGCGACAGGATACATTGAGTGCCACAAGGAGAGTGCATGGTGATTTTACAAGTGCTTGCGTTTTGGCAGAGGGATTGGATAAGGACATGGGACTGGCTGGGTAATTGGAGGAGTGCATAGGTTGTAACATGGAGATTACTAAACTGTAGAGGTAGTACTCAAAGAACTGTAAAAGTGCATCAGTTAGTGCCTGCGTAATTCCATGAGTACATGGATACTGACTGGATGATTAGAGTATTACAAGGAGAGTGCATGGTAAATTTATAAGTGCTTGTGTTTTGGCGGAGTAATTTGATTAGTACATGGTACTGGTTGGTGATTGGCAGAGTGAATTGGGATTGACAATGTGATTGCTGGACTGCATGGGTACTACCTGGGTAATTGGAGGAGTGATTCAGTAGTGTGTAGGTGGCTACAGGACTACACGGATAGTGCACATGTGATTGTAGCACTGGATGTGTTAGTACCTGGGTCATTGCATAACTACATGGATAGCAACAGGATACTGTGAATGCTGCAAGAAGAGTGCATGGTGATTTTATAAGTGCTTGGGTTTTGGCAGAATAATTGGATAAGGACATGGGACTGTCTGGGTAATTAAAGTGGTGCATAGGTAGTAACATGGAGATTTCCAAACTGTATAGGTAGCACTCAAATGACTGTAAAAGTGCATGGGTTAGTGTCTGGGTAATTGCATGAGAACATGGGCACTGACTGGATGGTTAGAGTACTACAAGGAGAGTGCATGGTGAATTTATAAGTGCTTGTGTTTTGACAGAGTGATTGGATTAGTACATGGTATTGACTGGGTGATTGAAGGAGTGCCCGGGGAGTGACAGTGTGATTGGTGGACTCCATGAGTACTACCTGGGTAATTAGAGTAGTGAATCAGTAGTGTGTAGGTGGCTACAGGACTGCATGGATATTGCACATGTGATTATAGTACTGCCTGTGTTAGTACCGGGTCATTGCATAACTGCATGGATAGCGACAGGAAACTTTGAGTGCCGCAAGGAGAGTGCATGGTGATTTTATAAGTGCTTGCGTTTTGGCAGAGTGATTGGATAAACACATGGGACTGGCTGGGTAATTGGAGGAGTGCATAGGTAGTAACATGGAGATTACTAAACTGTATAGGTAGTACTCAAAGGACTGTAAAAGTGCATGAGTTAGTGCCAGTGTAATTGCATGAGTACATGGGTACTGACTGGATGATTAGAGTACTGCAAGGAGAGACATGGTGAATTTATAAGTGCTTGTGTTTTGGTGGAGTGATTGGATTAGTACATGGTACTGGCTCTGTGATTGGAGGAGTGTACGGGGAGTGACAGTGTGATTGCTGGACTGCATGAGTATTACCTGGGTAATTGGAGGAGTGAATCAGTAGAGTGTAGGTGGCTACAGGACTGCATGGATAGTGCACGAGATTGTATCACAGCATGTGTTAGTACCTGGGTCATTGCATAACTACATGGATAGCAACAGGACACTTTGAGTGCCGCAAGGAAAATGCCTGGCGATTTTATAAGTGCTTGCGTTTTGGCAGAGTGATTGGATAAGGACATGGGACTGACTGGGTAATTGGAGGAGTGCATAGGTAGCAACATGGAGATTACTAAACTGTATAGGTAGCACTCAAAGGACTATAAAAGTGCATGAGTTAGTGCCTGGGTAATTGCATGAGTACATGGATACTGGCTGGATGATTAGAGTATTACAAGGAGAGTGCATGGTAAATTTATAAGTGCTTGTGTTTTGACGGAGTAATTTGATTAGTACATGGTACTGGTTGGTGATTGGCGGAGTGAATTGGGAGCGACAGTGTGATTGATGGACTGCATGGGTGCTACCTGGGTAATTGGAGGAGTGAATCAGTAGTGTGTAGGTGGCTACAGGACTACACGGATAGTGCATATGTGATTGTAGCACTGGATGTGTTAGTACCTGGGTCACTGCATGACAACATGGATAGCAACAGGATACTTTGAATGCTGCAAGAAGAGTGCATGGTGATTATATAGGTGCTTGGGTTTTGGCAGAGTAATTGGATAAGGACATGGGACTGTCTGGGTAATTAAAGTGGTGCATAGGTAGTAACATGGAGATTTCTAAACTTTATAGGTAGCACTCAAAGGACTGTAAAAGTGCATGAGTTAGTGTCTGGGTAATTGCATGAGTACATGGGTACTGACTGGATGATTAGAGTACTACAAGGAGAGTGCATGGTGAATTGATAAGTGCTTGTGTTTTGGCAGAGTGATTGGATTAGTACATGGTACTGACTGGGTGATTGAAGGAGTGCCTGGGGAGTGACAGTGTGATTGCTGGACTGCATGAGTACTACCTGGGTAATTGGAGTAGTGAATCAGTAGTGTGTAGGTGGCTACAGGACTGCATGGATACTGCACATGTGATTGTAGTACTGCATGTGTTAGTACCTGGGTCATTGCATAACTGCATGGATAGCGACAGGATACTTTGAGTGCCGCAAGGAGAGTGCATGGTGATTTTATAAGTGCTTGTGTTTTGGCAGAGTGATTGGATAAGCACATGGGACTGGCTGGGTAATTGGAGGAGTGCATAGGTAGTAACATGGAGATTACTAAACTGTATAGGTAGTACTCAAAGGACTGTAAAAGAGCATGAGTTAGTGCCTGGGTAATTGCATGAGTACATGGGAACTGACTGGATGATTAGAGTACTGCAAGGAGAGTGCATGGTGAATTTATAAGTGCTTGTGTTTTGGCAGAGTGATTGGATTAGTACATGGTACTGGCTCGGTGATTGGAGGAGTGCACGGTGAGTGACAGTGTGATTGCTGGACTGCATGGGTATTACCTGGGTAATTGGAGGAGTGAATCAGTAGTGTGTAGGTGGCTACAGGACTGCATGGATAGTGCACGTGATTGTAGCACAGCATGTGTTCATACCTGGGTCATTGCATAACTACATGGATAGCAACAGGACACTTTGAGTGCCGCAAGGAGGGTGCATGGTGATTTTAAAAGTGCTTGCATTTTGGCAGAGTGATTGGATAAGGACATGGGACTGACTGGGTAATTGGAGGAGTGCATAGGTAGTAAAATAGAGATTTCTAAACTGTATAGGTAGCACTCAAACGACTGTAAATGTGCATGGGTTAGTGTCTGGGTAATTGCATGAGTACATGGGTACTGACTGGATGATTAGAGTACTACAAGGAGAGTGCATGGTGAATTTATAAATGCTTGTGTTTTGGCAGAGTTATTGGATTAGTACATGGTACTGGTTGGTGATTGGCAGAGTGAATTGGGAGTGACAGTGTGATTGCTGGACTGCATGGGTACTACCTTGGTAATTGGAGGAGTGAATCAGTAGTGTGTAGGTGGCTATAGGACTGCACGGATAGTGCACATGTGATTGTAGCACTGGATGTGTTAGTACCTGGGTCATTGCATGACTACATGGATAGCAACAGGATACTTTGAATGCTGCAAGAAGAGTGCATGGTGATTTTATAAGTGCTTGGGTTTTGGCAGAGTAATTGGATAAGGACATGGGACTGGCTGGGTAATTAACGGAGTGCATAGGTAGTAACATGGAGATTTCTAAACTGTATAGGTAGCACTCAAATGACTGTAAATGTGCATGAGTTAGTGTCTGGGTAATTGGATGAGTACATGGGTACTGACTGGATGATTAGAGTACCACAAGGAGAGTGCATGGTGAATTTATAAGTGCGTGTGTTTTGGTGGAGTGATTGGATTAGTACATAGTACTGACTGGGTGATTGAAGGAGTGCACGGGGAGTGACAGTGGGATTGCTGGACTGCATGAGTACTACCTAGGTAATTGGAGGAGTGAATCAGTAGTGTGTAGGTGGCTACAGGACTGCATGCATAGTGTACGTGATTGTAGCACTGCATGTGTTAGTACCTGGGTCATTGCATAACTACATGGATAGCGACAAGATACTTTGAGTGCCGCAAGGAGAGTGTATGGTGATTTTATAAGTGCTTGCATTTTGGCAGAGTGATTGGATAAGGACATGGGACTATCTGGGTAATTGGAGGAGTGCATAGGTAGCAACATGGAGATTACTAAACTGTATAGGTAGCACTCAAAAGACTGTAAAAGTGCATGAGCTAGTGCCTGGGTAATTGCATGAGTACATGGGTACTTACGGGATGATTAGAGCACTGCAAGGAGAGTGCATGGTAAATTTATAAGTGCTTGTGTTTTAGCGGAGTAATTGGATTAGTACATGGTACTGGCTCGGTGATTGGAGTAGTGCATTGTGAATGACAGTTTGATTGCTGGACTGCATGGGTACTACCTGGGTAATTGGAGGAGTGAATCAGTAGTGTGTAGGTGGCTACAGGACTGCATGGATAGTGCATATGTGATTGTAGCACTGGATGTGTCAGTACCTGCATGATTGCATTAGTACATGGATAGCAACAGAATACTTTGAGTGCTGCAGGAAGAGTGCATGGTTAGTTTATAAATGCTTGGGTTTTGGCAGAGTGATTGGATAAGGACATGGGACTGACTGGGTAATAGGAGGAGTACATATGTAGTAACATGGAGATTACTAAACTGTATAGGTAGCACTCAAAGGATTGTAAAAGTGCATGAGTTAGGTTCTGGGTAATTGCATGAGTACATGGGTACTGACTGGATGATTAGAGTACTACAAGGAGAGTGCATGGTGAATTTATAAGTGCTTGGGTTTTGGCGGAGTGATTGGATTAGTACATGGTACTGACTGGGTGATTGAAGGAGTGCCCGGGGAGTGACAGTGTGATTGCTGGACTGCATGAGTGCTACCTGGATAATTGGAGGAGTGAATCAGTAGTGTGTAGGTGGTTACAGGACTGTATGGATAGTGCACATGTGATTGTAGCACTGCATGTGTTAGTACCTGGGTCATTGCATAACTACTTGGATAGCGACAGGATACTTTGAGTGCCGCAAGGAGAGTGCATGGTGATTTTATGTGTTCAAAATATTTTATTTAAATTTTATAATGAACAGCAACAACATAGACATACAAAAAAGAGTAATAATAAACTAAAATATCTAATACAATTCATACAAAATCATTATCAAATTCATTTCAATAGAAAAGAAAATAGTCATTTTCTTATAAACCTAAAAGGAGGGGGAGGAGGGAAACATCTAATAACAAATTATTGTTTAAGCAATAAATAGAGCTACTATGACATATTGATTAATATAAAAACCGTAAAAAGTGGTACAATACATAAATATACCCTTAAGATGCAAAATAGATATCAACAGGAATCCAAAAAGAGTGATAGGAAATAGGATTATGATTAACCCCAGACAAAGATAACTGAGCACCTCTTCTTGTAAAGATAACCCAACCACCAAGCATGAACTGTTAACTTAGAAACATCTTTCCAACAAAAGGTAATAGATTTTAACGCAGCAGAAATCAAAAAATCAAAAAGCCTACATTCAAGATTACTTAGAGTTTGTGATAATGTAACTGATTTGCAAATTAACATGTTATATGATAAGTCTCCATGTATATTTAACAACTTCTTAATAATATCCCAAACTTCTGTCCAGAATTTTGAAATTAAAGGACAATCAAAAAGCATATGTCATCCCACCGCTCTTGTTGCTCTGAATGCTGGGAGAGAGAAGCGGAGGCCGCAGCTCCGGGACGTGGAATGCATACGGTACGCACAGTGTTGACCGTTAGTTAGGGGGGGTGGGGGGGGAGTTTGATTGTTCCACACCTTTATGCCTGTTGAGGCACCATGCCTTTGCTGTATAGTTGTTTTAAGAGAAATTGAGACCTGCAATATCCTTCTTTAAAACTTGGTACAATTGCATCCATTAACGCCGCCGTACCCCCGGGTTGACGGCACAGGGCTGTGTGATTTAGCGACATATAAGGTATACCCTCCGCGGCCGGCCCGCAGGGTTGTAGGCTGTCAGCTGTGTACTTGTATCTCTGAATAAAGGTCTTTCAAAAAAAAAAAAAAAAGCATATGTCGTAACGAACCAGGGTGTAATTTACAATGTCAGATTGAAGGAGTTTAGCCTGGAATAAATGTAATGGAGTCCATAAAGAATTAAATAAAATATAGGAATTGGTTTGATAAAGTGAGACAGGTAACCAACCAGAAATATTTCTAATCCATATAATTTCCCATGAATCATTAGACAATGTAAGTGAAAGTTCATTATTCCAGAAGGTTGCAATCATAGTTATGTTACTTCCTAGAGTGTTAGATAATTTTTTATATAAAATAGAAACACCATGAGCTGTCAACGATATAGTTTGAATATACACGGATAGGTCAGCTGTAACATTAGTCGGAATAGCTTGCGGAAAGGAATCTAAAATTGAATTAGTTAAATATTCATATTTAATAAGATCAGATTGAGATAAACCAAACCTTGTTTGTAGATCCTCAAACGGTATAAAAGTATTGTTGGAATAAATGTCTTTAAGATAAAAAATACCCGCCTTAATCCACGAAAACCAAAAACGAATGTTCCTATTTAATTTAATGATATTGCTATACCATAATGATAATTCAACAGTGTTATACATGGGGTATAGAAAAATGGAATCTAGATCATTAAAAACCATTTTAGTGGATTTAAGAATGATAGATTTATGAAAAAATTATGAGTTGTTAGACATAGTTAACAGAGTTGGTAATGGAAACGGCTTCACAATAGATTTTTCAATTTGGAGCCAAGAAGGCGGATTATGTAAAGGGGAATGAATAAACCATATGGCACTTTGTTTTAAAATAAAAGCTTTGTGATAAAGAAAAAAATCTGGGATACCAAATCCAGCATTACATTTAGACATTTTTAATTTTTTATAACTAATGCGAGGTGATTTGTTATTCCAAAGAAATTTGCAGAGAAGTTTATCAATATCTTTATAAAATTTTAATGGGAATTAAGTAGGAATCATGGAAAGAGTATAAAATATTTTTGGAGCAATATTCATTTTAATAGATTCCATTCTACCCCACCATGAAAGGTGCAGTGATGCCCATTTAGACGTTTTATCTTTAATATAACCTAAGACAAAATTACAGTTTAAAGTCATTGTAGATTTTATGGATGAGGAAAATAAAATACCAAGATATTTCAATTTATTCTTTTGCCAAACAATTTCATTCATAGGTATCATATCAGGAGTACAATAAATGTTTAAAGGGAAAAATTCAGTTTTATTAGTGTTTAATTTGTAGCCAGACACCATAGAATATTTTGTTATAATCTCTAATAAAGAAGGAAATGAGGATAAGGGGTCACTAATAAATAAAAGTACATCATCAGCATACGCTAAAGTTTTAATAATAATCTCATTAATAATAATTCCTTTAATATTATCACATTTTCTTATAGAGGTAAGAAAAGGTTCAATGCCAATTAAAAACAATAGCGGGGAAAGGGGACATCCTTGTCTGGTACCTCTAAAGAGGGAAAATTGATTTGAAACTTGGCCATTAATAAATAGACGAGCAGTAGGAGCACAATATAGAGCTGAAATCATACGAATAAAATTATCGCCAAAGTTAAATGATGATAAAGCATGGAATAAAAATTGCCAATGCAGTTTATCAAAGGCTTTTTCAGCATCCAGAGCCATAATTCCTGAAGGAGTAGTTAACGTATGACCCTGTTCAATGACATGTAATAAAGTTCTTGTATAATTTGCAGAGTGTCTATTTTTCATAAAACCAGATTGATCTGAATGTATAATAGAATCTAGTACAGGGGATAATCGTGTGGCTAATATTTTAGCATATAATTTACAATCTTGATTAATTAAAGAGATAGGGCGATAATTTGATACAAGGGTGGGGTCTTTATCGGGTTTGGGAAGAACGATAATTAAAGCTTCAGTAAAGGATCCTGAAGTAATTCCCGTAGAGCCAAACGTTGTGAAAAGTTGAAATAATAAGGGTAAAATATGGGATTGAAACTCTTTATAAAACTCCGCCGGGATACCATCAGGACCCGGAGATTTATTTTTTTTAAGAGATTTTATAGCGTCTAAAATTTCATCCTTAGTAATTGGAGAGTCAAGCCCCATTTTATCTGATGGAGAAATTTTAGGTAGACCACATGAAGATAAAAAAGAATCAACTAAAGAATCATTATGAAAATCAGGTTTATCATATAACTTAGAGTAAAAATCCAAAAATTCATTCACAATATCTTTATGAGATAAAGCAATTTTACCATTGGATCTGTGAATAGAAATGATTTGAGTTTTATCTTTTTTGATACGTAGGTAATTCGCTAACAATCTTCCAGATCTGTTTGCATTAAAACTAAATTTAGCTTTGGCCTTAGAAATCTGAACGCCAGCTCTTTTACTAAGAATTGTATTAAATTCATATCTAAGCTTTTGCAACTTAACTCTATATTGAGGATCATTAGGCGAAATAAAAAGTCGTTCATTTTCCGCTATGTGCTTTTCTAGCTTTTTAATATTGGCATTAAAAATCTTATTTTCGTGAGCCATAATAGAAATAGTAACCCCTCTAATATAAGCTTTAAAAGCATCCCATCTATTAACCATTGAAGTAGTACCTTCAGGGTTAAATTGAAAAAAATCATGAATGGCAGAGAGGAGCTTTGGTTTATTATGTTCATTAAGAGCTATACCAGAATTCATTCTCCATCTAGGCTGGTTAGTAAAGGTTGAATTTAAATTTAGAATACAAGAAACCATAGCATGGTCAGAGACATCAATGTTGCCAATCTTAGGGGTACTAACACAGTTCATCAGCTGTTTCGAAACTAATATGTAATCGATCCTAGAATGAGAACTATGTGGGTTAGAAAAAAAAGTAAAACATTTTTCTGTAGGGAAGTGTAGAAGCCAAATATCAACTAACTTAGTGGTTTGAAGAAATAATTTAAAAGCAAAATAAACCTTAGGGGGGTGGAATTTAGTACGAGATAATCTATCTAATAAAGGATCAGATATGACATTAAAATCACCTGCAACAATTAAAGGTACATTACCAATTTTTACAACCTCCGTTGAAAGAGTAGACCAAAAAACAGGGTCATCTGCAGTAGGGCCATAAACATTTAATAGAAATAAGATAGAATCATGAACTTTAACCTTAACAATTAAATATCTCCCATCCGTATCTGTAATTTTGCTCAAAATTTGGCAATGCGCTTTTTTCGCAAATAATATAGCTACACCATTTTTCTTGCCATTAGCAGGAGAAGAAACAATATTGTCAACCCATTTTTTCTTCATATAGTCTAAAATGTTATCATCTATATGAGTTTCTTGTAAAAAACAAAAATCAGCTTTGCAACAACCCAACTAATCCAAAAATGTTGTACGTTTCACAGGATGGCGTAAACCTTTAACATTCAATGACACTACTTTAATGTTAGCCATGACAAAATAAAAAGAGAAAAGGGTTAGAAAGAAGAAGGTCAGAAAAAGACACAAATGTTAAGAAGAAAGTAGCTCCAGACCACACAAAAGGGAATGGAAGAAATAAAACATAGCAAAAAAGACAAACAAAATACATTAATATGAACATTGAGACGCACACACGCTCTACAAGCATGGCCAGAACCGCAGGAGCCCAAAATATTATGAGTTATATAAATCTGTCAAAGAAGATCATACAGGAAAGAATCAAGTGGTAGGACCCTGAGTGTCCATAGTTTGCTGTAATTGTTGATCCAGAAATTGTCGCAGATCTTCAGGACGCTGAAAGGATTTTGAAAAATTATCTTTCCAAATGCGCATAGTTGAAGGGTCAAAAAGGCCATATTGGTATCCAAGGCTTCTTAATTGTGGGCGAAGATCAGTAAATCCCTTACGTATTGCAACAGTTTCCTTGGCAAAATCTTGATGAATAAAGATTTTGTGACCATTGACCATCAATGTAGGAATTTCTCTAGCTGCTTTTCTGATCATAACCAAATGATGGTGACGAAGAACTTTAAATATCATTTGTCTAGGCTTGGTATGCTGAGGATTGTGACGCGAAGGAATTCTATGAGCCTTATCAATTTCAAATTTTTCTGGAAATTTGACATTTAAAAGACCAGGAATTAAGTTCTCTAAGTATAGTCGACAGTTAGTTCCCTCAACCTCTTCTGGTAAATTAAATATGCGAAGGTTGTATTGTCTATTGCGATTTTCCATGTCCAAAAGATGTGAGCACAGAGGTGATATTTTCGCCACAAGTGGAGTGAAAGCGTCGACTTTAACTTTATTGTCCTGTATTTTAATTGAGTTGTCTGATATTTTCATTGACATACTCGCTATTTCTTTTCGTGCATTTTTAATTTCAGTCGCAATAGTTTCTGTATTAGCACGAAGAGCCTGAATTTCCTCTAAAATTAAAGAAAGCGAAGGTTCAGATGACTCCACCACTTTTGATTTTATTGGGGGCGGTGAAATCTGCTGTCTTCTTTTATTGTTGAGAGGATTTTTATAATCCATTTTTGAGAATAAATAATGAAATTTGAATAAAAATGAACAGTTTATGAGTAAACAGATCAAAAAGATGCAAAGCTAGGCCCAAGCCAGGCCCTTTCCTGAAGTATGCTCTGCCCCCCTGACAGACTAACCAGGCAGTACCTCAGTGCAGAGCTCGGAGCAGGAACCAGGGAGCCAGAAACACCACTTCCCACAACCAGATAGGCTTGAAACCGCTTCCCAGTACAGGTAAGCCTATTATTAGCGCAGCGACCTCTTTTTAAACAAAATTTTGACAGACTTTCGTCGTTATATCACTAAAAACGGGCGAAAATGCGGAAGAGCTCACCGGGTGGTGGCCATCTTGAATTCGCGCGCTCGCGCGTCTCCATGGTGATTTTATAAGTGCTTGCGTTTTGGCAGAGTGATTGGAGAAGGACATGGGACTGGCTGGGTAATTGGTGGAGTGCATAGGTAGTAACATGGAGATTAATAAACTGTATAGGTAGCACTCAAAGGACTGTAAAAGTGCATGAGTTAGTGCCTGGGTAATTGCATGAGTACATGGGTACTGACTGAATGATTGTAGTACTGCAAGGAGAGTGCATGGTGAATTTCTAAGTGCTTGGGTTTTGGCGGTGTGATTGGATTAGTACATGGTACTGCCTGGATGATTGGAGGAGTGCACGGGGAGTGACAGTGTGATTGCTGGACTGCATGGGTACTACCTGGTTAATTGGAGTAGTGAATCAGTAGTGTATAGCTGGTTACAGGACTGCATTGATAGTGCACATGTGATTGTAGCACAGCATGTGTTAGTCCCTAGGTCTTTTCATGAGTACATGGATAGCGACAGGATGCTTAGAGTGCTGCAAGGAGAGTGTATGGTGAATTTATGAATGCTTGGGTTCTGGCAGATAAGGACATGGGACAGGCTGGTTAATTGGAGTAGTGCATAGGTAGTAACAGGGAGATTGGTAAACTGTATAGGTAGCACTCAAAGGAATAGAGAAGTGCATGACTTACTGCCTGGGTCAGTCCATGAGAACATGGGTAGCGACTGGATGATTAGAATGCTGCAAGGAGAGTGCATGGTGAATTTATAAGTGCTTGTGTTTTGGCACAGTGATTAAATAAGGACATGGCAGTGTGATTAAAAGAGTCCACAGGGTGTGAAAGGGGGATTGCTGGACTGCATGTGTAGTGCTTTGGAGATTTTACCACTGCATGAGTTAGTGCATGAGTCATTGCATGAATGCATGGGTAGTGCTTGGATGCTAACTAGGTGATTGCACAACATAAAATCAGGTAATTATGTCTCATGTACTTATAAAATCCCATTTTCACTGCCTTTGCACTCCTGTAATCAGTCAGGCACCTCTCAATAATTCAGTAAATATACATACAACTATATAAATACAATCTGAACACATACATGAGTAATTACATACTATCTAGTTAAGTAGATAACTACAACGTACCAGAAAGAGTAAAATGTGGTGGTTTACTTTTGAGCTACATCTTGACCATTAAATCTAGAAATATGCGACATCATCAAACTATACCTATCACCAGGCTTAAGCAAGAAGACTAATAAACAACAGCTTTTATGAGCATTTCTAAAACCACACTTTTATTATACATCTTCACCATTGTATCTAAAATTATGTGGTGGCATCATTCAACTATACCTTAGCTCAAACTACAAAAAGAAGCCTAATTAACAACATCTTATTTCACCATTCTATCTTAAAACATCATTTAACTTTACCTTCTGTACAAACTAATAACAGAAACATAATTAATAACACCTTATATGATCATCTTTCAAACAGCACAGTTGTGCTACATTTTACCAAATGATCTATAATTATGCAGTATCATTAAACTATACCTTTGAAGAAAGAAAAAATAATGCCTATTAAACTACACCTTATATGACAATCTTTGAAAATACACATTCGCAGTGCATGTTCAACCAACTATCTAAAAATAAGAGGCATCATTCAGCTATACCTTTGAACAGACTTAAATATATATATATTACTGTACAGACTGTTTTTTAAACAAACTTCAAGTACAATAAAAATAATCCCAATATACATCTCTACATTTAATAATATATTTCAAACAACACAGTTTTAGAATAATGTCAAATCTTTTTTGAATAAACATCAAAAATATATAACTCACCTTGCAAATAAATCTGTGGAATGAAAAATCTCACACACTCAGACAGGATTTTCTTTTAGACACAGTCAATATAAATCACCAGACTCTGCAAGGTGAAACCAGTAATGACAAGATTTCCCTCTCTTTTTCCATACAAATACACATAACCAACAAAGACATTGCTTCCCAGAGATTTACAAATTGTAAAACATATTTCCATTGGTCACAAATAATATCCCTTATCAACTGACTGTAAAAGTGACTGTAAAAGTGCATGAGTTAGTGCCTGGGTAATTGTATGAGTACATGGGTACTGACTGGATGATTAGAGTACTACAAGGAGAGTGCATGGTGAATGTATAAGTGCTTGTGTTTTGGCGGAGCGATTGGATTAGTACATGGTACTGACTGGGTGATTGAAGGAGTGCCCGGGGAGTGACAGTGTGACTTCTTCACCCCTTCTGCTTAATGTCAGTTTCCATAGCAACAGGTCATGCAACATTTAACTTAACTGACAGGTCACAAGTTCACCACACAATGTTGCAAATAAGAACAGCAGGCGTGGTTGCCTTTGCAAAACATGACCTTATCCTTTCTGCTGTACCTTTCAAACATTTTTTACTAACCAATAAGAAACTTGCTTTTTAAACAAGCTAAACTGCACCCTATTTTTGGAATGTATAATCTTCTTTAACAGCCAATCAAATCTCTACTTTCTTAAAAACAGCATCTTCTCCACCATTTTAGATATCTCTCATTCTACCAACTGACTACCTCTCTACAGACATCTTTTGATTACCTACAGAGATCCCTTCAAGATGCTTCAGTATGGATTGTTGGGCACAGCTATGTATTCCGGTGCAAAAGGTATGCTGAACACAGAGGTATTGACAAAGTCCTAACTTTGCAAAATGTAGACATTAAATGGATTGGACAGAGCGGATTAAAGAGGCCCCAGTTAATGCCTTTGGTTAAAACCTTTTTACATCTCCAACCCCTGACCTCATGATTGTGCACTGTGGTGGCAATGACCTTGGCACATTGACTGGGGAAGGTCTGGAAATGATAATGAAGGACACCTTTGCACAATTTATGTTGCTTTTCCCCCAAAATGCCTTTGTTTACTCTAACATATGCCAAAGACAGAAATGAAAGTGGTCCAATCAATTTTGTCCTCAGATTGAGAAAGCTAGAAAGAATGTCAATAAAGCTGTTTCTGCTTACCCCAGAGACCATAGAATGGGCTCCATAAATAACAACAATCTATGTTTCCATATGGAGGGCATCTACAGAAGTGACGGAGTACACTTCACTGATGAAGGGAACAGAGTGTTTCTCAACAACTTAAAGCTCTGGATCCGCACTTACATGTAGCTGCAAGAAACTCATAATAAACACAAGGGCTCTTTTTAGAGCCACCCAATTAGCCAACATATAACCTAGATTTATATAAAAATATATGAATTATTGTTGCTTGGAGTCGCGCACACAGCATGACTTCGAACTGCGCACCCATCGCGTTCACACTAAGGGGCCACGCTGATCGCCGCTAACCCATCGTGTTCACACTTGTGGGCTGCGCTAAGCACCGTGCACCCATCGCGTTCACACTAGGGGGCTGCCTGAGCACCGCGCACCCATCGCGTTCACACAAGGGGGCCGCGCTGAGCACAGCACACCCATCGCGATCACACCAGGGGGCCGCACTAGGGTCGCGACTCCAAATTTTTTTCGAAAAACAATTGTCCACTTTCATTCATCTACATTCGCCCTGAGGATCCCATCACCCGGGGCAAGCCCAAATTGATTTTTTTTTAATTATTTTTTTTTAAAAGAGGAGGGGGGACTGTCACCCCCCTCATGGGCCATTTTGGGCCCCGGGGACCTGGCATCATGGTTAGGGACCGTGGGGGGAGCCCCAATGCCCCCATGGTCCCGATGGCTCCCCGTCTCGTGCGGGAGCCAGCATTGCTTTTCCACACAGGGAGCTGCTGACATGCAGCTCCCCTTGCGGAAAAGCAATCTGCTTTGGATTTTGGAAGCGAGAGCAGGAAACCTGCTCTAGCTTCCAAAATCCAAAGTGGAGTTTGTAATGACAGGGTGGGAGCCGCACGGCTCCCACCCTGCCATAGCAAACATCAGTGTACCGGGGTGGGCACCCCGGGACACTGCAGGAGCCAGCTCTGGGGGGTGGTGGTCCCCAGGGCCATCAAGGGCTCCAGAAGGGGGGCCACGCGGCCGCCCTCCCTATGATTGCACAGCCCCGGGAGGTGGTGATCCCCGGGGCTCGGCCCTGCATTTGCATGATTAGAGCCCCTAGAGAGGTGGCAGTCCCCGGGGCGTGTGGGGGGCTTGAGCCCCCCACACAGGTTTTTTTTTTTAAAGCCCACACAGGTTTTTTTTTTTAAAGCCCCGGGTTGTGGTGGTCCCTGGGGCAGCGGGGGGGCATGTGCCCCCAGCCAATATTTTAAAAAAGCCCCCCAGAGCTGCAGGAGGGCCGCGTGCCCTCCCGCATATAATATACTTAGCCCTGGGGAAGTGGAGATCCCTGGGGCTGCGGGGGCCCCAGGGACTCCCGCACTTCGTTTAAAAAAAGCCCCCGGGACCTGGCCCATCCGGGGGCTTTTTTTAAACGAAGCGCGGGAGTCGGCGCTTTGTTTTTGTTTTTTTTGGTGGGATTCGCGTCCCCAGCGCGAATTCTGCCAAAATTCTAAAAAAAAATCTTTTTTGGGCCCTAATGGTCTTTGTGGGACCCCCTGAGCAGGCCTTGGGGGCAGGGTGTTTCTACCCTGCCCCATTTTCTTGGTTTTCACCTTTATTTCACTGTTTTCTTGTGACTCGGTCACATGATGGCTGCCAACACTTACTGGTTTGGAGTGTTGGCAGCCAATCACAGTTAAGCTCGTAGTCGGGAGGGTTCACAAACCCACCGCGTCCCTAGGTATTGAAACTTATATTTCTTTAATTTCTCAGCAACTACTGAACGGATTTACACCATTTTAAAAAAGGGTCGCTTTCTGAACCAAGCACTACTTTTTTGCCAAATTTGGTGTAATTCCGTTCAGCAGTTCGGGCTGTAGCCTTGGCTAAAGTTTCCTATGGGAAATTGATTTTCCATCTTTTATTTTTTGAATTTCTCAGGAACTACTGAACGGATTTACACCATTTAACAAAAAAGACTCTTTCTGAACCAAGGGCTAACTTTTTGCCAAATTTGGTGTAATTCTATTCAGCAGTTCGGGCTGTAGCCGTGTCTAAAGTTTCCTATGGGAAATAACATAGGCACAACACGTTTTGGGACCCCCTTTTTTCTCTGCCCCCGCTTGCTGAATCACCCCAAAACTTTCAAAACAGGAGCTGACCTGAGCTGATCACAAGTTTTGACAATTTCGCGAAGATTCGTCAACCAGCGCTAAAGTTATTGGAAAAACAAAAAACGCTTTTCCTATGGAAACTAGGTCCTAAGGAAACCTAACTATAACTACCTACTGGTATATATATTTATTTATATACAGTCCATGCTCTCTTCCAAGAAAGCGCGACACAGCTCCGGGGAATAAATAAATGGCTTTAATGATATTTCCATGCGCGAGTTATAGTTATCTGAACTAACTATAACGGGGGAATTTCATTGGTTTTTTACGAGTGAAATGTCCACCTAACTATAACATGTGTGAAACCTATGGTTTTTTAAGTGAATATATATATATACACACACTGCATTCTCCGGTTCTGGAGCCCCCAACCCTTCAGGGCGCCCTCGAGGCAATGGGCATGGAGCAGCCCATCAAAGCACCACCAAATGCACAGAAAAAATCGAGGCCCAATGCTGGAGATGAGGTTTTATTTCAGATTCCAGCCGCACAGCATACTTCCCTTTCCCTAACGTTTCGGCACTAATAGCCTTGATCACAGGTGGAAGTGAGTCATAGTGATTACAAAGTACGTCCGTGCATGCTTTAAAAGTACTTGGTCACATGACTGAGTATTGAAAATATATATATATATATATATATATCCAAAACACTCCACTGCTGCTTGGCGCTTCAATATGCTGAAGAAAGGAGCACGGACCACATCATGGTGCGTTCAATCAGTTTATTTTCTTAAGGTATATCAGCCAAAATGCGTTTCTACTCCGTAGAGCCTTGATCACATTTTTTTAGTGCTTTTTTCCTAAGGTGTTAAAGTGACAGTCCACTAGAAACAGGGGTACCCCAGTTTGGATAATAAGGAGAGCGAAGGGGAAAATAAGCACATCAACAACTCAAGAGAATGAGCTCTACCTTAACGTATATCAATGGATCAAGGAGATCTCTCTGATTCAACAGCTAAATTCGCCACCATAAAGAGAGGAACACAAACACATGAATGGCAAAAAGGAAATTGATGATGATATTATGATATTTTTATTTTTTTATATATAATACAAAAATTCAATAAACTCGCTTATTGAATTTTTGTATTATATATAAAAAAATAAAAATATCATAATATCATCATCAATTTCCTTTTTGCCATTCATGTGTTTGTGTTCCTCTCTTTATGGTGGCGAATTTAGCTGTTGAATCAGAGAGATCTCCTTGATCCATTGATATACGTTAAGGTAGAGCTCATTCTCTTGAGTTGTTGATGTGTTAAAGTGACAGTGCCATTAACTAATCGTAATGCTTGTTTGCTCTTTGCAAAGCTAATTACATGATGGTATAAATACCTAATACATCTATTCGGCTTAAATCTTTTGTTTACATGTATTTTCTAAAATATATATAAATATAAATAAATAAATAAAGATGTAAATATGCCATTTATAAAAACCAATTTTAGTTTTCAGAAAATCTATTAAAAGAGGTGGTCGATATTTTTAATGCTGTCACGGTTTAAATACCAAGTCGCTCCTGTTCTATCAATGTATGTCTTTCTATATCACACAGTTAAAATTAATTACTGTATAGCAAGGATCATACAATACCATAAAATCCATGTTTAGAGGTAGAGACTTGTTCTGCCACGATAATTTCTCTCTCATATATTGTATCAACGTAAACCTTTAGTAGCCTTAGCATGCAAGCATAATGTGCAAAATTGTGCAAATCGTGTACAAATCACCCTGGCTTTTTTGACAAAAGCATTTGTCAATAGTTATTAAATAACTAAAAAAACGTGAATAAATATTTAAAGAACAAGATTAAAACCAATATCTTATGGGAACTTCGATATGATCTGAGGCTCCTTATTGCTGCATCATTATAGTTTGTAGCACTAAATGCTGTTAGTTTAGTTTACAACAAAAAAAGTTTTTTTGTAACGCATAATGTATCAAACTAACACACTTTGAGAGGTCGGGAAAAGCAGCAGCAGCTCGCAGTGTTGGGCAACTTTGCATTGTTGGCTCTTTACAGATATGTATACAGATCCTCTGTGACGTTCAGGCCATTAGGGCCTTTAGAATCTAGTTCTAAAATAAAACGAGTTTCTAATTGTCTTAAGATTCTTTCTCTATTGCCCCCGGTTTTGTTGAATGGCACACAGTCTATTATAAAGTATTTGAGGTATTTGGAATCTGATTGGTGGTATTCCCTAAAGTGCCGGGCCACCGGATACACAGGGTCTTGGTTGGTGATTGTCCTAATATGTTACAAAATCCTCTTGTGCCCCTGCAGCTTGGTACTTCCCACGTACCTAAGCCCGCAAGGGCACACAAGAACATATACAACATATTCTGTTTTACAAGAGAGGGTTTTATTGATGGTTTGTTCCTTTTCACTAAATGCAGTTCTGTATGTTAATGTATTAATGCCAAATTGGCACACTTTACAGATTCTGCATTTGAAAAAACCCTTTCCTTGGCTTAACCAATTGTCTTTTGGTTTGTCTACCGGATTATTCTGTACCAACCTATCCCGCGTACTGGGCGCTCTTCTACTGGTAATGGAGAGCTTGGTTGGTAGAGTGGGTCCTAAGATTGGGTCGTTCTTTATCAAAGGCCAATAATCTCTGAATAATGCGATTTGATTTCCCTGCTTTGCTTTCTGTATACTAATATCATCCGAAATTCATCATTAGATGTTTCTTTGGATTTGGATGATAGCATGGGTGCCTCACTGGTTGCCCCTGTTGTTTTGACTTCAGAAGGGTATACCTATCTACTAACCCACTCTTTAGGATAGCTGCATCTATACATTTTTTAGTGTAGCCCCGTTGGAGAAATCTACATCGGCTATTCTGTTTGGCCTTCAGTAGTTCACCCTCGGTACTGCAGATTCTTTTTAGTCGGACCATCTCCCCATACGGAACACTTTCTATGAGGTGTTTGGGGTGTAAGCTGGTTGCATGTAGCACCGAATTTACTGCTGTGGGCTGCCTGTGGATTTTAGTCTCAATCTTCCCCTTTTCTTTGTAAACTTCCACATCTAAAAACGTAACCTTTTCAGCACTTATATCAGATGTAAAGTGCAAATTAATGTCATTCAAATTCAGTTCCTCAATAAATAGTTTGGCCTCTGTTTATATATATATATATATATATATATATATATATATATATATATATATATATATATATATATATATATATATATATATATATATATATATATTACCTACTGGCGGTCGCCAGTAGATAGTTATAGTTAGGACCACGTTTCCATAGGAAATCCGCAACATTCTATTTTGAATAACTTTGGCGCCGGTCGACGAATCCTTGCGAATTTTTCAAAATAGGTGGGGCGCTACGCTCCGCTCCTACCCTGAAAGTCTCGGGGGGATTCGTCAAGCGGGGGCTGAGATAAAAGGGGGGTCCCAAAACGCGTTTTTCCCATGCATTTTTCCATAGGACCTTTAGACACAGCTACAGCCCGAACGGCTGAACAGAATTACTTGAAATTTGGCAGAGAGGTAGTCCTCAGGTCAAGGAAGTGCCTTTTGTAGGTTTGGTGTAAATCTGTTCAGTAGATTCTGAGAAAATAGCCTTTAAATCAATATATATATCTGAGCCAGCTTACGGTGCGCTTACGGTGCGCTTACCGTACGCGTACGGTGGCGTGCGCGAGCGCGATTTTGATTGGCTCTTAGCTCTTAGTAAACATTCGAATCGGTCGAAACCAGGAAGCGGCGGCCGCCATTTTCTCTCTCGCTCCCTGAGTTGGGCAGCAAAAACGAACCCCAAAAATGTGTAAAGAGGCAGTTTCATGAGATCCTAACCACCCAGCATTGATACAGGGGTCCCCAAACCACCCCCAAGCCCAAAAAAAAAATTTATTTTTTTTTCGGAAAATCGCCGATTGCGCTTACCGTACGCGTACGGTAAAAATTTATAAAAAAAAAAAATTATCCACATTCTCCCCACCCCGTGTGCAAATGGTGCCCGAAGGGCACCATTTGTGCATGGCATATTACAGCTATGAATTTAACAAAGAATACATTTCACAAAGATGCGCATAATATGTCCCCCATGTGCGCACGTGCGCGAAGCGCATCGTGCGTACATGGCCCATCCCGCTTAACGTGGGCACACGGTGCTGAATGAACTGCGTTAACTGGGCGCGCACGCCACGAATGGCGTAAAGTAACTTAGCATTTAAAAAAACTTACAAATTCACTGAAAAAACCATAGGTTTCACACACGTTATAGTTAGGAATTAGCATTAAAAAAACCTTGCAAATTCACTGAAAAAACCATAGGTTTCACACATGTTATAGTTAGCTGTACATTTCACTCGTAAAAAACCAATGAAATTCCCGCGTTATAGTTAGTGCAGGCAACTATAACTCACGCGACCGCAATCTTCTGCTGATGACATATGTGTCTTTATGAAAAAAAAATATTTGTAATATATGTATAGCTAAAATTTAATGGAAGAAGACATGGGCAAATAAGTGTCGAAATACAGTATTAGCATCAGCAGAGGATTGCGGTCGCGTGAGTTATAGTTGCCTGCACTAACTATAACGCGGGAATTTCATTGGTTTTTTACGAGTGAAATGTACAGCTAACTATAACATGTGTGAAACCTATGGTTTTTTCAGTGAATATATATATATATATATATATATATATATATATATATATATATATATATATATATATATTCCTTCGCAAAAATGGGTCATTCCGGGATTGAGCCCAACGTCAGGTGGTGCGTTTGCCGGTATGCCCTCACCGGTAAATATTCCTTTCCTTTGCGTTAAATGACACGCACACTCGAAGTAAAGTGCTTATAAAGAAGCTAGTTTATTGCTCGCTACGCGTTTCGACAAATAAATGTCTTGATCACACGAACTGTAAAGCAAACAAAGACGTGCATAAATAAACATAAGAAAAGGAAGAAGGACTACATTGAATTCAACGTATGTCCTGCCATTAAAAAGTGTCGGCCATCTTACAGTGGTGAAATGCATTTCTCAACATTAGTAAATGAATAGACATTATGACATCTTTATAATTTCTTCAAAATGTATATATTACATCTCGCACTGATGGCTCAAATATTGATTATCGGAAAGAAAAGAAAATGTCCAATAATTCATTCGCAAATCAAATTATTATGTTTGCTTTAATAAACAAATTTTTTTTCTCAACAAAATGTATTTACAATAGAACTCCATTGTAAGTGCACATCCTATGGCTAATGGGACTAATTTTCGTCGCACTAGTGGCGTTAATTCGTCATATTTTGAGAATAGCTAATATGATTAGTACAATCGCTATCAGAATGTCATACTGATTATCATATATGTATTCTGTTATCTCATGGAATACAATTTGAAATAAATATTTCCTAATGTTATTAGATTCTATGTCCAGTTAGATTCTTGTACTTAAGAGTCAAATAACCAGGCCTGCATATATATCAATATTAGTGACAAGACTAATGAAAATAGGCAAATGCCTACTAGAATAGATGTATATCCAAAATTCTCCAAAAATTATCAACCTACTACCGTGAAAAGTAATAAAGTGGAATTAGTCAAACTTTCAATTATTTGGAAATAAGAAAATGGTTAAAAAGTCTCTTATCTTGTTTCACATGTGTTTCCGAGCCCGGGGAAGTAAAGGGTAGGGTACCCGTGCAGTGACCATACAATACGGTGGGTCCCTTCCTTTCTTCCTGTGAAAGTAAAAACTAAAAAGAGAGAATAAAACAATGACTTTGCTTTTAATGGAAAGTTGTCCATCAGAATTCAAAAACAAGGCATAACACAGAGAGTTACAGTCATAGCACAGTAATTGGTATACTAGACAGGTTCTCTATATCTAGCAATCATTCCTCATACAGATGTGTTGCTAATTCATCATCCATATTATGGCCTCCAGGGAATTTAGTTTCCAACTCAAGTATCCATTTGGATTCTTTTTTTCTGAGAGCTAATTCTCTATTGCCACCTCTATTGCCAAGAATAGTTTGTTCAATAGCATAGAAGCGCAATAAGGCACTATTGGAATCATGAAATCTTTTAAAATGTCTGGCAATAGGATAATGTGTATCAACATTTGTGATTGCTCTAAGATGTTCCATAACTCTTTTTTTGATCATACAAGTGGTACTACCTACATACCTGAGTTTACAGGGACATTCCAAGATATACAGTATGTAGGTACTACTGCACGTGAGGAATTGATGTATTTTCCATTTCTGTGTTCTACCAGGAATACTGAATTCCTTGACTAACTGGCTGAATTTACAAGATCTACAGTGACCACACGGAAAGAAGCCTTTAAGGTCATGAAACGTACTTTTCTTAGTAACAAGGATATCTCTGAAATTCTTCCATTTTCTGTAGGTAACTTGAGGTCTATCGCCTACTTCTGAGCCCACAATGTTATCTGTCTGGAGAATGTTCCAATTGTCACATAGGATTTTTTGTATTTTCTTGGAGTGACTATTAAAAGTTGTTATCACCCTCGTGACAGATTTAGTAGTATCCAATTCAAGTGTCTGGCCTAGCGATTCTTCTCTACTGACTTTAGCGATTTTTTCTAGTGCTTTTTTCAATACCCATTCTGGGTAACCACGTTCTCTGAATCTTTTAAGTAAAACTTCCTGTTCTTGCCTATATTTATCTTCATTGTTGCAATTTCTTCTTGCCCTCAGTAATTCTCCATATGGAATGCTCCATTTGAGAGCTTCTGGATGTTCACTGAGGGCATATATCACTTTCTTCTCCACATCTGGCAAAATCCACACCGAACAGATGGACACGGACCCAATATGAGTGCTAAGGTGACTTTACTAACTTCACTCCTTTTGTCACCATGACGCGTTTCAGCTCCACAGAGCCTTGTTCACATGACATATATATTATCTACTGGCGGTCACCAGTAGATAGTTATAGTTAGGACCGAGTTCCCATAGGAAATCTGAAAATTCTATTTTGAATAACTTTGGCGCCGGTTGACTTATCTTCGTGAAATTTTCAAAACTAATGGGGCGCTCCACTCAGCTCCTACCCTGAAAGTCTCGGGGTGATTCGTCAAGCGGGGGCTCAGAAAAAAGGGGGGTCCCAAAACACGTTTTCCCCATGCATTTTCCCATAGGACCTTTAGTCGAAGGTACAGCCCGAACGGCTGAACAGAATTACTTGAAATTTGGCAAAGAGGTAGTCCTCAGGTCAGGCATGTGCCTTTTGCTTAAATGGTATAAATCAGTTCAGTAGTTCCTGAGAAAATCAAAAGTAAAATCACATATATATCTGGGCGGAGCCTAACCACACATCTCATCGTGAGATCTGATTGGCTGTCAGCACTTCATCCAAGAAGTGTTGGCAGCCATCTTGGGACCAATATACATGATAGCACCTCATTAAAAAGCATTGCAGTTAATAGAAGGTTTTAAGACTATACAGGCACATGCATCAATGTAAAAACCGGTCGCAAACGGGCAGATTCTCAGAATCTGCCCCTTTGCGACCGGTATTTTTGCATTTGGGATGCATCATCCCAAATGCATAAATCGCAATTTAAGGAATCTCTAAATTGCGATTCCTTAAATTGCGATTGCATTCAAGGAATCCCAAATAAAGATTCCTTAAATGCAATGCATGAAAGTGAAAAAATTAGCGATTTCGCTAATAGGGGGAGCAAATTACCATGAAGTTGAACTTCATGGTAATCTGCAAAAACTTTGAAAAATGCACTTTTGTGCATTTTTCAAAGTTTTATGTTGTGCACACACATGCCCTTAGAGCATGTGTGTGTGCAACATATGTGCACAGATCAATTTCAGGGGTGCAATAGGGTGTCATTTTGTCACCCTTTCACCCTTGAAATTGCATGAGCAATTTGCGAGTACCTACTGGTACTCGAAAAATTGCTCATGCAATCTCCAATTTATTCCTATGGGCCTGGAGGCCCATAGGAATGAATGGGACGGCATTCCTTAATTGCGACTCGCAATTTGCGAGTCGCAATTAAGGAATTTGTAGGAATCGCTATTTTTATAGCGATTCCTACATGCATAGGCTTTTGCAATTCCTTAATTGCGATTCCTTAAAAATCGCAATTAAGGAATCGCAAAAGTCTTTGTTGATGCATGTGCCAGTTAGTTACATTATAAATCATTTGTTGATGGTACCATACTCATTTTAGGAATTGTGGTGTGTTCTAAGGTGATTTTACCATGTGAAAAAGCCTTCTGCTGTGATATCATTAATCATGTTTGAGAGAAAACTATTTTCTCATGCTTTTCCCACAGAGGTTTGGAAGGTGATCTATAAGCTAACTGAGAGCATACTTTCTGTAAATTCACATTATCTTTCTCAGTCATGTGAGAATGAAGTCTGACATTCTCAGTAAAACATGTACATCCAACAAGGGCAGAGACTGTCAGTTGATTCCTTTGTGTTCTACTGCAGCTTCCCAGAGTGTTCTAAAGAACAACTAGAGCGCTAACAGTCCTACTTATGACAAACGTATGGCACACCTGAAGCCATCTTGGTTGGAATAAAGTGGTAATTCTTAAAACATTTAATTTAAAAAGGAACAAAATGAGGGGGTTCATTTTGCCATAGAAAGTATGATTAGTGCTGCAGAAAGAAAAATTAGGGCAAATTTTGACTTCGCAAATCCTCTTCTATGTCATAAAAAAATTCTGACATGCAGACTGAAACATGCACTTTGAATGGATGTATGACATTACAACGCGTGTCATTACAACGCGTGCAGTTACATCGCATGCGTTACAACGCATGTGATGTTACAACGCTATGCCATTACAACGCAAGTCTTTACATCGACTTGCACTAGATGGCGTGCTAACATTAGAAAAGTGTAATTTACTATTCCAACTCCAGTCCACGTAACAGTAGGGAAGGTGTTGGGATAGTAAACTACACTATTTGTAATGTTAGCACGCCATCTAGCGCAAGTCGATGTAAAGACTTGCGTTGTAATGGCATTGCGTTGTAACATCGCATGCGTTGTAACGCATGCGATGTAAAAGCTGCGCGTGGTAAAAACCGCGTTGTAATGGCTGTTCCCCACTTTGAATACCAGCAGCAGACTTCCCTGGTGAACAGTAGCTTTCCTACAGTGATCTAATGAGCAACTAGAGAGCTAACATTCAGAATTTATGGCAAATGTGTGACACATCTGAATGCCTTCTTGATGGAACCAAGTAAAAAACTGAAAGTATTTCCTACTGAGGAGACTGCAGTAAATGAGGAAATTAGGAAACTTCATAACAAATAAATCTCCCAAGATGGCCACCAGAGACAAAAGAGCCCAAATGTAGCCCAAATATCACCCAGATGTAGCCCAAGTAGAGCGGACGAGCCAGTTGAACAGGAGGAGGAAAATAAAAGGTGACATAAAAAAAAGCAGACAAAATTCACAGAAACTAGAGCCAGAGGTCAGCGGCAAGATGGAGAGAAAAGGCGGGGGAGGAGCTATAGGTAAACTAGTGTGGGGGGGAGGGGGTGGAGAAGATAGGATTAATTTTCAGAGAGTCTTGAGTCATGTCTGAGAGCAATGCTGGGGAAGGGGGGGGGTCGAGGGTTCTTATAACGTTAATGGCTGTGACTCATGGCTCGGAAATCTGCGCGAGGCTGTCAACTGCAATACACGGGCTTATGTGGTCAGTCTGTCGGATGGAGCCTGGCCTGCCCTGCGAGGCTGAGCCCCATCCATATCCCGAGTTAACAAGGATGTGATAACAAGCAGGAAGTGGGATAAGGGAGGGGGTGGCAAATGGTGTGCACTTTCGCGGATAGGGTTCAAATGTTCAAAGCCAAATAGAGAAATGTCAACAATGCGATGGGGACGGGGTCCATGCTTTTGGTGTGCACGTGAACGTCTGCTCCTGCGGTGGAGCCCCGCTCTGGAGTTTCTTGTAAAGACACCTGGGAACATTACACCACATGTTGCAGAGTCTGACCGGAGGGTCAGCCACATATCTGTGTCATCAAAACACATCAATCCCTCTAATGTAAAACGCGATTTCAAAGCGCAAACAAATGAGAAACGGGCGCTATGGGTAGAATGGATTCTGGTGGCCCTTCTGGCCAAACATGTTTATGGTTGGGAATTACATTGTACACTTCCCCTCGACCATTCTTCTTTAATGACCTTCACACCTCTTCTGGTACGGATACGCGCTGACTAGATGTAACACGCTTCTAGGCTCCTACGCGGTCTGAATATTGCAAAGGGTACCCACATTTACAGCAATTGATATCCCAATGTGAAGTACGGTGGGAGTGTGATGTATATTGCACATTGCTATATATATTTGCTGCCTAAATAACCAGGCTATGGGCGCTAACTAAAGCTGACACTGTTTTCCAACTCATTATAAATGCCAGTAATTCTTTAAGTATTTCCAGCAAGGATCTCTTTAAATACGGGCTGCACAGCCTGACTACTTGCGCCGACATTAACTACCAACCCATTTCGGGAATGGTAACAAATAAAGGATTTAGACAGTACATTAAGAGGAAAAAAAAATAAAAAAACACAGGCACACATATATACTCGAGAACGAATTAAATGCCCAGATGTCGAGTTTACTGGATTTGTAGTACGTCACATCCTTGCCAGAAAAGGTTGGTAAATGTGTTTCTCTATATCAGACATTTACTGGAACGGGTTTTTTTTTTTAAACAATTCGTGCCTGTAACGTCAAGCGCGCTGATACCGTC
Source organism: Triturus cristatus (assembly GCF_964204655.1). Taxonomy (NCBI): domain Eukaryota; kingdom Metazoa; phylum Chordata; class Amphibia; order Caudata; family Salamandridae; genus Triturus; species Triturus cristatus. The sequence continues at coordinate 749,518,773 of NC_140581.1, forward strand.
GGGTCTAGTTCGCGCTATATTAAACTCCACAAGATAAAAATCACTTTCTAGGAATCAAATGCCCAGATGTCGAGTTTACTTGATTTGTAGTACGTCACATCCTCGGTGAGGGTTGCCATGTATACACTGTGTGTGGGCGAAGCTTGAGATGGAAAACTAGAAGTACCGGTACTCTGTTTCAGAGTACCTACTTTTTTTTGAGAAGTGCCTGTATTTTCAAATTAAAAGTATTAAGCCTCTCTTGAGAAGCGCAGCTACTGCCCGTCTCAAAATAGAAAAGTGCCGGGACTCGGTACCGGACAGTAACGGCCCATTTAAAGCACTGGTGTGGGCGCAGTTTGCAATGCTGGTCGAGACCTAATGAATGTGTCAGCCTGTAACGTAACTGGTGCTCATGGCGTGCTTCAGTGGAATGCAGCTTTCTGTGGCTGTGTGTGTTTCATTGCAATTTAACACCAATGTGGAAAGGGCAACACATTTTATTAGGAAGATGTCTGCCACATGTGGATAAGAGAAATAAGAAGCCCGGCGGAGCGTGGCGTGCGCGCTGTTAGTTGAAGATGGGTAAAACTTCCCTTGAAATCGGAACAAGAGCGTATTAATCAAGGCTCAGCAAAATAAAAGAAAATCAAAGGCGGTAAAAGGCGTGAAAAGTTTGTAGCGGCGAAAGTGAAAGTTATCGAGCAGAGCATCAAAGGGCTGGGTGAGAAGGGAGGGGGGAATGCAAGGGTTAAAGCGGCTAAAGTAAAAGAAAGCTATAGAGAAGGGAGGGGGGAGTGGGAGCAACTGTGCACGTGCATGTGATCGTGCACTCAAGGTTTAGGCCAGCCAAAAGACTGTGGGTAGCACTTTGAAAATCCCACATACAAAATGTCTCTTCGAGCCTTTGGCTTAGCGAGACCTAAAAACTGAAAGCATTTCCTACTGAGGAGACTGCAGTAAATGAGGAAATTAGGAAACTTCATAACAAATAAATCTCCCAAGATGCCCACCAGACACAAAAGAGCCTAAATGCAGCACAAATATCACCCAGATGTAGCCCACATGTAGCCCAATGACAGAAGTGTGCAAAACACTTATTTTTTGTGTATTTGCAGTTTTATATAGTGCAGACTTGTCAGGTATTGGAATGCTTTACATGAGCATTGGTTACATCACACAAGATCAAATTAATTTTGGTTGTAGACATGGGGAGATTAAGTGATTTGACCACAATCACAGAATGTTGAGCTGAAGCAGAAACTCCAACCTGGTTCCCCAGTTGCAAAGTCTGCAGCTCTGGAAGTAACACCACATCCTCTCGCCAAGGTGCAACATTTAATCAAGTGGTCAACTGGATAAAAAAACATAAAGATTACAAATAATTTAAAAGCTATTTGAAAACTCAGAAAATATGTCCTCATTTTTGTTTGTTAGAGCACTGACCATAATTTTGATGCAAATAAGACCCTCTCCTATATGTAATTTCTAAAGGAAATACTCTAGGTATTACAGTTTTGATTACATCAAGATGACGTCAGGCGTTCCACACTTTTGTAATAAATATAGAATGTTAGCAATCTAGTTGTTCATTGGGATACTGTTGAGAGGCAGAGGCCAGGGGCACGGACTCTGAAAATTGAAGGCAGGTAGGAGAGTGCTGAGGCAACAATTTGACCACACTGGGCAGCCAGAAAGGGCAGTGGCAGCACAACAGACTATGGAGGGCAGTGGAAAGGGGGGCAGGGGCAACAAACCAACAATACAGGACTGGCAAGAGAGGCTGTGGCAATATAATAGACAATTGTGGGCAGAAGGAAGAGGCAGTGGTAGTACAACCATACATGCCAACAAACCCGTTTCAGCCAGGAAACGCCCAATGTTTTTAAGCTCAAATGGGCTTTATTTGATCTGTCTCCTGTCTACAATCTCCTCTTTTTCAATGTAACTCAAAGGGGAAAATCAATACCCCAGTTTTTTTTCAAAATCTCCCTCTTACCAAGTTCAAAATGTTCGCAAGTATGGTACATTGAATCATGGTAGGCAGGAGGAATTGGGGTAGGGACATGGACTCGGACAACAGAGGACAGGAGAGACATGGAGAGGTGCACCAAACTGACCCTACAGGGCAGGCATCAGGGTTTGCAGCAGCACAATACACCACACAGCGCATGCGGGACGGGAGTGTAGCACAACAATCAATAGAAAGCAATAGGGAGGGGACAGGACCATGCACATGGACAACAGAGAACAGATGGGAAAGAGGCAATGGTAGCTAGCTGACCATAATGGACAGACAGGAGAGAAAGCTGCAGCATAACAGACCATAAAGGGCAGGAGGGACGGATCAGGGGCATTACAATGGAACAGACAAGCCAGGAGGGAGGGAATAGGGGGTCTGCACATGGAAACAGAGGGCTGGGGGCAAGGTGGCAGGGCAGGAGCAGCAAGATGACCATGGAGGTCAGGCAGGATGGGCACTAGAAACAAGACACACCATGGAGAGCAACAATGAGACTACACACAGACCATGGAGGGAAGGTGGGTGGGGGTCAGGGGCAGCTAGCTGACCACACAGGGAAGGTGGGAAGGGCCATGGCAGCACAGAAGACCATGCAAGGCAAGCGGGAGGGTTAGTGGCAGCACAATGGCTATGATGGCCAAGAAGGAGGGTGCAGGGGCATGCACAAAGGACCATGGAGGATAGAATGGAGGGTCAGGACCTGGGCACAGACAAGAGAGTTCAGGGGAAGGGGCCTCACAACAGACCGCGCGGGGCTGGCAGGAGGAGCAGTTGCAGCACAACAGATCAGGGGGGCAGAAGGGTGTGGCAGTAAAATGGACCATGGAGGACAGGAGGAAGGGGATAGGGGCATGGCATGTGGACAGGCAGGGTGACAATGCTAGGCAGGTGGGAGGGGAGTGGCAGCTCAACAGAACACTCAGAGTAGATAGGAGTGGCAGGTCCATGGAACTTAGTGGGCAAAAAGGATGGAGCAGGGGCATGCACAAAGACATCGGAGGGCAGGGGGAAGGAGAATAGGGGCAGCAAGCTAAGCACAGAGGCTAAGCAGGAGGTCAATGATGGGCCATAGAATTGGGCAATAGAGGGCAGGAGGGGTGGACTGGTACATCATGCTAAATGGAGGGCAGTGGCAGCACATCAGACCCTGCATGGCAGGAGGGAGGAGGATTCAGACAACAGAGGATAGGGAAGAAGTGGATGGGGCAGCACGCTAACTGTTCAGAGAAGGTGGGTATTAGGAACTTTATTGTTTTTAAAATGTATGTCTGTGCGAACTACTTAAAATATGAACAAGTATGCAGCATAATCTCACTTTTATTCAGGAAGAAGAGGACGTTTGTGACTGTGACTCCGGGCTCACTTGGCAGGAACACCCCATGACCCTCCACCCCATCGCAAAATGTAATGCCCGTGAAAAGGGTGGGTGGACGCAGTGTTATATAGAACATAGTCCTGAGAGCACGATTGAAAATGAAAACTAGATGTAGTATATGGTATAAACTATGCAACAAAAAGTGTGATATAAGATGAAACGGGGCGTGAAATATAATATGCAATACAATGTGCGCAATGACAGATTCATTGGAGAGCGCGAGATAGCACAGGCACTAGCGCGTGCTATGCGATATGCGCCTTGGAGTGTAATATGCACAGGGCAGTGTTGTGTAACATAACTAGTCTCTAAAGTTGTAATATAAAATATGTGCTGGGGAGTGTAACATTGCATGTGTACTGTGACAAAGATATGGATCCCAGATTGTAATATGTATGGCATAGCGCTGTGCGTTATAACACTCACATCGAGGAAGGCACGTTAGATGGGGCAATATAACCCGTGCGAAGGCAAGTGTGGCATGACATATTCACGGGGTGGTGTTACAGTGCACATGGGCTAGAGAGTGTCATAGCATATGCACTAGCTGGTGGAATACAACACAGAGGTGTGAGGCAATCGGCGGGCACTGGTGGGTGTAACACAGCATTGGGCTCAGCCACGCTGTGACTCTCAAGTGAGGCTCGTCTCCTTTCCAGAGAGTAAAATAAAAAGTATTACACATCCGGCGGTGGATGTGTTTTTTATTAACCGTGAGGGGGTTTCTTGCATAGTTTGGTCGAATTTTTGTCGAATCCCCTTTGAATGGCTTGGTGTGCGTGTATATTAAATGTGCCCGTCAATAGCTACCCATGTTTGTATAAATAAACGACAAGGGTGTCTACTTGGAGAGTACCCACCGGCGGGGGCGCCGGGATTAGGCACGGTAGGGCGTCAGACACGTCAGAGCTTCACTAGCGGTGTAAATACATTCCATGTGGATTCATTCTATGCATAGTCGCCTTTTAATGAATATCACGCAAATCATCATGGTGATAGGTACATACGGTTTGTCCAGCATGTCCTAGGTGTTTCTATAAATATATATATTTTTAAAATATTAAAAAACAAAGGCCGGCCCCGGGGGTTGGGGTCCCCGGAGCCATAAGTGGCCTGAGGAGGGGGGCAACGCAGCCCCCTCCTAAAGAATTTAAATTAAAAAAAGGCCATGACCCGGGGGTTTGGTTCCCCAGGGCCGATTAAGGCCTTGGGAGGGCCAAATTAATTTTTTTCAACAAAAAAAATTAGGGTGCAGGCCCTGGGGTATGGGGTCCCAAGGGCCAGTAAATTAGAAAAAGAAAGGGGGCCACACAGCCCTCCTTCTTAAAAAAATAAAATAAATAAAAGACCGGCATCGCGCTTGAGGCCACGCCCCCTCCTTGCAGCACTCTGCAAACGCGCCCCCTGGCCAGTTGTAAGTTGGGTAATTAATTCCCCTTCATTACTGAGGGTCCCTGAGGGCCAACTAGCCCAACAGGTATCTCCAGTGTGCGCCAGGGAGCTGCGTTGCAGACAGGTGTTCTGAGGCCACGCCCCTTTTTACACCTCTATGCAACGCAGCTCTGTGGCGCTTACTGGAGGTACCTAGTGGGCTAGTTTGACCCTAGGGACCCTTAGGATTCAAGGGGGCTTAATCTCTCAACTTAGAACGGCCACAGGGCGCGTTTACACAGTGGTGAAGGGAGGGGACAGGGCCTGAGGTGACGTGTGCAGGCACGCCCTGTGGCGCGGTTTAAATTGGGGAAATAATTCCCTTTCAATCCTGAGGGACCCTGGGGGCCAACTAGCCCACCAAGGGGACTTAATCTCCCAACCTAAAAAATGGCCACAGGGCATGTTTACACAGTGGGGAAGGAAGGGGATGGGGCCTGAGGTGACGTGTGCAAACACGCCCTATGGCGCGTTTTAAGTTGGGGAAAAAATTCCCCTTCAATCCTGAGGGCCCCTGGGGGCTAACTAGCCGACAAGGTGCTTCCAGTAAGCGCCACTGAGCTGCGTTGGAGAGAGGTGGTCCAGGCCGTGCCACTTTTTACACCTCTCTGCAACGCAGCTCTGTGGCGCATACTGGAGGTACCTAGTGGGCTAGTTGGACCCTAGGGACCCTCAGGATTCAAATTAACTTAATCTCCCAACTAAAAATGGCCACAGGGCTTGTTTACACAGTGGTGAAGGGAGGGGACGGGGCCTGAGTTAACGTGTGCAAACAAGCCCTGTGGCGCATTCTAAGTTGGGGAAATAATTCCCCTTCAATCCTGAGGGCCCCTGGGGGCTAACTAGCCCACCAGGTGCATCCAGTAAGCGCCACTGAGCTGCGTTGCAGAGAGGTGGTCCAGGCCGTACCACTTTTTACACCTCTCTGCAACGCAGCTCTGTGGCGCATACTGGAGGTACCTAGTGGGCTAGTTGGACCCTAGGGACCCTCAGGATTCAAATGAACTTAATCTCCCAACTAAAAACGGCCACAGGGCGTTTTTACACAGTGTGAAGGGAGGGGACGGGGCCTGAGTTAACGTGTGCAAACAAGCCCTGTGGCACATTTTAAGTTGGGGAAATAATTCCCCTTCAATCCTGAGGGACCCTGGGGGCCAACTAGCCCACCAGGTGCTTCCAGTAAGCACCAGTCCGCTGCGTTGCAGAGAGGTGGTCGAGGCCGTGCCCCTTTTTACATCTCTCTGCAACGCAGCTCTGTGGCGCTTACTGGAGGTACCTAGTGGTCTAGTTGGACCCTAGGGACCCTCAGGATTCAAGGGGACTTAATCTCCCAACTTAAAACGGCCACAGGGCATGTTTACACAGTGGGGAAGTGAGGGGACGGGGCCTGAGGTGACGTGTGCAAACACGCCCTGTGTCGCGTTTTATGAGGTAGTTTTAATCCCCTGCTCTATTATATACTAGGGGCTTACAGGGGAGGTCATGCTGATCACAGGGGGACCCCAACGCATAGTGTTCCCTAGTGTATGTAGGTGTTTTCACTGTATTCTGAGTGTCTTTTAACATAGCACTGGCTCTAGGACTGGTTAGTCAGACTCAGTTACCACCAGTATCCGTCTGAAAAAGGTGAGGGTACAGGATGATTTTGCAACAAGGCTTCTTTCTGCTCCTCTGTTTGTTCTTTCTGCACGTTATCCTTCTTCCTGCACTTTTCTTCGTCTTTGAGGACTTCTGTTGCTTCTTTCTGCATTTCTTTTTTTTCTTTCCGTGCGTTTTTTCTTCTTTCTTCACATGTCCTATCTCTGTAAGCATAGTTAGAAATTAGCATTTTAAAAACCTTTGAAATTCACTGAAAAAACCATAGGTTTCAGGCACGTTATAGTTAGGAATTAGCATTTAAAAAACCTTAGAAATTCACTGAAAAAACCATAGGTTTCAGGGGCGTTATAGTTAGCTGGACTTTTCACTCGTACAAAACCATTGAAATTCCCCCGTTATAGTTAGTTCAGCTAACTATAACTCGCGCGCCCGCAATGCACTGCTGATGACGTCACATATTACATCACTCATGACATGGTCAGTGACATCACTCATGACATCACTGATGACATCTCAAATGACATAAGGAGCGTAGACCACATCAAATTGGCGGTAGAATGCGTTTATTTTCCTCCTTACAGCGATGTAGCAGCCATTACGCGTTTCAGCCCCGGAGGGCCTTGATCACATGTATATATATATCAGAATTCTCCGTTGCTTTTTCTCCTTTCTCTCACAAATGGACACAGACCACAGAATCAGTGCAAACAATCTGTGCAAACAATCTGTTTATTTGTGTATAGCCATTAGGCATTTTGGCCCTTGCGGGCCTTGATCACATAACAAACACAGCGGCATCAATTCAACCATTGAAAAAACTGTTACCATTATTTGTCTTTTCTCATCTTATGTTATTTTTTAGTTTTTAGTTTTTTTGTGTTTTGTTTTATTTTGTTGTTTGCTAATCATATTTTCACACTTCGTTACATAAATGGTGTAGTTTGATCACCTATTGTTATTTAAATACACTGTTCGAAATTTCCATTATTTAGAATTCGTGTAAACCACTTCTCACTACCAATACTGTATCTATAAAAGTATATATGGTGTGTGGATTAGGGATGGGGCTATCCTGTGAATAAAATGGATTATGTAAAACTCTGTGTAGCCATATATAATAATGTTATTTGTCCCTTCTTTGCTGTTAGTGGTATCGATCACAACATTAATTCTGTGTGATTGATTTCCTATGTAAACATTAAGACCACTTAAAGTGCAAGTGCTAAAAATTTACTACAAAGTGCATGTGCTTTGTCACCCCCTATACATGTATACATGTATAGGGGGTGCCAATTGAATAATTTGGGTCAAGGGCCTTACCACGTCCAAGACCTATCAATTCCTTTCTTGGGATCCCTCATATACTTGGAGAAAAAGGTACATAGTTTCTCACCAATTTCAGGCGTGTGTGCCACCTTCCCCTTCAGTGACGGCCAGGGGAATTCTCCCCTCAGCCTATTCCTGACCTCCCTTTCAAGGGGCTGATGGATTTTCCCTACCACATACTCTGCTACTTTGGTGTCAGGGGTCCACTCCGCCAACCTAGGATGGTAAATTTGGGTAGGCTTGAAGATGTGCGAGTGGACCCCGTCCCCAACCCGGGACTGAGAGGAGAGGGACTCTGGATGCCAGGGACGCACTGAGTCCTTATCCTCATCGGAGGAGAAATCGCCCTCCGGTACACCCTCTCCCTCTAAGGGAAACTCGCCACCGGGGTCTACAATAGCGGTGACAGCATCGCAATTTTCTCCGAACTCCTCCTCCTCGCGCATTCTTGAGTTTTATCAAATCCTTCCAAGTGCCCAGCGTTATGCTTAACGGCCCTTTTATTCCCCATCTGGGAGCTACTGGGACCCGCCACCACCAGATCTGGGTCACTGAACACCCCATGCTTTTTGCCAGCTTATCAACCTGATCCCTAAGAGGAGCCAGCGCCCTAGAAATAGCCAGAGAGAGAGGGCTTGGTCCACTGCTGGAGGGAGAAGTTGGGGGGCCATCCTCCTCTACTTCCTGGTAGGAGGAGTAAAAATGGTCTTCTGGAGAAGACATGCTAGCAGAGGGTGTGAGCACAGAACAAATGCCCATAAAATCCTTAAGGCAGCCCCCTCGCCGGTGCTCCAACAGCTGGGCTCTCCCTGAAGCTGTTATAAGAATAGACTGAGGCGCAATACCAATTACCAACACCCGGTGGCGCTGGTCACTAACGTGGCTGTGTGTGGATTGTGGGATTTGTAGTGTTCAAGGACAGGAGGGTGGGGCGTTTGAAGTGAGAAATGAGCTTCAGGTGGTAAATTAAACCAATGGCAATATGGGAGGGATTAGAACACTAGGGGAGGGTTTAAATACGAAGGGAGAACAAAAACGGCAGTAATTCCTTGAGAAGAAAGATGAGGATGGTTTGTTTTCGGCAGGTACGTAATGCAGAGACGTGTAAATGTGGAATGCAATTGCATGCGTGGGATTGGATTAATGTGAATACTCAGCTCACGGAGTAACAGAAATTATATCTGTGGCATTTAATATTTGGGGTGATATGTAATTGTTTAAAGGAAGTTGGGGGGTATGTGCGCTGCACACGGTGCAGTTTAGGAATGTGCAAAGGAGGTGAATAACTAGGTGCAGGCAGTGCGTTTGAGTAGAGAGATTAAAATCGGAGTCAACTTGCCGAAAATTAAAAAAGGTTTGGGAGGTTGAAAGAGTGAGTGGAAAAATGGGACAGGGTGGTGTTTAGAAGAAAGATATATTTGAAGGGGAGTTATTGGTAGAATAATGTGTTGGTTTCAACAAGAATTGAAGGTTGAAAATGAGTGTTGCCAGAGGTTTCCTGGAAAAAGTAGGGGATAGTTTGATTTATTGCTTGGACACTATGAGTACAGCAATATATGGGAGTGATGAGCTCGGGTGGAGTGAATTGCATTCAGTTAAAATATTTGGTATGAAGCATTGAGCATAGATAATGGTTTTATAACAAATGTTTGTTTTCATCATTACTTGTAGTGACCCCTGACGAAGGGCCCCAGTAGCCCGAAATGCATTGGGTTTTCAATAAAAGCTGCCTTTGGATGAATAAATGCGTCAGTACGTGTTATTGTAAAGAGGGCCGGATGGGCACATCAATAGCCTGGAAAAATGGCATTACATCGTGCCCGTGGATCAAATGGGAGGAATTTGAGAAGATTGTGCAAGCGAATGATTACATGTTTTTTAAAAATATGATTACATTTTTTCTACAATATTAAAGGATCAAAGCACCAGTGAGCTGTGCCTTTGGATTAGGGTGCATGTCGCCCCAAACTGTCGTGTGTGGAAATCACCACGTAGCGGTGTCAAAATTAGGCAAGGGTTGGTCGGGAATCAAGGACACTAAAGGAGTGACCGGATTCCCAAATGCGCGTAAAGACCAGCGGGAGCACTCGACGGAGCTGCCTCGCTCGGACCAGACGCGCCTGACAGGATCTCACCATGCACAGAGAGCACAGCGGGAGAAACTGCAAGGGGGAGAATGCTCTCAGGCAAGAGCCTGCTGCGCAGGGAATATGAAACAATACCAAGGCAATAATGCTAATAAAGTGCACAGGAAACCGTTATGAAAACAGCAACAACGTCAGATTAAGCCAAAAATGTAAGGAATGCACTTAACTGACGAGCAGTGAAGAAAGAGGAAGCGGAAGGGACGTCACGATATTATATACGATGGACTGTGATATGATTGGACTATAGTTGCCTTGGAGACTACCCCCCTAATGGTTCATGGGTTGTGTAGTCTTTTGTTTAATGATTGTTGTGTTACATTTTCTTTGAACTGCTATGCAAATAAAGTGAGGAAAGATATGCATAATCCTCGCCTCCATCCTGCCATAGAATTCATTAAACTTTATTCGATCTGATTTAGAAACATAGATCATAAAAACAGTAAATCCTCTTTCCTAATACAATACAGTGAGAATTAAGTAAAACCAGTAGGTAAAAACAGGTGTTACAAAGCCCGGTTCAGAGCAACTTCAGGTTAACAGAATTGTAAAGTTCAATTTTGCGCAAGATCAATCTCATATACTTCGTGAAAAATACGCAATAAGGGGTCCAAGTAAGATGTAATGCTCCAATACCTGACCAGTGTGCACTATATAAAACTGCAGAAAAACTAAAAATAAAAAGTGTTTTGCACACTGTCATTGGGCTATATGTGGGCTACATCTGGGTGATATTTGTGCTACATTTGGGCTCTTTTTTCTCTGGTGGCCATCTTGGGAGACTTATTTGTTATGAAGTTTCCTAATTTCCTCATTTACTGCAGTCTCCTCAGTAGGAAATGCTTTCAGTTTTTTGCTTTGATTCCATCAAGAAGGCATTCAGATGTGTCACACATTTGCCATAAATTCAGAATGTTAGCACTCTAGTTGTTCATTAGATCCCTGTAGTAAAGCTACTGCTCACCGGGGAGTTAACTGGAAGTCTACTGCTGGTATTGAAAGTGATTGTTTCAGTCTGCATCTCAGAATATTCAAATGAAATAGAAGAGGATTTTAGATCTCACTTAAAACCTGCCCTAAATTTTCTTTCTGCAGCACTAACCATAATTTCTATGGCAAAATGAACCCCCTCATTTTGTTCCTTTTTTAAATTAAATGTTTTAAGTGTTACCAGTCTATTCCAATCAAGATGGCTTCAAGTGTGCCATAATTGTGCCATAAGTAAGACTGTTAGCTCCCTAGTTGTTCTTTAGAACACTCTGGGAAGCTGCTGTAGCACAAAAAGGCATCAACTGACAGGTTGCTCCTGTTAAAATGTAACAGGAAGATATTTGAGATCTCACTTAAAACATGTCCTAATTTCTCTTCCTACAGCACTAACCATAATTTCTATGGCAAAATGAACCCCCTCATTTTGTTCCTTTTTAAATTAAATGTTTTAAGTGTTACCAGTTTATTCCAATCAAGATGGCTTCAGATGTGCCATAATGTTGTCATAAGTAAGACTGTTAGCTCTCTAGTTGTTCTTTAGAACACTCTGGGAAGCTGCAGTAGAACACAAAGACATTAACTGACAGGCTGCTCCTGTTGAAATATAACAGGAAGATATTTGAGATCACACTTGAAACATGTCCTAATTTTTCTTTCTACAGCACTAACCATAATTTCTATGACAAAATGAACCCCATCATTTTGTTCCTGTTTATATTAAATGTTTTAGGTGTTACCAGCTTATTCCAATCAAGATGGCTTTAGGTGGGCCATACTTTTGTCATAAGTAAGACTGTTAGCACTCTAGTTGTTCTTTAGAACACACTGGGAAGCTGCAATAGAACACAAAGGCATCAACTGGCAGGCTGCTCCTGTTGAAATATAACAGGAAGATATTTGAGATCACACTTGAAACATGTCCTAATTTTTCTTTCTACAGCCCTAACCATAGTTTCTATGACAAAATGAACCCCATCATTTTGTTCCTGTTTAAATTAAATGTTTTAAGTGTTGCCAGTTTATTCCAATCAAGATGGCTTTAGGTGTGCCATACATTTGTCATAAGTAAAGCTGTTAGTGCTCTAGTTGTTCTTAAGAACACTCTGGGAAGCTGCAGTAGAACACAAAGGAATCAACTGACAATCTCTGCCCTTGTTGGATTTACTGAGAATGACAGACTTCATTCTCACATGACTGAGAAAGATAATGTGAATTTACAGAAAATATGCTCTCAGATTAGCTTCAGTTTTCTCTCAAACATGATTCATGATATCCCAGCAGAAGGTTTTTCACAGGGTAAAATCACCTTAGAACACACCACAATTCCTGAAATTAGTATGGTACCATCAACAAATGAATTCTAATGTAACTAAAGTCTGTTATCACCCTTTATAGTTCTCCTTTTGGTAATCCTCAAATTCTTTGATTCACTACAATGCATTTCAATGGGGTACTATCATGTATATTGGCCCCAAGATGGCTGCCAGCAATTCCTGGATGAAGTGCTGACAACCAATCAGATCTCACAATGAGATGTGTCGTTAGGCTCGGCCCAGATATTGAAACTTTTTATTTTTCTAATTTCTCATGAACTACTGAATGGATTTACACCATTTAACAAAAAGGGATCTTTCTGAACCAAGGGCTACCTTTTCACCAAATTTGGTGTAATTCCGTTAAGCAGTTCGGGCTGTAGCCGTGTCTAAAGTTTCCTATAGGAATTAACATGGAGAAAACATGTTTTGGGACCCCCCCTTTTTTCCTGACCCCGCTTGCCAAATCACCCCAAAACTTTTAAGATAGGAGCTGACCAGAGCGCCCCACGAGTTTTGAAAATTTCGCGACGATTCGTCAACCGACACCAAAGTTATTGGGAAAAGAATGTTCCGATTTTCCTATGGATAATAGGTCCTAACTATAACTACCTACTGGCGACCGCCAGTAGGTAATATATCCTATCAGGATCCAATTTGATTCCAGAGCATGCCCTGGAAATTTGAGCTTCTCTTTTCTCCGTGTCGCTCTTAGTACGAGAGGGGGTCCGTGTGCAGCCAGGATAAGCTGTCCCAGCTTGTATATTAGAGCACTCTGTTTATTTTACTCCTTTCTCTCACAAATGGGCACGGACCACAGAATCAGTGCAGATAATCTGTTTATTTGTGTACAGCCATTACGCCTTCCGGCCCTCGCGGGCCTTGATCACATGACAGCAGCATCAATTCGACCATTTTAAAGTGACTGTTGCAAAGTGAAAAAAAAGCAGCCATAGACATAGAATAAACAGTTGACATTATTTTCTTTTCTCATTTTATGTTATTTTTTTATTTTATTTTTTATTTTGTTGTTTGCCAATCATATTTTTACAATTCATTACATAAATGGTGTAGTTTGATCACCTATTGTTGTTTAAATCCACAGTTCAAAATTTCCATTATTTAGAACTTGTGTAAACCACTTCTCCCTACCAATACCATATCTATAAAAGTATATATGGTGTGTGAATTAGGGATAGGGCTATCCTGTGAATAAAATGAATTCTGTAAAGTCTGGGTAGCCATATATAATAATGTTATTTATCCCTTCTTTGCTGTTAGTGGTATCGATCACAACATTAATTCCGTGTGATTGATTTTAAATGCCGCTATAATATTGTTATTTTCCTATGTAAACATTAAGACCGCTTAAAGTGCAAGTGCTAAAAATTTACTACAAAGTGCATGTGCTTTGTCACCCCTTAACAATATTATAAAGTGCTCAAGTGCTGAGATTTGGTTGTTCTTGATATACATAAATATGTTTTTCTTCTCTGAATGGGTTTTCACAGCTACATAATCATTGGTTCAGATCACAATACATGTATAAATACATAGTTGCCTTCATTATTCATCCATTTGGACATTTACATTACAATGTATCAAATCAATCATCTTCATGATATCGAGTATGTGGGTTACTCTTACCTCCCATCTTTTCTCAATACTTGGACAACCCATTCGATTTATCGGTGCCCATACAAGCCGCACAATTGTTAATGTTATTGTAATTAATACTGATTTTGAAATATTGATTTTATTCAATGATGTTGTTTTTAGAGGCAAGTGTAAAGATCTTCTGTTGTATTGAGACCACCTGGGTGTTTGAAATCTAACTCTAAAATGTAGTGTGTTTCCAATTTACGTGGAGTGTTCTCTCTATTACCCCCTCTCTTACTTCGTGGTACAGCATCAATGAGGTAATATTTAAGGTATTCTACCTTTGAGTTGTGGTTGTCTTTAAAATGACGTGCCACGGGGTATGTGGGGTCTTCGTTAGTGATTGCCCTCATGTACTTGAGTATTCTATTGTGGGCTTGTAGCTTAGTGCTACCTATATATTGTTAGCCACAGGGACACTCCAACACATAACTAACGTGGTCCGTTTTGCATGTCAGTATTTTGGTGATTTTGCGTTCCTTGTTGCCAAAGGGGGGTCATGAAAGATGTTTTGTTTAAGCCATGTTGGCAGGGTTTACAAGTTTTACACTTGTAAATGCCATTTCGTTGCTTCAGCCAGCTAGTTCCCGCCACCCTCTCTGGACTAGTTGTGGCAAGATTGTTTCTCATAGAGGGTCCCCTAATGTAAGTGATTGCTACATTTTTCCCGTCAAATTGATTAAAAGTGTATTGACCAAAATGTCAGCTGACGCGCTGCGGGACCGGGAGGCAGCGGCAATGGAAATGTTCAGCCATGCGCCCTCATCAGTCATACCGAGGCATAGAAGTAATGCAACACAAAGCGGAAGCACAAATAATGTTAAAGATACAATGAGAATATTAGAAAAACTTATGAGGCAAGAACAAGGAAAATGGTGGGAGTTCAGATCCCTGCAGCGTTACCTAGATGTAGGGAGAATCCCGAAGAGGCTTAAATTATTAATTGCACCAAGTTACAAGAACCCAAATCCGAACATGATGAAGGAATGGGCTGAGTGTAACCTGGAATCATCATGCTAGAGTGCCCCTGCGGTCTTCGATACGTAAGGAGCACAAAACTATCCCTCAAAACTCGGATGGTACAACATATGCGGGCAATAAATAAAAGGGATTGTAATTATCCAGTGGCGAGACATTTTGAGGAACAACACGAAAGTGATAGCAAGCTGCTTACATTCTGGGGCATTGATAGGATTCTGCCACACCCCAGGGAAGGAGACCATGAAAAAGCCTTGAGAATATCCGAGTCCAGGTACATCATTGAATTAAACACTAAGGCACCGAATGGATTAAATTCGGGTGAAGAGCTGGCCACACATATAGGATGCAGATAGAGGCCCTACATGTTTTAAACATTATCAGCCTGGAAGTTAATGTATGATAAGAACCACTGTGCCATTGTGTTTCTTTTTTTAGAAAGATCTCACATGTTTTAACAAGCAGGGGGTAGGGAAGGAGCGCGTATTAAGAAATTGTAGGGGAAAATATAGTGGGGTACATTCCTGTGATCCGCTTCCCCACTTATCGGGCATACTGAGATAATTGAACAGGTCCCGTAATTCTATAATGCCACTTCCAACACATTATTAGTATAACCTCCTTTTTCTTTGTGCACTTCTCTTTTTTCCTTTTAGAATATATTGATATCATCTTCTTTTCACTACACTTTTTTGACCACTGACACTGATGTACCTCTTCCCACACTCCGATTATAAAAGAGGTGCATTTACTAGGCAATAGATGCATTTGTGTCACATTGAATTAAAATGATGTTTTTGTGGAGATGTTTAGAAGAAGGGTACATTCTTTTTATTTTTTTTATTTTTTATTTTTTTTATTTAAGTTGTCTGATCAGCAATATAATATACACTTACATAGGCATTTTCATTTACAAACGGCATATAACATAGCAGTAGTAAGCTGTGAAGCTACAGGAGTGACACTTTCCATTTTAGATGGGCATATCTAACATTAAACATCTTTTTATATCATAGTTCCACATTACAAACTTTAGTGTCCAAGGACTACAGCAACGCAAGCAATTTTTTGCTCTATCGCACTTGACACATGGCACAGAGACACGAGACCCTCCCAACCTCACCTTAATTTCGAAAAAGAGAGAAAGGATATCCCCTCCTGAACATCGTCTGTTTGTATTTTGTCGATCTTACACATATATTACCCATCCACCTGTAGCCTCTGTAGGTATTGCCTCAGTGGCTCCCAGAAATCACGAGGCCTGGAGGAGAGCGGCAGTTCTTCTGCATACGTGTCCATAGTTTCTCTGCAATATGTCATGTCAGTGAGCCAGTCTTTGAATCTAGAAGGACGTTTGCTTCCCCATCTGATAGCTACTCGCCTCTTCGCTAGTAACAGTGCCACAGCTAGAAACGTCCTCCTTTTTGTCAGATTTAATCTGTATATCCCCAGTAAGCACACTGAAGGCACGTTTGGCACTTATCCCGCCAGCATTTTGTTTATTGCTCCCATAATATCATGCCAATATTTGTTTATCTGTGGACATGCCCATGCTAGATGTAGAAAGTCGCACTTGAGGCGTTGCATCTCTGGCATCGGTCGTGTGTTCTAAGGCCATATCTATGGCGTTGGGATGGGGTGTAATAGAATTGATGGAGGAATTTAAAATGTATTATCCGTAAGTTACAGTTGGATGTCAGTAATTGTAGTTGCGTGCAGCTATATTGCCAGTCCCGCTCCTCTATTTTACCACCTAGCAGTGTTTCCCATCTAGCTAGTGATCTATTTGTCCCTTCGCTTTGCTCCAACTGCAACTTCTGATATAAGCAAGTGACTAACTTCTGGTGCGTTTTCGCTATGAGCATGGTCTGTAGGGCTTGTAACGTTGGTGATTCCTACGGGTAGGTGGTATATAATTCCCTGACCGCTGCTTGCAGCCGTAGGTAGGCAAACGTCTTCATTGGCGTGTTATGTGTGCTGAGTGCCGGGTCATATCTTTGAATGAATTTGCCATGTGGGAAAACATCATTCATAGTGGATAGTTTCATATCTGCTAGTAATTTCATCATACCCTGCTCCTGTGTCACTGAGAGTTTTGGATGATTAGCAATTGGGAGCGCTGGGGCATATATAGGTAGTTTGTTGGCTCGTTGTGCTAACGTATGCCACGCATGTGAGGTGCAGCTTACAGGCCCTGTCCTGTCTCTATGTATGTATGACCTCGGGTTTGATACATACGTCATCAGTGGAGCCGGATGTGCACTGTCTGTTTCCACTGCGACATGTGAAATGTACGCATGTGGTTTAGTCCAGTAGTGAGCATGCTGCGCCTGAGCACAATAAAAATATAGCTGTAAGTCTGGCGCTCCAAAACCGCCCATGTGATACGGCTTTGTCAGTAGGGTCCAGCTAATCCTGGGCTGTTTTCCCACCCATGTCAGCTTCTGCAACATGGACCGCAGCTCTGCAAAGTAAGCTTGTGTCAACCAGATTGGGATATTATTAAATAGGTATAGGAAACGTGGCAGCACAATCATCTTTTGTAACGCAATTCTATCTGCCATCGTCAATGGCATCCGTATCCATTTAGTTATTTGTTCATCTAGTCTAGTCATTGCCCTACCGTAGTTTTCCCTAATGACCAGGTCAGGGTCTCTATGTATCCATATCCCTAAATATTTCACTGGGTCCGTCTGCCATTTCAGGGGGTAATCTAGCTCTGGTGGTGTCGTGGCTGGCGTTAGTGGTATAACCAATGATTTATCCCAGTTAATTCTCAACCCAGGGTATCTTTCAAAACGGATATATTCTCTAATAAGATTATTCAAATGTTTATTAGGGTGTCGCGTAAATAGCACCATGTCGTCAGCATATAAGGATATGTTGAGGGGGCGTAGGCTAAACTGTAGGGCAGCTTCCTTGTGACACTGACGTATTCTGCAGGCGAGAGGTTCCAGGATCAAAGTGAACAAGATCGGTGACAGTGGGCAGCCCTGTCTTGTCCCTCTTTTTACTTTGAATGGGTCAGATACTTGTCCATTCATTTTTATCCTAGCTGTGGGAGCATTATAAAAAATCTCTATCCATCTGATAAACCGTTCCGGTAACCCCATCCTACGCAATACTGCAAACATAAATGGCCACTCTACTGAATCAAAAGCCTTTGCAGCATCCAACAGTGCCGCCGCTGCCGGTAAATCTGGATCCAAGTTATGGTACAAGGCAAATATAGTGCGTATATTTTGGGTTGTGGACCTGGTGGGTACAAATCCCGCTTGGTCAGGTAGTACCAGCTTCTCCTGTAGGAGCTGTATTCTGGTTGCTATAACTTTGGCCAGGATCTTTACATCTATGTTTATCAGTGACAGAGGCCAATAGGATTCGCATCATGTTGTATCTTTATCTGGCTTGGGGATCGTCACTAAGAGTGCTTCCCTCAGAGACATGGGTAGCATACCTTTCTCATATGCTTCCTCATACATTTCTGCTAAGTGTGGTATTAATAGATCTTTGTACATTTTATTAAACTCTACTGGGAGGCCATCTAGCCCAGGAGCTTTGCCATTCGGCAACGAGTTTATTGTGTCCGTGAATTCATCCTTGGTGATGTGGTGGCTAAAAAACTTACGGTGTGCATCTGAGAGCCATACAAGAGCTACGTCCTGAAGATAGTGATTGATTTCTTCTACTGTGGTGCTTGTCTGTTGGTTATAAAGCTGTGAGTAGAAATTTCTGAAACAGTTTGATATTGACGTAGTGTCATACTGCATTTGATCTGTGTCATCCCTGATCTGTGTTATGTAAGCTGCCGCGTATGAGGGTCTTATCTTACCCGCCAATGCCCTTCCCGGTCTGCCACCCTCCCCATAGTTTTGCGCTGTATATCGCTGTGATTTATATTTTATCTCGTCCACGGCATATTTCTGGTACTCGTCCATTTTCCCCCTGATTTGAGCCAGCAGGGCTGAATTATGAGTCTGTGTGGGCTCCTCTTCCAACGTACTTGTGTCCTTTGCTATTATGTGTAGCTGCTGCTGGATATCTTTTAGGATCCCAGCTTGCTTGTTAATGCAATGGCCTCTAATTGTTACCTTAAAAGCTTCCCATAGTGTCCCCGCACTTCCCACCGATCCAGCATTGATCTCAAAATAGTCAACAATTGCCTGTCGCAGCTTGGTGTGGAAAACTTGATCCAATAGTGCACTGCCCTGTAATCGCCATGTGAAATGTCTGGGTATGTGTGTGGGGATATCCATCAGTATAATAACCGGGGAGTGGTCCGAGAGTGTCTTGGGCAGGTGTTCAACCTCCCACGTCCATGTACATGCTTCTGCCGTAAGCAACCAGTAATCTATTCTGGACCATGTGTTGTGTGTCGTAGATGTTCATGTGCCCTCTCTGCTATCTCTATGTCTCAGCCTCCACACATCTGCCATTCCCCATGTGGCCATACCTTCCCGTAACATTTTTGCTGCTTTTTGCCGTAACGTTCAATACCCGTCAATCTGTCAAGTGCTGAACCTAGACAGGTATTGAAGTCCCCCCCCCCCATATTATTGGCGCGCCTGGGAAGTCTCTGAGTTTGGCCCATAGTTCCGCATAGAACCCAGGATCATCTGTATTTGGGCCATAAGAAGTGATGATTGTTAGGACAGTGCCTCCAAAATTACCCTGCACCATAACATACCGGCCTTGGTCATCGTTCAGCACTTTGATCAGTTGAAAAGGGGTGCCCCGTCTAATTAACAGTAATACCACCCTTGCATACGTGGAATATGAAGATGCCATGCAATACCCAGCCCATCTGGCGCCCACTCTCACCTCAGTTGCCGAGGTAAGGTGTGTTTCTTGGAGACACGCCACATCTACTCCGTGTCTAGCAATATATGCAAACACTTTGAGTATTTTCTGTGGGTTCTGCAAGCCCCTTACATTCCAGGTCAGTAGCTTCAATTTCCGGGTTTGTTTTCTAGTATCAGCCATTCGTAATTACCCTGAACTGAGAGTGTTTGGTTTTGCGCGTGCCATATGCGTGTGTCTTTTGATAAATATATCTCGCTTCCAAATCTTCCGCCTTAGCTGATACCACCGCCATCTGCTTATCCAGTTTCGACTGCTTCGCCTCAGTCTGTATCCGGGCATCCTCAGCGTCGGAAATTCTTCGTTCAGCCTCGTCTAGGCGTTCGGTATGCTTGTCCATGCGCTCTGACATTCTGTTGACTCGGTACGTTAGAGAGTCAATCTTCCCATCGATATTGGAGAGTGCAGCTTGTATAGTGGTGAACATGACTTGCACTTCGACATTAGTGACGTCGCTGGAGGTTCCCGTCCCCGCCTGCTGTTGCGGCTGTTCCTCCGGTCCACTCACCGCCTGTTTTTTAGTGTTCTCAAATGTTATTTTTGGCTGGCTCCTGTCCGTTTTACCCATAGCGACAGTGGTCTCCCTGACCCTCGTTCTTATTGTCTCAAGAGTAGTCAGTGTCTAGTGGGGATACGTGTAGCTTTCGCCGGTTGGAGTGTTAGCGCTTGGTGTCCCTCTCTCACAGGGCGGCCACTGGGGTTTTACCAGCCACGTGCTTCCAGGAGTGCCCTCCCATCCACTCCCAGCTCACTGATGCCTATGTCTGATCTTGGTCCGGCGGCTGGAGATGGATCACCGCAGTGCGCACTCCTTGGGGTTCTTTAGATTATACTCGCTGGGGGGTTATGGTTATGAGCTCTTTGTTTTTGTTTTTTTCCGGGGGGGGGGGTCCCGGGCCCTTCTATTAGGTAGCTCGGTTTGGGCTAGTGGCGATAATATTTTATGCGCAATGCCCGAGACTACGCTGGGCTCTTCTTATGGTGAATATTTAGTTTCGCCTTGCATCTGTCCTTGCTGTGTATGTATTACGCATTCGTTTCGTTTTTTTTTGTTTTTTTTTTGGGTTTGTTCCCTTCGCAATTATTGTCCCCCGGACTCTCTTGTTGGGGTTTTCTTTTTCGGAGCCTCCTGCCTCTTATTGCCCCCTTGTAGCTTATATATCCGCTGAGTCAGTATGCTTCATCCAGCATCTTTCCCTCTACTCTTCTCTGGGTATTGCAGGTGCCCTCGGTCCCAGTGCCGCCAGCGCTGTACTCCATATGCAGCACCGCTCCCCCCACTCCCGCTCCAGCTACCGCAACTGCGTGTGTTCGCCTCTCGGAGCTAAACTCCGTTGTGTCCGCCTCCCATTCGTCCGACGTGCAGGGGTTGGCGGTCGCGGCGCTGGAGCCGGTGGGAACAAAGCCAGTCTCTGCAGGATACCTCTCGGAAGCAAGCGAGCGGGAGGTCCGTATCCCCAGTTGGCCCCAGTAATTCACTGCGTCACTCCCGTCAGCAGCTACGAGTTCGCCTCACCAATCACTTCTGCAGCTATTCCGGTCCCGTTATCGCACACAGTAAGCGCTGTTTTCATTACCCCACACAGCAGTGGCTCATCGGTCCAATTGCGGACTTCTTTTCCCCGGGGGATCCGACTCACCGGGGCTTCCGCTTCTTCCGGGCCGTCTGACGTGCTTTGCGTCCCGGCTTTCGCCTCAGGTTACCTCCACGGCTTCGGTTTCACTTTTTTGGCGGCTGGGCCCAGGCTTCTCGATCTGCGATTTCTGCGGTCAGGGAGCTCTATTTTATCATTTCTCAGCCAGATCAGGTATGTAATAGCTCACTTTAGGCATACTCGTCGCTCCATGTCAAACCAGCTTAGATGTGTAGGATTTTGGACAGATTTTTCCGGGCTTTAGCGAGGAGCTCGCCTAAGATGCGGCCATCTCGTTGCTTGGCTAGCTCCGCCCCCCAGAAGAAGGGTACATTACCCATGAAATAATTTTAATTGTATTTGGTGATTCTGTATGATTATGCATTACCATGAATTGAATTGCATCGATGTGCATTTAAATGAATTAACATACCTTATAATTTGAACTGAGGGTACATTACCTATTTATTACGGTTCTTTGATTCCTTGGAAATGAGATAGTGGAATCGTGTGATGCATTAGGGTACATTACCCATGTGTGTCTATGTATTTTGAAGCAATGCAACTTTATTAACATGATCTTGCATAGGTATCACATTAGAAACAGGACCGTGCAATCAGAGTCTCACCATGTGGCACGATTGTGTGTGGAATTCGCCAATGCTTCCTTAAATTAGTTAGGAGTTATTTTTCCACACTATATATTAGCAATAGATTTGTGGCATGTTGAATAGCAGCTACCCTTATAAGCGACATGCACAATGGCCGTATAAATGACGGTTAACGCTAAAGATTATTGTAAGACCGAATGACGGGTGAAAGTTTTATATGTGCATTATTTGCTTTCCAAGTCACTGCATAATTCCCCATATTTATGGATACAGATTTTTATGTAAAACTTTATTGAACTTCAGATAGTGCAATGTAACTTATGATGGGGAACGGCAAGTATGTTTTCTGTTTCTATGCACCTCGACCTCTATTTTTACGGAGAGTTGGGCACAGGTCACCAAACTTCAAAAAGGCATCGCCGAAACGCGTTGTTGTGGGCACAATAAAGTATAATTGTGCTATCCTCTGGTGTGTCGCCTGTTATCTTTTCGGAGTCCCGAAAGCGTAAATTATTTTGGAAATATATATATATATGTGTGTGTGTGTATGTAGCAAAGCATTGATTTCCAATGTGAATGTCCATACAATCTTTTAGAAAGCAAAACCGAAGAAATGGCTGAACAGAATTACACCAAATTAGGCAAAAACTTAGAATGTTACTCAGAAAGTGTGTTTTTTGTTACCTGGTGTTAATCAAACAAACATTTGGTTTTGAAGAGGTGATTGTGGTGGTCATTATGTGGTTTAAAAGATAGCAGTATCTTGACTGCTGATGTCCAGATATACTCTGACTGACCAGTTTACAGTAGGCGAGTCAATCCTGATTGGCTGGCCACAGCCTTACCAATATATTATGGCAGTCATTACAGTGCTGAGGGACTAGGTCCCTGCATACTGAAAAGATGAACACCCCCCCCCCACTGACTGGTCACAACATGGACAATATGATTTTGTTTATTGTAGTGGATGCCAGGTTTTGAGAGTTACAAAAAGGAAAGGAGAACATATAAAGGGGAATAACAGATTGTAGTCCCAATATAAATATTTGTCGCTAGTACCTTACTAATTGTAAGAATTGGGATATATTCCAAGGTGATTTTACCTGTGAAAAATGGTGACCCTGTGCTGTGATTTGATGAACCATGTTTGAAAGAAAAATGTTTTTTTCTCATGACTTTCTCCTAGAGGTTATTGAAGGTGTTCTTTCTACAAGCTAAAATGAGAACAAATTTTCATGTTCACACTATCTTCCTCAGCCATGTGAGTATAAAGTCTAATATTCTGAGTTAAAAATGTACTTCCAACAGCAGCATAAACCCTGTCAGTTGATTGCCCAGTGTTCTACAGCAGCTTCCCACATTGTTTTAATGAGCAACTAGAGAACTAATGTACATGAATTTCTACTAATTAAAAATACTGCCTAATCAAGATTCGCTTCAGTTAGCATAACTAGGCCTCATTTAGCTTTTTATTGACTGCTATTCACATTTGCAGAATAATAGTGCAGATTTATTTTATGAGAGCAAGTCTTTCTGTCTTTCTGGATGCTTGTGTGCTTTTTTTTTTTTTTAGGAAAATCATTGAAAATAAACCTGTCAGGTAATGTTTGTGCCTTATCGTGGAAGCAATGCAAAGGATGTTTCTATGTTTTTGCAAATTTCCATGGTTTGCTGCTGAAGTTCTATGTATGTCATTCATAAGCTGAACAACCCATTGTATGTCTGTATTACATACATTGTTAGTTTACTACCTTATATAGTCACTCAGAGTTTAACCATTAATGTGCATTAGAAATTAGGGGGCTTATTTCTAAACCCCTTGCACCGCCGGTTCATCACTTTTCTCCCATGTTAAAAGTGAGACAACGGAGGCGCAAGGGGGTTGTAAATAAGCCCATTGGTGTCTCTAAAAGTATCTTGTTTACCTGAATATTGATTGGTTACACGGTTGCAACATTGAAGGTGATAACAAGCCTTACGATGTCAAGGGTGTGGGTTCTGTAGCCTCAAACCTTATAAAAACTCTATAATTTCAGAGATGCACCAGTTCTTCTGGGTTTCCTTATAAAGCAGACTGTCATTGATTTAATACTTAAGACTTTCCTTGGCTTTCTAAATGAACTGGCTCTATGTCAGTCTGTCATGGAATTTCTTCAGAGCCAGACCTTATGTTAATCCTCTTGCAGAATATTGTTTTGACTATTTTGTTCATGCTAATTCCAATTTGATGAACTAATTAATTTTTGCTTCCTCTAATGATTATATTTTTTAATAAACCCTAAATGTTTTAACCTGGAATCTTTGTCTTATTCAGGTTTGTTCATTTGCCATGGACTTGGTCATATAAGGTCCTACGAAGGCTTAGGCAGTCGTTTTTCCACATTTGTTTACTCACCCTACCCATTTTCTCAGTCGCTTAAAAGTTCCCTCATTTTGTAAGCAAATAGGTATTTATATATATATATGTGTGTGTGTATATGTAAATATATATATTACCCAGTGACAGTTGCCACTGGTTAGTGATAGTTAGGATCTTGTTTTCATAAGAAATCCCTTTTTAGGTCTCGGCTAGCAAAGACTGCGCTTGCGCAGTCTCGCTTGCGAGATTTAACATTTTCTAGTAGTGGGGCTTGAACCCGTCCCTCTTCTCCATTGGCTGGCCTCTTAAATGCTGGTCAGCCATTGGAGAAGAGCTTTGTCTGCCGAAACAAGCCCCGTCTTCTTTGGATTCGGGGGTGTGTTTTTTCGCTTCTTTCTCTTTTTTAAGCCCCGCCCCTTTTACACTGGTGGGCGTGTTTCTTTTTTTTTTTTTTACAGGGACGTTCTCGTGTTCATTAGGTCTCGGCTACCGAAGGCTGCGCTTCTTGATCCTTCGGGTCGAGTTCACGCTATATAAATATGCACGAAAGAGTGAGACTTGTGCCCTTTGAGTGGCCCCGTGCTCGAGTATGTGAGGCATACGCATAATGACAACTGTGCCGGGACATCTTAAGGATTTTGGGGGCCTTGGGCCGATAGTTTTTAGGGGCCCCCGTTCAGAACAGGTTTGAAATTGTGATCCAGGTTCAGCTTTTTCATGCCCTCTTAGGCCACGTCACTTACATCTCATGTTCATGGACAGTGGTGAGTGTTTTCAATATTGTAGCACAGCAGCAGCTCACTTACATTACTGCAAATAATCTCCGTGACACCCGCCCACTGCTCATATATGAAGTCCTCTTTTGATCTAAATGAAACTTTAATTATGGATGTTGCATGAACCCTTTAGCATAACATAACACAGGATAACATAACATAGTTAGGTGTAGACAGCTAAAATTAAGCCCTTTTGGGCTTAAAAAGATCGGGAGTCTCCTGCCTGAATTGGGTCTGTTAGCATGTAGGGTTGTACTGCCAATGGCTCTCCTTTCTGCCCTTAATGGTCCGTTGTGTTGCCACAGCTTCTCTTGCCTGTCCTACATGGTTTGGTTTGCAGCCCCTGCCCCCCTTTTCACTGCCCTTCATGGTCTATTGTTCTGCTGTAGTCTCCTACAATCACATTACATATTGAGGGGATGCCAAGGCTTAATGAGTGGAATGTAGTGGGGAAAACCTAGAGTGTAGAACCTTGGTTGAGTATGGAATGTAAATGATTCAGTTTGCCTCCTGCGTTGAGGTGGCTGGGACGTTTCTTGTATCTCTGAATTTAAAAAAACGGTTTGGATCTACTTCCCATGTGGGCAGCCCTTATTTACCACATTTGGTGATGATTGGAACCCTGCGATTTAAACACTTTAGTAGCAGCATGACCAGGGCGCTGTCTATAGATCCAAGGATATTCGTGTTACTACTACTTTAAGGTGATCTGGCAACTGAGTGGAATTGTGGCAAGAAGTATCATTTGCAGCAAGAGAAATGTCCCACAATCACTTTTGAGTCACTGTGTTATTTACATCTACAAAGTGCTGCATCATACTCCATGACGCAGCCAGCAACAGTTGGGCCGAGCAACGAGATTTTTGTTTAAACCTGCAGTGCGCTGTGCGTGAGACTTTCACGGGGTGTCTAAGCCACTGTATGTGTACTGTACCTGTGTCAGCCTTCCAGTATGTGAACCCCCGCTTGAAAATAGTTTTCTCTCAAACATGATTCATGAAATCCTAGGAGAGGGTCGGTATTCTTCACAGGGTAAAATCACCTTAGAACACATCACATCACAATTCATAAAATTAGCATGATACCACCAACAAATGATTCATTTTGTAACTAAAATCTGTTATCATTCTTTAAACATTTTCCTTTTGGGACCCTCAAAACCGACCATTCACTACAATGCATTTCAACTGGGACCTTGTCCCAGAGTCATGTAAGTGATGCCACAGCATGTTGTCCATGTTGCGACCAGCAGAGCAATTAAGGGGTGGTCCGATATGCCCTTTGGGGTCTGGGTGTGCTCCCCCTGCCCATTACACATTTTTTAGATGTATTTTCAGGACTCAGGCACAAAGTCCCTGAGTCTTGTAAAACAATTTGTTCAGGTTGTCACCACCCAATCGAGATTGACTAGTCTCCTTTAAATTGGCCAATCAGAGCATATCTGAATGTTCAACTATGTTTTAACCTTAATTTGAAAAAACTGCCAACCAAGATCTAGCTTCCTGCCAAATTTGGTGTAATTCTGTTCAGCAGATTTTGTTGTAGTCTGGTCCAAAAAAGTCTACAGAAAGGTCATAGGAATTTTGCAATTTGGCACCCCCCTTTTATCTCGGCCCGCTTGACAGATCAACTTGAAACTATCAATGCATGTTTTACATGACCTGACCCTATGAAGGTGGTGGTCCCTAGGGATGAAATGGGCCCAGGAGAGGAGTCCGTGTGGTCCCCCTCCCCTGTAAAAGATAGGCCTTGCCCAGGGAGGTGGCCATCCCCGGTGCAGTAAATGGCCTATGGAGGGGGGTAGCATGGCCCCTCCCACTTAATAAACATTGATCTGCCCGGAGAGGCCCCCGGGTCAAAATCAGCCACACGTGCCCCCTTCCCTAATATGGTTATTACAGTTTGCCCTCTGGCCTGCCCAAGGTTTAAACTTGCACGAGAGACCTTTCTATTACAAAAATATTGCAAAGATTCGCAGATCCGCTGTGATTTTCTCCAAGAAAAGGTTACAGGAAATGCTTATGGATCCCAACAGGGGCCGACAAGGACCTCACCACCAGGCCTAGGGGGGTCAGAGTATTCCTACCCTGACCACTTCTGTTTATTATCTAACTTTTTTCTAGGGACTTGGATGAGTCTGAGCCCTGCGATGGCTGCCAACACTTCCTGGTTGAAGCCAAATAAGATCTCAGCATGAGATCTGTCAAATCTGCAGTGGGTCCGCATCCCTCGATATCTATTTTTCTTTTTTCTTAAATAACTCTAAAACTACTGAAGTTATTTACACCAAATTACAAAAAGGACTCTTTCTGAACCTAGAACTAGTTTTCTGCCAAATTTGCTGTAATTCAGTTCCGCGGTTCGGGCTGTAGTCAAATTCAAAACCCCTATGGGAAATTGCATGGGTAAAATGCATTCTGGGACCCCCTTTTTTCTTGGCCTCCGCATGACAAAGCACCCTGAAAATTTCCACACAGCAGCTGAAGTGAGGAATACTCTAGTTTTGAAAAATTCATCAAACAGCGCCAAAGTTATTAGCAAAATAAAAAAATAAAATTATATGGAAACTAGGTCCTAACTTTAGCTACCTATTGGTGACGTGTATATATATATATATATATATATCTATATATATATATATATATATATATATATATATATATACCGGCGTGAGGCCGAATCCATGGCCTTAATTAATGTTGCAACCAAAGATACGCCGCACTCAGGATTCTTTATTAGGGTTTATTTTAAACAAACAGACCCAGTCTGTTAGTCAAAAAAAATATATATATATAGAAACATGGCGGATAGACTCCGCCATGAAAAGCGGTGCCTGACGAGTGCTCTTGACGGATGGCTGTGCATCGTAAATGCTGAATGCTGAGCGCGGCACTGAAAGTAGAAAATGGCATATAGAACATTGAACTGGAATAATTGCAAGGAGATAGTGCTTTTTTATTCTCGAAGCATATGAGCAGTTAGACAGGAGAAGGCATATAATCTACCTTTAATGCTACGACGGGACACCCAGCATTTACTCGTCTTCGGAAACACCCGGAGCTGCGTACACCGCCGGCATGCTTTGTGATGCTCGGTGCTCTACTGGCCTGGTCTATCGCTCACTTTCCCTCAGACCGACAGTCTATGGATCCTCCTAAAGCAAATATGCAGCGGGTCGGATGCTCAATCCGAAACTCTGCAGCGGCTCCTGTTGCTAATCTTGCTACAGAACAGATTGATGGTGTATTGAGGAAAGGGGCTCCACGAGTGGGAAGGCCAGTGATGAAACTGCTCTGTTCTGGGAAAGCTACAGATCTGCTTGCTGCCGCTTCTGAAACCGCCATGGCAGAGATGGTCATGGAGGCGGTACAACGCGAGATTGTGGGCTTACCTGAGGCAACGCCCGTAGCCGAGAGGGGAGCAGAGTCGGAAGCAGAACTAGGTAACGTCTTGGAAAAAGCTGCTGAGCCACAACCCGATAGCGGATTTGCTGCTGAATTTTCGATGCCTCCAACACAGGTAACCGACGTTAGACAATCTTAATTGTTATCTAAATGAATTGAGCAGTGATGATGGCATTTCAACTGGCTCTCTTGCTTTGCAATTAACTGACAAGGGTCAATTAAATGGTATAATTGATGCTATGCTTACTACTACGTTTTGATCATCAGCAGACCACGCACCACCACTGGCAATTTCTGGTTCTACCGGCTCTATGGAAACTGATAAAAGTAATTTGCTGCTTACGAATGGGGTACTAGCTGGTTCGGTAAAATCTGAAGGGGATACAGAATCTCCTCGAATTACAGCGGAAACATCTACGCTGAGAACTACCAAACAGAATAGCAGATATGTTGAATTACAGTCTGCTACTGTTGATGTGATTTCTTCTTCTCTGCCACAAATAAAAGCTGGTCAGTAAGCTACTGAATCTATTAGCAGCGTTAACTTGTTTCAACAGCAAGGCCACGCTACGAATACTGTATGCTCCAAAGCAAAAGCAAAAACCCAAGACAGTACTCTACGCAAGTGGGTGACTTCGAAGGGGGAAGGTAAAGCAATTGTCTTGAGGCTATCTGGGCAAAATCCAACAGCTGTCAGCGGCCAGACTACTCTCTCTTCTTATCCTGCAACCGATTATCTATCAAAAGACGATGGCGCTGTTAAGGGCCCTCACGCAGTTGATCCCTTTGATTTAGTGCACCTCTCAAAGGATGCTCCCGCGCCACTGAATGTCTAAGCTGCTGTAAATACAACAGGAGAGGTAACAACATCAGGACCCTCATTAGCCTCAATCATGCAGGCACTATCAGCACAAAGGTCTGAAGTGCAGGAGTTCTTTACACTGCTCAGGGCGGACAACGCTATCATCCAGCAATCATTGGTGGCAGTAACTGGCAAGGTGGCGGAGCTTACAACTAAACTGACTACATTGTAGCAAAGGCTATCTGATAATGAGGATGCTGTGTCACATTCTACTAAGTTACTTCAGGAGTATGATATTCAACATAATGCTTTAGAGGGAAAGGTCGAATATTTGGGATCCCCGAAGGCAGAGAAGGGTCGGATCCATGAGCATTCATCGTTCATATATTCCAGAAGGCCTTCCCTGATTTAGCAGATTGGGATTGGGATTCCCAAATACAGCGAGCTCATAGGCTACCAATCTTTCTGAATCAAACAGATCAGTCTAATTTGCGTCGACCACGACCAATACTTATTAATGTAGGTAACTTTCTATTGCACAAGGCTATTGGTATCAAAGCCCGACCGACTACACCAGTCTCAGTCGAATCGTTCTCTATCGTTGCAAGGTCCGATCTATGCAAAATCACGATGGACAAGAGGTGGAGGATGAGGCAACTTATTGACTCTTGGAAGGCTCTTGGCGCCTTGGTTTACTTACAAGAGCTTGCTCGATTGAAGGTTATCAGGGATGGTAGCTCGCAGACTTACTACATGGATCAGGAGGCGAAATTGGCGCTTACTAAACTGCAACAGAGCTCCAATAGCAATACGATCTGAAAACAATAAACAAACACTAAGCAGTCTTTGCTGGGACATTTGATGTATGGTTTTTGAATTGTGATATTTGGGGTGCTATCTTTTTCACCATTTCTCAGCCTCTTTAATGGGCTATACAATTAATGTCTTACTAATCAATGTTGGGAGACTCTCGGGGGGCACTGCTTCTTTATGCTGTCCTTGATCGACAGCAGGTTTGTGGAGGTGATTCCTTTTCCAGGACACGGGGTGGATGGGTGGGGAACTGCTTTTGGTTCAGGGGGAGGGGTAACTATCAGCTGATTAATGGGTGGCGCACCGAAAAGTACTGGTATTGCGGGTGTAATAGACGGGGGGTACAAATTAAACTAAAAGTGAGAAAGGATACAAATTACAAAACACACATGTGTGAATGTAGCAAGTATATTTCTTATGTGAATGTGTTTGAAAGTCCTATGTTTTTTTAAATTCTCTCTCTTGAGGAGTAACGTCCAGTGTAGACAAAAATTTGGGGCGAATCTGAAACACTTTGTGTGCTATAATGGGGACAATTAGAAGCATTAGCTGGAATGTTGCTGGGCTAAACTCATCTACTAAGCACCAGTTGGTTAGAGAAGAGCTCAAGATATGCAAACTATGATTGGCTTTTTTGGTAGAAACACACTTGGCATATAAGGATAGGGGTCTGTTCAAACAACTTGGCTTAGAAATGTTAGAATGCACCTCACAGGGGGCAGCAATTAGAGGGGTAGCAATCATTAAGGATAAGCACTTAGCCTGTAAGAAACTTAAAAAAGCTTCTGACCCAGGTGGCAGATGGGTCATATTACAGCTTGAAATTTAAAACAGAAAGCTAGTTTTGTGCACGGTGTATGGGCCAAATCAAGATGACCCTACTTTATTTAATAAGTTAATGTTGGAGCTGCTTGACTGGCAGGGAGAAATAGTCATTATGGGGGATTTTAATTGTACTTTGAACTATGCTATTGACTCAGGAAATCGGTCTGCTTTACCCAGAATGAGTAGGGTCCGGAAGTCAATTCATGAACTAGCTTGACTTGATGGGTTGTCAGATTTATGGCGCACACTACATCCTACTTTGCCAGGTTTTACGTATTACTCTGGGCCACATCGACACTACTCAAGAATAGACCTAATCTTTGTGAGCAATAGTTTTTTGGGAACATCACAAATAGAGGTCTGCCCACGGATAACATCAGATCATAATCCGCTCTTGATTTGCTTCCAGCTCTCAACCGAGGGTAAGAACAGCCGGCCTTTCTCATTTCCAAGGTATTTGTTGTCTGATCCACAATATATTATACACATTCAAGGGGTTCTTACTGAATTTTTGCAACTTAATATGGAAACTGCTTCTCCTTTTATGGTATGGGACACAATGAAAGCTCTACTCAGCAGTATATATATTGTTTAAATAAGACTGTTCAAACGAGTTTGAATGAGGCCTGTGTTACCCTAAAATAATTAGAGCTTGCACACGCTGAGGAGATCATGTCCAATGGGCTCAATAGCGAGGCAATATATTCTTCTTTAATAAACACAAGGGCGCTTTTGACTTGGAAGTTGAAAGAGAAAGCTGCTGCTGCCTATAATGATAACGGAGCGAATCAGTATAGAACTCGGATTGACTCAATTAGGGGTAGAGACTGCCAGATACATAATTCTACTAACTCAATTTTAGATAAATTTTTTCAATTTTATTTTGAGCTGTATACTCTGCCCAATCAGGGTGATGTAACTTTGGTGGAAGAATATCTACAGCTTGGGGATCCCTATCGTCTTAACTCGAAGGCAGCTGAATATCTCCAACAAGATATAACTGACAAAGAAATCATATCTGTAATAGCTTTGGTACCATCGGGTAAGGCTGCTGGGGATGATGCTCTACCAATGGAATTTTAAAAAGCTCTATTCTTCTGCTGCTTGGGGTGGTTATGCATCAGATTGAGGAATTTATGGAAGTTCCTAAGTCCTGGGACATGACAAACATTGTCTTGTTTCTTAAGAAAGGGAAGGTGACGGATGACTGTTGGTCTTATCGCCCAATTTCTCTTATCAATACCGACGTTAAAATATTTATAATAATATAAATTGTTGGCTAATTGTTTGGCGTCTTATATGCCTGGTCTTGTTTTCGAACAACAACATGGATTTATAATTGGTAGGGATTCTACTGCGCATGTTAACACAACTATAACTGCTTTTGCTATTGCTAACAAGACATCTAGCAATTTGGGGATGATCCTTTTAGATGCGGAAAAAGCATTTGACCTGGTGGTGCGGGATGCATTATGGAAGATACTGATTAACAACGGCTTACCAGGCCGATTTATGAATTGGATCCGGGCACTATATATCAAGCCACAAGCTAAACTTATATATGCCACTCCAATAGACTTTATTGTTTGGTTAAAACCATTGCAAATTAAAACTTGTTCGCTTCATCATAAGAAGGACCGCTGAATAGAAACCCACAAGAGCATTGTAGACAGATGATGGTCAACGTGAAAACATGATCGATTCGATTTTAAAAAAAAGAAACCGCTAGTTTAAAAAAAGAATGCAGAACTTATAAATTAGTTAAAACCTTTAAGTACATTGTGGGCAGATAATGTTCACCTGGGAGATCTGGAACAGTTCAGCTAATATTAGCAGACTATGGTTCTGTTGTTGATCCAGCAAGCTGGCTGCCGCCCTGCTGAAGTAAAGGGGGTTCGGCGGCGCTAATATCATCCAGCAGTTTTGATGCTTTGTTGACAAATTTGGTGAGCCCAATGTTCAGCTTAATGTTTCCAGTGTTAAGGGCTGCTATTATGGCCTGGCGGCATGATCGAACTCCTAGCCTGATCCATTCACCCCGCAATAGTAGCCGTCTGTCTGTGAGCATAGCGGGGCATGCACAAACTATGTGATCCATTGCTTCGAAGTGATAGCCACACATCCTGCATTCGATGTTGTTACCTGAGCGACGTCATTCAGGAAGGTTCTTTAAAAATGGCCAGTCACCCATCCTTAGAGCTAAAAACTTTTGTTTCCAGTAAAGTTCAAATGTGCTTGATAAGTGGGGCAATTCAACACCTTGTTTAAATTTGCAAATGACTGCCCAGGCGTGTTTCCTTTTTGACAGAGTTGCCCTGTCTGAATGAAAAGACCACAATCGGATGCTCTTCTTAATGGCAGCCTTTAGCACCGGCTGGGAGGGGTTTGTTGCCCAGAGTTCTTTGACTCCTAGTAATTTTAGGCTGTGGTCCAGGTGTTGCTGGTATTTCTGGCTGGTCTGGTATTTCGCTATTTCTTGCCAAAGTCTGGCCTCCAGGGAGCCACTCTGTATTCTGCTACATTTCCGATACAGCGTGACACAAGACAGGGGTGTCCACTCTCTCCCTTGCTCTGTGCTCTATATATAGAGCCATCCATTCAAGCATTAAATCAGAATACTCATATTATCCCATTTAGTCATGGCATGTGATGGAGCGAGTAGTACAAAATTTTGTATACCCCCCTATTCTGCATGTTTATACTAATTATAATAATCTATTAATTTTAATATTATTAATGTGTTTGCATGAAGTTTAATCAACATTACTAATGTATGAAAATACACGTGGGATTTGCATTTTGCATGGCTAAATAATTTGTAATTATCATATGTACCAATACTAACACTTAGAAAAATAGAATATCGCATGATATATGTTGCTTTAGTGACGTTTTCGTAATGGTGCACCAGATGACATCAATGGGTGAATATGAACGCTTTAAATGTCGCTACACGCTAGATAATTACAAGCACATAGGGGAATTAGTGAGGGATTAACATTTTATTAGTTATTTCTATGTATTAATTACTCTTTTGTGTTTGTTTTGCTTAAGTTGTCCTTTGGGCCTAAATTAAAGATGGCCGCCGACATAGTCTGACGAGATGGCCACCATTCCACGAG
The DNA here is from genome assembly GCF_964204655.1 of Triturus cristatus. Taxonomy (NCBI): domain Eukaryota; kingdom Metazoa; phylum Chordata; class Amphibia; order Caudata; family Salamandridae; genus Triturus; species Triturus cristatus. The sequence continues at coordinate 749,552,796 of NC_140581.1, forward strand.
GTTCCAGGCGAAGTACGCATGCATTACAACATGTACCAGTGGCCTCGACATGACCCTACTCTCGTTGTACCCAAGCAAGGTCACGATGGGAAGCTCGCCAAGTACACTAACAAAGGACTGACACAAGGAACCGGATGGATCATGTATAATGACATAACCCCTTGAACTGTGTGAAACCTCACCAGACTATTCCAACCAACCAATGGAAGAAGCCCACATTTTATAAAATGTACCCTCTTAACATTACTTTTATTATAAAAATGACGGTAGAATAGAGAGGGTGCTGCGTGCTTTTCTTTTTGCTGACAGAGACGACGATGACGCTACGTGACGGCTGAGATCCTGGATCTTTGACAGACTGAATTGCTGCCCACTTCTTTGATGAATTGAGGACTTTCTAAGAATCTATGGGCACTGATAGATGCTTGCACGTCTCTGGACCGTGTCCACTCTTGGGACTGTAGCGTGCCGCATGAAGAACTTTCGAATTCCGCTTGATTGACGACTAAATTTGATGACTTAGAGGACGACAAATAGCCAAATTAGGTAAATATGGTGTTTTGTGATTTATGTAAAATCTAATAAATTTATTAGACTGAACAAAATTCTTGCGATAATTAGATAAACGAACATTGATTAACAAGAAAATGCGTTTTGTCGTTTATTGAGGGAGGTAAAGATCAAGATATTAAAAGTTTTTTAGCTGGCCTAAAATCACCTGATTAATCCAACTAAATGATCCATTGATCACATGGGAGGAGTATCTTGATGTTTAGGATTGAGATCTGTAGGAAGTAAGGATATTAGTGTATAAATGTGTAAATAAATGTCTCACTATAGGTTATAAGGTATTCCACTCATGTCAGCGCTTGGAACATTCATCTTCCCTTTAAGTGCAGACCAGTGAGAAGTGAAGTGTGAATGTTGGTGTTATGGGCCCCACCAATGATTGTAGGAGGGAATGTGTTAATGTGATATTTGGTCTGTGATGAAGGGAGGATATTTAGTACGGGGTTTGTCCTGATTCCCGTTACCCAGGTTCCGCGCTGCATCACATGCATCAACTTAAGGCCATCGCGTATGCAGATGATATTGCGGTATTTACATCTGACCCAGCAACAGCCCTGAGCATCGTACAGGAAGAAGCGGAAACTTCTGGTGGCTTTTCAGGTTATTAATCAAATGTACACAAAACACAAGTCCTGCATAATTTAGAATCTATAATACCTATAACCGGAGCTTGTACCGTCGTAACGTATCTGGGGGTTCGGATTACTGCCAACATAGATCAAATCTGTCGCTACGCAAAGCTCCGCGAAACGGTAAAAAATCTCCACGAGCACGCAGAAATCCCGCGAACACGCAGAATTGTGTGTTCGCAATGCTTTTTTCCTGTTCGCGAAAGCTGTTTGCGTTCTCGGGGAGAAATATCTTGCGAACACGCCTTTTGAGAACGCGAACCAGCAAAAAATTCTGCGAAGCCACGGAACGCAGAATTTTGGGCAATTCCGCATTCTCCGCAGAACGCGAAATTACCCAAATTCTGCAAATTCCACAAACGGAACGGAATTTACCGCCCAGGCCTAGTTTTTATACCTATTTCGAGATATCCCTATACGGGTCCCCAATTATTTCTTTCAAAAATTTGAGGGTGCAATCAGTATCTTTATTTGGGGCTATAAGCAGGCACGTCGGACGTTACACTTACTTAAGTTTTCTTATAAGTTAAGAGGCTTACAACTTCCTGACTTTAAACTTTACTTTTGGGCAGCATTCACAGGGCACCCTCAAAGCTTATTAACCGATAAACAGCTATACTTTGGGCTAGTTCTAGCACTTGCTACAGATAGTCAAATGTTTTTGTACAGGGTTAATGAACCCAATTATTATAAAGGGTGCGGTTTAAGACCATTAGGGATATTGTTCGCATAGGGAACGAAATCCTCAACTATTCTTCACTCACTTTTGAAGATCTTATCAATCACGAACACCTTAATCTATGGAGTAATCCATCTCTCCCGAGTATATTTCACAACTCTATAGCTCGCAGTTAGGCAAGATATTGAATTGAAAGACTGGGTCACCTGTATGATCAATGTGGTTTTTCTACTTTTGCATATCTGCAACAATCTTTTGACCTTCCACATCAGTCATTTTTTAAATATGTGCAACTTCGAGATTACTTTTTTAAACGGCAATTGTTGCAAATTCCACATTCTCATTCACTACTTACACATTTTTAAATCTTGCGCTTAAAGCCAGAATCAGCTCAATGTACTTACAGTTTTGTAATCTGAGAAGTGCTGATATCAGCCACTTAGCTAATAAATGGAGTCGGGCACTTGATACGGCTACGGATATATCAGAAATTACGTTGGCACTGGATACACTGGATAATTCTAAACACTCTATCAACTTAAAGTTGCAACAATTTCGTACTATCTGTTTTTTATATTATATTCCGGAGAAAATCAGCATATGCCAACAACCACTGCAGGAGTTTACTCGAGTGGGTGGGGAGAAAACATGTTGTCCTAAGTGCAGCCAAAGGGCAGCTGATATTCTCCATATGTTTTATACTTGCCCTAGGTTATCAGATTTTTGGGAGAGTGTTACTCAATATGTTGGTCAATGTTTGAGATTCGATCTGTTTTTTACTGCTAAAGAGATTATGCTGGGGCTTAAGGTGTGATAATCCCGCTATCAGGAGCTTTTTGTCTATTGTATTAGTAACTGCCCGTTTTAGTATTGCAAGAGAGTGGATTACGCCTAATCCTCCTACTTTATTAGAGTGGCTGGCTCTTATGCATTTGGACGAATATGGAAATACCTCAAGAATTTGGATGCTATTTAGAATGCATTAGGATGCTCTCTGGACGTATTTAAATGTATAGTTATTATTGTTTATTTATGGGTTTAGTGTGACTGAAGTTTCTTTTTTGCTGTGTCTTCTCATTTCCTTTATTTTCTGAATGTGATGTACCCTGCGTTAAAATAAAAAAAAATAAAAAAAAGTTAATGTCTCTGCACATAGTTTGGCCCTGCCATTTATATTTGTATTAGTATTTAATGATGTATGTCATTTTGAGTACCATCTAAGTAATTGCATAGTATGTCCAGTGTTTATGATTCATGTAGTTTTGGTCTTGTTTTATGTACAATAATCTATATATATATATATATATATTCACTGAAACAAACCATAGGTTTCAGGGGTGTTATAGTTAGCAGGACTTTTCAGTCGTACAAAACCATTGAAATTCCCCCCTTATATTTAGTTCAGCTAACTATAACTCGCGCGCCCGCAATGCACTGCTGATGACGTCACATATTACATCACTCATGACATGGTCAGTAACATCACTCATGACATCACAGATGACATCTCAAATGACATCACTGATGACATCACTGATGACATCATACAGTGAATGTGTGTTTTTCTGAAAATTACAGATGTTTTATATATGTATATCTCAAGGTCGATGGAAGAATAAATGGGTATATAAGTGTCTAAATGGATGATTTGTTTTTGAAAAATTGATTGTATAACTGACTGATTAAGTGTATCTTAGTGAATACATGGCTTAGTGAGTAATGTTTAAATATGTAAATATCTGTATCAGTCTGTCACTTTGTGTATAAGTGGCTGCATGGGTTGGTGAGTAGCTACATGAATTTCTATATAGGTTATTAGTTGGTTTTTTGAGTATCAGTATGAGTGTCTGAGTGTCTGTATGGTTCGGTGGGGGTATTACGTAGTGCATAGGTTCATGAATGAGTGACTCACTATTTGTATGTGTTGAAGACAGCATGTGTGCAGGACTGTATGGGTGGATGAGTGTGCATGGGTGTGTTAGTGAGTGAATGACTGTCTCAATAGTGGCTTTATGAGTAACTACATATGTTTTAAACTAGTATATGTGACTATTGGTGTATATAAGTGAGCATATGTGAGAGATTGGAAGAGTTCCTGTATGAATAAGTATCTGTTTCTATAAGTGATTGTTTAAAAGACTAAGTATGTGTAAGTTTCTGTAGAAGTAAGTGTGGTGGTGTGTGTATAACTGTGTATGCAAGTAAATGGATGTTTGATTCTTTATTAGCATGAGTGACTATGTGTGTGAGTAACTCTATGGATGAGTGGCGTTGTGTAACGGGATGTATAGGTGTATGAGTACATATGATGAGTGAGTACATGTATGAGTGACTGTATAGGACTATTGGTGAATGAGTGGATGTGTATGTGGATATTAGAATTACTGAATAGGTTGTTGTAACTGGTATTGGTATGTCTATTGTTTTGAAAAATTTAGTTTCTATTTTTGAATGTGTGTATCAAAGGTTATATTAGGGGGAGAGGAGGTGTACCACTCTATCACAAGGATGATGTCATCAGTGATGTCCTTTGAGATGTCATCAGTGATGTCATGAGTGATGTCACTGACCATGTCATGAGTGATGTAATATGTGACGTCATCAGCAGTGCATTGCGGGCGCGCTAGTTATAGTTAGCTGAACTAACTATAATGGGGGAATTTCAACGGTTTTGTATGACTGAAAAGTCCAGCTAACTATAACGCCCCTGAAACTTATGGTTTTTTCAGTGAATTTCTAAGGTTTTTTAAATGCTAATTTCTAACTATGCCTACAGAGATAGGACATGTGAAGAAAGAAGAAAAAACGTACAGAAAGAAAAAAAAGAAATGTATAAAGAAGCAACAGAAGTCCTCAAAGACGAAAAAAAGTGCAGGAAGAAGGATAACGTGCAGAAAGAACAAACAGAAGAGCAGAAAGAAGCCTTGTTGCAAAATCATCCTGTACCCTCAACTTTTTCAGACGGATACTGGTGGTAACTGAGTCTGACTAACCAGTCCTAGAGCCAGTGCTATGTAAAAAGACACTCAGAATACAGTGAAAACACCTACATACACTAGGGAACACTATGCGTTGGGGTCCCCCTGTGATTAGCATGACCTCCTATGTAAGGCCCTAGTATATAATAGGGCAGGGGATTAAAACTACCTCTTAAAACGCGCCACAGGGTGTGTTTGCACACGTCACCTCAGGCCCCGTCCCCACCATTCCCCACTGTGTAAACACGCCCTGTGGCTGTTTTTAGTTGGAAGATTAAGTCCCCTTGAATCCTGAGGGTCCCTAGGGTCCAACTAGACCACTAGGTACCTCCAGTAAGCGCCACAGAGCTGCGTTGCAGAGAGGTGTAAAAAGTGGCACGGCCTCTACCACCTCTCTGCAATGCAGTTCAGTGGCGCTTACTGGAAGCACCTGGTGGGCTAGTTAGCCCCCAGGGGCCCTCAGGATTGAAGGGGAATTATTTCCCCAACTTAAAACGCGCCATAAGGCGTGTTTGCACACGTCACCTTAGGCCCCGTCCCCTCCCTTCCCCACTGTATAAACACGCCCTGTGGTTGTTTTAAGTTGGAAGATTAAGTCCCCTTGAATCCTGAGGGTCCCGAGGGGCAAAATAGCCAACTAGGTATGTCCAGTAAGCGCCATTGCAGAGAGGTGTAAAAAGGGGCACGGCCTGCACCACCTATCTGCAAAGCAGAGCAGTGGCGCTTACTGGAAGCACCTGGTGGGCTAGTTACCCCCAGGGTCCCTCAGGATTGAAAGGGAATTATTTCCCCAACTTAAAACGTGCCACAGGGCGTTTCTGCACATGTCACCCCATCGCCCAGGGCCTGCACCCTAATTTGTTTTGCTGAAAAAAATTAATTTGGAAGGGGGCCGCGTGGCCCCCCTCCCATGGCCTTAATCGGCCCCGGGGCCCGCAACCCCCGAGTCAAGGTCTTTTTAAAAAAAAAAATCTTTAGGAAGGGGGCTGCGTTGCCCCCCTCCTCAGGCCACTTATGGCCCTGGCGGACCCCATCCCCAGGGGCCGGCCTTTGTTTTTTAATATTTTAAAAATATATATATTTATAGAAACACCTAGGACATGCTGGACAAACCGTATGTACCTATCACCATGATGATTTGCGTCATATTCATTAAAAGGCGACTATGCATACAATGAATCCACGTGGAATGTATTTACACCGCTAGTGAAGCTCTAACGTGTCTGACGCCCTACCGTGCCTAATCCCGGCGCCCCCGCCGGCGGGTACTCTCCAAGTAGACACCCTTGTCGTTTATTTATACAAACATGGGTAGCAATTGACGGGCACATTTAATACACACGCACACCAAGCCATTCAAAGGGGATTCGACAAAATTTTGACAAAACTATGCAAGAAACCCCCCTCACGGTTAATAAAACACACATCCACCGCCGGGTGTGTAATACTTTTTATTTTACTCTCTGGAAAGGAGACGAACCTCACTTGAGAGTCACGGCGTGCTCCTGGCTGAGCCAAATGCTGTGTTACACCCACCAGTGCCCGCCGAGTGCCACACACCTCTGTGTTGTATTCCACCAGCTAGTGCGTATGCTATGACACTCTCTAGCCCATGTGCACTGTAACACCACCCCGTGAATATGTCATGCCACACTTGCCTTCGCACGGGTTATATTGCCCCATCTAACGTGCCTTCCTCGATGCCTATGTTATAACGCACAGCGCTATGCCATACATATTACAATCTGGGATCCATATCTTTGTCACAGTGCATCTGCAACGTTACACTCCCCAGCACATATTTTATATTACAACTTTAGAGACTAGTTAGGTTACACAACACTGCCCTGTGCATATTACACTGCAAGGCGCATATCGCATAGCACGCGCTAGTGCCTGTGCTATCTTGCGCTCTCCAATGAATCTGTCATTGCGCACAATGTATTGCATATTATATTTCACGCCCCGGTTCATCTTATATCACACTTTTTGGTGCATAGTTTATACCATATACTATATCTAGTTTTCATTTTCAATCGTGCTCTCAGGACTATGTTCTACATAACACCGCGTCCACCTACCCTTTTCACGGGCATTACATTTTGCGATGGGGGGTGGAGGGTCAGGGGGTGTTTCTGCCAAGTGAGCCCGGAGTCACAGTCACAAACGTCCTCTTCTTCCTGAATAAAAGTGAGATTATGCTGCATACTAGTTCATATTTTAAGTAGTTCGCACAGACACACATTTTAAAAACAATAAAGTTCCTAATATCCACCTTCTCTGAACAGTTAGCTTGCTGCCCCATCCACCTCCTCCCTATCCTCTGTTGTCTGAATCCATGGACTAGCCTCCTCCCTCCTGCCATGCATGGTATGATGTGCTGCCACTGCCCTCCATTTAGCATGATGTACCAGTCCACTCCTCCTGCCCTCCATTGCCCAATTATATGGCCCATCATTGACCTCCTGCTTGGCCTCTGTGCTTAGCTTGCTGCCCCTATTCTCCTTCCCCCTGCCCTCCGATGTCTTTGTGCTTGCCCCTGCTCCATCCTTTTTGCCCACCATGTTCCATGGACCTGCCACTCCTATCTACTCTGAGTGTTCTGTTGAGCTGCCACTCCCCTCCCACCTGCCTAGCATTGTCAGATGACTGTAACCTGTCCCTGCCACCTCCACCCTGCCTGTCCACATGCCATGCCCCTGTCCCCTTCCTCCTGTCCTCCATGGTCCATTTTACTGCCACACCCTTCTGCCCTCCCTGGTCTGTTGTGCTGCAACTGCTCCTGCTGCCTGCCCCACGCGGTCTGTTGTGAGACCCCTTCCCCGGAACTCTCTTGTCTGTACCAAGGTCGTGATTGCCCATCATAGCCATTGTGCTGCCACTAACCCTCCCGCTTGCCATGCATGGTTTTCTGTGCTGCCATGGCCCCTCCCACCTTCCCTGTGTGGTCAGCTTGCTGCCCCTGACCCCCTCCCACCTTCCCTCCATGGTCTGTGTGTATGCCATCATAGTCTCACTGTTGCTCTCCATGGTGTGTCTTGTTTCTAGGGCCCATCCTGCCTGACCTCCATGGTCATCTTGCTGCTCCTGCCCTGCCCCCTTGCCCCCAGCCCTCTGTTTCCATGTGAAGACCCCTATTCCCTATCTCCTGGCTTGTCTGTTCCATTGTAATGCCCCTGATCCGTCCCTCCTGCCCTTTATGGTCTCTTATGCTGCAGCTTTCTCTCCTGTCTGTCCATTATGGTCAGCTAGCTACCACTGCCTCTTTCCCCTCTGTTCCCTGTTGTCCATGTGCATGGTCCTGTCCCCTCCCTATTGCTTTCTATGGATTATTGTGCTGCACTCCCATCCCGCATGCCCTGTGTGGTGTATTGTGCTGCTGCAAACCCTGATGCCTGCCCTGTAGGGTCAGTTTGGTGCACCTCTCCATGTCCCTCCTGTCCTCTGTTATCCGAGTCCATGTCCCTACCCCAATTCCTCCTGCCTACCATAATCCAATGTACCATACTTGCGAACATTTTGAACTTGGTAAGAGGGAGATTTTGAAAAAAAACTGGGGTATTGATTTTCCCCTTTGAGTTACATTAAAAAAGAGGAGATATTAGACAGGAGACAGATCAACTAAAGCCCATTTGAGCTTAAAAACATTGGCCGTTTCCTGGCTGAAACGGGTCTGTTGGCATGTATGCTTGTACTTCCACTGCCTCTTCCTTCCGCCCACAATGGTCTAATATACTGCCACAGCCTCTCTTGCCAGTCCTGTATTGTTGGTTTGTTGCCCCTGCCCCCCTTTCCACTGCTCTCCATAGTCTGTTGTGCTGCCACTGCCCTTCCTGCCTACCCAGTGTGGTCAAATTGTTGCCTGTGCACTCTCCAACCTGCCTTCAATTTTCAGAGTCCGAGCCCCAGGCCTCTGCCTCTCAACAGTATCCCAATGAACAACTAGATTGCTAACATTCTATATTTATTACAAAAGTGTGGAACGCCTGACGTCATCTTGATGTACTCAAAACTGTAATACCTAGAGCATTTCCTTTAGAAATTACATATATGAGAGGGTCTTATTTGCATCAAAAATATGGTTAGTGCTCTAAAAAACTAAAATGAGGACATATTTTCTGAGTTTTCAAATAGCGACAAAGAACTTTTAAATTATTTGTAATCTTTATGTTTTTTTATCCAGTTGACCACTTGATTAAATGTTGCACTTAGGGGAGAGGATGTGGTGTTACTTCCAGAGCTGCAGACTTTGCAACTGGGGAACCAGGTTGGAGTTTCTGCTTCAGCTCAACATTCTGTGATTCTGGTCAAATCACTTAATCTCCCCATGTCTACAACCAAAATGAATTTGATCTTGTGTGATGTAACCAATGCTCATGTAAAGCACTCCAATACCTGACAAATCTGCACAAAGACACAAAAAATACGTGTTTTGCACACTTCTGTCATTGGGCTACATGTGGGCTACATCTGGGTGATATTTGTGCTGCATTTGGGCTCTTTTGTCTCTAGTGGCCATCTTGGGAGATTTCTTTGTTATGAAGTTTCCTAATTTCCTCATTTACTGCAGTCTCCTCAGTAGGAAGTGCTTTCAGTTTTTTACTTTGATTCCATCAAGAAGGTATTCAGATATGTCACACATTTGCCATAAATTCTGAATGTTAGCACTCTAGTTGCTCATTAGATCACTGTAGTAAAGCTACTGCTCACCACGGAAGTCTGCTGCTGGTATTAAAAGTGCATGTTTTAGTCTGCATATCAGAATTTTTTAATGAAATAGAAGAGGATTTGAGAAGTCACTCAAAATGTGCCCTAATATTTCTTTCTTCAGCACTAATCATAATTTATATGGCAAAATGAACCCCCTCATTTTGTTCCCTTTTAAATTAGATGTTTTAAGAGTTACCACTTTATTCCAATCACGATGGCTTCAGGTGTGCAATACGTTTGTCATAAGTAGGACTGTTAGCGCTCTAGTTGTTCTTTAGAACACTCTGGGAAGCTGCAGTAGAACAAAAAGGAATGAACTGACAGTCTCTGCCCATGTTGGATGTACATGTTTTACTGAGAAGGTCAGACTTCATTCTCACATGACTGAGAAAGAAAATGTGAATTTACTGAAAATATGCTCTCAGTTTAGCTTATAGATCACCTTCCAAACCTCTGTGGGAAAAGCATGAGAAAATAGTTTTCTCTCAAACATGATTCATGATATCACAGCAGAAGGCTTTTTCACATGGTAAAATCACCTTAGAACACACCACAGTTCCTAAAATGAGTATGGTACAATCAATAAATGATTTATAATGTAACTAAGGTCTTAAAACCTTCTATTAACTGTAATGCATTTTAATGAGGTGCTATCATGTATATTGGTCCCAAGATGGCTGCCAACATTTCTTGGATGAAGTACTGACAGCCAATCAGATCTCACGATGAGATGTGTGGTTAGGCTCCGCCCAGATATATCTATCTTTTTAACTCTAATTTTCTCAGGAACTACTGAACGGATTTACACCGTTTAAGCAAAAGGCATGAGTCTGAACTGAGGACTACCTCTTTGCCAAATTTGGTGTAATTCCGTTCAGCAGTTCGGGCTGTAGCTGCGTCAACAGGGCCTATGGGAAAATGCATGGGGAAAATGCGTTTTGGGACCCCCCTTTTTTCTCGGCCCCCGCTTGACGAATCACCGTGAAATTTTCCGGATAGGAGCGGACCGGAGCTGGCCAAAAGTTTGGAAAATTTTGCGAAGATTCGTCAATCGGCGCCAACGTTATTCCAAATAGAATGTTGCGGATTTCCTATGGAAAATAGGTCCTAACTATAACTACCTACTGGCGACTGCCAGTAGGTAATGTATATATATATAAGTTACCCGTTGTGTAGGCTTTTTATATTATCGAGCTTACCAATCAATGATATTATTTTATTATGAATTTTATCAAACCATTCTTGATTATGTATTTAACTAGTAACTTATGTGGTTTTAAAGTTATTTATATATTTATGGATTTTAACAAATATTTCCGGAATTGAAGTATTTTGTTTAGCTCTATTTTCATTTGAAAGGCGATTGTAACTGACAACATCCAATCACGCACTGTATAAAAATCATGTGTTTCACCGGGGAGTCATGTGATCAAGGCTGTGTGTCAACAGCCGAAACGCGTCATGCTGACTGTGGAAAAATAAATTAAAGCACGTTAAACTTTATGGCAACTTGTGGTCTGTACCTGTTCAGCAAACGATACAGGACTGTTGGAGAAAAGTGTTATTTTGGTGGAATACGGCCGTTTCCGCCATTATGGACCCTCCTCTCGCTTTTGGGCTGGCTCGAAAATATGGTCGACCTCGCTGCAGCGACTGTGTGATTAACCCGGAAGGAGTAGAAAATTAGCCAGCCCCCCGCATTTTGGATTACACAGCACGCGCATCTGCAAACCCGGTAGTGACTTGAGGAACCTAGTGGATGTCGGAGGACGTTCTCGGGGATCATCGAGGATCTCATGTGGTAAGCGGGCAGTGCTTGCTGATTTGTTATAATAAGCGGGTGAGAGGATTGTTGCCTTTGAAATAACATTCGATACGACAACACGCTATATAAGTTTTAGCGTTTGTGGAACTGCCAAGTTAATTTATAATCCACTGAACATGTCTACATCAGCGGAGACGCTCCGGAGCCGTGAAGCATTAGCGGATGCTCTGTTCCTTAATTTGCCGAGTATGAATGACAATATTCGAACAGAAAGTACAGAAACTAAATCCCAGAATGATGTGAAATCACTAATAAGAAAATTGGAAAAGCTGCTTCGAAATTAAATTACTAAATGGTGGGAAAAACGCTCATTAGAGCAATACAAGGAAGTGGGACGTGTACCACGGGGGTTAAGGGTTCTGATAGCTCCATCATTTGAAAACCCTAACCCCCTAATGCTGAAAGAATGGGCAACTAATAATTTGGAAGCATCGATGAACATGGTATGCATCTTGATTAAGTATGCAGAAATAGACCGTAAGGAAATTCTGAAAGAATTAGAGCAACTTAACCACGATTTAGACCAACACCAAAATCAAGAGTTTGTGAAAAATGGTAGAGATGAAATTAATAGTCGGTTAGCAAAATATGAAGAAACTATAAGAACTCGTAAACAATTCAAATTTGCGCGTGATAAACGCAACTATGAAACAGGGAGAATCTTCACATTTGCCCGGAAATACTATACAGCAAAAAGACAGGCATTAGTTGAAAAAACCCCTGCAGTACCTAGTCATAACACCACGAATAATGAGATGTCAGATGTGGACTCCAGTCCAGCAACTAGTAGCATTGATTCAGATGATGGAGAAACCGCAAACACAGCATCAGCGCAAGCAGTGACAAACTATTCACCCTCAGAAGAATTGGGTTTTTTAATAGAGGACCGACGACAAACCCTAAGGCCGCGGACACAGCAAAAAGATGTATCAGCAAAAACGAGCGGCGTAAACAAAGAAGGAAATGCAAGAGGGCGAGGCTTCGCCAAGAGAGGCAGGGGGAAGAAGTGGTAAATATAAAATCTACTACCACAACCCCAGATAACACGGTGGTAAATCTATCGGACATGGAGCTCTCTAGAGCAGAATCCCAATTACTATCTTTGGGTTTGTCTTTTTGTCCACGCAATAGTTTCAACTATATTCAAACTCGAATTGATGTCTTCAAATTTATACGCAAGCTAAAATTACAGAAATATTTTAAATTAAATAAAGTGCAAGAAAAAGCAACAAGTATTTCTCTAATGCAACAAACCACAAGTACATTTCAAGTAGCGGACGCTGGTATCCTTAAAACTATACATGCTTTATCCACAGATGAAGAAAGCATTATGGATTCTACACAGGATAATTTGACATCCATGGGCATAATAAGCAACCTACCATGTAATAGCCATTTCAAACCTCCTTCTACGTTCATACCTCTTATGCCTAAGGACGCTATTGACACTTTCAATGATATAGTAGTTGAAGAATTGAAAACACTACAAGTAATGTCGTCTCGCAAACAAAAGAGATATAAATATATGGAAACACAATATGCGAAATTAATGAAAAAGTTAAGGAGCAACTCCAATTTAGTCATTAATAAGGCAGACAAAGGAGGCAATATTGTTATTTGGCCGCGCACGCTTTACATGGAAGAAGCGAAAAGACATTTTGGATGACGTTTCATGCTACAGAAAAGGTTCTGTTATGGATATCAGAAATGTAAAAGAAAATTGTATTCAAAGAACTTAATCAATGGAAGAGAGAGGGCCTATTGAGCAAACAAGAATTTGGTTATCTCAAAAATGAATTCCCAGTTACACCTACTCTTTATTTTATCCCTAAAATTCACAAACAAGTTGTGCCGGTACCAGGACGACCAATCATCTCGGCTCAAAAAAGTCTCCTGGAACCTATATCTAAATATGTGGATCATTTTCTACATGAATCAGTGGAGAATCTACCTTCTTTTATAAAAGATACAGGACATTTTTTATCTAAATTGAAAGAAGTAAAATGGGAAGATGATTATGTGTTAGTGGTCATGGATATTTGTACCCTATATACGAGTATTCATCATGCTAATGGACTCGATGCTGTTAAATATTTTTTGGACAAGCGTAATATGAATTATTGTCAACATAATGGTATGATATTGCGCATGATACAGATCTGTTTAGAAAACAATTATTTTCTGTTTAACAAGGAGATTTATCAGCAACTGAGAGGAGTTGCCATGGGGGCATGTTTTTCTCCATCATATGCCTGCTTACATGTTGGATGGTGGGAGGAACATGTCCTCAGAGGCACCCACAAAAGCATATATGACACTAATGTAATTAGATTTTGGCGATTCATTGACGACATCTGCATGATATGGAAGGGTACCCCAGAAGCAGTGGAAAAATTCATCAATGTACTTAACCACAACAATTTGAACTTGAAATTTACTGCTGATATCAATAAGTCTTCTGTCCAATTTTTGGACGTAGAAATCTACATTAGGGATAATGAAATTCAGACTAGGTTACACAGGAAATCAACGGCAGGAAACTCAATCCTTCACGCCAGTAGTGCTCATCCAGGTCACCTTATTAAAAGTATACCTTACGGAGAATTCCTACGTATGCGCAGAATCTGTAGTTCTGATACTGACTTAGAAAAATGTCAAGAAGAAGCCCTAGAAAGATTTTTGGCACGTGGATACTGCCTAAAAGAGTTAATACAGGCCAAAAACAAGGCAAATAGCCACACTAGAGAAGAGTGCTTAAACACTACTGCTACATCTAAAAAAAAGAATCTAAGAAACAATGATGAGGATCAACAAAGTAGCCAAGGAGGAGTAAGACTTATAACTACATATAATGTAGAAGAAAAGAAAGTAAGGGGTATTATAGTAAAACATTGGGCTCTATTAAAACAGATATAACTTTGGCCCCTCTTCTCCCTACCAAGCCTCTCATTACATTTAGAAGAGCACCCTCAATGAGAGATGTATTAGTTAAGTCCAACCCTGAAGCAATTAATGCTACTAATTGGCTATCTAGTAAATCTGGTTTCCACAAATGTATATCATGTAGGGCGTGTAAGTTTGGTATCAATACTACAGAATATACAAGTGTAGAAGAATCCTATTAAAATTCAAAGTCTTTTTACTTGCCGCACGGACTATGCAGTATACGTTTTGGAATGTACTTGTAAAATGAAATATTTGGGTAGCACTAAGCTACAAGTATACAATTGTATCCTGCAACATTTAAGAGCAATAGTCAACTCTGACGAGACTTATCCAGTAGCACGTCATTTTAAATTAGCCCACAATAAGAACTTGAATGATTTATGCTATTATGTAATTGACTCTGTAAAAAAGAATATAAGAGGCGGCAATAGAGAGAAACAGCTTAGACAGTTGGAATCCAAATATATTCTTCTCTTAGACACTAGAATCCCAAAGGGATTAAATACAGGAGAAGACTTGCATAATTTTTATGAAAAATTTTTTATGAAAGTATTTTTTATGAAAGTATTTTTATAAGGTATTTTGATAAGGTATTTTAGTACACTATAGGAATTCTATTCTGTTTATGTATTGACCTGTATACTATGTAGAGATAACTAAACTCAGGCTCATAGGAACATCAATACCCATTAATGTCATGATTTTTAGATCTATGGGATTTTAGTTGTACACAAGAATTTTTTGAAACTATTATGTAATTATGAGAATTTTTTAGTGGATGTAATGTCATCATTTTATCTATTGAATAGACCATATACATCAAAAATTAGGAACAGTTAATTAAGAGCATCATGAGAATATGTGTGATCTTTTCATTTTATCACGTTTTAAGCACTATATATTTTTTTATTATTGTGATTTAGGATGTAATATGAGAGTATCATCAACATGTATGTGATAAATATTACTAGTCACATTATGTCCATATATGAGACAACAATTTGAGCACTTGCACTTTAAAAAGATAAGTTACGATGTGGTTTTGCATTAATATTTATAGAGCACAATTCATACGATAGGGAACACATCGTGTCACTATGGCATTAAAGTTACCCGCTGTGTAGGCTTTTTATATTATCAAGCTTACCAATCAATGATATTATTTTATTATGAATTTTATCAAACCATTCTTGATTATGTATTTAACTAGTAAATTATGTGGTTTTAAAGTTATTTATATATTTATGGATTTTAACAAATATTTCCGGAATTGAAGTATTTTGTTTAGCTCTATTTTCATTTGAAACGCGATTGTAACTGACAACATCCAATCACGCACTGTATAAAAATCATGTGTTTCACCGGGGAGTCATGTGATCAAGGCTGTGTGTCAACAGCCGAAACGCGTCATGCTGACCGTGGAGAAATAAATTAAAGCACGTTAAACTTTATGGCAACTTGTGGTCTGTACCTGTTCAGCAAACGATACAGGACTGTTGGAGAATATATATATATATATTAACTACTGGCGGTCGCCAGTAGATAGTTATAATTAGGACTGTGTTTCCATAGGAAATCTCAAAATTCTATTTTGAATAACTTTGGCGTCGGTTGACGAATCCTCGCGAAATTTTCAAAACTAATGGGGCGCTCCGTTCAGCTCCTACCCTGAAAGTCTCGGGGTGATTTGTCAAGCGGGGGGCCGAGAAAAAAGGGGGGTCCCAAAACGCGTTTTCCCCATGCATTTTTCCATAGGACCTTTAGACACAGCTACAGCCCGAACGGCTGAACAGAATTACTTGAAATTTGGCAGAGAGGTAGCCATAAGGTCAAGGAAGTGCCTTTTACAGGTCTGGTGTAAATCTGTTCAGTATTTCCTGAGAAAATAGCATTTAAAAGCATATCAATATCTATACGCGCGCAGGGTGCGCGCACTGTGCAAGCCCTGTGCGCGCACCTTGCCGTGCGCGAGCGTAATTGTGATTGGCTGTTAGATGTCAGTAAACATTCGATTCGGTCGAAATCAGGAAGTGTCGGCCGCCATTTTGTCTGTCGCACTGAAAAGGAAAGGTGGAGAACGTGAATAGGGGGCAGAGTAGGGAGTTCTTGACCCCCAAGCCATTGTCAGGGGGTCACAGTAGGACCACGAAGGGCAAAAAAAATGATTTACATTTCTTTAAAAACATCGCGAGGTGCGCGCACTCTGCGCGCACCCGAAAAAAAACATTAAAAAAAATAGAAATACAAATCAAGTTTAAGTGTTTAGATATTAGGTGGCTCTAAAAAGAGCCCTTGTGTTAATTGAGTGTTTTTCGGTACCTACAAGTAAGTACCGATGCAGAGTCTAAAGTTCAAGAGGGAGAATCTGTTTCCTTCATCATTGAAATGTACACCGTCTCCTCTATAAATGTATTGCATGTTGTAATGCAAGTTGTTGTGGTATATAGAACCCATACCATAGTCTCTGAGGAAAGCAGAAACAGACTTATTGACGTGCTTTCTTGCTTTGTCAATTTGCGGACAAAATTGGTTGGACCAGTTCCACTTTTGCCTTTGGCATATATTAGAATATACAACGGCAGTTTGTGGAAAAAGTGACATCAATTGCAGAAAGGTGTCCTTAATAAGCATTTCCAGACCTACCCCAGTTAAAGTGCCTAGGTCATTTCCACCACAGTGCACAATAATAAGGTTAGGCTGTGGGAGATGTAGAAAGGTTTTCACCAAAGGCATTAATTGGTGCCACTTTAACCCTCTCTGACCAATCCATTTAATGTCTACATTTGGCAAAGCAAGGTCATTGAAAATACCTCTTTTTTCTGCATACTTTTCACTCTAGAAGACATAGCTATGACCTACAATCCACATTGTGAACATCTTCCAAGGAGAACAGGATGCACTCAGGAGGTGTCTTTCAGTAGAATGGCAATATGAAAAGAAAGACAGTTGAAAAATGGAGGCATACATACTTTTTTTAATAAAAAGAACTCCTTGGCTGATTCAAACCATTTTACAGTTAAAACTAGGCTGTATGTTTAAATTTTTAAAAGCATGTTTTGGATCGGTACAGAAAAATGTGTTCCCACTGAACATTACTTTGGATTTGCTGTTAGGTTTAAAAAGTCAAGCTCTCTTGCTGTTTGGATTTGAAACATTGTGTGCTGAACTTCTGACCTCTCTGCTCACACCAGTGTTCCATGACCTGTTGCTATGGTAGCAGGCAGAAGTCATGTTGGGGGAAGGGATGATTTGCAAAGGGGTTGAAAGTTGCAACCAATAGAAATGTGTGATTCCATTTGAAAAAATGTGGGAAGGACTGTGATTTTACATTAACATGTATATGTGTGAAAAAAGAGAGGGAAACATTGCCATTTACAGGTTGTGGTGAGAGGAGAAAGGTGTACAGCTCTGAGATTCTGGCTCTGATAATCTGCTGTTTGAGTACCACATTTCTTTCTCAACTAACTAATTTTAAAGGTGAGTTATGAGTTTGAGAGGGGATGTATGTGGTGATTTTTGATATAAATATTAGAATTGTCATTCTTCCTTTAAAGTTGTGTTTTACATTTTGTGTTTTAGGAGATATTTAACTGTCTTGAACTTGTAAGATATTATGGAGTATGTCTTCACTGTAAGTTAAGGTGTAGTGGTATCACTGAGGAATACTGTTTTGTGCCTAGAATCACATCATGAGTCTGTCTGCACACAGGATTTGTTGTCAGAGATTTAAATTGTGTTGCTCTTGTTCTGTTAGCCTTGCACTCGCAGAAAAGGGGCAGTTTGTTTTCTTAAAGTGTGATGGTTAGCATTCAGCAGAAATCAGTTACTCACAAATGAGAGGCAAATGCAAACACATTTGAAAATAGCATGGTACATTTTCCTACCACTTTAAAAGTTGTGTTTTACATTTTATGTTAAGGAAGATATTTAAGTGCCTTGAACATGTTAGATATTATGGAGTATGTCTTCACTACAAGTTAAGGTGTACTGGGATCACCCAGGAATACTGTTTTCTGCCTAGAATCACACCATGAGACAGTGTGCACACAGGAATTGTTATGAGAGATTTAATTCGTGTTGGTCTTGCTCTATTACCCTTGCACTCGCAGGAAAGGGGCAGCTTGTTTTTTGTAATACATGGTCATGGTGTCAAGGAGCTGTTAGGGCATGTGCTCTTTTCTGCTTGTCTAAAATATAAGAAAAAAGTGTCAGGCTGTCACAGTAATTATCACTTACTCCACCAAAGTCCAAAAACCTGAATTCAGTATTTCTCTGCTCAGCAGCTAGCACCCAACAACGGCAGGTGCTGGAAGTGGCTAACGCACACCTTCTCCATACAAATTACGGACGTTAACACTAAGGGTACACATCGGGATAGTGCGGTCACTGTGTCCGCCGTTGCCTGCGAACATACACCAAGTACTAAATGTGCTTTCAAATTGCCAAACAAAATATCGCTTTGTGGTTAGAATCACACCATGAGTCTGTGTGCACACAGGAATTGTTGTCAGAGATTTAATTTGTGTTGCTGTTGTTTTGTAAAACTTGGACTTTTAAGAAAGGGCAGTTTCTTTTTTTCAACTGTGTTGGTTAGCACTCAGCAGAAATCACTATCTCAAAAATGAGAGGCAAATGCAAACACATTTGAAAATAGCATGGTACATTTTCCTACCAATTTAAAAGTTGTGTTTTACATTTTATGTTAAGGAAGATATTTAAGTGCCTTGAACTTGAAAGATATTATGGAGTATGTCTTCACCATAAGTTAAGGTGTACTGGTATGACCCAGGAATACTGTTTTCTGTCTAGAATCACACCATGAGACAACATGCACACAGGAATTGTTGTCAGAGATTTAATTTGTGTTCCTGTTGTTCTGTAAAACTTGCACTTTCAGGAAAGGGCCTGGTATCACCCAGGAATACTGTTTTGTGCCTAGAATCACACCATGAGACAGTGTGCACACAGGATTTGTTGTCAGAGATTTAATTTGTGTTGCTGTTGTTCTTTAAAACTTGCACTCGCAGGAAAAGGGCAGCTTGTTTTCTTCAACTCTGATGGTTAGCACTCAGCAGAAATCACTATCTCACAAATGAGAGGCAAATGCTAACACATTTGAAAACCACAGGGTAGATTTTCCTTCCACTCCTGCAATGGGTGAGGTAGTTCCTACATGTTCAAAACTCCAATTAACCTTTACCAAACATGTACTCTTACACACATATCTGCAGTCTTCATGCACTTGTAAAAGTCTCCATGCAGATCTCTCTTGCAACTGACAATACACAGTCTCCAGAAACACACTCTTTGCACACATGCAGCAGCTTCTCCTACACTCCCATACATAATACTCAGCTCTGTGTTGTGTTTCAGATAGCAGTGTGTAATGCAAACACATTCAAAGCCATCAAGGCTCATTTCCTTTGCTCTACTCTAATCACTCACCCTGTAACACATGCTGATGGTCTCAAGTAGCTGTTAGGACATGTGCTCTTTTTTGCCTCTCTAAAATATAAGGGAAATGTGTCAGGCTGTCACAGTAATTATCACTTGCCCCATCCACAGTACTAAATGTGCTTTCAAATTGCCAAAGGAAATATCGTTTTCTGCCTAGAATCACAGCATGAGTCTGTGTGCACACAGGAATTGTTGTCAGAGATTTAATTTGTGTTGCTCTTGTTCTGTAAGACTTGCACTCGTAGGAAAGGGGCAGCTTGTTTTCTTCAACTGTGATGGTTAGCACTCAGCAGAAATCACTATCTCACAAATGAGAGGCAAATGCTAACACATTTGAAAACCACAGGGTAGATTTACCATCAAATCTTGCAATGGCGGAGGTAGTTCCTACATGTTCAAAACTCAAATTAACCCTTACCACACATCTACTCTTATACGCATGTCTGCACTCTTCATGCAGTTGTGCAAGTTTCCATGCAGATCTCTCTTGCAACTGACAATACACAGTCTCCAGAAACACACTTTTTGCACACACGCAGCAGCTTCTCCTACACTCCCGTGCGTACTACTCAGCTGTATGTGGTGTTTCAGATAGCAGTGTGTAACGCAAACAGATTCAATGTCACTAAGGCTCATTTCCTTTGCTCTAGTCTAATCACTCACCCTGTAACACATGTTCATGGTCTCAAATAGGTGTGAGGACATGTGCTCTTTTCTGCTTCTCTAAAATATAAGAAAAATGTGTCAGGCTGTCACAGTAATTATCATTTGCTCCTCAACAGTAGTAAATGTGCTTTCAAATTGCCAATCAAATATCGTTTTCTGCCTAGAATCACACCATGAGTCTGTGGGCACACAGGAATTGTTGTCAGAGATTTAATTCATGTTTCTCTTGTTTTGTAAGACTTGGACTCATAGGAAAGGATCAGCTCATGTGATAGGATTTGAAAAGTTAAAAAAAAAAATTGTAATGAATTAAAATTACATAAAGGTATTTTTTTTTAGTTTTTTGCAGGTATTGCTGAGCAACAGTGAAAAAATATAAAGATGCCTATAAAGTCAAGAAAGAGAAAAGAAAAGAAACAACAAATATATTTGAAGACAACTGGTAAAAAAAAATAGGAGGAGAAGCTTGTGTTGGAAAACAGAAAAAGTCTTCTGGTAAGCAAACTAAAGAATTTTAAAAAAATATCTTCAGAAAAAAAAAAAATGATCGAAAGATAAATTCAAACAGTGTTTCAAGTACAAAACAACAACAGTGTCAACAGCAAAAACAAAATGCTAATGTAGACTCAGAAGTAAGAAAGAGTGACTTAACACGGAAAATAGATTTTAAAAACATTCTTCGAAAAATGTTTCAGAGAAGAGTGATGTTAAATTTGCTAAAGGATGTGAAAAAATATAAGAAGAAAACCAAATTTTATAAGAAAAAGAATTTAATTGAAAGTATTGTTACCAAGGCATTAGAAATAAAAAAAAACTATTCATTTTAATTTTGAACAGGATGCGTAGATTAGATAAATTAGTCAATGCAATGAAGTCACAAAGCAAAAGGAAAAGAGAAGTCAAAAAAATAACTTTTGTAAAGTATTCTTAGGAGAATGGAAGCATAGTTCAAGTACTGCACCATTTTTTAATGAAGAGAGTTATCTTCAAAGTAATAGTTTGTTGCATGCAGTTGACACCAATGGTAGAGCATGTGAAGTTAAGGATGGTTGTGTAATGGAAAAAGAGAAAATGGTTCCAAGAAATGAGGAAGAAGTGATGGCTGATGAGGTTATGGGGAGACGTCCTAAAGCTCCAGTGTAAACTTGGAATTGTAGTAGTATTAGTACTGTGCGTCAGGAATCTATTGATAAATTACGTGACTTTCTAAGAGAATATAGTAAAAAGAGTGTTAAACAGAAAATCAAGGTGCTTCAAAGACTAGATCCATGCAGAGTGAGAGAGAATACTGGTTTACAAGGACATTCTCTGGCTTGTCTATCTAGGAAAGTGTGTCAAAGTGTTTTTCACCATTTTAGGATGCTGGCTATAATCATACTGAAATGAGAAAGTTTGTGAGAACATTGTATTTTGCTAAAAGTCCAGCACTAAAGTTAAATGAGTTGAATAATGCTCTGTTCCGTGGATCTGTATCAGATGTAGTGAAGGTTACTGATGAGATTCAGTTTTGTTACTTTGGTCCAGAACAAGAAAGTGCAGAAAATGACACAGTTATTGATGAAAATGTAGAAGAGAATGTAGAACTTACTGTTAGTAAAAATTTTGAAGATGAAATGACAAAATTTACTATCATCTCTAATGAAAGACCAAATATTACTTGTATTTGTTGCCGGAGAAGCCATTATAAAATTCAAACAAGGAATGTTGATCTGTATAAAAAAAGTGAAAATGAAGATAATTATAAGTGGAAAGATTTTGCAACATATATATTTCTGGAAAATTGTTTTGAATTGGGTGAAGATCAGCGTATTTGTAAATACTGTTATAACAAGTTAGAAGAAAATAGAATGCCAGCAAGAGCTGTACATAATAAATTAGAATTGGTTGAAATTCCTCCAGAACTTTCTGATTTAAATACGTATGAGTCTATACTCATTCAATGTGTCCATCCGTTTCAGACCATAGTGCGTATGGAGCCAAAAACAGGTAAATTACCTCCTTCGGATTTACAAAGAGGTTTAAAAGGAAGAGTTGTCTATTTGCCATTGGATTTGAAAAAAAATATGGAAACAATTGGTGCAGATACTTTGGAAACTGAACCATTAGTTATTCTGGTTAATGGTGTACCTACAAAGAATAAGAAAATTTGGCAGGAGCTGGTGGATGTACGAAAAGTACAAAGAGAAAATTTGTATTTGAAAAAAAAAAATAAATGGTATGAAGCCATTTATATGGATGAAGATGAAGAAGAAATACTACAAGACACAGGAATACCAACTGGGCAAATTGAAAAAGTGGATAAGTCAAAAGAGGAAGAAATTTATGAACATTTCAGCATACATCCTCTTCATTCTAAAGAAGTTATGGGAAACGCTATTGATCTGTTTCAGATGAAGAAAGCAAAAGGAACTCCTGTGAGTGTATGGGAGGAGAGCTTGGAAGCTCGTTGTTTTCCCCAACTGTTTCCTACAGGAGAAGGTGGACGATATGATGAACGTCCAGTACAGATTCCTGCTTCGGAGTATCGGACTACAAGATTATATGCAGAAGATCCCAGATTTCGTCAAAGTATTCCTTATTTGTTCCATCTTTTATTTGAAAGTGACTTGTCTGCACTATCTTATGCAGTAAATCACATTTTGAAAACTGGAGTACATCTACATAATGTGTCAGCAAAGGACTTTCTCAACAAAGTGCAACAGCGAGATGATCATTTGGAATCTCAATTGATCAATTTGATGGCTTGTCAGCGTGGAACTAATGAATATTGGTACCGACGCCATGGAGAATTGAAGTGTATGTTACGGAATTTAGGAACTCCTACATGGTTCCTTACCCTGAGCTGTGCTGAGTACGCTTGGGATGATTTACTGGATTTTCTGCAAGAGGCAAATTCAAACATTAAAAACATACAATACAAGACAGCAGGAGAATTGTGCTCATTGGATCCGGTTAATGTATGCAGATATTTTAATCATAGATTTGAGGCTATGATGTCCTTCATCTGCAATAAAAAAAATCCACCTCTTGGAGAAGTTGTGGATTTCTTTTGGAGAAAAGAGTACCAAGCAAGAGGTGCTCCTCATATTCATATGCTGTTGTGGATCAAGGATGCCCCAAAATTTGGAACAGATGCTGATGAAGCAGTTTTATCTTTCATTGAAGGATATGCAACATGTGCTATACCTAAAAGCACAGAAGAGAAAAACTTAAAAGAGAAAGTTTTACGTTTCCAAAGTCATCGATGTGGAAAATACTGTCGACGAAAGTACAAGAGTAAAGATAAATTCTACACAAAATGTCGATTTGGATTTCCACGACCTATTCTTTCAAAAGGAAGAGTAAACAGTTTTATGTCAGCTGTGCGACATACTATTACAAGAAAATCGCCTAAGAATACCTACAACCTAAGAAGAAAAGAAGAGTCAAAATATATAAATGACTACAATACAGTCATTTTATCCATGTGGAAGGCTAACATGGATATACAGTATGTGGCTGACAATTCTATTGCTGTTGCTCGGTATGTCACATCTTACATCACTAAATCTGAGAAAACGGAATTGAAGGAAATGTGGGAAGAGATTTCTCACGAGAAGACTGTCAGTAAGAAGCTATACAGTTTCAGTTTAAAGATGTTATCGCATCGAGAAATTGGATCCTACGAATGCTCAGATAGGTTATCATCTGCAAGTCTGTACTCCAAATCCAGAAGAATAATTTGGGTAAGTTTAGGCCTTGCAGGAATGCGAAATCGGGTACTGAAATCTATTCGAGAAATTGAATATTTAGCAGAGTTCGAACCAGAAAGTACAGACATTTTAAGAACAAACATGTTGGACACATATTACCCACAAAGAAGTCATCACCTTGAGGACATGTGTCTTTATGAAGTGCTGCAGAACTTCATTTTTAAACGGAATGCCACAGAAGATATCAACAATGGAAAATATAAAGTCAGTGGTGAGGAGGGATGTTTGGTGAAGCAAACAAAAGGAAGTTTGATAAATCACCAGAAGCTGAGTTGCGACACTCCTGACAAAAAGGAATTTTACTACTTGGCACTTTTGCAGCTGTTTAAACCATGGCGTTCAGAGGACGAACTACTTGGAGAATTCCAGAGTTATGAAGATTCCTTCAATGCTAGCAAAGACAGCATAGAATGCAGTACTTTCACAACTTATGTTCAAATGTTAAATGAAGAAATTAAACAAGAAGCAACAATTGCAGCTGAAGTAGCTAGAGACAGTTCTCAAGACAGTCAAGGTTCTGGGACATTCAGTCAAGATCCTCTAGGACAACCAATCGTAGAAAATGAAGCAGCAATAGCCATGAATGAAGTGGAAACAGCTATGAATCAAGCTCAGGAAGATTTAGTAGACTTAACATATTTGGAGCAGCAACTGAATGAAGAACAAAAACAAATTTATGAAGAAGTCAGGAAAAAAATTGATCACGGATTACTACATGAAAAGAAAGAGTGCTTATGCACATCTTTTGAACCAATGAGAATGTATGTAAGTGGACAAGCAGGAACTGGAAAAAGTTTCTTAATTAATGTAATTAGAAGCTACCTACAGAAGAAAATGGATTCCATTTTGTCTTGTGTTGTTACTGCTCCAACTGGGTTAGCAGCGTATAACATAAAAGGAGTTACCTTACATCGTTTGCTAATGTTACCAGTAGAGCATGAGAACAAAATACAGTACCACAAACTAGCAGGAGAAGCATGCTTGGAAGTTTCAAGAGTATTGAAGAAATTGAAAGTACTCATTATTGACGAGGTAAGCATGGTATCAAACTTAATGCTTGCCTTTGTGCATTTAAGAATGCAGCAAATTCTGAAGACATAGTATGACGTGTTATTTGGAGGAAAACACGTCATAGTTTTTGGGGATCTTTTGCAACTTACTCAGTTAAAGGACAACCGGTATTCCATACACTTACACTTGAAGACACAAAAAAGTCGTTAGGAAGTATAGGCAATGTAAATATTTAGACATATTTTGAGTATAAGGAACTAATTACCAATATGAGGCAAGCCAATGATGAGGACTATGCAAGTATTCTGAAAGATATAAGAATTGGACTACTCACAGAACATGGCAGAAAAGTATTACAGAGTCGATTGCTGAGTAATTTGTTTACAACAGAAGAAATAGTTCCAGAGAAAATATACAAGAAAATTGCTGAAAAAAATACTGTAATCTGCTTAATGCCAACACTACATGAATGCTCTGTATTCAATCAAGAACTTTTGAAATTGGAAAATGAAGAGATCATAAAACTGGAAGCTGTGGATAAAATTCAACATGAACGAATAACTATTATATTGACAGGCAAATTGGCTACTAAATTGGATTCTCTGGAGAAAAACATTTCAAAAACAGCTGGTTTGGAAAAGAATCTTTATGTGTGTATGAACTGTAGAGTAATTTTAAGACGTAATTTGGATGTAGAAAAAGGTTTAGTGAATGGAGCTATGGGTAAAGTTGTGGGTTTTGTAAAGTACCAAAAAAAAGATGGAATTGAATTCTTAAAAATAAAATTTGATCAGATTGAAGAGGTTAAAGTCATTAGTCGTTGTTCAGTTCGTTTTTTGCTAGTGAAAGACTTATATGTACGTAGGAAGCAGTTTCCGATTTCTCTAGCATATGCTGTAACTATTCACAAGTCTCAAGGATTAACTGTTGATAGTGCTTTTGTAAACATTGGATCTACTGTGTTCAAAGAAGGTATGGCATATGTTGCTTTGTCACGCGTGAAAAAATTATCTGGTTTATTCATGATAGACTTTGATGACTCAAAAGTAAGTGCTGATGCAAACTGTGTAAAGGAGTATAATAGATTAAGAAGAAGCTATGCTCCTCATTAAGGTCAGTATCCTGTGTTTGAAAAACGTGTTGTTTGTCGGAAAAGGAGATTTGAGAATATCTGTAATGAGGATGTACAGAAGAGAAAACAAAAAGACAGTGATGTGACTGCAAGCAAAAAGAAAAAGGACAGTGTGGAAGAGGTTGTTGGTTGTCATTTTGAAAATAGCTCCGGTGTCAACTGCTACGCAAATGTAGTGCTGAATGTTGTATTTTATCTTGAAAGTTTGCAAGAGCAGATAATACTAAATCATGAAAAAAGATTCTGTTCTTTGCTGAGTCTCCTTTATGAGAAGCTGAGTAGTGATAAAAATAAAATAGAAAGTGCTTCTGATGTTAGAAATCTTTTAGATGTATGTTCTGGATGTACACAGTTTACACAAAATGTCCAGCAAGATGCACAGGAATTCTTGATGTATATCCTGATGGTACTGGAAGATGAAGGAGTAGAAGTAGAAAATGTATTAGGTGTCTCTTATAAATGGGAACATTGTTGTGATAACTGTATGAACACAAGCAGTAGTAATGTTGATTCTGAAAGGTTCATATATTTACCATTACCAGAAAGTAAAACAGTGACTTTTAGTAAATTAGTTAAAGATGCTAATCACAACATGGAATGTTCTAAATGTAAATCTGAAATGTTGTCAACGTTGTTTTTAACCCCTTCTGTGCCACGCCCTTTTCCCCTCCTGTGCCGGGCGTTTCATTAGTGGGTGGGGTCCATGACGAGACTAGATCGGCTTTCCGAGATTTTTTTCAGGAAATCTATAGGGAAGATATTCGGGAAGACAAGGCAGGGAGGGAGGCCTGGTTGGACCAAATTTCCTTGCCAAAGTTATCCCCAGAGCATAGTAGGTTGTTGGAGAAAGAGATTTCCTTTGAAGAGATTAGGAAGGCTTTGGGGGACGTAAAGCGGGGGAAGGCAGCAGGCCATGATGGGTTACCAGGGGAACTCTATAGGGCCCTTACAGAAGAGATCACCCCGGTTCTGGCCTCTGTTTTTAATAACATTCTTTTGGAGGGCCGAGATCCCCCAAAGTCTTGGAATGATGCCACAGTGGTCTTAATACTTAAACCTGGGAAAGATCCAAAGGAATGTGGGTCATATCGCCCGATTTCACTTCTCAACAGCGACTATAAAATCTTTACCGCTATTATGACATCTAGGTTGGGGAAAGAAATAAGCCATCTGGTTCATGAAGATCAAAAGGGCTTCATAAAGGGCAGACACTTAGCTGATCTTACACAAGATCTGGTGGGGGCGATCGATATCGCGACCACTTTTTCTCTGCCTCTGGCTGCTTTTACGCTAGATGCGACCAAGGCCTTTGACATGGTAAATTGGCCCTATCTGGCTGCAGTAATGAAGAAATTTAATCTCCCTGAAAATTTTTGCCGTATGATTTCATTAATATACAAGGCCCCTAAGGCAAGGCTCAATGTAAACAGTTTCCTAACAGAGCCTTTTGTAATTGCGAGAGGCACAAGGCAGGGTTGCCCGCTATCCCCCCTCCTCTTTAACCTCTACATTGAACCCTTTGCACAGATTCTTAGAGAGGAGGCCACCATACCATCATTTAGCTTTGGAGGGTGGGAAAGACGGGTTGCCCTGTATGCCGATGATATCCTCATAATGACTTCAAATTTAGATCTGGCTCTTCCCTCTGTGATTAGGAAGGCTGAGGAGTTCGGAAAAATCTCTGGATATAACATAAATTCAGAGAAAACAGAGATCATGGCCTGGAATTCCCCCAATACTCAGGTAGAGGTTGTGTCCTCCATGCGGTATCTTGGTATAAGAATAACTCAAGATATAAGTAATATCACCACTCATAATCTCGAGCGAGTACATAAAGAATGCCAGAAACAACTAAAGGCATGGAATAATCTCCCGCTATCCATCTTTGGGAGGACAAATCTTTTAAAAATGTCTATCCTACCTAAATTCTATCCCTATGGCTTTTGACACCAAACAACTACTTAAATGTCAACAAGGACTTAATTCTTTTATTTAGAAGAACGGAGCTACAAGATTGGCTTGGAAAAAGTTGAGGAGAAGGAGAGAGAAAGGAGGCTTAACGTCTCCAGATATTCAATACTATGCTTGGGCATTCCAATTATCTTACTCGAGAATGCTCCTAAAAACACCAGTGGATAATCTTAGAGGAAGGATGTTCCAGGCTATGTTGGAGGGGTCCGATCTTCCATCTGACGGCTTTCTTTTTAAGTTTGGAGACCAGAAATTCTTTAAAAAAATAAAACTAAAAATTCTTCAATCTTTGGCTAGAAGTTGGTCCACAATCAGAAATAGAATAGGGTTGTGCTATTATTCTAACTTAGCACCCATGTGGGATTCACCAGGCACTCCCTTGTGCCTTAAAGACAGGTTGGCAGGTTCAATTAAAGAAGCCGGAATTATAAACTGGGGAGAGCTGACGGTAGGTGGGTCAATGATACCTTGGGAGACTTTGCGGGAGAAAGTCGGACCAGGATTATCTGCCTTCAAGTATATGCAGTTGAATAGCTGGGTGCAGGCTTTGATAAGAAAGGGAGCCCCCCTGGGGAATTACAGCAATTTAGAAAATCTTTCGGTTACAAGGCCAGGGGGGGAAAGGAAGTCGCTTGTTGGTATTGGGCGATCTTGGAGGAGATAGACGATGACTCTAATCTCCCTGAGGTGTTATGGGGTAGTAATGTTGGCGAACAGTGCCAGCAGCTGTGGCTAAACTCATTTAGTCTTCTGTATAAAATTGTGAAGCCAGCTTGGCTAAGGCGAAACCACCTTTTTACACTACACCGCGCATATCTATCCCCTCAAAAGCTAGCCAAATTCCAACATGGGAAAAAATGCAATAAATGCGACCTAGTAGAGGCCTCGGATGTGCACATGTTTAAAGAGTGCCCAGTTATCGGTCTCTTTTGGGAAGAGGTGATGGAAGCAATATCCTCTATCCTAAATATCACTCTTAGCAGCACTCTTCCCTTGATCATCTTTGGGATTGATGAAAATATTCTAGGGCCTGCTAGATCCTTTTTGTTTTTTGCAATTTTAATGGCTAGGAGACAGATCTGCAGATTCTGGGTGGATACAGCCCCTCCAACATATACGGGATGGTTATCGTCCCTATATGAAGTTTCTAAAACAGATCTGGCTAGACCCTGCAGTATAAAAAATAAGAAAACTGCTTTTTGGGATTATCTGATACAGTGGAAGTAGGTTTACCGGGGGTTTTTTTTTTTTCTTTCCCCGGTCCTATGATTATGCCAGTCTCCCTACTCCATGGACCTACAACAAGGGTCTTCTCCGATTTTCTGGTCCTAATAGGCTGAAACATGCCTAGATGGAGTTTCTAAAGGCCGCCTTTTTTTTTTTTGTGTGTTGCTCTCTCCTTCTTCCGCCAATTGGTTGTCAGCTTTTCCTTGTGCAATTGTCCAAATCACACTAATGGTTTCTAGGTGGATGGGACAAGATAGCACAAAATGGTGGTTGGCGGTTTTCTTTTTTCACACATAAGGGCTGGGCAAAAGAGGACAAAAAAAAAAAAAAATACCTAGGGAAATTTTTGTAAAATATATATATAAAAAATATCTTTAAAAAATCCAAAATTAGCATGTAAAAAACCTTTGAAATTCACTGAAAAAACCATAGGTTTCACACACGTTATAGTTAGGAATTAGCATTTAAAAAACCTTGCAAATTCACTGAAAAAACCATAGGTTTCACACACGTTATAGTTAGGAAATAGCATTTAAAAAACCTTACAAATTCACTGAAAAAAACCATAGGTTTCACACATGTTATAGTTAGCTGGACATTTTACTCATAAACAACCAATGAAATTCCCCCGTTATAGCTAGTTCAGCTAACTATAACTCGCGCGCCCGCAATCCACTGCTGATGACGTCACATATTACATCACTCATGACATGGTCAGTGACATCACTCATGACATCACTGATGACATCTCAAATGACATCACTGATGACATCACTGATGATGTCATCCATGTGAAAAATTAGCACATCTTCTCACACCCTGATATAACTATTGATACAGCAACTCAAAATGTAAGAGTTCAAAACTATACATACTGCAATACCAATAACTACATACCCACTTATTAACTCTTAGGTCTACATACACCTCCAATCATTCAGCTGTACAGTCACTCATACTTACAGTCACTCCATACAAAACTATCTTATGCATTTATACACCTATATAGACATTCACACACCACCAATCATCCATAGAGGTACTCTCACACCTAGTCAGTCATGCTAATAATCACACTCCCATTTACTCACCTATGCGGTTATACACACTCAAGTTCACTTAGTCATAAAAATAGTACCACATTCTTACGCTCTTATAGAATCATTCATACAAGCACACACTCATCCATACAGTCACTTTCACAATCACACACTCTCACATCTACCCACTTATATACTCTTACACGCATATATACTGCCTTTCACATATGTAGTTATTCACAAATGTACCACTGAGATATACATTCAATCCCTAACACACCCATACATACACTCACTCAACCATACAGTCCATCACAGATGCACTCTTAAAACCATGCACCCATAGAATCACCCACTCACACATTTATGCATAGAGTCACACACACCCTACCCACACAAACACTCAGGAACGCATACAGATACTGAGACAAGCAATCAATAACTCATATACACACTTATATAGGTATTTACAAAACCATGCAGCCACTTATACACCAACATACAGACACATACAAACATTTACACAGTTTAGTCACTAGTCTGCAGTAAGATACATTTAATGACTCAGTTATAGAGTCAGTTACGCACCACAGAAAATCATCCATTTACACACTTGTACACCCACTCATTCTTCAACAGGCCTTTCCCTATATATATTAAACATATTGTTAAGAAACACACACTCAATGGATGATGTCATCAGTGATGTCATCAGTGATGTCATTTGAGATGTCATCAGTGATGTCACTGACCATGTCATGAGTGATGTAATATGTGACGTCATCAGCAGTGGATTGCAGGCGCGCGAGTTATAGGTAGCTGAACTAACTATAACGGGGGCATTTCATTGGTTTTTTATGAGTAAAATGTCCAGCTAACTACAACATGTGTGAAACCTATGGTATTTTCAGTGAATATATATATATATATATATATATATATATGGGAAAGGATTTTCCTGTGTTGAACCCCCAAAGAGTGACCACCAAATTTCAGAGGGTCACAGAAAGGCAGCACACCAACAAGCGAATCCAAGTCATTGCTGAGGTTTGCTCAATTCATTTTTATTTTCTTCTTTTCTTTAGTTGTAAAAAGCAAAGTGCATAGTGTATCAGGTGCAAAAAGAACGACCTACGCGTTTCGGCCAAGGGCCTTCGTCCGGGTCTATATATATATATATATAAAAGCTGTGTTTTGCCTCGCGGCAAAGAATAAAACACATTCACTTGTAGACAGGAATTATAGCGGTTTTATTTCCAAGGTTTTGCCATGCCCAACGAGTTTCGCCTTCTCATGAGGCTTGATCCCGTGATCAAGTCTCATGAGAAGGCGAAACGCATTGGGCATGGCAAAACCTTGGAAATCAAACTGCTATTATTCCTGTCTACAAGTGAGTGCGATTTATTCTTTGCCGCCAGGCAAAACACAGCTTTCACATTCCACCGGCGTGGCCCTGCCGGATCAAACGCACCGCCCCATCGAAGAGCGCCGGCATCTAAAGCTGAGCTACATTGTGGCAATATATATATATATATATATATATATCACCAAAACTCCTCCCAAAGAAAGAGGCCCGTAGGGGAACAGTGGAAACTTCCTTTATTCAATTGTTGGCAAATGCATTTCGGCCTGTTCCGGCCTTCATCAGCGCCAGGATATTGCAGGAGGCTTTGCGCTGTGCGTTTTAAATACCATCTTGCCCCACTGCGATTGGTGAAAGTCCGTTCCGCCCCTTTGATGATATGCTCACCCTTCACAGTTCACGCATTTCTTGTGGACCATGATTCCCAGGATGCACCTTGTGGCTACCAGGTAAGTGATGCATGGAGTACTGTACAATGTCAGCATTCTTGGGCGGAAGGCAAGATGATTAGCATTGCGTAAAAGTTCAATCCCCTGTGAATTAAAATTAAGTTGCTTCCTCCAGTCCCCAGAACCATCTCAGCCTTTGTGCTCGGTGTTCCATTAGGTGGGGGCAGGTCTGGCAATGCATCCCGCCCAACCGAGGTTAATAACCTCGCTGTACCGCCAGCTAGTCTTCCGAGTATGCAGGCGTGCCCGGAACTTTCAATAACTTGAAGAAAGGGTTTTGCCGAAGCGGATGCCAGTGTTGTCCGGGCCTGCTTGAGAGATGGGGGCTCTGTACCGCGTCTCTGGCCGACGCGTGCTACATCACCAAAACTCCTCCCAAAGAAAGAGCAGAAGCCCGTAGGGGAACAGTGGAAACTTCCTTTATTCAATTGTTGGCAAATGCATTTCGGCCTGTTCCGGCCTTCATCAGCGCCAGGATATTGCAGGAGGCTTTGCGCTGTGCGTTTTAAATACCATCTTGCCCCACTGCGATTGGTGAAAGTCCGTTCCGCCCCTTTGATGATATGCTCACCCTTCACAGTTCACGCATTTCTTGTGGACCATGATTCCCAGGATGCACCTTGTGGCTACCAGGTAAGTGATGCATGGAGTACTGTACAATGTCAGCATTCCTGGGCGGAAGGCAAGATGATTAGCATTGCGTAAAAGTTCAATCCCCTGTGAATTAAAATTAAGTTGCTTCCTGCGGTCCCCAGAACCATCTCAGCCTTTGTGCTCGGTGTTCCATTAGGTGGGGGCAGGTCTGGCAATGCATCCCGCCCAACCGAGGTTAATAACCTCGCTGTACCGCCAGCTAGTCTTCCGAGTATGCAGGCGTGCCCGGAACTTTCAATAACTTGAAGAAAGGGTTTTGCCGAAGCGGATGCCAGTGTTGTCCGGGCCTGCTTGAGAGATGGGGGCCTCTGTACCGCGTCTCTGGCCGACGCGTGCTACATCACCAAAACTCCTCCCAAAGAAAGAGCAGAAGCCCGTAGGGGAACAGTGGAAACTTCCTTTATTCAATTGTTGGCAAATGCATTTCGGCCTGTTCCGGCCTTCATCAGCGCCAGGATATTGCAGGAGGCTTTGCGCTGTGCGTTTTAAATACCATCTTGCCCCACTGCGATTGGTGAAAGTCCGTTCCGCCCCTTTGATGATATGCTCACCCTTCACAGTTCACGCATTTCTTGTGGACCATGATTCCCAGGATGCACCTTGTGGCTACCAGGTAAGTGATGCATGGAGTACTGTACAATGTCAGCATTCTTGGGTGGAAGGCAAGATGATTAGCATTGCGTAAAAGTTCAATCCCCTGTGAATTAAAATTAAGTTGCTTCCTCCGGTCCCCAGAACCATCTCAGCCTTTGTGCTCAGTGTTCCATTAGGTGGGGGCAGGTCTGGCAATGCATCCCGCCCAACCAAGGTTAATAACCTCGCTGTACCGCCAGCTAGTCTTCCGAGTATGCAGGCGTGCCCAGAACTTTCAATAACTTGAAGAAAGGGTTTTGCCGAAGCGGATGCCAGTGTTGTCCGGGCCTGCTTGAGAGATGGGGGCCTCTGTACCGCGTCTCTGGCCGACGCGTGCTACATCACCAAAACTCCTCCCAAAGAAAGAGCAGAAGCCCGTAGGGGAACAGTGGAAACTTCCTTTATTCAATTGTTGGCAAATGCATTTCGGCCTGTTCCGGCCTTCATCAGCGCCAGGATATTGCAGGAGGCTTTGCGCTGTGCGTTTTAAATACCATCTTGCCCCACTGCGATTGGTGAAAGTCCGTTCCGCCCCTTTGATGATATGCTCACCCTTCACAGTTCACGCATTTCTTGTGGACCATGATTCCCAGGATGCACCTTGTGGCTACCAGGTAAGTGATGCATGGAGTACTGTACAATGTCAGCATTCTTGGGCGGAAGGCAAGATGATTAGCATTGCGTAAAAGTTCAATCCCCTGTGAATTAAAATTAAGTTGCTTCCTCCGGTCCCCAGAACCATCTCAGCCTTTGTGCTCGGTGTTCCATTAGATGGGGGCAGGTCTGGCAATGCATCCCGCCCAACCGAGGTTAATAACCTCGCTGTACCGCCAGCTAGTCTTCCGAGTATGCAGGCGTGCCCGGAACTTTCAATAACTTGAAGAAAGGGTTTAGATATATATATATATATATATATATATATATATATATATATATATATATATATATATATATATATATATGTTCGCTCCAAGGCTGCCCTCCTTCAGGAAGCACTCCGATGCAGTCGTAGGTATCAAACCTTTAATGGTATGGGAGGAACTGCATAACATCAATAGCATTTGACAGTCCAACAGCGTCTATTAAGCCTGACGCGTTTCGAAGTTAGAAACCTCTTCCTCAGAGGCATAGACGCGGAAGAAAAGTGCGTGCATTACGGACCCCTCCCTTAATTTATACAGGGAAGCCCGCCCTGGATGGGCCGCTGACGTACAACGAAGCATGCATTGCTGGGCCTTGTAGAACGTAATTGAAATATTTACGCTCATCGCACACATGATGAAACTGCCGCAGAATTCAAAGCCCCCACATGGGCCTCGATGTATGGCGCTCCTCCCTCAATCCAGTCACAGCATCTCCGATTGAGACCCAGTGTTTACCGGATCTCACGGCCCCCTGCCATGGGGTGGTGCATTCCCGGCGGCTAGGCTCGCCGCCAAATATGGTCGCTCCAAGGTTGCCCTCCTTCAGGAAGCACTCCGATGCAGTCGTAGGTATCAAACCTTTAATGGTATGGGAGGAACTGCATAACATCAATAGCATTTGACAGTCCAACAGCGTCTATTAAGCCTGACGCGTTTCGAAGTTAGAAACCTCTTCCTCAGAGGCATAGACGCGGAAGAAAAGTGCATGCATTACGGACCCCTCCCTTAATTTATACAGGGAAGCCCGCCCTGGATGGGCCGCTGACGTACAACGAAGCATGCATTACTGGGCCTTGTAGTCCGTAATTGAAATATTTACGCTCATCGCACACATGATGAATCTGCAGCAGAATTCAAAGCCCCCAAATGGGCCTCGATGTATGGCGCTCCTCCCTCAATCCAGTCACAGCATTTCCGATTGAGACCCAGTGTTTACCGCATCTCACGGCCCCCTGCCATGGGGTGGTGCATTCCCGGCGGCTAGGCTATATATATACATATATTACCTACTGGCAGTCGCCAGTAGGTAGTTATAGTTAGGACCTATTTTCCATAGGAAATCCGCAAAAACATTCTATTTGGAATAACGTTGGTGCCGATTGACGAATCTTCGCAAAATTTTCCAAACTTTTGCCCAGCTCCGGTCCGCTACTATCCTGAAAATTTCAAGGTGATTAGTCAAGCGGGGGCTGAGAAAAAAGGGGGGTCCCAAAACGCATTTTCCCCATGCATTTTCCCATAGGACCTGTTGAAGCAGCTACAGCCCGAACTGCTGAGTGGAATTACGCCAAATTTGGCCAAGAGGTAGTCCTCAGTACAGACTCGTGCCTTTTGCTTAAATGGTGTAAATCCGTTCAGTAGTTCCTGAGAAAATTAGAGTTAAAAAGATAGATATATCTGGGCGAAGCCTAACCACACATCTCATCGTGAGATCTGATTGGCTGTCAGTACTTCATCCAAGAAGTGTTGGCAGCCATCTTGGGACCAATATACATGATAGCACCTCATTAAAAAGCATTGCAGTTAATAGAAGGTTTTAAGACTTTAGTTACATTATAAATCATTTGTTGGAGGGAGGAGGTTAGTCCATGGATTCAGACAACAGAGGATAGGGAGGAGGTGGATGGGGCAGCAACTTAACTGTCCAGAGAAGGTGGGTATTAGGAACTTTATTGTTTTTAAAATGTGTGTCTGTGCGATCTACTTAAAATATGAACAAGTATGTAGCATAATCTCACTATTATTCAGGAAGAAGAGGACGTTTGTGACTGTGACTCCGGGCTCACTTGGCAGAAACACCCCCTGACCCTCCACCCCCCATCGCAAAATGTAATGCCCGTGAAAAGGGTAGGTGGATGCAGTGTTATATAGAACATAGTCCTGAGAGCACGATTGAAAATGAAAACTAGATGTAATATATTGTATAAACTATGCAAAATTTTCCAAACTTTTGGCCAGCTCCGGTCCGCTCCTATCCTGAAAATTTCACGGTGATTCGTGAAGCGGGGGCCGAGAAAAAAGGGGGGTCCCAAAACGCGTTTTCCCCATGCATTTTCCCATAGGACCTGTTGACGCAGCTACAGCCCGAAGTGCTGAACGGAATTACACCAAATTTGGCAAAGAGGTAGTCCTCAGTTCAGACCTGTGTCTTTTCCTTAAATGGTGTAAATCCGTTCAGTGGTTCCTGAGAAAATCAAAAGTAAAATCACATATATATCTGGGCGGAGCCTAACCACACATCTCATCGTGAGATCTGATTGGCTGTCAGCACTTCATCCAAGAAGTGTTGGCAGCCATCTTGGGACCAATATACATGATAGCACCTCATTAAAAAGCATTGCAGTTAATAGAAGGTTTTAAGACTTTAGTTACATTATAAATCATTTGTTGATGGTACCATACTCATTTTAGGAATTGTGGTGTGTTCTAAGGTGATTTTACGATGTGAAAAAGCCTTCTGCTGTGATATCATGAATCATGTTTGAGAGAAAACTATTTTCTCATGCTTTTCCCACAGAGGTTTGGAAGGTGATCTATAAGCTAAACTGAGAGCATATTTTCTGTAAATTCACATTATCTTTCTCAGACATGTGATAATGAAGTCTGACATTCTCAGTAAAACATGTACATCCAACAAGGGCAGAGACTGTCAGTTGATTCCTTTGTGTTCTACTGCAGCTTCCCAGAGAGTTCTAAAGAACAACTAGAGCGCTAACAGTCCTACTTATGACAAACGTATTGCACACTTGAAGCCATCTTGATTGGCATAAAGTGGTAACTCTTAAAACATTTAATTTAAAAAGTGACAAAATGAGGGGGTTCATTTTGCCATAGAAAGTATGATTAGGGCTGCAGAAAATTAGGGCACATTTTGAGTGACTTCTCAAATCCTCTTCTATTTCATAAAAAAATTCTGACATGCAATCTGAAACATGCACTTTCAATACCAGCAGCAGACTTCCCTGGTGAGCAGTAGCTTTACTACAGTGATCTAATAAGCAACGAGAGTGCTAACATTCTGAATTTATGGCAAATGTGTGACACATCTGAAAGCCTTCTTGATGGAATCAAAGTAAAAAACTGAAAGTATTTCCTACTGAGGAGACTGTAGTAAATAAGGAAATTAGGAAACTTCATAACAAGTAAGTCTCCCAAAATGGCCACCAGAGACAAAAGAGCCCAAATGAAGCACAAATATCACCCAGATGTAGCCCAAGTATAGCCCAATGACAGAATGTCCCAGAGTGTTCTAACGAACAACTAGAGCGCTAACAGTATAACTTATGACAAAAGTATGGCACACCTGAAGCCATCTTGATTGGAATAAAGTGGTAACACTTAAAACATTTAATTTACAAAGGAACAAAATGAGGGGATTCATTTTGCCATAGAAATTATGATTAGTGCTGCAGAAAGAAAAATTAGGGCACATTTTGACTTCTCAAATCCTCTTCTATTTCATAAAAAAAATCTGACATGCAGACTGAAACATGCACTTTGAATACCAGCAGCAGACTTCCCTAGTGAGGAGGAGCTTTACTACAGTGATCTAATGACCAACTAGAGTGCTTACATTCAGAATTTATGGCAAATGTGTGACACATCTGAAGTAATCTTGATGGAACCAAAGTAAAAAACTGAAAGTATTTCCTACTGAGGAGACTGCAGTAAATGAGGAAATATGGAAACTTCTTAACAAATAAATCTCCCAAGATGGCCACCAGAGACAAAAGGGCCCAAATGTAGCCCAAATATCATCCAGATGTAGCCCAAGTAAAGCCCAATGACAGAATGTTCAAGAGTGTTCTAACCAACAACTAGTGCGCTAACAGTCTTACTTATGACAAAAGTATGGCACACCTGAAGCCGTCTTGATTGGAATAAAGTGGTAACACTTAAAACATTTAATTTACAAAGGATCAAAATGAGGGGGTTCATTTTGTCATAGAAATTATGATTAGTGCTGCAGAAAGAAAAATTAGGGCACATTTTGACTTCTCAAATCCTCTTCTATTTCATAAAAAAATTCTGACATGCAGACTGAAACATGCACTTTGAATACCAGCAGCAGACTTCCCTGGTGAGAAGTAGCTTTACTACAGTGATCTAATGAGCAACTAGAGTGCTAACATTCAGAATGTATGGCAAATGTGTGACACATCTGAATGCCTTCTTGATGGAACCAAAGTAAAAAACTGAAAGTATTTCCTACTGAGGAGACTGCAGTAAATGAGGAAATTAGGAAACTTCATAACGAATAAATCTCCCAAGATGGCCACCAGAGACAAAAGAGCCCACATGTAGCCCAAATATCACCCAGATGTAGCCCAAGTATAGCCCAATGACAGAATGTCCCAGGGTATTCTTAAGAACAACTAGAGCACTTACTGTCTTACTTATGACAAAAGTATGGCACACCCGAAGCCATCTTGATTGGAATAAACTGGTAACACTTAAAACATTTAATTTAAAAAGGAACACAATGAGGGGGTTCATTTTGCCATAGAAATTATGATTAGTGCTGAAGAAAGAAAAATTAGGGCACATTCTGAGTGACTTCTCAAATCCTCTTCTATTTCATTAAAAAATTCTGATATGCAGACTGAAACATGCACTTTTAATACCAGCAGCAGACTTCCGTGGTGAGCAGTAGCTTTACTATAGTAATCTAATGAGCAACTAGAGTGCTAACATTCAGAATTTATGGCAAATGTGTGACATATCTGAATACCTTCTTGAAGGAATCAAAGTAAAAAATTGAAAGCATTTTCTACTGAGGAGACTGCAGTAAATGAGGAAATTAGGAAACTTCATAACAAATAAATCTCCCAAGATGGCCACCAGAGACAAAAGAGCCCAAATGCAGCACAAATATCACCCAGATGTAGCCCACATGTAGCCCAATGACAGAAGTGTGCAAAACACGTATTTTTTGTGTATTTGCAGTTTTATATAGTGCAGACTTGTCAGGTATTGGAGTCAAATTCATTTTGGTTGTAGACATGGGGAGATTAAGTGATTTGACCAGAATCACAGAATGTTGAGCTGAAGCAGAAACTCCAACCTGGTTCCCCAGTTGCAAAGTCTGCAGCTCTGGAAGTAACACCACATCCTCTCCCCTAAGTGCAACATTTAATCAAGTGGTCAACTGGATAAAAAAACATAAAGATTACAAATAATTTAAAAGTTCTTTGTCACTATTTGAAAACTCAGAAAATTTGTCCTCATTTTAGTTTTTTAGAGCACTAACCATAATTTTGATGCAAATAAGACCCTCTCATATACGTAATTTCTAAAGGAAATGCTCTAGGTATTACAGTTTTGATTACATCACGATGACGTCAGGCGTTCCACACTTTTGTAATAAATATAGAATGTTAGCAATCTAGTTGTTCATTGGGATACTGTTGAGAGGCAGAGGCCAGGGGCTCGTTTCTGAAAATTGAAGGCAGGTAGGAGAGTGGACAGGCAACAATTTGACCACACTGGGTAGGCAGGAAGGGCAGTGGCAGCACAACAGACTATGGAGAGCAGTGGAAAGGGGGGCAGGGGCAACAAACCAACAATACAGGACTGGCAAGAGAGGCTGTGGCAATATATTAGACCATTGTGGGCGGAAGGAAGAGGCAGTGGAAGTACAACCATACATGCCAACAGACCCGTTTCAGCCAGGAAACGTCCAATGTTTTTAAGCTCAAATGGGCTTTATTTGATCTGTCTAATTTCTCCTCTTTTTTAATGTAACTCAAAGGGGAAAATCAATACCCCAGTTTTTTTCCAAATCTCCCTCTTACCAAGTTCAAAATGTTCGCAAATATGGTACATTGGATCATGGTAGGCAGGAAGAATTAGGGTAGGGACATGGACTCGAATAACAGAGGACAGGAGGGACATGGAGAGGTGCACCAAACTGACCCTACAGGGCAGGCGTCAGGGTTTGCAGCAGCACAATACACCACACAGGGCATGCGGGATGGGAGTGCAGCACAACAATCCATAGAAAGCAATAGGGAGGGGACAGGACCATGCACATGGACAACAGAGAACAGAGGGGAAAGAGGCAATGGTAGCTAGCTGACCATAATGGACAGACAGGAGAGAAAGCTGCAGCATAACAGACCATAAAGTGCAGGAGGGACGGATCAGGGGCATTACAATGGAACAGACAAGCCAGGAGGGAGGGAATAGGGGTCAGCACATGGAAACAGAGGGCTGGGGCAAGGGGGCAGGGCAGGAGCAGCAAGATGACCATGGAGGTCAGGCAGGATGGGCACTAGAAACAAGACAAGCGGGAGGGTTAGTGGCAGCACAATGGCTATGATGGGCAAAAAGGAGGGTGCAGGGGCATGCACAAAGGACCCTGGAGGATAGAAGGGAGGGTCAGGACCTGGGCACAGACAA
Source organism: Triturus cristatus (assembly GCF_964204655.1). NCBI lineage: Eukaryota > Metazoa > Chordata > Amphibia > Caudata > Salamandridae > Triturus > Triturus cristatus. The sequence goes on from NC_140581.1 coordinate 749,593,813, forward strand.
GAGAGTTCAGAGGAAGGGGCCTCACAACAGACCGCGCGGGGCAGGCAGCAGGAGCAGTTGCAGCACAGCAGACCAGGAAGGGCAGAAGGGTGTGGCAGTAAAATGGACAATGGAGGACAGGAGGAAGGGGATAGGGGCATGTCATGTGGACAGGCAGGGTGGAGGTGGCAGGGACAGGTTACAGTCATCTGACAAAGCTAGGCAGGTGGGAGGGGAGTGGCAGCTCAACAGAACACTCAGAGTAGATAGGAGTGGCAAGTCCATGGAACATGGTGGGCAAAAAGGATGGAGCAAGGGCATGCACAAAGACATCGGAGAGCAGGGGGAAGGAGAATAGGGGCAGCAAGCTAAGCACAGAGGCCAAGCAGGAGGTCAATGATGGGCCATAGAATTGGGCAATGGAGGGCAGGAGGAGTGGACTGGTACATCATGCTAAATGGAGGGCAGTGACGGCACATCAGACCATGCATGGCAGGAGGGAGGAGGTTAGTCCATGGATTCAGACAACAGAGGATAGGGAGGAGGTGGATGGGGCAGCAACTTAACTGTTCAGAGAAGGTGGGTATTAGGAACTTTATTGTTTTTAAAATGTGTGTCTGTGCGAACTACTTAAAATATGAACAAGTATGTAGCATAATCTCACTTTTATTCAGGAAGAAGAGGACGTTTGTGACTGTGACTCTGGGCTCACTTAGCAGAAACACCCCCTGACCCTCCACCCCATCGCAAAAAGTAATGCCAATGAAAAGGGTAGGTGGATGCAGTGTTATATAGAACATAGTCCTGAGAGCACGATTGAAAATGAAAACTAGATATAGTATATGGTATAAACTATGCACCAAAAAGTGTGATATAAGATGAACTGGGGCGTGAAATATAATATGCAATACATTGTGCGCAATTACAGATTCATTGGAAAGCACGAGATAGCACAGGCACTAGCACGTGCTATGCGCCTTGGAGTGTAATATGCACAGGGCAGTGTTGTGTAACCTAACTAGTCTCTAAAGTTGTAATATAAAATATGTGCTGGGGAGTGTAACGTTGCATATGCACTGTGACAAAGATATGGATCCCAGATTGCAATATGTATGGCGCTGTGCGTTATAACATAGGCATCAAGGAAGGCACGTTAGATGGGGCAATATAACCCGTGCGAAGGCAAGTGTGGCATTACATATTCAAGGGGAGGTGTTACAGTGCACATGGGCTAGAGAGTGTCATAGCATACGCACTAGCTGGTGGAAAACAACACAGAGGTGTGTGGCACTCGGCGGGCACTGGTGGGTGTAACACAGCATTGGGCTCAGCCAGCAGCACGCTGTGACTCTCAAGTGAGGTTCGTCTCCTTTACAGAGAGTAAAACAAAAAGAATTACACATCCGGCGGTGGATGTGTGTTTTATTAACCATGAGGGGGATTTCTTGCATAGTTTGGTCGAATTTTTGTCGAATCCCCTTTGAATGGCTTGGTGTACGTGTGTATTAAATGTGCCCGTCAATAGCTCCCCATGTTTGTATAAATAAATGACAAGGGTGTCTACTTGGAGAGTACCCACCCGCGGGAGCGCCGAGATTAGGCACGGTAGGGCGTCAGACACGTCAGTGCTTCACTAGCGGTGTAAATACATTCCACGTGGATTCATTGTATGCATAGTCGCCTTTTAATGAATATCACTCAAATTTTCATGGTGATAGGTACATACGGTTTGTCCAGCATGTCCTAGGTGTTTCTATAAATATATATATTTTTTAAATAATAAAAAACAAAGGCCAGCCCCGGGGGATGGGATCCCTGGGGCCATATGTGGTCTGAGGAGGGGGGCAACGCAGCCCCCTCCTAAAGATTTTTTTTTAAAAAGGCCATGACCCGGGGGTTGGGGTCCCCGGGGGCAATTAAGGCCTTGGGAGGGGGACCTCGTGGCCCCCTTCCAAATTTATTTTTTTCAACAAAATAAATTAGGGTGCAGGCCCTGGGGATGGGGTCCCCAGTGCCAATAAATTAGAAAAAGAAGGGGGGCCACACAGCCCTCCTTCTTAATGAAATAAAATAAATAAAAGACCAGCATCGCGCCGGAGGCCACACCCCCTCCTTGCAGCACTCTGCAAACGCGCCCCCTAGCCAGTTGCAAGTTGGGAAATTAATTCCCCTTCAATACTGAGGGTCCCTGAGGGCCAACTAGCCCAACAGGTATCTCCAGTATGCTCTAGGGAGCTGCGTTGTAGACAGGTGTTCTGAGGCCACGCCCTTTTTTACACCTCTATGCAACGCAGCTCTGTGGCGCTTACTGGAGGTACCTAGTGGGCTAGTTTGACCATAGGATTCAAGGGGACTTAATCTCTCAACTTAGAACGGCCACAGTAGTGAAGGGAGGGGACGGGGCCTGAGGTGACGTGTGCAAACACGCCCTGTGGCGCATTTTAAGTTGGGGAAATAATTCCCTTTCAATCCTGAGGGACCCTGGGGGCCAACTAGCCCACTAGGTGCTTCCAGTAAGCGCCACTGCTCTGCGTTGCAGAGAGGTGGTGCAGGCCGTGCCCCTTTTTACACCTCTCTGCAATGGCGCTTACTGGACGTACCTAGTGGGCTTTTTTGCCCCTCGGGGCCCTCAGGATTCAAGGGGACTTAATCTCCCCACTTAAAATGGCCACAGGTCGTGTTTACACAGTGGGGAAGGGTGGGGACAGGGCCTGAGGTGACGTGTGCAAACACGCCCTATGGCGCGTTTTAAGTTGGGGAAATAATTCCCCTTCAATCCTGAGGGCCCCTGGGGGCTAACTAGCCCACCAGGTGCTTCCAGTGAGCGCCACTGAGCTGCGTTGCAGAGAGGTGGTCCAGGCCGTGCCACTTTTTACACCTCTCTGCAACGCAGCTCTGTGGTGCTTACTGGAGGTACCTAGTGGGCTAGTTGGACCCTAGGGACCCTCAGGATTCAAATGAACTTAATCTCCCAACTTAAAACGGCCACAGGGCGTGTTTACACAGTGGGGAAGGGAGGGGACGGGGCCTGAGGTGACGTGTGCAAACACGCCCTGTGGCGCGTTTTAAGAGGTAGTTTTAATTCCCTTCCCTATTATATACTAGGGGCTTACAGAGGAGGTCATGCTAATCACAGGGGGCCCCCAACGCATAGTGTTCCCTAGTGTATGTAGGTGTTTTCACTGTATTCTGAGTGTCTTTTAATATAGCACTGGCTCTAGGACTGGTTAGTCAGACTCAGTTACCACCAGTATCCGTCTGAAAAAGTTGAGGGTACAGGATGATTTTGCAACAAGGCTTCTTTCTGCTCTTCTGTTTGTTCTTTCTGCATGTTATCCTTCTTCCTACACTTTTCTTCATCTTTGAGGACTTCTGTTGCTTCTTTCTGCATTTCTTTTTTTCTTTCTGTGTGTTTTTCCTTCTTTCTTCACATGTCCTATCTCTGTGGGTATAGTTAGAAATTAGCATTTAAAAAACCTTTGAAATTCACTGAAAAAAACATAGGTTTCAGGCACGTTATAGTTAGGAATTAGCATTTAAAAAACCTTAAAAATTCACTGAAAAAACCATAGGTTTCAGGGGCGTTATAGTTAGCTGGACTTTTCACTCGTGCAAAACCATTGAAATTCCCCCGTTATAGTTAGCTCAGCTAACTATAACTCACGCGCCCGTAATGCACTGCTGATGGCGTCACATATTACATCACTCATGACATGGTCAGTGACATCACTCATGACATCACTGATGACATCTCAAATGACATCAATGATTACATCACTGATTACATCATCCTTGTGATAGAGTGGCAGACCTCCTCTCCCCCTAATATAACCTTTGATACACACATTTAAAAATAGAAACTAAAATTTTCAAAACACTGGACATACCAATACCAGTTACAACAACCTATTCAGTAATTCTAAGATCCACATACACATCCACTCATTCTCCAACAGTCCTATACAGTCACTCATACATGTACTCACTCATCATATGCACTCATACACCTATACATCCTGTTACACAACGCCACTCATCCATAGAGTTACTCACACACATAGTCACTCATGCTAATAAAGGATCAAACATCCATTTACTTGCATATACAGTTATACACACACCACCACACTTACTTCTACAGAAACTTACACATACTTAGTCTTTTAAACAATCACTTATAGAAACACATACTTATTCATACAGGAACTCTTCCAATCTCTCACTCTCACATATACTCACTTATATATACCAATAGTCACATATACTAGTTTAAAACATATGTAGTTACTCATAAAGACACTATTGAGACAGTCATTCACTCACTAACACACCCATGCACACACTCATCCACCCATACAGTCCTGCACACATGCTGTCTTCAACACATACAAAGTGAGTCACTCATTCATGCACCTATGCACTACGTAATACCCCCACCGAACCATACAGACACTCAGACACTGATACTGATACTCAAAAAACCAACTAATAACCTATATAGACACTCATGTAGCTACTCACCAACCCATGCAGCCACTTATACACAAAGTGAGAGACTGATACAGATATTTACATATTTAAATATTACTCACTAAGCCATGTATTCACTAAGATACACTTAATCAGTCAGTTATACAATCAATTTTTCAAAAACAAATCATCCATTTAGACACTTATATACCTATTTATTCTTCCACCGACCTTGAGATATACATATATAAAACATATGTAATTTTCAGAAAAACACACATTCACTGGATGATGTCATCAGTGATGTCATTTGAGATGTCATCAGCGATGTCATGAGTGATGTCACTGACCATGTCATGAGTGATATAATATGTGACGTCATCAGCAGTGCATTGCGGGCGCGCGAGTTATAGTTAGCTGAACTAACTATAACGGGGGAATTTCAATGGTTTTGTACGACTGAAAAGTCCAGCTAACTATAACGCCCCTGAAACCTATTGTTTTTTCAGTGAATATAAATATATACATACATACATACATCCTGAAAAACTATCCCAAAATTGAACCTTCATAGAAGTGGGCACTGACTCCAAGGTGATAAAGTGCAAAGTTTATTGCTGTTCTTCACATTCGGGCCGTGTTGGACTGAGATAGGCTGACAGCGGGAGTGTGCGAGCATGGAAATACTATAGTTCACTACCCCCCTCGCGGACCCATGAAGTATGCTGCACTTTGCATACGAGATTTAGTAGCCCTGGAATAACAAGGAGGCTCCTCGGTAGAACCGTGAGTTTTACCGTTCTGATTCCACAGGTTAGGGTGCGCCTTAGCGTGCGCATACCGCCGTGGAATTTCCTTGGTCCTGAAGAATGCTTAGCACAATTGGCAACTAAAGCAGAAACATGTCGGCCATCCCCTCTTCACTAATTTAAAAACGGACGTTCTTTGGTTATCCTAACCGACCTAGTTCTAGTCCGTCACATTTGTTTTTAATGGTTAATGGTTTGCCTTGATTAAAATTGTGGTCGGTTAAAACCATTCACTTTTTAAATTCACTTCACTGATCCCTCAAAAACCAGCTCCGCTGTAACTCAGGCGTCGCAGCACACCGAGGAGGCACTCGGCCTCCTTGGTGGGAACCCGATGATGAAGCAGGTCACCAACTAGGTTGGTGAGTGAGGGTTCTTTTAACACACTTGTTTGGTTTTTCCCACGCTGTTGTCCCCTCCCCCCCCCTTTTTTTAGTCACTCTTCCGTTGTTTATCAATAGTTTACCAGGGGGTGCAAGAGTGATATTTTCCCTCTCCCTCCCTTTGATGTTATTGTTCTTCACATATGCCCATGAGACATTTCGGCCATCAAAAATGGCCTTGATCACATATACGCGCATTCACTCCAGCTTTTACATTTTCATCAAGTGATTGACAAACAGGAAATCAGTGGCAACATATAAAAGACTAAAACTGCTGCTGAGCAAGAAAAAATAGTGATATTAAATCAGTACGTGAACATGTTTTTCTCTGCATTTCTATGTAATTATGATACAATTATCGCAGGCATAAAATGAAATACAAAAATGTATGGCTTTTATGTCATAATCATTGGCTTCACATTGAGTAATATCAGCAGGTCATATTTACAAACCTACATCTTTTGGATTGTCTACGCACTCTTTTTTGCTCACATAAGGGGACAAAACCTTATTTCACATTTGACAAAAACATGGTCGACAAGTGTAATTCAATTAATAATAATACAATAAATAATAGCACATAATGGATCAAATCCTAAAGGAGCTATAAAAATCTCAATTTTGACACATTCGAGCTGTTTTCAAAATCCTAAAAATGTACTTAAGGTCTACACAAAAGCTCTACTGAGTCCGTTGTCTTCATGTTTTTATTATTATATAGATTCTGTCCCATAGTGTGCCTTGACCTATGAATGGATAGTGTCTATCACCATCGATTAAATAATGATGTTTTTGGGCTTAATCCATCAAAATGTTTTGCAATATCTTTGTCTATTGTTGCAACATGTCAAAAGTACTTACTAAAGTGCTTAATATATAAAGTGCAAAGTGTAAAAAGTGCTGATTTAGAGAAGACAAATAGCAGCTATAGATGTGTACCTGAATGTTAACAATAATATTCTAATAATTATATACCGACATCTCTTTCACAGATATTGTCAGCTATAATGTATGGCTCAAATAAATTTGAAATTATAAAAAGATGTGCAGATATTCACTACTATTGAGTGTTTTGGAATCTAATTCTAAAATGAACTAGGTCTCTAACTGATGTAACAATTTTTCTCGGTTACCTCCTCTCCTCAATACCGGCACTGCGCCAATGACATAATACTTCAAATAGTTTAGGTTATTGTCATGCACTTGTTTAAAATGGCATGCCACCTGATATGTGGGATTCGAATTTACGATTGCCCTCAAATGTTGTAAAGTCCTCACATGCACTTGCAGCTTAACGCTTCCCACATATCGAAGCCCGCAAGTGCACTCTAGGTCGTATACAGCAAAATCGGTTCTACAGTTGTAAAAAGCTTCTAACTCAAATGGTTTTGAACTAAATGCTGACATGTAGCTTGAGATATTGACACAAAAACGACATGCCCTGCAAGAGCTGCATTTGAAAGAATTTTTTTCAGAAGACAGCCAGTTGGTTTTGTGAACTATTTCCGGGCTGCTTTTGACTAATGCATTCCTCATTGAGGGAGCCCGCCAATAAGTGAGATTAGGTTTATTTGGAAGAATTTTGCCCTAAATTGAATCAGTTAAAGCTATAGGCCATTATTTGTTGATAATCGATCTAATCTTTTTTTCTTGCCGGCTGTAAGTGGCAATTAATCTGATGTTAGTATCCTCACCCTGATTGGTTGGACGAGGTCATGTCTTTGGTCAATATTCATAGGTGTTTGAAAGAGAATGAATATCCAAGTGTTTTCATTTGCTTTTGTCATCACCCATGCAACTATGCTAGTGGCAAACCCTTGCTCTATAAATTTTACTTTGGCTTCTTGCTGGCATAGAGACAGATCCCTTTCTGAGTTACAGATCTTGCGTAGTCTCAGAAACTAACCATAGGGGATACTGTTTACCAAATTTTTGGGGTGGAAGCTGGATGTGTGAAGTGTGGAGTTGCCTGCTGTGCTCTTGCGATGTAACCTGGATTCTAATTTGTTGTCTTTAACGTATACTGGTACGTCTAAACATTTCATTAATACGTTCCACAAACTTGCCAGCACTCTCCTATGTTCCTTTCCAAATTAGAAATACATCATCGATGAACCGCAACCAGCTCACCACATGTTCATCCCAGTCTGTGTAGCGCTTTACCATGAGTACCTGCTCCTCCCACTAGCCCACATGTAAACACGCGTAGCTGCGAGAGAAGCAGGCACCCATGGCAACTCCACTCAATTGCTGGAACACCTCATTGCCAAACAAAAAGTAATTATTATTTAAACAACTGTTGATCATATTCAATATCGTTTTGTTATGATTGTACAGTTGAATACGTCTTTTCTTGAAAGAGTGATCAACCGCCCTCATTCCATCCCTATGTTCAATGCTGGTATATAGGTAGGTTATGTATATAGTGATAAGTATGTATTCATCTGACCAGGGTATTTCATACAACCTTTTAAGAAAATCGCTGGTGTCTTTGATGTAAGATGGTAAATTGGCTACATATTCTTGGAGGAAGTAGTCCACATATTGTGAATTTTTTTCAAACAAGCTATTTCTCGCTGAAATGATTGGTCGACGAGGTACTGGAGATGTACCTTAATGGATTTTTGGAATGGAGTAGAGCACTAGCATAACAGGAATTTCATTGTTCAAAAATTGATATTCATATTTAGAAATTAGACCTTCACACTTCCATCTAGTCAGATTTTCTTTGAGGACATTTTTAATTATCCTCACTTGTTGCTTGCTGGATCTTTTGTAGCATGTATATGGCAGTTGGTAGGCATTTTTTGACTTGCCTATAACATTGGCGTTGTTTGACCAATCTGTATGATTTCCCCAAAAAGTATCAAAGTAGGTTCTTTAATGGAAAGGTTGGGGGTGATCCATGCAGTGGGGACCAAAAAATAGGGGCATAAAATAAGGGTGCGTTGTAATGTTAATTCCCATAGGAACGTGTTGCCGAAGCTACAGCCCGAACTGCTGGACGGAATTACACCAAGTTTGGCAGAAAGGTAGCTGTTGTTGCGCAGCTTGTGCTTTTTGTTATTTGGTGCAAACCCTTTCAGTAGTTTTTGTGAATCTGAACAATATAGTGCTATCTATGATCGCAGTTATTTCACTGTGGTTTCGCAGTGATTGCAGATATTTCACGACGTGTTCGAGGTAAATCGCAAAAGTGCGCACCAGCGGGAATGCTCTGATTAGCTGGATGCAACCTGAACAGAAAGGTGTGGCGGTTTCACAGTGATTGTTGGTAAATTGCAGTGTGTTTGTGGTAAATTGCAAAAGCGCGCCAGCTGGAATGCTCTGATTGGCTGCATGCAACCTGAACAGAAAGCTGAGGTCGCCTTTTTATCATCCAGTAACAGTTACCAGGACTGGAAATTTGTGTCAAAGCTAACATAAGGGGTCAGGGTGGTGATACTCTGACCTCATGTTTGAGAAATTGTTGTATTAGTGACACAAGTTATGTGTTCAAAATAGATTTTTTTAATCGTTCACGATATTCATGACAATGCCGCACGCGCTAGCGCAGCACCCCATGTACCATCATGGGGACATCGCAAATATTGTGGCGACATTGCAAATATTGGTGAAAACATAAAAATATATATATAATTGTACACACTCGCTGGTCACTGTCACAGACTCATGTCTGCACTCACACAGACACTTATACAGCCATTCACATACCACTTACATATTCAGTTGCATACCCGCTCAGATATACTCATGCACCCACTCACATACCCATTCAGGTACTCATGCACACACTTACAGACTCACTCAGTGAGTGATGCACCCATGTACAAACCCACTCAGAGACTCACGCACCTACTTAGACCTAGTCATAGACTCATGCACACTGTCTTATTAACACTTAGAGACTCTTGCACCCTCTCACAGACCCACCTGGGCACTCATGGGCCCACTCACAGGTCAACTCATGCACTCACTTACAGACTCACTCAGAGATTTTCTCACCCCCTTACAGGCACACTAACGTATTTACTCACAGACCCATTGCGACACATATACCTACCGACAGACCCAGTGAGACACTCATACAAATACTCATAGATCCACTCACATACTCATACACCCATACACACACTCATACAGTAACTCACACACTCAGTCATAGATCCTCTAGGAGAGTTATGCAGTGTGTCACTCACTCATATACTCAGAGACTCACACACCTGCTCACAGACTCACTCAGATATACACACACCCACTCATTCACCCTCTCAAAGACTTACACATCCACTCACAGACCCACCCAGACATTTGCCCTCCCAGTCACAGACCTACTCAGACACTCATGCATGCACCCATTGACTCACCCACTCAGAGACTTATCCTCTTACTCACAGACCCATAGGGTCACTCACACACCCATCCACAGACCCACTCAGACTTCTGTACCCAGTCACTCATACAGTCAGAGACTCATGCACCCACTCACAGTCCCACTCAGAGACCCATGCACCCACTCACAGAACCACTCATACAAGTACACTCCCAGACAGACCTACTGAGAGACCCATGCACTCAGCCACAGGCCCACTCAGACACTCATACACCCACTCAGTCACCCACTGAGACATGCACTTAGATATTTACGTATGTCCTCACAGACCCAGTCATACAGTTTTATACTTACAAATACACAAAGGAACTCATGCATCTAGTCACAGATGGACTGAGAAACTCATGCAATGAATCACAGGCCCATTGAGACACTAATGCACCCCCTCATAGATACACTGAGAGAGTCAAGTAGTTTGCTACAGAACCATTGATAGACTGATGCATCATCTCACAGGTCCACTGAAATACTTTGCCAACCAAAAAGTAATTTTTATTTATTATAAGGCACCACCTATGCACTCATTCAATCATCCTGAGAGTATTCTTGTATTCAACCACAAAAACATGTATTTACAAGTTTTAGTGAGGAAAATGTAGTCTTTTAGAACCATCTGGTGAATTATATATGGAAGCTGTGACACACTCCTTGCATGTACTTTGTAGAATCAGTGAGCTGTATGATCTGATAGAGATTAATGTGAACATTTGTATATGCACTGTTTTCCAAACTTTCTAATGGGATATATTTCAATAGAAAAGTACTGACATACTAAATACACCACTGACACACTGGTAGAGAGGTACACAAATAGCTCTTTTGATATCTTTTTGGATTTACAGTGTAGTGACACTGTATGTACTTCTACACTTTAGTTGATGTTTGAATTAAAGTTTACTACAGGAGGGAGGCACTGGTCTTTCACCATGTATAAGTGAGAACTGATATATGGTGCAGCTGTGTTGTAGAAGAGGGTGCTGTATTGTTCAAAGATAATTAATAAATAAAGGTTTGTGTTTTTGCTTGGGTTTGATTTATTGAAGTAAGTCCATGTAGTTATATAGCTACCTTCATCTGTAGATTTAAAACTGCAACAAAGTTTTTGTATTATGTGTAAGTCAGTAGTAAAGTAGTTGGTTCATTGGCAGGAGTAAAATATACCTATTTCTTTTACAGAACAATAGCTACATAACTACACCCAGTTAGAATGCCTACAAAGGTTTGGAGGAAAAAGCAACAGAAACAACTACAGCTTCTCTACAGAACTGAGACACAAAAGGGTAAAAATGCAGAAAAAGTAGTGAAAGAAAAAACAGCTACTGGTAAGAGGACAAAGTCATCTTAAACATATATGTGGACACCTGTAACGATTACAAAATAATGAAAATAAAAAACAAACCATGCGAAAGAATAGGAGTGGACAAAATCTATATTACAAGAACAGTAAAGAATGTAACAAAGATGGATACGCCTTAACCAGGAGACAGAATCAGTTTAAGGAAATCAGAGCCAGTATGTTTCGTAGTGGAATGGTTATAAATCTACTGAGAAATATGAAGAAGGAGAGAGACATTGAAACAGAAAGAACAATTTGCAGGAGTAGTTGATAAGGCCTTTGCTTTGAAGATGAAACCTTTCATTTTGATTATAAATCAAAAATAAGAATGAAGAATCTTGAGAAAATACTGTTGTACGTGAGGAGACAAAACCAGAAGACAATTAGTCAACAGAACTAACTTTAGTACAGTTTATAGTGGAGAATGAATACATACTTCTATTACGGACCCTTTCTTTAATGAAGAAAGCTATCTCCAGGATAACGCATTAGTTTATGTTATTGATGAAAGAGGACAATGTTATGAAATGAAGAATGGCACTCCTATAGCGCAAGAGCTGATGGTGTGTAGAAATGTAGAACAAGTTATTGCAGAAGAGGTACAGGGAAGGCATATTTAGGACCTGTATACAAATTGAATTGTAGTAGTGTTGTAGTATTTGATAGCAATCCATTGAAATACTAAGACAATTTCTACAAATCTTTTGAAGGCAAAGTTTAAAAGACAAAATAAGTACTTTACAAGGATTGGAACCTTGCAAAGTTAGAAAGCATACAAATTAGGAGTGGCACTCAGTACCTTGTTTATCAAAGATAGTGTGGCATCATTTCAGGATGTAAGCTGTACACCGCTCAACAATGAGAGCTTTAGTTAGGAGGTTGTACTATGTCATATTCCTGCTTTATGTTAAAGGAGAAATGAATAGAGTACTTTTGTATGGTACTGTGGCAGAGGAAAGGTTTGTGATGATTTGCAGTTTTGTTTCTTTTGTCCAAAACAGGACTCTACGGTAAATGAAGAGTTGATAACAAGGGGAGTTGTAGAACAGCACACAGGTATTATAGTTGATAGTTTTGAAGAAGAGATTACAAAATTTAACACAGTGTGCTGAGTATGTTTGCATATGTTGTCGACATACTCATTACAAGATTCAAACACGGACAGTTAAATTGTACTTAAAAACTGAAAAAGAAAATAATGATAACTGGCAAACATTTGTTGTGTACTTATTTGTAGAGGAATGCTGTCTTTTCCACACAGCAAATTATATATAAGTACTGTTACAATACATTAGAAGATAATGAAATGCCAGCTAGAGTTGTGCATATCAAGACAGTACTGGTTCCCCTTCCAGAACCACTTCAAGGTTTTAAATGTTTATGAGTCCATTCTTATCCAAATATCCAAAGTATACATCCATTTCAAGATATAGTCCGTATGGAGTCAAAGATAGGCAAGTTACTACCAACAGAGCTGCAGAAAGGTTTAAAAGGTAGAGTAATGTACTGGATAAGAAATGTTTTCTCAAAATGATGAGCAGGATGCTCAACAATTTTTAATTGTAATGCTAGGACTATCAGAGGAAGAGGATGTGAATATCAATGAATTATTTGGTTTAGGTTATAAATGGAACAATAATTGTGAATATTGTGATTTCACCTCTAGCACTGAAATTAATTTGGAATGATTCATCTACTCGATGTTATCAGATTGTAAAGCTGTGGCCTTTTAAAGTTTAACCAAAAACGTCCATCAAGATACGACCTATCCAAACTGCAGATTAGAACTTAGGTGTAGGTGACAGTACCAACGTATGGGAAATATGTCACAGTCATGCTACAATGGTGCAGAGTGAATGGTAGTAAATTAGAAACTGAAATTACAAACTTTGTTCACTGGGGCTCCTAAAAGCCTTATGAGGGGATCCACATGGCCCCCCTCCAATATATTAATTAATTAAGAGGTGTTGGTCCTGTGGCTTTTTACAGCCTCAGGAGGGGGTCTACATGTTTCACCTCCAATTTAAAAATCAAGCCACAGGGAGGTGGTGGTTGCAGGGGCTCTTAGAAGCCCCTCATATATTAATTACCAATGCCACCAGGACCTAGCCCACGTGGGGCTAAACTACAAATAAGCATGAGAGACTGCACTTGTATATTTTTCATTTTAACAGGGATTCATGAATCTTCATGATTTTTGCTGTGAAAAGTAATGCTTTTTGGTCTTGGTGGAGTTCCAGGGAGACCCCACCACCAGGCCTAAGGGGTCCGGGTATTTTTCCCCTGCCCCCTTCTCTTTGTTTAAACATTTTTGTTTGAGACTTGGCTGAGTCCGAGTCCCAAGACGGCTGCCAAAACTTCTTGCTTGAAGCGTTTGCAGCCAATCATATCTCAGCACAAGATCAGTAAGATTTGTGGATGGTCCACACCTCTAGATGTACAAATTTGTTCTGGGGGTCAGGGTGTGTGACCAAGTTCCAGAGTCCTGTAATGGCAGCTGGAAAATTGTGTTCAATACTGCGGCTAGCCAATCCCAGTCCAGAAATGGAACATGAGAGAAAAAGGTACATCGACTAAAACAAGTGGCTATGTTTGAATATTTGGTACTGTGGAACTCCTGCAGGTTTTTCATGGGATCAGCAATCTACATATACCTAACATTTTCTGAGTTTGACCCCTAGATGTTGCTCTTTAAATGCTAATCTATAGAAAGCAGCTGAACAGATTTAGATATGACCAAAAACATGCATTCTGACTAAAGTTTGAAATTTTTGCCAAATGTCATGTTATTTTGTTTGGCCATTTTATCTGTATAGGAGAGCAAAGTTTTCTTCAGGAATTAATATGGGAAATCATACTATAGAGGGCCACCTTTTTCTAGACCCTACTTGAAGGACCCGGTGCGACCCTCCCAGGAGGTGCTGTGGTACTCTTGTGGGAGTAATCAATCAGGCTTAAAACCCATTGTGCTGCAGTACAATGCAGGTTTCCCTGAGGAAGCTTGCACAGGACTGTGTTAACATTGGCACGAAACTTGCATGGCAGATACCACAGTAACCAGTAGAGAAATAAAGCAAAAAGGATTAAATCTTCTTCAAAATGTAGACATCCATATAAGCTAATCAGAATCCATCCTTGGGCATGCTTCCTCTTCCGAGAGTATTGATAGTTCAAAAAAGATAGCTGGGTAATATCTGTCAGAGTTACAATAACTTGGCAAATACATAATTTCTACTGAATGAGAATCTGTTTAATACTCACACACATTTTGCAAAGATTTTGCAAACTGTGAACCATATTCTGTTTTTTTACAATTAAAAAACATCCTTAAACTAAAATAATGTCAGAACACAACATATATTATAATGTCATTCTACCATACATACACTTATAAAAATAATGAATTTACTTAAGAAACAAAAATAGAAATTCACTGGAAAGGTTAAATTAACATTATAGTTAGGTGTTTTAAAGAGATATGTTTTTGAATTTTATTAAAAACATTAGAAATTTGCTGAAAAAAACAAAATTTAAAGTAACATTATAGTTTGGTGAATTTGTTAGTGTCAAAATTAACATTTTTAACAAAAAAAAACACAGTAGTTCGGCAGTTATAGTTAGCAGTATTAACTATAACTTGCGACCCTGCCATGCACTGCTTAGGACCTCACATATAACATCACCATGACATGTTCTTTGACATCATTTGCGATATCGCTGATGACATCTCAAATGACATCACTGATTACATCATCCAAGCTTCATTTTCCCACATTTTGCTGTATAGATTGCTATGGCTTTACACTCAGCATAGTTTACATTAACAATCAAACATAGATATATGGGAAAACCCTCATTGAGTAACGTGTTCAGTTTGTATACAACTATTCTGAGAAAGCCAAAATAGTGAATGCAATTTTAAAACAAATGCCCTACTATGGACAGCTTTTAACTGTATTAAACCCTTGGCACAGAATGAACCTACATTAATAAATGCAGTTGATATCACATTATACTGTGAAATGTATAATTAATACAAGGAAGGCATTCCCAGGCAAAGAGCAACATAGAACTGGTGCAGTGACATTTACAACATTTCACTGCGTCACTTTACGACTTCACTGTGTCAAAATCCTTACGCCTGCTCAGACAAGACGTAAGGAACAATGCAGGACTTTTACAATGGGACTCGCCTATGTGTTCTGATGCATTGCTGGAGTTACGTTAGATGTGTCAGAATGATCCGACGCATCTGTTAATCCTTGTACCTTGGAGCCCTGTATTGTAAATACAGCGCATCCATAAAGTTGCAAGGACATTTAGCACAGGAGCAAGAAAACTGACGCCTCGATGCCAATGCGTCAATTTCTTGTAAATGAGTTCCTTAGTATCTAATGCATAGAATTTTTCTCCTGTTAGAAACATTTTCTGCAGAACCAAACATTTGTGTGGAACATATTGAATACAAGTCAACTGTCACTTGCACACAGAGTTTACTCTTGAATGCGAACATTTATAACATGTTCAATACCTCTACACATTTATGGTGCATTAGAAGTACATGCGTTTTGTAAAGACTTACACCCATTAGCTGAGGTCAATCTGTACAAAATTATGTAGAATTAATATGGCAGTTACTCACTACAATGTAAACTGTAAAACAAACGTGAACACTAATTGGATTATGTACTCCGTGATGTCATCCATGATGTAATTTGAGATGTCATCAGTGATGTTATAGATGATGTCATGGAACATGTCATGACTGATGTCATATTTGAGGTCATAAGCAGTGCATAGTGAGGGTGCACGTTTAGTTAGTGCTGCTAACTATAATTCCCAGATTTCTGTGTTTTGTTTTTGTTCAAAACATAATGCTAACACTGACAAACTCACCTAACTATAACCTTTGTTTTTTTCAGTGAATTTATAGTGTTTTTTTAAACAAAAGCAGATTCCTTTAAACACACCCAACTATAACGTTACTTTAACCTTTATATTTGTCAGTGAATATTTATTGTTATATTACCCTTTCAGGCATAGAGTTACACATAAAAAAGAAACAGCAAACACTGGGAAGTTCCCACATGTTGGTGGAGAGCAGCTCCTTTATAGAGCACTCTCCAACACCAGCAACAATGAATTTGATAACCTCAAATGTGTGTTTTTCTATCAAAGTTTTTAAGCATAGGATTAGCACATTGTCATCCATACTGAGATAGAAAGGGACAAAGTCTTTGCCATTTCTACAGCAAAGTCTTTACACATAGGATTAGCACATTGCCAGCCATGCTGAGCTGTAAAATGACAAGAGCCTTTTACCACTCCAGGCACGGTAATACATCTTTGGATTTTTGGAGAGGTGTAGTGCAGTGGCCAGGGCAGCTGACTCCGGAGCGCAAGACTTACGGTTCAATTTCCCGGCAGCAGCTTAGCTCAGCACCATGTGACTCTGGGCAATAGCTCACCTAATCTCCTCAATGGCCCCCAGCACCTTGAGACTCCTAGTGGTGAGTAGTTCGCCCTTTACAAATACCAGATTTATATTGAAAAAATACCATCAAGCCAACCTGGAATGATTAAAAGCAATCCCTGACATGTGTTTCGCTATTATTATAGCTCTTCAGAGAGGTTTAGCTTTGTCCAGGCACAAGGTAGCACCCACTATAAGTCAAAACAATAGCCTTTCAGGCACAGAGTGCTGCATGAATTATTCAAAAAAGAAGCAGAGAACTCTGGGTAGTTCCTAAGTTTAAATGGAGAGCAGCTCCTGTACAGAGCACCCTACAAGCAACACCTCAAATAAGTGCTTTTCTATCAAAGTTTTTAAGCATAGGATTAGCACATTGCCATCCACGCTGTGACGGAAAGTGACAGAAGACCAGTGGTGCGACCGTTTTTAGTGGTCACAAACGGAGATTTGTGCCATTTGCAACCACTAAACTGGCTTTTGTAATGTACTGCAACCTATTACCGACTTGTAAACTAGAGTTTGCGAACCACTATTAGGAAGGGGCATAACTAGGGCTTCCCTTCCTAATAGTGAGTCACAGGGGGATGTACAATAGTTTTGTGACCAGAATGAACTTGCAAAACAATCTCAGTTTACCATCTTCTTCAAGTAGGTGGTAAGCCAGTCGCAAATAGGAAGGGGTCCCCAAGGGTTCCCTTTCTCTTTGTGAATGGTAGGAAACATGTTTTTAAGAGCAGGCAGTGGTCCCATGGACCTTTGCCTAACCTTGAAAAATGAAACAGAAACATTAACGGGCTTCATTAAAAAACAAATTTAAGTTGCTTTATTTAAAAGCAAACTCAGACTTGGTGGTCTGCTGTCACCAGCAGGCCACCAATCCCATGTTATTGCCCATCCAAAACGGGTCACAAATTGCGACCTGCCTCATAAATATCGATGAGGCAGCTCACGTGTGACCCTATTGGGAATCGCTAATGTGTTTGGGACACATTAGTACATTTCATTTTGCAAGTCTCTAATTGCAAGTCACAAAAAATCGCAATTAAGGACTCAGAAAATGAAATGTTCATAAATCTGGCCCAAAGTTTTTTGCCATTTCTACAGCAAGGTCTTTAAGCATATGATCAGGGCTATCCATGCTGAGCTGTAAGATGACACTCCAGGCATAGTATTAGAGATCTGAATTGGTAAAACACCATC
This sequence comes from Triturus cristatus, assembly GCF_964204655.1. Classification (NCBI taxonomy): domain Eukaryota; kingdom Metazoa; phylum Chordata; class Amphibia; order Caudata; family Salamandridae; genus Triturus; species Triturus cristatus. The sequence continues at coordinate 749,611,856 of NC_140581.1, forward strand.
CAAGCCAACCTGGAATGAATAAAAGCAACCCCTGACATGTGTTTCACTATCATTTTAGATCGTCAGAGAGGTTTAGCTTTGTCCAGACACAAGAGATCACCCAGTATAAGGCAAAACAATACCCTTTCAGGCATAGGGTGTCACATAAATTAGGCAAAAAAGAAGCATAGAGCTCTGGGTAATTCCCAAGTTTAGGTGGAGAGCAGCTCCTGCATAGAGCACCCTACAATACCAATCACACACACACATTGGTCTGTTCTATGTAATTTTAATTGTGATTACATTAAATCACCCATAACATTCAATCTATCAGTTTAGAGCTATTGATAAAGCAAGGACGTCTGGCCCAATCCAGCATTGGGCCAACCCTCTTATCAGTTGTTATCCATTTTTCACCGACTGAGAGTTGTAGGGAGTTAGCATTTAAATCAAACAATCTCATTAATAGTGTAACTCATTTGGCTACACAATACGAACCAAGAATCAGTGATTATAGTTAAGAAGGTTTGTTAAAAATAACAGTCAAATTAAGGTAAATAAATCTCAATTCCATGCTGGTAAAATACATAATAACAACTGGATAATCCAGCCTCCTAAAGACGTTCAGGCATACCAGAATAAAGCAGACATGGAGTTCAGTCCCAGCAATACAAAAGATAAATAACAGACTTTGATGCTTAGAGAAGAGTCTGTAATTATCTCTTCTATACATGGTTAAATTCTAAAACCATCTAAATTAAGTACAAACTAAAGAGAATAGTTAAAAACCTAAAAAGATCTAAATAAAAAAATTCTGAACAATTGGAAAATGCAGGAAAGTGTGGGAAGGTGTCACTATTTTAGAAGCTGGATCAAAAGTGTTCTTGGCACCAGGAAATGAGTGTTAGCCTAAGCCACACTCAGTGAGAGTCAGAGAGGATAAGCATAGAGGTTTACACCTCTCAAAAGTTCAAAGGAAAGTGGCTTATCCTCAGACAGTGTGAACACCAGTTATTACTGCGAAAGTCTCCAAAGCAACACCCTCTTGTTCGCATCACTGCGGACTCCATTGATCTTCCCATCCTCAAGATGTGAGCTGCAACATTCACCAAATATCCAAGGCCAAACCTGGAAACTAAATTGTCCTTGATTATCTGTGATTTCTTGCAAAATACATTGGCTCCCCATGTTCCTTGTCAAGTTCTTCTTCTCCGGCTCACTCTATCACTAGTACAGTGTTACATCTATTTTCAAACTAACAAATCATGTGAATGTACCTGCAAGGAAAAGAGACCCAAGCAGAAAATGGAAAACAATATTTTATATGGAAAGAAATGGGGGCCTGGCTATGGCAAGTTAACGTATTAAATCAATGGAGCACAATTCCAGCCACAAATTAATGGAAAATGTTGATACATTAGATTCAGGTTACACGTAGCATACAGATGAAATAACTTGAGTACATATATGTAAATGTGACTAAGAACTACATTATAAAGCAGATACGAAACATTAGTGTACACATTACATAAATCCTTTTCATTTCTACAGTAAATTCATTTTAATAGTGTATGGATGGTTTTCATCAGATTTCTAAGAAGTATATATCATTTATTACGGTTAAGGCACACAGTATACATGTGAGTCTCTATTCCTACAGTGAATGCACTTCAATAGTGATGCCAAGTGCAACACTTTACATTAATATCGTTAGGACACACAGAGTACATGTGAAGCCAAAATGACGCTGCTTCAGGCCTGATCATTCGCACATAACTGGACTTGGAATGGGGTCAGGATCATTCATTTAAATGCAAATTATCAGCAGAATCGGCGCGTTGCTAGCTCATATGATTCATAAAATAGTTACATTTTCTAAACAGGTTCGTATTTGTATTTACACAGCATCATTCTGAAATATCCTCCATTACTTTCCATAACATGATGCTGTAAGACAGTGCTTTGAATATGCTTATGAAAATATGACAGGTACTAACTAGCTAAGGATGAACACTAGAGAGTAAAATCAAAAAACCGTATTACTAGTCAGTAAAGGGACTATTTTTATTCTTGAAGCAGCAACTCCATTATGGTAATAAATGGTACATTCATCATGGTTCTACAAGGGTGCCAATCCCATTTTTCCGTTGGGAGTCTTTAGTTCATACTTTGGCAGTACTATCAGTAAGCAAGAGAAACGGCACTCACTATGGTGAAGCACTTTCTGATGTTGGCAATTTACGTTAAAAAACACAAGATAAAAATAGCGTTTGTTGAGAAGTGTTTGAAAGAGAGCAATAGATGACCAATGTTCCCCCAGTCTAAGGCTAGTTTAACAGCAGTGTTGGCGGCCTAATGCATAAGAAAGGTCACTTTTGCTAAGGCTGGGCTGCACAGTATTGTATGCCTTTTGTGAATAGTTTCACCATTTTCTGCAACCATCTGGTTTCCTACTATTTATCGAATAAGTAAGGACAAGGGCTTGCACTGCATTATGATAGGGAGGTGGATTCACTGGCCTCAGGTTTCACCTGAGGCTTTGGTACACAAGTTCTTCTTATTCCAAGGACTCCTTGAGTGAGAATTGGCTAGGCCCCATTCTTCAAATATAACAACAGCTGTTTTTCCCCCTCACAAGTAATATGGAAAAGATTAACTAGGGCAGACAGTTGTAGGCATGAGAGCTCTGTCCTGATGGCAAAGTTTATATATGTTTCATGCTGCCGGCCTCCGCATTGTGGGCAAACAGCTGGGTCAACTGAGATTTATGCAGTAAACTTTAAAAAACAAGCTAGGGCAGACAGTTTAAAGCAAAGGTTTTAGGGATGCATGTGTTTTCTCCAAGAAATGAAGATAACACCAGATATTCGGTTGTGCTTTTTTAATTTACATTTTTTTATTCCTCACTGTAGATATAAATAATAGAAAACAATGCAAATTAGTCAAACATTTCATGAAGTCTTAGGTGGCTATCTACAATCTCTTTTCTCACAAAGTATTTTGAGTGAGTGAGCCAAAGTCTCGGGGAAGGGGTCTAGGTAGGAAGAGAGGCAATATTCTTTAATGCTTAAAAAACATAAGCTGATTGTTACTGCCTATTTTCTCACATTCACTTGTTTAACAATTTAAACACTGCAATGAGGTACAGTTTCCCCTTTTCAGGAATATTTTATCAAGTTCTATGCCAAAACTAAATTGTTTTTCAAAGACGCTTGCAAAGTTCCTATTTCAAGTGTAGGACTGGTCTACCTCTTTGTTTGTCAGTTTTTGCTATGTTTCGTTCTCTTTTGGTCATTTATGTGCTGAATAACATATGTGCTATAATTATTTTTGATGTAGTGTTGAATGTTTCTAAAAATATATTGTCTTTCTGTATGATATGACTTAAATGGTCAATGTATTAAATAATTGAATGAAAAACAGAAAGGTGAAATAAATACACCTAACCACTTTAGTTGTCAAAGTGGTTTGTTGAATGCAATAACCGCAACGCACGCCCAAACAATCTCTTGTTGTAAAGTAGTATTGTGGCCCAGTTTGGGTGTTAGTACAGGCCCAACCCCCGTAATATTACAAATGGATTTTATAAGGTCACAGTAGTAACAGGGTGAATATACTAGGTTTGTAAAACATGACTGATGCAGGGTTCCTTGCATTGCGCATTTAGCCCTGATGAGAGCCGTCACACCTGGTGAGTGCCCTTAGTAATATTAAATTGAAGTAAGTGTAGTTCACTGAATGTCCCCATGACTCAAAGAGCACTTTAAGAGGTCTGAACCGATGGGATTTATTTTGCCTAATCAAAAGATGCAATCAGACAGTTTTAATGAATGGTCACTGGAAGATGTTTTCTATATGCCTCTGCCCAATCTAGTAGGCCGACTTGAGTGTAAGTGTGCATGGTTGAATCTTGAACAGGAATAACACTGTGTTCCTGTGGTGATGTTAATGCCTGTATATATACATAATTAGGCCTTTAGGAAGTACTTTTGCATAACATATAACACCTAAATTAACCACTGATATTTGCCAGTATGATGCACACCCCTCAGTGGGTTTATTCTTGTGCATGAAAAATGTAATTATAACATTGAAGCATGTAAGTAAAATCTTTGTTTTGCAAAACTCACACAGAGCCCCTCTAGCATGAATGTCAGATTTTTCATCTAGTAGTTTACTGCTATGATTTAGCAACATTAGTTAACAAAAGCTTGTATCCATTGTTGCTACGTCAACTATGCACATATCTTAGAATATATCAGCAGTCAAGCAAACAAAAGCTTAACAATTTTTTTTGTACTTCTGAGTTGTAATAGAAGCAAAGATTTTAATAGGATCAAATCAAATGAAGGCACCTTAGTGATGCTCAAATGATACTCACTTAAACCCGATTTCCACACATTATCATTTGTGTGCTATATAGTTTGATTAGTAAAACTGTATGTGCATATTCAGAGGCAATTTCAGTGGAAAATGTGCTGTCTCTTAATGACATGATGCTCCAGTACTCTAGTAGTATATTTGCGAAAAGTGTGATCCAAAATGCACCACCAGCTACATACTACACCGGCTCCACATTTATGCTGAACACATTTGTGACACTTTTTTCACAATCTCTATGACTTCAGTGGTGTAAGGCTGATGTATGTACCCCTACTGTGAAAACTATTCCAGCACAACTAGTGCAAAGTTGCTGTACTATGCCCCTATGTCCGGTTTTAAAACAAACCATTTTTTTTTTTAAAAAGTATTTATTAAGTGAGCAGATAACATCGAATTTTTGTCAAAAACAGGCACAATATTGAAAACTAATTCACAGCATAAAAAGAGAGTAAAGTGCATTACTTACCAGCCTGAATTAATAAACAGATCTATAACAATATAACAATATAGATAACTAATTCACAGCATGAAAGAAGGTAGTGCATTAGTGACCAGCCTCAATAATAAACAGATCTAAAACATGCAAACAAAAGCAATGCAGTAGACCAGATAGGAGAGAAAGAAAAACATTTAAGTTAAAGTGCTTATAGTGGTATGCCCTGAAGAGGCACTTTAGGACCGCTAAAATACATCAGCGCTCCTTATTTCAGCTTCTGGAAACTACTTGGCAATACAATGTAGAATTATTCCACTGGCCTCAATCCTTAACTGCCTTCATATTATACATTTGAACACCGAGCCCTCCATATTAAATCACCCTCACCCCTGGTGTACATAGGAGACATATATCAGAATACGATCAAGTCAAGTGCAGAGGTGCTAAAGTGCGTATAGCATCAAAAACCTTCGGAGCGGCTTTTAAACAAGTAAAGTGAATAAGTCGTATTCAGATAAAAAATCCATACATTATCTAACAGTAGCAAAAGGATTGTGGCATACACCGGCTGCCACTGCCACCTCGTAAATCGGGCTACCAGTGACCTAAACCCTCAAAAATGTGAAACCTGTCTACAAATATACATAAAAAAGATTCCAATAAAAGACAAATGAAACAGAAAAGTGCTAAAAGTGCAATTCAAATTAAGAAGCCTGACATGGGAACACAGGGAACGTGTGTTATATATAACCATTTCCAGTATAAACAACAGCTAAAAAGGAGCGTATATTTATACAAATGAGTGTCCTTTCATTAATCCAAAAATGTATACTTTTCCCAACAATCCATACAATAATAATGATTTAATGCAATGTAGTCATTCAGGAGTCTTGTGAATCTTTTTTTATTCAATTTTATTCAACATTGCAGCTGACAGAGGTAGTCCATTCAGCCCAGCCAATGCATTTCGTCCCTTTAAGACTTCATCAGGGCTGCAAATTTAAAACATAAGAATCACTAATTTGAATCTTATATACAATATTTACACACAAATATATGCACAATATTCACATCTAAAAACTGACACCCCAAATAAAACCATACAAGACTCTCTACCTATATACAGACTAATACAGCAATTTCTTTTGAGTATTTATAGTTTTTGCAATTATCTCCCATCCCACCTCACAGTAAAATGGCAAAGTGAGCCCACCAATATTGATAGGCGCTTTCTAGTAATCTTTCACACAAATGAACTCCTGTAGAACATTTGATGTCTACCTATGGTTAATGATCATTCTATGAATCCTCCATTACCATATCTTCTAGGGTTATAACAAGCAATCTACCCTCTGTCACACGATGGTTTTATACCATAGCCTACAAATTACTTCACTCACTTGTAAATTCTTCAGTGTCAGTTTATTGTGAGATGTTTGAGATGGTTGACCCTCTCCTTATTCCACTATTCTTCAAAGATGGAAATTCATGCTGAAGAGTGGTGTAATGTCACCCAGTTTTATCTAAAATAAAAGACAAAGCTTCAGTCTCCTCCCACCTAAATCCTTTCCTACCAAAATATTTATCTCCCAACCGAATTGCAGTTGCACAGAGAAGAGACCCATATTCGTTCTCCTCCCACCGAAATCCCACATGAATCCTTTTCAACCAAAATATTAAACTCTTAGCAATTGCACAGAGAAAATCTTATTTCCAAAATCTCCTAACATCTATCAATAGCTATTCCACACACCAAAACGTGGTCCGTTGTTATACTAATCCATGACGCTTCGTACTGACCTTCATCCTTCATGCTCCACGGTCGAAATGCCAAATAATTCAACGCCTACCCTTGTCCTCATCAGACAGCCATTACTTATACCTGATCGTCAACCAATCACAACCCCAGGGTTTCCATTTTGTTACCTGTCTCCTGTCTGGTCCACTTGCCGTTGCATTAATCAATCAACTAATCTCACATTAGCCATTCTTTCTGCATAAATTACTGAATTTCAACACACCCTCAGACTGATCCGAAAACTGCTTTTCAAAAAGATGGCGCTCCCTAAATGAGAGACTCCTTAACTTTGCTTTAGTAGCGTGGAATAAAAACTGGATCCTCTGCTGGATATCTGGTAAAAGACCAGAAATAATCACATTTCTATTGTACTCTAACTTTTTGAGTTCACATCTAACCCCAATTTTCCAACTTCTTATTCCCAACCTTCTCGACCAATCACGAATCTGCCAGACCAGATTGGAAACCGTAATGTTTGGCTCCGGCTTATAGCCCTCCAATCAGATGATCAAACATTTGCCCTGTGGCTGATCCAAAAACCGCTTGCAAAAATCGCTGCTACCTTAATGAGACACTCCTTCTCTTTGCATCAGCAGCGTGGACCAATAAGGGGAATCTAGCGGGATATCCCATCAAAGACCGGAAATAATAACATTCCTATTGTCCTCTGACTTAATAGTTTACAATTAGCCCGAATTTCCATTTAAATGTTTACCTCCTCCTCATCCAATCCTGAATCAGCTGGACCAGAATGGAAACCATGCTGTTTGGCTCTGGCTTGTTTCCCTCCAATCAGATGCTCGACCGTGTGCCAGAAGGCTACCTTGTTTAGTTTCCGAGTAGTTCAATACTCCCCGTTCCTACTCACAGTTCATCAACCCATCTGCTACTCATTCGGATCAGTAGGCAAGATTCCAGACTTCAAATTCGGCCTGCCCATGTGGCATCAAGTTCACGTCCATCAGTACCATACATGACATGGCTATTTTAAAGATTCTCTCTCACTGTTTTAGTGCTATCTCTACTCATCCACCAAACCATCTACGTCTCGGCAAATGGGAAAATCTAGCAATTATGTCAGACATACTTGTTTGCCCCAATGTACCCATCGTAGCTGCGTCTTCAAATTCGTCAGTCAACAACAGCTCATAAGCCTATTCAATATCCAAATAAACTCATGGGCAGAACAAGTACCGTTCAGTTTCAGCCTGCTCTAGACCCATCATGTTCATGCCCGCAATTCAAGTGTACGCCACTGAGCCAGCATAAAATATGGTTATCTCTTTCTATTGTGGTGCCAACAGTGGTTTAGAGTGTTCGCATAAACTAGCACTCCAATTAAACAAAAATTGTTTCAAGGCTCTCTGACCTTAATCGTTCTCTATACATGTATATAATCCTACTTCGTCTAATGTGACAAAACTCATGTTCTGATCCCAAACCACATCCTGCAGTTTCTTCAATACATCCATGGTGTCATGGATGTAAGAAGGTAAATTAACCACCAGCGGTTTCAAGAATATGTCCAAATATTCTGCCAGATGTTCAGTCAAGCTACCTATGCAAGAAACAATAGGTCTACCTGGGGGGTTTTCTTGAGATTTATTCATTTTAGGCAGCGTGTAGATGAATGGAAATCTGGGGTTTTGTGTTATGTAAATATTTATATTCTCTTTCCTCTAACAATCCCATTTCCTTCCCTGAGAAGAGTTTGTCAGCAATCAATCTACCTGCTTCCCATGTTGGGTTGCAAGTCAGTTTCATATAACAGTTCCCATCCCCCAAATGTCTTTTGATTTCATTACTATAATCAGTCCTGCGCATGACAACAATATTCGCTCCTTTATCCTCTTCTGTTATTGCTATTGATTGATCCCCCCCCTAGATCTCTTAGGGCTTTTCTTTCTTCTACAGAATTATCGGCCCGTCTGCTGTGATATGTTTCTTGGACAGATTTCTGATCCTCAATTCTATGTAATTCCTCAGGTTTTTGTTTTTTAGAAAGAGATGTAGAGCTGCACATTGATTGCCCTAAGGTACAGATTTCGAAGGCATTAACAAACCAAACCAGACCATTCTTCTAATTCAACGTTATCATTAATATTATTATTACATTTATCATTTATTGCAAAAAAAGTTTCAACTTCAGTCGTCTAGCAAACTTATACAAATCAATTTGAAGATGTGTGAAATCACAAGACTCTGCAATCGCATATCAAGAAAAAATGAAATGACAAACGTTTTAATCTTTTTACTGCTCCCCCTGCCTCCAGTGCACTGAATCCTCTTTTGGCTAGCACCGGAGTGTATGCCGGCTTGTACCTCGGGGAGACCGTAGAGTGCATACTGATACAAGAGTACTCTAGTTGGTCCCTGCTTGTGTCCAGGGGGCACTGTAATGTGCAAGCTCAATCGGAGCGAAGGAATGCACAAAGACACCAATAATCACCCGGTCTCCACTCTACTAAACCCTATGGCAATTGGGAACAGCTGATCAAATAAAAGGCACCATTGCTACACATGAAAGCTCAGTGACAAGATTTACAGGCCTGTTTTCACTTGGGCTCGAAATGAAAAGACAGGGGGAGCAGCTGTGCATAATGAGAGCCTTCCCATACCATGTTGCCCGAGTAGAAAAAACAAGCAAGGGAGCAGGAGGCACAACAGGGGAAGCAGCAGTAATACAACTGTGGTGTTAAGAGGTGTGGGAGGAAGAATGCTATATTTAAATGTTAGCAGCTAGGGCACTGCAGCTGGACACATAAAAAAGTAACAGAGCAGGAAACCAAGAAAAAAATAGTCCCCCAAAGAACAGATAAAGAACTACAACGAAATGAGACAGTACTAAGTCCCTGCTCTGTGGGAGGAACAGAAGAGAGAAAGGAGGGACAAAGAGGCAGGACTGACCACTAGAAAGCAGGGATTTGTAAAGGACACTGACAGACAAATGAAAAGCAATGACAAAAAAGGGGGTGGACTTAATGCATACAGACTGATTACAGCAGGTCTTGAAGACACAGCGCATGTGCTGTCTAAATTGACCTAAAAAAAAGATTGATAAATACAAAACATTTTACATCTCACAAAAGAGAGAATGACCAAACACTGCAATTATCAAACTATAAACTTAAATAAATTTGATAACCCACAAGTAAAAAAAAAAAATGAACAAAAAACAGAAAGTAAAACAAACCTGACTTTATTATTGAAAAAGTTTCCAAGAACAATGTTCTGCTGTTATGGAATGGCAAATGATTATGGTCTGAAATGGAGTGTGTTTTATAGTGTGGTAGGCAGGTGTGAATAATCCTAACATTTATCCAAAAGCCACAGGAATGGTACAATGTTGAACGCATCCTGCGACAGAATGCCTCCATCAGGACTTCGCCGTTAAGACAATGTCAGCACAACTGAGAAATTGAAATAGGCATGGTGCAATCCCGCCACCCTGACAGTGATGGAGTAATGTTAGCTAGAAGAGAAGTCCAACGAGTTGATAGAAATGAGCCGCTTACACGACCGAAAACACTTTGTCAATGCAGACAGAGGAGAAGCCAGCCCACATCTAAATAGGGCGGGAAGGAATCCGTCAGCTTCACGGAGTACTATTAAATGCTGCCAAAATCTAATCAGGCCCTAAGTTATCCCGGGCACTAGTCCAGACACAGGAACAAGCAAGTTGTGTCTCAGTGGGTGCCCATGGGCCTACTCAGTGCAGTTGTGATACAGCCTGCATTAAGTAGGTCCTGTGGTGGACGGGGCTAGGAATCAGTGGGAAGCGAGCAGCAGCAGTGCAGGCAGCAAGCAAAAAGCAGGTAACAGCTGGAACCGGGAAGAACTAGACTAAGCTAAACCAGGAACTAGTCCAGGCAGAGGAAACAGAGCAAGCTGTGGATCACTGGGTGCTCACAAACTAGCATTAAGAATGGGGTGAATGAGGAAAGATGATAAAATTGTCCTAGCACCTTTCTGCAGTTAGGTGTCCGTTTTGGAGCAAGGTGTGCCCCTTCACATAAAACCATCCTTCTCATTATGCAAAAGGTCAGGGAAGGATTCACTAGCATCCTCAACCTCCTCTATCATTGCCAAAATCTTTACTGTAAAATCTCTCTGGACCTATGCCAGCTTAAGTGGAACACCAACTCTAGTTCACATGTCACACATGTGTTCACCACTTAATTCACCTTCGAAGCCTTCTGTACTAACTTTTATGGCAATGCCACTTGTTGTTGGAAAAATTAGCTTAAGCATCAACACCTCCTATCAGCATTGCTTTCTGGTCATACCACTCCTTCTTCTGCTCTTGGCTGCCCTGAAGTTTTTCCTCACTTGACTCATGTATTACGTCATCAACTTCGCAAGGCCAACCACACTGTCCATTACATATTCACAAAGTATATATTGAACAATGTGCAAAAATTCTAATGGCCCGGCCCAAGCTCAAAGCACAATGTTCTGAAGTGAATATGCTTCTTTATAGGCAATCAGTGGAGGGAGCGTAGATGGATAGCAACCAAAGAATACGTAGGTACATGACAAAGCAGAAGTGCTGCCGCATTTTGTACAATCTGAAGTCTCCTCAACATTATTTGGTACACCTAGATATAGCACATTTCCATGTTGTAGCCTAGACATGATCAAGGCTAGGACAATGGTTCTTTGAGATGGGAGAGGAAGCCAAATAATGTTTCTGAAATATTTGAGCAAGAAGAAGCAGTAGGCTGAGAACTCAGAAATTTGGAAATCCATCAAAAGATCGGTGTACAGCCAGATGCCCAAGTTCTTAACCAACCTTTATGGAGTGGGCAACAGGCCAAGATCAGTAGGCCACCACTGAGAGCCTCAGTGCTGGGGTTGATTACCAATGACTAGCACCTCTGTCTAGCCGCCATTTAGATTAAAGAGATTTAGGGTTAGATGTACGACCATTGAATTTTGCGGCTCACAAATTGCGACAAATTGCGAGTTGCAAAATGTTATGTAACCACAGTGTCTCAGACACTGTTTGCGATTCCCAATGGGGTCGCAAATTGCATGCCTTATGAATATTAATGAGGCTGTCGCAATTTGCGACCCCATTGGGAATGGCTACCACTCCTTGGGATGATGGCCTGCTGGGGTCAGCAGACCACCATGTCTGGGACTGCTTTGTCAATAAAGCACTTTGTTTTTAAAATGCAGCCAGTTTTCCTTAAAGGAGAACAGGATGCATTTAAAAAAGAATAATTGAACTTTTCACTTACATTTTTTAAGCGCAGGAAGTGGTCCCTAGGACCACTGCCTGCTCTTATAACATATTTGCGCACCCATTCACAAAGGAGAAGGGGTCCCCTGTGGACCCCTTCCAGTTTGCCAGTGGCTTATCATCCTTCTGAGAAGGGTGATAAAGTAGCTTACCACCCTTCTGAGAAGGGTGGTAAACTGCAAGTGTTTTGCGACCGCAATTGCGGTCGCAAAACAATCATACATTGGGTATGGACTCACTATTAGGTACGCCCCTTCTTCATAGCGAGTTGCTAACCATATTTTGCGGAAGTTGGCGCCTGTTTTCCATTCCCAGCTCTGAATGAGACAATGTGGGGTACCATTGGCATACATAACCAAAGACAGACAATAGCCCTCGACAAAGTAATCCAGAGGCCGAACATAGATATTAAAAAGTGTAGGGCTCAGGGAAGAACCCTGGGACACACCATATGGCAGATGAAAAATGTAAAACTCGTGGGGGTTATTGAATACCTGGAATATGCGATTCTGAAGAAAGGGGGTGACCCAGGAATGGACAGAATCTTAAATGCTAGTATCCGCTAGTCTCGGATACAGAACAGAATGAGATATCCTGTTGAAGGCTGCAATAACATCTAAGAGAACGAGAACAACCGTACCACCACTAGCCAGTTGTTTCCTAAGATGCTCCACTGCTCCGAGGAGCTCCAGCACTAAAGCTGGAACGAAAGCCAGATGGAGAAGGGTGTAACAGGGTATGGTTCTCTAAACAGCTTTTGAGCTGGCCAGTGACGTGATTTTCCACGATCTTATCGTACATTGGCAGAAGAGCAATGGGTCACAAATTGGCCCATACATTAGCATCAAGAGTGGAATATTTTAATCAAAGGGACTACCATGGCATGTTTCCAAACAGAGGGAACCTTGCCTTCCCTTAAGGAGGAATTTAGGAGACTCAAAAAGTGGGGATACGCATAAACTCAGAAGAAAGAGGATCTCACGGAGATCCAGATTTAATTGAATTCTTCAAAGACTCAAGCATAATAGAGGTAAGTAGATGAACCTTTGTCTGGACCAAAGTCTGAGAACTGCTTTGAGCAAACTTCGGTCCCACATCACCAGAACCAACCAAAGAAGAATAGAGGTCAGTGACCTTATTATATAAAAACTTGGCAACACCTCCTAGATATGCTGTGAAAGAGATATAGACAAGGACGCTTAAATCGTATCTAACAAAGAATACATGATCTCAAAGCGCTCCTTAGATGAGCTATGTGCATTTAAAATTTTATTAGAGTAATAGTTTGCCTGTGATATATGAAAGGCTTTAGAATATTCCTTAATGGCTGCCTTGAGTTTAGATTTGGCCTCATCCCCATAAGACTTACAACATGCCTGTTCTACTTGCTTACAGTCTTTCTTAAGTACCAGCAGTAAAGCATTCAACCAGGGGGCAGGCATATGGCTTTTTTTATCCTACCCTAAACAGCAGGACTGTATCTACAGAAGCACAAAGCCATGTATTAACAGCTTTGGCTTCCTTTTTTTTAAATGCCCAAAGTGATAGCACCTTCTTCCTGTAAGCACAAACTTAGCATTTCTGTATTCAATTTAGCCCACGGTCTGTACCTCCTAAGCAGATCTGGTGTAGCATACACAACTTGTTGAATTTTAAGTGATATATGGACTGCAAAGTGGTCTGTCCACTGTAAAGCAATTGGGCTAGCCACCGAAAGATAATCTACGTTGAAAAAACAGGATCGAGGCTATGCCTTGCTAGATGAGTTGGGGAATGTACCAAGGGCAATAGGCTTGAAATAGAGGTTAGGGACTCCACAGACCAAGGAAACCGAGCACCATACAACCTGCAAGCTAATGAGTTGGTGAAAATATTTATTAAGAGCATGATGAGAACTTGGCCAAAAAACATCAGGGGGAAGTGGGATCTTTTCCTGCCATGCCTCTTATTGGCTTACAAAGAAACTCCACAGAAGAACTAGGTCTGTTCCCTTCTAATTGCTATTTGGGCATCCAGTGCTTTGCCCACTAACCTGATCGTCAGAGTTCAGGCTCAGCAAACAATTAATCTGGTGTAGGCCTAGTCTGTGGTGAAGATTGTTGAGAATAGGACAATGGAAACTAACAAGGCAATGAAGCTCTTGGCGGCTATTTTGGTTCCATGCAACAAGAAAATATAGCTTTAAAATAATTACAATTTCTCCTTCTTGCCCTCCACTGCGATCTTTGTATTAAGATTCTATAATGCTCCGGAAAAGCTAGAGCAATGTCAGGCAGGGACGGTTCGCTAAGCCAAGTTTCAGTAAGAAACAGGTTAGAGCTATTTGTGTTATAAATAAGGCTCCCTGTTTTCCGTTTTTACAGATTTTTACTGATAAATACAGACAGAAAAAATTAATTATCTTGTCTGTATATATTTTTTAATGTGGATAAAAACGGAAATTGGGTTGGTTTTTGAGTAATTCTAAATACTGTCTGCCATGACTGCCAGGCCAATAGATGTATAGATTGCTAGATAAGGAGGTTAAAAAAAAGGAATTTTAGTAAAGAGGCTTTAACTGTAGCAGATATGCACATGGTTGATACTGAAATTTGCATATTTTGATACAAGTCCAATGATTTATTTTCTGCGGGTGGTCACAGCACCGAAACCTGGCAGACATTCAAGCATGAGTGCATATTTATCGGTTAAATAAATGTGGAAATATACTAATTTCAGCTTAGTTTTTCCACAACACCCAAAATAAATATGGATAAATGTAGATAAAATGTGCAAAAAATAAATATGGATAAATACAGACGGAAATGGCAAAAAAATTAATACCATAAAACCAGGCGCTCTAGTTATAAATGACAATTTTTTTATTAATGTTTTTTATTTGCAGAGGAGTATTTTTTTTAAAGGAAGTGCCTGCTATAATGTATGGAAGTGTATGTGTAAGCAGGAAGCACCAATGGACTGAAATAGTTTGTAGGACAGTTGTGGGAAAGAAGGGAAGTGGCGTGGCAGCTTAGTGGGGAACAATGTAAGCGAGCACCGTGTTGAGACCTAAAGTGCAACAACCGTGTTGTTAATATAAAAGTGGGCGCCATGCAGAAACCAAAAGCGCTGTGTCTGTGTATATTTAAGTCTGTGTAGGGGGCGGAGGACGGGGCAGTGACACAGGAGAGGAAGAATGAAAAGTGAGCGCTGTGCTGCAACATAAAGTGCAATGCCTTTGTTGTTAATATGAAAGCGGCTGTCATGCTGAAACCTAAAGCGCGGCGCCCATACATATTTCCATTGTTCAACATGTAGGGCCATATGTAGGTAGCATACAAGTTACCACTTCTTAAATACCGAACTTTACCGATTCGGTATTTAAGAAGTGGTAACTCGTATGTAGGTAATCATTCGGTAAATATTACCGAATCGGAGAAATTCGGTAATTACCGAATCGGTATTTACCGATTCGGTAATGAGGCATACCTTCCCATTGATTGAATCAATGGGAAGGTATGCCTCATTACCGAATCGGTAAATACCGATTCGGTAATGGGGGGAGCACATTCAAGGGTGGCAGGGTGTCACATTGACACCCTGTTGCACCCCTGATTCCTGCATGTGTGCACATGTGGCACACATACATGCCCTAAGGGCATGTATGTCTGCCACATGGCACTGTTAGTCCAGCAAAATATTGCTTTTTGCAATGAATTCGGTATTTAGCACCAACATATATTTGGTGCTAAATACCAAATTATTTTCCCTACACATCACTCATTTGAGTGTCACCTACATCTCATTTCAGGATTCGGTATTTACCGAATCGGTAAAATTACCGATTCGGTAATTTTACCGATTTGGTAAATTACCGAATCCTGAAATGTTCCCCCTACATAGCAAAAGCCTAAATACCGGTCGGTAACGGTATATTTACCGAAAATCGGCCATTACCGACCGGTATTAGGCTACCTACATATGGCCCGAAGTGTGCTGTGCTGGTGATAAAATAAAAATCAAGCGCTGCTTTAAAAAAAAATTATAATAAAGTGCAGCGTACAGCGCTGCTTTCAAAAAAATATATCAGGGCATGTGCAGCATTAATGGCGCAGCCGCCATTGTTGAACCAAAAACATATGATAAGATGAAGTGCGTCATGCCACACTGCTTTAAAAAAACATAAGGAGTTGCAGGAAAGCATGTCGTGTGTGCAATAGGAGAAAGTCATTTAAGAGAATAGTGCTCCCAGACTGGAAATAAAACATACTTAGTAACAGCACATGCTACAGGGCAGTTCTCATGGGAGGTTACCAAAGGGGAAAAGGAGGTACTAAGAAGGTACTACTAAGCCTATTCACAAATCAAAAGCCACCATTTACAAAGGACAGTAAGAGGAACCAGTTGAAAAGATGGGCGGCGATTCAAGTACATACCTGAATACAGCACGTCTTGATTAGACAGCACAAACACTGCCTTGGAGAGACCTAAAAAGGCATTTAGGGTATACTCTCTGATAAACTCAGAGATTTTAAAAGGACGGGCAATTCAAAGAAAATAACTGAAAATTAATTTGTCTGTCAGCCAAGGTCGGGGAATGGATTGTCAAGTGAAGGGTGGAGACCATGTTGCGGTTAGATTTCCAACCACATTTAAGGTAGTTATTCGTAATCTCTTCAAGTGACACATCGTGTCTGTACTTTGGCATAGTTGTGGGACAGAGAGCCCGCAAAGCCTCTGAGGAGTACCTAAGAGATTCTGATATGGAAGATCCAGGTCCCTGGCCCCTGGGTCAGTTTGGTTGCAGAAGGGCTTGCCTTTTGCATGCCCCCTGAATGTACTCACATCACCCTTGTTTAAGTAGGGGCAGGGCAGTGTGAGGGCAATCAAAAGCACTCTAACACTGTTCTTCAAAGAACATGGAGCCATCGAATTCAGCGAAACAGTTCAGCTTAGAATACTGGGAGTCACACCATCCAGCATTGGCCACATGGTGCAGCCTGACATTGTCAATTGAAATAAATCTGTTGTCCTTGCGACCATGCAAAGGAGGCAAAATCACTGTTCGGGTACCCTTCAATGCAAGAAGTGGGACAGGTGCACGATAAGAGGGACCAAATTCCTTTTAGCTCTCCAGATTTTCTCAGACCAGATCACCAACTTTAGGAAGCCAGCCAGCAAGAGGAATCAGCATCGCCGCTACAGTGGACGAAGGTGAATTATTGCTAGGCAGTACGTCACGGGTATGTTGTAGTTCCTGCAACATAGTAGAATGGTCATCTATGTCAAATGTTGCAGCAGCCACCACAACGTGTAGACCATCAAGGTCTGGCACAAACATTTTAATGCCAAAGAGCATTTCGTATGTGTTCCGCATACCCAGATCTTCTTGGGAGATTACTTAGTGCACGTTGAACCCCATACAAATGAGTCAGACAACTTCTGCAGGTACCTAAGACTCTAGCTGTCAAAGAATGGGTTCCTTCGCTCCACTAAAGAATTGCCCTCAAGCCTGAATGGAGACGAAAACTGCAGCTGCACCCCCAAAGACCTCATTGCGTCCTTGCATGCCTTAGAGGCAAACGCTGGACCTTGGTCAGAATGGAAGGAACCACAGGCAAAAGTCCCGACAAATACACGCAAGTCTCTAATGACATTTCGAGCATCAGCACTGCGTTGTGGCCAAATCCAAAGGAATCTAGTGCACAAATCCACTGCAACCAAAATATATTTATTTGCAGAGTCCAAAGTCAAAGGACCGAAGTGATCAAGATAAATACAACCAAACGGTTGATTTGAAATGTAAAGCAGTGTATGTGGTGGGCATGCAACTATAGATGGTTTAATCTGTTGACAAATGTCACAAGACAGCACATAATTACGGGTTTGTTTGTATAGACCACGCCACCAATAATGTTGCTGTAAAACAGAAACAGTTGCAGACACTCCGGCATGTGCAGAAGCCATGCCTTCATGTGTGGCTATGATCAAAGGAAGTCTGGGGTTCACGTTGGGAATCAGCCGATCCCCCACAGACGGTATCGTAGCCAATGGGACTTGCTCAACTGACAAATGATAAGAATACTTAGAAGGGGAACCTTGTGGGCAGTCTATCCCACCCTCCATTGCAGCTATCACCGCAAGAATATCAATATCAATTTTAGTCATGGACCTAGTATCTGCTGCTACTGAACATGTGACTACTGCAGATGTGGCTGCCTCATCAGCCAAAGAATTACCAACAGCATGTGTTCCCACACGCTGATGGCCAAGAGCATGAATAACCTGTGTGTGCGGCAAACGTTCCTTAAGTTCCGCCACTCGGACCCAAAGCGTCTTATGCTTTATTGCGCTACCTTTAGAGTCTCGATAATCCTTCTGAGACCAAAAGAATAAATTATCATTCAAAGCTTGTACATAGTAGTAAGAATCACACACAACAAGAGTGTTCACATCAGAATCCGCGAATTCTAGAGCTAAAATCCAAGCTCCGCCAGTTGTGCCGTACAATCTCTAAGTACCTGGGTATGGACTATAGAAGATTTCAATTCACCATTTATAATTGAGCCAGACACAATAGCGCAAGCCGCTGAATAAGCATGCTTAGACCAGACGGCCGGTTGACCAGACCCCTCGGTATAGGTGATACATTTGTACTGATCCAAAGGAAGCAACGACAACGGAGGCGGATGTTCATATTGTAAAACTCCTGTGTCTGCAATGAGGGATCAAAGATAAAAGTGACATCAGCCGATGTCAAAGAACTCGCCAATTGTATCCAACTGGGATGCAAAGCCTTCGAATTCGGTACACTCACCTTAGTCACTGCTTCCAGAGTAGGGACTGGCAAGACCATAAGAATGTGTTTACCCTGCACCAGAGAGCGTTCTTTCAGAATCGCCATCTGGACTGCTGTCAAAAAGTTTTCAACTGTGGAAAACCCCATTTCCGCTGATGTGTACAGATGCGATTTGTATGCAATTGGTACTGTGTCACCTTCATTCAATGTCAAATAAGGGAAACCTACCGTCCCTGGCACAATTCTTATGACCAAGTTCGTAGAATTATCACGTGTTAACAAGAAGTTGATCGCAAGCAGATCAGACTACAAAGACCGAAGAATCGAGGTATGTTCCCGGAAGCCAGCTGGCAGACGAAAAAGAGGGTTGTATCAACGCATATAGCGGTTATACGCTGGGCATAATCAGGAATGTAAGTTCGCCCGAAATTCAAAAATCCCAGCAAAGATTGTAATTTTTTAAATGTAGACGGTGGTTGCAATTGTGCACACTTCTCCAGAAAGTGGGGTGCCAACCCCAACCTTCATTATTGAGCACATAGCCAAAAAGAGAACCTTCAAACAAGTGATGTGTGACTTGGCAAAATTAAATTTGTAACCAAAGTCTGCGAAAGAAAGAATGATGCGATCCACTCACACCCGATGCGGGATGAATTCATCATCCATCAAATAAATATCATCGACGTATGAGAACGCATCAGGGTCAATGGTGTGTAATAAAGACAAAACACGCACAGCAAAAGCCGCGGGACTGGTTCTATAGCCCATAGGCAAACGCATAAAGTGCTTCTGATTGCCGACCGTGGTAAATGCTGTCAAATCAAGGCTGCCAGGGGTTAAATTAGGACTATAAAAACCATTGGATATATCCAGGGTTGTTTTGTAATTTTTACAAACAATGTTATTCACTAACACAGAGCTGTGTGTGTTTTGTACTGCAAATGTACGAATGTGACTGTTCAACTGTCTGTAATCCAAAACTATATGATATGAACCGTCCAGTTTCAATATCAGAAAGAGAGGATTATTCATGGATGAAACACAGGGTTCAATGACACACCGATATTCCAATCGTGTCAAAATTTCACTAACTGATGCTTTTGCTTCACGTCTGATCGGATATTGCGCCTGCAGCTGGAGCATAGAACGTAAAGGTATTTCATGTGCCAGCAAATGTTTATCCCAGCCCACCTGATTATGAGACACAGCCGGCGATAGGGTCAAAGCCCATTCCGCAGCTTAGGCATGTTTAGGCTCTTCAGAGACGTAGCGGGAAAACTCTGGAGTATTACATCTTCCCCTCGGGTAAAAACAACACAAATGGAGGAGGCCAATCTGTCTCCCCAACAACATGTCATAGGAGGAGGTAAAGTTATCCCAAAAGATTCCCTTAACAGTACGTTTAATATGTCCCTCAATTTGGAGTTCTATCTCATAAAGTCTATCAGGGGGTGCAACTCATGTGTCTGCTGTTTCAACTGTGATGAAAGTATCAGTTGCTCTCGCCTCCAGACATGGATGGAGTGCCTCCCGCACTATGGTAACTTCTGGCGCGCTGTCGAGGAGTTTCACCGCCCATCTCCAATCGAGGAGCAGGGTTCTCACCGTTTGAGGCATACTTTGCTGTCAAAGCTGCAACTTTCTTATTTTGAAATGGGGCCTGAAAAGGAGGCAGTTCCTCCGGTTTGGCTTTCATGTCAAACTGGCATGGCGGATCACGTCTTTGCTGAGTGGTCTCACCTTGTCTGCGAACCTGTCGCTCTCCACCACCGAACTGCGAATCCAACGAGTCCTGTAATGAATGAGGAGAGCGGGGATCAGGAACTTGAAACCTTTCCGGTTTCTTAATTTTAGAGCGGTCACGCAAATCATATCTAGGCTTAGATGTTTCAGGTGTCGATGAACCTGCACGCAAACCCTGCTTCTGCTGTTGCTGATCTCTATTCCAATTCTTTTTAGGAAAGATTGGACGCACATCTTTCTCAGGTTGGGTCTTTTGTTGTGTTTGAGTAAAAGGTTTAATACCCAGGTTATTGCGTCCCAAGGATGTATATACTTTAGCAATAATCTTTGTTAATTCAACATACTTTAGGGAGATTGGGGGTAGAGTAAGGCCACTTATGAGTTTTGTTTGTTGTAACGCTTTTCGCCCTAAGTGGGATGGGTATTCCCAGACGTGGGACCCGTGCTCACTACGCCACTGGAGTCAAGCTATCCTGGCTGATGACGGCTGATAGCCAGAAACCGGTCCTAGGATGCTTGATTCCGGTCCAGGGAAGACATGGCTTGGCAGTTCGGGCTGGACTGTTCCCATGAGGCACAGGGTCAAGACTGATTTGCATATGGCCATGTCTAAACTGGGGTGGCGTAGTGGGCAAAAGAACGATGGATTTAACCCAGATCTCTTGACTGGGGGAGAATGTCTGCATTGTCAGCATTCCGTCCATCATTTGTTTGTTGTAACACTTATGAGTTTTGCAGCAGCTCCAGTGCTGATCACGGATGATCACATCACTCATCAAATACTCCAAGTTCCAAAACACAGGCGTCATCCTAAGGTGAGGCTCAGCACTCATGAGAAACGCGGTGTCAGGTGAGAACGGCTCAGCAATAGATCACACCCTATAAACAGGCACCGCAACTGAAACACTTGCCCATGAACATAGGATTACAATGAGCAGCCCAGCAGGGGAAGGAGAAGCGTTCCTCGCACTTCACAAATGGTCGCCATCTTAGGGTCAGGCCGTTCAGGCAATGATCGCCGAAACGTTAAGATCATACTGTATATCTGTGGTGGAAAACTATACCTTAGCGAAGAAAGTGAGGTCGCCATGAACCTCCGGCGACGGCACTCGGAATGGAATTCAGGCCCCTTGCTGTTTCATCGACAATGCCGCAATCACTGTAGTTCTTCGTCAGCCATTTTAAGACCATCGCATTTTTGAGCGGTCGCCATCTTAGGGACATGCAGAGTTGAGAGAACCGAGGCGTGCCTCTGAACATACAGGGCTCAAAGAGACCGAAATTGCAGAGTGCCTTGTATGGTGCATGCCCCGTTGAGTCTTGTGTTGAACTCTGACCGAAATCCGTGCACGAGGAGGAAAACCGGAGCTCCGTTTTGGAGCAAGCGCCGCCATCTTGTGCTCAGTGAGAGGGCCTCCGACCTGGGTAATTCAAGGCTGCTCCACTCGATCACTGCTTTGCACAACCGATACTAGATGGTTACGGAAAATGCCCCACAGCATGCGGATACCGAAACTAATGCCAGGTCTTGTCAGATTAATTGATGTGCAGCGAAGGTTATATTCGTTGTCACGTTGTCGGGCGGACACGACTAGGCAGCCGTCTGCTCTGCCGTCAAAGCCACGCTCCACTGGTCATCCGCCACGGCCAGATTGATGAATCGGAAGGACTGCAGTTCAAGGAAAGCCCAGGTGGGTAAAAGAGGACCAAGGAGGATGCAGATTCGCGGGGATTTGAGCCAAAAAGGCAATACCTAGCCGGGATCTCCTCACCTATCGACCATCTTGGCTGTAGTTCCTCTTCTGAGGACGTTTACCCATCACTGAATTAATCATGATGGGACTTATAATGAGACCACCACCATGTCCCAGTGGTTGTGCAGCAGCTCTAGGCAGTGCCACTTGCAAATTATGTGACAAACTGTATTACAGCCCTATGTATATGCATCAATGATGTATGCAATTGTCGTAGGTCTACAATAGGAACATGAAGGTAATTTGGATGTTGTGTAAACCCAGCAAAAACGGGCCACGTGGCCTCATCGACTGATGAGGGGCGTAAACGGACCACTGAAACAGGGTGAGGTAGGGTGCCATTAAACCATATGGTGTACTGCCAAGCTGTCAACGGAACTGCAATTGATCCATATGGGCGATAATCTCGCAGGACAGCGGAGGAGGTATATTTGTGAAAAAAATTGTCATTCCCATCCACCGCCGGAAAGGTAACCCAAGAGTAGAAAACCTCGAAGCCGTATGCTGCATCCGCCTCGACTACAAAAATGAAATCTGTCCCTCCATTAGGGACTCCATTCTGCGTCAAATAAGCTATGACCGCCGTGCGGTTTGAGGCCGCAATAGCCACCACCATAAGAAGAGAAGTATAAGGAACTAATAAATGGTAGCGCAAAAGCGGGTCCAAAGACTAAGAAGAACCTTTTCAAATCCAAGCTTGAAAAACCTATAAACTTCAAATATAGGAAGCTAAGCACTCACACCACGGACGTATCTGGAAACTGGTGAGAGGGTATTATGGACACATACAAGCACTACTCAGGGGTCTCGCGAACACGTACCAGACCAAACGTTGGTGGTGACATATTGCAGGGATTCTGCACATACACAGAACTATGCGTAGGAATATGGGACCTCGGTGTATAGGGGCTAAGCCTTCCCACCACCTTAGTGCCCACGAACCCAGGACCGACTAGCTATAGTGTCTCACTCGCTCTCCTACACACTCATGAGGATGCAAATGATTAGACACCCCAGAACACAACACTACCGGATCTCTCAGGAATCATGGTTACAAGATACTCCTTTTCGCACACTCTCTCGTACATATCCCCAATAAGAACTGACTGAGATACGAATATAGTTAAAAATGTTTATTTTAACTATTGTGCTCTAAAGCGCAGTATACGAGCCACAACCAGCAGCAAAATGCAAAAACGTAACACAGTTAGCATTGCAGCAAGGCCATATATCATAAAGGGAGATGTCATCATATAAACGACAGTGGATAAAGGACTATAAGGCCTAACCACCCTCTCCTTGGTAAGAAGAAGCTTTTTTTTATATAATAGAAGATCTCTGGGCTTTGTCAGCAGACCCCATACCTTAGTGCCTAGATGGTATAGCCACATCATAGAAACCGCATTGCTCTTCACCCTGGAAACCCTTCTCTCCAAGTGTGTGTTACTTAAACATGTATCCCCAAAATAGTAAAGCACGAGTTTCCAGCAGCAGCTGTGTTAGCATGTTTTGTCTAGGTGCCAGGGACTGACCAGAACTGAACAAGGGGCACCATTTATCGACCCTGCCCAAAGTGTTCAGACTAAACTCCAGGAACAGGCAGCGAACAAACCAAGCAGACGGTTCTCATGTGAAAGGCATAAACAGAGTCTTGCAAAAATAAAGCCATGTAGTTACGTGCGCAAAAGCAGCCTCATGGTTGCTGGGCTCATGCAAACTTAGCGATGTCGACAATGTCCCTATCGACCACGCGACAACATTAGAGCACATGCAAAGCCTTTGGAATGCAAAACCAAAATGCCAGCCAACAGCTTCTAGGCTCTGCTCTTCAAATGAGCCTATAGTAAAATACACAGTCACCAGAAACGCCCAAAAGGTCTCAAAAACATTAGCACCTCTCGCTAACACAGCAACAGAAAAACAACTGCAATGCAATGAGTTAAATTATATGTTTTAAAGTATTAGTGATTAAAATGTACCACAACCTTATGCTTGCATCAGCGTACAGCCCTCGTTTAAGTAGGGTCAGGGCAGCATGATGGCCATAAGAAGTGCTCGAACACTTGAGGCAAAACTCTGGACAGCAAAACCAAAAATAGCCGCCAAGGGCTTTATTGCCTCTTTAGTTTTCACTGTCCTAATATCAACAATCTTCACCACAGACTAGGCCTACGCCAGATTCACTGTTTGCTAAGACCTGAAATCTGACAATAAGGTTAGTGGGCCAAGCACTGGGTGCCCAAATAGCAATTAGAAGGGAACAGACCTAGCTCTTCTGTGGACTTTCTTTGCAAGCTAATAGGAGACATGGCAGGAAAAGATCCCACTTCCCCCTGATGTTCTTTGTCCAAGTTCTCATCATGCTCTTAAGGGTCTTAATACATATTTTTACTGATTCATAAGCTTGTGGGTTGTATGCCAAGGATAAGTGGCAGTAGCACCAGCTTCCTAGATCTATTGGAAATCACGGTCTGAGAAACTCCTAGCACTGAAAAGATCCAAGGAGTGCCCTTGCTTCTACCTTAGCATTTGTGCTCTCAAGAGGTACCACCTCCGGTTACCAGGTGGCATGATCCACCAGAATGAATATAAACTTGTGGCCTGATGCTGAGGGAGTAAATGGACCAACAACGGCAATGCCCACTCACTCAAATGGAACACCTTTTCCTGGCAGTGGCACTAATGGCGCTTTGATCTTGATTCCAGAGCTACCATTCAATTTGCAAGCAGGACAGATTCTAATGAAGCGCACTGTGTCTAGGCGCATTCCTGACCAATAGAAAAAAATAGTCCAACCTATCCTGGGTCTTTTTTGTTCACGACTTGCTAAAGGCACTCTGTGGGCCTGTGACAATAGGACGTTCCTGAGTTCTAGGTGAATCACAAGCCTCTTGCTAGCTCATAATTCTGGATCCATGGGATCACCATCTAGCTGTCCATCCTCACATCCAACATAATGCCTTCTAACCACTACCCTGCTCATCTAATCCTGAACATCCTTCTGAAGTCACACAAGTGTAGAGCTCTTACCTTTTGCCTGGCAGAACTCCTCCTGGGTTGGCCCTCCAGCAGCAAACATCTTCTGCAGCTCTGTTAGTGACGCAGACTAGAACACAGGCCTGCTTCAATTGTAGGAAGTAGTACACTTCAGGTGAAACACTGTCCCTTTGAAGCAGGAGCGATAGGTGCTATGGGCTGAGCCTTCTTAGCGTCTATCTTGATCCACTCACTACCCTCCTGTGGTCCTGGCAAATAAAAGATTGCCCCAGTCACTTCCTGAGACAGGCGTGCAGACTGTTCTCTGTTCAACACAACTGATGTGGTCCAAGCCATGTAGGCTTCTGATCCTGGGACTAAGCTGGTGCAATCTAATTGCTGCTGAAGAGACATCCAGCATCTTGATACTCTCCCACCCCAACTTACCATGGCCGCCTTGCCATTGATTTAAACCACAACTCAGGCAATTGGGTACACCAGGTCATCCCCACAGGCTATCAAACCTGTGCCACTGGCACCAGTGAGTATCTCCTCAGATTCAAGAAACTACCTCACAAACATAGTCCTATAAGAACCTATATTCCTCATGGCAGGAATGTTTGTCTCATTGATATGCACAACAGCAATCCAATTATATTTGGATGGAAGTGCTTTAGAGCACCTGAACATCATTTCCCAAATGCCAATTGTTTTGACGTAGAGTGCCATGAGGATCTCACAGATCCCTGCACCTATAGTCAAGATGAAAACAAGTTACTTACCTGTAACTACAGTTATCCAGTATTGGTATCTTTCATAGATTCACATGCCTGAATCATTCCCCGTCGCCGAGGCGGGAGTCCCCGGTAAATAAAAAAGTAGTGCCAAAATGCTAGTAGCAGTAGTAGGCCCAAAGAAAAGGCCCAAAGCCTGTATCTTAGCAGCCTATCTACCTCATTATGCAAAAAGAACCAAGAATTTGGTAACAACCAATCAGACACCAGCACCCTTCTAGAACCCTCTCAGCAGAGCCAGTTCTCCTCAGATTTTCGTAGCACAAGTGGGAAGTGAACCTCCCAAATTATATAGAACTGACTCTACGGGGAGGAGGGTGGGTGCATGTGAATCTATGAAAGATACCAATACTGGATAACTGTAGTTACAGGTAAGTAACTTGTTTTCTTATCCAGTATTGGGGTATCTTTCATAGATTCACATGCCTGAATCAGAATAGCGAGCAGTATACCAAGTATACAGTCGTTTGCGGATGGCGGGAGACTAGTGCTGATACTCCCTAATTGCATCCACAGCTTGTAACAAGAGGTATAAGAAAAGATCTTAAAATTCAAAATATGCCATCTATAAAGAGAAAAGCATGTTAACATGAAAGCAAATCATCATTGTAACACATTGCATTGTTATATTAAAGATATCAACATCTTACATATCAAAATATGAAAAAAGGGTACCTGAAGGTATCTCAAAGAAACAGATGTCGTAGTACAGCTTGCCCAACTGCTGCATCATCACGATGCGTAGATTGGAGGCAGTAATGTCTGGTAAACGTGTGGACATTTTTCCATGTCGCAGCACGGCAGATATTTTCTAGAGTCACACCAGCAAACAATGCTGTAGACGCTGCTACTGTCCTCGTGGAATGGGCCTTGGGTTTCCTCAACAGAGGCCTGTGAGCCTTGTCATGGCAGAAAAGTATTGTAGATGCTATCCATCTGGCAATGGTGGATTTTGTAACCGCCTTTCCCAGAGTAGTTTGGCCATAAGCCACGAATAATTGATCAGACTTTCTGAGGTTCTTTGTTTTCAGAAGATAGAATTTAAGACATCTCTTGATATCGAGAGAATGTAAGGCTCGTTCCACTGGGGTGGATGGATTAGGAAAGAAAGTCTTTAACGTCACTGGTTCATTAAGATGAAATTGTGAAGGCACCTTAGGTATAAACGTTGGATTAGTTCGGAGGTGCACGTAGTCTTGAGTGAAGCGTAGAAAAGGTTCCTTTACAGTAAACGCCTGAATCTCACTCACTCTTCGAGCTGATGTTAAAGCCAGAAGTAAAGCAACCTTCCATGTAAGGAATTTTAGGTCAGCCTTGTGGATGGGCTCGAATGGATGCTTCATTAACTGTAATAGGACTGTGTTGAGTTCCCATTCCGGTGGCGGAAGTCTGACCGGAGGAAACTCTCGGAATAGTCCTTTCATAAACTGTTTAATTAAAGAGGATGAACAAAGAGAAGGGCCATGAGCACCCCTTCTGAATCTTGAAAGTGCAGCTAAGTGGACCTTGACTGAAGGGAAAGAAAGCCCAGATCTTGCCAGGTGTAACAAGTAAGGAAGGATCTTTTCTGCAGGGTCATCCACCGGGTGCACCTGGTTTGCTTCACACCAGCAGCAAAACCGTTTCCATTTTAGACGGTAAGTTTTTATCGTGCTCTGAGCTCGTGATTTTGTTAATATATCCCTACAGTCCTGAGGGATATCCAGGTCCTTAAACTCTAAGAAGTCAGGAGCCATGTGTGTAAATGTAGGGACTGAGGGTCCGGGTGGAGAACCTGACCCTTGTTCCTTGACAGCATTGTGGGCGTCGGGCGAAGACTGATCGGCTGGTCCTGTGATAGCAATAGGAGCTCCTGAAACCAGTATTGGCGTGGCCATCTGGGTGCAATCAAGATGAGACGACAGCCCTCCAACTTCATCTTGCGTATGACCCTCGGTATCAGGGGTATCGGGGGAAAAGCGTAAGCACAAATCCCTGACCATCGCATGGACAGGGCATTCCCCCTTGAGCCCTGTTGAGGGTATCCGCTGGCATAGAAGCGGCATTTCTTGTTCTCCTTCGTGGCGAACAAATCCAGCGGTGGTGTTCCCCAAGCTCTGAATATTCTGAGCACCTGAGCTTGCTCTAGCTCCCATTCGTGGCAATCTGATTGGGATCTGCTGAGCGTGTCCGCTAATGTATTGCAGAGACCTCTGACATGTTCTGCTCTGAGGGTTATGTTGTGGAGTGTGACCCATTCCCACAACTCCTGAGCTTCCGTGGACAAAGTTGCTGATCTTGTTCCTCCTTGTTTGTTCACGTAGAACATGCTGGTAGTATTGTCGGTTCGAATCAGAACCGAAGAACCTGCAATCCTTGGAAGGAAAGCTTGCAGAGACAGAAAAATTGCTCGCAATTCCAGACTGTTGATGTGTTTGTTTTTGTACTCTGGGGACCA
Organism: Triturus cristatus; assembly: GCF_964204655.1. Classification (NCBI taxonomy): domain Eukaryota; kingdom Metazoa; phylum Chordata; class Amphibia; order Caudata; family Salamandridae; genus Triturus; species Triturus cristatus. The sequence continues at coordinate 749,640,179 of NC_140581.1, forward strand.
CTTCCCCTGTATCTGTAAATCTTGGAGATGACCTCCCCATCCTTCCATGGAAGCATCGGTAGTGAGGACAAAGTCTGGAATTTTCTGAATGAAAGTAAGTCCTTCTGATAAGTTGGGAACATGGGACCACCAACGTAGAGCGCTCTTCATGCCTGAAGTGACTCTGATGATGTCGTCGAAGGTGCCCTTCACCTGCTGCCACTGAAGGTGTAACTCCTCCTGCAAGGGTCGCATGCGGAGCCGCGCCAGAGGAACGAGGTGTATTGCAGAGGAGCACATCCCTAGCAGCGACGCGAACATCCGGACAGAAACTGACTTTCTTTTGGAAATTCGGATTGCTAAGTTTTGAAGACGAACCTGCCGTTCGTGAGACAAGAATGCCTTGCAGCGGACGGTATCTAACAGCGCGCCCAAAAAAGGAAGGATCTGCCTTGGTTGTAATTGAGATTTGCTCCTGTTGATCGTAAGCCCCAGAGAATGGAACAGACGAAGAGATGTTGTCACAGCAGTCTTGACTGATCTTTCCGAAGGACCCTTTATTAGCCAGTCGTCTAAATACGGAAAGACTTGGATTCCTTGGGAGCGCAACACTGCTGCCACTGGAGCTAGGCACTTCGTAAAGATCCTTGGGGCAGATTTTAACCCAAACGGGAGCACCTTGAACTGGTAATGGGCGCCAGCCACTGTGAATCGAAGATACTTGCGATGCTTCGGATGTATTGGGATGTGAAAGTAAGCGTCTTCCATATCTAAGGAAGCTAGAAAATCTCCCTCGTTGAGGCAACCTAGAATTTCCGCCAGAGTGACCATGCGAAATCCCTGCTTCTTGAGGAATCTGTTCAGATTGCGAAGGTCTAAGATTGGGCGCCACTCCCCTGATTTCTTCTTGATGAGAAAAAAGCGGGAATAGAAACCTGTCCCCTTTTGAAGCGCAGGAACCTTCTCGATTGCGTTCTTGAGGAGCATTGTTAAAGCTTCCTTGAATAGTAAGTGAAGACGAGGGGGAGGGGGTCCCTTGGGTGGTTTGTTGGGTGGTTTGGTGACAAACTCTAAGGTATGACCGTTGTGAATCAGGTCCAGAACCCACTGGTCCGACGTAATTTCTTGCCACCTGGTCGCAAAAGTTGAAATTTTTGCACCCACAGGGAGGGGAAAAGGAGTGAAAGGCGCCCTGCAGAAATCATTGCTTCCGTGAGGTGTCTCTTCCCTGATTCTGCGATCTTTTTCGTCCGCCTTGACGAGAGAAACCAGATGTATTGGTCTGTCTGTAGGAAGACTGATATGATTGCCGATACTGAGGCTGGTACCTATTTTGTTGGGTATGATAACTTCCTCTGGAAGAAAATCCACGGCCCCTTGCTCCTCTGAAGGTACCTCTTTTGTATTGTAAGGAGCCCAACGATCTTGCAGTATCGGTATCCGTTTTAATTGCTTGGAGCGCATCATCTATGTGCTTTCCAAACAATGATTCGCCATCATAGGCCATGTCCAATATTTTTGTCTGGACCTCTGGTCTGAACGTGGTAGCTTTCAGCCAACCCTGGCGCCTAAGAACCGCAGCCCCAGCCAACTGGCGAAAGTTAGTATTCGCAATATCCAGTGCGCAGTCGATAGTCTCTGAGTCTGCACGCTCACCCTCCAACAAAATCTTTCGAGCGTCTTGCCTGTTATCCTCTGGGATGAGGTCGATAAAGCTTGCCATTTCTGACCACATCTGGCGGTCATAACGCCCAATTATCGCTAGGGAATTGGCTGCCCTGATGGAAGCAGCTGCCATAGTTGAAAATTTTTTCCCAATTAGATCCAGTCGGCGTCCTTCCCTATCCGGTGGTGTAGTGACCGGTGCTGCCGGATTCTTAGACTTTTGTTGGGCTGCCTGAGATATAACCGAGTCTGGACGCGGTTGACCAGTGAGACAAGAGGGACTGTCGGCTGGAGCACGGTATTTTTTGTCAATCCGTGGAAGCACCGCTGGTACTGATGCCGGGTTTTTCATGATTTTAACCCCTTCTTTCCAAATATAGTCAATGATAGGGATAGCTCTCGTAACCTTCCTTGACTCCTCCTTAAAATCATGCAGAAAACAGTCAGACTGCTCAATGGTAACCGGCAAGTTGAACCTGGTCGCAGCTCGCTGCATAAGGTTATGGAACCCCCCTATATCTTCTGGAGGCGAATCAGATGGTAGAGGGGTAGGTGGCGAAGGCATAGGGATTATATATGAATCCCAAGGGTCTGCTGGGTCTGGCAACTCGCCCTCTTCGTATTCCTCCTCCGAGGTTGTATCCTGATGCGGGTCCTGTGGAGGATCAGGCAGTTGAGGCATTGGGGCTGGACCCTCAGGCAGAGGCAATGGGTCCGGCTGCGGCGCAGTCTGTGGAACCTGTGGAACATTTGGCTGCGGTGGAAAACGCTGCTTATAATCTGCAAGCATGGCCTGTAGGTCTTGTATCAACGTAGGGGGCAGATGTGACATCTCATTCCTACGAGTTTGTGTGTAGCAGGGTCTATGGTGCGGAACGATTATGTCTTCCTGATAGTAATGCCCTTGATAATCCTCATCCTCATCGTCCTCCTGACATTTAATGTGCAGTTCCGAAGGGTGGCGAGCAACCCCAAAGGGCCCTTCGTCCTCGTCATCCACATAATCATCATCTTCAACATAAGTTTCCAGGAGATGCGAGGGAGTAAGCGGTGAAATGTCCTGCCTTTGAAAAGACTTTAGTTGAAAAGTCCTGGTGGAAACTGGAGTAGAAATCATCGTCGACGAGGTCGTCGTCGACGGGGCTGTGGTAGACGGGATCGTCGACGGTATCGTAGATGGTGCGCTCGTCGTCGACTGGCTCGTCGTCGACGGAGCCGTCGTCGACGGAGCCGTCGTCGACGGTATCTTCGTCGACGAGCCCTTCGTCGACGGGCTCGACGTCGACGGGGTCTTCGTCGATGGAATCTTCGTCGACGAGCTCTTCGTCGACGGGCTCGACGTCGACGAGCTCTTCGTCGACGGGATCTTCGTCGACGAAGGAATCTTCGTCGACGAGCTCTTCGTCGACGAGCTCGACGTCGACAGGCTTTTTAATGGCGGAATCGTCGACAGCGGTACTGCTGACTTCGTCGACGAGGACTTCGTCGACGACCCCTCGACGGTGTGCTTCTTTGAGAGGATAGTAACCTTCGTAGACATAATAGGTGAGGTAAGCGCCTTCGTCGTGAATGTTTGCGTCAATGAAGAAGCAGACGAGGTGACAGAAACTGAAGATTGAGAGTAAGCCAAAGATTTTGAAAGGCTTTTACTCACAGTTTGCTTGACTGTAGATTCCTGAGGAGAGTGCGCATCAGAAGTAGAATGATGCGATTTCTGACGCTTCTTCCCATCGCTGGAAGAGCTGTCCTGCGATCTAGCTCTCTTGCTAGAAGTAGAGGCTTTGTCATCCTCCTCAGCCGAAGAGGATTTAAGCCACAAAAGCACTCTCGCCTCCCTATCCCTGAGAGTTTTTGTAGGGAAGGTGCGGCAAATCTTGCAATCTTTTGCCTCATGTTTAGGGTAGAGGCAGTAGATGCAGTCTACATGTTGATCATCAACATGGACTCTCTTCTTGGTGCAGGTCCTGCAGGACTTAAATAAAGCCTTCTTGTCTGACATGCTGAAGCAAGTTGAAAGAAAACTGAGAGGCACTAAGGGAAACTCCCTTCCACACGACGTGCGGTGAAAATCTGAGGAGAACTGGCTCTGCTGAGAGGGTTCTAGAAGGGTGCTGGTGTCTGATTGGTTGTTACCAAATTCTTGGTTCTTTTTGCATAATGAGGTAGATAGGCTGCTAAGATACAGGCTTTGGGCCTTTTCTTTGGGCCTACTACTGCTACTAGCATTTTGGCACTACTTTTTTATTTACCGGGGACTCCCGCCTCGGCGACGGGGAATGATTCAGGCATGTGAATCTATGAAAGATACCCCAATACTGGATAAACTCACTGTAAAGGGTAAAGGTGTATGGAGCCTTTCACCTGACGAATCCCTTTTATAGTGTCCCTCTTGCGAAATCTAGAACCATTACTCACTGTTGGCTTGGAGGAACTGCCCCATCCTCCCGTATCTTTTTGTTCTTCCTCAGAACCTAATTCTATGTCCCTCCTTGGACTCTTGTGAATTGTTCTAGCCTTTACCCTCAAGTTTGGAACTAGTCTGTTAAGAGGTCCTCTCTCTTTTTTGTTTACAGCATGCTGCTCCAGCCATTTGTTTAACCCTGCTAGCTAGAACTGCAGGTTTCTGTGTCTCATTTGCTGTCAAGTCAGGTATTGCATACCATTCTACCTTACTGTGCAATGGAACTTGTGACATGCAAGTTAGAAGATGGACTTTGCATCAGTTGCATTAGCTTTCTGACCTGTGCTGCTGGGACTGGACAAAGGGTGTATTTATGAATGGATGGACAACAAATTTGATAGAAAACATTCCCATGCTGTAGGTTTTATTGTATTTCTTTACATTTTTCTGTTATCTTCTAATGGGTAGTGAAGTCTGCTCCATGTGGGCGGGGAGGGGGGATATTAGCAGAAAGAGCATGAATTTACTAAGAGCAAAATGTGAGGAAGTTAGAAGAGAAAATAATTTTTAGAACTGGTCATAAGGAAATGATATGCCCAATTAAACAGGAAAAGGGCCTTTTGCGGGAACAGTCAACCTCTGATGGTATTTAAGTTTTCTGTTTAAAATTATGTTTTAAGACTTTTCAGTGTCTGGAACTCGTTGGTGTGCACGGTCTGCCAAGGAGCTCCTCATAATGAAATCTCTACCTATTGGCAGTTTTATGGGTATCCACATGCTCTGCGTGCCTCTGTACCAGTTTAATTTTGTACTGGCATCTACTGTTCCCCTCGGGAAAGAATGGCCAGCAATACTAAAAACGTGTATACCTACAGCCTGCAGATAAAGCTGTGTTGGTCTTCTTTGGCCCATATCCATTGAAGCTGGGCTTTTTCTTGCATTTGGTCTTCTTTTTTGAGGGTACACCCCATTCTTATATACTCAATTTATTTTGAAATGCCCTAACCCTTAGCACCCTCCTTCCCTGCACGTGGGTTGCAACATCTTTAGGTGAGGGAGAGTAGAACGTGGGGAAAACCCGGCATGGGCACAGCCAGCAAACCCACTACACCGGCAAATTGTCTCTTTATCATAAAATCACTGTATTAACATTTCAACATCTTGTGCCAAGTCAAAGGAAGGACAACACACACTCATTACAAAAACAACTTTTTAATTCTGATTGCCAAATTATTTAAGGCAGGTATAAAAAAAGAAAGCATTCAATATACATTTTACATAAAATAAACTAGATTACAGCATAAAACAAGTAACCAGGCAATGGCATTAAAGTCTCTCTTCTAAAACTGGATAATTGTAAACATTAAAAAAGACTGCAGGACTATTCAAGTAATAGAACAATCACAGATGTCTTCTGGTATGCAGGCTATTGGGTTATTTGCCATTCAAGAATCTTTTAAAGAGATATTTTATTATTCACAGATGCTAATTATTTCCACATTTTTAATTTATACATAATGTACAACACAGTTTTTGTGGTTCTGGCAAACCCATGCCCTTCAATGTATATTCTTCACAATTCACAATAACAAGGAAACAGTGAATACAGTAACATTTTACACGGATGCATCTTAATAGGCACCACCAAATAGACATCTAAATTGTACCAAAGTGTCATCATCACAGTTAGCCTCTCTGAGAGATTGTGGGCAATATTGGAAGAGTATGCAAGACTCAGGCACACCGATACATAATGTTACCTATTTACAAAAATTTATACAAACAGCCATTTGTGGCTAACACTTTTCAACCATGACAAATATATTTTCCATTATTGTGTGGCTTGCAATTTAGCAGCAGACCCTGTGTGTGCACGCGCCTGGTTACCAATACAAAAAAAATAAAGAATATATAAGTATATGTACATGTATATACACATGTACATACACCTACATATAAGTATACATATGTATATATATGTATGTACAGAGGTCTAATTACAGCAACATTTTTTACTCTGTTATAAAATCTGTAATTTACAAAAATTTAAATGACTGGTTTTTGCCTGCCATTAAGGCATCTCAAATGAACACCATGTAACTGATGTCTATAATAAAGCGCTTTTCCATGTGATCCAGTCACATGACAAATGTACATTTCCATTGTCTTCACTCCCTACAAAAAAAATAAAAAAATGTTAGATTATTTGAAATACAGTTTTAAAAAAGCATCATAAAACAAGATTTAACTGAATGGTTGTGGGTTCTTATATAAGTTAAACAACAAGGAGGCAAGTTCAACATACTTGACGGCAAGGGCAATGTCATGAACCCTAAATCTGAACTCTGTCCAATAATGTCTGTAGGACGACCACAGAAGGATGCTGAACAAATAATGGTCTTAAGACCTTTAGCTGAGTACTTCCTAAAAAGCTGCCAGACTCAATAGGGCAATAAAGGTATATATCAGAGTGGGGCTTACTACTAACAAACATTGGGAAAAACTGCTCTGGGTTTAATGTGCTAACTCATGTAAACACAGGCATTCATCAAACTTAGCACTTTTTAAAACCAGACATATAGGCTTTGCTACGTTTGGATAAAAGTAACAAAATATGTGATTTCTATACAGAATGAATAAAGGAGATAAAATACTGAAACTGAGAATCAGTGTGATGATTGCGATTATCAGATGTAAAGTAGCCCCTGATGCATTCCAGTGGAAACACTTTCTAGAAGGCGGGGAAAATACACCAAACAGCCAACACGAGGTGAAAGGGAAATATTCATCTGGGCTGATGCAACGTCCACTCTATGTGAACTGGTAACAATACCAATGCGCTGCCAAGCAAACCTAAAAACACCTATCCACCGCAGCTTATAAAATTGCTTTAGGTTTGGCTAGATATCTAATTACGGTCTCATCACAAACTTTTCTCTGCACTTAAATTGAACTAAGGTACACAAAAAAAAGTGCACGCAGTCATAATTGCTTAGATTCATTGAATCAGGATCTTTGGACATTTACGCCTTTAGCAGTGCAGTTAATCTTACTGCAGTCAATATAGTGACTAGCTGCATAACAATTTATGAGTGGCATGAAAAAGGCGTTACAGAGGGGATCCAAACAAAATGCAATAAGCACTTGGGCTTATATAAAGCTTTTGCAGGCAGTTTCTTCCCCGGGAAAAAGCATAAACAATATACAATTTCTCCTGTAAAAGTAAGACTTCGTTCTTACGGGGGGCTATTTAGTAGGGGTGCAAGGAAAAAGTATTTTCCAGAGGGAATACAATTTCCCGGTGTAGAAAAACAAACAAAATAAAACAGCAATTGCACATCCCAAACCGGCATGTGCCAGCAGACAGCACACCATGCAAAACATGGCATGGAAACGGCCAATGATAATTCTATTGCTCCATTTTCCGTCATTATATAAAAAAAAAACAAAGCGCAGGACTAAATCCATTTTGCCTTTTTATGAGAACAGGAAACATTTAATCCTTCCGCACTGGTCACAATTACGGTGGTTATTATTTTATGGCTATGTTTCAAATTTACTTAATTTGCAGCTGGAGGCATATTTATTTTAATAATGTCCTGATATTCCTCGGCAATGCAAAGATTTATATGCTGTTCTCGAAAATCCGAGTAAACAAGTAGTCTGATTAGTAGATGTAAATATCTATATTATGATTACAGTATTAGTTTCACAGCTGTATGTCACGCGCAGAAGAATAACATCACAATAAAAAGATCACAACATTAGTTATCTCAGGCATACAGGCCTCCAATTAAAACAACATGCTTTTTTTCTGCCCTCTGCTACAAGCAGCTCTAGCAACAGAACCAAACTGCAGATATTTACCGTCTTTGTGCAGGAAATATACCCGATGCAGAAGCCTGAGCAGCGACCTGCTGGGTTACAAGGGCAGCTGAGGTCAACCCTGTAGGAAAAGGAAATAGCCGTAAACACAGAGCATGAGGCTCACACCATGCACAGGAAACAAATGGATTAGTTGGCATATTGATGCAGTTTACCTCATTCTCATTTTAAAATGTCCTCAAAGAGAATTTGAACAAAATACACATTTTAGGATAAGCAACCAATTTTTGTTTGATACTACTGAAATACACACTCTGATTTCATCTAAGACAGTGAAAGGGAATAATAGGCGTGGAAATCTAGTTACAGATTCTAATAAATTATGGACTTAAAATGATGTTAAAAACTAATTTCATTTCAGAGGTGTAGGTTTCCCTCACAACTTTTTCAAACTGAACATTTCACAACTGGGGGCTCATCAAAACCCTTGACATTCTCAAACTTAAATGCAGGATTTCTAAAGTGTGCTTATCATGCGATTTTATTTGTATAAGAGGCCTTAAACGTCCTTTGACACAAAAGGTAACATTGAAAACATTTCCTGTGAGGCCAAATAAGAGGGCGTTATGACCTAGTCTATATGCATTAGTATACATGACCATACATGGTATATCTCCGACCTCTATATGGTCCATTCTATAAATATCAGAGCAGACATCGTCTACCTACCGAGGTCCATAGTCCAGTTGGCTTTTCAGAGTGACCACTAAATGTGCAAATAATCTCCAATGGCATTAATTTCATGCGAATGCTTGTCACTATGGATATCTGATGTGGTATTTAAAATACTGTGGTTTGTCTGACCCGTCCTGTGCGATCCACTCATTTCCATTTCTTCATCTGTATCATTACCCATTTTTATTCTTCCCTACACATGATTGTTGTTTCACCTGTCTGCACACTAATCTATCCATTTGTATCAGATCCTTCTGAATACTGCGACTGGTTTCATTCACTTGCTTATCTCATCTACTGACCTCCATCGCATCCATCATTGCCAACAACACTGACGTGACCTACTTTCTTAAAGTCATCAGCAAGGAAGCAATGCAGCTCTTACTCATAATGTTTCATTGATAATGACTGAGGTAAAATGTAGGCAGTCTTAAATATTCGCCAACTACTAAAGCAGTGAAGTTCATAAAGTGGTTATTATTCATATATAATAAGATACCTCATGCTAATGTTGAATTTTAAGAACAGCCTCAAAAGGTATCCGATTTAAGGGGGAGGTGTCCATGGCACACTAAACTCTGAAGAAATTGACTAATGCTACTTTAAAGTGTTCTTAATTAAAATTACGAAATAGCTAAATGAGATAATTTACGATCACTTTGGCCTTTTAATACTCAGTCGCTCATGAAGTCACACGTTAGGCAGAAAAAAACGTACCACCATTGCAGAAAAAAACGTACCACCACCATGATGGACCTAAGAATGCTCGATGTTGAAAAAATAATATTTTACCTTACTACAGCTACACTTTAACAGCACCCACATACAGCAGTTGGCTGTCAGCAGGGGGTGGGCACAGGGTTTGGTCGATAGCCAGACCCTGCGGCCACACCGTGTATCCATCTGTGCGGATTAGGGATTGGCCCATTGGCCAGATACTGCAGTAATGTGCAGCAGCAACTGGCCACCAGTGGCCAACAACCACTCGACATGGCCAAGGGAGGTGGCTGTACATGGCACGCACAGTGGTTTGGCCTGTAAGACTTTGTAGTGAACTTTCTCAATGGACAGCCAAAAGCAGGGATGGGCCATCCACCGAGGGTTGAGCACAGGGAACTATATGTGTGATATATTGTTAGGCAAGTCATCTTTGGTGTGGTTTCCCCTGTCTTTTTGCTTCTGGTCTACTGTCTTTGATTGTGTGCTGGACTTAGTTTTTGTTGTTGTTTGGACTCTGGACACTTGACCCGTACTGAACAGTGCTAAAGTGTATGTGCTCTGTGTCTAAAATGTGATGGCATTTGGTTTCTCCATGACTGGTATATTTGATTTACTAGTGTAGCCCTCAACAGTGCACTAAATGTGCATAGGGCTTGTAAACCAAATGCTACAAGTGGGCTTGCAGCACTGATTGTATCACCCACATGAGTGGACCTCCAGAAGTGTCTCAGGCCTGCCACTGAAGAGACTGTGTGCGCTGTTTTTAACTGCCATGCCGACCTGGCAAGTACAACTTGCCGGGCCTAAACCTGCCCTTTTACTACATGCAAGGCACCCCTAAGTTAGGCCCTAGGTAGCCCCAGAGGCCGGGTGCTATGTAGTTAAAAGGTGGGACATGTGCTTTTAAGTATATCCTGGTCACTACCAGGACATACTTAAAAGCACATGTCCCTCCTTTTGAAAACAATTCGCATTTTCACTACAGCAAGGCCTATCTCACCCATAGGTTAGCACTGAAGGTGCCCTATAGCATTTTACACTAGTATCTTCCAATCAGGAGCTGATCGAAAATAGCAGATTGTTGTCTCTGGACTCAATTTTAAAACGCATCTTTTAGTGAAGTTGTTTTTTAAATTGCAGATCTGAAAATGCCACTTTTAAGATGGTTGACATTTTCTTACTTTAACCATTCGGTGCCTCTGCTTGTCCCTAGACAACACAACTGGGTTAGATGACAGTTGGGCTTGTGAATTCACTCTAAAAAGGCACACACAAAGAGAGCCTTGCATATCCCGATGTCCCATCACCAGGCTGATGGGTCTTCCTGAGCTAGAGTGATGGGAGGAGCTGACACGCATAAAAATAGGGCTGCGCATGTCCCCACACAAATAACTGCTTACCCCCTGTAGTGTGTCTGGAACCATGGTCACAAAGGGCAGGTACTTGTGCACTACAAAGTCCTTTCTTTGAAGTCCCCCTACTTCAAAGGCCAAATTGGGTATACGCACTGGAATTCGGACACCCTAAAACTAGAAACACTTCTGGACTGAGGCCATTCTGCCATGAAAAAGAGCTGTTGGACTGCCAGGAGGGACTGCCACATTGCTGCTTGCTTTGATGTGTTGGCCTGTTTGCTGTTTCTTGCCTGGGGGTGCGAGGACTGGACTTTGCTCTCTGCATCCTGCTTTGTAAAATTTCTCTGAGTGCTTGAGTTGAACTTGCATCTTGAAGTCTCAGGGAAATCAAAGACTTCACCTCCATCTTGCTACCAGCGCCTGGGCTCCTCTGCTGTGAGTCCTGACCTGCCAAGGGGTGCCAAACCTAGTTCTGGACCCTTTGAGGTGATTCTGATGCTGCAACCAAGAAACTGACGCACTGACTCCAAGCGTCACTTCGGAACCGGTGCATCCCTGCCAAATTGATGCATTGCTGCTGCCTGATCCACAGCCGTGGTCCCCTGACCTTTGAGCTAGCTATCAAACCGAAAGCTCGCTGAGTGCGCCACACAATAACTGCGACTTACAGTGCAAGCCCCGACGGTGTTGCAGTGCCTCAGAAGTACCGCCGCTGCATGAGTCTCGGGCACCGCTTCTCCGAAGTCTGAGACACACTGCTCCGACTCGGACACAGCACCTGCGGCCCGGTGGTTTATAACCGCCTTCAGGAATAGACGCCTCACTCTGTTACAGTGACGCCCCACCTCCTTTGCGCAATGCATCGTCCACGAGTACCAGCGTGCCCATGACCTGCATAGCAGTAAGGAACCAACATCACCTGACCTTCGTGACGCCTCTGCTCCTCTGCACATCGCACCGTCTTTGACTTTGTGATGCATGCAACGTACTGTACCAGGATCCATACGACTCTTGTAGCTGGTCCTCGCTCCATCGCCGTCGGACGGAATGTCTGGATTTGTCCAGATCAAGCACGACCAAATAGCCCCAGTTGAAGCAATTGTTTTCTAAACACTATAATTACATTTGATATTGAAAGATTCACATCTTGACTTGTGTATGTTGGATTTTTATCATCCAGGTCTTGTTTTATTCAGCTAAATATTGGCTATTTTTCTAAATTGGTGTGGAGTGCGTTTGTGGTGTTTTCACAGTGTTACTGTGTGCACAAACACTTTACACATTGCCTCTTTAGTTTAGAATGACTGCTATGTGCCAAGCTACCCGAGGGTGAGCACAGGTAAACTTAGCATGTCCTACACCTACACTGACTAGAGTGTGGGTCCCTACTTGAACAGGGTGCAAACTACTACCAATTAGGGACCCCATTTCTAACATATATGATCAAAAAAATAAAAGTTCAATGAAAAGCCAACGATTAAGGTAAGGTTATACCTTAAGTGACATATGTTAATGGAAATATGCATGTAATCTAATTATTTGTAATAGGATTTTGTCAGATCAAAGTTGAGGTCATCAGCATTGCATTTCATATGTGAATTTTGGATTGCATCTTTGTTGTGCTAGTTATGCATTTGCAGTGCTAACCATAAATTGTGAATTTCATTTTTTTGTTTTGATGCAGAATCATAACACACACTCTCTCTACATATACATATGTAGAGAGAGTGTGAGCGTGAAATAAATAGAGAGATCTAGATATAAACACACGCATCATGTACTTTGAGCTAGCTATTACACCTTAAGCCAGTGTGTGGAATTATGATAACACAAACAGCATTATTCTTACTCTAAAACCCACAGAAACATTAATCTAGTTCAAAGTCCTACACACCTTGAAAAGGATCATATTGGCCAGGTATAAGAGGGTAGCCCATTCCAACATGCGTATGATGATGTGTATGTAGGTGTCGCTGGCCAAATGGAGAGTGTCGATCTCTCTCCCGCTCAGCTTCTCGTTCTCGTTCCACTGAAGCTTTTTCTGCAGGCTAAGGATACAAAAATATACATTAATATTTCATACTAGCATCTTTCACATGGTGAAGGTTGTGGTCCATACATAGCAGTTGACTCGCACACATTTATATAATTATCTCAAACTTATTACTTTGTAGAAATGACATACAGTGCCTGGAAACTGCTAAATTCAAAAGTAGCCAGTGATAAAGAAAGGTTTCTTTGGATGTAAACTCAGAATCTGGGACTTGCTCCCACCACATCTGAGGGTAATCTCTGATCCTACAATCCCAGGTATGATATCAAAACGTTTTTTTAGAAACATCTCTCCCCCAAACTTGATGAAATCATCCCTTCCCAAGCTCTTCCTTGAAAATCAATAAGTACGCAACATTCAGAAATAACAAAAGTATTTGTGTTATATATTTTTTTGTTATATTTAGGTGTGAACCAGGTCTGTCATACTCCCATTAATGCACAAATGTGGATGCAAGGACCAAGTTACATTTACTCTTTGCTTACAATTGGTAAATGTTCCTAAACAAGCTTTACATTTATGATGGATGAAAGAGACCTCATGACTAGCACTTTATTTAAACCCTTTTTAACATGTACAATGCATAAAAGGTTAAGGACCCACAACACCTTTAAGTGAGATAGTTCAGACTTTCATAAATTGCACTGATGGTAAATTAGAACTACATGATCAGAAACCTCAGAAGTCCCCCATATCACACCCACTTCCCATGGAAGTACTTCTCTTGCTGATCTTTGGATACTTTGCTGTGTAAACGCACTGCTACTATAAAGACATGCATTTGTAGTGCATTACCACTGCCCAGTTTAGATTATATGGGAATCACTGTAATAAACTACATTCAGTCATCAATTTCCTAATATTTAACCCAGATACTGGCATATTTAATAAATATTTCTACTTTCAGCTATTACTTTTTATTTACGAGCCTACTTTGTAGACCTCCACAGTCTTTCTAAAATAACTGCAACATATGCTGGAAGATTTAAGTATAAAACCAGGAGGAGTGTGCCTTTTGGGAGTTCATGCTTATAGTATTGTGTGCTTAACGCACATCAATATCTGGAGTACAGTTTTCAGGTGGGAGATTGAGTCTGCATCCTCAGTTGTGCCTAACACGGTAAGCACACCTGCTATCCTTTCCATGCCTGCGCCTGCTTTTTGCTGACACAGCACTTAATGTTATGTTGAAATACTTACTAAGAACAATGACGCTTCTGTGTAGGGAACCACAACGCATGGTGAGAGAGAAAAAAACCTAACAAACAATACAATCATAATACACCTAAACAAGCGAAGTTATGTTTGAAAGCATTCAGGACACCTTAGATTCAGGGCAGTCCACGGTGCCAACACTCTTCTTCTAAAGTCCTTTGCTACTATTTCTACCTAGGTATAGTAGCATACATGTGAGACTGCTGCCACAAGACAACGTTTTTTCCATGTCCATGTAACCTGACCCCTGTAAGTCGGCGGGGGTGTGCAGAATATGCAGTTCTTAATGTAATCTTACACTGTAATGGGCGAGTTAGCCATTATAAAATATTCATGATGGAGAAATTCATATAGCAATGGCAAAACAGCCATATATCACATGTGCTTGCCTAAGGGTGTGCATAGATGTAGTGTGCTGAATGTAACAACTGCATAATGCTACGATACCTCAAACCGTCTGCTTCATGCTCAACAAAACATTTAAAAATTGCATAAAACTACGACCCTGTCAAGTCTCAAGAAGAACATGGAAATGTCCGAAAATAAGAAACTGATCAACAACAATGGACTGAAGTTTGCAAACAAACAAAAACCTAAAGTTAAAGAATACAAACCATTAACTGAAAACATAATGAGTGGTTTTATGTCTGAATGTGGGTACCAAAAAAACTTTGCCAAAACTGCATGTCCTAAATACAGTTTACAAAATATAATTTTGGGGCGTATACTTTCTATGGTGCGATATTTAAGACAACACAATTTCTGTCGGATGTTAGGTTGGTTACAATATTTTGGCACCATACAGCACGGACTTAAGGTCACCCAAAGTAGACTGGTTAGCTCTGGATTTGGAGCAGTTCCCTGCAATGATGGGCAAATGACCTGTCAGCACAGACTATTTCCCAGGCCAACACTGCTTCATTTTATTTAAAATAAGTTGCAGGAGTTGAAACATACTCCCTCCCCACTGTGTAACTGCTAGGACATAATGCTTTTCTTGTATGCATACCTGACAGAGGAGTAACTGGCCGAATTATTAGTTTGAGAAGAGCAAACAAACTCACTAAGGTAGCACTAGATATCTGAGGTTTGGGTCTAAGGAAACAATCATTTATTCAAGGGAAAATATTAACCTCCACTACAGCCCCAGGTAAGGGCTAGAAAGGACTGCTTTATTCTTTCCTATCACACGTCCTTGAAAAATGACAACACAGCAACACGTACAAGGAATGCGCTTAAGAATTGCCGGAATGTAGCTTACTAGAAGTTTCTAGTAACACTATTTCTAAGTAAATAGGCAGATAGCTAGTTTTAAAAATGCCTTAAATTCCAGCTAACATGAATTGAGATTATCCCTCTTTGACTCAACAATGCATGCAGAAAGAAGCATTTCAAAGGACGCCCAATGGCATACTCATGCACCACGTTCATACCACAATCGTGCAACAGAATTATTGTATGTAATTCGGAGATTCCTTCCTTACCGCAGGGGACTTGCCGCGATACTGGTTCGCATGCTGCTGAAGCAGATCCAGTGCTTTTGATTCAGTGGTTGATTTTGCACTGATGCTGGGGCTGGTGCTGGCCTTCTCCTGCTCTTCTCTCCCTGACATCTTCCCATAAACAGGATAGTGATGAAATCCTGAAGACAGATATGCCCCTGCAGAGAATTAAGAAACGTCATGATTCGCTGGCTTCATGAGGGTTGACTGCCAAATCAAATTACAATTTAGGATTGCCATGTAAATCAAAGAAGTGACTGGGAACTTTATCAATCTTCAGACTTCTGGTCAGATAATCTACCCAGATACATAGAGCATCTTGCAGGCACTTCCTAAATGTATGGGTTTTTCATAAGTGAAGGCAAAAGCAAGTATAATGGTTTAGTAAACGGCTAAGATATTTTTTAACCCCTTCACCGCGGCACGAATTTTGCCGCGGCGCTGGGGGGGGTTTGGGGGCAGCGCGGCGCCCCCATGCTCGTGACGGAACCCCTCCGTCATGAGTCACGGGCGCGCTGTGCTCATGACGGAGTGGTTCCGTCACAACTCCGCCCACTGCGCTAATCGCCCGCACAGGCGGGGAATTAGCGCCGCGTGGGCGGAGCGGCCGCCAACGGCCGCAGCATGACGGAACCACTCCGTCATGAGCACACGGCGCCCGTGGCTCATGACGGAGTGGTTCCGTCATGAGCAGGGAAGGGGTTAAAGAGAATGCACTAGCTAATGTCTGTTATTCAACCAACAAAATTCGACTTTTGGGACTTATTGAGACAGTAAATGGAAACTCTAGCATTTTACAAATACCAAGTCTGTAAACAAGTATTATTCCTCTATGATCCTTTAGTTCTGTACTGGCTTAATAAAGGTCAACAAAGGTTTACATTTGTGTTCAACCCCAAAAATCAGTGATGCAACGTATTACACCTGTGTGCAAATTTCACACAGCTATTACAAAGCACATACCTTGATAACTGTGCATCAAGACAGGAGACACTGCACGATAGGTTGGATGGTTGGGGTCATACATCTGCGTATATGGATAAGAAGAGTGCAAATACTGAATATATGATTGATGCTGGCTCATCGGTGAGGAAACATTCACTCTGGCACTTCGCGAGTCTTTCCAATTTACTGGAGTCTTTCGATCTTCGTTCTTATTTTTGCTGTCCTCCACCGATACGGAATCCGGCCGCTTTGGCTCTTTCATATCCTCTTTCGTGCTTGGTAAAGTGACTGGAGGAATAGGCACAACGCTTTCCTTGCTAGGAGTCTTTCTGAGAATCTCTTCTTTTGATTTTTTCTCACGATCCATCTCCTCAGATTTTTGCAGTTCTGGATACTTTGGCTGATACACATAGTGATGCCATGATCTCGATTCTGGCTCCTGCTAAGAATGCAAAAACATTTTGTTTTTAATGTGAGGCTTGTTTATAGCGATGAGGGGCAGAGTACAGGGTTTGACATCAAACATAATTTTCATAAGGCAGAACTTCCTAATACTTAACACAAATCTGCTATTTTGTGCACTTTAAATGTGCACTGCTGCTACAATAATTCATCAATTGTTTCCTATTGCATCATACCCAGCATAATAAAACTGGCCTGACATGGATCCTGCACTCACTGTGCCTTAGGACTCAAGCTGCACCTTACTGATGAGCCCTGGATAGGCTGACAACTGCCTATGGTTGCTTGTGTTCCTTTCCTGTTCAGAAGAGATGTTGCCTGGCAGTTCAGGCTCGACTGTTTATATTGGACTAGGACCAAGCCTAATTTGCATACGGCTGCTTCCTGAGGCAGCACTGTGGGCAGAAAAATTATGGACTTTATTGCAGCACACAGTAATTAGCAACAGCTGGATTATTCCAAGCAACCCTCTCATTACTTTTTGGTTTTCCTCTGAAATTCAACAGTCATAACTCAACATAATCCGGGGCACAACAACATAGGTGGGGATTTGCTAGTGACTCCCAAGAAACATTCATATTTAACTTGCTTGATGAAACAGACCAAAATCTATCTCATACTTCTGAACTCGATTCTTATAATGAAGGCTTATGTCAAATGCAATTTCTAATGCTTCATTCCTACTATCGGTCACATAGAGGACGGTTGCTACTACCATCATTAGGTAGATATGGATGTTAAAACTACACACCTTCTACAGTGTCAACTGAGAAAAAATGTTGTTTGAGGGTTGGAAGGATAGTTACAGATATCGTTCATTGATTTAAAATCCCATCCATTTTAAGAATATGAAATAAAGAAGTTAATATTATTTATTTAAAATAAAAAATGTTAAAGTGAAATAAAACCACATGGTGCATTACTGCTCTGGTGCCCACATACCAACCAATCTGCTGTGCGATACCTTCTCTACAGCAATACACATCAGCATCCAATTCTATTGGAATATATTGCAAATTTTGTAGACGTCTTAGTTGATGAATTATTTTCATCAGTTTCTGAAGTTCCTGGTTTTAAGAACAGCCAAGCTACCAGGGTCTGCTGTGCTGCAGTATAATGTTCATCGGGAGGGGAGGGGAGGTGGGGTGTAAGGTTTGGGGAAATTAAGATATAGGAAGAGGACCGGAAGCAGCCCTTTGTACAGCCGTGGCAATTTACCACTACCACAATAGATATTCTATAAGAAGATTAAACCATATAAAATGAATCGATTAAAGACTTCACAAGATGTTGAAACTAAAGACACATGGTTTGTGCATTACTTAATACCATGAATTTATGTTTAAATACAAATTGTGTACAACTGTAGCTAAAGTTTATTTCAGGTCTTTAATTATTTATTTACCAGGAAAACATTTTTATGTGGGTGCTAAAATCAGGCTCTGCTCACAAAGGACTCATTAAATGTGTGGTTCCAGCACTTTTAAGATTCTTTTACATAATATATGGCGTTTGAAGTATTGACGGCGTTCGTACTTCATGCTATGCTTACTTTAAGTGTATTTGAATAAACCTCGTTCAGCCATTGGATTATTTTGACCCAGAACCTTCAGGGATTGGCTTGAGATAATCTACTGGCTTTGCCAATAGCTGCTTCTTTAAGGCATTAGTAGACCTGGCTTTGGTGTTACAAAGGGATAGCTAGGCCTACATCTACAGAACATGACTGGCACCAGGCTCAATGAGAGAAAACTGTTGTACCCTTCTCTAAGCACACCCCATGTTTGAAGTGTAGTCCACAATATCGTCCACAGGCTGGAAGCTCCAATTTCGCATTACAAGCTCAGTGGTATAGCGCTAGTGCAATCATGCACTTGGTTATTAGCACAATTTATCTAAGGGCTCAGCAGACAGAACTCGCTAATTTGCATCTGCTCTTGGGCTTGGATATATTTAATTAAAATACGATAATTATATTTAAATTACACAAAGTCACGAAATCAATTGACTACGCAAATGGCATAGCTTCGCAAATGGTCTAAAATAAACATCCCTTTATTGTCCGACATACTTTTACAAACACAGAGTACGACACATTTAACATTTTAAAAGGCAATATTACTCCTGTTATAAAATTATACAGAGGTGAAGAAAAATACAGTATCGGGTCTCAAATATGAGCTCAAATGCAAAAGCAAATAAGATTTGTTAAAACTGGGGGCACGGTTCTGATCTAAGGCTTTAAGAAAAGCAAAAGAAACTAAATATAAAATCCACAATTATGAAAGGCATTCATTGCTGAGCTTTTTACCTTGAAACAAGCACGTCAGTTAAATGAAACACCAGTAAAATCTGCGGTTACAATTATGTAAAATACGGATTGAGGGGAAAAAAACATATGTCCAGACTACTGTAACACACAACAGACTTGCGTGCATCAACTCCTCATAAAATAGATTTGTTTGTATTCCTAGTGAACGTGCTGATGGGGTTCCATCTTTTTATTACTTAACGAAACTGGGTGATGTGTCACTGCCTTTAGTTTAAAAATTTAAAATATTATCTAAAAGATCTCATACAAAAAACATTTATTCTCAATGCTCTCGCATAAGCAAATAAACACAGTTAAAATACAAGTGCCTCTTCAGAAACTGCTTTGCGTCAAGTAGATTAGGGATTACACCCTCTACATAAAAGACGGAATTTGATGGTGTTCAGCAGTCAATATGCATGCTACAGTTGAGCCTAATATGATTAAAAAACACACAACACACCCTTCATTTTTACCTGCTTATATCTTATGGTAGGATCTACTCCTGTCTGCTTCATAGAGTCCATAACAGGTTTCAATTCCACAGCCTCTTTAATGAGCTGGTGGTTCTCCATTTGTTTGGCTTTGTAACTGTCGGATTGAAGTGGCTGGTGATGATGTGTCAACATTGGCGATTTCCCCCTGTCATCAGTTTTGTTAGGGACTGCTGACCCCATTTTAGTGTTATTTTTGCCGGGCTCTGGAGTGGAAGGAGCTTTTGAGATGGTAGCAGATGGGATGCTTTTCTGCTTGTTTTCCTCCTTCCCTGGCTCGTTTTGTGGGGGCTCACTTTTCCGTTCACAGTCTCTCCCACTTTGTGCCAATTTCTGCTCGGCTAACCTCTGATCCTCGTAGTACTTCTCATACTGCTGCCTGTAGGCAGGGTTTGAAGCCATAAGAGACTTTTGGTCCATATAAAGTCCATACGCATACTGACCGTAGTAAAGTGACTGTGCAAGTGCAGGGTGCCTTTGTGTTATAACTGATTGATGCTGAGGCGGTAGATTGCAAGGATTGCTTTCAGTTTTCTTGGACTCCTGGGGCTCAAGCTTCTCCTTTTTTTCTATTTCTCCATCAGAATCCTTTTTGACCTTCATTCCTGGCGGAGTGCCATTGTTTGCAGCAGTGGGCATCCCGGGTTGTCCAGAGTGCATGTAACTAGGTGAATAATATGGATCATAGCCATGGTAATAGGGAGAAGGAGATTCTTTTACTTGTGGAGATTGTGCAGGGGTAACAGGGAGCCCTTTCACCACACTGTCCTTAGTGGCAAGGATATCTGTTGGAGAACTGGTTTTAGACCTTATACCCTCTGACCTGCTGTCAGAGCCACCATCATCAGCAGCGTCAGAAATGTCAGAGTAAGCGGGGCTGTTAGTTTTCGTTGTAGAACTTTCCCCGCCATTTGGAGTCAAAGCATGTAGTGCTGCTACGGGGGACTGGCCATTTACCACTGGGCCATTCTCTACCCTGCAGCCGCTCCCGATGGAGGGACTCGGTGCATTGTCGGTGAAAGTATAAACCTTATCAGCCTCTGCCTTAATACTTGCCATTCGGCTCTCAGGGGTCTCACACAGTCCATTGGTTAGCACTTCATTTTTGCTGAGGTGCTCCTTGAGAAAATGCCCGGCTATCTCTTTGCCCGATGCTTTTGAGTCCTCTGGCTTTCCCGGCTTAGCATCAGCCTTAGGGCTGCCCGCTTCTTTACTTTCTTTGTCCTTTAACTTTCTTTTCTCTTTTTTCTTTTTGTCCTTGAGTGAGGCAAGAGCTGGGTTTACAGTGCTTGGCTCTCCCATAATCGTAGGCTTTGGTTGAATAGGTTTTAAAGGAGGACTCTTTGGTGTTGCCTGAACAACGGTTGTTGTTAGTGAGGGCAATCCTGGTATTGTCCCTGTAGTGGTAGTTGTAAAGGCTGCAGTGGGTATAGCAATTAGTTGAGGAGGGGTGGGAGCTGGGGCGGGAGCAATGGGCCTGGTGGCTTTAAGTTTTGAAAGGTTTTTATCCATTTTACAGTTATTAGGTTTTTTCACTTTATCTCCCACATTTTTCTTGTCTATTAACCCTTCGGCTTCCAGTTTAGGCATTTCAGTAGCTAACGTTCCTTCCGCCACTGAACAATTTTCCAACGTCACTGTCATATTCGATATAACAGGGAGGCTGTTCAACTCGCTGCTCATTACCTTTTTTTTGCCAGAATTCTTACCAGTTTTAGAACTGATAACAGGGCTATGACTATTGTTTATCAGTTCCCTCTTACCCTTGGGTGTCCCTGGGGTGCTTAGTGAGCTTGGAGATGTTGGTGCTTTTATCTGATCAAAGTTTGTTAAAGTTGTGCTTGGCTCACTGCTTTCAAGTGCTGCATTACTTAGTGCTTCCTCACAGTCTGAAACTTTTTCCTCACTGTCCGGCTCAAACTCCAATTTGCTCTCTGAGTCTAAGTGTGCATGAGCCTGGTGATACCGCAGCCCATTGATGTGCTTGTATTTTTTGTTGCAGTTTGGGTGTGGGCAATCAATCAGTATTGGCGAGGTACGTCCATGGTCCAAAAAAGTTGTTTCAGTTTTGCCCTGTGGCGTGGTTGGAGTGCTCCTTGAGTTGGTGCGTATGCGCTTTCCAGTTTTAATGTCCTCTGAACTGGAGTTCAAGTCTAGCTCCATTGCAGGCTTATTTTTCCTTTTGTTAGCAGCAGAGGGGCTCGTTTTAACATCCTCAAGTGAACAGGTTGGGGGTGTCCGTCGTCCACTCGTGTTAAGGCTGCCCCGTCTTCCCTTGCCATTAGCACCACCCCGGTTCTTGTTCTGCAGCCCTCTTGACTCACTAAAGCCGTTTTCACTCCCAGGTGGAAGTGGGGCTGCCGCTGACCTGGCTCTTTTTCCTCTTCCTCGACCACCTCGCATTTCAAGGTCACTTGTTGGTGATTCGCAAAACCTTGGGGTAAATAAATAACAAATGTAAAAAACAAAAAAATGCAAGTGGAAGTAATATTACAATTGACAAGAACAAGTAATAATAGTCACAAATAAAGGGAAAGACAAAATAAACACGGCAACAACTGTAAAGAGAAGCGTGCTAAGTTCAAGGAAAGATATTCCAGTGAGCTCTCAAGTAATACCTGAAAATAAGCGTGTAAAATAAAATAGGAGCTATTGATAGGCGTACTTCATAAAGAAGAGGGAGCACATCATCTGGAATATTTAGAAAGGGTGAGTTAAAGACAATTTAAAGTTATTTAAGGTGTAAAAGTGAGAGGCTCAAGAACTGCGGAAAACATGCATTTCAGTAATTAATCTGTTAAGAGTCAATGTTTTGTTGAGTTTGTTCTATGTGTTTTTTTTTTTTTTTTTTAAAAAACCTTTATTTGTGCATATTAAAAGAACAAAGGGCCTACAACCATCAGGCCGGCCACAAAACGGTTAAGCACTGAGACAAACATTACATCCCCTGTGCATCAATGGTCAAGATTAGCAACGATTCAGGAGTTATACACTGGAGAGATCCTTGACACCAGGGGAAGGAGAAGTGAAGGTTAATTTTAAGGTTTTCAAAATAATTTTATCGAGGAAAAAGTCAGTAGAGGATAGAACCAAGGAGATTCGAGTCCGCAAGATGGCTTCATCACACGGGAGAGCAGCAGCATCATTAAAAACGGCCATAGAAAATCTCAGACAGTGAGGCGATGCAGTTATATAACAGGATAGTCACATGAGTAAATACGCACCCCTCCAAAGCCGCCCCCACTCAATCCACCCCACACCCGGACCCCGAATCGGAAACAAGGAGAGCGCAGAGACATAGAAGAAAAAGGCCCATAGAACTAAAAAGAAACAGTAAATTACCCCCCCACCCTACACCAATGCGGAGGCTACGGCCTGCCCCCCCCCCCCAGCATAGTGCCTGTCGCCCAATGAACCCGAAATATAGACAAGAGAGAAAGTAGGAATAAAGGAAAGAAAATAAGAAAACAAAGAAGAAAGCGGGGAGGAGCCCACGTACCCTCGGAGCGCCCGAAGCCACCGGCCAACTACGTCTCCACACACTGAGAACCCACTACACACAAAGGCGGTCGTGTGAAGATAACGTGTCACAACAATATAATGAAGGCAGACAATTCGCGACGAGTGCGCACAACATATGCAGACAGTTCCAGTCCCAGTCCAGCCCATCCGTGAAACCATGGTGATAGAAATCAATCTAGCCCTGGCCCGATCGCGGGCGTAAGATTAGACTAGCCCCCACATGAAGGCCCCGCAGCCCGTGCAGACAAAGACAATATGGCCGCTGGGGAGAAGATGGAGAAGTAGAGTCACAAAATGGCCGCCGATCATCTATTGAGGTCCCCTTGTGCACCATATAAAATCCAGACCTGGCCTGTAAAGTACAGGAGTTCCACATAAAAGAAGCCGTAGGCCACCGTGAACGGTTCCTCGAGGACGTCAGGTGTCGCTCAGCTGGATACTCTTGCGGGCGCGGTGAGGCAGGCAACAACAAAGCAGGCAGCAATGAACGGGGAAACAAAGTGTCCACAATTGAGCAGGAGATCGATTGATCCTGGGTGCCGGGAAAGCCAGATGCAGACACCAGTGTAGCACGGTTATACCCAGTCGTTGCGTCCCCGCAAGAGGACAGAAGCACTGGCAGACCCACGTCTTGTTGAGAACAAACGGGGCGCTCACGACCCGCAGCCGACAGTATGGAGTCGAACCGCTCACTCAGCGTTTGCAAGCCATCACACAATTGCAGACGAAAGTCCCGCAGGGCAGCCAGAACGGAGCCGCATGTCAGCGGAAGCTGCGCCCCCACATCGGCAGCAATCCGGGACGGCACTGTGGAGCTGGAGTCTGGTAGAGGGAGGGCGAAGCGGGCAGCGGGCGAGACCGGAGCATCACCCCCCAGCAGCGAGCAGGCAATCAACGCCATGTTTTACCGCTGAACGGTACAGTGGCCAGGGGGGGGATCGTAACAAGGAGGCAATTCCCCGCAGGTCTGCGCCGCAACAGGTGAAAGCCAACAGTCGCTTCCCCTCCCTCGGACTCTCTTTGCAGCCGACTAGGCAATAGAAGAAGGGGGTCTGCAGCCTTCCACAGCGCGGGCCACAGAGCGGGGCAGGAGACCCGCCACACCGGGGCTTACCCTATAGCTCCAGCCCGTCAGGTGAAAGGTGAAGGAGGTGTCCGGGCGTCTCTCCCCCGGCTCGTCTGGCGACAGTCCGTGGTGTGAGGCGGGATCGGGGCCGCGGGGCTCAGATTTGCGCCGGGGGTCCAGTGACTGCGGAGCTTCCAGGGGGCCGGCCAAGGCCACAATGGAGCAGGGGTCCAGCGCGGAGAACAAAGGCACCAAGAGCTCCGGCATCCGGGCGGGCTCAGACTCCGGGAAAGCGGCGGCGCGGTCAGCGCGTCGTCGCGCACGTTGCACCTCGAAAATCGGCGAGGATAGGAATCAGGATGATAGTCCGAGGCCAAGGGCCGGCGGAGCCGGGCGCTCAAGCGTCTGCTCCGGTCGCCATCTTGGCTCCTCCCCGTCTTCTATGTGTTTTAATGCATTGTAAAGATCATACTAATTTTCAAGCAAAGTAGTAAAAGCATACGTACTTTGAAAAAAGGCTTTTGTTAAACCTAGCCAAATAGTAAAACCACAACTGTCATGAATAATTGGCTGCAGATTTGCAACAACAAACGCCAAATACATCACCTTTGCAAAGGATATCAAATATAGATCCAGCAAGGCTGATTACTTCAGCATTTCGGATAGCTATACACAAAACATTTACATATAGCTAATCCTAACAGAAATCATTTATTTACTTAGTTGGTTTGTGAAACTGATACCACTGCCATAGGTATGTGCGGTCTAATAACTGAATAATCTTACCTTACATTTTTATCCAATAATAGCTTAGTTTACTCCCTGAGAGGATATGCGATGGAATAATATAGCATATAAATTCTATGTTTACTTAATGTTTGCACCTAATAGGGTTTAGGAGAGCTTTTTTGCAAAATGATTATGTATTAAAACATTTTTTTCATTTTTCTAAACATTGGTTTAGTTACTCTGTTTAATGTGGTTCTAGATAGCATGTATGGCACAATTAAGATAACAGAGCTGCTTTTAGAAATAATGAAACAGGTGATTATCATCTTCAACACGTATAATTACTGCAAGCTACCATGTTAAAATGTGAAAATAGGAGTCCAATTTTAACATGTGGATGAAGAGGCGGCCATCCATTCCAGCAACAATGCTGGAACATGCATAATTTACATGTGGTTGGGTGAGAGTTACATTATCTGCAGCTTCTGCAGGTGGCACATCTGCCTTTCTCAAAGGACCACCTTAAGGAAGAAGACTCCAAGGCAAGATCCATAAAAAGTCTCCCATGTGGGTGGACTACGGTGGTCAGACTTTGGGGTTGTCCTTCGTGTGGCAATGGTCCATTACTACGGTTAATATTTCAGTTGTGTTTAAACTTTATCTTTTTACTATAGGACACTGGCATAAGGAGCTCACTGCTAGTGCACTACACTAGTGGTTCCCAAACTGTGCACCGTGGCTCCCTGGAGAGCCGTCTCACCTACCCAGGGGAGCCGCGCACCAAGCACTTTAAAATGCATTTAATGTTGAAGGGTCTGTTGGCTTCAGTTGAATATAATCAGACTTAAGCGCATGATGTTGATGATTTGCGACATGCTTAAAGCTGTAAACGTAGTGCTTAATTGATGGACTGTCGAGGGAGATGACCTCCATATTTCACTGGAACCCCACGTTCCAATGCTTCCAAAGTAAGCGGAAGATGCCATATTTATTTTGTTAGACTCTTTAATAGTTTCATTTTTTTCCAAAGGCATTTTACACCAATGCAAGTTATCAGGAAAGTACAGTTGTCCTGTCTATTAAACACACTGAGTATTATTAAATATTGACATTTGTACTTGAAGCATAGGTACTTCCAGTACACATTTCTTTCAGTGTACACACATTTCCAGACAGGCCTGCTCTCTTCTTGAGCTTAGGGAAGTAAAACACCATATACAGCATAATGCCAACATTTGGAAGCAAGAAAGAGGGACGTTAAAAAAAAAAACATCTGGTGAATGTATTTTGCTTACATTGATTTGAAGGAGGAGACAGCACAATAAAGCTGTATGTGGTTTAAAAAATCGTGATCCACCCTGCTGAGACAGGTGTGTTGGCACGTATGACATGGGTAGCAATGGAAGTGCATGCAAATATTTTTCAAGCGCAGAAACACTTTAGCAATGAGGCCTATCTATATGCTGTCTAGCACTTTAAGTGGGATAAAAAAAGTTTGAGTGGGTACTCAATAAAAGGCATGGGCAAAGAAGTGTAACTAGGAATATTTTATTAGAGGTGCCGCCTCATTAATATTTTTTTTAAAACACCCTGCGTTTATGAATATAAAACCTTCATCAGCTGCATCCCAATTATTTTCAGAGAGAAAAATGCAAGCACTCCCGAGGTCAGGCTTACATCCCCCCCACCCTCCATAAAAAGTAACAGTGGGGAGTCATGGGCAATGGCCAATGGGTCAAGGGAGCTGCGGGTGGCAAAAGTTTGGTAACCACTGCACTACACCAAGAGAGCTAGCTCACCAGCATTGAAAATTGTGACCTACAAGTTGCAACTACATGCTTGCAGTACATGCCTTAACTAATACAGCCTACTACAATTGGTAGGCAAGGACTGCACAAATAAATCCAGAATGAAAGAATTGGAATGTATGAACTGTAGAGTGATTCAATGTCTTTTGCATTTTTTAACCTGCAACCTTCAAAGCCGGATTGTTTCCCCCTTATGTTTGACTCTTCTCGTGTTTCCCCATTTCTCTCCTAGCTGACTCTTCTTTTTAACGTGTGTTCCTTTTTTATCTACAGTCCCTCCTTTCATTTATTTTCCCCTTGTTTTTATTTTTTCAGTCTTTTTATTTTTACATTCTATTCCTGGCAGGAAATATTCACTTGTTTTTCTTTTATTTCTCCTTTCATCCCGTTCTTTCCATGGTTTAATGTGCTCTGCAACTGTCATTCGCTTCCTAGTGCCCTCGTTTTCACCGTTTTTCTGCTTAAATTGCAGACTTTTTTTTTTTTAAATCACTCTTACGCCTTTTCTGGCATTTCTTTCTCTCGTCCTTCATTACTCTCCTCATCAGTCCTGTTCATGCTGCATCTCATTTTACCATTTGCTTTTCCCATCCCACCCATCCTCTTTTCTTTGTAACTCTTTTTTTGTACTTGCGCGAATGTGACAAATTCGATGTAAACTTCGCACGTGGGTGCGGGGGGGGGGGGGGGGGGGAGCTGTTCGCTGCTCATCAGGGAGCAGATCGCCAGATTTCCCTCGCCAGCCCGGTGTGATGGGCTCACCCCTGTTCTGACAGCTGGAATTGCAACAAGACTTGTATGGCTAGGGGCGTCAGGCGGAGCACTAGCTCAAAACTCGCAAAATGAGGAAACAATGCAGCCTCCTGGTCTGAAAGCAGGGCCGTATTAGCCAAACTGGCAGGAATTGGTAAAGTCAGCATGATTTTTTATAAATAGGCCAGAAAGTCCCTATAATTCAATGTAAATGAGAAAAACTCAAGACGGTAAGCATTTCACATCCGCTCGGCTTGAAAGTGGTAGTTAAAAGGCACTCGTCCTTCTGCCTTGGAGTTCACCACCAAAAAAAAAAACCTTATGGTATTACGAGAACTTTGCAAATATTTATTTTAACAAATCTATTTAAATATGTATATGACACATAAAAGTAACACACATGTTGTGGTCGGTTATCTTCTTTGGTCACACAAAAAAGCACGATAAAGCTGGCAGCATACATTAGTGATTAGAACAAAAAACAGACACCGAGGTTTCTGCAAGGCCTCGCTACATTAAACGTTTGTATAGCATTTGCACAACCAAGACAAGCTTAGAACCCACTCTCCCTCTCGTAGTAGACAGAATTCACCCGGCCGTACCTGGGAGGCGCCCAGTCGTGCTTTGTGCAGTCCAGCAGGGTCCCCACATACGTCTTGTTCCGCCATGTTACATTCACCACAAGGACACCTGCAGATGAAGGGCAAACAGAGACTCCGTTTTAAAACCCACTTAACACACAAAAGAATAAATAAATCCTACACGCTTTCACGCGCTCAGGGCCCTTTTCTTCCTCTTTTCTGGTTTTAGTGACCACAAGTTAAAGCCCACAGGATATGGTCTCTGTGCGAGTGTGTTTGTGTGTATGAAAGTGCGAAAGCAAGATAGCGTCGACAGAAGGAAATGGCTGCTGCCCAGGCCCCGCTGTAAAACGGTAACACTCGGCTCTTAATTTTGCTATTATTACACGTAATTGCTTTTGTTTGGCAGCCGGCCAGCACAAACCGAACACTGCCTAGGAGAGGCTACATCAGGAGGGGACTGAGAACAAAGCGTTTTGTTTTTAAAACGGCTGTTGATTTAATGCGTCAATGTATATGACTCAGTGCCTCTCTCGAACGTGCTTGTGCCTTAATACATTAAATACGGGTATACTGAAATATACAGATTTCAGTATACACGTATTTAATGTGTATATATATATTTCAGTATACACATATTTAAAGTATATATATGTACATTTCAGTATACATGCAGGTTATATATATATATATATATATAATATGCATCTAGACTTAAATATACATATATATACATTAAATATGTGTATACTGAAATATATATATTTCAGTATACACGTATTTAATGTATTAAGGAACAACAAGCACATTCGAAAGAGGCACTTAGTCATATACATTGACGCATTAAATCAACAGCCGTTTTAAAAACAAAACGCTTTGTTCTCAACCCCCTCCTGATGAGAACTACACATAAGTAGCTGGATATAACATTCATGCTTTAACAGCTGATTTAATAGGTGGCCCTTCAGAGGCTACACTACCTCGCCTCATACAGGTTAATTAAGCCGGAATAAAGGTACTGGGGTGCACAAATAACAGCAGACGTCACCTGAGGTCATGCAATCATTAGCTCTCAACTTGACTAAACATACAACAGACCGAAACCGCTCCGCCTGGATTCTATGGCGCTCCATTTGATCACCCAGGCGAAAATGTCACCGGTCAGTTACCAACAATTGCTAGCCTGTATTTAAACGGTTCTAATGGGCATATTATCAAGAATCGGCGTTAAAATTATCGCCGCTTTAGCGGCAGAAAACTGCAGCTAAAGAGGCGATAATGGGTTTGATAATATGCCCTGGAGAATTCCCATAGAAGCCCTTCTCTGGTGTCAAAATGCCCCCCCCCCCCCCCCCCCCCCGCAAACACATTCTAGATGGTCACAGCTCAAAATGCAGTTGGAAAAAGGGCAACTTCTTTTATAGTTGGAAAATGGGTAAATTGAAGCTGCGTGGTCAATGGACTGCCACTGCATTTTATTTGCTGCACGCGGTTCATTTCCCCCGAGCTTATGACAAAAGCAAGCGTTTGAAGTGCTGAAGCCCCAGGTACGATGGAAGGAAGTGATTAAGTTGAAAATATTTTAGACCGGCCTAACTAACATCTGTCTCCACTGCGAGGAGGCAGGCTCCCACTCTGCGTTTCTCACGATTTGACACATACATAAAAGCAACCTGTAGTGCTTTGCTGACGATCTTAAAAATATCAACGCCCGACGTCATACCAAAAAAACAGAATCATTCTGAGTGCAGTGGAACGTCAAGGACAACGAATTATAGAGATATGTTTAACCAAGCGCGTACAGCTGAACGCTTCACAGGTATGCGAAGGTCCTTAGCAGTTCCTCTTTTTTGTTGCCCCATATTTCATTACCAACCACAGGAAAAAACACATAAATTAAAAGCAGCAGAAAGAAATACTCGTTTTTCAGATTCTGTCTTCTGTCATAATCACGCAGCCAGGGATTTTCCCAGCTGCTTACAGAGAACAACATTTACTGAACTGGAATATCCCACTGCCTGGAGGTTGCTGCGATTGTGCTGGTGATGTAACCCACCGAATGGCCCTGTTGCAAGGCCTCTAAAGTAGCACAACGTGTAGTGTGATTTAAGAAATGGTGGAATGCTAACACAAAAGAAACAACAAGGACTCAATTCCCGAGGCAATAAAATTAGAAACAGGCAAAGCTTGCACAGACACTTAACATTTGTCAGCACTGAGAGGCTTTTGTTATTGCTCCCCGCCCCACCCCCCTTCGGGGTTTCGCATTGCCAACAAAAGCGGAGCTCGGATTGGCCAGCTGCGGCAGGGAGCGCGTGCACGGGATTGGTCAAGCTGCTCAGACTAAGAAATCACTATGACTAGAAAGGGAAAAATAAATGATGCAGCAGCACGGCACGCCGGGGGGAGGGGGAGGGGGCAGGGTGGGCGAACGTGCATGCATATGCAAACGCGGCCTTATCAGGCAGGCACGCATAATCCGCACAATGAGCAGCTTGTCCAATTCTCCCTGACTCTGTAAATCAAACACGGGCTTGTTTGCACTAACAAGGCCGGTCAAGCGTGCTGAAAGGTTATTGTCTCCCAAACGGCATCTTGCCTGCGCCTAAAACCCCGTGTTATTGTTTGGAATACAATGCAAAGCTTTATAAACCTACAATGAAAGAAACTATTCAGCCACAAAACAGGTTTAAAAATGAGGCTGTCTTTCCCGCAAAACAATGGCTCGAGATGTTGCTGAGGCCAGTATTAGCACTTTCTGAAGACTGCTGGCCATCACCTCTTAAATCTATCGAGTGCAGACTTGAATTTTGTAAAACTCCAGCTAAACGTGAATTAAGGGATGCATGTGAACACACTCGGTGGTAGTGCGTCTTGGAGCATTTGGGCCACTGCAATATCACATTTCTTCAATATAAAATAATATAAAGTTATGAGGGCTATGAAGGGATGACCAGAGTGTTCTAGGTTTATTATGAGGGCTATGAAGGTTGTAGGTTTATTCGTGTAGCACAAAGTATAAAAACCCTAATCATTTCTTGGAACTACTGCAAGGAGGGCATTCCGTGGGAAGTAAGCTGATCGTAGTTACAGAGACCTTGCCTTGCAGTAGGTTTTATTAGTTACAATGACCTGACCTCGCAGACTATCTGGATTTTACTACTCGGCAGCTGTAATTAAAACAGCCCCCTTCCCGCCGTGCTTGGAAAACTATCATAAACTCTTCACATTCCCCGTGAGGGTCACTCTCGGGACAGATATGAAAATGAAAGGGCCATTTCAGGAGGAAAGTCACAAGAGAATGGTTCATTTTGATGTCGTAAAATGAATGGCAAATTACTTCAGAGACCTGTAAGGCCTCATCAGCAGGAACCCAAAAAGACCCAGAGCTGACAAGCAACATTTGCTGCCGGAGATGGGACTCCATGAACCATACCAGTGTTCGTTGTTGGAAACACACGAGGCTTTCTGTCTCTGAGAAATGTCCCAGTTGTGATAACCAGTTCTAAAGCGCCAAAAACATGGGACAGATGGAGCTGTAAGTCAAAACTAAAGCAACCTATACAAAGGTAGCCTTTGTGGTCTGTAAACCCTTGCCCATCGGCTTGTCCCGGAGGCCAAACGGCTCAGACGTGGCAATTGGCAATTAGGTTACTAAGTGCTCACAGACTGAACATGGGATCAAATGCATATCAGCTGAGCTTCATTCAGATTGAGAGCCAATAAGGAGAAACATAATCTCTGGCCCAATGGTCTTCTACATTCCAGGTGACAGAGTCAAGCTGCATAGCCTGGTACCAGTTAACGTAAAAGCATGGCGTGGAGCAGCACATTGAACCGTAAAACATCTTTTTTCATATTGAGAGCATTTATTGTAGGAATAACGTCACGCAAATAATAGGGGACATGCATTGGTGGTATTATGCGCGTTCTCCGCCTCGCAGGAGAGACAAACACAATCCACGTTCCAAATCCCTTTGTAAAGTCAATCCACGGGCTGCAGACTCAGATGATTAAACAGCCCAACCACCAGTGGGATGAAGGGCTCTGACCACTCAGCTATGAAGCAAATCCGTCCTCCAAAATAACATCCTTAGACTCAACCAAAATATCATCATGTATGAGCCATGGCGGCCCAGGCCAAACTAATCTTGTCAATCATTTCACATATCCAATGCGTTCAGTTCTAAAGGATAAAGAAACGTACGACAAGGTGCGTAAATACACATCTTTAATGCAGTTTTTAACTGTGCTGTTCTCACAATTTGGGCATCCTCTGGATCCCAAGCTCTAACTTGCCACCTTGTGCAGGACAGTAAGGAAACGCACGGAGATGCCGCTTCACTAAGAGTTGTGTACCACACTGAACGGTCTGCTTGACCAATGAACAAACTCATGTTTGCTACTAACAGTTCTTTTAATATTTTCAGTGAAGTTGTGATAACAATGTGAGCGTCCTTCCTGCTGCTCACGCAACACTGGGATGACTCACAACCGCAGGAGTCTCTCATTTTGTAATTGCTAATAGTGCAATCAGAACACCTAGAAAAGCTGGCATATTTGGAAAACGTATTTCTCCAATCACAGTTGTTTCAATCCAACTGAAAAGAAAATATGAAGAAAGGAAAACAAATGGGGGCGGCAGCCCTGCTCAGTCTATGCTCGCGGGAAAGAAAAACAACATTCTTAGTAACACCAAAACCGCTCAAAACTTTCTGCAGTTGAACCAAAGCTTGAGAATGATCTCTTCAAGGCAAAGTATTCCATATAATATGAACTCACATATTACATGGCTGTGTTGCAATCATGAATTTGAAAAGTCGTGGGACAAAGAAGGAGTGTTTCAGTATTGTTGGAAGGGGGCCACTAGCCCTCCAGGGCACATCTCTTTAGGCATGAAAACTCATCATATGGAAGCAGTTTTTGATGAGAGTTCATAAAAACACATGCCAGGGCAATAAATACCAGTCAAGGATTTTTGGCAGGCCGTGCTCATTATCATATTCCCTTGCCTACCAGCATAGAGCATACAATGCCAGCACTGAGTTCACCAATACACATCTGGCACCAGAGGTGTATTATGGGGGGTTAAACCAGGCTCCCAGTGACAGAATTACGAAGCACATCTAATCAAAGGGTTTCCAAAAGTGCAATTCATGTCCAAGAGAGCATTCAAAATATGTAGTGTGTGTCTGTATTTTTTTTTAGCATGAATGAACCTAGGTAGAAAGCAACAGAGTGCTGAAGAGTGGGCAAGCCCTAAGGTGCAATTCTGTAACATGTGCACAGGACCAATGCCGTTTGAGAGAAACAAGCTGGAATTGTTCTGAATGTGGATTTCCAGGTAGCTCAATTGCCAGATGACTATTGCTAAACAGTAATTCCTCAGCGCAAACGAGAAACAAGTATATCTGTGTACAGATAGCAGGCAGGTCTCCCTTCGGAATGCCTCAGTCAATGGACTGCTTTCATAACCACACAACCTTAGCTGTGCATAGATGAAGCGAACCACCCAAGCTTGGCTGTGCATAGATGCAGCGAACCACACAACCTTGGCTGTGCATAGATGAAGCGAACCACACAACCTTGGCTGTGCATAGATGAAGCGAACCACACAACCTTGGCTGTGCATAGATGAAGCGAACCACACAAGCTTGGCTGTGCATAGATGCAGCGAAC
This sequence comes from Triturus cristatus, assembly GCF_964204655.1. Taxonomy (NCBI): domain Eukaryota; kingdom Metazoa; phylum Chordata; class Amphibia; order Caudata; family Salamandridae; genus Triturus; species Triturus cristatus. The sequence goes on from NC_140581.1 coordinate 749,673,979, forward strand.
CACACAACCTTGGCTGTGCATAGATGAAGCGAACCACACAACCTTGGCTGTGCATAGATGAAGCGAACCACACAAGCTTGGCTGTGCATAGATGCAGCGAACCACACAAGCTTGGCTGTGCATAGATGAAGCGAACCACACAAGCTTGGCTGTGCATAGATGCAGCGAACCACACAACCTTGGCTGTGCATAGATGCAGCAACAAAGCAAGCAAGCGAGTGAACAAGTCTGGAAGCTGCTTCAAATAACTAGTAAATAAAGACTTGCCTGGTACTTAACCAGTCCCAGCACTGCCAATGCAACGGATTAGGATGTGATCTTACAACATGTCTTGTTGCTTTTCACTGTGGGTGGTAAAGCGTTACCACAAACCTGTTCACTTAAATAAAAGCAATTCTGCAATAAGAAGCAGACTTTACTGGTTTGAGGATCTGATGTATAAAAATCCGATGCACCCCATTATCAGTGTGTCCCCTACACTGCTCTTTAAAACGACTAATCAAAATAAAACACTTCCTTGCATTAAGCAAGTAAACTCCAAGAGATTTGTTTCTTCAGCTGTCAAAAAGTATTTTTTTAACGAGAAGTTCGAAATGACAGACAAAAACACCCACAGCATGACTGTTTACCGCACTCATCAAAAATGTTCCCATTCACGCGGTTTTCCATGTGGGCGCGAGGCCAATTAGCCGAAGAAAGCCTGTTGTGGAGTGGAGCGGGCCCCGGGGGCACCTCGGGCAGGTGCCCGGGCCAGCAGGCCTGGGTGTGGAATGAGGGTCAGGTGACCGTCAGCGGCGGCGTGGGGACGTCTTCAGAGGCAGCCCCGCTGCTGGGCCCAGTGTTTGAAGAGTCACTTTAACCACATCCTGTAATCAAACCATCTGGAACACATGGCCGCGATTAGTCACCCTGAACACTGGGCTTTATCTGAGCAAACAAGGCGCTGCAATGGAGCTCAGGAGATGGGCGGGCTCGCAGACGCGGCCTAATGGCAGCCGTTCTGCCCCACTGCACGGCCACAAAAGTCACAGGCCGCACAGGCATATTGCTCTGCTGTTGATGCAGTGCGCTATGAAGGCGCCTTGGGCGGGAGATGAAAGGGCGGGGGAGGGCAGAAATTGCTGGTTTCCACAGACAAGCACCGTAGGTGGCTGCAGCGGAGGCATCTCTTAATTACAGCCCCTCCAACAGGGCAGCCTCCTCGGTTCACTTTCAGGCCATTTCTCGAATTCTGGAAGAAAGACTGGCTGTCTGTGCACAAATGCCACTTCTGATTTACAAACTCTCCCCCTTACGGTATTGTCGATTCGGAAACTAAGCCTCAGAGGATGAATTATATTCCTAGCTGGGAGCCCAGTGCATGCAAAGTCGGTGCTTTGCATGTTTGACAACTGATGTTTCTATGGAATAAAGAGTGTTTACAAATGACGCTGTTTCATACTATTAATTTGTCACACAAATGGAGGCCCAGGGCTACCAATCTTTATTTTTTTATTTTTGAAAGAAGGGCCCCCACTGAATCCAGGGCAGAGCCTGCTGGAAAAGCCGCAGGCAGGGAGGCTCCGCCCCCCACGGGCCCGCGTCGCTTTAATACACAAACGGCCCACCGCGCTTCCATCACTGTCACAGGGCCCGCAGCCTTTGTTCTGAAGCCTGATGAGCAGTATCGATTTGGGAAAATCGTTGCACTTCTTGGAAAACTAGACTCCAGCTTATTCACTGCCATTTATTTCTTCCTCATGAAAAGACAGCTGGTCAATACCAAGCGTACTGGTCAGCTAAAAGCAGCTTTTGCTGCATTTCATGCACTTCCCTTGTCCATTAGCACAAGCCCTTCCTTGAGGCAAGATCAAGAAAAGCGAGGTGTGTTCAAAAAGGCGGGATTACTGCAGGAACACGCTAAGGTCGGATTGTAGCCCCAATGCTCATTTTCAAAGATATTTTTTCAGTTGAAAAGGCAAAAATATTACTTTTACCGAAGGTGATGGTGCACAATGGCTTGACGTACTTTAGACACAGAAAAAACGAGAAATTTTGGTACAAAAAAAATAGGTGAAATGTCGCCTTCATTGTTTAAAAGTGTATAAAGGCAGGACGAATACATCGATTTTCCTGAAGCCCATTACAAGACAGAGTATCCTTATTTATCAGTATTTTGAAAACACTCAGCTTCACATCTAATATAACCAAGGCACCAGAGGCAGCAAGCAAACACTGGAGTCCACATCATCAAATATTTGAGTTGCTCTCTCATTTTCTTGGTGGCACATAAGGCAGTGTTATTGTGTTATGTTTTGTTATTTAGGCATGTCAACAGATGCTACTACATTTCCAGGCAAAAGCAGCGTGTGCCTTGACAGTTTCTGTGACAGGCATCCATTTACCTCAGTTTAATGGGGTAAAATACGTCTGCCTAACCTCTAAGTACTTAAGACACCCCTCAGCCTAAAACTGTGACAGAGACTGTGTCTGAACTTATCACTCCCAGCAGTGGCGTAAGGCAAGTACATTTGAGAGCCCCCCCTGAAAGCTACATGGAGAGGCCGGCTCCGGATTTAATCAAGAAGAGCTCTTTGGCTAGAGTTCTGTGCTGAGGGCCCCCCCCCGCGTCCTTGGGGGCTGCAGGGGCCTGTGTTACGCCACTGGCTCCCAGTGCTATCTTTGCAAGGGAGTATGGCCTAACTGGGAATCATTTCCAAGAGGCATGGCGCCAGGGGTGGCTACTCCACGTGGGCGTAGGAGCATCGCCCCACTGCTTTCTTGCAGTGTGAGTAGCAGAAACATAAAATGGTATTTTGAATACGATTTTATGTTTCTGCTTCTTGCACTGCGAGAAAGCAGAAGGCAGGGTTTGGTTGGGGGCAGAATGGTGGGTGGTCCTGCTCCAGGCAGGGGAGGAGTGGTTAGCCCACTGTTGTGGGCGCTGTTTGGTCGGCCTCAGGGCCGACCAAACCAGTCGTGCATACTCTTCATTTTCTCTGTGTAGGCTGCATGCAGCCTACATAGAGAAAATGGCCTCCCCATAGACGTCTGTAGGGTCAGCGCCCTAGGCAATCACAACGCTGCCATTGCAGCGTTGTGATTGGCTTAGGGGAGGGGAGGGAGGCTGCCTGCTTCCTGTATAGATAGGAGACGCAACGCAACGTGACCGGAGGAGTGATTGACTTAGGGGAGGGGAGGGAGGCTGCCTGCTTCCTGTATAGATAGGAGACGCAACGCAACGTGACCGGAGGAGATGGTAAGTTACATTACATTTTTTTTATATTATCCCCCCTCCTCCCTGTGCGACCCCCCTCCTCCTGCGACCCCACGGCCCCCCCCACCTGCGAGTCATGCCGGCTGCAACTGCATGGCGTAAGTGTTTCATTGCAATGCTTAAATTATGTGAACCAGAATCCTCTGCTTCACAAAGCATGCTACCTGACCAGTATTTTGGTGCCTCCCTGTAAGTTTTTTGTAATTGTATCCCTTTTGTTTTTGCCAGTGCTTGTTAGCAGTGCCAGCTAAATGAGTAAAACCAAAAATATTGTTGTGAATAATTAGAACTGAAAATCTTTCAATTCTGAAAATATGACACTGGATTAAACATTACTAAGGTCTGAGCGAGGAGTAGTGGTCAAAATGTTTATATAATGCCGGAGGAGAAAGACCATCATGCAGTACGTCTAAAATACATCAATGCTGTGATCTTGTGCCAAACAATCCTGAGACAATAAGCCAAATTAGATGCCAAATGTCAACACATTATACAGCAAGCTACCAATCAATAAGAGAGAGAGTAAAATAGCTGCGAACAGCAATTCAGTTACTCTTGCAATGTCAGTTCAACACAAATAAAACATCAACATTCTTCTGACATTTGACTCAAAAAACAATTTGCACAAGACAAGGACGTGCTGGGTAGACCAGTGTGTTATAGTATAATGGTCTGTTTATTTAGTAGAAAGAAGTTATTGTTGTCTGACATTCCTTTGTAATATGTTCCAGAAAAAAAAAATACCCATCATGTGCCATACAGGAAGCAGCACATTCACCTCAAGAATGGTTTTGTAGCATTTGCTTATGTAATCATTATTCAGTATGACTTGAGAGGTTTGACTAGTTCATCTACAGTAAATGTGCACAGACAGGGATGCGCCCAGTTCGGATCTCCCCCTCCCCTCTTCTTGTCAGCAGTCTGCGTGATAATTCGAAAGTGTGGATTCTTTGCACAGGTCATGTTCATTAAAACCGACAACAAACACAAACCATTTTTTAATTTACACAATTTGCAAGAATACAGGTATTAAAATCATATTTTTATGATTAGAAATTTCCGAATCCTTTAAGAATTTCACACATTTTTAACGCAATCTATAGAAGCACCACACTTCGTTATTTACACTTGTTGGTTCCATGTTTGGTCACTCAGCACTCTGGTACAGCTTTTCATTCCATCCATTCACGCAGGTGTGAAACAACCAGCATCCTGAGCTCCGATACCTGACCTCTGCACTACCGCACACCTGTCATGGTCCTGCCCCACCCCAGCTCCCAGATTTTAGGAAGTCGACCCATAGCCTTGTGACCTGAAGCTACAGCCCCGTGTGCTACATAGAGGTCTGAACCATTAACATTCCCCGCCAGCCCAGTGGCAAACCCCTCCTCCTCCTACTCCCATGCACATTGAACAGTGACATTTCTGCAGAGATAATGTGTTTCAACTCTGCAAGAGCCAAGTGGTCTTGCTGACCTTGGAAAAAGGTACTGAAGTATAAGGAACAGCACCTGTCACTAGGATCAGTCAAAGATGCAGAAACAAGTCCGAAAGCTAGCTAAAGAACAGCAAAATTGATAAACAGGATAATGGCGAATCAAAAAAAATGCTGGCATCGATAATCCGGGCTCTGCTAATGAGAGGCAGTTGCTTTCACAATGACCCAGGCCAAAACCAAAGGATTGTACAATCCTGAATAAACAGTAAAAACAAGCAGCCTAGAAATAAAGTTCTGAAATCCATATTCATCAGCTTAAAAAATAGAAATCAATGTGTGACTGGACCATACCCTTAATGTGCTGTGGAGGATTTGGACATGTTTTTGAAAAACATATGTTGAATTTCTTTTTCAAATATTTGGAGTCCTTTCAATGGAGGGCTGTGTTCTAGAATATGGATACATTGAAAACTCATAGAGCGGTTCAAGGAAGAAATAGAAAGATAAAGACAGGAAGTGAGAGTAGAAGAGAGAGAGATGGGGGGGGGGCACTGCTACACTATGCTTGTTCTCCAACCTGGAGGATTACATCCGAAGTAGAAGTCTTGCAATATGGAAAACTATCTTGGCTGGGAGGCCAGTTACTACATTTTCACTTGACGAGTCTATAATTGAGTGATAAAAGCCAAAGGGTGCTGCTGGTAAGTGGAGTTCACTCTGAGAAAAATGAAGTAATGCATATGGAGTCAAACTGATCAGTCATTACTACAATGTTCTTCAACATATTCCCTGGTCCTCTGCATAAGAGAGTGAAGAAGTAAGGATCGGAATGCACAAGACATGAATTTCCACCATGAGCATATTCTAATTGAAGTATGAAAATTGGGATCTAAATAAGCAAGAACAGTGGCATGGACTGCTGGCATCTGAGATGTAATGTAATTTCCCAGGATAAGCATAGTAATGTGTATGAGATTTTCAAAACAAAAGGCCAAATTTTGGGCCAATATGATGGCTTCAAAATGACTAATTTAATAAAACCAGTAGGATCCTATATGGTTTCCTGTGATGACCTGTACTGGGCCCACATCTCCAGGAGAAGAAAGGCACACTGTGAGCAGTCAAGGCTTTGACCATAGTAAAGGTACCAGAGAGTAAGGCATGAATAATCGCAACACATGACGCATCGCCAACGATAAAATAACACACATTTGAAAATACTTCATGTTTACCAAAGAAAAATAATACAAATGGAGCAAGTTTCGAACCGGCGAGAATGTGGAGTGATATAAGTGTGTGTGTGTGTGTGTGTGTGTACAGCAAGTAAGAGCCATGACCTACTTATCTGCACTCAAGTCCTGTTTTTATTTTACCCTTCAGGGAGTCAGTGGTCTTGGCAATTACTGGCAATCAATATTTCAGAAGCCGATTTTCTTATTTTACAAGTCTAAAGAGATAGTATGGATAGTTAGGATCTGAGTCACCCTAAAGGCATCTCAGGCAAATTGTTAAGACGTGAATTTCTGTTATGCGAAGATTGCACATTGTTCCTTTAATCCTCTTAAAATGCCTGGAGCTGCATGAGATAGGTGAACTTCTATTAAATTAGCTTTCTATAAAAACCAGAACCTCCAGCAATTATGAAACTCTTGATTGCTATGACCCAACATAGCTGCTGTATTTAACCATATAGATACTCACAAACTTCTCCCACTGAGTGGAATATTACAGACACCGCAGCTCTGACAGCTGGAATTACAACAAGACTTGTATGGCTAAGGTATCAGGCAGAGAGAGCACTGCCACAGGACAACCTCCGCTCCCAGCACCCGAAAACAAGACCACCATGCAGCCTTCTGGTCTGAAAGCAGGGCCATATTAGCCAAACTGGCAGGAATTGGTAAAGTCAGCACGTTTTTTCATAAATAGGCCAAAAAGTCCCTAAAATTCAATGTAATCGAGAAAAATTGAAGACGGTAAGCATTTCACATCCGCACAGCTTCAATGTGGTAAATAAAAGGCACTCGTCCTTCTGCCTTGGAGTTAACCACCCAAAAAAATCCTTATGGTATTAAGATAAACGGATAAACTTACGATAATTTTGCATTTATTTATTTTAACAAATATGCATATCACACATAAGAGTAACATACATGTGGTCGGTTATCTTCTTTGGTCACACTAAAACAGCACGATGTTGCAACATCTTATGCATACGTCTTTATTAAGTGGAAGCAAACTGTTTTGGAGCCACAACCTTCCTGTAGGAGGACTGAAGCACCACAGCAGACGTATGTTGCCTTTGGATTTGCTACAGACAACTTAGCCTGGGTAAGCTGCTTGTAGGCACACTGAAGTCTTCTTCACCTTCAAGAAAGGGAGTCTTTTAGAAATAAGGTAGGCCCTAGTAAGCTTCTGAATTATGAGGCATGCTGTCAAGTTTAAGAGACAATTTTCCTGAGCACAGTAAGCTCTAAAAACAGTCTCAATTTTCAGTGCTGCGTTGTCTTTCATTTTAAGGGCTTTCCATGCTCTGTATCTTCGGTATGCTGCCGTTATGCACATTGCATCCTATATTGGGCTTGAAGGACAGATGCAGCTTTCTTCCACTGGTGCATTTGTTTCCTGATTAAATGCCCCCTCAATACAGCCAGCAAACGAGTACAAGCTCCCAGTTTGCGTCTAAGTTCTGCTTTCTGCTGCATGATGCACATCTTTTAACAGTAATGTCGTTGAACAAAGAGCACAGCTTTCGTAGGTGCTCAGTAATTATGCTGTCCTTGCCTCATCCTCACATGAGCCTGGATTCTCCTGATGGCACGCTTAAAATTTGGGAACTTTTTCCTGGTTATCTAGGCAGAGAAAAGGCCTGAATTGTTACTGCAGATTTCAACATGCACGCTTCTTTCTTGGCGCACATATTTCTTCAAGCAGTTTGCGAAAGCACAACAGCAGAATATATTCTGGTGCAAACCAACACATCTCGTTTCGTAACAAGGTGCCCTCTGCATCCAACTTTGATCACACTGGCCGCATTGCTGAAAGTTCTGTACCTACGCTGCTGCTGACACTACTTATCGAATACTCCTGTCTATCATACTTCCCTTGCAGGTATGCAGTGCAGTACCGTTGGAGAATAATTATGTGCCCCTTTTTAGTTTGAGCCTGCGAAAGCATGCCTAGCACATATGCTCTCGCTTCATCATTGTCGCTCTTCTTTGCGGCCTTCTCCTTAGCTTTTTTTAAATTTCAACATATTTTATTGATTTTTGCATATATAGTCCTCAACGCTTTGTCGTTACAGGGTGGCAGCCCGAACTGGCTGTGTTTATTGAGGATACAGTTACATAGTATATATGTTTGGCTGTCCCCCTATCCACTGTCCCGCTAAGAGGATAAGAATGAGTGAAAAGGGAAAGGATAGAGAATAAGGGAGAGAAAAGAAGACTTCCTTCGTTTTGCGTACTGATCTTGTGGGGGTGTTGTTTAAGGCCATTTGGGCCCTTTTTCTAGGTCTGCTCACGGGGTCTCCTAGGTGTCCAGGAACTCGTCCAAGGAAGCCCACATTCCCCTGAAGGTTTGTCTCCATGGGGAGTTCCGCAGGGCAGTGCTGTCGGCGCCTCTGAGATACGTCACCCAGTTGAGCCAACCCTTGAAAGTTGCCTTGGTTGTATCTTTCCATTTGGTGAGTACTATTTTCACTGCCGCTGTCAGTAAGAGATCCAGCACAGGTCATTTTCCCTGAGGCCCAGCGCCGCCAGGTGAGCTGGTGTCCAGTACATCTTGTGTAGTAGCCAGAATTCTGTCTGTGCTAATACTGGGGAGATTTTGTTTTGTGAGGGGGAGGCCCAGAAGAGATAGAGTTCTCTCTTGCTGAGTGTGGTGTTGAGTTGTTTTTACCAGTATGTGGCTGCTTTGTCATTAATTTTGGTGGAGCTGGGGCGTAATAGCTTGTAGAGATGTGATACCTGATGGCCTATTCTGTTGAGATTCGTCATGTATTTAATGATTGATGGCTTGTGCTTTGCTAATTTCGCTTTTGTCAGGGCTGTTCTGATTTTTAGGAAGTTGTACAGTTCTATGTCTGGTGGTTTATGCTTCGTTTTTAGCATGGTGAAGGTGGTGGGGCTTCCTTTAAAAAAAAAACATATTTAACTTATCACCATTGTACCCAGTTTCTTCTCCCCCCCCCCCACCCTCCATCCCGTCTGTTTCTTCTCTCGTATCCATCTCTACGTGTATCAGTGTCTTTTCATGATGCTGCTGTTTTAATGTTTTTTTATTGCTTTGTTCCCATGCTACACTCCAATGCTTTCATTACCATATAATTTTGTTTTTTTAATACACTTCCACTCTCTCTCCGTTTCTCCCTTAACATCACCACTCTGTCTTTCTCTCCTTCTTCCTTTTTCTCCTCTCTAGCTTTTTTCCCTCCTTCCCACAGTCTCATTTTCCTCTCTTGTACTTTTTTTCTTCCTCCTTCGGCTCACACGCCCCAGTCTTCATAGTGCTCCTTCAAATTATCCCGTTATGCACCCCTCCTTCATCGTCAGCCACACCCCACCTGAGGCCAATGTCAAAAGCTCTACCAAGGGCAAGACCTACTGGCTTTGCCAATGCTTGTTGTATATAATGCTCTTCCAGGAGACACAGCTGTGGCATTTCACTGAGGTGATTTTCCGGCACCCTTTCATCACAACTCCAAGGAAAGTCTTACTGACAGACTGATCATGGACCTGAAGTCAGTGTGCTTTTCTTCCATAGCCATCTAGTCAGAAAAGCTGCCAGCACACAAAAAACATAAGACTTGCTACCATATTAAACTGGAGTGACAGCTGAATGAAAACTGCAACTGACAGGCAAAAAGATGATGGAAATGACGGGTTGCAGCTATCCTTCAACGTTATGCAGTGTTAAATCAGCTTTCCAGAACACGAATGATAAAGAAGGCAAGCTTCTCAGGATAAACTTGTTTTAATGCATTGCTGTTGGTAGACATTACACATAATAGTCCTCACCCGTTTGATAGCAAGAACAAGCAGAAAGTAAAGAAAGAGCTCTTTAGAATGCATACACATTCAAAAGTATAAAGTGAGCAAAGAAAATGTACTTCTTGTCACACTTTTTAAAGTCATGATAGAACCTACTATACCTGGGAACTGAGGCTCATCACCTGTAAAAGTAATTGTCTGCACTGTGGTCTATTTTATAACTCCTTCTCCGCTCCATCAGATGAAGTGCTTTGTCCCCAGTGCCACACCCTCCCTTCTCTCGAGAGGCAGGGACATGTTTACTTTGTACTGAGGAGTGCTGTGTGCGAACTAATCACTCAAGGCTGCCTGACAGTTTTCAACTTCCTTACATTAGGCCTGACAAATTCTATGCCAGCCATTGTTCAAATTTCTTTTTCCCTGCGCTCTACTGAGGTTATGGCAAGTCCAAGGTTTCCGTGGGACAGCTACCCTATTGTAAATTGTGCATGTGCCTACTTTCTGGACCATCAGAGAAACAGCTACCCAATGGAGGGAACAGCTACAACTATTGTCAGCATGATCCTCTACGCAATAAGGAATTATCTTTTGCATTATTGTAGCCACATTTTGCTTTCTTTATGGAATTCCTAATTTTGGTGTGACCACTTGCCCTTCCTTCAAAAATACTGGTTACCCTCTGCCAGGTACACACCACGTGCTACTGACTTTCCTCAAACATATTTTCAGCCGCAAGGCATCACTGTTGGAATATTCCATGGGATGACTGGTGTGAGGGACTCAAATGCTTTATCACGGCTGTCTCCTGATAAAACATACTAATCTCCTTTGAGCTCCGAATATGAAAAATCCCCTATTTCCTAACAACAGTTTCCCGACATATCTAATGTGTCCTTTTCATGCAACATCTAAGGGGATGTTGTTTTTCATGCTAGCACAAAATTGATAGAAACTTTGGACCTCCATTTTATTTCTTCAAGTGAGCGTAAAGAACATTTTCAGAAATTGTGGTCTTTTTTTTAGTACTCCCAATTTTCAGTTTATTGTATCAGTCACACAAACAGTGGTGTAATTACAATGGTACAGCATGTCAAATGGCATAGCCCGGTCCCAATCTCCGTACTCCCATGCTGCAATCTGATCAATTGATCAAACAGTGTACCATACCGGCTTTCATATTTACTGAAACTTTATAATGTCAACTTTAATTTCAATTTGTGATATAGTTTGTGTATTCTCATAAAGAAGTGATTTGAATAAACCTATAGAAGTCAGCTCTCTCTTGGTAAATTCATGGAAACAGTGGCATGTCCTTTCAGCAGTCATCCTGCTAGAGAAGCTTACTTCAAATTCAGCGGCCTCGCCACCTCCTTTTCATGTCACCATAACTACACGGTGAATAGCAGCGGGCATTTGTCACTCAGTTCATCAGCATGCACTTCCAAATCAACCGGAAAGCAATAGGATCGACTCACAGACCTCAACAGCGTGGCAATTCTATGTACTACAGGCAACTCTTTAAATATTACAGAATGGTTCTGTTGAGACATGTCAAAGGATAGTGCCTCATTGACATCAGAGCCATGACACCGGCTCCATTTCCACCGAGCCTATTATTATGTTCCTGCTTTCCCTAGAAAGATGTGCAATGAAGCAGGAAATTAATATGTTCTGCTGTCATCACGATCAGCTAACAGAACAGCGAATCGGTGCATGGCAATGCAAACTCTACCTTGTTTTACCAACTACTTACATCAACAAATGCCAGATGAACTGTAGAAACAAGAAACTGGGTATCAAGTGTTGCAATTGCAAAAATCGCATTGTGCACACAGCTAGCAGACTACTTTTGTCAAAGGCCTTTGTGGACACAGATGGTCGCATTCAATGCTGCTGCCAACGGTCATATCCAATGCTGCGAACAATGGCATTACTTTTCACACCACCTCCCCCCTTTCTCTTCTCAAAAATACTGGGTAGACACAGAAACTCATGTGCTCAAGCAAGAGACGTATTGGACTCATTCTTGAACCAGCAGGAATCCCAAACTGGGTGCAAACTAAGTGGAATTCCAAAATATGCTAGATTTACCACATTCTGCATGCTTTTACCCACATTTCTTTTCCGAAGGGAAACCTGGAGACTTTGATTAGTCGGACTGGGACAAAAACGTGTGATATGAGCATGTTATCCCCCATTCCACAATGCAAAACTCAGAATAGTTGGGATACTAAAGCTCACGTAGTAAATACTGCACACTGCTGTAACAACATTACCCTGGTATTGAATTATCGCTCTGAAATGCAGTGGGTTCGAGATCGAGGGCCACCTTTGCCACTACTCCATTGACAGTGCTGATGGAGGCATTGGTGGGATTAAAGAGGCTTTCATCATAAAGCTGGCAGTGTAGCAGAATATTATACCATGCTGTAGCTGTCAGGATATTATACCCTGCTGTACATGTCAGGATATTATATCCTGCTTTACCTGTCAGGATATTATGCCCTGCTGTACCTGTCAGGATATTATGCCCTGCTGTACCTGTCAGGATATTATACACTGCTGTACCTGTCAGGATATTATATCCTCCTGTACCTGTCAGGATATTATGCCCTGCTGTACCTGTCAGGATATTATACCCTGCTGTACCTGTCAGGATATTATACCCTGCTGTACCTGTTAGAATATTATACCCTGCTGTACCGGTCAGGATATTATATCCTGCTGTACCTGTCAGGATATTATGCCCTGCTGTACCGGTCAGTATATTATACCCTGTTGGCCCTGTCCCCGAATTTACCAAGGAAACTGGACAATACAATGAGGAGATATGAAGCGAGTGCTAGGCGCTGTTCAGAAGTCTAAATCCGTGGTTTGTCTAATCGCATTTATATTAGCGGAAATTGATTTCTATGAGCTTTTAAATTATTTAACCTAATGCTCAAATATGCAGATTCATTTTATGCAAATCGAGGCAAAGCCATGCGAAACACAATGATGGTTTTCATTTTATACTCTGCTGATAATTAAATCACAAAATAATGGCCTCACTTACATTAAACATACATGTGAAATGCAGACACGACATTTTCTCCACGTATTCTAACCGATAGATCCCGTTCTTACAGACATAAGGCGGAAGGCTATTCCAGTACATATAGTCTCTGGGCACAAAGATGCTAGGACGCATCAGACAAGAAGAAGAACAGGCAATGTTTCTTCTGGACTGACGGATCAGCAGGGCATCCGCCGCAAAATGTCTAACAAATGGGCAGCCTATTACTGCAATAACAAAGAAAAGATGGGAGCGTGGATAACAGGCGCTTGTCTGAGACGAATCCGTGCTCTGAAGAGGCCAAATCATTTGCAATCAAATGCTGTGGCAGATGGAGTAAAACCCATCGGTATCCTTAACACAGACGCGCTCCTCAAAAACGTACCTCTGTTCGGAAGCCATGGTACCTCCGGATAGCATCAGCATCCTGGAGACCAACCAGCCCCTCACTGGTAACTGCCTTTCAGCAAACAAAAAAAAAATAAGGAGCATTTGCTGTCCCAGAACAGTGACTGGAGCACGTGCAGTGTGAATGTATTCAAATTGCTAAATGGTATATCTTGCAATGTCCATATACAATCTTAGGAGACGCCTGCCAGCACACTGCCGTCAAAAAGGGACAACTCGAGGAGAAGCAATTCTGCACCGACTCCCCACCCAAAACACAGAAGGCTGCAATGGGCAATGAGCGGACATGTGCTGATGCGTGTGCATGAACATGCAGTTGATGCCAGTGCTAGAAGTAACCCAGGACGAAGGGCTGTGGGTTCAGATAAGCACTACTTTCAGGCCTTCCCCAAACACATTAAAGCTCAGATTCTTACGATCTGCAATTGCTTAATGGGAGCAGTGTTTGGGTGCTGCTTCTGAACATACCCAGGCGTCGGAGGTTCGCGCTGGCCATGCTCCCACCGCACAAGCTAGCAGAAGCTGCTGCCTCATAGCAAGGAACCACTCGTGCTCCGATTAGGATCGAGGCTGAAAGTACAGCTGAGGAATGCTTTACCATCACAGGACAAAGAAGGGATCCTCAGTCTGAGCATCACGGATAAAGCCTAAATTGACCTTGACAGGGTGTGAAATTGACAGATTAACGTTTGCAAACGTCTTCAAATGAACAGAGCAATCCAAACATCAAAGTTATACTATTAGAAAATATTTTGTACAAGGCAAATACAGAACAAACAGGCCCGTCATCACTGATACCTTGAAGTCTGACCTTTTTCACGTATATTCAAAACAGATCAGTTTAAATGTGACAATATTGGCTCAAATCGAGTGGGTTTTTTACTGTTAAATATGGCTTGTTTTCAACATTAGAACAGGAAACTCAGCTTTTCCTAAATATAACAGGAGGTGTGGACTTTTTAAATGTTGTCTTGCACAAACAAGTCAGAAGCACAATAGTGCAGGTCCACAAGTGCAGCTGTGATATGATGAGCAACAGTCAAAACGCAACTGCAAAAACATGAGAGGTTTGCAATGTAGAAATGAGATTTCTTTGTAGTGAACATAGCACCCATTTTTTATGTAATAAGGAATCACCGAAAAATGACACTCCTAAATAATCATTGCTGATTGGATCGACGGTAGTATACATCAGTGCATGGATAGGAAGGGAGAAATCAGCAGAAAGCACCAGACTGTCCTCTCAAGCATCACATTCCTTCAGTGCTAACAATTCCAACCTCCATAAAGGTTGCTAAATGCTTTGAACAGTCAATTCTATGCACTTAGATGCCAAGATGGTGTTTGACAGTACTACAAGCACATCATTGGGATTGGGCACAGACAACATGCAAGCAGCCTGCAAGGGATCTACAGTTGTAGCCTTTTCCTAGCTGTGCAAAGGAACAGTGTCTTAAACCAATAGCGTAGAGTGTTTACTGTTGCTGTCCGGCTGACACATTCAGACATAAATTCATGGGTTGGTAGGGTATAGAGCGAGCACACGTTAAGGGAGTCAGCCCTTTCAAAGGGAAGCCAGTAAAGGATATATTTTGATTATTGTTCCAGCCTTTCCTGTACTGAAACTCCCTCCACCCCCGAGCCTTTGTTCTTCGCTGGAAATGTGGTAACCATAGTTTCTGAATCCTGCTGAGAGTTGATATGTAGAGCTTTATTCTACCTGCTATTAAGCTGCTGATAGCAGTGTTTCTGTTGCAATTTATGAGAAGTGTCAGTTGAAGGCAGAGTGTATTGTACACACCAGCTTTTTCCAGCTGGAGATCTACGTGAATGGAAAGCAAAAACACAAATACATATGCGCTGCAGTTTTGAAAGGAAAATCAGAAAAAGACAGCGGTCTATGTCAATTATGCATGAGCCGGTGGCGATCTCTCCCTCCTCCCCCTGCTGCTCTGCCCCCCAATAGAAGCCTTGGCTTTACCATCCACGGACACTGACTTGTAAGACAACATCTCGCCCTCTCACCCACCTTCTATCTCGCTGCATACGTCATCTTCTCTCCATTTCTCGCCCTCTCGTTTGGTCTCCCACTTATATTCTCACTCCTTGCCCGCTCTCTGATCTTTAACATAAGGACTCATTTACAAGCACACAATTCTATCGTCCTTTCTACTTACAATGTCAGGTCTGAAACAGACTGTTTCTGAAAGCCAGCAATTAAACTCCACGTTACCTGGTTCAATCAAGGAAAGTGTAACTGAGAGCGGGAATAATGTGCAATTACTGCTCATAATGCGATTCAAAACCTAGTAGAATAAATTGCAAACTGTGTAGAGATGGAGATTTTTGCGGTATGGTTATCTTGACAGCTAGTGTTCTATTTCAGTTAGAAAACTGAATATGTCTAAAGGGCAAAGATCATAAATCCTGATCAGAAAGCAAATATGAGAACAAGGGTCACGCATGAATGGACTGTGAGTCAAGTTATTAATGTCTAAGGATCGGCTGGGAGCTAAAAACATCCTCCAAAAATATTTTTATACAATTTGTATCTTTTCAGATTTTTGGCACCTTCTGGCAAGCACCTCTTTCATTTTACAGTTTAATTTCCGAAAATCGTTACCTAGAAAAAACAAAGATTTTACTGGCCGTTCTGAAGAGCCATGAAGTTCCAATATTTCAGGCTTTCGCACAGGAACAAACAACATTATTTCTCAGCATAAAATTGTGTGCCGCTTTCTCAGGGAATACAATCCAAACCTAGAATGACATTCTCAGCCATCTCACCACCACCACCTACCTTCCAAACATTTTCTCATGATGAAGTTAATAAATGTTGCATACAAATACATGAATACTAAACATGTTTAGATACAAGCTTGCGGAAAGCCATGTTTGATGGCACTAAAATACAATTTTCACTCTATGGAAGGGCGAGATGAATAAGATGATTCGAAGGCTGAGGCGATGGCATTAACTTTTGCTGCCATTGATACCTTCCTGTGCTGAGTTCGCGGTGAATAAAACTCCCCCAAAAAATGTGGGAGCAGGCCATGGACAGCATAATGTGTGTGTGTGTGTGTGTGGGGGGGGGGGGAGGGGGGGAGTTTTGCTATACAGCTGCTGGGCAAACCATCTAAGCTTGCCCTCTAATCGATAGCTCTCGATTAGACAACAGCCCACATTTATGGTTTGGGCAGCTAGAAGTCCAAGCTGTAATCGGAGGAAAATACTACTCAATTATGAAGTCAGCAATAGTCAAGACAATCAAAAGACCTCAGTTTTATATTTCAGAACAAATATTCATGAAGTGTATGTATGGCATTAGAGGTACATATGTTTGCTCTGCTCCACCAGTAATAAGTTAGAAATTTGAAAAACAGTAATGTAAAAACTTACAATTTGTTCTAACTGAATTTAAAGTAATGCGTGGCAAACAAAGTTTTATACTGAGTGGTTGAACACACATTTATATATTAGGAAACGTACAGTGTTGGCAACTACCTTAGCACAATCCTACAACAGAGATCCCCTTTGACAGAACAACCATTTCATGCGTGATTACAACGCAGAATTTTGTAGTACTTGAGAACAATTATGAACCTGGGAATCTATGTATTTCTGGAGAGAACTTGGAGGCGATGTAGCTGAAATCATCACTTATCAGCAATATTGACTAGAACAGTTGTGACACCTGTGGGGATCCAAAGGTCTTCGGCTGCAGCAGTGGTCTAGTAAATAACCTAGCTAACAGACAGTGTAAAATGGACATAACAAATGGGATAGCATAAGAAGCTAGCCTAAGCACCATGCACAGTATGGGGTTCTCTGGAGTCCAGCAGGTGCTTAGCAATTGGTAATCCTGTATTGTCAACGTTTAAAATAATTATTTTAGGATTTGCATGGCCAAGGTTGGCACAGCCTCTTGTAATTTACAGGCAATTAAACTAAATTCTAATTGCAATAGCATGTAGCTACAGCTTTTCAATACCCTTAGCATGACTGCATAGAGATAGACTTCAGGGAATAAGACCACTGGACTCCTAGGTGTTGAGCGAGTTTTATCTAAGGTTCAGCGCCAGTCAGTTGTGAGGCATCAAGTTAGAGATATGTTTACAGCACCCTGACAAGGGGTGACCTGATAACATTTGATATATCTCATTGAGGTCTGATGTACACACTTAAGAAGAGAATAGACCACAGAGAACCTTAGCGTCGGCTAAAAGGGGCAACGATACACCGTGCACATATGAATCTACGCTTTACTGAAAGAAGGAAAGGTTTAATAGTTCCTAAAAGGTTATTACGCATTATTAGCAGAACTGAGGACTACCAATGTCAAAGGCAAAGGAAAGGTTCAACGGGATGAGAACACGCACCCCTTTTTTGTTCATTGAACAGTATTTCAAAACATAGGTCACTCCTGGATGCTCGTCAGGCTCTAGCCTAAAAAGTGAAACTTACAACAGCGAAGAGTTGTAGGAAACTTGAAGCCAAAACACCAAGATGAATAATCCATTTAAAATATGGACTTGGGAATAATTACAGACGTGCACCAAATATTGTCAACTTAAAAAAATAGTGCTTAGATTGAAAGTCTTCAGCCTACAAATAGTTCCAATTCCAAGCTCAACTTCAAGGTGGAAGCCATTTTTGATGAAGTGATTGTGTGCACTCATGGAAATCCAAAACAAGCATTAGCAAAGCCAACAGGTCTCGGTATGATAATGTGAGTGCGAAGCCATTAGCTTTGCTAATGCTTGCTGTAAAACATTATTGCAAAAGTGAAAGAAAAATTAAAATACAGAATGAAAAGTACACACTTTTCTTAATGTGAACACTAAATTGATTATTTTAACTTTTTATCAACTATGCCGTTAATATTCCAAATTACACATAGGAAACTTTAACCTGCATTTAACAAGCCTATTACACCTCGTCTACCTATAAAATCAAAATACTAGTTGACAGTACTAACAAGAACATGACTGCTGACTGAGCAAGAGTCGGTGCCCTTCCAGCGACCCCCTTACCCCCAACCCACCACCATAAATGTTGCCTTGGAGTGCCACGGCATGGGCATTCACACAACATGAGGCAGGAGATAAAAGCAAAATAATTAGAAAGACTGCTCTGCAGTGGGACCTGGCAAAAATATACCTGCTGTTGTGCTTTTATGGATGAGCTGGGAGGGGTGGGCAGCAACATGGAGCGTGCCAGAGCAGAGGGCAGGGATGGGAGGTGGGCAACAGCACATGGCAGAGTGAGCAAGGATACACATGTACACCTATGGAGTGCTTAAAGAAAAAGAAAAAAGTAGTTCTCTGATGTGAGCCCTGGAACGATACAAATGATCCACACAAAGAGATGGTAAAAAAGCTGTGTACCAGAGGAGGGACAAACTCCTGTAAATAAGAAATATGCAAATAGGAGTGACAGGAAGCCAACAAGCAAACAAACAATGGGATGACCCAAAGTTCACTGTAAGTATTTATATTGTTCACAACATGTCTTTAACAACAACAGACAGCTAAAAGCTGTCTCTAGGCAAGACAGTACAACTCCTCATGTATTTTAAAGGAAGTCAATACCCCTCGAATGTAAGTGAAGTAAGTGAGTGCTGAATGAAGGCAGAACCCACTGGAGTTTTAATAAAGTCTGACATGACCTCGAATGCCTTATAAAACGAAACGGTATAGTCTATTATATTTTGTAAAGGTTGACTTTGACTGCACATTCAAAACCACATCTTTAATTAGGTCTTATTGTAAACTACATCAATACAATTTTCAAAATGAAAAGACATCCAGCAATTCCTGTAGCTGAAAAATAGTCCAGTGAACGAGTACAGATTTACTCAGGCGCTCAAATCGAAAAGTGTAAACCAAATCAGAATACAGGATTATTCTACATCCATTTACTGTCACCTGATGGACACTTCTTAAATGCCAAGGTCGTAGAAAGGCACATCACAAACAGCGTGATGGTGGAATGGGGAAGGTTCCACATAAAAAAATGTGCCCTTCAATTTTACAAGTCATGTGAGAACAAGGGGTATTCAAAGCTGTATGAGTGACAACCCTCTTATACATAAATAAGATGAGGAAGTCAAACTAATTTCCCACAGTCTCTGAAATCTGTCATTTCTGTATTTATGTTCTTATAGGCCATGAATAATGAAATCTTGTGAAAACTCCTTGAGCCTTTGACAGGTCACAGGGCCTGCTGATGTCACACACAGAGCTCGACACAATGCAGAGTCTACACAGCACACTGCTTGAACATTTGTTTTACAAGTCTGTATTCCACAGGAAACCAAAGGATTAATTTTCCCAAGCCTTACAGGCAGGCACTTCCAAAAAGGGAATAATAAAAATGTTACATATCCGCACAAATCAAAGTTCACAGAATGGTGGCAGGCAGCCAAGCACAGCTATTTCAGGTCTGCTCTCCCATCTGTTTGGCCTATTAGCTGCTGGAAAAAAAAATAGGAAGGAAATGATTCTGTTTGTAGGAACGACTCAAAAAAGTCATAGAAACAGGCTTCAAGATTCTACTTTTGTAAACGTGAATGGGTAAACATGATCAGCACGGCCAGGATTTCAGCCTTTACAACCAGTTCGAGATTTTCAAGAATGGACACACAGCCGCGGAGTACTGGACTCCGAGTACAAAACCTACCCTTCACCCCACACCTTTAGAAGACTGAGCCAAGGACCTTTCCACGGCCCTAACATCCACTTTCCACACAGATCTGGGCATGCTAACCCAACCCATTCTCAACTCCCGGCAGTTTGAGGCACCGATATACTTTAATGAATTTACAACAGCTTGTTAATTTATGGATTGAAAAAAGAATCCTTACACAGCATTTGGCTACATATCATAAGTACATTACACTGACCTAAATCATGTGCCACAGTAGTCCATAAGTCAAATGGATCTGTCAGATTGTACTGCTTAAGAGTCCCGGTACATAAAGGCGGCATTAATCACCCAGAACTAAGAATGTGACCTTGTAAGGATTTGTTTGGTTGGAGGTTTACACGGCTTTTGCCTGCATATCAAAGACCTGGCTTCGGCGCTTAACTCATCAGTGATATGCAACAGCTACTTATTATGCTAGGTCACCTTGCTAGATGGGATAGCATGATGGCAGGACCTAATGAGCTAAGACAAAGCGTCGAGTCTGGGGAATAAAGTTATGAGCAATGAATCTGCAGCACTGAAACAATGACTTCATTAATCTCAATGTGAAATCATCTCCGAGATTATTAATATTAGTAATGAGCGCAAGATATGTGTGAGATTCAACACGGAGTCAGCTGTCCAATCAAAGCAAAAAACAATATAGGCTTAGAATGTAGTACAAAATAATGTGTTTTTAAAGCTACCAGGGTTGGGAAAGGACAAAGGCTGAGTAACTGATGCCTTTCTAAACTAAAGCACGATTCACAAAATACATTTATAAACAGATTTACTGTGTATGACTCACAGGTACGACGCACACACTTATGCATATACATACAAGCATGCTCATTTATCATCAAGCAGAACATGGTCATACCAGATTAAAGAAATTAGGCGGTAGAAAAACACACCCATCTCCTCTCCCTAAATCGGGGAACCTTTCGCATGTAACATTTTAAGGAGTGGTAGGAGTTCATCACTGCCTTCAACAGCTTTTCATATCTTACCAAGCATAGCCAGCAAGTATGTGTCAATATTTGTGTGTATCTATCTAGAATTGAATTGGGGCATGATTTCAAACAGAAAACCTCATGAGGTTCATAACTATGATACATAAATCAAATTGACATTTAGAGTGGATCAACATACACTGTGGCATATTGTGGTGAATGTGACAAGAACACAGAACAGGCTCATAACAAGACACATCTGATGTTTGCTAGATAGGTGTGAATGCGTTGTGGAGACATTTGAGTTCACACATGTCCTGAGAGATAACTCCAGCTTGAGGAAATGGGCCTTTATAGCAGCTGCTCCTTTCATCATAGCATTACTGCACCTACAGCTAATTTAGCTTAAATCCAATGTCATACCACATATTGAACACTTAAGCCTTGCAAAATGGCTGTAAAGGATTTGCCTGCATTTTCTGAACTAATGGGGAAACATTTCAATATTACAGATGATGCAACAAAGATGAACAAGATGCATCTGGGGTTACATGGGTCCCCCAAGGTTTCTTACACAGAATCCCTGTAAACCTCAAAATTAGTTACAAAAACCAAAAACATTTTCCGCACATTTCTGGCAGTGATAACCACACCGGCACAAATTTTCTACCACCCAGTGTTCCCTTTGGTCTCCCGATAGAAATGATACCTCACTTGTGTGGGTGCCCAAAGCAGAGTCAGCCTAAAACGTATTAAAAAGAATTGTGCTCATGAACACACTGTGATACCCGCTCAATTGCTACACGTTTTTGGCCCTTCCCTGGTGCAGGCCCACACACGGGAGGTATCATTTTTATCGGGAGACCGAGGGGAATGCTGGGTGGTAGGAACTTTGTGCCAGCGTGGTCATCCCACACAAAAAATTGAGGAAAGCGTGATTTTGTAAGCTAAATTTGAGGTTTGCAGGGGATTCTGTGTAAGAAAACATTGAGGGGATCCTCACAAGCTACATCTCGCTGGACTTCCCCGGGTGTCTAGCTTCCAGAAATGTCTGGGCGGAACAATGGGTGGGTGGAAGTTTGTGGCTCCCCACAGATTTCAGAACTTTCCATCACAGAAATGTGAGGAAAATGTGTTTTTGTTTTGTTTGTTTTTTAAGCCAATTTTTGAGGTGTGGAAGGGATTCTAGGTAGGTGTCTACTTAATGTACAGGTTTCCCTAGATGCCTGCTGAGCTATGGCCCAAAATCCACAGCAAGGCACATTGCAAAAAAAGGGTCCGTTTTCAGTGGATAAATGTGATGTGTCCATGTTGTGTTCTGAGCTGTTTGCTGTCGCAGGCACTAGGTCTACCCACACAAGTGAGATACCATTTTAATTGGGAGACATAGGGGAACACAGGACTGTAAAACAAGTGTTATTAACAATTGCATTTCTCTGCATTTGTGCCTTCCAAATGTAAGATGGTGTGTAAAAAAGAAGTCATTTTGAAAAATGCCCTCTGATGCGCATGCTAGTATGGATACCCACAAATGCAGAGATGTGAAAATGACCACTGCTTCTAAACTCCATATCTTTTTCCCATTTCAGAAATACATAGGTTTGATGCCTATTTTTCACTCTTTATATGTTACCAAATGAACTGCTGTATACCCAGTAAACAATGAAAAACCACAGCAAGGTGCAGCTCATTTATTGGCTCTGGGTACTTCGGGTATCTGGTGAACCTACAAGCCCTATACATCACCTCAACCAGAAGGGCCCAGCGGGTGTACTGGTATTCTGTTTTAAAAAATCTGTCATATTAATAAAAAAAATTACAGGCAAAAACGTATGCACAAATGGCTGATTTTTTCCAAACAAATTTCAATATTTTTTATTTCAACTGTTAATAGAAAAATCTTGAAGGAGATACACAAACGACCCTTTGCTGAATTCAGAATTGTGTCTACTTTTCAGAAGTGTATAGCTTTACAGAATCCACCATCGGTTTCACACCTATTCCTACCACTACCTGGAAGGAGGTTGAACGAACAAAAAATATGGGGGAATACATAAATAAACCGGCTATGCCCCAGTAAAATGCCAAACCTGTGTTGAAAATGATGGTTTTCTGACAGAAGTTCTTGAAAGCTGGGTAGATGGTGATTTTAGCATCACAAGCCCTTCATTGATACCTCTTGCAGGGGAAAAAACGGATGCTTTCTTCTGCAGCACTTTTTTCCCAATATTCCCCCCAAAACGTAGCTGTATTTTGGCCAATTTCTCTGTCCCCTCCAGGGAAATCCACAAACCTTGGGTACCTTTTGAGTCGCCAGGATGTTGGGAAAAAAGGACACAATTTTGGCATGGATACCTTATGTGGACAAAAGTTATGGGGCCCTAAGCTCTAACTACCCCAAATAGCCAAAAAAAAGGCTAGGGAGCTAGCAGAGGAGGCAGAAGGAAACATGCAAACAGCCAATATCATTAGGTGAAAGATGAATACTCAACTGAACTGAGCCAAGATGTGATTGACAAAATCTCAATCAAATGGCTCAGACAGTATGAAAAAAAAAAAAGCGTTTGAAAAGAACAGACCCGAAGCCCATGTCATGTAGATTGAAGCCATAGGTCTGTTTCAAAGCTGTGAATTCAAAATCTAGATCTAAAAACAGAGTAAATGAAACATCTGATGGGTTTTAAAAGAGATCAGAAACAAATCATCTTGAAGAAGGATGGTTGTACTTTATGAAGAATATTTTCAGCACCACCTTCTAGACAAGCGATACTGCATCTCCTTCAGGGAGACTCTACTTTTAATGTGCTTTCATTGGGGTTCTCTACACTATTGTATTTGATAATATTGTTGTTAATGTGAAGTGTTCGTCTACGTCCCCACAACCCTGATGAAGTCTACACTACAAGCATGACTATAAATGAATAAAGAGGGTGGCCTTCAAGCATCTTTATAGATGTCCAGGGAATTATTATTTAAGGCTCTGTATGGCTTTGACAGGTAGGTAGGTCTACGTCAGAGGCTAGTCTGATACACTAAGTGTTTTTAAATGAAGTAGTTTGGGGAGTCCTTGCATTTTGGTGAACATTAGTCTTTGATGCCGATTTTAGGGACTTGAACGGATTGATCTTTATTATGCTCAACTCACACATATAACATCAGCCTTGGTATTGACCCGAGGTGGTTAGTTGTAGTACTGTGACGGAGGGTGGCATTGTGGATGGGTTTATGGATAGAAAGTGGGTTCTGAAATATGGATCTTACAGTAGAGTTTGTGTGGTTAAGGTCTTAGCAAAAGGAGACAGTTAATGGGCTGTTCAGAAGCACAGCAGTCCATAAATCACAGGTCTTTACTTGAAATGCTGGGCAAAAGTTGCAATGTACATTTTGCTTCTAAGATAGTTTTGTCTCATCTGGCCAGAGACCAATTTTTATATCGGAGTGAAAAAAGATTCAAGGGCAGACTCATTCTGGTGGCTTATACAAAGCAAAGTGATAGTGAAAGTGAGGAACTGCTTTGCTACACTTCATCTCACTTCCTCTTTTATTACAGGTTGTGCTTTCTGCAAACGGGTGCTGTGGTTTCAAGGGGAGCTGGTATTGATAAGGTGGGTTGGAGATGCAATTGTCCCTTTCATACAATTTGCTACTTTTCTACTTCTACATCACAGTATACAACACCCAGAGCAGTATTTCTATCACGTCTGCACTTCTGCTCTTCCTCTGTCCTATGACTCATGTAAGATTAGACTCTAGGCCATTCTCAATAGGACATGTAGTGTAAACCATGCATCATCATGACAGATCATCTCTGTAATATCGACCTTTTAACGTACGAGATCATAACAGAACTTATACTTCAAATTAAATGTCAAGTGCAAGGTAAATGGGCATTGCCAACTCTCTTTTTTGTGGCATACTATCTCCTCATGCCGTCACAATAGCCCTCATGCTCTCACAATACTCCTCTCTACATGTTGAGCCTTGCCTACCTATGAGCATAGAATACTACCAAAGTTTTCACCACTGTTTATCGGATTATTCTCCTCATCTGACCTCTTCGCTGCTTTTCTAAACGCATGTTCAACTGCTGTAACTTGCAAACGCGGACATTTTAAATTACTTTGTTTGACCTTTCAAACATGGTTATGTAAATCTCTTTTACAGAATTCAGGCCCTACAATTGATGCCTTTTTCTCATAACTCTTTCATGCCACCAAAAAAATCCAACATCTTTGAAAGTGAGCATTTCAGTTGCATCTACAACACCTCTAAAATCGGATTAATATATACTTTAAATGTCAACAATTTAGGTCTAAAAAGAACATTTTCTGGTAAAAAAAAAAACGCTGACAAAACTGATCTGTAGTGGCTTGTCACAGGCATTCAAGTTTTTGTTTTGTTTTTTAAACATGATCCCTCGTTGTCAACAAGTCAAATAAAATGTGTTACAGCTTTTGTTTCTTTGGACAGAACTATCATTTCTGGTATCTCTCTGGTCTTAAATATTTTTCACATGTTTAGCTTATGCTGCAAACTACCTTATTAGATATTGTCATGCGATCATCTCTAAGAGAACTTTCAAGGTCTGGCAGACCCAGTTAAATTGTTCTACCAATGACCAGCTTCCTATGTTTCTGGAAGCATCTAATACCCAACAAAGAGCAAATAATCCATGTATTCGAAATTGTAACTGAAACAACTTGATTGTTCTTAGGTCAGATAACCAAGAAAATCTATAATTTTAGGTTCACATTCAAGGCGTATTTATAGTAGAGGTGGAGGTATTAAAAAACAAAAGTAGAAACAGAGGGGGGGGGGAATAAAAAAAATGCACCTACCTTCAAGGCGGCCGGGTCTTCTCCGTCCTCTTTGTCCACGATTCACGCAGGAAGCACCCAGGGTCCCCTAGCCAATCACAACGCTGCATTACTGCAGCATTGTGATTGGTCTGAGCGCCAGAGTTCGGTGCTCAGATGGGGACTGGGAGCCTGGACAAGTTCCCCACCAGGCTGTGTAATGCAGCCTGGTGGGGAACATGCAAAGTGCGCATGACTGTTTGGCCGGGCAAAGATGGCCGGCCAATCAGTCATGCGCTCTTTAGAGTGTGTAAACCACTCCTCCCCCTGCTCGGCGGCCAGCACAGCCCTGCCCGCACCTTTACAACACCAGAGAATAGTGAAAAATAAAATGCTAATACATTGTTATTATCATTTTATTTTTCTTGTGGGGCGACGCTCCTCCGCCTTAGCGGAGGAGCCGCCATTGCATATTTATTGAAAAGTAAACAGAAAACATAAGACCAGGTGTAAACTGCGAAAAGGAGGATTTATTTGATGAAGACCATATGCTATTCCTCTTACTCCACAAACCTGTTAATTACAGGGCCACAAATATCTGCACGACATATTAGTGTCTTGTATTGGCACCGTATTTTTGTCTTCTTGACAAAGGGTGTCTGTAGAGCGTAAAATACACACAGTTGATGTGCAAATGCCACATCAGTGCATCTCGTGGTTACTGTGCTGCTGCCTCCAATCAAAAGCAACCTGTAAGTGAATACTTGAGCCTGAAAAAGGACACCACTTGATTAAAAAAAAAAAATCTGTATTTGCCTTTCCACTCTCCTCATGGAGATCGTGTGTTGCCGAGTGACTCAGAGCACCAGACCACAAACGAGTTCTGGTAAAATGAAAATGTGCAATTAAAGCCCACTCATGTGAGGTCAGCAACCCCCAGGCAACGAAGTAGGATCAATATCGAATAGGCTACCCAAAACTCTCTAAATGACCTTTCCTGAAAGGAAGCAGAGTCGTAAATATTTCACACGCATCTAAAACAATGGGCACATAAAGCTTTTGTCAAGCACAACAAAGAGCACTGGGAGCAGGAAAAATCGGGGATACATTACCGAACATGCATGGGAAAACATGGCAGGCATTTGAGAAAGGACCTTGAGAGCATTCAGCTTACAAAACAAATGTCTATTGGACTATTTTATCCACAGATTTTCAAGAGATTTAGCCTCTTTTGTCTGCGACCCGCCAGATATCAAAAACTCCACAGTCAAGAAGGGATTGAGAAACTGGAGCTGCTGACAAGGGTAGAGCACAAAAGTGCTTCGCCCAGAATTGGATTCCACAGAAATGCTGGCTTTAAAAAGCAAAGATTTCCTCTAAGTGGCAAAGAGGGTTCCAGGCTGGGAATTGCTTGCAAAAAATAATGTTTGACTGAAAAATGCCTAAAAACGAAACCCGCGAAAATAAGTGTTCTAACAACACATTTAAACTATTGTACTGGCAAACACAGATTCAGTCATTTATTACCAGAGTACAACAAAACTGACATCATACAAACACGGTTTGCTCACTCACAGATTGCATTTTACATTAACATTGTACAGAAGAACTACTTCAATAATAGTCATGGGGCTGCCTTAAATTGATGGTACGTCCCATCGTGAATTAAACCTCCTGCATCCTGGATTTGGAAAAACACGTCTTTTAAAACCCATAAATCTGAAAAACTGAATTATATAAACCGTATAGATAGAGAAGCAAAGTATAATATGCTTTTTGTTACTAAATATTGAAGGAGAGGAGGAGCAGCATGATCAGAGAGTTTTCGTCTCTAATATATCATGGCCCCTACCTAAACTCAACAACACTAATGAATAGAATACGACACTCTGCACATGTGCATATGCTTATATAAATAATATTTTTTTAAATCATAGAAAAAAACAAAAGGTCACAAGGAGGTAGTTATGGTTAGCCCCGGTTGCAACACATCAACATATGTTTTTTGTTTGTTTTTTTGCTTAAAAACTCACTGGAACAAAACCACAGATAAGTGGAGTTATGGTTACAAATTCAAACGTAATAAATACTGACATTTTTAACTTATGGTTGTGTCCACAGCCATAACTTGCACATGAGATGTGATTCTCTTAAGTTCACCCTTCTTGCGTCAGATGTAATTACAAATGTTGTAAATAATCTTACATATGAAGGTTACATGTCATATTGCCCGTGACACTGTGAAAAAGGCTTCTATTATCTACTATCATTTATTGGTTTGAGCATGTATTGTTATTTAATTAAGCTGAGCATGTAGGTGTTGTTACTAATTGAAGTAAATAGTGTGAGGGCATAAGCACTCCATATGGAGTCCGTGTTACAGTTTGCATGTTTGCTCGAGTTATGGTTTGTGGTCCTAACCATAACTTATGAGTTTAGGTTTTTAGATTTAATTTTGCAAACATAGCTCGACTTTAAATGTGTTATTTTCAATGATCTGCTATGGATATTTTTTTTTTAAATATGCTAATATTTTCCTTCTCTTCACTTTTCATCATTAAAAGGAAACTGGAGTCATGTATTTAGAGTTTCACACTGGATACAATGGGCCTTTAGGAACACACCTACTCAAAACTCAAGGTTGCTTCAAATGTATTTGATTTCTTAACATAGATCTCATTCAAAAGAAAAAATCTTTTTTTTGTGTCTCAACATATTATGTTATTTTATAGAGCATTCTGTTACCAACAGAGCGACCTCTTGGCACTGGCACCCAAAAGGTGACCAAGAGGACAGGTTTTTTTGTTAGGAAACAGCCACGTTTCAAGGATTTTCAGGAAGTCCAAATGGTTCTTAGAAACACAGATGGGTAGAGGTAATGAGGAGTGATCTGCATATATTTTGTTCAACTTTTAAATTCAGATATGTAACTATTTTTATATAAAGAAGTTACTACAAATAATGTACAATTCAATTACAAAGAAATTAACGATCCTAGCTGCACATCAACTGCAGACACAGCCACCCAAGCTCTTTTGTGCGAGTAGAGAGGGCATTGAGTGGCAGAACTTGCCAATTAAGAAAGATGGCACTGTTTACTAAGGTGCATGTTGTACTGTGTTCAGTGCTTTCAATATGATTGTGTGTTGCACCAGTAGGTTGGTTGGTTAAGGTGTGGACAGAATGTTTTCTCCTTCCACGTGTCAGAGATCTGGATGTCCTGAAAGTAGTAGGTAAGGTAGGGTGGTATGCCTAGTTACAGTTGATGGAATCAAGTAGAGATGGTACCACGGCAGGGATGATTCTGTCTGGTAGTGCATGAAGGATTTGGGACAGTGTTCGCAATAGCCATGTGAAGAAGCTGGTATCAACATTTATTTCTTGTGGCCTCTGGTGTGAGGTGAGAGTCTATCAGAAATGACAGCTTGGGTGCTGGCAAGGCTTAGGTGATGACACACTGAAGAAGAATGGCCAGAAGTTTGGCGTCTAGAATTTTGCATTTTCGTGCCTCATTTTTTTAATTAATTAGGATGCCGCAAACTTTGTCATACCAGATTGCAAATTCCTTGGGGGTCTGATTATTGGAAATGTTCTACTAATGCTGTTTGTAATATAATAGAAACCCATTTTTTTCAAGTGATAATTCTCAAAATGTTTTGGCTTGTATAAAACACATACACCTGTGTTGTTCTCACTCCGCACCATCTCTATCCTGTGGCTTCTATAATTACCGAACAGTCAAGGATTTGACCACAATGAACATTACATTATTTTGATTATAAAATAATTGCGTTCTAGAGTTTTAATCATTAAAGTCGAGCTGCTTTGAAAAACTTTTCAAAAAAATATATCGAAGTCAATTGTTAAAACACAGAAAATCGTCAACTTGGGCAAATCTAACGAGAAAATTAATTTAATACAAAGAAAACAACAGCTTAATTACACCAGTCATTAAAAGGCATGAGGAACAAATCAGTGAAACCTGGCTCACTTATGAAGAAATACCTTTTGCTCAAGTTGGCCCGAAGAACATACAAAGCATGAGAGAATGTTTAGGTTATTGTTCAATCGAGTACAGATGGACACTTTATTCTTGAAAACGTCACAGGAAAAGAGTCGAGTTTAAAAGACAAACACAGTTACCATATTAAGAAGAACCAGTTAGAGAGGCAAATAGGAAAGCACTGTTTGACATCTGAATAGCTCTTGTAGCCTCCCGGTTGTGTTTCTGCACTCTGCTCCTTGGAGTCACGCCCAGCCAGCTCCAATTAAAAAGCAATTATCTGCCCCTCACCCGCTCTTCCAAACAACCATTTCCCTGGATTCCTCAACACACTTTCATGTTTATTTAAACAGGGATGTGTTACTGCTTCTTGAAGGGTGACTGAGGTCCTCCTTTCTAATCCAGGCACCTTAAACTGAGGCGGTGGGGGGAGGTGCGGGAGTGTAGCAGGTGGTGGTGGGAAAATTGGGTTATGGTTGCTTCAGCTGGGGTTTTTGTTCCCACACACTCTTCTGCACACAGACTCAACACATGTCAACACGGAGCTGAGAAATATCTCAGGCAGAACTGTTGAGAAAAAATAAACATGGTATGGTTTTGTTTTCTGTCCTAAAAATACGACCGCCACCAAAGCCTCTGCGTCAGTATCTGCTACTTTATCTGGGCAACACCGCAAAAAAATATAAAGCAGCTCAAAGCCAAACAGGAGTAAAAGGCAGAACTAAGCGGCAAGCCACAATTTTATAAAAGGTCATTAATTTTCCACTGAATTATATAACCATCTTAATCAAATGTCATACACCAATGTATGTGGTATTATATTAGGCTCATTGCTGTACACACTGGACAAAACCATGTCATAGTCTTACTTGCTTTAAATAGTTAGGTTTAATGGCGATAAAATATAAATTGCCTTATAGTCAATTATTTAAATGCACATTTCAAGAAACAACTTTCAGTTTGATATAAAGTCTGCCTATAAATCTGCTGTGCAAGGTCTGATGAAAATGAAAACCACGTTGTCTAAATTCTGCCTGCCAGAGGTCCACGCAATTCCAAGCAGCAACTCCTGCTTAATGCAACTGAGAGAGGGGCATCCATAGCCCCCCGCCCCCACACTTACCAACGCCACTGAACCATATACCAGTCCACAATTACACCTGATGGTCCAGCCAACAACATTCAAGGTTCAGAGAAAGAGAACATTCAATTCAGAGTGATTGTGATGTTGCCATTGTGAAATACAGTCATGCCAGCATGTTCTACACAAAAATCAGTAGCAAAGTAAGCAATGCTCAAGCTAAGAACACAACATTGTGGACTGCGTCCTCCAATGAAGGTTACTTGTGGTAAGCCGCGACTGGCCTGCGAAAAACTGCCAGGAAAGTTGTGCTAGTCGAAGATGACCGCGGATGAAGTCCCTAAAGGCCACTCTCAAGAGATCTTGCTTCCACCACGTGATACGTGAATATGTCACTCAAAATCGTCCCAACAAATACATTACTCTAATTCGACACAAGAGAGACACAAATTTGTCTATACATATTTTCCCTATGAATTTTAACACTGGGAGGAATACCCTCAAGTTGGCTGGTTAGAGTGCGGAGAAAAATATTGCTAGAGGATTCAGAAGAACACATGGACACCAGAACCTGTTTGTACTGTCAAACTGGATTAGGATAAGAGATTATTGGGAAACATTCAAAGACGTTAAAGAAGATCTATGAACATGACAGATCTTCTTGTTAATAAAAAACACTCAGCCAAAGTGAAAATTGGAAAATATGGGACCAATATGAAATCAAACGTAAAGCAAACAACAGATGTCTTCCCATCAGTTACCAAAAAAAAAATCAAACTATTTTAAGCAGTAGCTAATCAAAAGCATTTCAAAGCGTAAGATTGCAAATCCTTATTTATGCAACACCAGTGAAAAGAAGGGTGGCCCAATAAAATGCTTTTTACAATATGAATAATAATGCTGGGTGAACTGTTCGGGTTGGTATTGGTGCAAGATCATTGTGTCAAGTTCCATTCAAATCAAATCCATGAGTGATGACTGGGGTCATTGAGGAAGGAAGCAAGGGTCAAAAACAACTGTGCTCCAACACCATATGCCACTTCCACTGTTTTACGCCACTGCCACTGTTTTACATTTGATGACCTCTACTAACAATAATCACATGTTTTATAGAGTGATTTCTTCTATGAGCTTTGCGTGTCAGCTCAGAAAAACTCTTGGAAACCTCCCAGAGGAAAAAGACAACAAATGTGCTCTCTTTAAATGTCTAACTGGGTGACGTGAAACAGCAGACATGAGAAGCTTTAGAATACTGCTTCTTTAAAGACCGCTCACGTCTGACAAAAACATGTATCCATAACTCTAGTAAATAATAGGTAACATTGTTCAGACACTCATATTTCCTGCATAGGTGGACAGCAGCATGAAAAGCCAGTTCCATATCTTTTATCCATGGCTTTCTGGCTCAAACCATCCACCCTCCTCTACTTCAGAAACGCCCCAGGATTTGCTAGGTGTTCTCCAGGTCTCTCACAACGGGTGTTGATATAAATGACAGAACTGATGAGCTTCACAACCGGGTTCATTGCAGTGGCACGCCAAGAAGGAGACTTGAATTTTAGGAACTTTTATACAAGCGGAACCAATAAATCATGGTATGATGGAAAATACTTTACCCAAAAGCATGCCTGTAACCACAAGAAATGACTGTTCTCAAGAAAGCCACTAAGCATGAAAACAAAATGGGAAACTTGCACACTGCTGCAAGCAAACCCACATCATTTAATAGCAGCACATCTGAAAATAGTTATAACACATAGCAATAAAGCAGCTAGAACATACAACAACATCCCACCAGATGTAGCATCCAAGAGCTGATGATAAATCACACCAGACAAATAAGGGAGTGTGGCACACCAATCCAATTAAAAAAATAATACCATAGCAAAGCGAGTATATGAAACGGTGATTACCTTCTTCGGTCTCGTGCCACACGATTCCTTCCAGGTTGACGCTGGTCCCCGGCTCACAGGGTCCAAGGCATTCAGGCTCTGTCACTATTCCGACGTCACAAGTGTTGATACCCACTGAACGAGTCCGTACCAAGAGCTGCTCCACTGGCGCCGCGATGTTAGCGGAGGATGGAGAAAAATAGGAAGGCAGAATTTGAGGTGGGATGCTGCTGGAAATCGGTGGCGGAGGGGCAGGCACTGTAAACAGAGGGTCAACCTGAAAGAAGAAACACATTTATTGCAAGAGGGCCAGAACACATCCACTGCATGTCAACTGAAATCACGCTAGCACCTACAAGAAACCACTCTGACAGTGGTACCCCCTAAAGCAAGTCTTGCAACTTTAGCACAGCATTAACCCTCAAAAATAGGTAGCAGAAGTGAGCTCATTTATGTAAAGGTAACGGCGCCTTGCTGGGAGATTAAGGAAATAGAGTGTCGTTGCCTATAACGGCCATTAGCATCCGTTACATTCATGTGGGAAGCTTTGGCTATAGCTGGGGACCAGAGTAGGCAGTCAGTGGAAACCCAACGGAAAACAAACCAAGGAGTGAAAGCAGACCCGATGGGGGCATCAGTCGCACCAAGAGAATAGTAAAGTGAGCAAACAGAAAGTATTTAAGACCACCCCCAACATCAGAAACCTCGTGGATTACAGCAGCTGGGACATTTGTAACCGTACTGACGACGACCCTGGCGTGCCTTTCCGAAAAGCCTGCACAGCTGTGACGCAGAAAAGGCGTTTCATCGACTAATATGATGGAAATGACATCGCACAGGCGCCCCACAATTCCAGAAATTCCCTCCAAACAAAGTACTCGCCTGTTTTTGCAGCATTTTAATGCACCTTGACTGACACGTTTCGCTGCTGCTTCGGCGACGGGTCGCTCGGCAGTTTTAAGCCCCTCGCTCGCATTCCCACACTCCCCAGCACGGCGAGGGCTCGGCGCTTTCCTGAACACAATGTTCTCTTCAGGAACAGAGCGAACAACAGAGGAAGGCGATCCCAATTAGACAGCTGAAGCAGTCAGCTGTGTCGCAGTCCCATTTGTGGGAGCGGAGGGGCTCCCGCGCGCTCATGCTCCCCGTTAGACGAAATCACAAACCGATGTTCATTTGGCACAGCACAGATACCAAGCTCTGCGCAGCCCTTGATCCACCCGACTGTTTAAGGAACTTCATTTCCTGCTTTCGAACTGGTAATAAAGTGTCGTTAGGCCTCTGCACGTTTTCTCTGGCCTGTTTCCTCAGCCGATGCTGGGAAGATAAATGCCCTCCTTTGACTGATAAGGTGGGGGAGGGAAACAACGCCGGTTCTTCTGGAGCCCGAGGGCGCATGCCTCTCAGCTAAGGCCACGCACGGTTCAGGCTTATTCAAAGCGAGTTACAAACGGCTCGGGCGCAAGTAACCAGCCATGCAAAGAAGCCGCTTGCAGCATCTGAATTAAACTAATACACAAATAACTCCTGCTCAACACACCGACTGGATGCAGACGTTTCACATCTGACGAATCAAGGCAACACAAACATTGGAAGACAAGACCATCGACCCTACTCCCATCACCATGGTTACGTTAACAAGGCTGTCTGCATGAATGCAATGAAGGCATAGTGCGAGTAAGGCTTATGAAACTCCGCCATGCTTCAATGATACAACACATGATTCTGGTGAGGTCTGGGCCACAAACCACTACAGCACAGCGTAAAAGAGCCCTCATTCGCCAGCTCTGTCGTTTGAAGCAAACCTTAATGTAATTCACAAAGAAACCCAGGGGGGCTTGTGGGATGAAACCCACGAGGGCTTGTGGGATGAAAGCCAGGGGGGCTTGTGGGATGAAACCCACGGGGGCTTGTGGGATGAAAGCCAGGGGGGCTTGTGGGATGAAACCCACGGGGGCTTGTGGGATGAAACCCAGGGGGGCTTGTGGGATGAAACTCAGGGGGGCTTGTGGGATGAAACTCAGGGGGGCTTGTGGGATGAAACCCACGAGGGCTTGTGGGATGAAAGCCAGGGGGGCTTGTGGGATGAAACCCAGGGGGGCTTGTGGGACGAAACCCAGGGGGGCTTGTGGGACGAAACCCAGGGGGGCTTGTGGGACGAAACCCAGGGGGGCTTGTGGGATGAAACCCACGAGGGCTTGTGGGATGAAAGCCAGGGGGGCTTGTGGGATGAAACCCAGGGGGGCTTGTGGGACGAAACCCAGGGGGGCTTGTGGGACGAAACCCAGGGGGGCTTGTGGGACGAAACCCAGGGGGGCTTGTGGGATGAAACCCACGAGGGCTTGTGGGATGAAAGCCAGGGGGCTTGTGGGATGAAACCCACGAGGGCTTGTGGGATGAAAGCCAGTTTAAGTTTTTCAGCAGGAATCAAAAGTTTAGGCATGCTGAATTTCCAATGGGTGGAGAACTCTGCATACCCTGTCTGGACTATGATACAACAAAACACATGCTTAAATGGGATGAAAAATTGAATTTGCCCATCTAGCTTTTTCTGCTTGTTTTGTAAAAGGAAGAACATTGGGGTCAGCTTTGTAGAGCCCAACTTCCCATATACCGCATATCCTCTCCCAAGACCCCCGCACAGAACCTTTTTCCTACCCTTGACAATGGTAACTATGCATGCGTTTCAGGGTATGACTCTACCAATAGGGGTAATGTGATTACTCATACATTTCACAAACCTATACGTTTGTAGTTGGTCACCTACTTTTGCAGGTATATGCACCAAAGAACACCCATGAACATGCCACTAGCCTAACTTGAGAGAGCAGAAATTCCACCATCCTGGCACAATTCCCCAATGTGGAAATGCGCTTCAGAAATGAATTTTGCTTCTGTGAATGAGGACTGGTAGTGTCCCCTCGAAGCTAAACTAAGTGTGCATAGACTTTGAAAACCCAGTTCACAATGTTTAACACTCAGAGACCATACAACATCAGCGATATGCAAAAGACACAGATAGAAAAACTCCATCCACAGTCAAGCGCAGTAGAAACAGTACTTTATTTGCCAATCTCTACACAACAGTACCCCGTCAACCTATATGCAAGGACCACTCCCCGTCAGGCACATGCGGAAGATGTAGGTTTGCAGATTTTCACTGGTTAGCATCCACTATTTAAAAAACCTCAGGATGCTCTCCTCCTCAAAAGACAGGATCACTTTACATGGGATATGACGGCAGAGGGTGTGTGCTTGGTTGATTTTTATGAGGAATCATTAATACCTCACTATGGAGAGCAGTACAGCAGCCATCTCCAGTGCAAATGAAAAACATATGACAGCTGGTGGTGGGAGTGAATCAAACAAAGAAAAGATAATGTCAAAAGAAGACGGTCTGCGGCCTCTCACCTGAATGTTTTGCTTGATTATTCCCATATGCAAGTGTGTATGAGTGGTAGCCACAAATGATGTCCTTTCCAACAGGGATGGCCATTTGAAAACATAATAACTCGTTATTTGCTATGAATACTCCAAGTAGTAGACATATTCAGACACATCCAAGAAGATCTGAAATCAGTGTGGCTGTGCTGGTCCCAGTTTCATTTCACAAACGTTCGGTAGCAGGCAACCTCAATGATACTGTAGGCAGAAATGGAGGAAACCATCCTTCCACTTTATTAGGCAGTAGAACAGACTCATTTCCCACGAAAGCGGCTCTTAACATTTTGACTTCTGTGGACCAACGCTGAATCCCTACTGGAAGAAGAGGATCACCGCCTAAACAATTTATATGTTTTAAACCTCAAAACAATACTCCAAGCATAGAACTAAGTATATTTAAAAAATACACGAATTCCTAAATATTTTATTTAATTCACAACTAAAACATAGGCGAACATACATCGAAATTTCAATGGGAAGGCTCTAGTGTTTTGAAAGTTTGGTTTTATTTCTAGGAGACGAGGCAACAGGCTAGAATTTAGCATACCTCTCTAGCTTGCTTGCTCCTAATGCATACTCTCTTTTTCTTGGTGCAGATCAGTGCTTCAACTGAGGCCACCAATCGACCATACTAGATTCCGTTTGCTGTACTTGCAGTCCTTCCAGGTATCAGGATAAGGATACAAACACAATTTTTCGACTCCAAATTCAAATTCCTGAACATTTGTAAAGTGTTTTAAAATGTTTAATTTTCAGTTTTGCTTGTTTATTCATATACACTTTATTAATCTGCTAATATTATGTAATTTTCTAAAAAGTCACATCCCATGAGTAGGCCCAGGGGACCGTGGAGCACAGATTTAGGCCCGCATGTCTACATTAAAACTCGTCTGAGTTCCCTTTGAGCCCCACTTGATAAGAGTATTCCCCTCTATAAGTACAAAATAGGCAGAATCTATATTTGTGCACATTTCCCACTGGAAAACCCTAAACTCAACAGCAAGGATTTACGCAAAGGCTTAGCATAATGCCATTATCTACAGAAAGACTAGAAAGCCAAGGAAAACAAAGTGGCAGCACAGTTGACTTCAGCAGATTTAGCGTTGGTGTCATAACACGAGTCTTGACCACAATGTACTTCAGTCTTGCAGGACTGGAATCTGGATTGTGTTGGGTGGTCTGTGGGGTTCAAGCGAATGAATAAACATTTTTGTGCTACAGACATACAGTACGTTTATTCTGTGTACGCCGACAGGGTCGGTGACTTTGGGAGCAAATTCCTTCCAGCACTACCAACCAAATAGCCTCTAACAAGCAAGAGAGTTACAGCGGCCGCCCATACAATATCCTGCTTTTTCATATGCTTATGGCATGCATAACATTTACGTATGCTTCAATGTAGCATAATACTAGTGCGAAAAGAATCCAGCACCGTCATTTAGAGGTAGCCAAGAGTAATAATACTACCATTCTGCTGCTGCCTCCAACCCAAGTAGTTTACTTTGCCAACCCAGTGAGTTCACTAAGCTGATTTCTTGTCTCCCTGTGAGCATTTGGCTTTTGCTGCCATGAGTCGTTACCTGTGCCGCTTCTCACTAACTGTTTGGTGACATGTTGCAGACTTGAGTTTTGATTAGAATCCATTGACTTAGGTGAGACACTTCTGAACGGTTACCAGGGTGGAAGGCCATACACATGTGGTGGAATGACATTGTGAGGGAGTTTCAATTAGATGGCATAGGAAGCAAGGCATCTTTATGTGGAAGAAAAGTCCCAATGCACATAAAGAAAGACCACAAAGTAGTTTTAAGCACCCAAGTGGCATACAACACTATCATGTGCCTCACTAAACTGTGTTACAAATATGCGATCCATCTCAAAAGTCACCATCAATCACTACCAGGTAGGTACATGACGGGAACCAGCACCAGCACACAGATCTGGAGTGTACTGTCAATCCAAAGGGCAGCTGCTGAGATAACACCCAGCGGGAGCTTTCATCACACGACACTTCCGCCGATTGCTCTGCACGGACTTCCAGTAAAAGCTCAACTTATGATTAACCTGCCTCATAAGCCCAGATTCCCGCACCAGCTACTTTGTCTGGCATCAAAAGGTTATGATAACGCTGGAAAGCACACACGTGTTCTAGTGAAACTCCCAACGTCAAGACGTGAAACCCGGCACTGCCGCAAATATCTGCTAATTAGGACCGGATGTACCTCGGAGGGAAGTCATCTGGCCTGTTTTTAGCAGGGTCGTGAAAACGTTTTTGTTAGATGCCGGACACTGAACAGTTGAGACAGCTTCAAATAAGCATTTTTTAATGACCTTCCGGCCCTTTTCGCCCCAAACAAAAAAAACATACACACACTACTAAACCACACTTCTCCGTGGAGCAGCACCAGCCCCCAGTCTGCGATGCAAATGTTTGGAAAGTCATAGCCCAGACTATCAAACGGCACTGGGACCTCTTTCTAATGACAACATGCGCTCTATAAAAGTGTCATTGAACTACAGCACTAAGAGGCATTGCTAAAATACACATCACAGGAAGGCCTACATACCACACACTTCTCTTCTAGCCGCTGCACCTCCGAGAGACTCTCTCATCCCACACGAATGTACAATCTAAAGCGCTGGTTATGGAAATATGAATATTTTCCATAGTTTTATACAAGGCAAAGACAACGACGTTGAGAGTAAATAAAAAAAGGTAAAAACATTAACTGTAAAATGAAGTCGTAATCTACAAGCCTTCGCGCATTTGCCAAAATATACTGAAAAAAGTGATCGGCGGCAGTGTTCTAAACCCCGAAATGCCTGGAGCGATTCAGAGACACGGTGGAGACGTGTATGGGCGCTTTGAGGAAATGAAATTGCATTTTATCAAGTCTGGTTTAAAGAAAGGCTGGGTTAGCTGTGGGATAACATCGCCCGTCTAATCATTAGTAGTCAGAAAACAGCCATGTAAACACATCAATTATGGGCCAGCGCCAAAAGCCCTTGAGATCCCGGGGATTAACAGCCAATCCTCTGTTTTACAAGCTCACATCAAAAGGAATATTAATAAGAGGAGGGGCGAGGCGAAGGCCTGTCAGCATAATTCAGTCAGTAAAACAAGGCCTCGTTTTCTTCCCTTGTGCTGAAGCAGGCCCATGGAAGAAGCTGGCAGTAGCTTCAGAATATGGCGCTGCCAATTACACTGCATTTTTTCAACGGCTGAAGCTGGCTAAGCGACCAGGCATCTGCAATGACTGAAGGAGAATGGCCTCATTGTTGAATCAACAGGCACAAGCTGGACAAGAGAAGCTATGGAGCCATTAGATAATGGCACGATTTGGCATACCACCTACAAAATTCCAGCACCAGCTCCCAAAAATGTAAAGATACATGAAAAAATAAGCAAGTTTGTGAATAGTTTCTTTAGGCAAAGCTTACAATTCAGGCTGTTTCTTCACATACTGGCCAGAAACATAAACCTCTGTATAACAGGCACAAGCTGGACAAGAGAAGCTATGGAGCCATTAGATAATGGCACGATTTGGCATATCACCTACAAAATTCCAGCGCCGGCTCCCAAAAATGTAAAGATACATGAAAAAATAAGCAAGTTTGTGAATAGTTTCTTTAGGCAAAGCTTACAATTCAGGCTGTTTCTTCACATACTGGCCAGAAACATAAACCTCTGTATAACAGGCACAAGCTGGACAAGAGAAGCTATGGAGCCATTAGATAATGGCACGAGTGGGCATATCACCTACAAAATTCCAGTGCCGGCTCCCAAAAATGTAAAGATACATAAAAAATAAGCAAGTTTGTGAATAGTTTCTTTAGGCAAAGCTTACAATTCAGGCTGTTTCTTCACATACTGGCCAGAAACATAAACCTCTGTATAACAGGCACAAGCTGGACAAGAGAAGCTATGGAGCCATTAGATAATGGCACGATTTGGCATATCACCTACAAAATTCCAGCACCGGCTCCAAAAAATGTAAAGATACATGAAAAAATAAGCAAGTTTGTGAATAGTTTCTTTAGGCAAAGCTTACAATTCAGGCTGTTTCTTCACACACTGGCCAGAAACATAAACCTCTGTATAACAGGCACAAGCTGGACAAGAGAAGCTATGAAGCCATTAGATAATGGCACGATTTGGCATATCACCTACAAAATTCCAGCGCCGGCTCCCAAAAATGTAAAGATACATAAAAATAAGCAAGTTTGTGAATAGTTTCTTTAGGCAAAGCTTACAATTCAGGCTGTTTCTTCACATACTGGCCAGAAACATAAACCTCTGTATAACAGGCACAAGCTGGACAAGAGAAGCTATGGAGCCATTAGATAATGGCACGATTTGGCATATCACCTACAAAATTCCAGTGCCGGCTCCCAAAAATGTAAAGATACATGAAAAAATAAGCAAGTTTGTGAATAGTTTCTTTAGGCAAAGCTTACAATTCAGGCTGTTTCTTCACACACTGGCCAGAAACATAAACCTCTGTATAACAGGCACAAGCTGGACAAGAGGCGCTATGGAGCCATTAGATAATGGCACGAGTTGGCATATCACCTACAAAATTCCAGTGCCGGCTCCCAAAAATGTAAAGATACATGAAAAAATAAGCAAGTTTGTGAATAGTTTCTTTAGGCAGAGCTTACAATTCAGGCTGTTTCTTCACATACTGGCCAGAAACATAAACCTCTGTATAACAGGCACAAGCTGGACAAGAGAAGCTATGGAGCCATTAGATAATGGCACGATTTGGCATATCACCTACAAAATTCCAGCGCCGGCTGCCAAAAATGTAAAGATACATGAAAAAATAAGCAAGTTTGTGAATAGTTTCTTTAGGCAAAGCTTACAATTCAGCCTGTTTCTTCACATACTGGCCAGAAACATAAAGCTCTGTATAATGACCTGGTACAGCGTAAACAAAATAACACCACACACACATCCAAAGCCTGTACAACAGCTAGGATATTCAAATGTGCTCAAAAAGGGTATTTTCCACACGGTTAGCCATACACAATCAACAATCATATGGACAATTAGAGGATAAACCCTCGGACAGTGTCCCAGTATTCAGTCCTATATACATAAAAGCGGGCTTCTCCAACGAGGAGCGCAGAGCTGCTGGTGGCTCTCCAGCTACCTGCAAGTAGCTCTCCCATATGCCGCCCAGCCTAACAAATTACTAGCTTTTGTTTGGCTGAATTAATGTATACAAACATATATTAAAAAATAGTGTATCTGAGATGAAAATGTGCATATTTTCAAAACTGATACTGATGTTTGGCAAAAAAAGGTTGAATTTCCAAAATATATTTAAATCTAATATTAAGTGATAAATGATGTGGCAATGGGTAGACTAATTGCTAACATTACTACCTACTGTATCAGTATGTATTACCCATGCAAAGGCATTCTAAATTGGCAAAGCCTTTTTTACATTGCTGCTGGAAACCCTGCCTAATGCACGGACGTGTTTATTGCAGATAAATTTGCATGTGGTGGCCACTAATGAAATCTTGTCTGATGTGGTCATTATTACAACACTGACAATATAAGTAGCTCAGGATGATTTTCATTTAACCTAGGTAGCTTTTATTCAGCGGCGGCAGTCATAAGCAAAGGGTGGTAGGCAGGAGGCATCGCGCGCAGGGTTGGAGGGGGTTGGGTCAACAATATAAAATAAAACACCTTCATCCGCCGGCTGCCTTCAGCGTGGCGCCGCCTCTCCTCTTTGTGGGGGAGGTCCCAGCAGCCCATGGAAAGGACTCTCATCCAATCCTTATGCTGCAGAGCAGGGCGGGCATTGGTCTGAGCAGGCAAGAAAGACGCCCTGCCTGTGTGTTTTCCAGCTCATCTGCTCAATGCAGCTGGGCTGGAGAAAACCTAAGTGTGCATGTGTGCGTTGGTCGGCCGGCCAAAAGACAAATGCGCACTTAGGGAGTGGGGTAAACGTTGCACTGCTACTCCCCCCTCCCATGCCTCAGGCCCGCCCCTCCCAACACACTGAGCCAAGATGCATTATTTATTTTACTTTCAAGGCTTCATTACATCTCTATTACCTTGATAACACGCATTGGCAAAGCCAATAGGTCTAGCCTATAGGATCTAGTGCATGGCTAAACTAGTATATATTTTTTCTTTTCTCTTCAGAAGCACTATGATGCCTCGTCATTTTGTAGTCCCGTGACAACAAGCATGCACATGCCTACAAAATAAAGAAAGCATCTCAGAATATGAGATTGACTGGTAAATAAAAAAAGTAACACCAAAAGTGTAAAAAAAAAAAAAAAACAGGAGAGTGTGTTCAGGGCACACAGGGGAAGGGGAATGAGGCAACTTTAAGGACTGGTAAGGGGAGATGGGCATGAATAAGAGGACTGCGTGGAAATCTGGGTGGGGGCGAGCAGGAGACAGGCAAAAGGACAACGTGGAGCACTAGGTGGAGGACAGGAGGGCATGACAGATATGGTTGGGCGGACCTGACACAGTGAGACAGAACAGGGTGGAGTGCTGGGGGAGGGGAGAAGCACACAGACAATAGAACAACGTGGATCGCTAGGGTGGGTGGACAAACACACCAGGAAGACAGCTGGAAAAGATATGCACTCTCATGGAGTGTTTTATGAAAAAGAAAGGCAAGCAATCGTGGGTGAACAGAAGGAGCCAATCTGAGTGGAAACAGGCAATGCTCCACGGAAGGGTCAAATACATGTTGCACGGGCTAAAGCAAATAAAGTCGAAGAATAGAAAACAAGCAAATGTGAGTGACAAAACACAAAGCTAATGGTAATCAATGGGAGGAATTAATTCCTAGGATGCCTTCAGCATGTTGCCAACATGTCTTTGCAACCGGATAGCTGCACTGTTTAGTATGCTTCGAACTAAGAAAATAAAAAAATAAAAAATAAAGTAATTTTGTAAGTGGGCACAGCACACATACTTGGACCTACAAAATGCTTTCTTTTCTTTACTGGTATGAATAGGATGGTTAATTAAAATACAAAGTGTGAAAATATTTTATCTTTTCCTAAAGTGGGTGAGAGAAG
Source organism: Triturus cristatus (assembly GCF_964204655.1). Lineage (NCBI taxonomy): Eukaryota > Metazoa > Chordata > Amphibia > Caudata > Salamandridae > Triturus > Triturus cristatus. The sequence goes on from NC_140581.1 coordinate 749,717,045, forward strand.
CAGCATGGAAGGTGCAGGTGAAGAAAAGCAAGATAGAGGTCGCAAGGGTGACAGGAAGCAACACAAGTGGGGCGAAGCAACCCAGATGGTTGGGTGGCTAAAGCAACAAGCAAGGTGTGGGTGGAGAAAGCAACGCGAAGGGGAGGAATCAGCATGGGCGAGAGAGAGAGGAACGTGGAGTGCATGGGGAAGAGAAGCACATTGGCTAGCTAGAGAAAGGGACGTGGAGCTGGGGGTAGAAGCGCACTGGTAAGAAAGCAAGGCAGGGGTGTTAGGAATCCCGCCCAGGTTTTGCGGTTTGCTGGACGCCAGGTGCCGTGATCGAGTGTGTTCAGGGCTCCGCTCCCTGTACCTGCCTTCAGCCTTTCCGCCCGGCCGGCCGTTGCTCGCTGGGGGTCTACCGGGCACCGTTTGAGCTCCTTCCATCTCTCTGCGGACCTTCTGTGTTCCCGGCCCAGGGCCTCGGCTTGGACCTCGTTGGCAGGCGGGAGAGCCGGCGGCGTGAGGCGGGAGCAGGAGCTGCTGAGTATTCCTGCCCGAGTGTTTCCAGCTGCGGCGAGACCCCGTAGAGGCAGGAGCTGCGAGGGCGTCTTTTGCAGCGGTGGCTGGAGGCTGCTGGTGGCGGGTGAGTCCCCGCGGTGGCTGAAGTGGCAGGTGCGGCTTGGCGAGGGAGTTACGATTCCTCCAGTGGCGAGAGAGGGCCACGAGAGCCACACAGGCCGGGGCTTCTGTCTTGATCTTTTGCGCCCCCTGGCACCAGCCCCCTGCAGCATCAGTGGGACCAGCGGTGATACACATCGATGAAATTAGAAGAAAACAGAGGAAAGAAGACAGAGAGAGAAAGGAGGGCATCTAACCGGACTAGCGGCGGACTCACCAGGCACACCATCTGGGGGCAGACCACTGGACCACCAGGACGCTTGCGGGTTGCTGACGCTGTTGTTCCCCTCGCCGCCACTTCCTCGTTGGCCGCAGTGGGGAGGAACTACAGCTCCCGTCATACCCTGCTCCCTACCTGCCTTCCTTCCGGCCAGCAGCGCGCCCGGAGGTGCTATTAAAAAAAGAGGCTCCCTCTGCGTCGCGGGACGCGCGCTGGCGGCGCCGGGCTGAGCCCGGGCAGAGGGCGGGCCGTCTGTGGCCACAAGAGGCCGGGCCGGGCCACCCCACTGACATTATCGCAGCTGGAAATAGCAGCAATCAAGGTACTGTGACACAAGCCTGATACGCATTCCAAATCCCCGACTCGTCTTATGTGTTTGAATCGGTTGACATTCTGAACTACAAGTTTATGGGTATCTCCCCTCACAGTTTTGTGTTAGTTAACACCTAAGGGAATTACTGTAATATTTTGCGCGATTGTGTTTATTTTACACTTTGTTTGTAACCATGAAACGCAATGGTAAAAATCCTAGCCTATCTACTTCACGGCCAACAACTAGGCAACAGACTACAACTGCGCAACCCCTCCCAAGCTTGACAGCTATTGATAAAATGCTGCAGCAGACAATTGGAGCCGTGGCCTCGGCCATAGAAAACACAGAGCGGCGTTTATCAATTACTCCTGCAATTCCCCCCCCTTCTCAAATAGTGGAGGATGTGTCAATTGCCACAACTAACGCCCTTGATATTAATTCCTCTTTTATTTGTTCCTTCGCTGATCTACCCTGCGCACAGCCCACTACCAGCGATACGCACGCCTTCCAGGTTCCCAACTCCCCACCCCACCTTCCTCCTAATAAGGCTCCAGCGACTCGTAATCTAGTCAAGAAACCTAGGGTTGGGAAGAATAAAACACTAAGGAAAAATAAGCCTCCAATTAATTCCTCTGCACCGATTGATACTCCTTCTACTTTGTCCCCCACGCAGGCTCCTCTGTGGGCCACTCACATGATTTTAGATCTCCAGGCCCATATTGAACATCTACTTGGTTCCCATTTTAAATCCCTCCTCTCTAGATTGGACAGATTGGTTTCTACCATCAACAACGCCGGCTTTGGTAAAACCAAGCCGTCCACAGACTCCACAAACTTCCCCCCTTGTCCTGCTCTTGCCGACAACAACGTCTCCGCCGCCACTGAAACCTCCTCTGCTCCCCCTCAAATAGCTGACATGATTGTTCCCGCTACAACTATCTCTCTGACTAGGACCATAGACCCAGAAAGTTTCAGAACACAGAGGGAGATTACCAATGCGGGGGAAAAATGTCCAGACAATCAAGCTAGAGAGCATAGAAACACTTCTACTGAGGGACTTAACACCGCACCACCCTGCATTGACTTGCCACCTGAATCTCTCCCGTATGTTGTTGTGCTTGCTGGTGTCCCCCCCCTACCTAAAGGGAAGAACGAGGATTTTTCGGAACTAAAAAACAAATGTATGCACTGGTTCAACTTAAACAGCCCCCTCCCCTATAACATCTCTGGAGAAATTCTGGGTGTTCGGAGACTAGATTGGATTGGGCCTACTCCTAAGTCCATCATAGGTAATTGTGTCATTGTCAATTTTAGACATCCACTTGCTGTAAATTATATCTGCAACAGGACACCCTTTAGACCTAACACTCAAATCATCCCATTACATCTGTCATATTTCTTCCCAGCCCCACAGCATAGAGTAGGGCAGATGAGGGGTGTAAGTTGGGCGGGGGGCCAAAATAAATTGTACGCTAGATCAGTGGAAGAGACCCAGAATATGCCCTTGTTGTCACTCTTTGCTCAAAAAAATAGATTCAGTGTGTTGGAGGAGGTGGACTGACCAGTCGTGAACTTGAGCCCTGTACTCCAATCTGACAAAGTTATGGGCGTCCAATCAGCCGTAGAAAAGGATAGATATGTGAGTGGAACTCTAGAATATCCGTCAGTATCTTCTCCCCTGACCACAAGAGCGGAAACAAAACAAACCACCTATGAAGACTTGGTTGTTCCCCCCGATGATCTTCTGTGTAATGTTAATCTTGTGGGCACCATAATAGCAACAAACCCTCAAACTACTGAAGTCTGCACAGATTCTACGCCTGGCGACCCAGTAAATAGGAATAGAGCACTAGGCGGGGGAATAAAAATATTGTCCTGGAATGTGGCAGGGATAAAAAACAAGTTATTTAACTTGGAATGGAGTGATTTTGTAGGTACTCATGACATCTGCCTCATGCAAGAAACCTGGGCCACTGAGGAAAATTCGAGGATTGGTTATGCCACTTTTGACATTTTGGCAACCACAAGTGGCAGAGGGAGGCCTTCGGGTGGTCTTTCAATTTGGGTGGGGACACATTTGGGAGCTCAGGCAATTGTGATTCCAACTAACTCCCTGGATGTCCAATGTGTCCTCTTAACCCTAAAAGACAAACCATCGGTTGCTTTAATAAATGTCTATTCTAGACCAGTCAAGAATGGCCAAGAATCTGGTGTAATAGATGTATTAAAGCATTTTATATTGTCTCTAGACCCCCCACCGCAATTAATAGTAGGAGGCGACTTTAACTGCCAATTTGAACCCCTCGAGTCTCCTAACACGGGCGAGCCAGACGAAGAAGACCAGTTCTGGTACATTTGTGAACCACAGATCTCTCCTGTCAGAGCCTGGACTCCGCTCGTCCTTCAAATTAAATCCTTATCTCTTGCACTGTCCCTAAGGGCCTGTAATGGGAGATTGAAACCCGATTGCCCAGGCCTTTCCACGTTCAACAGACCAGGCCAAAACTCTAATATCGATTATATATTAATGGAGGCAAGACATTGGGGTAACTTATTAGAGTTCGAAATCCACCTCAGACAAGATAGTGACCATAATGCCCTTGTTCTAACTTTGAAACCGGGCAGTTTTGGTCTAACTAACCCTCCTCCCAATTTAAATAGCCCAATACTCCCAGTACTCCTTTCTAATAATAGGAGGAGAATAAAATGGCCCTATTTTCTGAAATCCCCTGCTAAACTTGCGGAAGTCTATCAGACAGTTTTGCCATCTCTTTCCGCAATGGGGGATCTAAGTATAGACAACTTGAGTGATTCAACTAAGATCCATATTCACCTAGTTAATAACCTGAGGGGCCTATTTAACCCTGTGGGAAACAAACAACACCAGTCTAGGTCACACCCCTGGTATAAGGAACCCTGCAGAAAAGCAAAAAAGGACTTGCTTGCGGCAATTAAAGGTAATGACAGGGCCAATATAAAGAAACTTCGTCTAGACTATAAGAAGGCTATCACCAGGGGGAAGAGGGATTGGGAGGAGCAAAGATGGGAGGATCTAAGATTAGCTCTCATATGTAGAGACCCTAAGGCGTTTTGGGCCACTGTGAACTCTGACGGGAATGGGGTAGCTTCACCCCTTGTTGTAAATATAGCTCCACAAGTCTGGGAATCTCACTTTGGGGAACTGTACGGGGATTCGGATGACCTTCTTTCTACTGATATGTCTCTTGAGTCTAGTCTGATGAGAGGAATTGATTCTAGTATATCTAATATTGAGACTCACCCTCGCTCCTCTATTTTAGCACCTTCACATGTATGCCAGCCGCAACCATCTTTGATGGGTGTAGCCACTCCTGTGACAGAACTCCCTGTGGCCATCACTCTTAAAGAAGCAGAAACCGCAATAAATAAGCTCCTTTCTAACAAAGCACCTGGCCTAGATAAAATACCACCGGACTTATTCCGCTCCCAACCAAAAATCTGGGCCCTGTATTTGGTGGTATTATTCAATTCCATTCTGATGGGGGCCGCCTTGCCAGATACTTGGTTGGGCGCGGAGATAGTTCCCATATTTAAAAAAGGCTGCCCATTGAAGCCGGCTAATTATAGACCAATTAGCCTTATTGACACCACCCAGAAATTAATGGGCAGGATTATCTTGGCTAGAATCCAGGAATGGATGGATGACAATAACATCTTGACTACATTACAGGCAGGGTTCAGATCTGGGATTTCAACCATTGACCAGATCTTCCGGCTCCAGGTTCTATATTGGAAAACGGTGAGAGTAGAGGGTGGCAGTCTCTACCTCATCTTTGTAGACCTGCGAGCTGCCTTTGATCTTGTCCCAAGAGAAAAACTATGGGAAGTCCTGGCAGAAATGGGTCTCCCACCCTACCTGTTGGATATCTTAATCAGATTTCACAGCGGTAACTACGCCCAGGTGAGATGCGGGAGACATGGCGATTTATCCTCACGCTTTCCCGTTAGGAAGGGAGTGCGCCAAGGGTGTGTCTTGGCTCCAACATTGTTCAGCCTATACATCAATGGTCTTGTTACTCACCTGGCTGATGTAGCTAATAATGACGCCCCCAGATTGGCTACCGGTAGAGTGCCCGCTCTGATGTTTGCCGATGATACTTTGCTGATATCCAAAACATCATCGGGCATCCAGCGCATCTTGGATGGTTTCCTGGCATTTTGTACTTCCAGAGGCTTGGAGATTAATCTAGAAAAGACTAAATTCATGATCTTTAATCCTCCAAAACAGACTCGTCCAAATCCCACCTTAAATGGCTCTCCCCTTGAGAGAGTCAGGACTTTTGTGTACCTTGGAATTACGTTGACCGAGAATTTTGATTGGGGACCTCAAATCGCAAAATCATGGCTGAGGCTGTCTCAAATAGCAGGGGGCCTTTGCAAGGTCCAGCGAGCCTCAGTATATAAACCAGCAGCTCCGGTAGTTGAAATATATTGATTACAAGCTAGAACAGCTTCATTGTACGGGGCCGAATTATGGGGCCATAAAAAATTTGCCAAATTAACCCTGGTTGAGCAGGGCTTTATGAGAAGACTTGTGAGCCTTCCTGTAAGCACACCGCTCACTCCCCTACGCCTTGACCTGGGGCTAGAACCAATTGAAGACTTGGCAATTCTCCGACCCTTACTCTACTGGAAAAGGCTCTGGACGGTGCATGAATTGGCACCCTTCAGAGAGGAATTCTTAGAGGTTTGGACATTAATTAAAAGTAAGAACATTCCATGGTTATCCCATATTAAGGCTCTTAGCATAAAGATCAGCAGGACCGATCTCTGGGAACTACCGGAGGTAGCCTGCATACGGATTTCTAAACCTGATCTAAGAGGCCATATAAGGGAGCTGAGATTAGCCACCTTACATGGTTCAAGCTCCTTGGGGAAACTCACTAATGAGTTTCTCCTAGTAAAATTAGAAACAAGAGCAGAGGCCTTCCTTGATGTCATTTATCCGTCTCTTGCTAGGAAGCTTTATTTGCAGTTGAGGTATGGTACCTTACCGCTCAGAGTATTCACCTGCAAATGGGCAAGATCAGAAAATGCAGCCTGTCCGGCATGTAATCATAGCAGTGAAGACATATGCCATGTCCTGTTTTTCTGTCCTGCATACCTTTCAATAAGAAAAAAGTGGCTCATTCCCATTTGCAAGAACCTAGGGTTTAGACACTGCATGCTCGCATGCAGGGTCTTAAGATATGATACTCACCCCCCAATTGTTTTTGCTATGTCTCGCTTTTTATATGGGTTTTGGCGCAGAAGGAAAAGTTTTCTTTCAACACTTTTGTCTTTTATCAAATGAGTCTTTTTGATAACATCAGTTTAATACATTTTTAACTATTGTATTAACTTGACATTATTTATTGTTTTAATGAAATGTGCAATTTTCTTGTTATTTATTCTGTGCTTTTATGGTCTCCGACCGAAATAAAGTTATCGAAGAAGCATGGGGAAGAGAAGCACATTGGCTAGCTAGAGAAAGGGACGTGGAGCTGGGGGTAGAAGCGCACTGGTAAGAAAGCAAGGCAGGGGAAGAAGCACACACATGCGAACCCAAAACAGATGGGCTAGGGGTAACTGCAGAGTATAGAGCAACATGGAATTAAACCGTGGTGGGAAGAGAACTATATGAGGAAGACAGCTGAAAAACACATGCACTCTCACGGAGTGCTTACGAAAAAGAAACAAGTAGTGTCTGAAAAGTGAATAGAGGAAGGGCAAAAGGAATGATGCCGCGCTGCAGGGGAGGGATAAACACAAGAGAAAGCAAAGCCCATACAAGCTCACAAATAAAAAGCAAGCAAATGAGAATGACAATAAAGGCAACCAATGGAGAGCAATGGCCTAGCTCTAAGCCTAAGCTAATAATGGGTCTTTTCACAAAGCAGACAGCTTACACTGTCAGCTAGGCAAGACCTTAAAAGAGCACACACAAAACACCACATTCGATGAGTTTCCACATACCATTACATGCTTAAAAAAAAAAAAAAAAAATCGAAATTGCATTAAAAGCCTTATAGAGTTTTTCCAAATCACGTGGAAGGGTTTACGATTGGATTTCTTTTTTTTTTTTTTTTTAATGTAAAAAAATCTAACAAGCCTGGCCTACATAAGTGAGACAAACCATAGGCATTGGGTGATAAAATAAAAAAAAAAACATTTAAAAAAAGGTTTTAATATATCATAATTTTCTAAACAATTTGATAACTACGTTGTGGTAGCGAAGTACATGCATTGCACACGTAGAATTCCATCACTTTAAATAGGCTTGCTGTTTCACGGAGCACAGTTAAAAAAAAAAAATTACTGTTTAGTGCATCTGCCAACACTTCCTCATATATCACTATTTTCTTTACACGCCCAGGGTGAAAGGCATATATCAAAAGGAGCACTTTGTAAACGCCACAGTTTGTTCCCCGAAGTTGCACTCACGAAGCGGAACAGTACATTAAGAAGCAGAACATGTTGACCATTGGTATGCAAATGCCCATGTGAAGGGCCACAACTCTTGCAGTTTAATCAATGCAGCCTCGGCCTGGCTTCAGATTGTGTCCACATAAAAAAAAAAACATATATATATATATATCAAATCTCATGACCAGTAGGTGTGGAACATACACCTCTTACAATGGTTCAAACCGGATTTCTATTTTGATACCCTTACAATTAAAGGAGCGACTCTGGATTTTCTACAGTACAACTTCACACACTCTACATACATGCAAGTATAATTTAACAAGACATCTTTAGAAACTGGCATTAAAAAGTGTTTAAAGCACTTGCTGCCATCTCCATATTACATTTGCCTGTAACACGTTCGTCAGTCAATCCCATTTAGCAAGGAAATTATCTGGAGTAGTTAAAAGAATTTTAAATATCAGAATATTATATTCCACGTCTGGTCAAATAAGGTAGCTCCAGACACTTTCTAATTGATAAAAAAGTTGAGTTTTCAACCAGGCATCAACAGGACATAGCCCCACATTTGGCTTCAAGTCCACTGAGTTACAAGGTAGAGAAACAAACATGCTGGATATCACTGTTGGCTTGATTACCGGTGCACCTACTGGTTTTATCACCAGTGAACTGGTGGCTCTGCTGGTTAGAGTGCCGGTGGCTCGGTACGTTTGATCACCGGTGGATCTGTTGGTATGTTCATTGGTTACTTTGCTGGGTTGATCATCCAAGGCTCTGCTAGTTTTGCCACCAATGGCCCTGCCCCCAAAAGTACAGGCCAACTTTACAACATCAGAGAACTCAGATTGATTAACATGACGAAGAAGCAATAGAAACATGGCGCTTGTTAAAAACAGACTAGAGCATAAGTCCTTTCTTACCAAGTCCATACTAATGCAGCACTTTCCAAACCGTCTCTCGCTATGTTAGGTCACATCTGAATGCTTAATGCAAACTGAAGTCTGATGTCACATAGTTTAAACCAGAAAGGCTATAAGATAGGAGAGACAGTGCAAGGGAGCCAAAGGAACAATTCACTCAGGAAAACTGCAGCTGGAGCACTAGCCTTACCCCAAACAAAAGGAGAAAGACTAAATGAGCTAAAAAACAAAAAAACGAGAAAAGAAAACAGAAGTCACAGAACTGATGAGAAAAAAAACACACATGGAATCCGTGGTTTTAAGAATAGAAAAATAGTGTTAGATATGCCTGGCTTTATTATCTGATCTACATTTTCAGCGCCTAACAGCAACCAGGGCTCAAATGCTCATTGACAAGACAGAAAGACAACATCAGTTTTCCCAAATTTAACCTGCATTATATGTTACACCAACGCAGTGTGATAAGGTAACATCCTTCATCTGGAACCCGAAACATTTCCAGGGTTAGCACGAAATAAAAGTGATCGTTTTGTTCTGTATGCAGTGAAACTGTTCAAGATCATAATGCGATATCAAATGTATGACTTTTGGGCATAAAAGCAATATAACATGTGCGCCTTAATAAATCTTGGCAAGCCCGAGAAAGATAGCAACAAGAAAACAGTCTTCTAGCATATATAGCTGAACCCCTCGAAGATAATCCAGGAAACAGGTATACCATCTGTCCAGGGTATATGCAGGGAAGGGCAAAGCAAGTAACTTAGGGCCTCATGTAGGTAGCGAAATACCGGTCGGTAACGGCCGATTTTCGGTAAATATGCCGTTACCGACCGGTATTCAGACAAGTGAGATGTAGGAGTCCAAAAACCAATTTTCGGTAAATATGAGGCGGTAAATACCGATTCATAGTTACCGAATGCTAAAATACCGATTCATATTTACCGAATACATAATTAACGAATCGGTAAATATGAAGTGGTAAATATGAAGTGGTAAAAAGTTAAAATGACATGTAGGAGCACTCGGTAATTAAGAAATCCAAGAAAATCGGTAAATAAGAGTCGGTAATTAACACGGATTGAAAGCAGGTGGTAACCAACAACAGTGCAGCTAAGCAATCCCAAAATGCAACAGCGTGGACACCCTGGCAGCTATGTACGTCATTGCAATGCGCCTACGTCTACAGGCAGCAGGACTGAGGGTTTGGCGACGGAAGGAACGCATCCACAGACAGCGCATCACACTATTCCAGCTGACTGATGCAGAGATACATGAGAGGTACAGGCTACACCCCGAAACCATCATGGACTCAATCAGGGACCCGCACCCACTCCTGGACCAGCCAATAAGAAGGGCGCACGCCATACCCCCACATGTGCAGGTGCTCTGCAGCCCACATCTGCTGGCATCCGGCATTTCTCAGGTGGTGACAGCTGCGGTGGGTGGTGTATCCCAGAGTTGCCTGTCCCGTTCCTTCAGGAATTTCTTCCCCCATTATATTGGCTGCATTGATGGGACACACATCCCACTCTGTCCACCAGCTGACACAGAGCACATCTACAGGATCAGGAAGTCCACCCACTCCATCAATGTGCATACCGAATGGAATGATATTGTGAATGGTCCCGTGGGTGGCAGAACCAAAAGGTGCGCGTATGCTATTTACAACGAGGTCTGCAAGTTGTCTCACAGTGAGGCGGCTTCCAGACTGAGAGCTATTGACCAAGCAAACATGGAGAAGGCCTAAGCCGTTATAGATATTAGCTCTAGCACTCTCACTTCTAGGATTCATACATGAGACAATAGGCACATGCAAGTACACGGCGCATGCAATGTACAAGCCCCGATTTTGGCGTGCGTCCTACGAGGTATCCCAGTGCCTGTGATTACACCTTCTTTCACTGTGCTTGCAAACGGTATTCATTTAATAATGATTAATGAAGTTTGCTGCGGGATGTGAGTGGTAATCCCGTACATAACTGTCTTGCATGAAGTTGTCTGCTGCAATACTGTTCTTTTTCCACCCCTGCATGGGCGGCGGGATGTTTCCATCTGGCCTTCGATTCCAACCTTGAAAGCAGAGTCCAACAAGTTGAGCAGAATAGAGCGCCATTGTCCCACAAAGAGGTGCCTTTGACTTCCTCTCGTGAAATATTTGTCCTTCACGTTGCTACTACGCGCACTGAGGAACAGGCGCCTCTGAATACTGACCTCCCCCTGCATTTCGGCTCTTTGATCCAAAGTATTATCAATGCCTCGTCCACGACCGGCCTGGCTCAATTTTTTCTAACATGTGGGGCTCGGGTCTCGTGACCTCTTTCCAAACAATTTTTGGTGTAATTCCGGCATTTGTTCATTCACTGTTCTCGAGCATCTTTGGAGGTGTTCCGCTGCTTCTGGCGCTGGTGGCAGGTGTGCTGCTTTTACTTTTCATACTACGGAATGGCTGCTCCTTCTGTGCCACACGAGCACCTGTCCCGTCTGCATCTTCTTCGTGATAGGATGCTTGACTTCTATGGTACTTTGCCATTGGCGACTTTGAGCCTGGCTTATGGATTATCCTTCAGGTATTCCTACTTCACCTGCGTACAACCTGTATTACACTGCCTGGATTGTCCCTTTGAATGGCCTCTGGATTTGTGCTTGACCAACATGGTGTCTCCGGTGCCGGATTTCGATCGACTGATGCGGCCCTTAGTGTCTCACGAGTTGTCCTGTTCTGGTGTCCGGATCATGGCGTGTGGAGCGGCGCATGGTATCCTGGGTAATTGGGACATCTCAGCGGCAGCCTACGACTTCTTGTCCATGAGCTATTTGGAGGAACATTCCGGGTGCCCTCTGATTGTGCTAGAGGCTCCGTTGGTTGGAGAACACGTATGTTCCTTTTCTTTACTCAATTGGATGGCTGAGACTTTTAGTGGCCCTGAAAACGATTGCTTGTTGGAAGCCGTGGCCACATATGCTGCCTATACATTCATGGATTAACTGGATTGTCGTCCATTGCGCCTGTGCTACTGGACAGCACCCTGGCGCAACATTTATTTCTTTTAATTCTCGTTTTTCTCTTCCTGATGGTCTGCTTGAGTTTTTTACTATACTTGCATTGTGTTTTTTGGAATTGTATGCTGCAATTAATTGGACTGTAGGACTTTGGCGCTGCATTGGTTACGCCCTGTTCTGCTCTGACGAAACTGAACTCTGCGTTCTCTCTTTTCTTGCCTATTACATATTGCTTCGCTCAAGGGGGCGTGTAGTGAGTTCTCCCTGAATACGTACATGCATTGTTCAGTTGGCATTACCACGTTGAATGTTATGTAGCCATATTTGTGTCTTTGCACACAACACTGCGTTTCCATGTTCTTTCTTGAATAAACTGCTGACTCGAGACTTCCTTCAGACGAGTGCATTCTGTTGTTCCCATCCCAAGCTCTGCGCAGCGACCTTGGTCTGTACATGCTGTGACACACAGTCTGGAATTTTACACAATGCATGTTTTCCACTCTAGGTTGTTCGACCCACGATTTAGCCATGGCACACGCGCAGCTGCACATACCTGACAGTTGGTGCTTTTCATATCTCAGACGTCATGTTTATTATTCAGACCGAAGACGAGCCTTCCTGCGAGGAGACTCCTGATGCTCCTGTGATGTGATTTCACTAAGCTGATCTTTGAGGTATGGGGTCCCCTATTCAAGCCTGAGAGACCTTCTATAATGACATGATTATGATATTGGCTACTTAGTTAAGGGAAGGTGGTAGTGTCCTCGGTATTTACCGATTCGCTAAATACCACCTCGGTATTTACCGATTCGGTGGATACCACCTCGGTATTTACCGATTCGGTGGATACCACCTCGGTATTTACCGATTCGGTGAATTCCGATTCGTATTTACCGAATGTTACCGAATCGGTAACTGTTACCGAATTTTTACCTACATATAACTTACCGGTTCTAATTTACCGATTCGGTACGGCTCGGTATTTATGAACCGGTAAAATTTATTTACCTACATGAGGCCCTAAATCTCTTAAATGCTGCAGTAGAATGAAATAATGAGAAGTTTGCTTTAGAAATTCAATTATTGGTATCGCGCTGCTGAATACTTCAAGTATCATACATCATACAGTTAACCATGTCAAAAACAAATCATGCACACACACCACCAACGTGAAACTGTCAAAAGAGCACCCTTGCTTTGGTTTGGGAAACTGCTCAATCACCTAAACCATGGGGCTGGCTAAACTCATCTTTCACGCTACTTCAGGTCTCTTTATGTGCAACGGATGGCCACAGCCCCAGAGAAATTGGGTTCTGATTAGAACATGTCTGGCATACACCACATGACACCATTCTGAGACCTGATAGGATCCGGCAAGTGATACTTCAGCCAGCAAAATAAATGCGGCAAATATATTTTTCCTTACGGTTACTTCAAGGCATTGAATTATGTGTAAATTTAGAGTGCAACAATCTCGAGTCACACAATTCATTAACAAATTCAAGTTTACATTGATGGGACTTTAGAATTGAGACTAAAACAACAAGTTGCATAAACCTTTGATGTTTTTCACCCATCTTTATGTGCCACCCAGAGACGCAGAGGATGGTACTACAACAGGCGCTGAAAACAATACAGTTCCTGTTCTCCCACCCTCTGCTAACCCATGATTTCCAAATATTATCACTCCCCATTTAATCTCATACCAAATTGTTGTCCTCTTACTGCCCATACCAGCTAGCAGTGGCCCTTCTGCTGCTCTCTATTGTTGCTCCCTCCGTCTGTCCATCGGATATCATACTTTCCTTGGTGCTCATCTTTCCCCTTGTTCTCAGATAACACTGCCACACAGTTTGTTTGCAGGCATACACGTCTCTTGCTTCCTTCCCCATGGCCTTAGTTGCCATTTAAGAAACAGAGATGGCTGAAACTCCTCTCTGCTACACAAAGTGAGTCTTTTTTCTACCTTCAATTGTTTTGGGCTGTTGTTTTAACTTCATCCTTCTGCTCTGGTGGGTGCGAAACTTGGCAGCCATTTGCAACTGCCTTCTTTTCCACACTTTGGAGAGTGATAATGTTCTGAGGAAGGTAAAATCATTGAGTGCAATCATGAATATGTCAATATACCAAGTATTACACGCATTGTGACCCGACTACTGCCAAGAAAAGGGGGCGCCGATCTCTGCTTCAGCAACATTTGAAAGATTACCCCAAGTGGCAACACAAAGAGTATGTTTTACAGCAGACGTGGATAATCCACTAACTTTGTGCTGCCCCTACCACGCTGCAAGCTCGAGAGAATCTTCTGTAGGGAGAAAAGGGGCTAAAATGCATAAAACGCATGGGTTAAAAACATAAAGCAACAGATAAAACTTTGCAGAGCATTGGCTAGTTCCGCTGTTGCACTTCGACTGAACGACTGCTTCAAAATTCTTATGGCCATGTGTTTCCCAGAGAACCAATCGCCTGCTGTGCGAAAGGCCAACAGTACTGAAGGGGCACCATGAATGGGAAAAGCAGGCGGTGTCGGCAGAAAGGCCCCCCATGGAGAGAGAGAAGGCTGCATATGACCCACGGGCACACACAGCTTCTCCACACCGGGCGATTCACCCAGAGGACGTGAACAGCACAAGACTGCATGGACTCTCTCGCTGTCCTCAGATATGCATGGAAATGAGCAGCCATGTGCAACGCACGCAGTTAAAAACACTTTAAAGGCACTGGTGCTGAATGCTGTACTCCAATAAACCCTTCATTGATATGCAGTGTTTGGCAAATGAGAGCGAGCGCCATCAAAAACGAGGAAGGGAAGCGTGAAGAATAAATGCTATCCGAGAGCGCGGCTTGTACTTATGCAGCGCTAATGACCGCCTTAAAAGAACCATTCTGCACGGTCCCATCCTTTTCAAATTCACAGCTGCCGTCTCACCAGGGCAGCCACACATCATCATCGCTGACAACTCGGCGTGGAGAGAGCTGCACAGATTGAGAAGCCATTACACCGCCAGCCAAAGGTCGCTGCGAATGCAACTCCACTCAAAAATAATTAGCACATACAGAATACTCAGATATGGATCTCGATGGAAGCACCTCATTGTTGTCACACTCCTTTGCCATGCGTTGGTATTAGTGCATATATGCATTTTTACTTGACCCAGAGAGCATCTTGCAGTTTTTTTTAATCCAAAAAGTGTGAGAAAAACAGCAGTAAACCGGCCCATCTCACAACTTGCTGGTTGAGGCCCCACACCCTCTGAGGATTTGTGACATGAGGTGTATCAAATTAAATGGTAGAAACACAATATTTAACGTTTTTTCTCGAACCAGTGTTCCACGGAATTCCTCTTACTTTTGTTTCCACTTTAAACCGTTCTTCCATGTGGTGTCTCGCTGTGTAAAGCATTTACCCCTCCCCCGCCTTCTACTGCATCCCAAGGCAGCTCTTTTACAAGTTAAAGAAACCATGTGGATACAAATCTTCTTTCAATAAATTAGTCACAGGCCTTGTGGGCAAGCAAAAAAAGCAAATAATCCTCCTTTCTGAGACTCCCAACCACATCCTCCACAGAAAAACACTCCTTCTCTCCCCAGTACTCTTTCCAATTATCACACACACACACACTGGTGCACACAGGATGAAAGTTTCTGCATAATGCAAAACATTATTCTCTCAACCCAGCCCATATTTGCTAAGTTATTAAATAATACTCCATTAATTTGAAAATTACTTTCCTAGAAAAGCTGAAGTGACACTTCTCAGTGTCAACTAAAATTAGCCATACAATTTCAAGCCTATTAACAGTTTTAATACATCCATTATTGTAAAGCCTAACAATCAATACACAGAAGTGACCAAAATATTAAGAAGACCACTATATTATAATAGCTTTCAGCTGGACTGGGGATGTCCGTAGGGGTGTGGAAGAGAGATGGTAGAGGGCTTCACTACATTCAACCTTTTCACATTTTGGAACACTAGTGGTCTTTTTCAATACCTGGCTTGGGGTTAGACCAACACAGTGTGAAATTTGCTACAATGGTGGTCTTTTTCGACCTCAATCAATCATCACCTATCATGAAAGCAGACCAAATCAGCCTGAATTCATGTTCAGTTCTTGGTTCACTATCAGTAGTCTGTGTCCACTGATAGGGAGAACGGGGAGAATCCCGTACACACGACCAGCACTGCATCTCTCTAGGGCCTTTGAACATCTCATTATTTTGTGTAATGTTTTTTATTTAGAGCCTTTAAATGTGCCAATTGTTGTTT
The DNA here is from genome assembly GCF_964204655.1 of Triturus cristatus. Lineage (NCBI taxonomy): Eukaryota > Metazoa > Chordata > Amphibia > Caudata > Salamandridae > Triturus > Triturus cristatus. Next base: position 749,732,875 of record NC_140581.1, read on the forward strand.
GCAGGTCATGTTAGGGAGCAGGCTCACGCTACCGGAAGTTAGTAAGTATTAAGGATAAAAAAATAAGTTGCAAACCATTCTTCGTAGAAGATTACAACGTTCTTGCTCTGAATAGCGGTGTTTTAGCAGATTTTCCCATGATATGAAGGGCAATAATTTGCCGCCATAGTGTAGCACATGCAACCTCACTGAAATACTTTTGACATGGGTAGCCAAAAGGGTAATATTAATGTTATTACCAACATAATGAGGGTAAGTAAGCGATAAGGTACATGTGAGCAGCACGGAGGAGGTCAGGCTTGAATTTCACAAATAATATTAGTTTTAAATAGAGCTACATTGTTTAATTCCAACTGCTTATGCGTTTCTCCAGCAATGTATGCAAATTTGACCACATGTGCCTTTACTACGATGCGACATATATCTAAAATAGTGTTTTATATACCGACCACATAATGCTGTACAGAATGAGGTTTTGCAATTATGTTATTTTATTGTATAAAGTAAGCGGTGTGGCACTGAATTAGCTTTCAATTGTCAACATTTTATCAATCAAACCCACTAAAAAGTTTTTATTAAAAAAAAAAGTAGATTTTTCTGAAAAAGTCAAGTCCATTTTATGTGTGTAATGGGATACAAGACAAAATATTTACTAACATATGCAATTAGAGGTGGGCTTTTTAACACTTATTTAGCAGTTATCCGAAAACTTTTTTTTGTGTTGACAGTGGGTTTTATACTTTTAGAGTTGTTGATTTCCCAATTTTTTGAGAATGCAAAGAAATCAGCTTACCACATTTTCATTCCAAATAAATCACCTTACTCCGTGTTCTGGCAGCCCAGGATAAAGAAGTCCAGTTTTGGATCCATTTAAGCAGAATTCTATTTTATGCACTTTAGACGTGACATATCAGTGTGTGAAACTAGGATTTGGTACTTGCTAAAGGACAAATGAATGCGATTCTGTAGCACTAACTCACAAGACTCACAACTTCGCCTGTGTATGACTTAAAAAAGAGTGGGGTAATTGGTCCACAAAATAACCAATTATAATGTGATGATCTCTTTTAGAAATGTCGCCATTATTATGAGGCAATTGTCTCAAATGGTCCACTTTGTCAAATGTCAAAGGCCAATACAGCATTCATGCTGTTTTTTATTGCAAACTTGCAAAAAAATTATACCTTTAGGGATAGTGCTATTTCTACCAAGCAGACACCTTGAAATGCTTTTATCTCAAATGCCACAATATTTGGGATTTACATATCTGAAAGTTAAGGAGGAGTACTTGTCTAGGTAATGGTTAATACGATTTCAAATATTAGCCAGCTATTTCTACCATTTGCTGTTGACATTAAAAAACTGCGAAAGGCAGTCAGCCCTATAGATTACACAGAACTACAAAAAACCCACAAAAATCCTCAGTACAGGATTATACCAAAGGTTTAAATTTTGAATCAAAATCCTCATGAAACATCGTGCGGAGGATTAATATGGTAACAGGACGAAAAAAGGAGCATAAAATATGCTACTGTAGCAAAAATCGTACATTTCTATAGTAGGCAGCTTTAAAAATAATAGATTTAAAATCCATAAGATTAATTTAATGGGTATTGATAAGAATGAAATTCCAGTGACCCCAATACACATAGATTGGCAAACTTGAGAACGGTAATAAATGATGATAAGAATTAACAGGCATAAGGTTTTAACATAAGAAGGAAGATGTAAGAGTTCCATATCCCCAGTATGTGAAAAACTGGGCTTAAATGGGCAACAAAAACATGACACAAGTAATCACCGGGGAGTAAACACCAAGAAGAGAATCATATTCTTAAAAGTACAAAGGAAAAACTCATACAGAAGAAATCATTCATAACTAGGAAAGAAAAGAGCATTTAACAAGGTGAATGGCTTCCTAGATGGGATGGTAAAAGCACCAGACTACAAGACTTCAAACATCACCTTGATCAAGTAATGAGAGCACATTTTACAGCAATGGCTCTTTCACCACAGCAGGGGCTGTTCTTTATGGTCAATGGGTTAGCTTTCAAACACAGACTTGTGATTTCAAGAGGGATGACATGAAAGCATCAAAAAGGAATCAAAGACAGTTGCCTGCATGCAGCTAATGGAGAGGCAAAAGTCATAACATTGTGTAATATTCAAATAGAAAAAATCTTCACAAAACCTCTATCATCACTATGCCTCAATTTGTGATCACAAAGGTAGGGTTACTGCCATAGTAGCACGGAGAATAGTCGCTACTTAAGGAAATGGGAGAGAAACGAGTCAATAGACTGTACAGTGCAATAAAGGCACAATCTTGGCGTCGTCCTTCAAAGGACAATTGTCTTATAGGTAAGTGTCTCGCTCGTTATACCTCTATTGTAAGCAATGGGTTGTGAATGTGAAATATTAGGCAGCTGAGGTGACAATGGTGGACACCGAATTCTTAAATTAAAGTAAGGGCTATTATGGGATTTATTTTTGAGCATTTATGTTTGTACTACCCATATATTGTTTTTCATGAACAAATTAAAATTTACCTAATTTAACAGTTGAAATTATACACCGACTTTAATGCTAGTCAGTTTTATCATTAAAGGCTGACAAATATAATATCACAATACACTCATGAAAATATTAGCGTTATAGTACAAACAAATTCACATACAAGCCTATTTTAAAACGTTTCATAACCTTTTTTAAGCTCCCCATTCTGCCGATCTGCCCAGGTATTGACCTGGAATAATATGTTGTGGTTAATAAGACAATTTTTTTTATCTGGCAATTTTTGGAAATCACACTGGTGAGTAAAAACATTCTTTCTTCCCTGTACTTATCTGCAGAAATTATTAACAATGGAAAACTGGGAGGTTCAGTTATAACATCACAAAATAAAATGATGGACAGAGTTTTGAAACTTTTCAAACACTCACCCCCAGTCATAGATCAGGGTTTAATCCACTGTTATTTTGCTTGCCATGTCACCCCAGTTGCATACAGCCATATGCAAATCAGTCTTGACCCGGCTCCCTATGGGAAGAGTCCAGCCCGAACTGCCAGGCCAGGTCCTCCCTGGCCCGGAAACAAGCATCCTGGGAGTAGGGTCAAGACTTATTTGCATATGGCTGGGTAGCAGAGGAAGGACACAAAACAGCCAATCACAGAGATATTTTTGTGAGCCCACTCCAGTGAGTCTTTGTTATGCTTTTACTGTTTTATTTTCATTTTCACCTCGTCATACCTTTCTTAATTTTAATGAGCGCTAACTGGTAGTTTAGGCCTTGAAAACTAATCACAAAAATGGCATTAAAATTGATATTTATGCTGCATTCAATCAATTGAAGTTCCTCTTTAATACCGGTTGTTCTTTGTTAGAATATGTTCTTACTTATTCTACACTGGATAGCCGTTTTCTCCTGCACATATCCTGTTTATATCGGAAACTGCATGATGCCTCTGAGCCTGTTTCAGGCTGCTTCGCTGCGTGTTACATACAAAATGCATCCAAGACACTGACACTGAAGTCATGCTGACACTTCAGGGTCCCAAGGGACCCTCTTATCTTGTGTTGTTGGGCACTTTCCCAGCTGCATCCGCAAAAAATATTAGGGGTACTACTTGATAAAGAATGTTCTTTGCTCTAGATTACTTTTGTTGAGCAATCCTATTGGTTCAATTTTATGACTATAAATAATGGGTTGTTTTATATCTTGACTTTACTTTTTGTGCATTGGACCTTTAATGACATTGTTCCAGCATGTCTGGCTCTGAAATTCCACATGTTGCTTTTTTTGACAAGCTTTTATGCAGAATCAAGAAACAGTGCACAGTTGGCGTATCCATTTTTTTAAGTCTCGCTTACTCGACAGTGCATGTTGTGACATTTATAGCCAGCTTACAGTGGGTTAAGAGTCCGCCCATTTCTTTATATTGTTTACCTTCATTGTCACTCTCATTTCCTTGCCTCTTATTGATGATCTTGTGAGGGCGTTTTTTTCCTCTTCTTGTGTTGATCCCTCCCAAGAAACACGGAAGGATTACTTACATTCTTCAACTACTTATTTTTCAGTTGCTACAGTTTCCTTTTTGTTTAGGCATTACATCACAGTGCATGTGTTTTTCAGCTGCAGCCCAGCTGTGCTTCTCCTCCCGGCCAGTGCTTGATGTTGAGCTCTCCCCTTTGTGCTTTTTACCCTACCTGTTCATGTTGCTCTCTCACCCGTTCTTCAAATTGCACTTTCTTCCTGTTAGTTTGCTTCTTCTACCCACACCCTTGTGTTGCTTCCACCCTGCATTCTTTCTTGCTCCACCCACTACAGTAATCTGTGATTCCACCACGCCCGCTCCCCCCCACTTTGTTTATTCTCACCGGTGTTGGGGATTTGGATATGCTTCTCCGGGGAGTAAATGACCTGCACAACCTTTAGATCAACTTTGCCCAGGAAAAATCCCTGCAACTTCACTTGTAAAAGGGCACAGTGGCACCAAGAGCTCTGGGGCCTACAATCGTGGCCGTGGGTGTCACCGTGGGAGGAGACCAGGCCCTCTGCTGGCTTTCACTGAAATGCACACCTCCCCCCTCTGGCATTTAACACCAGTTGTGCTCCTGCCCTCCCAGAGATATTGCAGAGTGAGCGCCGCAGAGGAGCAAACCAGTCACTCCTTTCTGCTGCACAAATTTAAGATTTGACTCCAAGGACTCCATAGTTTTACATCACCACAATTTTTAGGTCTCACCTCCGAGACTGCTTTTTTAGGCAATTGCCTATTAGAAAAAAGTGTCTGTTCACATTGTAAGGCAGAAGCACGTTCCTTCCAGGGACAGCGTGGAGCTACTCCTCAATGTCTCCCAAACCCTATTTTGCCATGTGACAGCAACTGGTGTTTTCCAAGCACAAAAAACGCAACGGCAAATAAAGTTGCTAACATCAACGTCTTGTCAGGGGTAGTAGGCATGGCTATTGAATGTCATGTGAAAAAGCCTCTGTCTCCATTGTAAGAGTATAATCATTACTGTGAATGTTTAATTCTATTTTCTGTTATTTTCTGCATTCTAGCTTGTTTAAAGAGGAACTGGGAGAAAGGTATGCTTGAAGACACTGATAAACCGAATGCTTTTCCCATCACCAATAGCTCAGCAAGCCATCAACATTACACTCCCTGTTCAAAATATGCCAGTAAAACAATGACAGATGGGCTTACAGAAGCAATCCAAATGCTACAATTAACGAGGCAGCAGAAAATAAAGAGTATCTTTTACTGGCTGCCTCTTATTTTATTTGTTGAACATTTATGTAAAAATGCAAAAGTACCCCAACGCAAAGCAGGCGAGAGAAAGCATTCTACTTGCTGCCATGGAGAAAGAGCATTTCTCTTCACTTGTTTAATTTGGCAGTCAAACAAAGGGCGCCATCTCACCCTGCCAACAAGCTGTGCCCTTTAGCTGGAAGCGGCCAGCTTTGACAGGTTCCCTTCACATTGCTAGGTCATACCAACCCTCCTGCTCCCTGGCCCCCTTTGTTCCTTTAAGAGTCCAGCAATGGGCTCCTCTTCACAGAACTATTGATGCCTTCCATCCCTCCTCTGGTGGGGCAGCGAGAGAGCCCGCAGCAGCAGACCGGGCCTCCCAAAAATAAAGGCGATCATTCATCCCCTTGTACCGCAGTGCCTCATTCTTAACCTCCTTGTCCACAGCAATAGACTACAAAAATAGGTCTTAATCTGTAAACAAATGATTTGCTGTACAATTAAACCATTCACGTCCTTCTCCTTTTCTCTAGGTGTTTGGCCGCCTTCCAACCCCAAGGCACTTAGGTTGCTCTATTATTTAATGCTCATGACGGTTAAAAGGCGATAAGCTCATTTAGAGTTTATGAAACCATAAGCTATCAACAAAAGCCGCTAATGCTTCCAAGGCGCACTGTAGCTTTCTGCCTCAAGACGCTGAGATATGAAAACAGGAGTAAAAAGGAAAATGTTTGAGCAGGGGGTGAAGGACCTACAAGTGGCTTACAATACATGGTAATTCTAATCATTATTTTTTTTCTGTAATCAGGTACAACCACATGGCCTTCATTCACAAACCATAGTATATAATGTTTGTATTACATACGGAAGGAGTTACAGAAACATGAGGCATGTGTAAAGCCATCACGGTTTCATTTAAGACGGATCGTGACAAGCGTACTTTCATAGCACCAGTGCAAGAAGCACAGGTCTGCAAGAAGGCCGGCTCCTCCTTCACATCTATGATGGTGTTTGGTTTGCGGAATGGGGGTTCACCAGCACCATTGTACATAATATTACATGCCTACATCTATACGCATCAATGTATGCAAATAATCTACTCAAGAGCACCAGTTATATGGTATTGACATTTCTATATGGCTTACTACTCCTGGGTACTCAGTGAGTAGTGTGTTAAGTTATTAGACACAAACAGAGATATCATTGTTATTCCAATGTAAGGACATGCAATTGTTAATAGGCTTTGCATGGAAGTTTGTGTAGTTAGTGTCATTCTTATCAGTGGGTTACTTAGTTGTACAGACTGGATAAACCTGGTCTTAGGAACACTGTTATGGATTCCATTTCCAGAGAGATAACATGTTACCTTTGAGTACCTAATGTTAGCTATAGTCATAAAAAACGATGGGGGTTGTTTGTGCTATTCCAGTTTTGGGGCATGCAATTTAAAACAATTCTCATGCATACCAGTGGTATTCATACATAGAGATTGGTTATGTGTGCAAACAGGTTAATGAATAGCTAGGAATTTTACCTCGGGTGCTTTTTGTCAAAGCTGCTTTTATTGAGGTTGCTATGCCGACCTAGGCAAATTCTTACCAAATGTTTTGTTTAGACTGCTTCACGATAAACACAGAGGTGAACTTTCGTCAAGAGGTATGCAGTGAACATCTTGATTACTATCTATTAGTAGGCTATAATTGGTATATGATATGTAAAAGGCATGATGGTGTATATTATGCAATAACAAGACAATAGATTATTATTTGTGATCTAAAAGGTAGCACCATCTAACTCATCGAGTATACCACGGATAGCTCCTCGTGGCAGGCTGCATGAGAGAGGATAGGAGAATAGAGATGCGTATATATATGTGATAGATTTTGGGGATGGAAAGAAAAGTATTAGTATGTGGGTAAATGGTAGTAGTTGAACATGCAGTAGGTATTTGTTGGGGAGAGGAATGACGGTGGATGAGTGCTGGAAGAGCTTATGTGGTGATGCATGCTTGGTGTATTAGTCTGCTGTCTCTTCTGTAGTTCTAAAAGGACAGGTTCAGTTGTAATTGTTAACTCCTTCCATGCTCATGATGAGCTCAGCTCGTCATGAGTCACACTGGAGCTGTGCTCATGACGAGCTGAGCTTGTCATAACGGCTGTGGCCCGCCCATGTGCGATAAATTCCCCGCCCGAATTAATAAGTGGGCGGGGTTGTGACTAGCTCAGCTCGTAATGAGCACAACTCTACTGCGAGTCGTGGCGAGCTAAGCTCCTCACGAGCACAGCGGCGCCGCAGACCCCCCCCCCCGCACCGTGGGCGAATTACCCCCGCAGGGAAGGGGTTAAGGAACTGGAGACATAATTAGCGTGTGCGGAAGCTCAAGAGTGTTGTACCGCTCTGCGTTTAGCCTTTTCGGTGCTCATGACGGAACGGTTCCGTCATGAGCGTCGGTTGAGCTGTGCTCATGACGGAACCGTTCCGTCATGACCACGCCCGCGCAAGAAACGGTCAGCGCTGAGCGGGAATCGGCGCCGCATGGAAGAGGTTAACAAGGGATATGGAACCCACAACAGTGTCCTTTGTAGATTCTGCTCAGGAGTGAAATATGTGTGTCCTGAGCAAGGAGTCAGACGCTACCTTAGCTGTCCTATCAGGTATACCCAGGAGCAGAGTTGATGTAGTTTGATGAAACTCAGATACAGCAGTTCCTTGTTGATTCTGCATAGGAGCTATCTTTGTGCAATTCAGAGAACGGTTGAGTATTCTAGTTGCGGTCCTTGTGAGTTTAATCCGGGAGCACCTTTGGTGCACTAGGTTGCACGGTTGTGATTTCTGTAGGATTACTTAGAAGTGGGGTAGGAGTATGTCTAGGAAACAATTAGATGCCCCAATTGGTGGTCAAAGTAAGTTACACCCACGGTTGGTTGTGCCTAGTCAGGAAGTAAGAGTAAATCAGGGATAGCAGTAGTCAGAAGGCAGTTTGATAGCTATCCCCTAAAAGGAGTCAGGCAGCTAGGTAGGGTGGATATTCCTGTGGGCTGCAGGCAAACTGCAGGTGCAGTGCAAGAGCAAAAGATATTTGTCTGAGTTAGGATAACAGAGGCTCTCCCCACCTCGGGAGGGCAGGCGATATGGCAGAGAGCCATGGCGGGCCACCCGCGAGAGTGGGGCGTAGTCACCCTGTCCTACTTGGGGGTGGGCACCAATGATTGGGTCCTGGTGGACACTGCCCCGGAAGCAATAAAGTGCTTCTCGGGCAGCGCAGGTTGATCCCGCACATATTTAAGCGGCCACACGGCGGCAAGCAGGTCTCTTGTTTCCCGCTCGTGGCAGGGGAAGATGCGGTCGTCGTGCACAGGACGGCCCACCTCCAAAGCAACCACATGCTGCCTGCTGATTGTGGGCCCCCTCCTCGCTACATTGCCCTGCCAGAAGCCGCACAGGCTCGGGTTTTCACCTGACCCAAGAGTCCTCGATAGGTTGAGCCTCTGTGGCGGCTTCGGAAGGCGAGAGGGGCCAAGCAGGAAAAGAGGGTCGCGGTGGTGATTTTATGGGAAAGTTTTTAGGTGCTTTGTTGTTTTTGGTAACCCCGTGTGAGCTTAGCTCACGAAGGAACGTTTCTGCTTTGTAGAGGTGGTAAGCTTTGTGGCAAGCAAATTGAGCTTTCACAGACAAGGTAAAGGAGCGTTTTTTGTTTTTTTTAAGAGCATTTGTTTTCTCTTTGTCCCTTTGGGGGGCCACAAGCCTTTTCTGAGGCACAAGGGCAAATCCCAGCGGGGGGGGCAGGTTTGTTGAGAAGGAGGGGGCAGTAGCTAGCACTGAGGAATAGCGCTTATTAATTTGAACAATGAATTGTGAGAACTTTTGAAGGAGAGAAGTGTGGTTTTATTTCTGGTGAGAGAAGCATCTTGTTAATCAAAGTCTGATTTGTTCACGGTTACTCATGTTTGCATAGCTACCCGAGCGTCTAGGGTTCTAGGGGAAGGAAGGAAAGGAAACTTCTGCAAGGAAACTGCAGGTGCAGTGCAAGAGCAGAGGATATGTGTCTGAGTTAGGATGAGGGAGGAGTCAAAGCTCTACTTTAAAAATGAACCTGCACTTTGCACCTTCACTGCCACCAGAGAAGAGTTACATGCATCACAGAGAAATGTGGTTAAAAATTACATTCAATGAGTATACACACCTTCTCAATGTCATTGCAACCAATAGACAGAGCAGTTAAAGTCTGCTAGTGCAGGTAGCAGCAGCCTTGCGGTTTGGACAGGCTAGTACTGGTCTTGTGGTCCCAGATAGTAGTTTCTAGTCTATTGTGCAAAAAGGTGTGAAGCAGTGCAAGCACACTTAACACGAAAATGCACTTAAAAAATGTACACCTCCAGCTTTGGCCAGAAATACTGTGTCCCTTTCCTGTGTAGCGCTGTCAAAGCACAGGCATTAGCAGGCTACAGCCGTGTATTCCAAGGATTTACTTTCCATTACAGATCTTTTCAAGGAAATGGCGAGTCGATAAAGGTGGACCAGTACCTGAAGTGGGAGCCAGTGGCGAAAAGGAGAGTCACCAACATATTGTGGGAAAGCACTCAGCGGTTGAATGAATTCCCACCTTTTAACATCCAGTGTGAGAAAGCAGAGCTCGCTCTACTAGGCTGGTACAGATTCACCGGAGCTATGGATGCCATCTTTACTCCAGATCAAGCAGAGCATGGGATAACCTTCAAAGGTTCCTTTGTGCGCGTCCTTCACTCTGCCATCTCAACAAAAGCACAAAGCATTGGGCCATTAGTGCATTATTTAGTGTGTTGACAGTGACAAGTGCTGCTGCCCTGCGGAAAAATACCCAAGTGCATTAGGCTCCGAGTCAGGGAAACCCGCACTGGGAATGCCCTAGATTAGTACAGCGGAGTGGCGGGTGGAGCTGCCCGTCTTTCCAGGAACCTTCTTATTCCTTTTATACAGCAGGCTTTAATTCACTCACGGGGAATGTTTTATTCTCTTACTATCCCTAACGATGAATGTATCTTCTAGTCATTTCAGCAACAAACAAAAAAATCATGGCCCATTACAATATTAATATTTAACACAAAATACAGAACTACAGTATGGTACAAATGGAAAAGGTGTACTCTTGATAACAAATCTGGATGCATTAAAATAATTGATAGTTTTCTTGCTTTGGATTTCTGGAAGCCAATTTAGTTTTGAAGCATCAATCACACATGCACAGAGTTTGTTTCCACTAGATATGAAAAGCACATAATGGAGCCAGAAAGCCTTGGTGTTAAATAAATCCAAGAGACCTAATCTTTCAACTGCGGTAAAAACATAAACCTGCTTCATATACTATTATGTTTGAAGGTAGACCAACACTGACCCTGCTTCAGCGCCCCCAACTTTTACAGTTTCAGATTTCATTTTCAAAAAACAGGTGCTTAGAAGTCCTGACTTCAACAAGTTACTCACACCGACATCCGGGGAACTCTTCTGGTCTATTATTACTGCTGCCATCAATCTGCCAAGCTGCAGAGTGCTAAGCCCCATTAAAGATTTGCACCTATAAGTGTGGCTACTGTGTGCCATCCTTGAGAGCTAAACACACAGCACTGCAGCAGACAAGCTAACGCGCAGATTGGAAATGAACTGTGAACAGTCGAAAGACATGGTATGAATAAAAATAACCTGCAGGGTAAGATTCATGTTTCAACACACAAACCTCTCTGCAAGCAACCAACCCCAAATCAACAAGAATCCCCGTTGCAATTCCCTTTGCCATGTTTTAATGCTGATTTCAAACCATAGTGAAGCAAAACTTTAAATTAACCAGCCAGTGCCTTCTCAATGTTTCACGCCTGGTTTCTTCTCCGGAGTTCATTCTTTGTCGGCCTAATCAATTTTCTTTCCAGGGCAATGCTTGGATTCCCTCAAATTTGAACAAGCTTTGGCAAAGACAACCGAGCTGAAGTATGTGGTTACTTTATGCTAGTTTGCATACAGGGGAAAATCACAGATAAAAAGCATCTTAAAGAAATGAAGCCATAGAAAAAAGGCGGCTTGCTTTCTTTTGCAGCATCCATTTTTCAGATGCTTTTGTCAATGCTCACTCCCCAATTTTAAAGGACTGCTCGTGGACTGTAAATGAATTGCTCAACTATTCTAATGGAAGCGTAAGGCACACCTATGCAGCCAATATACTCCTGAGGCTAAACCAACGGGGGAATGACAATATCAGCAAGCGAGTGGCTGAAGGTTCGAAAGCAAAGAAGTCCCTAGCTTAGAGGGACTGGCCCCAACCCCCTTAAGGTGTAGAACACCTATGCAGCCAATAGAAAAACACTGATGCCAAAATACTCCTGAGGCTAAACCAACGGGGGAATGACAGTATCAGCAAGCTAGTGGCTGAAGGTTCGAAAGTACAGAAGTCCCTAGCTTAGAGGGACTGGCCCCAACCCCCTCAAGGTGTAGAACACCTATGCAGCCAATAGAAAAACACTGATGCCAAAATACTCCCGAGGCTAAACCAACGGGGGAATGACAGTATCAGCAAGCGACTGGCTGAAGGTTCGAAAGTACAGAAGTCCCTAGCTTAGAGGGACTGGCCCCAACCCCCTCAAGGTGTAGAACACCTATGCAGCCAATAGAAAAACACTGATGCCAAAATACTCCTGAGGCTAAACCAACGGGTGAATGACAGTATCAGCAAGCTAGTGGCTGAAGGTTCGAAAGTACAGAAGTCCCTAGCTTAGAGGGACTGGCCCCAACCCCCTTAAGGTGTAGAACACCTGTGCAGCCAATAGAAAAACACGGATGCCAAAATACTCCCGAGGCTAAACCAACGGGGGAATGACAGTATCAGCAAGCGACTGGCTGAAGGTTCGAAAGTACAGAAGTCCCTAGCTTAGAGGGACTGGCCCCAACCCCCTCAAGGTGTAGAACACCTATGCAGCCAATAGAAAAACACGGATGCCAAAATACTCCCGAGGCTAAACCAACGGGGGAATGACAGTATCAGCAAGCGACTGGCTGAAGGTTCGAAAGTACAGAAGTCCCTAGCTTCGAGGGACTGGCCCCAACCCCCTCAAGGTGTAGAACACCTATGCAGCCAATAGAAAAACACTGATGCCAAAATACTCCTGAGGCTAAACCAAAGGGTGAATGACAATATCAGCAAGCGAGTGGCTGAAGGTTCGAAAGCAAAGAAGTCCCTAGCTAAGAGGGACTGGCCCCAACCCCCTTAAGGTGTAGAACACCTATGCAGCCAATAGAAAAACACTGATGCCAAAATACTCCCGAGGCTAAACCAACGGGGGAATGACAGTATCAGCAAGCTAGTGGCTGAAGGTTCGAAAGTACAGAAGTCCCTAGCTTAGAGGGACTGGCCCCAACCCCCTTAAGGTGTAGAACACCTATGCAGCCAATAGAAAAACACTGATGCCAAAATACTCCTGAGGCTAAACCAACGGGTGAATGACAATATCAGCAAGCGAGTGGCTGAAGGTTCGAAAGCAAAGAAGTCCCTAGCTTAGAGGGACTGGCCCCAACCCCCTTAAGGTGTAGAATACAATAGGTTCACCATGAATAGTGCGAGCATAATACACAGACAACCTAAAAAAGGGACCGAGGATAAAAATAACACACGAATTCACCAGCCACAGTGGTATTGAGTGTGTCCTCATGCTATGATTCCTGGTCCTCTGTCCTCAGCAGATTTCTTCTCTGGCCACAGAATAGAGGAATTCTTTACAGATATCGGAGGAGTAAATTCTGGAAGACGGCACTTTGAGACCCTAATATGGTACAGTCCGCGCGCTATATAAATGCATTGAGACAAGTCAGTATGTCAGTTCTGACTGACTTGACAAGTACAAGTACCGCATGAAGTGAAAAAAAGCAATGCATTTAATGCCACTTTACCACTCATGAAGGTAGAAAGGTAACTTTTTTTATTTATTTTTTCAACACGGGACGGTATTGGTGGACGCCGGGATTCAAAAACGCGTCAGAATATGACGCCGTGATTCAAAAAAGTGTCAGAGTATGACGCACCTTACCCAGGACATACGTCTGTGCAGCAGTACTGAGAAGCACATTAAAAAGCCACAAACACTTCCTTACTCCGAATCCAAAGGCTAGAATTAAATATTCAAGAGCAATAATTTGTTTTTAAATGTACTCGTGCAAGGAAAACAGCGGACCTAATGTGGGAAATTTTAGTCCCATTTTGCAACTAATTGAAAACAGATTAGGACGAGGCCTCTGGGGAGCCCTGTCAGGCTGGGAGCTGGCGCGAGAGAAGCGCGAGGTGAAAGGCTCGCGGAGGCCTGACAGATTTACAGCGCTCGAGGCAATAAACGGGCACTCCATGAAAATGAATGCGTTTCGCTGATAGTGCTCGCAGTTTTCTTAGTCACATTTTGATAATAAAAGACACTATAAAAGCGTGAGTTTCGGGAGGGAAGGGAGAAACGAACGGAGTAAAAAAATCCCAGAATGTTACAAGTTGCAAAGTGAAGTGATAAGAAGCTTGAAGTTAAATATTATATAGAGCACAGTTTTGTAAACGTATGCAAAATAACCCTAGATGATCGGATATGTGCAAATATATCTAGACGAAAAAATCTGGCCATCAAACGCAAATAAGACGGTGTAATAATTCAGTGTTGCTGTAATAGAAACAGCTGGTTGGCTTCCACCCTGGTGCCGGACATCTGGAGAAGCAGCATGGGGGAGAGCTGCTGAAAGATTTCAAAAAGAATGTAGACACCAAACTGGCCGAGTGTGCCACTGGTCGGGCATGTTATTGCCCGGCTGTCCTCAAACATACACACAGCCATCATTCATAAAAAGGAATGAATGTAGAATGGGAAATGGGTTTCTTCTAATGCAGTCACACAAAGAAAATGTTATAAGGAATCCAAAGAGACTATTATTAAGAATTGATATGGGACTAGTTCTTTTTTATTTTTTATTACTAATTCTAATCTGGCCCTTGCAAGAGAGGATTGAAAGTTTTTGACCAATGCTGCTCAATAATTTTTGAAATGTTATCACCCAACTCTGTTGAGGCCATCCCACACCCATCCAGCAAAACGCAGCCACCCCATCCCGAACATTTAAGCAGAACATTTAGTTAGTTGTAATTCTATTCATGTCCCTTTTCTCGCGCCTTACAATGACACGGTTCTTTTGCTCTAATTATCTAACCAAGTCTATAGAATCCATAAAAGTTGCGTGCAAAGACCAGAAGAGAATCAGTGCATGAATGTCACCATTCACGTGGCCCTCTTGGCCTTAAGACGAGGCAGCAAATCTAAGACGAGATATGTGCGATATCAAGGCCACAAGACTTCCTTGATGAAGCAAGAGTGAGAGTGGAAGATTCGCATGCAGAGAAAATGGTGCTTTTTAGCAATTCTAAATTGTTGATTGCAATAAGCAAGCTCTGTGTTGCTCATTAAATTGGAGAGTGTTTTTTTTTGGTTGGCTCTGCCATGCTGAGGTAATGTGTTAATCCATTTTAAGGCTGACTGTACCTGCACAAGTCCAGAATTCTTCTTAGGGTTCAATTCTCAACTTTGTGAATAGGTTGCCAAACTATTCAACATTGGTTTCCTCCCACTTTTTCGGCTAAGTAGAAGAACTTGAACCAGCACGATAAGTTTAAAATATATATATGCATTCCTCAGCGCAGGAACTTCCTTTTTTAAAACATTATTAGAAAATGTTGTCAGAGGTCTACAATCTCTGGGAATACTAAGGCTTATATGTCCAGAAACAACTTTGAAATGAAATGTGGAAAGGACAACCCTACAAATGTGGGCTATTTACGGAAGTGGGATTTGGCTTGGGATGCATGTTGGCGTGTCCAGGGCCCTCCCTCGCAGCTGGAGAACTAATTGATTTGTGCTTCATACCACAGACAACTGTTTCAGTAGTCTTCTGACCCTGATAACTGGCTGCAGAACAGACAAAGAAGCAGACAGTGAACAATGCCACCCAGGACAGAATGCCTTCCCAATGACAGATTTAGTCTAGGCTAGGAAGTGAAACTGCAGCTGTGCCCTGATTCAAGACTGTCAACAGTGCGAACAACTGCTCACTGCTGAAAAGAAAACCCAAGAGTTGACAACCAATCTTCTTATTACTGAAATAAATATATTTTAATCTAAAGGTGGTCAGATAATCTTTATCTTTCTCCGTCATCTGACTGAAGCAGGGGAATTAATGCCAAAGTAAGAAATAGAAAAAGACCATCAAACCTCAACACAACTAGTATTAGTGTAAAAGTATTCATCCCATGCTACAGAAACATACAGATGACCCTTAATTAAACAACAGTCATAAAACGCGGCCTAGGAGGGAGAACGGCCTACAAAGCAAGTATTTTATTTATGTATCATAAATTCTGCTTGGAAAAAATAAACAGTTCAGTGCAAGTACCTTTGTTTCGGATGTCAAGGAGGCATATGGCAGTATTTTCCCAGTGATTGTAAACTGGCATCAATGAGGAAGAAATAATGTAATTGAATGTTCTTTTGCTGCTGTGAAGCAAATATTTGAACAAAAAGAGCCGTTTTAGAGGGTACCCTGGGCTTAATTCTCATAATAAAAGAATAGTTATGAGAACTTGAATGCATGTCTCATGTTGAAATAGAAAACCGAGCACAATTAATTTCTAGTGTGGCAGGCCAGATGTGCCTTAAGCTTTCCTGGGAAGGAAAGCTTGAAACTCTCAGGCCGCCATTCATCCGGAGAATGAAAGAAAGTGGTTTCTAGGAGCTCACAAAAGTGTGACCAATCCAAGCCGCTTCTTTCTGCTGCTAATTGAAGCATGTAAAAGATTGAGTTTCTTAAGGGAAACGCCACATATACACCTTTTATTTCATGGTCGTATGACTGAATCCAGAATTAGAAAGACTTGTGGGAGATCAGTGCAGCTAAGGACCTAAATGTTATTACAAATACTTGTGAGAGGGCAGGAAAATTGCTAGCAGGTGTTCTCAAGTTACCCTTCAGTCACGGGAAGCCAGCAGAGAAATAAGAAAAGGGAGAACACATCAAAGCCCATAAAGTTCCTTGAACTAAAGCCACCCCCTTCTGGGTCGCCGCCAGTAGCTGCCTTGTTACTTGACAGTGTTAATTATGGGTTGCCGGTCTTTCTAAAAATAGACAAATCTTAAGCATTTAAAATAAATATTTGTATTTTTTATTTGTGAACATGAAACTTTGAAACTTCTACTAGGATGCTGTTACTGAGGTATTCAGTCATACCGCTTGGATAGGTCACATTGTGTGTCTTTTTAGCAGACGGGCCATTGCTTCTGCTGATGTCACCCAGAGAGGCGCAGTGAACATACAAAAGAGAGAACTGAATACAAACACTACTGTGTGGAGACTTTGCAGATGAATCACACAAGTGCAAACCAGTCGGAAAACTGCAGACACAACATGAAGTGTGCATATTTTGCTACTTTCTAAGCATGCGGCCACATGCTGAATGCCAACCTTCACCCCTTATATTCCGAGGCATGCAGTAACCTAACTTTCAGGAGACTGCATGCATCATTATCTTTGTTGTGTGTCAAAACTGGAATTTGCTCCAAGTCAGTGTTTAAGACCACAGCAGAGCTGTATGTGAAACGCCTTCCATGGTGTCATTTTCATGAAGGTCAAATGGATAGCCAAATCCTGGCAACCGACTCATGTTCAGTCTGTATTTGGGGACCCCTTCCAAATGAACATACCAGCCCTATGCAACTGAATGAGGAGGACGGCGAAAAAAAACAGCTGCCAGATTGGGTAACACTATTAGGAAATAACGGAAACACAGAACAACTTCCTACACTTATGCACAAAAACACATGCGTTCAACTATCGTGTACAGAATTTCAGTTTCTATTTTTAAAGTTACATGAAAATTCTTATTACATCCATTACATACATCACCTGTGGCCAAGAGAGTAGCTCTGACCAATCTTGCAAGCCAGTTACACACTTTAGAAAACAAAGAAAACAATTCCAAAACTGCCTCCAATACTCCGAAATAGGCCTAAACTTTGGTTTGTAGGGACACAGAGAAGTTCAAATCTTCATCGGAGTCACAAATTGGATTCTGAAAAGAGGTGTTGCAAATCACAGCTCCAAACATTAAATAATATTACAGAAAACATTTGAATACTGCAAGTAAGCGTCTATAACATGCATGTATTATTGAATGTGTGTCCAACTGCTGAACATAAACAGAATTAGAAACACCACCGGATTCAATAAACGAATAACGCCTATTGCAAAGACAATATTACAAAACTTCATCTAAGCCATATTTTTCCGTATATCAAAATACGGTTCGGCGGTTGCCTGACTTACGTCTACAGTATATCCTACATTAAACATGAGGGGGGGGGAGATGTCCACATTGTTAAACAAACCTTGGCCACAGTGCCTTCCCAGATAAAAGCATTTTCAACAAATAAAACACAAGTGTCCCAATACAGAATTTACATTTTGAAGGAAATTATATTCCTTCTCTGTGTGAATGAAAATGCTCCATGCTCAGTTTGCTTTGTGATGACTCGATCTGCGTTTCAATGGTTTATGAATAATTCAATTGCAAAAGCAATTTAGAAAGATATGGGTCGAAACTGAAAGTGCCTCACAAGAACAAAGATTTTTGTCTTTCTGACAAGTCCCACGATGGTGCAACCAATGTGCATACAAGGATCTTACAGTAAAAGCAGCCTATAACTTTATAAATATGTATAGGAAGTGATCATCCAAAAATGAGTCATATGTGTAGGTTTGAACCATAACTGGTGTAAAGCACCGGTCTAGCAAGTACACCACATTACATGGTATGTCTCAATCTACTCACTGTAATGCATATGCACGCAAGAATGGTTCAGGCAAATGACACACAATTCAGTGAGGTGATAGACTTGTAATAGTGCCAGATAACAGGCTATGTTTTTTTATGTGGTTTTGCTTTTAGAATCTGAAATACTGTGTAATCGTTTCAAAGTCCAGCTTGCATTTTAAGTTTATTTGAAGTGGAATCTAGGTGACCAAAAAAAATCAAAGTCCTGCAGCTCCGAGATTTCCAACTGCCCTCAAGAGCAGGCCAAAAAATAATATTCTGTTTGGACGGGAACCATAAGAGAGAGAAAAAATACCGGAAAAGGTATCTGAATACTTTATTATCCACTTCTAAAATGTATGCACACAGCACTGGGGCAAGAATATGTACTGGCAAGCATGAGCAAATTTATGGAGTAAGCGTGGTACGAGAAAAAAACAAACTAGCCACATTACTAAAAGAAAGTGTGGCCTCGGTGTTGATGCTAGCGCGGTCACTTCTGCGCCTCTGTTCGGTCTGTCGCTTAAGGTGTTCGAGAGGATTTGACATTAAAAAGGTCATACAAGAACAGTGCAGTGCCTGACTGCACACACTCCCTTTGGCACATGCACGGGATCACTGGGAAAGCTAAGCACATGCCAACTTCAGAAGGCAAATTTAAAGCAAACCCTTGGGTGGTCAAAACAAATTGTGCTCCAGGGTGAAAGGAAGACTTGCCAAAGCATTTTATGTAATGAGAAAAGAGATACTGCAATGTGAAGAGCTCATTTGTCCGAGTCTCTACCACATGCCACCATTGGAAAGGTACCATGCTAGGTGCCATTTATTATATCCTCAGCAGTGCCAGTGTATGTAACATTGAAAAAGCCTTCATCAATAGTGCTGGGCACCCGGGCTCACTAAACTGTAAAACCAAGCCAGGTTTATTCATAATACATATGAATATGGTCAAATGAAAAATAATACAATTTGTTGGGATTATTTGCATGTTGGTTATTCTGGAAACCTCAAATCAAAACCAAACTGAGAGAAAGCCAATTAACCAATTTGTTCTTGTGGTTCTATATCTCTTCAACAAAGAAAAAAAAATTGGGGAAAGGTCCTTTTTATAGAGAATTGTTGGTGAAAAGATTTAGATCCACAAGAACAAACTGGTTAATGGGATTTCTTTGGTTTGATTTTGGAAGCAGAGTTTGTCCATAAACGCTTCTCCCCCTCTTCCTTCTTGTAATATTCTGGAAACCCAACTGTTTCAAGTTTCTTTATTATTGCATAGTTGACTAAAACCATTGCAATATTGACAGTTACAAGAAAAAGATTTCGAACCGACATTCAGTTTGGTTTTCATCTACCATAGCTGCCTTTTTTGTTTTTTGTAATTTTGAAAGAAAAATCTTCAGATAAAAGCAGTTACATTTCTAAACAGACATTCAGTATGATTTCATCCACCATAGCTGCCTTTTTTTTGTTTTTGTAATTGTAAAATAAAAATCTTCGGATAAAAGCAGTTAAAACCCAGGGTAGAAAATTCTTTACAGTTTGAAATCAGAGTTAGTTGTAGTTATAAGTGAATGTTATTAGCTCGCTGGATGCTGTGAGGTGCAGACTCCGATTTTATGCTTCAGCCATGCTTGCCCATTTGTCAGGTCGTATTAAGTATGTTATCCCTCTGCTACTGGTAAACTATCCTTCGTGTGACCGGCTAGGGCCTCTTTCCGTCTGCTGGACAGCCTACAGCAGCAATTCTTTATGGAGCATATTTTGATATTTGAGGCATTTTTTGTTCAGCCAACATAAGAAATGTAACCAATCTGCAGTTCAGTTGGGTGTTTTCAGGGTTTAAGCAGGCCAGCACTGCTTGTCTCCTGGTGCGGATGCCTTTCTGTTTAAGAGGTTCTTTTAGAAGCAGTTGCCGTGCTTGGTGCAGTTACTTGCATAAGCAAATTAGGTGTAGAATGTCGCCATTCTTGGTGTTACACAGTCTGCACGTGTCTTGTGCTGTTGTCCTCAGCCATGGTGGAAGATACTGAGCACACAGAAAGATTCCTAGTCTGTGCCTTAAAAAGTTCATTTTGATGGCCTTAGGATAACCCTGATTAAAGAATGATTGTGGGGCAAGTGCTTTGTAGGAGTTAAGGGTCATCCAGGCATGTGATCTGTTTGAGAAACTTGCCTTGTCCTCCACCAAGGAAATTAGTTTTATGTTTTTCCAGACTAGTTTTTTGAAGTTCAGATATCCGAGTTGCGCATCCCAAAGCCCCGTAAGTTTGGTAGATTCCAGGGCTAACTGAAGGTAGCTTCTAGCTTGGGAGGACTCCCTGTGCTGTATGTCTTGCCACAGCAAGTAACTTAGCGTATTTATAGTGGCACTTCTGATCTTATGCCAGCAGATGATGTACGCGCCATATCAGGACTACAACCTTATTTGAGCAGGTGATGTATAGCGCGCAAGACAGAACATAGTTCTGTAGGCTTTGACCTGCGTGTTATTCAGCTCCTTAGTGTCTCTTCCCCGCATTGCCTCGCTACCGTATGCAATTGAGGGGAGAAGTTTAGCCTGGACTACCTTCAGGAGCGGGGTCATTGTCGGCCCCATCAAATTATTTGCCAGATTTTTCATCGTTAGAGCGATCAACAGACCTTTCCTTCTTATTTCCTCTTTCTGGCGCCTGAACGTCCCTTCCTCATCGAATGTGACTCCTAGGTACTTGTACTCCTGAGCTGGATCGAGTTTGGTGCCGCCCAGGAACCAATTCCTCTGTAGGTTCTTTTTGTTGTTTATTGACATTGTCTAAGTCTTACTCAGATTTATTATTAAGTTGTTTTCTGTTGCGTAGTTCTGCATTTCGGTCAGTAGATGTTGGAGTCCGACATAAGTATGACTAAGCAGAGCAACGTCGTCTGCATACATGAGATTGGTCAATGTTTTTCCTCCTAGCCTGGGTGAATGGGAATTGCAGGCGTCGAGCACCTTTGGAAGGTCGGCCATGAATAGGTTGAACAGGGTTGGTGCGAGCACACAACCCTGTTTCAGTCCTTTTGTTGTGGGAATTTTCGAGGAAAGGTGGGTGCCACCGCCTAATTTCACCTGCACCCAGGTACTTGAAGCGACAGCATATTTAAAATGGGCTGTGGTATGCCCCATCGCGCCCGTTTCCCCCACAGTCTGCCCCTCTCTACATTATCAAAAGCAGCACTAAAGTCAATAAATCATAGGTGTAGTGGTAACTTAGCGGCTTTTGCTGCGTCGATTATTAGAGAGATTGTGAGGATGTTTGCTGATGTGCTGGCCATTTGCGAAACCCGGTCTGATTCAGCGGTATTATCTGATTCGCCTCAGCCCAGGATGTAAGCTCCTCTAATATGATGCCCGGAAAGTATTTCGCTTCATTATCTATCAGAGATACTAGGCGATAGTTGTTGGGCTCAGCCTTCTCTCCTTTTTTGTAAATTGGCACTATTGTCCAGCCCTTCCAAGATTCCGGAATTCTGTTCAGCAGCCTGACTTCCAAAAAGAGAGGTTGCAGGATGTCTTCCCAGTCCTCACTCTTTGCTTTGAAAAGGGCAGGTGGAATGCCGTTCGGTCCCGGAGCTCCTTCTTTTCTCCCTTTGGTGATCTGCTTTTTAATTATGAGTGACAGAGGGCATCTAGCTGCACCGGATGATGTGCTTTCTGTGGCTGGAGGCTCCCGCTCCCTTTTCTCAGCTTTGCTTGCTCCGGCTTGGCCCTCTGGAGTCCAGCTGTTGACCATTTGTACTCCGGCGTTTTCTAATTGGTTACTGAAATGTGTAGCAAGACATTTTACCCAGTTAGCTTCCGAGATGTGTGACCCAATGCCCCTATGTTGTTGGCGCATAATCCCGTTCACAGTTTTCCAAAAGCGGGCACTATTGTTACAATTTGTGTCGTACAGGAGTTTTGACCATATTTCATTCTCACGATCTCTATTGATGTTCAGTTCAATCCTTTTAGTGCTGCCCTTTGGTCCTTCAGGGATAAGCGTGCGCTGGCGTTCCCTGTGAATCTTCTCAGCATGCGCAGAGTTGAGTTTATTGATTTTTTGAGGAACTTGAGCTGTACTCTTTGGTCTTTCTGAATTTTATTTTTTCCACATGCTTTCCGAGCGTTGTTTTTTATAGGGAAAGTATCTGCGCGTTGTTCTAGCAGTATGGTAGTAAACTGTCCCCAGTAGGCAATTTGGTCATCTATGCTGGATGCTTGCGGGTTAAAAGGTTGAATTGCTGCTTCGGCCTTAGAATTTGTGTTTGTTGTTGTACATTTGATCCTTCTTAATTTGGAGGTGAAAATAGGCCCCACGGTTACTACATCTGACCTTATTGATCTAGATGCAGTAACTGTTAGTTGAAATTCCTGGGGGCGATGGTCACTCTCGCCCTTATCCCCGATTCTGAACCCCAGAATGTAGGAGAACAGAGCGAGGCTTATGAAGGTGTAATCCAATATGGAGTTTGCTTTTGCAGAGTCAAATTAATCGACTGGAGGAGAGTTATCAGGGAATCTTCAGTTTAGTGCTCGAAAGGTTTAGGTGTTCCAGGTCAACAAGACAGCGACTGTTGCAGCATTTCTTCCTTCCATACAGTGGAACACATTGTGAGGGGATATTATGGATTCCAGATTGAGCAGATACCTCCTCCCCTTCTGCCGAGCAAATAAGATAAAGGTTTAGGTCCCCTGTCAGGATAAACATTAGATTTTCCATCTCTGTGGCATACTTAGCCACTTGGTTAGTGAGTTTTTTTTAATCTTTCGCTTTGCGTTTGGGATGAACATACGAGTTGATTAGGCACACCTCTGTTTCTTCTTCCTCCAGGATGACAGTGATTGTGACTGCAATTGCTACGTTTGACGTCGAGTCCATGAGAGTTGCTGATGGTATGCTCATCGTAGAGACATACGTGGCCAGCCCACCAGAGCAGTGACCAAATCTGCCGGCTGATATGGCAAAGCATGTGTAACCCTCTATGTGCTGGGGAACCGTGAGCCAAGTTTCTTGCAGCAAGATTATATCAAAGGTTGTGACGTAGTTCAAGAAGTCTGAGTGCTCTATTTTTTTTGCTAAGTCATTGATGTTCCACGAGCATAGTCTAAGAGGGGACTCCTTTACCCTGCTGTGGACTCTATCTTGTGAATAGCGTCAGTCTTCCTGTGCGTGTGATTATGTTACAGGGTAGTGTTTCCCTGTTGAGCCCTTGGCTTGTGTAGGCGACTGCCCTTGATGGTATCTCTGGTCGGTCCCATTGGCTGCTGACACTCTGTTGTCGTGATCTCCCTCGAGCGCCTCCAAGTACACAGTTTAAGTGCGCTTGATGTGTTTTTGGTCCAGGGCTTGCATTGCTTAGTAGTGGAAATGGGTAGGCGGGTTTTCGAAAGGGGGCAATGTCAATGCCCCAGTTTTGGAATATGCCCAGTTCTGCTAGAATTGACTCTGCAATTTTGCTTGTACTCCACATTGTCTTTGTTGCCTCTGAGCTTTGAAGGTTGGCAGTGTATATGAACTCTACGGAGAGTAGATCCTTTGACCTTATGCCAGCAAGATTAGGAATTGACTTCATTAATCTTAGAATATTTCCTCGATTTAACATATCCTGATGTCCCTTAGAAATATACAGAGGATAGAAAACCAAAACTCAGTTTCTTGTTGTCTGGTTCTTGCTGGTTGTTTTACCGGCAACTGTGGATTTACTGTAGCCATCGATTTTGTTAGAAGTATGGAGCTAGTTACTTCTTTGAGCTGTGTTACCTCTTGGTTACTTGGTACTTCTACCATAGATTTTCTTGAGTCTGCCTTAGATGTTATTGACATGGGGGATGTTTGTTTTGAGTCTTGCCCCCCGTCCTGTGCCCCTTGTTCCAGTGACCTCCAACTAGGGCTAGCGTTGGTTGGTATGCTAGGCCTTTTAAGCTCTCTGAGCAATGGCTCCTTGTTTGGCCTACCCGACGTTCCACAAGCTTCTCTTTTGGGCCCATTGATAGATCTCGTATTGGTGACTTTTGGCTTTGTTTTAGTCAAACTTGCGGCCCCAGGGTTGCACGCCTCTCCACTTGACTGTTTTAAGAGTGCAAGTTTATTGGATGAGACCCTTGTCTCTCCCCTCACGTCTTGGCAATGTGTTACCTGTTGGTTGTGGCTCTGTCAGGATTTGTTATGTGGGGGTGGTTGTAATGTCTTGTCTTTTACCTCCTTTGTTTTCTATGTTGATCCTGGGTGGGGGTCCTTGTCCATTTTCTTCTCCACTTTCCGCGTGTGCCCTGCTTGTGGATGTCTGTTTTGGGGCATCTCCCTGTTCCGGGAGATGTTAGCAGATAGTTGGAGGCGATCTTCTAAGTTGGCATCACGTTTGTTATGTGAACCTGAAAAGATAGGGAAGTAAGCTGTTAAATTTGTGTGGAGCTTTTGGTTGTGCTCTCTTTTTCTGTTGACGACGTTTCTTGGCGTTGAGTTTTAGTAGTCCTCCGTTATCTGACCCTCCCGTCTTCTCAGTGTCCACATTAGTGTTGTCTGTACATATATTGATGATTGGTTTACCATTGGTTGTTCCCTCCATGCTATTGGACATGCCCTGGCCTTTCATTGGTTTTCCTGCTGTTGCGCTTTTGATGTCCTTATCAGACCACTTAGCATTGTGGGCAGGGGCGTAACAGTTTTTCGACGACCTGGTCACAGTTGCAGCTAAGGTGGGCATTTGATTGCGCTCTTATTATCAGGCCGTTCAGATTTCCCAATTTTTCGTTGATGCCTGCAGTAAAGACAGCCAATGTGTTCAATAATGTTAGTTGGATCTCCATCTTTTCTGACTGATATTGCAGTGCTTCGACGGCCAGTTTAATTGTATTCAATAGGGAGGTCCAAGTGCCAGCGTTTTGTTCCTTTATTTGCGCCCGCTCCTTTGGACTTTTTTTGGTCTGGTCTGTAGGAGGTGAGTCCCGAGGAAACTCTTGGGGAGAGTGTACCCTTTGTTCCTGTTCCTGATCTGATGTATAAGTGGCCAGCATATCTTCCCATTCTTGTGTGTTTAAATAGGATATTATCACCCTCCCCTCCTCTTTCTGTTTCAGTTCCAGTTTCCCTGCATGTGCTCCTCCTTGTTGGGTAAGCAGACTCTCTTGAACAAGGAGTGGTGAAATTGCTGGAGATTCTGTGTTTACTGAATCAGTTATTTTGATGGGGGTGCTGTGGCTGCTAGTCATCATATTGATTGTAGCGCTGGAATTGATTACACTGTTTTGTTCCCCATCTGCTCTCCTTGCGTCATCTTCGGCGTTGCTTTCATCTTGGTTTTTTTGGTCGCCCTGTCCCCATCCCGGATGTCAGGTTGTAGCAGCGGTGCAGCTGTTTTTTTAAGCTGATATTCTGCAGTAGGAGTCCCCTGAGTACTTCCCTGATGGCTAGTTTTTATTGGGGAGAATCCTAAGTTCCCAAGCGTTTCTTTGGTGATTGAGGCTTGAGCTGAGATTGCTAGCCTTGTTGCTGTGGCCCCCTGCCTTCGTCCAGGGGCAGAAAGTTTGGGAAATATACTTGTGACTGTAGGGGAAGCAGTGGAGGTTACAGGCCTTGGAGGGTTGCCCTACTGGAATAAAGAACTGACCCTGCATCCCTTAGAAAGTTGAACTTTGTGTAGATCTTGGGTTGGTTAGAGCGTGTGACACCGGTAAGTCCCGTCCGTGCTATTGTCTCAGTTTGATCCTGATCTGTTGCGATGAGCTTTTGTTCTGATACTGAGCTGATCGCTGGGATTTTGTTTCCTTTTCTCCCCCTTGTCCTGGGTGGCATGGCCTCTCTCGTTCTTCCTGACCTCATCGAGCCTGTGTGATTTGAAGAGCAAATCAGCAGCTGTGGCTAGCAGGACTAGCAGGGCAGCAGCTCAAGGCTAGGCGGGTGGTGTGATCGCTTGTCTGGCTGTTCTGCGTTCTGCGCTCTTCCGCGTGTTTGCCCAAGTGGTATGATCACTTTTCAGTGTGTTATTTGTTGTGCGTTTTTCTTCCGCTATCCTGCGTGTTCTCCTTAATGCGTTGCAGGCTGCGTTTCGTTGCTGCCATTAATGCCGCAGTGGTTGTCACCATCTCATCAGTACTGCGTCTCTGCGCGTTACTATTGCGCTGTTCACGTCCGTCAGCCGTCTGTCGATTGCCGTTTTACTGTTTTCCGTTGCTGTGTAGACCCAGCTAGAGTTTGAGTGTTGTGTGTTATGATCCAAAGTCCCCTATGGAGCGGTGCATGAGGGGTCTGGGCCAGGGAGGTGGGGTGAGGGGGGACAAGCGGGGGCTGAGTGGATGCGGCAGGCAATGCAGGTGGCTTGCTGGCTACACTCAAAACCAAACTGGGTTTTACTACTGGGTGACTCTGCATGCTCATACCTATTTTAAAATGACTTTTAAAAAGATCACATTTTTAAATTGCTTGTTGGAGAAATTTTGAGGAGGAACTGAAAATGCCCCAACTGGACAGGTGTGCTTATTGAGAAACAATGCCTTACGAGAGGCGAGTCACAATAATCAACCTATTCAAGATCAAGTCTAAAACCAACCTACCCAGAACAAGATATCATAAACGCTTATAAAATGGCTTCCAAAGTAGCATTTTTCTCCTAGACTGGCAGGCGCTCCCAGTAAGCGCGCCAATCGATAATGCACCCATTTTGTTGGTAAATGCCCCTTGCAGTCAGTCGCAATCCACCATTGAAAAATGTGCTGTCACTGGATGCACAGCAGGCAAAAGTGTGACATCTCCTCGAACAAGCAGAGGCAATAGCATCAGAGCTTAAGAGATATAAATACACCGAGGGGAGGCAGTCAATGCATCGGCTTGCATGTGTCTCATTCCTGGAAACCCTTTTAGGCAGATCTAATTGCATCATGCAACATACATCAACGGAACGAAAGGAGGGCCTGATGTATCAACGTGTTTTACTGCGTCGGCGTCTATGGGGAATGCGTTGGTATATAAGGGCCTAGGCTCGGATGCCCAGGGGCTGCGTTTCAGAAATCCGACGTAAGCGCTATTATCGGAGCTTTGATGTGTCAGCGCCGGCATCCGCTGCAGTTCTTGGTTACCATAACAATATGTGATGAGATTTTACAATCACTGCCAGCAGCTCGCGTTATGCTTAATGGATTAGGGACTAAATAACCCAAGCTCGCAGATGATCAACATCTCTGGAGATTGTGCGCACCGCGGATGAACTTATTTCAAGGACGTGGGGCAGAGCTGCCCCCCCCCCCCCCCCCACCCCGGACTGCATCATCCCCACAGACAGCTGCTTTCAGGACTAGTACTTCTTACTGTTTCATCAAAAACGAGAGGCATTTGTCAGGGTATGAAGCACACAATGGTAAACAAAGAAAGGATGCTTTCATTTACAATTATTTCAACGCTTAGAGTTGGAGAGAGTCTTACCCCAAACCCTGCAATCCCAAGCGATGTTGTGGTGAGCAAAGCGGGCCTCGCTCTGTAATGTGCTCCCATTACCATCCCGCTGACGGCCAGCTCATATGTTTTTGTGACGACGGCGCGACCCTGCACGGCGCGCAGAAGGGAGGAGAAACCAGCCTTACCCAAGAGTGGCTGTCGAGTGTTTGTTTGTGGAAACAGTTTGCCAATAACCGAGCCCGTGGAGAGAGAAGTCATTGTGCGTTAATGACACAACCGGAGTGGTCGGCTCCCTTCTTTTGTCGGAGATGCGGCGAGCCCCTCCCTGGAGCTGCGCCATTAACATGTCTGTTTCCTGTCAGCCATTTGCAGATAATGCCTTTTATCTCAGGGCGGCACAAGCCCAGTCATTAGCCTCAAGAAAGGGCCACAGACAAAGCCTTTGTCCGGGGCTCAGATGCTGCTGCCACAACCCGTATTGACTTGAGGGCGGCGAGGGTCTCGGGACAGACACACTGGGAGGTAAAGGCACCTGAACACATATGTGATGTGCGCCATCATACAGCAAGACCGGCCTCAGGGTTGGGTTTAAAGCCTCAAGAACCGAAGCAGTAATCATTTATTATGCCTTTTTCCTTGAACTCTTACCCCGTGTTGTGTGGTTCTCTTCATTTGCAAGCACAACTGCAAACAATGCGAATGGCCGCCGCAGATGGGGTTATCTCAAGTATGGGAGGGTCAGTCACTGTTTACAAGACGCTGAACTGCAACCCCGGAGTGCAGTCAAAGGCAAATCAGGGAAAAGGCGGAAACATGAGGGCGATGAAACCAGCTCATCAGGAGGACGCCGCCACCGATTGACCCACTGTTCTTAGGCTGTCCAGGCTCGAGCAAAGCAAGGCACAGCTGTGTGCTGGACACAACTGTACTCGCCCGAGGTTGCGACAGATAACTCTGACCTCCATCTATACACACATACGAGTAGATTGTTTGTTTTTGAAGCACAAACCTACTGACTGTGAGAAGGGGTGACTGGAGTCCTAAAGGACAGACACCCACCATGTTATTCAGAATAAAAGTTATTACAAACTCAACTCATTCTATTTTTTTAATGACAGAGAAGATGCTGCGTTCTACACTGCGTGAAGCAATAAAGTCACAACAGTTAACTTCATGCACAACGCGCATTTAATCGCAAGATTCCTCAGTTATGGAGGAACCAAGAAGCAATACAAATGCCTGCTGTCTAAGGCTTCTTAGGGGATCTCTCTTTCTCGAAATTCAACTCAGCCTTGAGCCACTCTGATTAACTGAAATATAGAAAAACGTTTTTGATGCCAAAAACAATTCCGCAAGTGGAGGAAAGGGAGAAGATTGAAGTTGGTGATTACAGCAGGACATGAACAGTCATGCATTAAACTTCCATGAAGGAGAACAGTCCACAGGGCAGATGACTTCAGCAGAAGAGTGGAAGTGGATTCACAGCTTTCCAAAGTTTTTGATTTCTTCACCTTCCAAGATGCTTAGGTGGAGCGGGTCTTTACTTCCGGTCAGCCTTGAGATTCCTGAGGAGTACGAGTTTGTAGGTTAGATAATACAGTCATTATTATGTAAGAATTTTTAGTAAATTCACGACCAGCGTGAAGAGGCAGCCAAAGAGAAAAGTGAAGTGACAGCCTGAACTTGTCTGTTTTCTCCACCTCCGCGACTAGTGAAGCTTCCTCCTGATGCAGAAGATCCGTTTACATCATAATGTGGCACAAATGCATCCTCACATGCTTTTGTAGGCAGAGGGAAACTTATCAGGAGACCCAGGAGTTAAGTTGCATCAATTACGGTCTATCATGGTCTACATAATGTCACACTCTTAGAATCCTAGACATCTTATAGGGCCCTTTCGGCAAAGGCTTCATAATTCAGTCAAGCTAAACATTATAAAAAAATGACTCAAGCTCCAACATCTCAACCAAATAGTGCTGTATTAGAAGTAGCCTGATCTGGATGGAGAACGATGGCATCATCAAAACAAATGCACCCCAAGAAACCAACTGGTGCAAATATAAAAAGAAGCGGTTCAACAAGCAGAACTTGTTTAACCTTGTGCAGCCAGTAGACACCACCTCTTATATAAAAGGATTATTCATTAAGCAATTAACATCATTCAACAATGTGCAAGGGAATCATTTGTCAAGAACATCTAATTATCTTTTCACTTCTCATAATCGGACAAAAATTGCCTAACTGAACTGATCGTTTGATATTCTATACTAGCCACCCGCTGGAATTCATTAGTGGAAGTGGAAACACACTCATTGAGGTCAAAGGGGTCACCTAAAAAAGCTGGGCCTGGGCAAAGTGCCCCAACCTTTGACCCAGCTTGAATAGCAATGTCGCACAAGTGTCCTTTAGAAGAGGACATTAAGAACATTAACAATGCTAATCTGTTCTTGTTCAACAGAACAATAGTTATTAACGCTTTAAAATCTCAATGTCTCAAGCAGAGCAAGAAGGTGCTCCTTATGAAACGAGGAGTACTGAGCAGAAAGGGCCAGATAGCCAATAAGGACCTTATTCCGCCATGAAATAACTGTGTCTGGGTTTTTTCTTCAAACACACTTCAAGTATCTACATGCCTGAATGCAATACTTTCTCTTATATACAACTTGCATTTGCTGCGCGATGTTCTATGTATTCCCGACACAGTTAATGGTTTCTGGAATATAACAGTCCTCAAGTAGCACGTCCTTTTCAGGGGAAAAGAAAGTTCAAAGGCAAAGTATAAGGTTTTTACAATATTTTTCGTGTGAATGTAAAAATGAGCAAGGTCGTATTTTATTCAGTTTGTTTTATGGTGTATTACTAACATTTCATACCGAAGGTTGCATCTAATAGACATTTCATGGACTTGATTAAACCCAAGAATACATTAAAGACCCTTTGAGCCTACTCAAATTGTATACTTCATTAGCAGGTTGCCAATGGATCAGCAAAAATGGTACAGGTAAAGGAATCGGTGCCTGACTTCTGGACGAATTTATGAGGGGCCACAGGTACTCCCAGAAAAACATATTTATTCTGTAATCAATTAATGAACTTTGTGTGTCACACACAAACAAGTGTACACTACAACATACATTTGGACAGCAACACAATTCACAGCAAGACTAGCATACCTGTGATGAAAAAAGTTTTAACGTTGCTATTGTTGACAGGTGGCTCTAGAGTGCATAATTTGTTTTCCCTTAAGTTTGTGGCCATTCCACAACAATTTAGAAATACTTTCACAACTCTAAAAATGACAGTAAACGTACCCCTTCCAAGAGCAGGGGTTAAAACACTCTTGGAGTAGGAATGGAAAGGGAGATGTTACAGAAGTGGCGGCTCCTCCGCTAAGGCAGAGGAGCGTCGCCTCACCGCTCAAAAGAAAAAATAAAATGATGACGTACCGTTATCATTTTATTTTTCCTATTGAAGTCAGTAGCTCTCGGGTGGGGCTGGCCAGAGCAGGGGGAGGAGTGGTTTGCTTGGTTCCTTAAGAGCACATTACTGCTTGGCCAGCCCAAGCAGGCCAGCAAAACAGTCAAACGCACTTAGAATGTTTCCCACTAGAATGCATTACACAGCTGGTGAGGAACATGCAAAGCCT
This sequence comes from Triturus cristatus, assembly GCF_964204655.1. Lineage (NCBI taxonomy): Eukaryota > Metazoa > Chordata > Amphibia > Caudata > Salamandridae > Triturus > Triturus cristatus. Next base: position 749,764,013 of record NC_140581.1, read on the forward strand.
CCCAGTCCACGACCAATCACAACACTTCATTGCAGTGTTGTGATTGGCTTAGGAGAGCCTGGGGCTCCAGGTGCTTCCTGCTGCTGTCGGAGATAGAAGAAAGGAAGAGGACTGAGGAGAGACGGAGGTCGGCCAGCCAGTCCGCTCAGGTAAGCATTTTTGTTTTAATTTCCTTACCCATCTCCACTTCTGTCCAGTAGCAGACGCAACTGTGTTGTAGGGGGAAAGGGTTTCTGTCTGGGGAGAAACACGTATTTTCCTATCCTATGGGGGGAAATGCTTTCAGGTACAATGCCACAAGTGTTGTTTGCACTTTTTGTTTTATCCCTGTATACATAGGGACATGTACATGTTCCTACGTCAGGGTTTCCATAACAGTTGCAGAGTGCACTTGTCATTGGGAATTGTTAAAAAAGTATGGAATTTGGTCTAAATCTAGGGGCAACAAGATAAGAGCGAAATTCCTTAAAAAAAACAAAAGTATATTACTCGGTCCCCAAGTGTGGTGATGCTTAAGGTTCCTGGATGGGGCAAGGTTCTCAGCCAAAAGAAAACGGTCTGGCATGTCAGCTGTTGAAAGGAGAATTCCGTCTAGCAATCAACGGTGTGTGTGTGTGTGGAGGGGTGTAATTCCATCAAGTGCTCTAAAGACTGGTGCCTTCTACAGAGCTCTTTTCTCATCAGCTCTGAGAGTAGGGGTGGCCCTAAACCCCAACAGGACCTGTGATCTTGTTGCATAGATTTTGGAAACCATGCATCAATTGGTCTCCGGAAATGCCGTAGAAACAGCCTTGCAAACTCCATGGAAAGGGAATCTGTTTTGAAATCTGAATGGGACAAAAATGGGGGTCTGTCTTTGGTGCTCTTAGTTGGGTTGTGCACATGCGAACCAGATATGACTGATATTTCAGATTGCAGTTTTCACAGCACGACCACTGTGTCTCGTTTTCCACTGCACAGATGGGGGCAGCTGGAATGCCACAAACAGGCTGGATGGTCAGTAGACACAGACTTTTAAACAGATGTGCGTGCTATCAGCATAATGCAAGGATTCTGCGTCCTGGCGCCTCTGCATGTCAAGTAGGTACTTGAAGATGCTGCGCAGTACTGATAACAAGGTACGGCGACGGGGAACACTACAAAACTAGCAAGAAGTGGACAAACCACACACACATGAAAGCAGAGTACAAGAGAAATATGTATAGCAGTGGAGTGTCATGCATAGAATATTTAAGTGTGTAATAAATGGATAAACGGTCAATATTTCATTCTATTGAACACATGTCTTGTTATGATGAATCTTCCTGTGCCTTGCATTCAATTGGTAAATGGTTTTTCGAGGTAATAATTGCTTTAAAAGTCTTTAATTTTGTTAATACTTATGTTATATAAATTATTGAATGTTAAGTAATAATAAAAACACTTGCTGTTACACACCCTGCATATGCTTTTCTTGCTGCCCTTTTGTATATTTTCCTCTTTATTGATAGTAGATTGTAAATGCTGCGCTTGCCTAAGGTTTCTGCGTAGTGATGTTATTTTCCCTGCCTTAGTAACCTGAAGGATTAGCAGGGGGTCCCTTTTCTTTACATTGTCAACACCGTCCGAACAATGCCACGACTGTAAGCACAGCAGAGCATCCCTAAAGATGCTACCACGCGTGTTAAGCACGCATCTCACAATACAGAAGTATTACACAAGTAAGATCTGAATAAAGTCACCATGTGCTGATGTAACTAGACAGTTTGTTGAACTGATTTACTACGACATCTTCAGTGTATTCCTGTTTGAAGAACCTCTGACAAATCAATGGGGGTGGTTATTCGAGATGGCGCACATCCCCTGGTGATGTGCAGGAAGGAGGGAGTACATTCCTTAAGGCTCCAGGAAGGCATTCATATCCTTGTACAACACTATGATTCTAAGTAGATCAGACTAACAGGGTGTTGATTCTTTTCAACAAGACAAGAGTGTAACCCTTGAAATACCAAACAGGCCACTGTCAAAGAGACATGGCGGCTAGTAGCCGCCATTAAACCAACAAATGATTCCATTTGGATTGTTTTTCTGCAGAACATAACTGACTTTGTTGACACGACCTTGACTGGATGAAGAAATTCAAGTAAATTCCAATAATGTTGTGTTAAGTACGCGTGTAGAGCGCACTGCTGCCCAGAACAGGAAGTCCTGGTGCTAATTCATTAAGGAAAAGGGGAAACAGACACTATCAAAAGGAAAACAGCTAAATTGTAAATTTTTTCTTTAATCCTCAAAAAACAGTTTCCGGTCGCAAAATTGAAAGGCAGCTCATTCCATCTCAAAATAGCCAGGTAAGAGAAAGCACACCCTATGCTACAACAGAGGTCCGTTTTAGCAGATCAAGGGGATCTTTAGGGTACATATGGCTAGATGGAGGTGAACAAATGCTTGAGGCCAGCACCATAGAGATATTTGTGTTCCAAATAGAGTGTTTTAAAGAATCCTCTTTTCTGACTGGAAGTCAGGTTAGTGTATGGAGAAAAGAAGCTGTACAGACATGATGGGGGTACATTTAAGATCATCGTGGCAGACAAGCTTAGAGTTCTTTGCAACCGAGCCAATGATTTAAAAGGAATGCCTACATTCTGAAAATAAAGAGAACTACTTTTACCAAAGGCAGTATGGAAATGTTGAATAATGTAGGACCCACAAATGAGGCCCACAAAAAACCTTGACTGAGTGGCTTGGCTGCAGACATGTGGGACGCAGAGCATACTGCTTGTGTCCTTTCAGTTAGAACAGACGCCAGCCCCTTAAGGGCAGCTTGGCATATGCCAATTCTGAAAAGTCTTTCTATCAGAATAGAACTAGATATGGTGTTGAATGTCGTAGGTAAGTCTGAAAGAACCAATGCACCATGATCTTTCTGACACAATCAGTGGCAGCGACCAGCATGGTTTCGGAAATACAATAAGCCTGGAAACTGGATTGTATGAAATCCAGAAGAGAGTTGGATTCCAGGTAAGTAGTAAGCTGTTTTTAAAAAATGATTTTGTACACAAATTTAGCAGTTGAGTATAGAAATTGGCCAATAATTGGAAAGGAGTAGGGAAAAGAATGTGAAAGGTGTTTTTTTTTTCCTTTAACAGTAAAATAACTTGTGCATGTTTTCAGCAGTCAGGGATTACTGTGAATCTTAGAGGAGCTAGTTACAGAGAGCGGCGAGATGAGGAACAAATAGGTCAGGTAAATGCAAGAAGATCCTAGTTGGGCAGTGGTCTGCAGGGGATCCAGATTTGACAAGGTATCCTCAATTACATGAGCACTATTTCCTGCGCTGGGTTATCCTGGAAGAAATGTATTCTGCAGATATCCTTCTTTCCATCAAAAGTACCATAGAGCTCACTTGTTATCCACCTCTTGTTGACAACAATAAGAGCTGGTCAAGGGAGCTCAGCTACATTTAGGCAAAGAGAATACTGTGTTTCTGAATGGTAAATCCACAGCTTAAACTGTCCCACTGCAAAGTAAAAATCTTCACAATGCATATTTGCACATTTGTTTGTAAAATATGGGTACAAATAAGGATGGGAAATACAAGGTGTCATTAACAATAATGACAGCTAACAGGATAGTTTTACTATGGAACCACTCAAAGCACTTTTTTCCAATCCATCCCTATCAAGGAAATAAACTCCATGCATCTACTCTATAATTTAACGCCACCATTCACAAACCACTGACAAAAGGAATAGCAATTTAAGGGCTGCAACATTAAACTGCATGAGTATTCCAAAAACATTTCAAGTCGCCATGATATTCTAATTGTTTAGAAGGCAACTTATAATGTTTGAACTTTCACAGATTATCACTTATCTGAAATCCCATCAAATGTATTTACATAAGAAATCTAAAAGACATCCAACTGCACCAAATATAGCAAAAGAATCAATCTAAAGATTGCAATGATGAAGGCTATAAAAACAAACACCAAAGGGGTCAAGGACTTGGGAATCAAGGACATGTATCCATCTTCCAGAAGATGTGAAGAGTGGGGACTGTTAACCGTCCTACCAGTGTTTATTTGACAATCAGCTTTAAACCTTACAAAGTGATCACCACTGTTCTGGGGGGAACTTCCACAAAACGCACCCTGAATACTAATAACAATATATTAATAATATATGGAGCAAAGTATTCATTGTTATTGCCAATACCAGTAGATTAAGTAGGACTCTGAAGCAGTTCCAAAGATAAACTGTTATTGAATCACAGACTATGCAGAGTTTAGGCTCACAAGCCAATGCTGGTACATTAATTATATATACACACCATGCTGAACAAGATAAAGTGTTCCGCAATGAGCGATCGGTGAAGGTAGTTCTCAAACACAGCGTCTAAAATGCACACACAACCTTGTAAGGTTTGTTGCTGGTCACTACCTGTGGGTTACTTTTTCAGCACAAAAACACCACTAGCCTTAAGTGGTGGAGGTAGGCCTTGAAATGAACACATGCCTGTAGCGTACCCTGCCTTACCGCCATTACATTGTTTCCAATCGTAACTGGCTTGAACAAGAGAGATCATTCAAGGGACACAACTATAAGCAACAGAATAGAGCAAAATAAATTATCACCTAAGAGACACAGAGCCCATCTGACTGGGAAAAAAAAAGCTAGTAAATACACAGCACACTGACAGAAACAACTGTGAATATGAAGGCTTGGCCTTAAGCAATGCATTGGTGCTCCTGCAGTGTTTATTAGACTTTCCATTGTCTCCTTTCAAACCCACAACACATACCTAAGTATCAGAGCTGGCAATAGGAACTCTATACAGCAGTCGCTGTGGCACATGCCGGGAACATGGCACGTGGTATTCTTGGGAGAAGGGACCTGTGGGGACCTCCTGAGCTTACATGCTATGGAAACGTAAGACTCGTTTTGTTGGCCAAATACATGGACTCTACGCCACATGACTGACTCTTGGACTCCAAAAGACAACATTAACCTTCAGTACATTCACACACAGACAATTAAACCTATGTTGGTGAATGGTCCGATAGCACAACTGATGCTATAAAGAATGAGATAAAAAAAACTCCCACAATGTTCAATATGAACTAATTTCAAAGGTAAGCATTGAGAATATACTCATTATGGCCAGGGTTCTTATATGGCTGTATAAATCCTCTAGGGCAAAAAGAAAGATAAGGTGACACAAACTGCATAATGAAATTATAATCAAAACACGAAGATGCACATGCATAAGCAATTTGCTAATGGCCGTTTAAATTCGTGTGATTTTTAAAAAGCTCAGCATATTAAGATTAATAATTATTACAGAATATGGTCTCCATCTAATTCTGGCCCACATGTTTTGAATACATAATTATAGCCTGCTGTCCGATCACATGTGATAACCTCCCACTGCACCTTCAATGTCCGCATGGCAACAACGATTTGCACAGGTATATTCACACAGAATAAACAAAAATCCAGTAACAGGAGTGAAAACATTTCCAATTCTTAAAAATGGCGATCCAATGGTAGGCCAGACTGAAGGGTTCTTGTTCTACGCTGGCCACCACACCGTGTGATGGCTTTACTACATACAAAACACATCCAACAGTTACACTTTCAGATAAAAGGAAATCACAGTGTGCAATCAGTAGTAAATATAGACACAGACCGGCGCCCTATACCTAAACAAACAAAAGAAAACGAGCGCCTGTACTAAAAGGCTGGGCACAGTGGGCCTGCCCCAGTTGCTAAGAACTCACTGATTTGGCACTTTGTAAATATTGACTTATATGCGTGTCTTCATTATATAAGCACCAGGAGACAACCGTGCAACATTATAAAAACAGAATGAAACAAAACAAATAAACGCCAAGCGCCATTGACAACCTTTATATAGCAAGTGGCGGCCCATCCCCCATCAAGTTTTTCTCATTGACTTGTCGGCACCACACCTGCTGTGTACATTCTGCTCAAAACATTCCTGGGCCATGAGAAATTGGAGAACGCGAGACGCTGTAATAAAAACAAAATGCCAAGTGTACGCCATGCGAGATGCTTGTAGCAAACGCCCTGCTGCTTATGACGTTACCACAAGCAGAGGGGATATCAGCAGTTCTGAAAGGCTACTTCAGAGGCTGTAGAAAAGTCAGCCCCATCGCTGCAGGGCTCTGCTTGGATTCCTGGCGTGTGGCCCGGGGAGGAGGGGTGACTTCAACCATTATATGCTGAAAGAGCAATATGATTCATAGAACACCGAATAAAATAATACGCTGTGTTGACACTGTCAATCCCTGGGCAGAAATGGTGTTTGCAATAGCTTCAGTCTCGGTTTCCCTTTTTCTGCAGGGTAAAGCCCCCCCGCCCCCTCCCCGGAGGAGACCGGCGGTGTAATCTCTGTTGCCATGCCAGCAGCCGAGGAGACAATGACATGCGCTGACCGCCAGCTAAACAGAACTGTTGAATGTGAACATTTGGCTGGGAGATTAAAAGGCTAAGGGGGGCGAAAGGGCAGTGCCTCCCACATTCCGGGCAGCCAATGAATCCCGTCAAATGACTCTGACTCCTTAACCACAGCCTTTGTGCAGAGTGGATTAGGGCAATTTATCCAGATAGTTAAAGGAGGATTAAAGAACTGCAATTTGAAGACTGCTGGCAACACGAGGAAAAGCCTACTGTACAGAACGCGATGGGTGAGAGATCCGTGTGATGTCAGGCATTCTACTCCACTCAGTGAGACTACAGTGAACTCGAAAATTAAGATAGGAGCAAACAGATGTGCCCGCGGGGCACGGTTTTTAAACAGGTTTTTGGAAAACATATGAAATGGATAAGCTTGTTTCAAGGCATTAGGCATAGTGCATTTAATTGCATCAGATTCCAGAAATACTGTCGACACCTGCCAAAATGAGGGAGGACGACGAGCAGGCCCTTCACACCTCCAGAGACCCTGGCGTGACATCACAAGCATAATTAATAACGCAAACAACAAATTCCTCTCATTCAATGCGGAACGGTATGTAAAAAAAAATGGTTAGAAGTCAACACCCATTGGAAAGTACAAGATAAATTAAAGGTATCCCACAGATGTGCGGATTTTAGCTGATGATGGTAGTCGTTGGTCTGGCACCCAGCCTGCTTCCTCCCAAATACATGACACATTGGCGGGTGGGAAGTCTACTGCCCACTCGAGTTCCATGCAGCCCAGTCATTGAACCTGGCTATGCGGTAAGCATGGCACACGTGCGGTAACAGAACCAGGTACAATGACTGCGCTGCATCATGGAGCCTACACGCTCCTGCCGGGGCCGTCCCCTAAACTGTTCGCCGCGCCGAGACTGCACTTTTTATTTACACGACAGAGAGCTCCCCTCCTCCTTCCTCCCTCCCCGCAGGGGCGGGCCGCAGTGGGATAAACACCACTCGGTGTCCGGAGGGGCCAAGAGGGGGAGCTGGCACTGAGCCAGCGGCTGCAGAGCGGACAAGCTCTAATTTGGGGGCGGGGTGGAATGTAAACAGAGCAACCTCTCCCCTGGGTGCTGCTTACTGAGCTAATTCAGGAACTGAAGCGTGTGAAGGGTAGCGCTGGGAGGGGTCGGCGGACGCGCCGGAAAATCCCACCATGTGCGAACAGGCCGGTGAGTGAGTGGCAAGGACTGACTGCCCCAGCCCGACTGACACCGGCCAGTGCAGAAACCCTTCACAATAACCCCATTTTCCACCCACCACGACTTCGCGGCGCCTACTTCTCACCTTCTCTGTTTTCTGCTTCTTGCTGCGCCCCTGGCTCTCGTCGTCGCCTTCCTCCTCCTTGACCGCGCCGTTCGTAGCCGGCTCGCCGGGGCTCCTGCCCAGCTCCACGGCACAGTGGAAGGGGCTCCCGCCTGGCTTCCCCCCGGCCCCAAATCCGTACAGCAGGTGCCCGTTCGCCGGGCTGGCCGCCGGCCCCACGTCCTGCGGCTTGTCCTTGCGAGAAGCCCGGCCCGGCTCCTTGTCCCTGCGGCAGCCTCGGCCCCGGCCGGCCCGCTCCTCCTTGGCCGGCTTCGCCGTGCCGTTCACGGCCGGGGCGGCGTGGCTCTCCGGCTGCTGCCTCTTGCCGCTGATCTCGGGGATCCCGTAGAGGGAGACGGAAGGCAGGTGGTTTTTGGCCTCCTTGGCCATTTTAGTTCTCCTCACTTTGGTGGACTTGCCCGCCTCCTTGTGGCCGCCTCCTGGGGGCGCGAACTTTAGGCCGTCGGGCAGGGCGGGGTGCGCGGCCGGCCCGCAGTCCTTCGGGCCCCCGCCGGGGTGGCTCATCTCGAACTTCTGTCGGTCCTTCTCCAGGTCGGCGTCCAAATCGATGATCAGATTGCCCACGCCGATCTCCCAGTCATCGCCGCTGTCGTAGCTCTCTACCGCGCCCGGGTCCACCGCTTTCCCTAGAGTCGAGGCGCTCACTGACATCCTGAAGACAGCCGAAGAGCTCCCCGGGCAGAGAGCGCGGACATTCGTCAATCGGGGTTGGTTTGCTCACATATCCTTAAAAAATGAGAAATAAAACACCCAGTTGCAAGTGATTCCTCGTCTCTGATCCCAGCTGCGGTGACAGGGCTCCAGGCCGCCCGTCTTCAGCAGAGACACCCTTTCTTCCTCCTCGCGGGTGACGATCCCAGGGTGAGATCCAGAGTCCCTGGGCGTGAAAAAAAAGTGACAATATTACTAAAGTGTACAAATTACACTGTGTGTACGTACACCTGACATTAAAAATGATCTTGTAGTGGCATCTGCCTCTCCCGTCCCAGTTAACAAGTCTGTAGTCCAATACTGCAAGTGGCGCCCCTCCCCCACACATTCAAATACTTATGTAAATACAAATCTTAGGCAATATTCAAAAACCTAGTAGGTTATACAAATGAAGCATAGTAAATTCCTGACAGATTAATGACAAAAACACGTTTTTTGCGGTGACGAACAAAAAAATTATTTGCCTAAAAAATGACCCCTACGATTAAACAAACCGAGAAGACTGCATAATTGTTGTGCTGTTTCCAAGCTACACCCTGGTACCTTTTGCACAATTTGGCATTAACCTAGATCTCATGGCGCTGTAAATACAGTAATCTGACACAAAACAGAAAGGATGAAGACATACACTTTAAATTGGAATGCACCGAGTTGGCCTCAGGCACTGCTCGGTTGAGGTCAGTGTGGGTGCCCCTCCTTCCATAGGCTCTTGACTGCCCAGCATAATGCTCACCTTCCTTCTTTTAATCCCTCCTTGACATTTTGTGGTGGGTGTCCAGTCACACCTGCACGCCAAGAAGCCCTTGCTCGGCCCTCGTAGCCGCGGCTATGCGCTTCATTTTAGATCGACACAACAGCAGTGATGAAGGAGAAAGCAAGCACATCCCGGTCAGATAGCGATCGCACACTAGCGCTTCCAAGTGCTCTGCGCCTGAGCCCGCATTCCATGCATTTCCCTCTTTGTGCCTCCTTCCCAATGTCACAGCTTGCGACGGGGGCTCCGCGCTCGCAACCAAAGCCCCAGCCAGCTCTGTCGATGATCCCAAATGGAGTCCACAAACACAAGCACCAAAGGAAGAAAAAATACCACAGGCAGAAAAAGGAAATAAATGGTTTCTTTTTCGTATCCTCCACGTTTCCCTTTCCTCGCGGAGCTCCAATCACTTTTCTCCACCAGCCGCACTGCTCAGAGCCATCCTAGCCGCGAGACTAAACGTTCCCAGGAAAGAAAACCTACGGGCGTCCGGTTGTAACAAGACAGAATGTGCTAACATCGAGATAAATTAGTGAAAGGGAGAGGGAGACGGATGAGGCGAGGGTGAAAAAAACAGAAAATCCGGACCGGATTCCTCCTGCTGTCGAAACAGGGAAGTGACTTTTTTTGTGGTTCTGCTTCCAGCCCTACACCCCTTTCTTCCCAAAACACACCCCTTCTGTGACAGATCTCATGCCTGCTCCCAGAAAGCAGCCATCGTGAAAACACATTTCTTCTCGGGGGCGTTTGCGAAATGAAGTCGTCTTCAAAAGTTATTCATGCTGTTACTGGCTGCCCCCGCAAAACCTCTTGTCTCGTTTAGTATTTCGCTAAATGAGCATGCGGCTCCGATGAAAAATACGCAAGCACCAGGCAGAGCCACCCTGGTCCTAATGCGGTTTTTACACCGCACAGTCGAGCACCAGAGACGTGCCCAACGTGTACGCGGCTGCTTCGTGTTCGCTTTATTTAACCTTCCTTGACGGTCTCCCCAAGTTTATTTACGTGTTCCAGCTCTCCGGGACCGCCGCGAAGGACTAGAAAGCTGCAATGTGCTGGAAAGGCTGGGGCAGAGGAAAGAGATGCGAGGGGGATGGGTAGGTTAAGCACCAGCCAACCGTCTAAAAGCAGCTATTTTGTTACACTGCGAGCCTTTCACATCACGTGAGGATCAAAGGCTCAATTGGTTGTCGTGAGAACAAAACAGGGAAAGAAATGGGTGACAAGCGTATCAAGGAAATACCGATCTGCTTAAAAAAAGCACAAGTCCGTGTTTGTTTCCTTTCCAGCTTAGCTTTTGCTGGGCTGCCGATTGGTGAATGTGAAACATTTCTCAGAGAGCCACCGCAGGGCTGCAGCTGAGGTCTGGAAACGCCAGGGTAGAGCGGAGGCTAATCCATGCACAAACAACGCTGCCTGTCTGAAATGAATTTGTGGCATTAAACGTTTTCGTAATAAAATGGCACCGCCTCCCCCCGCTGTACATATGCTGTCAAACTAAAATATATCTTTCTCCGCAAGTGCAAACACATGGTTTGCCAGTCACCACATTAGGGGTTGGGGGCGGCCTCTTCTTCCAAGCCTGGCAGCATGGTGGGCAATACCAGCCCACCAGTCACGGAGCCTCGCTCCGGCGCCCCCTAAGATTTTATGAATGGGAAAATACATTTGAGTTGGAAATCTGCCCTTTTTTTGAGTCAGGATGACAGTGCCAGTCGGCAGGGATTGGGAAGAGCCAGTTCTTTACCCTTTCAGTAGGATTGACAGAATCTATTAGAAGGCAGGTATTAGGGCTGGATAGATGCATTCAGAGGCCAGGTTAGCAGGGTTGGAACAGAATAATCTCACATGCCAACCTGATCAGTGGGGTATCGCAGAGCCAGTCTCATTCCAGGTTAAGGACTCTGGGGCAGGGCCAATCACATGCTAGTTCAACAGGGCTAGGGCAGATGCCGTAAAATGTCAGGCCAATGGGTATGGGCAGAGGCTGTTGCACGGCAAACCAGTAGGTCTTGTGTAGAGCCAGTCACCTGCCAGGATACTGGGGGGTGACCAGAGCCACTCAGATTGCAAGCATCTGAGGACTAGGAAGAGGGTGTGTTAGACCCCGTGGGATCTGGCTGACTGGGACACATCGAAGCCAGTAGGAATTCCCCGTCCTAGATAGGATGAGTACGATACATGTGTCCAATAACCTGTGCTCACCCTTGGGTAGCATGGCACAGAGCAGTCAGGCTTGTCCTTGTGGTCAATGTGGCACAATACCACCCTCGCAACTCACTGCGTACGCTGCAAAAAGACTCCAGACCATATGTATAAAACACTGGTGTTTGTATTACACACACACACACACACACACACATTGAAATCAACACAATATATATTGAAATCAAAACGATCTGTACATTGAATATATACTTAAGTTATATGAAACTGTCAAATGTTCCCATTAGCAGCAGAACAACATAACCACAAATGCCCTATTCAGACATAATCAACAAACACAACATTCTCAATCTCGCATGCCCTATAATTTCCAATGGTTAACAAATCATAGGTCTTTGACTACGCCTCGTGACCCAGCCCCTCAGTCGCTCAACTACACCAGCCAACGATACATGTTGTCCGTGCTGGCGCCCGTTGAATAGACTAGCGGAACCACCTAACACGGAAATACAGTTACTTACTTTTGTCCATCCAGATTAGACCTCCAGGCACCCAGCGGCACCTGCACGAGTGTGGGATCCCCACCGCCCGACAAAAGGTCAAGACCCAGGAAGCTGGCATGCTTCCAAGTCTGGAGAAGTGTTTCCCCTCAGGCCGAGGTGCGAGCTACTGTAGCTCCCAACAGGCAGCTGTAGGTGCCCACAAGGCACAACAAAACCCCTTGGTCCATCACAACGTTCTTAATTACAAAGTACCTTGTGTCCAGGGAGAGGGAGCCAGTGATCTCGGACGGATGCTGCAATGTCAGTTACTTTTATCTTCCCGATCTGAAGGTCGAAGATAGTCTCAGCTGCCAGCTCAGATCCACCAACACTCCTCAAACACCACACGCTCTGGATTACAAGCTAGCACAGTTCCCCTGGTTGCAAACACAGGTTCCTCGGACTCTGGTAAGCTTCCCCCCCACGCTTCTCAAATTCCTGCACCTCATGTGGGCTGCAGATCTTTACAAGCACACCCCTCTGCATGACAGTGTACATCAGTATTGTCTTGTCCCAAATGCCGATCACTTCCACCCATTTCCTCTACATCCTGCACAGTCCTTATGATCTCATGCAAATGGGGAGATCCTTTGTGTCCCTGGGATCTTGTGGACAGGAAGATCTTGGGGAGTACTTGGGGACCTGGGCCACGACAGTCGGCACTTAGTTGAAGGCCAGCAACGTCCAAACAAAATACATCAAGTGATTTTCCCCTTCCTGGAGCACGACAAGCTCCAGGCCACCACAAGTCTGCGGATAATCCAGTTGCAGTCCCTCCTGCCCTAATTCCTCCCATTGATGGCCAAGCATCGTACCAACATAGTATGGTTTCAGATCCAAAAGCGTTCTTAACTTCTGAGGCGAGAGCCCCAGTAGTAATACCCACAATCGCCTTTGAAGATGCAATCAGTTCAAAAGGCCACCTTTAAAATGCGCAGGCCCTTTCTAAATTCTATCCTGTCTGCCATCCTACCTCAGGAGGTTAGATCACTGTCTTTTCTGGGGCCAAGACCCTGCCCTTTGGAATGCAGGCACCAATTCCATCCCCACGTAACAGTCCCAGAGAGGGTTCTCAGAATCAGAGGTCCACAGTTTCCCCTGAGCCTAGTTTATGCCCTTCTATCAGAAATGCACAGACGTGACTGCCCCTCCAGCACCCAGATGTGAATTGGAGACAAGCCAGCAGTCACACAGAGCCCTGGGTATTGAAATGCCCACTGTCCCAAAGTGACATTTCCACACACGTTACGTCAAATCCACTCACACTACCGGAGAGGATTCCCCATTGCAAACTCATTGATACCAAACACTATAGTGTTACTACTCTGCACACTGGGGATTCTGCTCAGTAGCCTTTCCCTACATTCCCCCATGCCAATGCGAGAAGCTGGCCCTGTCATACCGAACGCACCACCCAGTGCTATTCATGAACCTTGCATATAACTCATCGGCACACATGCCCTACCTCTTCCTAACACTGCACCCTGTCCCTAGGGAGAACTTCAGTATAGCAAGAGACATGCAGAACCGTGGCTGGTTGCTTTATAAATGCTGAGCAACAGCAACGTGCGCACACAGACTCCATCAAGGCCAACCTGTGGCATGATCGATAAGCTACCTCAGTGGATGGCACAACCAGTGCTGCATTCAAGTTTCATGCCCTGGTTATATGTCTTTCCGATAGACAAGGGACTTGCAGCTAACTCGAATCAGCCAATCATGTATTCAGCCAATCATGTATTCACCAATCACCAGTATATATATGACAAGCACAGCACTTTGGCATTGAATAGCAGTGTCAAACATGCTCAAAGTCTTAAGGCTAGCACCTAGATCAGTGGAAAACTGGGAAGGAGAAAAACAAAAAGTCGAGGGAAATCACACTAGAAAGGGCAATTGGTAACAGTTTTCATGCCAGGTCCATCCGCTTCACGTAGAACCAGGCTTGTATCCAGGCAGAGAGCCTGAAGTAGGTAGAGCCAGTAGCTTGTTGAAACTGACCGTAATGCATTGCTTTCTTTCACATAGACTCACATTGTCTACTGCACCAGCTGCTTTTGCCTAGAATTGTGAAGACTGACTGTTTGAACAGAGACACTCTAATTGCAGAAGTCCCATCCTCACCCATTTAAAAAACATAAACACGCTTTCTAATGCATGGAGTCCATCTTGTCCTCTTTGCTCCATTTGAGTGTGTTTTGTTGAAGCCTGTCTTTTGTTTCTTGAGCTCGTTTATAATAGAAGAAGCCATATCACCCTTTTTAACATAAAGCTTTCCAGATGGAAAAATATCCGTGGCACAAGCTACTTAAGTGAGAAAGAAATGGGAACTGCTAGGCGCAGGCCGGCTTGGTCTGCTTTATTTATGCTGCTACCAATTATCCTTCTCTTTGCAGCAGAGCCAATGGGATGGCTCTGTTCAAAAAGATGTGCACCACTATTGGCTTAGTACAGCCTGCTTCGCACATTGTGTTATAATCGAAAATCTTCTAGCATTTGTGTACAAGAATTTTCAATTCTATTAAGTACACGGAGGAGAAGATTATGCATTCTCTTTATTGTTTTATTTTAACAGCAACAACGTAAACAAAAAGAAATGCATGGATATATAATAAACTACAAATCTCAGAGTGCTTTGTCTAGGGTAGTAAAGATATTCACACTAGCGTAACGAGGAGGAGCTTCCCGCAGTTTGCTGCCGCAGTGTGCTGTGTTCCCGCTGTAAGCCGTGGAGCCGTGGAGCCGTAGAGCCGAAGAGCCGTAGCCGTTGCCGCGACCGCAAGATCCGCCGGCCGGTGGTAACTAAATCGGGTTGAACGGTGTTACGGTGGTCGCCCTTTCCTGCTCCCCGCTCCTCGGGGCTCAGGCTCCGGCTCCGGTCTCGGCCCCGGCTCCGCCCTCACCTCGGTTCCAAACCGTGGATCAGCGAGGAGTCACCTTGTTTCCCTGCTTCTAACACAGCCATCTCCGGAGGGGAGAGAAGAGAAGAGGAGAGGAACAGGCGGTTGTTTCACCCGAAACTTCAGCGTGCGTTCAAGAGTGAGGAGGGGTGAGGAGAGGCTAGAGAAATGAGCGACCAGCGGTGAGTGAAATCAAGCTGAGCCGGGTAGAGCTGGGCAGAGTGGAGGGGCACTTGTTTATTCTTCGGTCCTCTGCTCCTCGCTCCCCCGCTCCTAGCCCCCGCCCACCCCTGCGCACAGCCCATCGCTCAACTCTATTGTACCTCACATTTGATATTTGCTTGACATTTGTTCCATTCTGAACTCTGGCCAGGCCGAGCTGATCTAATCCTTTTATTCCTGACCCAGTTCATTGACAATTAAACAAATAAATAAACAAGGATCGTGTGATAGCCCCAGAGAGTAAACAGGAGCCTAGCCGTGTCTGGAAGAGAGGTGGCCAAAAAAAAAAAAAAAGTCCTACTCCATCAAGGATTGTTATTTTTGGTCAGTATTTTGGACATTACTTGCCAAGTTTCTCCCCTGCCAGGGTCCAAGGTGTGTGGCCCCCAGAAAGGGGAAATGAGATTGGGGAAAACACGCCAACCAGCGGAAAACAAGAAAGCCAAAAATGGAAGAAAAAAGTTTATCAGAACCGGGGTACGAACCAGTAAAAAGAGAAAAGCTGGTATCGGTTCCAACCCCCGAGTCTAGACCAGACCCCAGACGGAAACCCGGTCTCCTAAAATTCTTCTATTTAAAAGACCCTTTGGCACGATCTATGCTCCAACAGCAGAGGCCTCCAACCTTCCAAGCCCTATTGAGCCATCAAACTTGCCAAACCAGCCAAGTATTAACCTGGAGATGCTAACAACTCCATCAATTCCATTAATTCCTACGAGTTCCCCGCAAAGTAAATATGGGTTGACCGCCGCACAAGTGCACTGCCCCAACATCCCAGCTGTCATCCCAGTTACCCCAGTTGCCACAAAAGAAACCAACGGTAGAAGCACCGTAAGAATCACGGACGATAATGGCCTCACAAAGAATCCTAGGCAGACACAAAGAATAGGTGAGGTTATAGCCATGACAAGCGACGACAACATTAACGTTGGTGACCTCATAATAGGAAATATGGATGTTCATGAGGGAAACTCAGGCCACAAAAATCAACCCATCCTTACAGGGCCTGAAGCGGACTCATGGTCAAACCCCCTATTCTTATCAAACGATTTCTGCCTTGAGGAACTCTCTGAGAGAATCACAAAATATATTGATACCCAAGAGAGAGCTTCACGAGTAAAACCCGGCACCGGTCCGGGCTTGCTAGCTTCAACACCTCGAGGCCCTGTCCAAAGTAGGGACCAACAAAAAACAGATATTAACGACCGCACAACTACACAGGTCGCCCAGAAACCCCCGTGTCCCCCATTGCCAATAACAATTTCATCAGGGAACATGTCAGATTTAGAACTAAAGGATCTAAGTAATATAGAAAATCAAGTGCCCGCAACAGCATGGACCCAATCCTTGTTAAGCACCCTAGAGCAGGCAATAAGGGTGCTGAATTACCAATCTAACAAGATGGAAGTCCAGATAGACCTTATTACACTAATGGCGGGGCACATTTCTGGTATAAACGCAAAATTGGATTCTATCTCCGCACTTTTTTCAACGCAGGGGATACCAGATCAAACCAGAGGCAGGAGCGACCAAATGCAAAACTGTGGGTGTGGAATCATCATAGAAAAATTAACAAATCTCCCGGCTATCTTGATGGACATCTTAGGGGAGGTCAAACTTTCACGAGCATATAGACAGGAGCCAGAAACAACCCCTCCCTCGGAAAAACCACAAATACTCAAGAGCAAGGCTTTAAAAAGTAAACTGACACCGGACCTAGATCCAACAGCAAAGGAAAGTGGGTCAAGTGAAATTGCCCCGGGCAACGAAGAATCTCAATCAACAACCCAAGCAAGCCCCAAGAAAATACTAACAAAGAGAGAAAGGAAAAGGGCGAGAAAAGCAAGGCTTAAATATAAGAAACAAACTTACGGGGCTCCGGAGAAAATCTTCCCTATATTTAAAAACAAATTCCACCTCGAAAATAACCTCAGCCTTTCGAACGATGCACCAGGAGGTGAGGGTCACTCAGCAGACCCAGGTGACAAAATAAACCCGCCACTCACGCGCAGGGTTGAAAGCCCCAGACCAGAAGTTGATCAAGGCCTACACCAGCCCATGAGTGACGTATGCATAGAGACTACAATAATAAACCACCACGCTTTAGTACAAGCCAGGGGACACAACGAGGCAAAACCATCTCATGGGGGAGAAAACATAGCTCACGTGGAGCACAGTAGGATACGAACCTCGGCAATAAACAGTCTGATAACAGAAAATACTCATAAAGAGTTTCAAAATCCAGCAATAGTAACCTCTAACGTCCAACAATTCGTTACATTTCCCGATAGGGATAAAACGAGCGGCGTAGCACCAATAGTCTCAAAAAATGCTGTCCTTACCCCTGTGCGGGTTACCATCTTAGAAAAAGAACGCAAATACTCTTTTCCACAAAGGGAGCAAAATACGCCAGAGCTGAGGACAAAAAACTCAGACTTTATACAGAATCAAGCATTAAATTCTGATCAGTGTGAGCAAGAACAACAAGCGTTCAAGTCCGTCAGATCCAGCCCACAAGTTCGTAACCTTATCCCTGGCAAAACCGATACAAAAATCAAGGTGGGAATGAATTACCCGGACCGATATGAGCAAAAACTAATATTTACTCCTGAATACATGACAAGGGGTTGTCAGGATGTCCTGAATCGAGGCAACCTGTTGACTCTGTTCAAAGAAGTATCGGATCTAAAAGGTATCACCTCCCAGGATCTCCTCTCCGTGGAATTTCAGCAAAACGTAAATAAAAAAGATACAGAAGAAACAGTGACAACATGGGCCTCAAAGGTTCTGGCAGACAGAATATATTTGGCAAGATCTCAGTTCGAATCATGGGGAATTGCTATTACACGCCACAAGCGCCCGAGATATCCATACCCATTACAAAGTTGTAGAAGGGATCAAGTAAAGGAGAAAGAGAGTAAAGGACAAACGTCCACTTGTCTGCGAGGTGCAAGGGCCTTTACACCAGAGCCTTTTAGTACAACCCAAGAGGTACAAGTAGTGGATTGTCATCACAAAGACAGATTGGACTGGTCCTGGATCCCCGCTGTTTTGAGCAATAAAGCTACCTAACCCCGTTTCGATATCCACAGAGATTACACGCCATCCGTGGCCAAGCCAGAAAGCAAAAAAGAAGCCCATAGTCTCAATCTGTTCATGGAATGTCCATGGGTTTCGAGAAATGGCCCACGACCATGAAACCCAAGCCTTTTTTCAACGACAGGAAATAATATTGACTCAGGAGTCCTGGAAAATGGCATCATCCCCAATACCAGGCTTCCAAGAATTTCAAATATATGCAGAAAGAGTCGCCACGTACGGCCACCCTCGGGGTGGTCTTTCAACATACGTAACCCTTAAGTTCAATTGGGCACCTGAGGAGATAGACGTGGGGCTGAAGTGGGTCCAAGTAATCAGAATAACTGGAAACCAGTCGCCGGGGATGGACCCTTGGAAACTGATAATTCTTAATGTCTATATCCACCCCGACAGACAGTCACAGAAAGAAAAACACGTGGCCCTGATATCATTAATCAAGTTCCTGCAAAAGACTTACTCACTGTACCCCTTGGTCGTATCAGGTGACTTCAACACCGTCCTAATTGACCAAAACAAGGCGAGGGTGAAGATCAAAGAAGACAAGGGAGGAAAACAGTTAGCATCAAGCCTTAAAGAGCTCGGCTTGTCAATTCTAAACGGGAATATTAAGGAGGACATGCCGGCTGCCGCCACATATCTATGTGGCAGGACACAATCAATAATTGACTACACCATAACAAGTGATGAGTTAACTCCTAAGATTAAAGCGTTTGGAATAGTTGACAGAGTGGAAAGCGACCATCTCCCTCAAATTATTAGTTTGAATTCTGCTCCAAGTTTTGCTCCAACAATGACCTCTTTAGTGCAACACGCATCTAACTTTAACTTGAAAAAAATAAAATGGCGTGGGGAGGGTCTGGGTAAAATTATGGACACAGTCAAAGCCCAGGTGGCTGTCTTTGGACCCCAAAAGGAGGTGGACAGAGTATCCAACTGGGAACAACTGATTCAGGTTTTGCAACACAAGTTCCCAGCAAGCTCAGGAAACCACAGAATAATCTGCAACAAAAAGGAGCCGTGGTTCAACATGGATCTCAGAACAAAAAAAAGAAAAGTGGCCAAGGAGGTCCGGGCCCTGGCATACCAAAAAAAAGCAGGACTAACGACAAATATGTCTAGTCTGCGGAAAGCAAGGTGCACTTATAGGAAGGCTCTGAATGCGGCAAAGTATGCATATAAAGAATCGATCTGGCACAAATTGCTTATCTCGGGAAAAAATCCGAACAATCGGGACTTTTGGGGCATCATAAATGATCTTAATCAAGGGTCTAAACTCCAGCAGGAAGCGGGGGTTGGAGCAGACATATGGTCTAGACATGTAATGTCACTATACAGCAATACGGAGGCGGGTCACAACAACATCCCCGGGGCAGTGAAATCAAAAAGAGTCAATAAAATCAGTAAAGGGGAATTCAAGCAGGAATACTTGGAGAATGGGATAACAGAAGCAGATGCTCTAACCTGTAAAAACAATCTAAGGTTGATAATCTCAAGACTAAGGACAGAGGGGGCAGCTGGACCCAACGGGCTACCAAACGCAATTTTTAAGCACGACCCGGACCTGTGGTCGGAGATACTAGCACCAATGTTTAACCAAATATTCAAACATGCAGAGTTACCCAACTCCTGGAAAGGGAGTATCATCAATCCCATTTTTAAGAACGGTGATCACCGAAACCCCTCGAACTATAGACTGATAGCTCTAATAGACGTGGAGGCCAAATTATATGCCTCTTGCATTTTAGCACAACTACAAGCTTGGATCTCAGAAAAAAAGATCATGCCAAAATTTCAAACTGGATTCAGGCAAGGAATGGGAACAATAACAAACTTAACCTGCCTATCAATTCTTATAGATCAAGCCGCAGGAAAAGGTAAGCGGCTATATGCTTGTTTTATTGATATCAAGTCCGCCTTCGACCGAGTAAATAGAGAGCGCTTATGGAGTAAATTGGAGAATTGGGGGCTGCCTCTCCAGCTTTTAATAGCTATTCAAGCCTTACACGAAAATACTTGGACAAAGGTGAAATTGGGAAATGGCGGTTGTACAACAGGATACATCTCAACGCACGAAGGTCTAAAACAAGGCTGTGTTTTAGCACCCACCCTTTTCAACCTCTTCCTGGCTGACCTCCCTAGGGCAATCGAGTCAGCTGATTGTCATCCCCCCACCTGGCTAACAACCCAATCCACTTTCTCCAATATGCTGACGACATAGTGTTGTTGAGTAAAACCCCAATCGGTTTACAAAGAGCCATTAACAAACTAACTTCATACTTGGAAAAGGAAAGTCTGGAATTAAATAAAGAAAAGACAAAAGTTGTCCGGCTGGTTGACCCGAAGAAACTAAAATATAAATGGACGGCACAAGGGTTACCAGTAAAAGAACAAGAGAACTATAAATATTTGGGCCTAATAATAACAAAAGGAGGCAGTCACAACGATCACAAAACAGCATTAAAAACAAAGGCACAAGCCCTTATCTTCGCCCATCGCTCCATAAAAGCTAAAATGGATTGCCCCAACTACAGCCACCAACTAAAAGTAATGGCAGCCCAGATAATTCCGACTTTATCCTACGGTTTGGTAACATGGTGTGGGAAGGAGGCCGATCTACTAAACATCTTACAGACCAAAATTTATAAAGCGGTCTTCACCCTGCCAAAATCTGCTTCGGCCGCACAAGTTAGGCTTGAATTCGGACTGCAAAACCAGAAACATCGGAGTATGAGCAGTTTTGTGAAACTCTGTAATAAACTTCGATCTGCTCACACAGACACACTGGATTGGCTAAGTTGGGAGGAAATAAAACAACGTGGAGAATCTGAAAAGCCGACCATTTGGGGTCAGTATTTGAAACAGTGTGTGGAAATGCTGGAGTTGGATTCAGTCTGGAAATCAGGGTCTGAAAAGGCACTGTTTAGTAAACTAGCTAATGCGGCGGCCAAAAGGAAATCTTTTATGGAAGACAAAGAGACATTGGCAAAACGTCGGCATGGTTGGACAATCATGAACTCTTTCAGACCCTCAAAACCTTTGCCCTACCTAGCTTCCCACTTCAATGCCCATCTTAAAAACGTATTTATTGCTTATAGGATGGGGATGCATGTCTCAAAAGACCTATTACCGTCTTGGAAACCGCCGCACCAGACGAAACAATGCCGTCTCTGCGGGTATTATACAGAAACCTTGGATCATCTTTTCTGTATATGCCCGGCCCTGATAAAACAGAGACGCCAATTTTTGAAACAAATTTTAAATGTGCTTAATATTCGATCTTGCAGACAGGCAGTCACTTGTTGGCTAAGTGGCTCCTCGATTATTTTAGCTTGCCGTGGAGTTAAATTCTTCGAAGAAGTAATGAAACTCCTTTCTTAAATTCTGGACAATATAAGTACATCTTCTGATAGTAAGACCTATTATTTATTTCCAGTATTAACTACCTTTTAAAATGGAAAAAAAGAGATTTTATTTATTATAATTGTATTCACTATGTGTATTTTGTAATAGTTTTAATTAATTATGCAAATAAAGTTCTTTGACTTTGACTAAAGATATTCACAAACTTAGCTACCTCCCTAACAAAGGGGTTCCCAAAGAGGAGGCCATCCACAAAGGGACCGGCTTCGTTGTAGTCAACTTTTAGAGCTTCTGATCGATGCAAAGGAGGATAGAGCTGTGACACTCATAATACAATGCGCAGTTAGTATTGCCCAACAAGCATCCAGGTCGTTGAGCCCAACCAGCCAATATATAGGGGTCAATAGGGCAACTGTTGTCTTTTGCCAGGAGAGTCAAATCTAAAACTTTTGACAAGGGGCCAGACATATTTAAAGTATATCCTGGCAAGCTTTCCAGGAATCAATCAATCCATTTCTTGGGGACTTTAACAAATATACCCATGAAGTTGGAAAGTTTAGGGTCGATGTCAGGGGTCAAAGTCACCTTTCCCTCTAAGGTAGGTCTGGACGTTCCAAGCTCTAGTGGCTCTTGACCTCCTTGGGGAAAGGTTTGCACAGTCTAAACTGTAAGTAGGCTGCAGTCTTGGGGAATGGTGTCTAGTCTGGAATGCAGATGAACAATATCATCTGGATTAAAGGTCGTGTAATAAAGGGGACTGAGAGGAACCCAATGGGTCTTTGCCTGCCACGGTATCTAAAGGCTTCTTAAAGGCGGGTAACTAAGATCTAGCATCTTCCTCAACAAAAGCATCTGTATCCCCATTAAGGGGCGTAATATTATCAGGATTGTCCTCGGCCACATCCTCTTCAGGGAAGGTGCCCATAGAATTTAAGTAGGCTTATTTCAATTGTTCCAAGGTGTCCGCCTTGAACATTGTTTTGAAGGAAACAGATTTCTGCCTCAGACGAATCGGGTCGTCTTTAGTCAGAGTCAGGGGCATGCCTTTGAAAAAGACCTGAAGTTTCTCAGCCAAAGGTCCCAAAGATTTTGTGATGGTCCTGTGGACATAATTTTGCTTGGCTCAAGCTAAAGCCTCTTTATCAGAGCCCAGCTTAAACTCAGAAACACTTTCCTGCGTCAAATCAGTAGACAGGTCAACCGGAATGGACCAAGACATAGTGTAAAAACACAATGAGCAACATCAATTTAAGTCCCCATTATGTAGATGCTCTAGTGTTATAAAAGCACACCTCGCGTCTGCTACAAGCAAGCCTTGTCTATACAGGGGATGACCATGGCAATGTAACATCACTGCCTGCTTTAAATGTCAACCAACTTGTAGGATTTCCAGGGTGCACAAGCACCACTAATCCAAATAAGTCTATAAATCCAAAAAACACATAGAGCTGGAGGCTTGAATGAGCACCAATGGAATCGAAATGAAGTAATGTTCACCCATAGGCTACCACCTGTCTTCAGTAATTATTACAGCCCTGTCAGGGCATTAAGGGATAATAAAGTCTTACAGCCCTGGAAAGGCGTCTCACTCAGAGCATGAAACAAAGAAATAAAGGGAGGCTCACCTTGTTGAAAAGAACAGCCCAGAGGGAGGATCACGGGTGTGGTCAGAAAGGGAAGCAACGCACTGAGAAGTGTGATCAGCGGGCGTGAGGCGAGGCCGATGAGCGCTTGTAAAGTTCAGCAGAAGCTGTTGAGATGAGGCTCAGGGCAAAAGGAGCTCTTGCCTGAGAGAAGACAGGAGAGACTTGTGATGTGCACCGCTCAAGTCAGCTGCCAAAAGCCGATATCTAAAATGGCAGCGGGTGGATCGGCTGTTGCGCACCAGCAGAAGACACGCAAGTATAATTACAGTTGACAAAAGCCTGCAGTGGGAAAGGAAAGAGAAAACCAAGCTGCACTATGAAAAGGATCCAGTGAATAACAAAGAACATTGCAAAGGCACAATTAATAATAAAAACTCTAATCTATGAATGAAGTAAGATGAGAAAATACTTCACGTGGCCGTCGAGCAGTAAAGAGGAGGTGGAGTTAATGTAATGCAACTGGTTTATACACTGATGTGACTGCTCATGGTTATGGGACGTTCTATTATGACATACCGGGTGTTTGAACTCTGGGATTTGTATTTTTTAATATTATATATCCATGTTTTTCTGTTTGTTTACATGGCTGATGTAAAAGTAAAACAAAGAAGAGAATACATAACCTTTGCCTCTGGTCCTGACAGCATTTGGCATGGAGGAATTTTGCACTGCATTCCCCTGCTAGCATACACAACTTGCTTACACATCCTCTCTCCCATATGGCTGGTCAGGAATCTGGATATGTGAAGGAGAAGGCTCTTAGCCCTCCAAGCTTGATGACCTCTGGGTGGGGTATGTATGATTACATGGTTCGGACCATCTTGCACTGCCTTTTTGGGCATTTATCTTGGTGCAAGTTACATAGCAATCCAAAAGACATTGGTCACAGAAAACAAACACAAGAAAAAGCCCAATGGAGTGCTTCAAGTCTATACCTGTGTGTCCTTACCACAGGGCCAATACCCAAGAGGCCTCAGGGTACCCCATTATTCTGACGGGTAACTGTAAGCTTATGTAATGCGGAGTTTGTCTGGTATCTCTCTGCCTGTTATGGGACCTCATTTATCTGTACTATGGTGCCCAGATGGGTGGCGAACTCTGAAAAGTTTGGCACCAGATATAGCCCTGGTGCTTGTTGCCTAGTAAGGCAGAAAGCCAGTTTAGGTCTTATAATTGCTCGCTTCCCTTACCTTGCCTAATAAACCTTCAAAACTAGTGTGGTCACAGAAACTTTGGTTATGGCCTTTAATCTGTTACAGTTATGTATTCACTTTTTCTTTTACATCTTTTTTTGCAAGGATTTTTATTAAGTGAAGAAAATAAAGTTTACCTTTTTATTTTTCGAGCTTAATATAATCCTTCAATTCATTCAAACATCTGCCATGAGGACATATATTAAACCGCCATATATTTTGCATTAATTAAATAATATGTTATGCCCTGCATAGTAATTTCATATCTTGCAGTTTCCCAGTTCTCCTGCTGTTCAGCCACAGCGTGTGTTTGGAGTAGAATGTTGAGAATGCTGTGATGCATAGAACGTTGGGAGTCTGACTGAGTGACAGATGACAGTTACAGATGGGCTGAGCAGCAGGCAGGCTGCTCCTGGTGGGGTTTGATACATCAAAGGTGTTTGCTGTGACATAGTACCAAGGACTGACCACTGGGCTACCCTACTTACCTTATCCTGTTACTTGTACTACCTGTTTGATGTACCTGTGAACCATCTTGCTGTACAACTGGAATAAAGGTACTAAAAGTTCTTACATGGCTGACAGCGTCTACTTCATGTGAGAGTACAACATATTTTTGGCGACGAGCGAGAGTTGGAGACTTACTCACTGCCCTACATGCCCTTGAAGATGATCTAGGAACTAGAAGACGAAATTTCAAACAGCGCAACAAAAGAAGTAACTCAAGATGACACAAGCAACAGAAGAAAGTGGCACAGCACTCTTCGCAGCCCCACCAGTGTCCTGTACATCGGACAGCCCCTGCAACAGAGTGCTGTACAGTGTGGTTGTGCGTACACCCACAAGTTCTGCGCCTAAAAGGAAAGTCAATGTCTTGGGAAAATTTATCTACAAGTACTTAGGCGCAGCAAAGATCAAGACAAACAAGGACTGCTGTTTAGCGCCTTATTTTGATGATGCCTGGTGTTGGCGCTACTTTGGAGGTGCTTAAAGACTGACTTTAAATTTACTGTTCACTTTGGAAGCAGCGCAAGTCTAGTCTTATATGTGGAGGTGCTTTAGAGGTGTCTGAAAAAACGATTTATACATGCCTCATGGAGCTACAAGGTGTGTATACATGTGGGTCAGTTGTGTCCTCTCACAACGATTTGGTTTTAAAAAGTGCATTTTTGGGTCTTTATCAGCGTGGAGAGATCACACAGAGCTGAGTGCGTTATGGAGCTTCACTAACGCTTCTTCATGGCAGTGGCTAGTAGTATGGCAACAGGTGAGACTCGTTTTCTTTGGTTGGTAATTGTTTTTGAGCTCTCTCTGAGACCTTAAAATCGCGGTGCCAGTTCAACCGCCGATGCCTTATTTCAAAATGTGTAGCGCGAGCCATGCTATGCGCGTGCCTACCTCAGAGTTTCAACGTCGTGTCCATCTTCGATTCTTGGTGCACGCTGGAGCAGGGAGCCACTCGACGCGGCGTGTAAAAACGTGCCGCCATTTTGCGTCATGAACATTTATAGTCTGCCAACCACGTAATTGCCATTTGAGACGCGAGCCATTTCGCCAACCACGTAATTGTGCCTACCAAGTTTTTTTTTTGTTTGTTTCTCCACGAGCCCAGTTTCTTCAATAAAGTTTTATGTAGCAGGAAGATGATCGAGTTGGTCGTTTCAACTCTTGTGAGCGGGCTGTTTGAATCATCTATCAGAGGACAGATGGACCCGTTTGTTACACCGGCGGTGAGTGGAAGTTTTTGGTTCTTTCAGATCTATAAGTATCCGGTGGCAGAATTTGTGTTCCCGCTTCACATGGACATTTAGAGAGTTAAATTCAGAGATTGATCCTGCTTCAGAACATTCGGGCTGAATATTATGGTATGACTATTTGGAGCACTGGTGATTTAACAACACTAACGGTGGAAATGTTTTCGGGTGAGAGATCGCTCACCGGTGTGGCATACAGTTTTAAGATGTTGTGCATATAAAGTATTTGCAAATGTTATGTTATATCGTTTGGATTGTGATATTCCACAGTTTTTGTTTCCCTTCATATGTGTGGGACATCTAATGTAATGTTGGGGAGGTAATCACAGGTTTATCTCTTATTTCAGGGATGTGTTCAGTTTACGCTCATTGCATAGTTACAGTACCCTTAGTTTAGGGATGCCCATTTAGTGTTGTTATTGGGCTGAAGCTACATGTATGCCAGGTTTAGTAGTGAGTGTAAAGTTGAGGTGTTGTCCTCAGTGGTTCTAGTTCCACAGGTTTAGTGCCCTTACGCAAGGGATGCTCTAATAGTAGTTGTTAGTGGGCAGTATGAGTATGGGTATGGTTTGTCTAATTCCCATTCATAGTCATTGAAACCCCTGCTCTGGGGTGGGCATGTGGTCTCGTTACACATTAAGCGTTACACGCGACCTTTGAGGCGAGTTGGTGAGTGTCATGGTTTTCTACTCACAGTTCCCTTACATGAGGGATGGTCATGGTTTGGGTACGACCCCTTTTCCATAGTACGTTACACGCAGCCTTTACTAAGGTGAGTTTATGGGTATTGTTCCCATTCAAGGTTTACAGATTAGTTTCTTATGGTAACCCGGACGCGGGTCATGTTTTCTTGGTTTCCACCAGTTAACATAACATTTTACCCTCTCTGGGTTGGTTTAGATTTATGGGTACGGTTCCCCTACACAGGGTGTATCTTTTAGTTATGTGGTCCCATATTCATTGTTATAGTCTGAGACCCTTTCATTAGGGTGGTTTTTAGGGTCATAATCCCGAGTTTTTGTACCTCACAAGAGGAGTGAAGGTTTGCTTTTAGTCATCTTCACAACGTAGGTGAGTTTCTTATGCTAGGAACTGTGCTTTTCATTTGTTCCCTTTCTTTAGGGATTGTACTATAGAGTTGGTATGTGTCGGTTGGGTCCCATGCTTTCCAAGGTCTTTTCCTACTCAGGATGTGCATGCATGGAGTTAGACTCAAATACAGTGGCAAGGTGGTTACCTTTTGTCTAACGCGATGACACTTTCTCATTTTTGTTTTTGGGAGAGGATGGGTTGTTGTACTCAATTTTTACAATTGTTGTATTTTATCCGTTCTCTACTTTGAATGGTTCATTATCTCTCGTGATGTTCTTATTTGCACATCCCTGGTTTTGATTCATTCTTTTCTTGGGTAATTTTGCTATGTTTGAGACTTGGCAATATGTGCTTTATGCGGGTTTGTTCCCCTTTTGCTATACGCTACCTATTGTCTCAATCTATTGTATTTATTTAATTACAAGTGTATTTTCTTTTGTGTATGGCTTGCTCATATTGCATTGTTGCATTTCCATAGTACAAATGTCACTTTTGTTTTTCATTTTAAAAGAAGGGGGATATGTTATGCCCTGCATAGTAATTTCATATCTTGCAGTTTCCCAGTTCTCCTGCTGTTCAGCCACAGCGTGTGTTTGGAGTAGAATGTTGAGAATGCTGTGATGCATAGAACGTTGGGAGTCTGACTGGGTGACAGATGACAGTTACAGATGGGCTGAGCAGCAGGCAGGCTGCTCCTGGTGGGGTTTGATACATCAAAGGTGTTTGCTGTGACATAGTACCAAGGACTGACCACTGGGCTACCCTACTTACCTTATCCTGTTACTTGTACTACCTGTTTGATGTACCTGTGAACCATCTTGCTGTACAACTGGAATAAAGGTACTAAAAGTTCTTACATGGCTGACAGCGTCTACTTCATGTGAGAGTACAACATAATACATTCTGCCATTTTCCTCATAATGATTTCATCAGGTTAAAATAGAAAGAGTTACGATCTATATTCCATTTAGCATCCTTGAGAGAGGAGATCAAACATATCTACCTATCTCAGATTCACGTGCTGTGGAGCCAGCCGATCCCTACACCCAGAGCGCTCTTCAATCCAGATTGTCACGGGGGACCAAATCTGCACCTCCCGTTTTCTAGCACTCCTTTCCATACAATTATACAGTGCTTTCTCCATATTATACATACTCATGAGCCGAGAAAGCTATTGTTGTACTCTAGGTGGATCGCATTCCTTCCACACGGTTGCTATTAAAAGACCTGCCACAACCGTAAAAATAACCATAAAATAAATCTGCCCCATATCCCCCATAAGAGCCAAGTCGACCCCACATAACATTAAAGATGAGCTGAGATGTATCTCCCTTCTAAAAAAACGATTCTATCAATACTCAGTGCCCTCTCTTAGTGGGATTAGTGTTACACAATCATAAAACATGTACCAAATCAGCGAGGCCATTCCCACACTGAGGGCACTTGTCATCAGCCCTTCTGCCCCACGTAAACAACGTGGCTGGTGTGCAATATAAACTAAAAATTGTTTTAAAGTGTTGAGATTTGAGACTAGCAGTCAGCAGTACTTTCAACCCTACCTCTATTGAGGTCCGAATATCTAGATTCTGAGCCTCCAATTTCTTGGACCATTTAACCCAATAATGATCAACATCATCCACCTCCATACTGTTCATTAGTTCATAGAGCTGTCTCATCTTGGTACCCTGGCATAGCAACATATCTAAAGGGGGTATTTTTCCAAGTGAGAGCTAATCATTTACCAGCTTTTTCAAGCAATCTCTAAACTGAGAAATGTAAAAAAAGAGACCCTTTTTCAAGCCGAAAGCCTGCTGCAAATCGGAAAAGAAGCACAATTGGTCCTGATAAAACAAATCTGTCGCCCGGGTGATCCCTGCCTTTTTATACCCCCTGCATATGCCATCAAGAAATGCCGCTGGAAATAAAGAATACCATAAATGAGTATAGCAATTATACTTAGTAATTTCAATCCTTCTTTTAACCCTACCCCAGATCTTCACCGTTGCTGAGATTACCTTAAGCCTTACCTTTTCATTATAATTGGTCTCATTGTATCTTAGAAAGCACCCCACAGCTTCCCCACCCATGGCTAACTCTTAAATACTTGGGGATCTCCCATTAATAATCCAGGTGGCTCACAAATTTGGTAATGCAAAACCATTCCCACCTACGGGCCTTAAGGCCTATAGGAATGAATAGAGTAGCATTTCCTCATAATGATTCCCTAATTGCAATTGCGACTTTGTACGAATCGCTATTAGGGAATCGTTATTTTCTTACATACCATTTTGCATTCCCTAAATAGCGGGTACCTAAAATTCACTATTTGTGGAATGCAAAATGGAATATGTCCCTATGTACTTTAAAGCCCATTGTGCCCTTGAATATTGCCACATAAAGTTTGTGTACATACCTTTTAGCTTTTTAAGCCACTGTCCTTCCAGTTCCAGGGTTATAGTGCCGAATACGTATAATACTTTAGGCAAAAACACCATTTTCAGGACATTGCACTTTGCCAGCTAGAGTAAGATGCAGCCCATTAGCCCTGCTGAGATCTTGGCTGGCCTTTCCTGACAGCTGCTCTAGATTCACTTTGTAATTGCTATCTGCTTGCGCCGTAATGTTTATTCCCCGATATGTGACATTATCAACTCTCCGGTTGGCTATTAAGTCAATATTGCTGGTGCATATCATCTGAGTTTTCCACTCATTGAGGTGGTACCCTGAAAGTGCTTCAAATTACTCTGTCAATCTTTCCACATCTGGGAGGGTGGTGTGAGGAACAGGAGTTAGCAGCGCTTTTAGGTGCCCCAATGTACCCCAATATAGGCATAGGTAGCTGCACAACCTTTTAACTACATTTGTCCTACCTTGCTCTACATAATGGCTGTGGCACTGACCTTTTACCTAGTTAGGTTCCGAATAAAAGTCATCTGGTTTTCTTTAAAAACGAGCCTAATTTATTATGCATGAGGATTCTTAGTATCACAGTGGGATTACCATCTTCTGCATAATAACTCTGTACAAAAGTCACCGCTATCGTCATCCTTGGACGACATGCCCACAGTACCATGACACATTTAGGTAGAACCCCTGAGGGTACCTTTCAAATGTATAAGTACCATATCTTCACTAGGCAAACCAGAGGAGAAGCTTCCATAAGATGCTGAACTCCCTCTACGCAGATACCCCAGCACCCAGTCGTC
The DNA here is from genome assembly GCF_964204655.1 of Triturus cristatus. Classification (NCBI taxonomy): domain Eukaryota; kingdom Metazoa; phylum Chordata; class Amphibia; order Caudata; family Salamandridae; genus Triturus; species Triturus cristatus. Next base: position 749,794,448 of record NC_140581.1, read on the forward strand.
TGACATCCCTCGTGGGGTGTCCAACTCGAGACCCCGGCTCTACAACAGGCTCACAGGTGTCGGGGGCTTCTTCAGCGGCTGCTGTGGGGCCTGGAGAAGATCACCTTTGCTCCATTGACCTGATCCAGGAGGTCTTACAGGGACCGTCGTCTGTGAAGGCAAACAGCTGTGATGTTGCATCTCCCACACAGGACACATAAACATTTGGCTCTCCGTGTGATGGGAACAATTCTTCCCTTTCCCAAAACAACACAAATAAAAAATCGACGACATCATTTTTGTTTTATTTTTCTCTCTTGCTCTCACTGAGCATTATGGCTTTCTGCGTGCTCAGTTGGTCTAACAGTATATTGACTATTTAGAGGACATATAGCGCTTTTTTTCTGAAAACTTTGCATAGTTTTTTAACACATACCATGTTTTGAGATGTTTTTATACTTATATTTTAGCAATGTCTTTTATGCTTTTTAAACAGGCGCATTTTAGCATTTGTTAATTTTGTCATCCAGTCGGATAAGGAGTGGGTGTTATGAGCCCCAATGCACCCCAATATAGGCATAGGTAGCTGCATGACTGTTTACCTACATTTGTCCTACCTTGCTCTACATAATGGCTCTGGCGCAGACCTTTTACCTAGTTAGGTGCAGAATAACTGGTGTGTGGTTTTCTTTGAAAACTAGCCTAATTTATTATGCATGAGGATTCTTAGTATCGCAGCAGGATTACCAACGTCTGCATAATAACTCTGTACAAAAGTCACAGCTATTGCCATCCTTGGACGACAGGCCCACAGTACATGACACATCTAGGTAAAACGCCTGAGGGTACCTTTCGGGTATATAAGTACCACATCTTCGCTGGGCAAACCAGAGGAGAAGCTTCGATGATGACATAAGACGCTGAAGTCCCTGCACGCAGACTCTCCAGCATGCAGTGGTCTGACATTTCTTGTGGGGTGTCCAACTCGAGATCAAATTGGGGTCCTTCGTTCTCTCTCATCAGGTAATGGGGTTGGCTCTTTCCTAGGGGGATTCTTGGCTATACACCTACATACATGCTAGGTACACTTAGATACATCTAGTTAAAGTTTGCATCATATTTTTTCATTATAATTATTTAAATAAATAAAAATAAATGCACTTGGGTACATCTAGTTAAGGTTTGCATCGTAGGAGTACTCATGATTTCTACCATGTATCTATATGCCTGTATATATTCACTGTTTTAGCAGCATCTACCTTTTATTTACTCTGTTGGTGCTTATAATCGTAAATATCTGTTTCTGTCTAATTGTTGTTGTAGCACACACATTTATACTAGAATTATGCTAGTTCAGTAAATTCTTATTGAAAATCGTCTCCTCTATTTATTCTGTATATCTGTCTGAGAATAAGTGAGCATGAGTGACTGAGTGAAGTACACTGTTTCCACAATCCCTGAGGGATTAGGGTTGTCATGTTTGATAGTTGCCAGAAATTATTATCTCCTTGGACAGGTTGTGGGGCTTATAGTGGCACTGTGAGCTAGCTGGTCTACAGACTAACATATCATTTGGGGGTGTCTGGAATCAGTCTGGACACCAATCCCTTAGTTTATGTTGTCTAAACTCGCACATCCTATATAGATTTGCAGGAACTACATGACATGGCGTTGCCCCTACTCACATTTACCCAGAGACGCCTGGAATGAGTAGGGATAATCCGCCACAGCTGAGTAGGCATAACCTATGTATCGGCTGTGGGTTTTTTAAGCTTGAAGGTGTATAGTTCCCTATATTGTGCCAAAACCTTATCTCTATTTCCTTGAAATTCTTTTTGCAATGTCTGTCCAGGACAGCGCTGAAAATGCAAGGGAAGAAGAGCAGGAAGGTACTATAAACATTTCATAAAAGTGCAGAAATGCACTTCCTCTAAAATAAGAAAATATTGGCCGCCCAACATTAGGTGGGACTGTTACCTTCGTGATTGAGGCACACGAGGCATTCAGAACAAATATGTTCTATTCTTCTTGGGTTAAGTTCCCACCTGCAGATGCACGTACACATACGTTTCATACTTATACTCCAGATGAACAACCTGAAGAATATTCTCCATAGGAGGACCTAGAAGTCCTGTTATCTTGCCAAGAGCATATAAATTGGTTTAAAGGCACCCTCCCACATACCACAGAAAAAGTGAGAATCTCTCAGCTAAGCAGAGACGGAATGACTTGGCCTGTCCTAGCTGCATACACACCACATCTTAAGATAGATACATTACCAGCAGCAGACTTACGTCCACTTCACAAAGAAATATTACAACTTTACAGAAATCTTACACAGTTTGTTATGCGAACACTCGCACTTCAACCTACAAGGGTCACTCAAGCAGGGCATCTACAAGGGACCGCAACTAAAATCACCCCACAAACACTGAACTCGATTATGGGAAGAATGCCCAGTAAGTGTGAGCAAATGCCATTTTGGATAGCACAGAAAATTGCACAGCTTGAGACAGTGTTTCCACACAAAGACCTGCAAGAAAAACACAGAATACTGACAATCTGCTTGCAAATGGGTATAGCTCCCCTAATAGAGGATTGCACCACTGGGGGTACAGTTTTCGCTGCCGTTTATACCAGAACGCATGGTGCCCCCTCGGTAGCAGTCTTACCAGAAGTATTTAAAGATATACAGAATGAGTATGAAGCGGAACCCACCCAGGACTTAGGGATGACATTGATAGCTAATTTTGCCCAGGTATCAACAATTATGTTAGCCAACATAAAAGGAGAGGCAGCTGCGGTGGCTATACGCCAGCTCTTGAGGGAATGCACTCCTGCACAACAACAGCAGGAATTACCTAAAATTATCGAAGAGACCTATGCTTCGCTGGGTAGAGATAACCTGGGAGCTAGACCTGGGAAACCATAACTATTGGGTAATCCTTAAAAGGATAACTCAATGGAACCACCCTATTCTTCTAAAAAGAAATGGGAGAACAAACAATAAAAAAATAAGCAGAATGCATCACAATGACAGGGAAGGTCTCCTCAACAGGAGCCCTCTGACAGGAAATATAACCTTAGAAACCGTGACAATATTAAAAAACCTGATGGGTATTAGGATACTGGTACACGTTCCTCTCATTCCTTACAGGGTTCATCCAAAAACTCAGAGAGGGAAAGACAGTCTGAACGCAGGTCAGAAGAGCGAGTCTTGCCAAGAGACACACATCGCACTTCAGACTACATTATCAAACAAGAAGATAAACCCAAAAGTAAACCTCAATTTAAAAAGAAGAAGGTAGCTGGCCTTAAAATAAAAAATGCCCAGGGTACTGAGGACTCAACTACTGAAGGGGGAATGAGCTCTGATGATGCTAGACAGCGTAACAGAAGTAACAATAGCTCGCTAGAAGCTGATGGAATTTCTGGTGACAGCAGCCTTGAATGAACATATCACAGTGGAAATGCCTGATATTAGGGTAAGTGTTCCACATCATTTATAAGAGATACCTCTAACTGGAAGGGGACATATGCAGGAAAGTGAAAGGTCTCTTTTGGGAGAACCTGACATATATGGATACAATATCTTTTTGTCTGAAAAAGATTGGCCAACTGAGTTTGTTATGGACTACCCAAAAGGAGAAGCCATAATATTACCTGCCTTCTCCGCCCAAGTTCCAGAATCAATAAAACATTAATACGCGCAGGAGTGGGCAGTTGCACTAGCTCCTGCATTATACTGCAAGCATGTGGGGTGGGATACTGAGTCGCCTCACCATGAAATCCCAGTTAAAACTACTACTACATGCCAAAACCAGTACCCTATAAAACATAACGCAAAACAAGTCAGGGAGATCTTAGATCAACTTGAATACCAAGGTTTGATTGAGAATTACACCTCTCCCATGAATGATCCTTTATTTACCATAAAGAAACCCAACAATTTATACCGTCTAGTTTTAGACTATACAACGTGGCATTTAAACACATTCACAAAATTCGCAGTACAAAATGCACACAGTGCCGCATTGATGAATAACATTGTGTGGAAGAAATACAAAACAACACTAGATATCTCAAATAGATTCTTTTGCTAAAATATAGTGCCTGAAAGCAGATATTTGACAGCATTTTCGGCCCTAGGCTCACAATGCCAATTTTGTAGACCGTCCCAAGTGTATAAGAATAGCCCCGGGTTGTTCTCAGCAAGAGTATCAGAGTTACTTCAAGTTTTGATGAGAGGCATTGTCCTATGTAGATGATATTTATCTGACAGACAATGAATTATTGGATTATTTGGACAGGGTGAACAACATAATTCTGGGATTCGCCTCTGAGGGATGCAAATTTAACGTTAAAAAATCAAAAATTGCCCACCTCAATGTCCTATTTTTAGGATATGAGCTCTCAAGTAAAGGGAAAAACCTGGCATCTAATCTTGTTGAAAAATGTGCTCTCCTCCAAAGATTCTGAAAACCTACAGTCCATTTTAGGATTCCTAAATTGTGGCAGAACATATATTTTGGATTAGGCAAAAAAAGTAAAATCTTTCTACAACTTTATTAGACCTGATTTTTCTTTCCGACATTGGGCACAGCAACACACACAAATTCTCTATTCCTTATGAGCTGACATGATAACGTCCAAACACTTACACACATGTGTAAACACCACAAATTTGGTGATCCGTATAATAGCGGGTCAATCCGGATACACCTACCTAACCTTCAATGAAGGCAAAACGGTACCAAGTGCATACAAATCACATTTGTATACAAACGCAGAAATGCGTTTTGCATCATCTGAAAAAACACTGACAGCAATACAGACCGCTGTAGTGAGAGAAAGAGCACTAGCGCAGGGGAAACAAATAATTGTCGTGACTCCAGTACCAACCTTAGAGGCTGTTACAAAAGCAAGCATTCCAAACACAAAAGCACTGCATCTGAGATGGATAGAATGGGTAGACTACAAATTTGATTCTACATTAAAAACACAAGCATTCTTACTGTACGAACAAGAATATCCTCTTCCGAATGAAATAATGCCTCTAGATCAGTATGAATACATAATTTACACTGGCGGATCTGCCCAGCCAGCCGTAGGAAGTAAACAGCACTACAGCGCCACATGTGCGATTGTAAAGGGCCTTATGTGTCACTGTAAGTTCTGTCCTAGTAATACGCAGACACAGTCTAGGAGATTGCACGGCATAGCTGGCAGAACTAAAAGCCCCAATACTGGCACTAAAAATACTGATGAGGAATTCCCCACACTTATTGTGTGCGATTTATTTTACTGTGTCCAGCCATACAATGAATATCTTCCTATTATGGCCAGAATGGGTTTAGGGATTTCAAATATTGCACAATAAAGCACAAGATGCTTTGGGAACAAGTGACAACTGAAAAAAGGCTTGCCAAAGGCTCATGTAATTCGCACATTCAGTTATCAGCGTGTTGGCGTGCACTTTGAAGGAAATTCACTGGCTGATGAAGCTGCCAAGGCGACAGTGAGAACTGCTGCCATTGCTGCAATCACTAGTTTTAGCACAAAGATAGACAGACAGGTGATAGCTGTGAATGCTACGTGTAACAGCTGCTCAGCCTTGCCATAAGGTTTTCCACTCAAGTGCTCCTACAAGTTATATGCGCAAAACATTCAGTATGCTCAAATTCCAGTAGTGGGGGATAGACTAATACCAAACATGGATCGCAGATTAGGCTAAATTCTAGCTGCAAACAAGGGTCTGCGTTCAGCACATGCAGGTATTACTGCGACAGTTTCACTACTGAAACAACGTTATTGGTGGCCAGGTCTTACCAAGCAGACCAAGGGCTTTGTCCTTAAGTGCAACATCAGTCAGCTGATGAAGGGTACCACTGTAGCACGTTCACCACAAACACCATTACTGATTTCAGACAGACCTCTGGCATCTGACGGGGCTTACAAGTACATCTTGGTGGCAGTGGATTCATGCTCTAGATTCCTGTGGGTTTGGCTCCAGTGCTCGGCTGACGCTCTAACTGTTATAAAGGAATTGCGAATCTTTATAGGGACATACACAATTGGCACATTACATTCTGACTGTGGCCCTGCGTTAAGCTCTCAGGCTTACAAAGAAGCCATGGGACGTTTGGGTGTGGTCTTGCGGTACTCCTCTCAGTATCATCCTGAGGGAAATTCGATTGTGGAGAGGAAAAAATGGGACTTAAGGCAATCCTTAGCAGCGAGTTATTAGGCTCGGGTGGCAGTTGGGTCAATCACCTATATGGGGTCCAGAAGGCACTTAATAACATGCCAAGAAGTTCCCTAGAAGGCCGTACTTCATAGGAAGTCCTGTTTAGGACTAGAATGTGGGTACTCGATCTCGATTGTGACAGCACAGTTGCGGATGAAAAAGCATTTGATTTCAATGATCGTTTGGCTGTTTTACTGGAACTCTATGAATTCCGGGCTTTACAAAGCAACGTCCAAGTAAAACGCACTGCCACTTGGGAAGCGAAAGCTGTTTTGGCAAGACCTGCCTGAGTCCCGAAGATTGGTACCTGGCCAGAGAAAAGATTGTGGACAATAAATAATTTGGGCCATCTTACAGAGCACCTGTACCTGTCCTGGCTGTCGAAGCAACAAGAACAGTACATCTTCCGCCCCTTTCTGGTAAGAAAGAAAAGAGATTTGTCTCCATTGATCTAATCAAACCACACTACGTGGCCGATACTGAATAGCAGGCCCATGGGCTCCTGGGTAGCCGCTGATCTCCTCTCACTACCACACAGGAAGTTCAGACAGAAAGATTAATAACCTTTCAAGAGTCTACTCTATGAAGTAATGAAGTTACCAAAAATGGAATGAAACTCGTGCCTGTTGAAATTGAACAACAACAAAACACAAATGAAACACAGATCTCAATGTGGCCTAATACCAACATCTCCAGAATATGTCTCGAAATGTGTCATCTGTCAGTTCTACAAAACCTGCTGAGCTACCAAAGATACATCGAACAATGTTTGGCTATTTCGTCAATTTTTTTCACCTTTTCTCTGGATCCGAGTGAACCTGAGTCATCGCCAGCTGCTAATTCCCACAAAGAAAAAAATATATATGATCTCTACCTTTAGCTGAATAAGACTTACTTTGTTTCTCCCTGGTTACAGCTCTGGATTGCAGTTCGTCTACTTTTCCTAGTCCTTTGGATAGGTGTAGTAGCTGTCTTTTTCCTGCTCTTGAATGGATATTACCTCCCAGAACGCTCCGCAGTACAACATGTGAACTTGGTCCTGAAACCACATACATCTATCTCATCGTGAACAAAGAGACCAGGCCTTAGTGAACATTACAGCAGTTCCAGTTCCGGAAGGAATAGTTTGGGATAGAGTTGCACATGATGTATATGGTCCAACCGAATGTTTGAAAATGCCACATTTGTTTAAAATTCCTTTAAGTGATATCATCTCCTCCAGTACTTTCTCGGACTTTGAAACTGCACATAATATGCTGGCTGATTTAGAACAATCTGCTGCATTTTCCAGTAATGAGTTATATGATAATATATCTGATTTTGACACCATGTATTGTTACCAACACTATGGTCATCACTTCTTGCACAAAGCAAGTAACCCACGTAATGTTTTCACTTATCATCAATGGCAACATTGCTCAGCACAACCGAAAGGTAGTTCAGAAACATTTGCACAGAAGCTTGCATATTTTTCTGGGTTTGACTCTTTAGACCTGACATCTTATTATTACAAGCTTCCACCTACACCTGCAAGGAAAAATATGCTCACTAATACCAAACGGATATACTGTGCTTCCTTTATTTCCCAGCTGTCTTTACAGGGTTTCGACTTTTGGAGGGACACCATAGACACAAAATCTGTCTGGGGGGCCAAAGATTGGCAAGTTCAGGGCACTGAGGCCTTATTTAGAGCATGCCTCATACCACAGCAAATTATCTTCCTGAACGACACTGTGCAACAGACTTCCTGTCTTCGGTTAGTCAAAACGAAGGACATGAACACACCCCAGATTCCCTCATACACACTTTGAGGGGTGGCAAAACTATACACAACATAATGAGGATACGCTAGATGACATTGTACATTATACATGGTGGTTCATACAATTCATCACACCCCAATTGGAAAGGATGGCTGGTTTGGCCTGAAGAACCAGAACCTTTTGGGCCTGGCGGCGCAGGGTACGCCCAAGGTCTCCGGAGTTCACCTGCTTCGCTACACAGAGACACGGGACACTTTGTCGGCGTTAGAAGATTGGATTTATTTAGACTCGAAGAGACCTCTCCTCCAACTGTGTTTGTCTCCCCACCCTTAGGCTAATACATTACGGATTCATAACTAACTTGCAGGTGGTGAGATACGTTTGTGTGTATTGGAGGACAGTCGTGAAACGAGAGAATACGAGCAGGAGACAGTGAAGGCCAGTCGATAAGATAAGGTCAGGAAAGAATAGTGTGAGCCAACAGATAGTTGAGACGGGGATTAGGAAAGCCAGACAGGGATTAGTGTACTCGGCTAGTTCTAACACCAGCTTTGCAAATAGAGGCCGAGGGCGTATTTCGACACCAGGCTACAGAAAAAGCAGAATAGACTTTGTTCGCCGTGCTGCCTGAGTGATGGCAACACAAAATGGCGGCGGGCCACAAAATGGCGGGTCGATTCGATCGTGATCGAAAATCGAAGTTCCTCAGGCCTATCGACACAAATAGGTGTCAGTCAAGATTCAGGGGTACAACCGAAGGGTTTAGTATCCATAGGCCTGACCTATGTTACGTACAAACAGAACACTCGGGTTGGTAGCATCCTACAGTGTTGGGAAATTATGCCTAGAATGGCTAAAAACCTCAACAATGTCCCAGGTGAAACAACACTTATCCTTACTCTCAGTAGACATTCATCTTAGGGATTCTTTGTTAGAGCTCCAGAAACCATGTCAGAAATGCTTCTTATATGCTATCTACAATAAAGTATGGAAAATCTCACAACAGGAGGCTGCTGAGAGATTGTGTTAGATTACCAGGGTTAACCTAAAAAAGGCTTTGGCTGTGGTCGACAACGGCATGACCTCACTGACTTCCAGGACTTATTCACTGTGCAACATCGTGTCTTCTGCTATAGATATACTAGAACTGGATTTGTCTATTCTTGAACATTGGCAATCGCAATTGCGATCCATTCTCTTATTAAGCTGGACGCTACACTCATTGCGCTCTGGTCTGGTAGTATATCAACAGTACGTCTCTGTTTTCTGCATACAATCTAACAGAAAGATAGACAAAAATGGCACAAGAGATGCAAAATATACAATGCTGCACATTGAAAAATTGTACCAATTACCTTTTACCATGGCTGAGTCATCTTCCAAAGAATGATTAATCCATGATCATATTACACTGCCAGTCATGACATTCCAATGTCAATACTGTCTACAGTATCACCAAGTAGGCAGGTATGAAGTGTTGGGGAAGGAATACATTCATGAATCTTGGGAATGACCGTACAGATTTAGATGCAGGAATGGGGACACTGAGGTTTTTCTCAGCGGTTCAGACTGTGAAAGTTCTTTAAGTGGGTCTCTAATTTGTCAGGATATTATGCTTCACGGAGCATGTAATGCTTCAGTTGCAAATTTATCGTGTCACTTAAAAGGGTCCCAGCTGCCGTGATTAATTCGGTGTTCAAACTGCTCTTGAATGGGAGTTATTTGATGTTGAATAATCAAGGTTGTTGTGGGATGCTGCCAGGCATCGCATATTTAGTCACAGTATGTTCCAGGTGTTTCCACCGACCCACGCAGTCAGGGAGGTGCCGCTATGGCCTTCATTAAATGTTTCCCATATACAGTTTGATTCTCTGAGCATACTGAAAGCCATGCTTTTACAGAAGGATGTCCCCTTAACCTCAGGCTGAGAGACTTTGATCTCCAGGTTGCAAGGTATTCAGCTGAGATAGTATATTTAACATGTCTAATACGAGTGGGATACGACACCTACTTCAGAGCATAGGTTCTAGACTATTGAGCACCTTTCAGTTGATCTTTGGAGTTATTCCATCATTTATACACATCTGTGTTGGGAAGCATTTTTGGAGGGCTTCTGCTGGTCCTACTACTTGTAGTGGGTATCCTGGTTTTAATTTTCCTGCTACGCATTGGACGTCCCAGCATCCAAAGAAATGGAAAAAGCACTCTTGGTGTGACGTTGCCATGAATGCATGTTTCTCCATCTGGCACACTTTGACTTTGGGAGCTAAGCGAGCATTGGTTCCTATTGTTCAGAACAGTCTGGGTTGATTGCGTCTTACCTGTGCTCAGCTGCCTATTCTGCGGATACAAATGTGTGCTGGACATATGTCTAACACTTCCATCGCTTGCGCCTCTGGACGTAGACGTACTGCTGGACCCATTAAAGGCCAATGTAGTGCAGTGTCCTCAGCGTATTCCAATGTTGATATCAGCATTCTTAGAGCCACCATGAGATGCTTCAGCTCCCGTCGGAATAGACCCCGGCTCTACAACAGGCTCACAGGTGTCGGGTGCTTCTTCAGCGGCTGCTGTGGGGCCTGGAGAAGATCACCTTTGCTCCATTGACCTGATCCAGGAGGTGTTACAGGGACCGTCGTCTGCGAAGGCAAACAGCTGTGACGTTGCATCTCCCACACAAGACACATAAACATTTGGCTCTTTGTGTGATGGGAACAATTCTTCCTTTTTCCAAAACAACACAAATAAAAAATCGACGACATCATTTTTGTTTTATTCTTCTCTCTTGCTCTCACTGAGCATTATGGCTTTCTGCGTGCTCAGTTGGTTTAACAGTATATTGACTATTTAGAGGACATATAGAGCTTTTATTCTGAAAAATTTGCATAGTTTTTTAACACATACCATGTTTTTAGATGTTTTTATACTTATATTTTAGCAATGTCTTTTATCCTTTTTAAACAGGCACATTTTAGCATTTGTTAATTTTGTCAACCAGTCGGATGAGGAGTGGGTGTTATGAGCCCCAATGTACCCCAATATAGGCATATGTAGCTGCACGACCGTTTACCTACATTTGTCCTACCTTGCTCTACATAATGGCTCTGGCGCAGACCTTTTACCTAGTTAGGTGCAGAATAACTGGTGTGTGGTTTTCTTTGAAAACTAGCCTAATTTATTATGCATGAGGATTCTTAGTATCGTAGCAGGATTACCAACGTCTGCATAATAACACTGTACAAAAGTCACAGCTATTGCCTTCCTTGGACGACAGGCCCACAGTACATGACACATCTAGGTAAAACGCCTGAGGGTACCTTTCGGGTATATAAGTACCACATCTTCGCTGGGCAAACCAGAGGAGAAGCTTCCATGATGACATAAGACGCTGAAGTCCCTGCACGCAGACACTCCAACACGCAGTGGTCTGACATTCCTTGCGGGGTGTCCAACTCGAGATCAAATTGGGGTCCTTCATTCTCTCCCATCAGGTAATGGGGTTGACTCTTTCCTATGGGGTTCTTGGCTATACACCTACATACATGCTAGGTACACTTAGGTACATCTAGTTAGGGGATGCATTGTAGGAGTACTCATGATTACTGCCATGTATCTATGTGCCTGCATATATTCTCTGTTTTAGCACCATGGTAGAATTCTACCTTTTATTTACTCTGTTGGTGCTAATAATCGTATATTTATCTGTTTCTGTCTAATGGTTGTTGCAGCACACGTATTTTATGCTAGAGTGACGCTAGTTCAATAAGTGTTCATTGAAAAATTTCCTCTCTGTTTAGTCTGTATATCTCTCCGAGAACAAGTGAGCACAAGTGACTGAGCGAAAAGTAGTACACTGTTTCCATGATCCCTGAGGTCAGGGTTGTCTTGTTTGATAGTTGCCAGAAACTATTCGCTCCTTGGTAAGGTTGTGGGGCTTATAGTGGCACTGTGAGCTAGCTGGTCTACCGACTAACATATCCTTTGGGGGTGTCTGGAATCAATCTGGACACCAATCCCTTAGTTTATGTTGTCTAAATGCGGAGATTCTATTTAGATTTGTAGGAACTACACAACAGCACTATGTTTTCCGCGTATGCTAACACTTTAGTATCAAAGCCATTCACCCTAACTGGCTGAATCATCTGATCGTTTACCATTTTCCTTATTAGCGGGTTGATATACAAGACAAACAGAATAGGGGAACAAGGACAGCCCTGTCTGTACCCTGCAAAATCTGAGTTTTTTGCTGATTCTTGGCCCATAATTTGAAGTTGTGTATAAGGATGGTAATATAGTTCCTTCAAAGCCTTCACTATACCTACCCCAAACCCCTTGTACTCAAGAGCCCTCCAGAAATACCCCCAGGCCAAATGCCTTCTTGGCATGAAGAAGAATTATAGCAAAGGGGATTCCGGTAATTGCAGCAATATCAAATACACCAATAGCTTGCTTTACATGGTCTGCTGTGCCCGACCGAGGATAAACCTGTACTGCCATGGCGAGACTAACTGGACTATAATCCTCCCCAAGGGAGTTGCTAAGATCTTTGAGTACACCTTAGTGTCCAAATAAATCAGAGATAATTGTCTGTAAGCCCACCAGTTTCTCTGAAGGCTTTCCTTTTCTAAAAAAACCTATAATGTTGGTTCCTTGTCCGGAAATCAGAGGGATCCCTTCTAGTTATAGGAAGAAGCTCCCACACGTCCTTAGCCAATGCCAGAAGAAATGTTTTGAACATTTCTAAATGGAGGTTTACCCATACCCAGACCAGTGAGTTTCAAAACTTAAAGACTATGATCAGAGAACATTTTCGGTAATATTTTAATGACTGAGGGACCGATTATGATGTCGGGCAGAGCCCTTCCAACCAAGTCGGTCGGTTTACATTCCGGCCGCCCGATTACGATGTTCGCGGTCGGATTGTAAACCACGCAGTCATTCCGAATCAGTTCGGAGCGACTCGCGCAGTATTTGTGTCAGTCGGAAATGCATCATACACTACTATGGACAGCGTTTCCGCCCTCGGGATTACGATGTTGATTTCCAACAGCCTTTCCGTGCTGGCACTTCTGACACAGAAAGGCTGTCTGAAAGTGACTTTGGGGACCCCAGCAGGGCCCCCAGGCTACGTTTGATATCTGAGGGGGTACCTAAGGGACCCCCCTGTAAAACCCTGCACTGTGTGGCAGGCACCAAGGAGTGCCTGCGACAGGGTGCAGGGTTTACTGCAGACACCCGATTTCCCCGTAGGAGCCGGTGTTATGGCCAGTTGTTGGGTGGAACACGAGCTCCCATAGGAAACATGGAACTCCAACCGAACAGTGTTCGGTTGCATCCTAATCCGCCAGTCGGAACTGACGACCGCGAGTGGGTCTGTCCCGATTCTGAGGCATGTCGGGTAGAGGCTTTCTGCCCGACAACGTAATCGGCCCCTTTGTTGGACACCAACCCTGGAGAAACCAGAAAGTAATCCATGCGGGCATACTTTTGATGGGGATGTGAGAAGGGTCCAGGGCGTTTTTTTCCCCCAAATATCTGCTAACTCATGGCTTTTCTTAAAATGAGTAAGTGCTCTGAAACTGAATAGCTTCCTCCCCACATGCTTATTTGCTTTACTATCACTCAAACCAACTTCCAGGTGTATATTAAAGCCTCTGCAAACTATCAAGGGTGTTGGCCACGAAGCAAGCTCTACCATCCGCTCTGCCCAAATGGCTGACTCAGCTAAGTTAGAGCCATAAACCGAGCAGATGTTAAATCTGATTCCTGCCATCTGACATTCAATAGTCACCCATCTGCCTTGTTTGTCTGTCAGCTTCCATTTAGACTCAATAAGGCCTCTTGTTAGCAAAATTGCCACCCCTCTAGTGCAGACACTTTGTAATGTACAAGCTGCCAGAGAATACCCCCTAACCTGTGGTAGATCCCTCTTTGCCCAGGGCATATGAGTCTCCTGCTCATAGATGATAGCTCGACCCCATATTTTAAGTATTTCATCCACCTTTGACCCCTTATTTTTGTCATTCAGCCCGCAGACATTAAATGAAGATATAGACAATGTATCCCCGTGTATTCAGAGATACCAGAGTGAAGTTCATCCTGAATAACCTCAAATAGCGCAGCCCACAAGTAACATCCCCAAAGTTCCAAAATTGGATCACCTCCAACTTCCACATGATTATGCTAATTTCGTTCCCCTTTGCGTGACCCCCACCCATCCCCATCCCTCTTCCTGTCCCCCATTCTGCCCCAGTCCACCTTTTCCTCAGCCCCCCACCCATGTGAAGCAACCAAACCAGCCTGCTGAAGATGGTTGCGCTCCCCCTGTCTAGCTCCCAGAGCCAGCAGAGCCATAGCCTACTCATTACGACATATCTCCCTGTCCGGAGCTGCCCTGCAGCTATTAATCATACTTTACATTTAATATGACACATGTAACCACCACCACATTTTAATGCCTGTACTAAATCAATTGAATACACAGCCCAATTCCCCATTACAACATCATGCTTCTTGCCGCCTCAAGACGACTCCATATCTGTGGATCCAAACTCATACCACCCATTACAGATTCTTGCCCTCCAAAAATTCCTGGGCCTTAATCTCGGATGTGAACGCCCGTGTCTTATTGTTCCAAATTATTTTCAGTTTTGCTGGATTGATCAGAAAAGCTTGCGCCCCCTTGTCCTAGAAAGGTTTAATTAACTGCGTAAGCCGCAACCTCCGTTCCAATGTTGCATGACAAAAGTCAGGCCGAACAAAGAATAAACAGTCGTCCATGGTGCGTTTTAGATCTGGCTGCGCTTTCTCCAAAATTCCTTGGTGCAGCAGAACGTTACCAATATAAACCAGAATTGTTCTAGACTTCCCCGGGTCCGTTTTTGCACAATGGGTGTTCTATGGGCCCTCTGAATCTCATGACCAGTTGCAGCACTGAATCTTCGGGAAGGCCTTCTGAAATAAATTGATCTGAAAAGATCTTGCATCTTCTCCCTCTTTTACCTCCGGTACCCTGAGAACCTGTAGGTTATTTCTCCTTTTTCCGGTCCTCCAGCTTCCATTGGATATCCACTAACCTCTGTGAATCCCTGGCAGCAACCACATCTCTTTAAAGCACCGCAGTCCTCAATTCCAGGCTGCTCATTCTATCTGTCATTGCAATTAAGCTACCATGTGCACTGAACTCTGTAATTTACTAGTCGCTATTCGGGCTCTCCGATTATCAGCGCACATCTTATCCCTGTGGGACATGATAGTTTGATAAATAAGTTTCAGAGACTGTGGATACATGATAGTGGGACACCTAGGGTCCCCCATAGCTTTTCTTTTCAGGGGCGGTGTACTATGAGCGTAGTCCCACTTCAAGTCAAATCCAACACCCTGCCTTTTGCTCTTTCCATGAGGTTTGTGGGATAGCCATGAACTGGACATGTCACTAGACTCAGTGCAGTAATCTTCCCCTGAGTCCTTTGATTCTGGATCCAAATCATCTTCTGATCACTCTCATTCATCGGAAAGTGAAATAAAATGTTCAGCAGCATCTGGTTTGGGCTTCCCTGCTTTAAGTGGTGCTATTTCCCTTTTGCCCTGACGCTGTGCTTTAAAGCCCTTTCTGGTCGGGTTAGGCATTGCATGAGTTTCAACATTCAAGTCAAAAGGGAAAAGGCATCTCCATACCTACCCTCCCCTTAATTGCAAAGCGCATCTGTGCTCTCAGGTGCTATATGGAGAGTAGTACACATTACCTCAGCCGTGGCTCCTCCGTTAAGGCACAGGAGCGTCGCCCCACAGGAAAAATAACATGATAATAACACCCTGATATTATCATTAAATGTTTTCGTCCTAGCTGTGTTGTAAATTGAAACGACGATGTGATTAAGCATTTACTAAAGACATGAATTCTCTCTCCTTAGAACATGTCTCTTACGTTATGTTGACTAAAGTCTGGACTCCATTTTGTATTGTCATGTCTCCACGTGCTCAACACGAGAAGAGTCCTATCTTCGTGTTAGTTGCTCTTGCAATCTGCCTAGTAACAGTCTATAAATAGCTCCTTTGTCCGTTTGGCGCATGCCCAGACTTGACCACATCTGTTATCAGTTAGTCCTTGCTTGACCATGTTTTCGCGGGCTCAGGAAATTGGTTACTCCGCCCACATATTGGTTTTGTATCGAAAATGTCCTTAAATGGTAATGGATTTCGCCTATGTTGTATCCACCCACTTATGAGCCCCTCTGTTGTGTATAAAAGGGGACCGTGTACGCAAGTTCTTTGTGCTACTCTATGCAATACTGAAGTGTGTTGTATGGATTGTAGGACCACCCTTAAGGGTTAATAAACTTTGTCTTTGTACTTTGCAGTTTCCGTGCCAACTTCCTTATAGATTCCATTGCAGGAGAGCGAACCCTTGTGTCCTGCGGGCCTAGCTGGGGCCTGTATTCATCAATTGGCGCCCGTCACGTGGGGCTCATCGGCGACTCGGATGCTCGAAGGACTGGTCGCGACGAAGGTGAGGAATTTGGCCGGGGATGTGATCACTGCCAGAGGCACTTTAGTCCTGGCATCCCGAGGTTTTCTTCCTTCCCTTCCGAGCTGACCATCTGGGTGGCGCCGGTCCTCGACTGAGACCTCTTCTGTCGGTCCTGCCGTGACAGCCGTTTGGGCGAATTTTGGAGCTTGGCAGTTGGAATCTGGACTCTTGATTGGTAAGAACCGTTGTACGGTACTTGCTCCGAGTTTTTGAAGCCTGGGTTGGCTATTTGAGTTTGATTTGTGATGACCGGTCATATCTTGTATTGGCTATTGTGAGAATATATGCGTTGCAACACATATAGGCAGGTAATGTGGAGATATTTCTCCGGAACTGTGTAACTTTGAACGGCACAACGTTTAAGTGCCATTTTTGATAATACTGCATATTTTGCATTATTTTTGAACATGCCTGCTTTTAGCGCACTCCGTAAGTGGTGCTGCTGCTTTGGAAACCGGTTAAACCTCGAGGAATCTGCTCCAGCTCCCCCAGAGGGGACTCCTAATAGGGATATGTATGTGAAGCATGGTCTTTCCTCTATAATGTACAGCACAATATGGAGGAAATACACCAAGAAGGATCCTGAGTTGCGTTGGCCTTTGTATGGATCGTTCGATATGCGTAAGATTGAGTATGTGGAACAGTGTATGTGTAAACGGCGTGCTCGTCAGGATATGTTTGAGTGTGTGCGGTTGTGGGTGAAGGAAGTGCGTGAGCGAGGGAAACGTGAGAAAGCGCTGTTTGATAAAGAGCAACGGAAGAATGATCATGTGCGAGCACAGGAAGCGAAGCGTTGGGAGGAAAGAGAACAGGCGGAGAGACAAGAGAAGGAGCGTAGGCTACAAGTGTCGGGTCAATATGCTGTTCGGCAGCCTCTTTATCCTGTCCTTACTAATCTTGATGATGATTTTTTCCTATTAGATCGTTCCCCGCCACCCTATGTAGGTGCGTCTGCTCCGACAGTTCAGGATTCTGGATCGGGTAAAGATAAGAAAGACACGCGATCCATGTTATCTCTTGAGTGCTCGGGTGAGCTTCGGAAACTTTCTTATCGTGCAGTTTCAAATAAGCTGTCGTTTTCAGAGCTGTTACCGGATCTGGAAGGATGGCAGGATAGGGAGAAAGTGTATTTTGCTGCCGTTTTCTCTGATGAAGTGGTTGCTGCCTTTCGGAAATATTCTGATGTTTTTGAGCCGCAGGAGATAGTGTCGGATTCTAGAGCACTGCGTAATGGTACTTTCTCTCCCTCCCAGGTGCCTGATGCGGTCCGACGTCTGTTTGCGCTACGGGATGAAATGCTTCGACTGCGGGAAAAAGCGCGCCGGAACAAGGAAGAGGAGAGCTTGACCTTGCAGGCGGACGACCAGCAGCCGTCTCCCCCCCAGTCAGATAAGAGCGACCTAGTGCATGCTAAACCAATGCGAGAGGCGGCACCTTTGTATGTTCCTCCTAAAGGAGCGGGGACTAGTTCGGATATTACCTCTGCCGATGCTAAGGGATATTTTGTGTACAATTGGGTTTATACTCCTTGGCATAGGGCTGATGTCATGGCATTAAAAAATGCATTGCCTGATCCTCGCAAGAATCCAGTGGCCTTCTACGAAGAAGTTGAGGGGGCCCTGAATTCTTGTACTATGACCTTAGCAGATATAGATCTGTTCTTTGGGCTTATTTTACCACCAGATATGTGGCGATCTGTGCGAAAGGTGGATTATGTTGCCGCTTTTAAGGCTCGGTGGTCTGAGCTTGAGGATGAGGATAGGGAGAGGAAGCCCGCGCAGAAACCACCTCAGATTATCTTAGATCTCCCTGCTGCTATTCTGACTAAGTTGAAGACAATCATCCCCCCTAAAAAGATTGACTGGAATATGCTAGCCTCGTGTAAGCAGAAAGTTGACGAATCAGTTGCAGATTTCTTTACGCGCTTTGAGGAGACGTTTCATGATTTTAGTGGTCAGTCGCTTACGGATGATACGGGTCGACACCTCTTTGCTGATAAATATGTGACGAATTTACTACCGGCGATCGCGGCCCGCCTAAAAGCGAGTGAAAGTTCTTGGTCCTCTGCGACCCCGACAGCCCTCCTGACTATAGCTCAGTATTATGAGCGTCAGGAGCAAGAAGCGAAGGGGCAGGAGGAGAAGAAATCGAAGGATTTAAAAACGAAGGTAATGTTAGCGCAAGTATATGGTCCGCCCCGTCGGGGTGTCAATAGAGGTAGGGGAGGATTTTATGGTCCTCCCTCGGGCCGATCTGATTTGAACAGGAATCAATGTGCGTATTGTAAGCAATCGGGACACTGGGCCAGAGACTGCCCGGCGTTGCATGCTTCGCGTCAGGGACACAATCAGGGTGGCCCGAGAGGTAGAGGAGGTTTCTCGAATTTTAGAGGGAATTCTAACGATCACGCTCGTTTTGACCCTGCCGGGCAGCAACGAGATAGGCCTAATGTTTTCGATCGACAAAACGAGTATCAAGTGTCGGGGATTGACCGCTCTGGGTACCATGATTCTCAGCATGCATAGGAATGCGTTGGATGGGGGTTAGAATCAGTTGAGGTGCCGGTTGATCAGAAGGGTCCTTACGTATCAGCTGAGGTTTTGGGTTCTACTGATCAGTTCCTAGTGGATACAGGAGCGACTCGTAGTGCGCTGTCTAAACAATTGGTTCCGAGGGCTCCCCCATCTGGCTTAATGGTTACATCGGTAGGGTTTGACGGTACACTCTCCCGAAGCCCTCTTTCGCGGCCCCTCACATTTCAGGTTGATTATTTTTCTGCACCCTGTCCGTTTTTGCTTGCCCCGAACACGCCGGACAACATTATGGGCCTTGATATGTTAAAGCACTTCAGAGCTACGATCCGCTGCTCCCCTGCCAGAGTGCGGGTGATATTAAATGACAATTACCCTCGGTCTGAACGGATGTGTGTGGTTGCAGAGGATGCGGTGTTAGCTACCCTCCCTCGTGCTTTGTGGGCCACTTCGGATACTGATGTGGGACAGATGGTGATTCCGCCTGTTCACATTAGTGTCCAGGAGGGGGCGGTGTTACCACGCCTCCCACAGTATCGTATTTCCCAGGAGGGGGAGGAGGCTCTTATACAGATTGTGCAGGATTTGATTAAAGTGGGAGTAGTGGAGGAAGTTCCCTACAACGTCTGTAATAGCCCGATTCTACCCATTTTGAAAAAGGATACGGATGCCAAAGTCTATCGGTTTATAATTGATTTGAGAGAAGTAAACAAGGTCGTGATACCTCAGTACCCGGTGGTTTCTGATATCACGACGTTGCTTACTTTGGTCCCACCTACGGCGACCACGTTTTCAGTTATTGATTTGAAAAATGCCTTCTTTTCGATTCCTATTCATCCCGATAGCCGATACCTTTTTGGTTTCACTCTAAATAATAGGTCTTATCGATTTTGTAGAATCCCTCAGGGCTACACAGAAAGCCCTAGCATTTACAGTCAAGCTTTGAAAAGACAATTGGATTCCTTTGTTCTGCCCGAGGGTGTCGCCCTCATTCAATATGTCGATGACATCTTGCTGGCGGCCGACACTCCGGAGTTGTGTGAAAAGAGTACGTTGTCCTTGCTTTCCTTTTTGGCATCCCACAATCACAAAGTATCTCGGAAGAAATTGCAGTTCTGTAGACCAAAGGTGACTTATCTGGGTCACCTTTTGTCTAAGGAGGGGCGTGCACTCACACCAGATCGTATCCAAGTAATTCTGGACACGCCGACGCCGTCCACGCAGAAGGACGTGCGCGCATTTTTGGGACTTGTTTCTTTTTGTAGGCAATGGATATTAGGGTTTTCACACATAGCTAAACCATTGTTAGCCCTTTTGACAAAAGACACACCTATTACGATTCCTTGGTCAAATGAGTGTGATGCTGCTTTCCAGCAATTACGACAGGCCCTTTGTTCAGCACCAGTGTTAGGGACTCCTGATTATACAAAACCTTTTTCGCTGTATGTGCATGAAAAAGATGGATGTGCGTTATCAGTTTTGGTGCAGATGCACGGCGACAAGCAGCGCCCGTGTGCATATTTTTCGGCTGTACTTGACCCTGTTGCCCGAGCATTGCCTGGTTGTTTTCGTTCGGTTGCGGCGACAGCTGTGTCAATACGCCAAAGCGAGGGAATTGTGTTATCTCATCAGCTGTTGGTATTAGTCCCCCATGCTGTTGATGCCCTGCTTAATCAGACAAAGACGCAGCATTTGACCAGTGCCCGTTTAACGGGATATGTGCTGACGCTTTTGGCTCCTCATATTACGTTAAAGAGGTGCGTAACGTTAAATCCGGCCACATTGTTGCCATACCCCGAGAATCAGTCTGAAGCAGAGAAAGCACATGATTGTATTCTTGTGACTGAGGAACAAACAAAGGGTCGTATTGATCTCCAGGATACGCCCTTTCTAGATGTAGATGGAGAACTGTGGGTGGACGGATCATGCCTGAAGCTACCAGATGGTACGACTTCAGCAGCGTATGCAATCACCACATTGCAAACAATAGTGGAGACAGCACGCATACCACAGAAATCAGCTCAAGCAGCGGAACTGATAGCATTAACACGAGCATGTGAGCTCAGTACAGGATTGTGTGTGAATGTTTATACAGATAGCCGGTATGCCTTCGGAGTAGCGCACGATTTCGGCCTGCTCTGGAAGGAGAGAGGGTTTTTAACGTCACATGGAGTACAAATAATGCATGGGGAGTTAGTTCACAATCTTTTAACTGCATTGACATATCCGAAGAAAATTGCCATCGTTAAATGTAGCGCCCATAGGAAAGTAGTCGATAAAGTTGGAGAAGGGAATGCGTTAGCAGACCGGGTGGCACGGGAGACTGCGATGCAGCCCGGTGCTACTGCCATGTATGTAGTGAAGTCACAGGTAGAAAGATGGCACGATGCGAAGGAAGAAGTGCGAGAAATACAGAGGACCGCTCCTGATAAAGAACGGGAGCAATGGTCCAGTGAGGGAGAATTGGATGATGAGGGTTGCTGGAGAAATAAGCAGATGGATAGATGGAAATTACCCACGGCTTTTGTACAACCTATGGTTCAGATGGCACATGGGCTAGCACATGTTGGAGCTTCCGCAATTGTAAAATTGCTTACCCAAGTCTGGGAGCATCCAGAGATTGCTAGCACGGCAAAGAGGGTGGTGCAGACCTGTATGATTTGCCTGAGGTACAACCCAGGAAAGGGTACTCGAACTCCAGCAGGAGCATTTGTGACACCTACTGCACCCTTTGAGGTTCTGCAGATGGACTATATCCAGGTTGAGCGCTGTAACAATTTGAAGTATGTTCTAGTAGTGGTTTGTGCCTTCAGTAAATGGGTTGAGGCATACCCTACGAAAGACAATACTGCAATGACTACGGCCAAGATGCTATTGAAGGAGTTCTTCCCCCGATATGGCGTTTGCAGACTTCTGTGGAGTGATAACGGACCCCACTTTATAGCGGATGTTATAAAGTATGTTTTGAAGGGTCTGGGCATCACCCAGAAGTTTCACGCAGTGTTTCACCCTCAATCTGCGGGACTAGTCGAGAAGTATAATGGTACACTGAAGCTCAAGATCGCTAAAAACCAAGCTTCGACGTCTTTGACTTGGCCAGATGCTTTACCGCTGGCGTTATTGTCAATTAGATCGATACCGCACTCTCGAACCGGTCTTACACCGTACGAGATTGTCTTTGGACGCCCAATGAATATTTGGGGTCCACCAAAACCTAAGACTGTGTATGATGTACCTTGTGTAATGATGAATGATTATCTGGCGCAGTTAACGGATAACTTGGTTTCTATTCATCAACAGGTCCGGGAGGCGCTCCTTGATCGGTCCACCGGTGAAGGACATAGTCTCCGGCCTGGCGACTATGTCATGGTGAAGATTTTTGACAGGACGAACAGCTTGGAGCCGAGATGGGTTGGTCCTGAGCAGGTCCTACTTGCAACGAGGACGGCTGTGCGAGTTTCCAACAGAAAGAATTGGATCCATTCCCTGCACTGCCGCAAAGTACCGCCTGGATTGGTGGAGCCTGCTGTATTGACCGATCAACGAGAAATTCTGGCTGCAGAGAAAGGCCGTGCTGGGGAACCGAACGACACTGAGGAGCTCTTCCCGGACCACGCGACTCCTGGAGGAAAGCGATATCATCTCAGGCCAAGGAAGTGAATTCTTCAGCACCGGGACATGTTGTCAGAACGACCCTTGGGTTAGTGAAACGGAGAGCCAATGAGGCAAGGGGGGGGGATCAGCCCTGCATTAGTGTAGCGACACCCGTCTTGGCCCGCTGGTGAAGAAATCGACCGCTGCCCAAGGGGAAGAGTTCTGACAAACCTTTTAGTTTCAGGAAGATATTGATTCTTTATTCTGGCATGGAGAAAAAGAAAATCCTTTGTGCATCAGGTTTTATGCTTACTGTAGCTATTGTGGGGATAACCACATGGTTTGTGGAGGATGTGACTCCCGCTCGAAAGCTACTTGTGTTGACTACTCCAGTGCCTGAGGAGCACTATTTTTATACACTACCGTACCAGGAGTTGAAG
Source organism: Triturus cristatus (assembly GCF_964204655.1). Classification (NCBI taxonomy): domain Eukaryota; kingdom Metazoa; phylum Chordata; class Amphibia; order Caudata; family Salamandridae; genus Triturus; species Triturus cristatus. The sequence continues at coordinate 749,817,532 of NC_140581.1, forward strand.
CATCGTCAGTCTTATTTGAATAACACTTTCATCCAGATGTTGCATCACACCCACGTTGCCACGAATGCTACGAACTGTTGGATATGTGGTATGATGCCAGCTCATCAGAAGAAAGGAGGAACGCCATTCATACCTCTTCCTTTCTCTCATAATGGCTCTTGTAGAGCATGGTACACGTTGCTTTTTGCCACCCGGAAACCCACAGTGGGACGATTACTCTTCAGACTCAATAAAGAATGTCATCAGGATAAAGATGGATATCCGCAAGCGAATGGGACAATTTGGAAATGGGAAGAGTATCGACCAGACAATGAATCGATTCCCTATATTTTCACGAACACCAGAGACACTGTGGGAAAAGACAGATTTGTGATTCAAGTGGCACAAGCTCAAGCGGACCTGTGTGTCCAGAGTGTGGGTTATATTCCTGTTGGTGTTAGTGATTGCATTACCATATTAAATATCGACGGGTTGAATAACAGTACCTTTTTAGCATCCCATAATACATACTTCGTATGTGGAAATAAAGGTTATTACCGTTTGCCAGCCGGTTGGTCCGGAGTATGTTATGTGGCATTTCTATTGCCCCCTGTATTCTTGGCACCTGCATCTTATCATAAGGATTTGAAGTTGTTAAATAATGTGACTGTAAATAGGTACAAACGCACTCTATCAATTGATGATGTGGATCAGACTGACACTAGTCTGCAACAGTATATTGATTTTAATTTAGGATTGTTTTTCTTCGTTGGAGCCGCCCTAAATAGTAGGAAAGTTCGAAGGTTAACAAGAGTGGTAGAGGCTGTGACAAACCAAACTGCTGCTGCTCTTGGGAATCTTACGGAAGAATTACAGATTACTAGAATTGTTGCATTACAGAATCGTATGGTGCTAGATGTTATGTTAGCCGACCGAGGTGGAGCATGTAAAATTATCGGAAGTAGTTGTTGTGTGTTTATTCCTGATCATACGCCATCAGTTTATAGCGCTATCAATAAACTGCATAAAATCGCGGCTGAGATCCATACAGAAAATGGCACTTGGTCCTTTTCTGGATGGTTTTGGGCATTGATCATGCTTGGGGGTGGAAGGTCTTAACTGGTCTCTGTATTATTGTAGCAGTTCTGTTTTCTTGTTGCATTTGTGTCCAATGTGGTCCAATGTGGTCCCTTGCTCTGTTCCTTATGTGTATCATTCTGTATTCCCGATAAGAAAGCTATTGCCGATGTCACTTATCAGAAACATTTAGCTAAAGAAGTAGAAGAAATGATGACAATTGACATATACGATGATTATTCTAACAAACCGGATGTCTTCAGTAAATGCTGAAAGGGTCGTCTGTTGTAAATTGAAACGACGATGTGATTAAGCATTTACTAAAGACATGAATTCTCTCTCCTTAGAACATGTCTCTTACGTTATGTTGACTAAAGTCTGGACTCCATTTTGTATTGTCATGTCTCCACGTGCTCAACACGAGAAGAGTCCTATCTTCGTGTTAGTTGCTCTTGCAATCTGCCTAGTAACAGTCTATAAATAGCTCCTTTGTCCGTTTGGCGCATGCCCAGACTTGACCACATCTGTTATCAGTTAGTCCTTGCTTGACCATGTTTTCGCGGGCTCAGGAAATTGGTTACTCCGCCCACATATTGGTTTTGTATCGAAAATGTCCTTAAATGGTACTGGATTTCGCCTATGTTGTATCCACCCACTTATGAGCCCCTCTGTTGTGTATAAAAGGGGACCGTGTACACAAGTTCTTTGTGCTACTCTATGCAATACTGAAGGGTGTTGTATGGATTGTAGGACCACCCTTAAGGGTTAATAAACTTTGTCTTTGTACTTTGCAGTTTCCGTGCCAACTTCCTTATAGATTCCATTGCAGGAGAGCGAACCCTTGTGTCCTGCGGGCCTAGCTGGGGCCTGTATTCATCAGCTGTAAGTGCGGGGCGGGGCTGGGCTGCCCACACAGCAGAGGGAGGAGTGGTGAGCACTTTTTAAGTGCTCACAACTTTTTGGATGGCCATCTTGGGCCGTCCATGTAGTCATGGGCACTTAGCATGTTCTCTACCCAGCTGTATTTGAGCCTAGGTGGAGAACATGCACTGGCTCCCAGTCCCTGTCCACAGTGCTCAGACGAATCACGACGCTGCTGACATGCTGCTGCCAGCAGCGTCATGATTGGATAGGGGATTCTGGAAGCCTGTGGTGGTCCTGGTATCCTGCATCAGACGTCAGACAGAGGAGAGGAGGCGGCTTGCAGGTAAGTGGTTTTTACCTCTTGTTTTTTTACCCCCTCCTCCTTCTTCTCTGCTCCCTGCCACACCAGTACTGCCCTGTAGCAGCCGCTACTGCATTACCTTTATACCTGGAGTGGACTGCCCTGCTACTCAGGAGGTCTTGGTGCTGCTGTCAAGGGCCGGATCAGCTTCCTTATCCAATTCCTTAACCATTTCAACTTCTTCCTGAGCTTTTGTAGGTTTAGTCATGGGAGTGGCCTTCGTGGGCTCATCTAACAGTCTTATTCCTCCCAATGGTCGCCACAAAAGATCCACAATGGAAGGGGGCGAGATACTAGGCAGCTGGTGTGGGGTTTACTTTTTTCCCCTGCATTTTTTTCTTAGCCACCTCCGCTCTCAATCCAGCCTGCCCCGCTGTACACTCTGTTTTACTGCTGCACTCTCAATGTGCCGTCAGGCTCCCGCAGCTGCGATCAATGCTGTCTGGGCACCGACCAATGATTTGTTCCTCTTGCCGCTTCCCTCGGTCAGTTTAGGACCAATCTGTGCTGTTGTAGTGTGCCTAGATGTTTGAACGTATCTCCTAACAGAGAGCATCAGAAGCTCCTACACCTGCAGGAGACGCTCGAAACCAGCAGCCTGGTCGACCTTCCATCCTAGCCAATCCAAAATACCCCAGACATTGGCAATTGGTAGCGTGCTCTGTCCTCCTGCTCTGTAACTGACTCTCAAAATGATACAAACGGTTCTGTCGGGTAAACAGTATTGCTTCTAGCAAAAAACCTTCATTGGTTTGTTTGTACGAACACACATAAAGACCATAAATAGTATTCAAAGCAGCTTTATGAATTGCATCATTCATGAATAACTACTTACAATGGCTGTCAAAAAATAACCGTGAAACATATTTGTGACAAAGTGACATATAGTGCTCAGTGCTGTGGTGAAAGGTGCGTAATATATACAGTGTGACTTATGGAGGTATCGATAATTTACAAAGGCCAGAAAAGCAAATATTTGAAACAGTCTGCAGACGGATTGAATAAGTCTTTATGCAGAGTCTTTTCAACTGATCCTTGAAAGAATGTCGACGTTTCAACCCAAGGTAGCGTTACTAGCTAGTCAATACGGGTCTTCATCAGGACAGGGAGTGACAGCCTATGAAATAGTAAGGAATATGGTCAAATGTGTTCAAGAATATGGATGCCGTGAAGATTCGACGCATACAAGGTGAAAACTCACCAAAAAGGAGCCCAACGTAGCTCCTGGGGCGGGGTAGACAGATGAGCATGATTAAGGAACATGATTTCCTTAATAAAAAAGAACCTCGAATCCCCACAATCTACACGTTACCTAAGGTGCACAAGCGGTTAGTCAAACCACCAGGTAGACCGATTGTCTCTGGTTGCGGATCAATCTTGGAACCACTGAACAAGTTTATTGACCATTTTTTGCAACCCTGGGTCCCAAAGACAAAATCCTTTGTTAGAGACACTATGCACATTATACAACTTTTGGAGGGGCAGGAATTTGATACACAAACACAACTGCTTGTAACACTGGATGTCTCTTCACTGTATACTTCAATCCCTCAAGATAAAGCGTTGGAGGTCATCAGAACCACCCTGGATGAACGACAGAGACCCCACTGGATTCCAACGGATTTCTTGATTACACTCTTAGAGATCGCAATGAAAAAGAATTACTTTGTTTTCCAGAAACAGTTTTACTATCAGTGTAAAGGTGTGGCGATGGGATCCACATATGCGCCGAGCTTGGCGAATATCTTTATGGACCACTATGAGGAGGAGCATTTGTACAGCCACCAAAATCCATACCTCAACCAGATTGCGGTATGGAAACGTTACATCGACGACGTCATCATGGTGTGGTCTGGTGACAACAGAGAGTTGAATAACTTTCATGAGTGGCTTAATGCCAGGTCCAACGACATTCAGTTTACAATAACTAGTAACAACGAGTCAATAGATTTCTTGGATCTCACTTTTCGAGTGGAGGAAGGGCTCTTGTACTGTGACCTCTATCGAAAGCCCATGGAAAGAAATACACTGCTAAGATACAACTCACACCATCCTCGTAATCTGAGAGACAATTTGCCCTACGGACAATACCTGAGACTAAGAAGAAATTGTACTCGAAGAGTCGATTTCTTTAAAGAATCTGATATCCTCACAAATCGTTTGAAGGAAAGAGGTTATCCCACGGGTTTGCTGAAACGAGCAAAAAAACGCGCTTGGTACTGTCCACGAGACCAACTGTTGGAGGTCAAAGCTAAAGACACTGAAAAAAACAATATCGTCTGTGTCACGACATTCAATACCAGAAGTAACGACATCAAAAAAATCGTAAAGAAATACTGGAACCTGGTAGCAAGCGAGCTTATGACTCAGCAGGACCCCATCTTTGCATTTAAGCGGGGCAAAAATATCAAGGACACTATAGTAAGAGCATTTCTTGAACCACCAAAACAACCTGACCTAAGGAACTACTTTGGACTACCACCTGTGTCCGGACACCACAAATGTGGGCAATGTAAGGCATGTGACCTTTGCCAAGAGGGGACTAGCTTCACATATGAGAACAAAACATACAAATTGCCCCACTTCACCAATTGCAATAGCTCGCACGTTATATATGCCATTCTTTGTCCCTGTGGTCTTATCTATGTAGGACAAACCATCCAGAAAGCAAAGGCTAGAATTCTTCAGCATACGAGCAGAATAAGGTGCAAAGTGCAAGGCGCCCCCATGGTCGAGCATTTTATGACACACAATCACCCTCCAGACAGTATTAAATGGTGGATCCTAGAGAAGGTTAGCCCTAATGTTAGAGGAGGCGCAATCTCTGTGGCCTTAAACTACAAAGAATGTAGATGGATCCATTCGCTCAACTCGGTACAGACCGGGCTGAACGAAATCGAGGAGACTGCGAGGCAGATGGGGCAACTTTAGCTTGTTAATCTCCAGAAGTATTCTATTATGTTGCATCCCTCTGTTTACCGTATAAATTTTGAGAACCCCAAGTAACTGCTACATGATGGCGCGTTACTTTGTTGTATATGTTCTTACTTGCCCGATTTGGTACAGACCGGGTTGAACTACATTGAAGAAACTGTGAAGATGTTGTGACAACTCTTGCCTCGCAAACCTTCCCGTGTATTTCATTATGTCTCAGACTAAGTTTTCTAGATTACTGTATTACTTTAGTAATCAAAGTATCGGCAATATGTTGGCATGTTGCTCTTTGATGAATGCTTTTAAACGTAACTTTTACAAATCTGTGTGTAATGCTTTTAATACATGAATAGTCTATATGTATGATACTACAATACATGCAGAAAAGTCCTGGTTGTAGTAATAGGCAATGTTTTAACATCAATCACATGATCATTTAGATTCGACGATCGTGTCACATGTTTATTGAAGACACATGAAACAGAGCCACTACTGGATTAATTTAATTTAATTTATGAACTTCCCTCCTATATGTATAATTTTCATATCAACCGCGACTGTTTACATTGCACTCTCATAAAGATAGAGGACACTGCGGGGCAATACAATGCTTAATTCTCATGAGCCGAGCACCATAATTGCTTACTAGGAAACAAGCGGTATTTCACTTTCATATACCGCGACTTATTCACACTAGCCTTGCTAGTCTCCGAATCGTTTAGGATTCCGCGCTCCATTATGAGACCGCCGTTACACTAATTTATTCAGGAATTTGTGGTATCCAATTAATCACTCAGTTGGTTCGCGCACTATAGGCGTCTCCTAGCAACGAACGCCTGACGTAGTTGCTTAAGCCACGTGCATCAAATACAATCAGTAATCACCTATTCCCGGCCAGTTTCCCACACAACGAGCGTCCCCTAGCAACGAACGCATGACGCGGTTGCTCACGCCACGTACACGCGCCTCACTCAGTCATTTAATTGACAGCGTCTGTCAAACACTCGCCGACAGATTCCTCTAGAGACAGGACGCTTGCCTGCGCTCGCTCAGACATGAAGTAGTTGCTCCCTGCCGGGCCGACATTTAAGGTGAGCGGAGATTATCCGGATCTATACACCCTGCCCCACCCGACCTAGACACCTCGCCCTACTTGATGGTATTATATAAGACTAAGCTCCCGCTATATTTATTTCACAGGACCTCAGTGTGATTCGCTCGTCCTGAGGACATTAGACTTTTGCTGCCCATGCCCCCCCTTGCCGCCTTGGAAGAGATTCATTCCCTTGTGCGGGTGAGTCCCTTTTCATTCATTTTTAGCATTTCTGCTCACCAAACAGACCTTTTGGTATGGTATGGTTCTGACTGTCTTTCACTTGTCCATACAGAACTTCAGGGGGATCACTAATACGACATAGAGGTTACCCAACTCCATGAATCTCATCCTTTTGAACAAATTCGGAGAGAGAATATATCTTATTACCGGGTGAGTTCACCAGCGCATTTCCGGTAATTCCTTTAATTGACAGCCATTCTAGGGCCCTGTCTTACACAGTTTTATTCTCTCAATTAGACTCCTAGCCACGTCTTACAGGAGACAGTTGCTCCTGTTTGCTCATCTGTCTACCCCGCCCCAGGAGCTACGTTGGGCTCCTTTTTGGTGAGTTTTCACCTTGCATGCGTCGAATCTTCACGGCATCCATATTCTTGAACACATTTGACCATATTCCTTACTATTTCATAGGCTGTCACTCCCTGTCCTGATGAAGACCCGTATTGACTAGCTAGTAACGCTACCTTGGGTTGAAACGTCGACATTCTTTCAAGGATCAGTTGAAAAGACTCTGCATAAAGACTTATTCAATCCGTCTGCAGACTGTTTCAAATATTTGCTTTTCTGGCCTTTGTAAATTATCGATACCTCCATAAGTCACACTGTATATATTACGCACCTTTCACCACAGCACTGAGCACTATATGTCACTTTGTCACAAATATGTTTCACGGTTATTTTTTGACAGCCATTGTAAGTAGTTATTCATGAATGATGCAATTCATAAAGCTGCTTTGAATACTATTTATGGTCTTTATGTGTGTTCGTACAAACAAACCAATGAAGGTTTTTTGCTAGAAGCAATACTGTTTACCCGACAGAACCGTTTGTATCATTTTGATAAACTGCCCAGGTTCTGAGGGATACTGGGTTACCCCATTGTGATAATAATAACTGTAACTGACTCTGTCAGGGGCTAGTCAGAGAGAGCTCCACAGAGCTGTGTCATTCGGCAACGATCTCAAGTATTTGGCATAATTTTTTCCAATTGCTTACCGAATGTGTTATATCTGATGAGATATAAGTTACATGAAGGTGAACTGTTAATAATGAATTAGCGTTTCGTTATATTAATTATGGTTATGAAGGAAGATGATTCATTGAATATCCGAAACCATTATAAGATGGCTGACTCCTTTTGCATTGGGGAATTAGTCCACTGTTGATGTTTACGCATGTTACGTTGTACGTAACTTTTTCTGTTTTGTTTATATGTTGGATGTGACTTAATATCAAAGTACCCGTGAGCAAGGCGGTTCACGCCGAAACGAGTAGGGTGTATTTGTTTCTGGGCTTTATGTAAATGTATCAATTTATTAGACTAATCCCGGAATTGGTGTTCACTTTGGATGGAGTGCACGCGAGCAGGCTTGCATGGTGGAAACTTTATATATATATATATATATATATATATATATATATATATGCAAAAAAGAAGCAGAGAACTCTGGGTAGTTCTCAAGGTTAGATGGAAAGCAGCTCCTGTATAGAGCACTCTCAACACCAGCGACACTCTAGATCTGCTCACCTCAAATGTCTGCTTTTCTATCAAAGTCTTTAAGCATAGGATTAGCACAGTACTATCCACGCCGAGATAGAAATGGACAAAGAGTTGCATTTCTTTTCTCCAGTTTGAAAAAGCAGACTGCACAGACAACATGCAAAAACACATATTTTTGGTAATGAAGACATTTTTCTTTTTGGGAATCTTAGCAGAAATATATCGTCATCATTGCCTTTAATTTATGGAGCGTTCATACCCTGGTGCTGGTTCATAAGTGCTTTAGGTAGGTACATTAGTTATACAATAAAATTGATACAGATTTTATGAACCTCCTTAAAGACTGAGTAGACCTCAGCTGGGAATTGAGCTCTGCCCTCAAGTGAAGGGTCTTTACTATGTGTATCATCTGTCTTGGCCTATCAGGAACAGTCCTGGGTTTTTGGTGCAAAACATTTGTCCCAAATGTAACATGTATAAAGCTTCTTTTAGTGCCCCAGCTTTTGGGGTGCAGAACATATTTTCATTTGTTTTGGTTTCTGCTGATGATGCAAGCAACAGAGTCTTTTAAAGCAGGACACAGGGTGTGACTTTAATATGTTCAGCTCAAGAGTCATTGAGGAGCGGAGGTTCTGGGCGTTATTCGGGATTTGAGTCTGTGTCTCTGCTTCCTGCAGTCTCCTCATGCCAATGAGTATTTTACCGAGTTACCTGTTTTTAAGCTGTGGTGCTACACTCGCTTGTAGTCAATGTCATTTCCTATGCTTCCTCAAAAGATGTTAAGCTCTCCTGCTTCTATGGTTTCGGCATTCGCTTAGAGCACTAACTCAACATTTTGGCTTTATAGCTAAGCTTCCTTGTAATTTGCTTGCTTGTTCACATGGTATGGCAAACTTCAAAATGCTACATAATACACTTCTGCTGCAAACATTAACTGATTATAAAAACACTCCCAGTTTTTGCTGAGCTCTCTTGGTGTTGCATTGTACAAGCACACCTCACATCTTACTGATTTGAAACGGTGAATATTTTTGGTAATCATAAAAGTACATTGATTTGCTTTGTCTAGTTATGAATAGTATTATATGTCAACATTTTTGCTGCATTTGTCTGGCTTATTTTACAGTTCTCAGTAAAAAAACACGTACACTAAACTTTCTGATGTGTAAAAATACCTTAGTCAGCTGTCACATTTTTTAACGTTAAAGCCACAAACACATTTGAAAGTGGCTTGTTGTGACGTGACTTGTGTGACATAAATTGGGAAAAATGAGGATGTTATCAACTATGATTCATTTACGGATCCCCGGTAGACATTAATAGCACAGTTCTTCCTCACTTGCTATTATGAAAGACGAAGTTAATGTTATGCTTATTTTTTTATCATGATTTATAAAACAACATCAAGAACTACATTCCAATGAACCCAAGCGAGGAAAGCAGGAAATGCAAATACAGTTTATTGCTCAAAACTAACAGCCAGTAGAGCAGTGTCTGTAGCAAGAAAGTCCTCTCTGTAGGTGATGCTGTTGTAACTGTACAGGCTCATAAAATGAGACCAACAAATGAAACCAAAGACTGCTTAAACATCCTTTGAGGAGAACAAAGCATCCCAGCTCTATTCGAGGCCAGCACTCAAAAGCTAAGATGGCACTGCAGCAACAAAGGATTCATCAATGGGAGGGCCTCATCATCCTCAGATCACTGTGTAAGGATGCAATTTGCCTGTGACTTCATTAAAAATCAACACCTTCCTTTCCATTGGTTAGACAAACGTGCATTTTACAGTGAGACTTGAGTCTTATGTTTGTTTATCCATGGATATGTGGAGGACGTGGCTCCCACATCTTCTTCACTATCTCTGAAGGTCGAAGGATATGTTGGCTTAGACAAGGCTAGCCACGCTACGCTTAGCGCCTGGCACTGGGCGCTATACTTCTTCAAAGTCCTCGCTGTACCTGCTATTAGAGCATTTTAAAAATTTTGTTGTTTTAGTTGAATGGTGCTGATATTTTCTGTTACTTTTTGCTCTGTTTTTATATATGTCCGCATACCTGCATTATAAAACTTTTCAGACCCAACCGCGGCTTCAGCGGTTCTCATTTTGGGGGTAGGAACGGTCACTTGGTGGGCGCCATTTTGGTCTGCGCTCTAGTTGTTCGGCTGACGCGCTAGATCCCTATATTAACCAAGTATGGTTACGCGCAGCGTTGGCGCGCAGCGGGAGCGCCGTAATCGCGCCGGAGTCACGCCAGAGTCCAGCCCGTCTGCGCCCGTCTGCGCCCATCTGCGCCCGTCCGCGCTAAGGACGGGCAAGGAGTCGGGCAAGGGACGAAACCTTCAGGAGAAATTGGTGATAGAGAGGTCAGTTCTAAGTTTCTTTATCAGGAGCTATTCGCCCTCAGACCCCCGCAGTTAGCATGTCATTTTACATGCCGCCCGGAGTCTCTTACCGATGCCACGTTTGGCTGCTGTTCCTTCAGAACCGCCATGGCGCAGCCAGAGTGTGCCGCCACTGGTTGTCCTTCCTCAGTCTCTCCTCCCCCCCCTATGCCTGCGATCGAAACTGGCTTCCTCATTAATGCCAGATCTCTGGTTAAGAATAACATCGCCTTCCTGGGTGTTCATTACCGAAACTTGGGCATCTGATTCCTCGGGGCCTGACCTGGTGGAAGCTGTCCCGGAGGGTTATGCGCTGCTCAGGTCGGATCGAGTTGGGCGTAGGGGAGGTGGTCTGGGGATCCTCTATAAGACTTCCCACTCATGTCGTATCTCTGTCATATCCGCTCCCTCAGACACCCTGCAGGCCGTACACTTTTTAATAACTTCTCCGTCGGCTGCCCCTTTTGCTGGCATACTGATTTATAGACCCCCAGGACCTAGAGGGGAGTTTAGCCATTCTCTGTTTAATCTCCTTGAGCCCTACTTTGGCTGTGCCCAACTTACCGTTTTGGGAGATTTCAATTTCCATCTGGAAAATTTAGACTTTGGAGAGACTCTTTCCCTTTTAGAGCCACTGGCTGCTTGTGGCTTCCAGCAACTGGTTACCTGTGCTACACACAGGGCAGGTCATATCCTGGATGGGGTGTTCTCTAATGACTCAAGGCTGACGACAGATGTACCAGTTCCGTTGGTCTGGTCAGATCATTTAGCGGTCCCATTGCAGCTTTTGGCCTCTCCCGCATATTCTAAGCTGAGTGGTCCTAGTAAGAGAGAACCTAGGCGCAATTATGGGAGTATCTCCAATGACACCTTGGCTCCCTTAATTTCCAATGCAGTTACCGGGACAGCAAAGGATGTCAGCACAGCTGCACTTGAATGGACGGTTTCCATTTCCTCGGCGGTTGATGTGTTGGCTCCTGTTTCTTTTCGTTATTCGGCTAGGAAGAGACCCTCGGCCCCATGGTTCTCGGAGTCGCTGAGAGCTCCAAGGCAAGGTTGCAGGAAGCAGGAAAGGCTATGAATGGCGAGCTGGGATAATGTGGAGAGGGAAAGACATAAACTTCTCCTTAAGGGATATAAATTATTCAGTGTGCAAAAGGAGGGCACCCTAAAAAATCATGTGTCAGATTAGAAATGTTATTTAAAAAGTTAGTGGGAATTTTTACACATATTTTAGAGAGAACATCAAATAACTAAGTATATCAATAATAGACACTATTTTACACTACACATCATAGAACGTCAGTTTCATCATACAAATAATGCACCATATAGCAGATCTCTCTCTCTCTCTCTCTCTCTCTCTCTCTATATATATATATATATATATATATATATTACCTACTGGCGGTCGCCAGTAGGTAGTTATAGTTAGGACCACGTTTCCATAGGAAAACCTCAACATTCTATTTTGAATAACTTTGGCGCCGGTCGACGAATCCTCGCGAATTTCTCAAAATAGGTGGGGCGCTACGCTCCGCTCCTACCCTGAAAGTCTCGGGGGGATCCGTCAAGCGGGGGCTGAGATAAAAGGGGGGTCCCAAAACGCGTTTTTCCCATGCATTTTTCCATAGGACCTTTAGAACGAGCTACAGCCCGAACGGCTGAACAGAATTACTCAAAATTTGGCAGAGAGGTAGTCCCTAGGTCAAGGAAGTGCCTTTTGTAGGTTTGGTGTAAATCTGTTCAGTAGATTCTGAGAAAATAGCCTTTAAATCAATATATATATCTGAGCCCGCTTACCGTACGCTTACCGTACGCTTACGGTAAGCGTACGGTGGCGTGCGCGAGCGCGATTCTGATTGGCTCTTAGATCTTAGTAAACATTCGAATCGGCCGAAACCAGGAAGCGGCGGCCGCCATTTTGTCTCTCGCACTGAGTGTTGTTTATCAAACATGATGGCCAAAAACATGTTACGGGGCTGTTTTGACAACTCCCTCCCACATAGTCATGTTGAGGGAGTCCACAAACATCCCCCAAGAGCAAAAACGGTTTTATTTTTTTTTCGGCAATTTCGCGGGGTACGCTTACCGTACGCTTACGGTAAGCGTACGGTAAAAAAATAAAAATAAAAAAAACACTATCCACACTTACCCCACCCCCTGTGCTTTTGGTGGCCGAAGGCCACCAAATGTACAGGGCTTATTGATAGGTAAAAAAAACTAAATTTTGGCAACATGAAATTATAAAATTGAAATAAAAAAAACACTATCCACATTGACCCCACCCCCTGTGCTTTTGGTGGCCGAAGGCCACCAAATGTACAGGGCTTATTAAAGTTGATAAAAACCGTGCACGGAACGAACTGCGTTAAGTGGGCGCGCACGCCTCGAATGGCGTAAAGTAACTTAGCATTTAAAAAACCGTACAAATTCACTGAAAAAACCATAGGTTTCACACACGTTATAGTTAGGAATTAGCATTTAAAAAACCTTGCAAATTCACTGAAAAAACCATAGGTTTCACACATGTTATAGTTAGCGGAAATTTTACTGATAAAAAACCAGTGAAATTCCCCCGTTATAGTTAGTGCAGGCAACTATAACTCACGCGACCGCAATCTTCTGCTGATGACAAAAGTGTCTTTATGAAAAAAAAATATTTGTAATATATGTAAAGCTAAAATTTAATGGAAGAAGACATGGGCAAATAAGTGTCTAAATACAGTATTAGCATCAGCAGAGGATTGCGGTCGCGTGAGTTATAGTTGCCTGCACTAACTATAACGGGGGAATTTCACTGGTTTTTTATCAGTAAAATTTCCGCTAACTATAACATGTGTGAAACCTATGGTTTTTTCAGTGAATATATATATACATATAAACGTTATTCGGTTATTACAACCATCAAAGTAAACATCCATAGTAGACATTTAGAAAACTAATCATATAATTTAAATGATTAAAAAAACACATAGCATACATTCCAATTGCTTAATTACATAGTGCATCACAACCCCTAAAGTGGTTAGGTCATGCCAGAATATAAAGTGACCTGAGCTTTAGAAGCAGTGCAATTTCAGTTAACAACTATGAACACATAGCAAAAAGTGCATCACATGAATCAAATGCCAAAGTTAATCATAAAATACATGTTGAAAATGTAAGAAAATTCTAAAATAGTTATATAAAATCATTAAACAACTGCTTTTAAAATTATTCTTCGCTTATACCAGGTTGCCTCTAAAGATTTACTTACAGCTAATACAATTTTAAAGGAGGTGCCAGTTTCTAAAGTCCTAACAGCTACCAGGTATCGGGTTATTCCCATATCACAGCATACAGGGTGAGTCCACTTGCGGCGATATATCAAATACTCAGAGCAGAAAAACAATAAGTGCGATTCATTCTCATTGCCCTGGCCACACATGGGTCAAACCATAGACTCCTGTTTCTTGCCCTATTTTGGGTAAACGATCTTATAGGAAGAGTTTCCAAAACAAAATCGTAAATACAGGCTCTTGGCTTGAGAAGAAGGTATTAAGTCTAGATATTGCTCAAAGATGGGATAAGTTTGTGTTCAAGGAACGCATCGGTTTGGGAACCTATTGAGCTACTATAGGCACTATAGGCAATACATAGCCTTAAGTACATTCATATCTGATTTTTTGATTCCTGTAGGGTCAGCCTAGTAACTATGTAACCCCCGATTCCCCAGCCACATGCATACAAATTTGACCCAGTGGAGCATCCTAGCACCTGGGATCTTTAATAGTTCTGCATGCGAATCCTTGTAATCACCTAGCTTGGGGTGGTCCATAGGCGAACCCAGTAAACTGGTATTTTTAATGCAGCCATGTCTGCTATTCTTTTTAGCCCCAACTCAAAGTACAGTGGGATAAAGGGTTTGCTGGATGGAAGGCAAACCAATTTCCTCACAAAATTGTTTTCCGCAGTGGCCAAAGGTAGGACATCCACATTACCCCATCTTTCAGCGCCATAGAGTGCAGCCCCTTGAGCCTTAGCACAATATATTTACAAAACTGACGAGACTACATGTGAGATTGTTTGCTTATGCATCCGAATGATGGCATTCGACCTGTGCTCAATTAAAAGGCTGATCTTGTTTGATTAACCCAGCCACTTAAAATTCTCCATGAACCGCACCCCTAGATTATCAAAGTTATCTACCCTTTCTAGTACCTTGTTATCAACTTGAATGACCATTTTAATCTCATGCCCTTGCCCAGCACCATAAATTTGGTAGTGTTTACATTTACTTCAAGGCACCTTGACATGCAGAAACCTAAACATCTATTAACTTAGATTTGCAGGCCCATAGGCAAGGTTGCAGGAAGCCAAGAGCCTGTATTTACGATTTTGTTTTGGAAACTCTTCCTATAAGATCGTTTACCCAAAATAGGGCAAGAAACAGGAGTCTATGGTTTGACCCATGTGTGGCCAGGGCAATGAGAATGAATCGCACTTATTGTTTTTCTGCTCTGAGTATTTGATATCTCGCCGCAAGTGGACTCACCCTGTATGCTGTGATATGGGAATAACCCGATACCTGGTAGCTGTTAGGACTTTAGAAACTGGCACCTCCTTTAAAATTGTATTAGCTGTAAGTAAATCTTTAGAGGCAACCTGGTATAAGCGAAGAATAATTTTAAAAGCAGTTGTTTAATGATTTTATATAACTATTTTAGAATTTTCTTACATTTTGAACATGTATTTTATGATTAACTTTGGCATTTGATTCATGTGATGCACTTTTTGCTATGTGTTCATAGTTGTTAACTGAAATTGCACTGCTTCTAAAGCTCAGGTCACTTTATATTCTGGCATGACCTAACCACTTTAGGGGTTGTGATGCACAACGGCGGCGCGCCAAAGGCAAGCCCGTCTGCGCCCGTCCGCGGCCGATCGGGGCACGGGGCCAGTACCCCTGCCCCTTTAATCTCCAATAATAGAAATAATAAAATACAAATTAGGTACACTACAAGTGACCTACTTGCCCTCCGCTCCAATATGGAAGATAGCTGCCGCCATACCATGTTAATGGACCCTCCAATGCCACAATGTGCGACCTGCCGTTTTTCCACTGGTGGGGGGAGAAAGGATGAGTCGATGCTGTTAAATATGAAGCTGACATTATTAAATTGTAGATCCCTCAAAAAGCACAAATTAGAGATATATGACTTGGTGCTAGAGGGAAATCTCGATGTCCTCTTCCTAACAGAGACATGGTTAGATGAAGCCTCAACTCCTGAAACTCTGGAAGCTGTCCCCGCAGGATACAGCCTGCTCAGAATTGACAGAGAAAGGCAGAAAGGTGGGGGATTGGCAATGATCTACAAAAGCGACCTACATTGTACCTTAGAGAAGACTACATTGCCCAATAGTGAAGGTGTTTTTTTTACGATAAAAGCCAACCCAAAAAATATTATTAATGGACTCCTCTTATACTGGCCTCCAGGTAAGACTTCACAGTTCGGCAATCAACTGACAGAGCTGATAACTCAGCATGCACTTCGGTATAAGAAATTTCTCATTTTAGGAGACCTCAATCTCCACTTTGAGGATCCTAATTGTAAGGAGGCACAGGCTGTGGTGGATGCTCTGAAATCCCGGTCGCTCAAACTACAATCTACATCCCCGTCGCATCAACTGGGCCACCTTTTAGACCGCATTTTTGCTAACTGGGAAGGTATTAAAATTGCCACACCACTGCAAATTATACGGTCAGATCATTTCGTTATTCCATTCGATGTTGAAATTGGCCCCCAGGATTGCAGTATGACCAAACTTAGGCCTCAGAAACGTAGAGACTGGAAGAAGTTCACGCAGGAAAACTTTAGATCCGCTCTACTTAAAGAATCCCCTCTTCCCAGCGACACCCTGATTAAGGCATGGGCTGATTACGAAAAATGGATGTCTAGGGCTCTGGACACAGTAGCGCCATGGACACTCAGGTCCCCCGCCAGGAAAACTAAAACTGCTCCCTGGTTCTCCAAAGAACTTAAAGAAGCTAAAGCCAAATATAAAAATACTGAACGTGGATGGAGGAAAAATTATAATCCAGAGGATAAGCTGAACTATAAAAGAGAACTAAAAACATATGACAAACTCGTAAGAGCAGCCAAAGGCGCTCATTTTAAAGAACGCATTGAATCTGCTAAAAATCCTACCAAGGAACTCTTCTCGATTTATAAAGAGCTCACGGTCCCAACCAGACTTGAGGCCCAAGATACCTACTCTAATGAACTATGTGATGACATCGCAGATTTTTTCGAAAAAAAAGTGGATTTAATACACGCCACCTTTACAGGTAGCATGCCGACTAAATACTCGGTAGTGAGAAGTGATGCTGCTACCAAGTCCCATCTGACATGCTTTATAGTTCCTGAGAGGCTAGATCTGCTTACCATCGTAAACGGCATCCAGTCTGGCTCTCCCCTTGATGTGATCTCTCCCAATCGCTGTAAAGGAGTCTTTGATTGTATGATTGAGCAGATTGAACACCTGATCACCTTATCTTTTCAGGAGTGCCACGTGCCTGACGTATGGAAAACGGCACAGGTTATACCCCTGAAAAAAAAACAATATACATATCTCCCAGCTACAAAATCTCCGCCCTATCTCTCTCCTCCCCTTCTGTGGGAAAGTTGTGGAGAAGGTAGTGAACAGTCAACTCATGAAATTCGTTGAGGAGAACTCTCTTCTCCATTCCACACAGTCAGGGTTTAGAGCAGGTCACTCTACAGAGTCGGCGGTTCTCTTCTCCACAGAATGTCTGAGACAACTTGTAGATGAGGGGCAGGCGGCAGCGTTGGTTTTATTAGAACTCAGTGCAGCTTTTGACACCGTGCTGCACTCGACGCTGCTGTCTCGCCTCTCAGACTTGGGAGTAGAAGGATCAGCCCTGAAATGGATAGAATCCTTTCTAGAAAACAGGAGTTTTCAGGTACACTGCCCTCCTCACAAATCGTCTCTTCGCAAGCTGAGACATGGGGTTCCACAGGGCTCAAGTCTGAGCCCTACGCTGTTTAATCTTTATATGGAGCCCCTAGCCCATATTGTGGAAGCCTTCGGTGTGGATATCGTCACATATGCTGACGATACCCAACTAATAATTAAACTTACCCACAATCAGGCAGAGGATGCCACGAACTTTTCCAACTGCATGCGGTCTGTGGCAGGGTGGATGAACAACAACTGCCTACGCCTTAATGGCGATAAAACAGAACTGTTGGTGGTTGGAAAGTCCCCCTCTGCCTGGTCGTAGGCCTGGTGGCCAACAGAATTAGGTGCGATCCCCCTCCCGGCGGACTCCGTTAGAAATCTTGGAATCTGGCTGGATGCAGAGCTTTCTTTCAAGCAACAGATCAGCAAAATTACGGGAAAATGTTTTGGAATATTAAAAACACTCCATAAAGTCCTCGACCTGCTCCCCATCAGTGCCAGGAAAACACTTATTCATGCCCTAGTCACCCCACATTTGGACTACGGCAACGCCCTACTCCTAGGCCTAAGCAGAAAAGGCATACACCAATTACAGTGCGTCCAAAATGCTGCCGCCCGCCTGGTACTCAACCTTCCACGCAGGGCATCTGGAAAAACGGCATTACGAAAACATCTGGCTCCCTATTGAGGAGCGCATCAAGTTTAAAGCACTCTGTTTTGCCCATTGCATTGCCCAGGGAAAAGGTCCAGGTTACCTGCGAAACCTTCTCACTATCCATCGCCCCACCCGGTACCTCAGACCTGCTGGAGCGATGCTGTTTCAGCTTCCTCGCGTGCGCAAGACTAGGATGGGAGGTAGCTCCTTTCGCTCTCTAGTGAGTAAGCACTGGAACAATCTCCCTCTTGACTTGCGCATGGAGCCCTCCGAAATGAGATTCAGACTTAAATTAAAAACTTACCTTTTCCCAAGCTAATAATTGTCTCTTTGTAGCCTAGGATCTAGACCTGTTCCGGACCTCGGCCTCTTCAGGGAGCAGTAGCAATTCTAAGCGCGGGGACACACCGTCTTGAGTGTAACCAGGCGCTCTAAAAGTGGTTTTATTATTATTATTATTATTATTATAGGCATCTTTGAGATGAAAAGAGAATCCTCAGCAAAGAGTAAAATGGGCACCTTCCTGTTGTTCAAAGTAGGTGAGTCATTTCTACAGTTTTCAGCTATCGATTACAGTATTGATGACCAGGTTCCTATATTTGTCAGATAAACCCTGTATAGGTCATCCACATTTGTATTCCAAATGCAAGAATGCACGGAGCTATCATCTGGACAAAGTATTTGTCTCTGTCCGAGAACTATAGAGAGCTATATAAGTATATATTTTCACATAAATCTATACATTTGCTAAGTATCACTTCTACCAATTTAAAAATAAAAACAGACAGATCAATTCTGAAAAACTCACATTCAAAGAATTCAATTCTAATTGCAGGAGAATTGCCCTAAGTGCACATGGAACTAATGCACTCTAAGAGTTTTTTTAGTGCATGTTGTTCTCATTGAATTAAGGCTGCCAGCTCGACTTGTCTATCCTACAAAGAAAACACATTATCAACAGTGAACTTTGGTGCATTAGACAGGTCTCATAATGACATTGTTGAAGTAGGGAGTTACTTGAACATTGTAGGGTTGATAATTTACCCAAGGTGCAGTTGCTCACCGACTATCTCATATATATTGGGTTGTGTTATGTTAATAAGAGCTTATAAAGCGCACGGTCACCATAAGTTTTCATGGCGCTAATTGTTGAGTGTGTCACGGCGGGAAGAGCTATGCGTAGGTTTGCGCAAACAACCAGGTTTTGAGAGCCTTTCTAAACCCCATCAAGTTGTCCTGCATCCTGATGTCCAACGGTAGAGAGTTCCAGAAAATCGGGGCAAGGTAAGAGAACCTGCACCCTCCCTGGCTTTTGAGTTTGATGACTGGGATAGTTAGTAACCTGAGATGAGCAGACCGCAGGTTGCGGCGTGGGACATGTTTTTCAATCAGACGGCTGATAAATTTGGGACTCCTGCAGTGCAAGGCCTTAGTTAGTCTTCAAATGTGGGTACTTACAAAAAACTTTCAGGAACCAAAAAGTTTGGTCTGAGGTGTGACCAGTGCCGCCTTGATGCCAGCAGGGTGGGGGTAAATTGATTGGGGTGTAAGGTGAGTGTAGGGGGAACGAAGCATGTTAATGGATTGAACTGTGAATTGTGAAGTTATTGTGAGGGTTTAATTGCATATTGCCCTCTAAATCAAGCCCTTATCCTTTAGAAAAGACACAGATATGACAATACTGTGTTATGCTGTATATGAGTTGCTATTTCTCTATCACACCCTTGAGTAATCCTTTTCTACTTGCTATCCCTACTTTTAGTGAGTCATGTGTACAAAGCAGGTAACTTGATTATTGAACTGGAATGAAACAGAATCTTAGGCCTCACAAGCCCCCATTGCCTTTAGCCTTTTATATGTATACATTAGGAGCTCTTAGAAACTGGATCAGTTAAGTTAGCAAGTGTTATAAAAAATCCTTGAAAAAGACCCCCAAGAAGGTGTGTAATTCATAGCGATGCGCAGACACACAAACGCCCAAACTTCACTTCTAGACGTAGTACAGTGGGAAAGTTTTAGTCACGGCACTAGGAGACTGAAAGTTTTATCTGGGCTTCCACACTTTGCCACAAAATGCTGGTTGTGAATTCTGTATTAAAAACATTCTCCTGAGGGAGAGGAGTGGCATGTCTGCTATTGTTGTTACTGCTTCCACTACTTCTGTTCTCCTTCCTGTACATTGAGAAAAGAGTTTGTGTCTTTGCAGCAGAGTTGGTATACTAACTGTTCAAAATATAATGACTGATTACTTTTACAATATATTCTACTGGTCAACAAAACCCTGTTGATTCTTAGGCCCTTTACCTGAGATGCAAAAAGCAGGGTTACAACTCCATTGCATCTTCAAGGCACATAGTGAAATACAGCCCTAGTTGAACTAGGTAATTCAGAACCAAATAGACATTTGCTGAAATGAGATTATGAGATAACTCAGGAAGGTCCAAACTTTTCCAGGCCAAAACCTGTTGAGACTGTGATAGAACTAGATTGTGAGGGTTCCCTGACGGATTCAAATAAAAGATGGAAACAAAAGTAGAATATGAATCTCTATTGAGTCAGTAGGAAAATGCTTAAAATGTCCAAAAATATGTTATGAGAATAATAGAGGCAGATTGGAATACCAATCGGCAGAGTGTGTGAACTGAGAGATATTCCAGAGTGTCCGGTTCTGAAGATGTAAGGCCACTTCTTGGAATGCCTGTGTTGGTGAGCAGAGATGGATTTGTTACCAGCTATAGGAATCTACAGAAATAAAGCGATGGTGATAAACACCAGACTGGAGCTCACTGTCCGGCATAGAATTGAATCAGTCAAGGGATCGTACAACTCTATATTGATGTGGAGACAGGTAGGTCTGAACCAGCCGGAAAAAAATAGGACAACAGGTAGGTATGGTTGAACAGCCGGTTCAACAATGTGACATACATATAGATTTATGGAGTTTTAAGCTGTAAGCTGTCCTGGAATCCAGTAAGAGCCCCAGGGTGCTACCGCAAACACACCGGACAGCAGCTACAACAAAAATAACAGAGGCAGCACTCAAAATATTGGGCAAGGCTGAGGAAGGAACTATCTTTGATACCAAGGGATGTAACTGAGAGGTAAATAACAAACATGAGTGATAATACGAGTGTGAAGTAGTATGAAACTAGAATGCCAGCGTGACTAATGACACATTGCCAGTTAAAGTGTAGAAGCGATGTGTAGCCTTAAATGTGGTTCTACCACAATTAACCATGAAATGACCCCAGGCCCAGGGTGTGAGTAACTTCTGCAATAAGTGGTCTAGTGTTCCCAATCTCCTTAGTTTCCACAGAACTTAGTTTCAACCTGATGCTTCATTGTCTGCCTGCTCTCAGACTGAATCCTGACACTCTGTTGCTGATATTTTGTGTTCTAGACAAAACACCCAGAACCATCATGCCATAAGAGCTAGGGGACATGATTTCATACCTCCCAGATGACTGATGTAACTGACGGCAAAAGATTTGTCCATTTTGAGCATTAGCTCCTTTCTTTGAGAAAACGTTTGATTGCAAACAAGCCTTTTATAAGCTCCAAACAGTTATTGTTCAATATGGACTCTTCTCTGGACCATCTTCCTCAAGTCTAGAATTGACCACATCCTAGCTGCCATTGCAGGCATCTTACTCTAATATGAAATCTTGGCTGTCGAGGCATGAAGAACATTGCTTTCCTGATTCAGTGAACTAGACTAGGAGTAACAATACCTTTTTCTTTTTAAACTTTGAAGGAGCTTGTAATGTAAAAGTTCTTGTCAAGCTTCTGTTGAACATGTGGATTAATTGAGATTACCCGCTATCCTCAGCTCTCTCAAGAGGAGGTTGAGATACAGTAGCCTCTCTCGAAGAAGATGGGGGAAATGAGGAAAGGTGAAAGACAGGTGCTGCAGTTCATGCTTGTCGCAAACCGCATATCATAAAACCTGATGTGGAGTGACTGATCAGCATTCTGGTATGGCAAGCGTTTGCTGATAGTTAAACCCCACACTCAAATGAATAGCGATGTGAAGAGGATCTACATGTATACAGAAAGGTAGCGTTGGAGCTTGTAGAAGTGGTCTGATTTCTCTTGGAGCTAAACACTTACACACATTTTGAGTGGGTGTTACAGTCATGAAAGGCAGCATTGACCTGGATTATGCTCCCCAGGACATATAGCAAGCATCAATCTGGATACTGCTTCCCAGGACTCCCAGTCATCAGAGAGCTCATAACAACAGCTGGTCAACTCCAAATGAGTAAGACTGATTCCAACAAACATCAAGACAGGGAAAGGAACACAACAAAAGTGTGGGACGCTATGTATTTGAACAAACTATTGAAGAGGGATGCAAATTAAACTGCAAATTGCTGGCAGGCAAAGGGATCCTAGAGAAGAGGTGTTTTATATAACCCTGGGCGTAGTTTGCGAAGTAGCGCTACGCGTAGCTACGCGAAGTGCTCTTCGCACTACGCGAGCTACATGTAGCTTCGCAAACTGCGTAGTGCACTGTGCAAGATGCTGTTCGCACTGATTGCACTGTGCCGGATGCTTGTCCGCACTGTGCACTCAGTGCAAACTGCATCTTCCACAGTGCAAGCGGTCGTTTTCTGCCGTTCGAGTAGATTTTTACTCGAGCGGCAGCTTTCTCAATGCGGACTGGTAGTTTCTCATCACGAGCGGTTGCGAGCATACGCAACCACTCGCAATGAGAAACCTGACCTCCCTGCGTTGAGAAGCTCGCCGGGAGGTTTATTTTCCTCGCTCGCGAGCGGCAACTTGATGTTGCTGATAGCGAACGAGGAAAAAGTCTCGACGGGATGTAATTTTGCTTGCTCGCGGTCGCCAACTTGACGTTGAGGACCGCGAGCAAGCAAAAAATGACCACTGCGCTACGCTACGCTATGCTACGCGTGTTTGCACTGTGCTATGTGCAATTCGCGTAGTGCGAAGTAGCGCAAACTTCACAAACTACGCGAGCGTAGTATAGTGCTTTGCCCAGGCTTATTTTATATCACTCTGGCCCAAATTATCTATAAGTGGCCTATGACTCGGAAGCTCCTCCCCCACAAAGCCTAACAGTCTAAAGTTTGGTTTTCCAGCACCCTTTCTTCCACATTCCCTAATGTCTAGCCTGTTTGAATTTATTGACCCAAAGATATTGTAAAGGGCCTTAGTAACTAATTCCCAGCCCGTCTCCAAATATCTTGCCTTTAAACTCCTGACAGTCCTGAAAGGATCATCTGAATAGCTGAAGCGAGAAGGCTTACAAGCTGAGCTAGGGATAGGGGAGATATCAAACACATTACCAACATTTCTGAGACTTTATGAGAATACTTTTGTGGACTGGTAAGTAATAGAAAACATCATGGGAAATAGTTGCGAGCCCTAAGAATTCTGTTTCTGACTTCGGCCAATTGATTACAACCAATAGATGTTGAAGAAGAGAAGAAGCAAGGATGATCAACAAGAAGAGACTAATCTTGAGCCACAAAAAGCATGTGTCTAAGTAGGTGATCAGGCAGATTCTTTTCTCTCCCGGAGAAATGCCGGCAGGGTTTCATAAGCTTTTTGAAGCATCATGGAACTGAGGAAAGACCAAAAGTGCATGTATGTCACTTCACAAAAATGACAGTTGTAGGGATTTGAAACCTACGGAAGACTTGGGTCCATGCACCCACTAGATAGGACCACTAATATTTTGTATACAAAAAGATACCTAGTTGCATAAATCCGTTAAGAATTAAACAAATGACGAGCCGATGTTGCTAATCCACAAGCTTGTGTGATTTATTCCACTTTTCTTTTTTTACTTTTGAGAAAAATGTTTAGATACATTTACGTTATGTCACCAAAAAGAACAAACCTCAATTCTGACAAGTTTTGAACAGCTTGTCACATCAATACATACATTAAACATCCATGAGTGATACATCAATTCATAAAAAATAATAATAAGTACACATTAGTAGACAAAGCATAAGACACCAGTCCTACACTAAAAGCCGAACAATCTCACTTGGGCGGAGAATGTCTGGGGTGTGCAGACCTTAAATGTAGAGTGTCTCATGCCTATGTGTGCAGCTCTGGGACCTGTAATTCTAATTCTAAGTGTTAGTAACAGGAGAACAATTATTTGTAAACTTTCTCCTTAGGCATTTGGAAGTGTCTTATCCCAGATGCTGGGGTCAACGCGTTTCCAACCCCGTAACCATTATGGGGTTTTCGTCAGGACCTGGACATAGCGGTGTCTGTTCAAAGGAAAAACAAAAGAGCAAGGTGTGTATTACTGATACCTGGCTGCCAAAATATGTATTATTCATTGTTACATCCTACAGTTATTCAAAATGTACCTCATTCAGGCTGTGCTCCTCATTAGTGAGTTTGATGAGGAATCAATACGTGGTTGTATCCTGTTAAGAAAAAATATCCAAAATATATGCTGGTTTTCTTTATGGAATAAGGTTTTGTGTGAAATGACAAGGGTGATTTGAAAACTTACCTGGACTGAGTACTGATCTGTATTCTATCGATATCAATTTGAATCTTCACCAAATTCAGTATCTGTAATGGGTTAAAGACTGTAATCGTCATGGTAACATTTCCATTAAAAGCTACAAGAGGACAGCTGTAGTTTTAAATGAACTTGTGCTCATTCATGATGAGTGAATATAAACATTTGCATGGTGAGCTGAAAGACTGATTTTTAACATGCGTGTGTGTTTATGGTGGCGCGCGCTATCAGCGGTTTTGATGGCTAATGGTCCCACCCCAGTGCTTCATTAAAACGGGCCAAGTTGGTTTATAACTTACACGTGTGGCTGCTGGCACGCAGAGCTTGAAGATGTTTAAAAATAAAACAGTAACAGTGTCCGCGGTTCACGTGTACCGCTATTATCAAGAATGAGTAAACAAGCCCGTTTGGAAATCAGGTGCAGTTAATTATGCAAGCTAAGCGCTATTGCCTCATACAAACAGAGAGGAACTTGCCTGGTTTCAAACTTCGTAAGGAATCAATCC
Organism: Triturus cristatus; assembly: GCF_964204655.1. Lineage (NCBI taxonomy): Eukaryota > Metazoa > Chordata > Amphibia > Caudata > Salamandridae > Triturus > Triturus cristatus. Next base: position 749,842,607 of record NC_140581.1, read on the forward strand.
CAGGAGGTGGTAATCCAGTGGTGTGTATGAGGTAGTGTGGTATATGCATTCTGGTGTTGCAAGTAAGCACCGGAGTGGACTTTTGGAATGGAGTAAATCCCGTGAATGTGACCTAATGCATTGTGGTCACTGGAGTCCCTACATGTGTAGTGACTCTTATTCATTTGAAACCATATAGTCATGTCTATAATCTGGCAATCTCGGACATTTCATTTAACCCATTCAGATCTGTGTCGAATTTCATGATAAGGTAGGCTTCTTTGCGTAGTAGCAAGTTTTCAGGATCACCCCCTCGAGGGTTAGGCGTTATAGCACAGAGCACTGTCCACTTTAGATCTCTGTCTGTATGGCATTCTTCAATAAAATGGTTCACCATGGGAGCTGTAAGAATTCTATTTTTAATATTGGAACGATGTTGCATAATTCATTGTTTGACTTCTTGGGTTGTTTTGCCGAAGTAAATCTTCTGGAAAGGGCATAGTATACCACATTTCTGGTTTTACAGTTTGTGAATTCTGTGTGTTGCCAACTAGTGTGGCCATCTGTGAAGTTGGTACCTTCAATGGTCAAACTGCATACTGAGCAGTTGCCGCACTTGTGATGTCCTTCTACTGGTTTCATGTTGAGCATTGAGCGAAGTGTGTCTGGTCGTCTACCTTCTAATTCTACGGCACGGACTGCCTGTTGCCCAATATTCTTTTTTTAGGGCAAATAATGGTGATCCCATGTTCCTGATAGAGCCTTCTATTAAATGCCAATTGCTCTTAATGATCTTTTTGAAAAAGTTGGTATGTGGTCCAAATGTGGTGACACATACCAAACGTTCTGTCGGTGGCTTGTGATTTTTAATAAGCAAGTGCTCTCTGGGTGTATACCAGGCTCGCTTCATGGAATGTTTCAGGAGTTTTTTGGGGTACACTCTGTGCTTCCATTTTTCAATCAATGCTTCTGCATGGAGCTCATAGTCCTCCCGTCTGGTGCAGTTGCGTCTGATGCGCAAAAACTGTCCATAAGGTAAATTATCTTTCACATTTTTTGGATGCTGACTAGCATAATGTTATTGGTTGGCTTGGTGTGGAGGGTCGTGATTAGCCGCGCTGGTGATGGTTTAACTTCCACATCAAGGAAGGTCAGGCTCCTTCTACTGTATGACAGACTGAACTGTATGTCTGGATTGCGGTTATTGAGCCAAGTGTGGAACTCCTTTAACATCGACTCATACCCTTCCCAGATGCACCAAATATCGTCAATATATCGGTGCCATCTGACGATTCTCTCTCTGTAAGGATTATTGTTGTAGATGTAGTGGTGTTCATATCTGGCCATGTATAGTACTGCCATTTCTGGAACAAAGGGACAACCCATGGCTGTCCCTTTGATTTGAATGTAAAAATCATTCTCAAATTTTAAAAAGTTTTTCCGTAAACAAAGAGAGGCAAGCCGGAGAATAAATTCCGTGGGAACCCTGTGCGGTCGGGGTCTTTGTTCCAAATAGAATTCAATGGAGTCCAAGGCATCTTCTTGAGGGATTTGAGTGTATAAAGAGGCCACGTCTAAGGTTACTAGGATGTGACGTGATGCATCCAATTCAAAGCCTTCTGTTTTGTTAATGAATTCCATGGTATCCCTGAAGTATGAGGGGACTTCTGGTTGAAATGTTTTAAAAAATATGTCCACATATTTAGCAAGCGGTTCTAAAATGGATTCGCAGCCAGAGACAATTGGTCGGCCTCTGGGCTGTGTAGCATTTTTATGAACTTTTGGTAGAAAGTACATTACAGGTGTACGTGGGTGTTTTTTGATTAGATACTCTGCTTCTTTTGGGCCCAACATTCCCACATCAACACCTTCGCTGACAATTGTTCCGATTTCGTTTTGAATTTCTTTAGTAGGGTCTAGTGGGATGCGGCGGTACCACAGGGGATTGTGTACATGTCCTCTGCCTTCTTGGTATGCTTCCTTATATATAAGACTACAGCTCCGCCTTTGTCGGCAGGTTTAATCACTGTTGTTTTCTGTTCCTTAAGAGATTTAATAGCCAACCTTTGTTGATGTGAGATGTTCCTCTGCATGAAGACTTTGTTCTTCTGTAGTACATTGAGAGAGGATAGAACAGCATGTTCAAATGCTTCCACATGTTTGGGGATGTTATAGATTGGTGGACAACATTTAGATTTATTCCATAGGCCTGTGGCTTCGGTCTGTATGATTTCTTCTTTATCTTGGAAGAAGGTCCGTAAGTGTATTTTTCTAAATAGTTCCATGGCTTCCATCTTGAGTGTGATAAAATCAGGTTTAACTAAATGGACAAAGGTGAGGCCCAGTTCTAAAACCGTTGTTTGTTCTTTAGTGAGAGCTATGTTGGCCACATTTATAATAGATGACTTCTTTATGTCTTGTAATATTGGCGACGAGTTCGCATTTCCCACGGTTGTGGTTTGTATCGTTGTCAGGTTTTTTGTTGTTGGACTTCCTCTGTTGATTCTGATTCTATGGCCCTTCTCCAGCGCCAGGATCCCCTGTTGTGAAGAGGATGTTTCTGAAAAGGTCAAGAATCTGTGTCTTGAACGGCCTTGGTATTCCGATTCCTTGAATCAGATTTTGTATAAAAATCTTCATTCAAGTAGGGATAAACTGATTCGATATTGAATGCCATTTTATCTTTCTCGAATTTATTCACTTTGAAGGTATTGGTGTTGTCTTTGAAGGTGGAAATGTCTTTTTCTATCTTTTCTATCAGGGCTTAGGCTTCAGAGACTGTGTGGTTGTCAAGTATGGCTTGTATTTGTTCCTCGATCTCTTCTGTTTTTTTTTTACAGATCCTCTGGGCTGTCTCGATGGTATGCACCATTAGGTTGCGGTTGCAATTGGTACTGATATAACTAAAACCTTTTCATATTCGGGATCTTCTGTGAAGATTACTGGGACATTTTTCATCTGAAGTCCCCACGATATAGTACCTGCTTTAAGGTATTCAACTAAAAAGTGGCCATGTAGCTCTGTTCTTACATGTTTTTTTTAGTCTGAATAATTTTTCAGTAACATTTTGCTGTTTGGCAATGGTGCTGAGGGTAACAGTGGAAAATACCGAAATGAGTTTTTGTATGTGGTCTTCAGTGAAGGAAAGGGTGTCCTTTACTGTAGGGATGTGACATCACAGGCCTGCTGATATCACACAAATCGATGACACATGACCCTTAAACTTTGAATCACAGGCAGTGATGTTCAATGACTTTGATCTGATATCATTAAAGGACATGACTGAAGTTAACAAAAATATAGAATCTTTTGGCCAAATGGTTCTCTTGATGTGAACCAAGACAGCAACTCTAGAATTGATTACGTTTTTTCAAGACAAAATCCAAACTGAAGCATAGAACCTTTACAACAGGGAGTCATTTATTAACGGAAAACCAAGGACTAAATCCCACCTCTCCTAGTTTTGTGGACCTGTAGTTTAATTGATAAATGTAAGTGCACCCAAATATAAATGCAATGTGACCATTAAAATTGTAGAAATTTAAAACCACAAGTGAAACATTATGAGCCTGATTCTCAAAAGTTACTTACACTTTTGAGTAAGTTACTACTTTTTGCTTATTTTCAAAACCTGAGTGTAAGTTACTGCTAAAAAAACAGTAGTAAGTCCAAAACCACACATGGCAAACCTCTGGTACTTAAACACCATATCGTAGAAAATAATGGGGGTAGTGAGTTAAAATAAACCCCAGAAGATATAATGTTGAATTAAAGAATTAAAAATAGTTAAAATATAAACAATGGTTATTTAATGTTAAACAATATATACAAATATCGAGTACATATTTATTATTCAATAGTAAAATATTTTATTACTGTATTTTGAATTAGTAACAATACTGTTTATTGAAATATAACTACATTAATTTTAATTACTTCTGTATGTCACTCTTAATAATTGCTAAAGCATATTAATTTTTTGTCGTTAGGTGTTTTTTTTCCATTTAAACTTCAGAAAAATAACTTTAATATATTTCCATTTAATAAGGTTTTCTTTTATAACTCTTTTTATTGATTTTATAGCATCTGAGTAAAACATTACATAAACATGTGCCATAGGTTGGTGAGATCCATCCCCAAGTACCCTTACAATTGACATATCTACACATAACAGTACAATTCCACAACTCATAAAAAGCATTAGAAATAATGTTTCAGGCATACATTGGCCTGGGGTTTAACATATTACTTATGTACCACAGTAGGTTTGTATACCAGTTCCTCGAGGTTGGTGCAATGGTTCATTCCGCTAGTCCACTTTGTGATTGAGGGAGCATGGTTGTTCCTCCAGTGCCATACTATGGGGCCTATTACGATCTTGGTCGGAATGCCTCTGACCTTAGGTCAGAGGCTTTCCAACAGAGATCTTCGGTTTCAATTTTGACCTGCTGATTACAATACAGCCGGTTGGAATTGAAACCGGCCGGTCATTCCGGCTCGATTTCGATGAGCTCAAGGATCCCATCGTCCAGTCAGAAGCCAGTCCATAATCCATATTGATGGCGTTTTATGCCATCCGATTACGATGTATGGTTCCCGACAGGCTGTCCATGCCGGGCTTTCTAACATGGAAAGCCTGTCGGAAAGCGTGTTTGGGGACCACCTTCTGTTTGCAGCCTATGGTGCCTCTTTGTTTCTCCATGGGAGCTTGTGTTATGGACGGTTTACGACCGTAACACAAGCTGCCAGAGAAATGGGAGTATGCGACCGCACCATGTGCAGTCGCATCATAATAGCGGTGTCAGGACCACCGACCGGAGGTCGGTCGGTCCCGAGACTGCAACGGTATGAGGTGGACCTGAGTTGTAGTCGAGACCTATGTCTCTCTTCACAAATCTCCTACGGAATATCGCATGCCTTTATCATGCATGCCTTTACTACGCAGTCTTTATAATGCATATTCCGCCAACATGCATGTCTTTACCACACATATCTTTTTCACAAACATACACAGGATTACATTAAAGTAAACATTACCACGCATGCCTTTGCCACACATATCTTTACCACCCTTTGTGTAAATGGTAAAAATTAGGATTATTTTAGAAAAAATAATTTTATATATTTACTCAAATGTATTTAAAAATACTGAAACATTTATACAAACATAAAAAGTACTGTTGCAGCGTATATGTGTGCAACAGAAAACAACACAACGCAAAACGAAACATCACAACACTACACAAACATATCAAAAACACTAACAATACAAATATAATTTTTGTCACATATTTGATCACCCAAAAACACAGATTACAACAATTATTTTACTGAAAATTTTGGTTAAACCTTACTAAACATATAAAAACAAGGATCCACTATTTTGGTGCCGATTCCGATCCTGTAAAACCCGGGTACAAATGGTCGTACGGAGCGTTTTCTCCATACGACTCGTACCCGGGAAATCCACCGTACAAACCAGCAAGTACGATTCGTACAGAAATACCATTTCCGTACGAATCGTAAAAAACACCGTGCGGCTAAAAAATACATACAATTCCGATCCTGGACAGCGCGTACGCGACGTCCGCACGGAGTCAGGTAGCGTTTTACGGACCAGCAATTACGATTCGTACCCACAGCATTCCGCACGGCTATATTTTTACGGGAGCCAAAAAGTGCCGGAAAAGCTCAGTACGCCGCGATGCAAGAGGAAAAGGGGACCCGGTACGCGCCGTACCCCCAGCCCCCCGTATGTATGCGCCATACCCCCAGCCCCCCGTATGTACATGCCATACACCCAGCAACCCGTATGTACGCGCTGTACCCCCAGCCCCCCGTATGTATGCGCCGTACCCGCACCCCCGTATGTACGTGCCGTACCCCCAGCCCCCCCGTATGTACGCGCCATACCCCCACCCCCGTATGTATGCGCCATACCCCCACCCCTGTATGTACGTGCCATACCCCCAGCGCATAGCGCTGGGGGTACGGCGCGTACATACGGGGGTGGGGTTATGGCACGTACATACGGGGGGGCTGGGGGTACGGTGCGTACATATGGGGGGCTGGGGGTACGGCACGTACATACGGGGGCTGGGGGTACGGCACGTACATACGGGGGGCTGGGGGTATGGCGCATACATACGGGGACTGGGGGTACGGCGCGTACATACGGGGGGTTGGCGGTATGGCGCGTACATACGGGGGGGCTGGGGGTATGGCGCGTACATACGGGGGGCTGGGGGTATGGTGCGGAGGTACGCGGGATGGATGGGAGGCTGGGGGGGCCGTACGACTAGTACCCCGGGCACAAGTGTACCCGGGGTAGGGGTCATACAAAGTTCGCTCCGTACAGGACATTTTCCATACGCTTGTGTATTCGGGACGCCGGTACGGATCGTACTTGTGCGCTCGGACTTCAGTTTTACGACTCGTACGTAAAACTGTCCAGGGACGTCTCGTAGATTTTTTCCGAGGTCATTCGTATGTATTTTTCACGTACGAATCGTACTTCGCCGTTTGTACGGGACTTGTACGATTCGTACGTCAAAAAACACGAATACGAGTCGGACGGTAAATATTTTTAACGGATCGGAATCGGCACCTTTGTGATCAGTGGTACATATGATAATGAAAACCTACCCAAACGCATACAAATTTGCTGCACCATTCATAATACAGGTAAGCTTGGGAATAGTAAATTTGGATGATGGATAGAACTTTTAAATCAACTTTTAAATCAACACCCCATCCATTTGCCCAAATTTATACTATTCATACAAATATAAATAACACTAACACCCCTTTAATTTATAACTGACTTCCAGACAAACATTCCTCTACATATACTGAATTTTTATCAGTTATTAAAACTAAAACAATTAACAAAAGTCCTAGGAAAATAGTAATTGACTTTGAATTACAAAAGATTAATACTTTTAATAACATTTGCCCAGATGTCCAAAATCAAGGAATTGTTTTCACTTTCCCCAGGCATATAGGAGAAAAAAAAAGAAAAATCCTTAGTTGAGGAATACATGACAAGCAGTAAACTGCAATATGAACTTCAGAAACATACAGTGTTGTGTTTTGTACCTCTTGAATGTGTGGACGAATTCTACAACTCAAATATAAAATCACAATTTTTTATCCAAAATTAGGACAAATTGGCAACACTTCTAAATTACTTTGGAGATACATGGATTGGCAGGTAGGGCCACAGAAGGAAACCATGTTTTCCAATTGAGTGGTGGAACTGTTACTCCACCTTCTCAGAGGGAGGTTCAACTCAAAACACTTCAATAGAAAGAAGGCATAATTCATTTATGAGCAGTATTTGTAAACCCCACCCTAACCTATACCATTTATTGTAAATTTTGAAAAAGTTGAAAATAGGACCTGGTTATGGAGATTCTGCCACTGTATGCAACAAATAATACTAAAAATGTGGCTGCTCTTGTGAGACATGACGCGAAGATAGGTGGTCTAGATGCTGTGGACAGGAAGTAAGTGAAGAGGATGTGATAGTCCTTTTTTCTTTTTCAAACAAAATGGTTGTGGGTCATGGGGCTACCAGGTTGAAGGTGCAAGCCGAAACGTGTTGGCATTCCATGTTGGGTGTTGCCACTGAATACAAATTGCAAAATAAATATTGAATAAGCACCTGAATTTTGAGTAGCACCTCTGTTGGAGTTACAGGGGAAGTTTCCAAGCAATGGAAATGGCACAGTTTTTGTCATGTACTCTGAATCCCAGAGTTTCTAAAAACAAAGTTAAGAAATGTCAGAGAGACTATAGAGCAAAACTCAACAATTTTCGTTGATGAGTGCTTCAGAGTACGTAGATAATCTTGCATATATTCAACACTCTAAATGATTTAAAATGCCATTTTTTAGAATTCCTTTTAAAATAAATTAAGTATAAACCCTACCTACAGAAGTCTTTTTCAACTTTTGGTGATTTCCTTAACTCCAGTCACCAAAAATGACAAGTAATTCAACAAAGAAAAGAGAACAATCCAAGTTGAAATCCCCAAACAATTCTTTCTTGGGTTAAAAAAGTTTTTTAAATCCATCCCCTACGTCCCCTTAATCACAATCCAAACCGTACACCAAAATTTGGAAAAAAACATGATGTTAGTAAAAATATCTACTTTAAAAAAGTTTACATCCCTTTTAAAAATTTCTAAAAACCAAAATCGAAATGCAATCTTTTTTTTCTTTTGCCCAGAATTACTTCTTACTTCTTGGAGTTTAGAGAATTTGTAACTAACATGACACAAAATATTTTAAATTGTTTAAATATTTTTATAAAGCGGCTGTTAAAAAGAAACATCACCTTTAATTTTCTTTTTCAAACCTATGTTATAAAAATAAAAATACCACCCTGATGTGCGCGCAAGGAAGCAACCTGTATGGGGTCTAAAACTGTTTAAAAAACCATAATACCAACTTTTGTTCTACATTACAACCATTAACTGCCTCCCTCGCTCTCTTCTTACAATAAATGTACTAGTTTATATGTTTAAACAAGCATTGGCATAGCCAATAGGTCTCGCCTTTGGGACCTTATAAGTGTTTAGCCATGCAACAGTTGCATAACTAAATACTTATAAGGTCCCAAAAGCGAGACCTATTGGCTATGCCAAGCGGCCGTGCGGCCGCAAAAGTGAAAGTAATTGCGGACAAGCGCGGCGCGCGCGCACATGCACTGTAGTTCTAGGCTGGCCTGGTAGCACTTTTTGGAGACCTCTCAATAAGTCTCGCCCCCAAAGTCATCCATTGTCCCCAACAGTTGGGTTTTGGAGTCAACATGATTAATTTGTCCAGAATCGTGGAGAGGGCATTACTAATTCGGGTCCAGTAGCTTGCAATCCGCGGACACTGCCAGACCTTATAAAAAAAAGAAGTCTGCCATGGGAGATTTGCAGTGGGCACATCTGGGGTCTGAAAAGATACCTGTGTATCTCAGTTGCTGGGGTTTCATGTAAGTATGGTGGAGGTAGTGTAATTGAACCAGGAAAAGGCATGCAGATATTGCTTGCTCCCTAGGAGCCGTACATGCCTTACACCATTCAACTTCCTCCAGGTCCCGATCCATCCCTCCCACTGCTGCCTGACTTGGTCCAGTGTCTCCAGGGTGTTTGCTTTAAGGGCACGCTATAGCTGGGAGTTAACCCCTCTGCCCAGTCCACCCATCAATAATTGGGTCTCTAAGGGGCTAAATTCTGGGAGTTCCCATAGGTGAGCGTCATAACACCCAAGGGCATAACACACCTGTAAATATTTATGGAACTGGGTGCAGGAGAGAGCAAACTGAGTCTGAAGATCGTCAAATGAATACATGGTAGACCCATGTCACACATTCCCCAGCACGGTAATCCCTATGAAGTCCCAGTGACGGAAACCCTCCAGACGCACCACGAGTCAAGCACCCATTCTGGCCTGAAAAATACGACACACCTCTCCACACCAATAGGATCACTTTGATAATCTTTGGGAGAGTGAGGGGAAGTGGCCGGCAATACAAATATTGCATCACCCCATCAAGGCCAAGGCCATACATTTCTAATTGGTTCGCCGGATCGTCCCAGCCACTCGTCAGCCAGTCATTTATGACTAACAGATGGGACGGACCGCCCCAATGCCTCGTTTATAGACTTGACCTGCAACAACTAGCATGGACAATGCAGGGAGGATGGCCCCTCCCGAGAAAGGATGGGAACATCGCTGCCACCTCGGTGAATCATGTATTAGGAATATGTAGTGGGAAGTTTTGCAGAATATATAAGAATTTAGGTAAAATCATCATCTTTAGCAGTGCGACCCACCTCAAAAGATTGAAGAGTAGTTGTTGCTATTGTGGAAATGTGGATTTTCCTGATCAGTTATGTCCCCTATCTTGGACCCTAACGGTTCTATATGCATGTTACAAATGCATGTGTGTTCCCTCCAGTTCCAGTTTCCAAGACGCAAACATATGTGTGTCTACCGTCGACATGTTCTCTGTCAGATCCGCCATCAATGGGCTGGATATTCAATTCCTAAGTATGAAAAGCCACCGACTTTATATGGCTAAGGTACTCCATTTTTACAGTTCAGGCAAGTAGGCCCGATTCTTTCCTCAAAGCCTTTCCCTGCTCTCTGTCTCTGACAGTTTCAGCTTGAGCTCGCATCTGTATCCATGAACTTTGTCCTACTCCCTGTGCAGCTAACGGTGCCTGCCTCGGCCAGTTTTCGCCTGCCTGCCAAGAAGCTGTATTTCACCTTCGAATTATCTAGTTTGCTCTTCAGCCGATGCATTCCTGTCTAGTGATTTAGGTAAACATTTCCTTTAGCTCACAAGCAAAGGACTCAGCCTTTCCGTCCTCCTGCAAGTGATTCATAGCCCTGTTGCCATGGAAAGTTTTCTGCCCCTCGCTTCTCATATAGACACTTAGACGCTTGTACACGCACATACAGTTAGTATAGAATAGATTCTGTCCGAGAGTCCTTCCTTGTGGATAACATAGTTCTCTAAACATAGGATGTTAGATATGATTTGGGATTAGGTTGACATGACCCCCTAGACTTCTCGTCTCCACATGTAGAGCTAAATGTCAAGTCCCCTTCACCCCCTAGTTGCACGTCAATCACACGTCATGCTGCTGCGCACGCATCCATGTTAAGTATTATCGTATAGATCCACCTATGTAAGATAATCAGAGCCAATCATGTTTCTTTTTGCTCCTTATTACGCCTAGTTTCAATTACGTATCACTATGTTAATTTATCTTATCAATTGTTACGCCTTTCTGCACTTGTTTCATTGTAAATGTATGACCTATAAAAGTTACTTCTTGTCAATAAAGTATTGTACTTCACTTCCTGAACCCTCGTGGTGACGGAACCTGAAGGCCGCGACTCGAGTCGGCCATTTTGGATGGAATAAAGCCCATTTAGAAACCTCTTATACCACGGATTCTGCCTCTTGTTATTCTGAGCTATTTTACTTTATTTTAAGGATTCCGTATGAAATTCAGTTTCGGTAAAAAGAATATTTACCACATAATGGCGCCCGAACAGGGACACTTTCTCATCTCACGCGCCGGCGGTGCGTTGCAGGCCCGGTCTCCTGCCACAGCTGGACGGACCATAAACGCGTACCAGCAGGATTTCCTGTAAGCTCCCTCCGGTCAAGCGGGGGCGACTGAGGCTGCGATCAACCCAGACGAGGCGGTGAGAAGTGCGAAGTATCCCGACCAGAGCCTAGCTGAGAGAGCAAGATCCGAGGTATACAGAAGCCCACCAGGTTTTTCGAAATCCCGATGTCCAGAGGGTCCGCTATCCGCAGTTATCGAGTCCTGTCCATTCTCTGAGGCCTTCCGTTTCAAGGAGCTACTCGGTGAGTACCATCGCCGAGGAGGCGTGTTGACGCGCACATAGGTTGTGCCGGTCAAGACGGATTTGGGTACACAAATCCGGTCTGCACTGTTTAGCAGTGTATATGTACTGTTTAGCAGTATATCAAGTATTCCGAAGTATTCAGTTATTGTCAAGAATTCAGCGTGGTGATTAGTTAGGCAGACTGTCATCATTGTCGGTTATTGTTAAAATGATTAATGTTCAATGTTTAAAGTGTTCAAATGTCTTGCATATTGTGGTATGAATGATTGTTCTTTGTTCACTGTTCATTATTGTGTTTTTCGTATTAAGTGAATTCAAGAGTAAGTATCAGATCAGTTGTCAATATGCCGCTCTTCTCGAAGTTAAGACAGATTACTACCAAAAAAGGGGTGCTCGAAGAAGCAGTTCCTATTCCTCCTAGGGACACTCCAGGGCATTTTATGTACCACAAGCATGGCTTAGATGCCATATTGTTTCTTGATCTATGGGTAGATTATACCAAGGGATTGCCGGAAAGTCAAAGGTGGCCCGCAGCGGGAACCTGGGATGCAGAGTGCATCATGAAAGTGGAGGAAGAGTTATGGAAAAGAAAGGTCAGACAGTCACAGAAAGACGCTGTTGAGTTATGGCGTAAAGAATCTCATAGACGTACAGAAAAAGCACGTAGACAAGAAGAGAGGAGTAAAGAAAGTTCAAATAAAGTTCAAGAAAATCTATTAATTGAGGAAGGTATCCGAGTGAAGTCAGAACAAGTAAATAGACAAAGAAATGCTCTTATGAATGGTATGTATCCCCTTCTAGCCGAAGGACTACCAAAGGCTGTTCCAGGGATGCCAAAAGACTTGCCACCCCCGTTATTTCCAATAAAGGTACATCAAAAAGGGCATCCCAGAACCGCAGAAGATGTTTTTCTTTCCTCATATCTAGACGACACAGCTCCCGAGTATACTAACGCCACACTACATAGACCGTCTGGCGGAGGGGTTCAACGTCAGGATCAGGTATCCGACCCCGTGCAACAGCAAGTCCCGATACAAGCTTCGGCAAGCACATCTGTCCCCGCAGTCGATTCTACAGTGGTATCGACACCCATAGTTGCTGTGTCACGTTCAACGAACCCATTCACACCCGATGCCCCAGATGGGGCCACGGGAGGTGCTAGCAATACCTTTACACCACCCAGAATAAATAAACTTGTCTTTCAAGAATCAGCGCATTCACGTACACCTAAATTCGTAAGTGAACGTACGCTTAAGGAACTCCTTGTAAATTGTAGATATGACCCGGTGGTTGGTAAAGAGGACGAAATGGTCCTGGCATCATTACGCATCAGGCGAGCCGCAGAGTATTTAGCAAGGTTACCAGGAATGACTACGCATCTAGATAACATATACCATTTTGTTCAAACAGGACGAGATCCAGGATGTATTAACAGAGCTATGGAATTCCAGAAAGTAGAGATACAGGGGGAACTGTTACGTTTCCTCATAAACTGTGTGATCAGAAATCAAGACCGTCCGGGGGTAGACCCGAATGCAATGCTTATTCTTACAAGATGGAGCCAGAATATATCAGAAGGGAGACACGATAAGCAAAATTGTATAATAGCCATGTGCCGAAAAATACGTAGAGAAATAGAGCGTATTCATGAAGAAAGATTGGGAACAGACGAGTTCGAGCAAGATGAAGTGTCCGAATCAGGGAATTCCGCAAGACAGTCAGAGACCATAGCCTATGTAGGCAGAGGAAGATCTTGTGAAAATGCTAGATGTTTTTCTGATCCCATACACTCTGTATGCCCAAATAATAGCAGAACGTATCCGACGCCTGTAATAAATCTGAAGTCTCCTGAACATTTGTTTCAAGCCGCAGATAAAATACTACGAGAACGAAGGGGTTACCACCTCCTCGATTCCATGGATGAGCAAGAATTAGCCAGATCAGCTGTTCACTGGATTGACAGTCCTGAAAAATACGGTGATGAGACCGTAGCACACACGTTTTTTAATCTCAGTGCAGACGAACAACGTTTAGCTGGAATCTATATGATTCAGCAACTCCTTATATTATATAAGAGCCAACATGCTGACCCTGGTCCTTTACCTGATATATTAACGGAACTACTCACGAACAGATGGAGAGGTTCTAGTAACAAGCTAATTAAAGAGATATTAGTGTCACGTAAACAGTATGTCCTTTTTGTAAATCCGATTCTCTCTCGCTGCCCCACAGAGAAAGAACGCCGTACTATATGGATAGACAAAATCCTTTACGAGAAGTGCACCCAATAAAAGGCGAAGACAATGAGTTTCACCGTGTATTTGTTTACACACCCATATCAAAAATGGAACTATTAGAAATGAAGAAAGTAGTACCTAGTCATGACAAAGACCCAGCGGGTTTCCACCGAGAAATTAAAGACATGTTACTAATGGGAGAGTACACCTTTCCTGATATTATGACGATATTAAAGGTGCTTTTGCCTGCTGGCATCTATGAAAAACTGAAAGAAAAAGAGTGGGAAGTGGGAGACCAAAAGATAGACTGGACAGCATTAGCAGAGGAAGAAAGGGCCCGAACTGCAGGTTCAGGGCTCGGGGATAAAGTTAAACTGCTACCAGGTTTACTAGTACAGGTACTGCCACGTCTATTAACTACAAAAAAGGAAGATTGGGGTGCAATCACAGCCTGCAAACAAAAGCAAGATGAAGACACAAGCGATTATTATGCTCGATTTGAAAAATGTTTTGGTATAAACAGTGGTATAAAAGCAAGTAGTGACTCATATCCACATTTATTTGTGACAAAATTAGTGGAAAATGCATTGCCTCCAGTGAAGAATAGAATATTGAAATTCGAGAGTACCTGGCAAAGTAACACTCCGTCACAAATGCTACAAATGTTACAGTATCATCACAATAGAATTAGGGATGAACAAGAACACGAGCATAGACGCATGAAGGATACAAAAATGAAAATGCTAGTTTCTCAGACAGTACCAGCAGAGGGTCACAAAAAGGGTGTGACACATTCTGGTGATTCTGCAGCTCCTGTAAAAGGAACCTGCAATTACTGTAAGCAACTAGGCCATTATGTACACGATTGTCCAGTCCTGAAACGTAATATAGCTACAGGTATTGCAAAAGAGAGACCACGATTAGTTAGACAAGATCAGAATGAACAAGGAGCTATGCAGCATGGACAGTCCATGCCAGTTCAGCAACAGTCCATGCCAGTTCAGCAACAGTCCATGCCAGCCTCACAGCAGCCCATACAGTTTGTGCCAGCTGCACCACCGTTGCCTGCTACTGCCACACAAACCACAACACGACAAATGTATCAGACTGCACAATATGAATATCCTGAGTATCAGCGTTACGCATGAACAAGCCTAGAGAGGGAAGTTGACTTACCGCTCATCGAGATTCCTGTAGATCAAGAAGGACCGTATGTACATAGTGAATTGTTAGGTCAAGATAGAAAATTCTTACTCGATACAGGGGCAAGTCGAACAACTATAAAACGTAGTGAAGTTCCAGGGGCACCCCTCTCAGGCTCTCAAAATGTTTCCCTTGGTTTTTCAGGAAAACCTATTGTTAATGAAGTATCACAGCCTCTCCCACTTACGATAGGACCTTTGACACGAACTACAGATTTATTGCTTACTAAATCATGCCCAGAAAATCTGTTAGGAATTAAAACTCTGAAAGCACTAGGAGCCATAATATGTTGTTCTCCGGAAGGAGTAAGGTTGTTTCTACGTGATTTTAAAGGTCACTATGTGTCTAGGGACATGGATCCCCGACTACAGACTTTACCAGTACATCTATGGGCACAAGGCCCTACGGATGTTGGCTGCATGAACATTACACCATACCGAGTCACATTGAAAGCAGGAGTGGTACTACCACGAATGCGACAATACAAGTTACCACATGATGCTGTAGTGGCTTTGCTGAAAATCATTGATGAGCTAATTGCCCAGGGAGTAGTTGTAGAAACAGACTCCAATGTATGTAATTCACCGATAATTCCGATTCTTAAACGAACTGATCCTACTGCCCCACCAGTATACCGATTGGTTATTGATTTGCGTGAACTAAACAAGTGCATTGTACCACAATTTCCTGTGGTCCCTGATATATCATCATTATTGACAGCAATTGATTCCGAAGCAACATTCTTTACTGTAATTGATCTCAAGAATGCCTTTTTCAGCGTCCCAATAGATCCGGAAAGCCAATATTTGTTCGGATTCAGTTTAAATGGGCGCAGCTTTAAATTCTCACGCGCTCCCCAAGGATTCACAGAAAGCCCCAGCATCTACAGCCAAGCACTGAAACGAGAACTTGACAGTATCCACATGCCAGTCAATACTGCACTGCTTCAATATGTCGATGATCTGCTGATCACCGCGAGAAGCGAACCTGAATGTGAAAAGGCTTCTCTGACAGTTTTACATTTTCTAGCCGACAAGGGGCACAAGGTGTCTCCTTCTAAGCTGCAATTCTGTGTCCAGCGAGTTATTTATCTTGGTCACTCGCTGTCCAAGGAGGGAAGGCAGCTTACACCCGACCGCATCCAGTTAATTGCTAACATGTCAATACCCCAGACACAAAAGGAAGTGCGGGCTTTTATAGGCCTCACTTCATATTGTAGGCAGTGGATCCCTCAGTACGCATTTCTAGCAAAACCACTCATTCAGTTAACCACACAGGAGGCAGCCACATCGACTGTTCTCCCTTGGACTCAGGAACATACACAAGCTTTTGAAAGCCTAAAGGAAGCTTTATGTCAAGCACCTGTTTTAGCAACACCCTGTTATAGCAAACATTTTACACTCTTTGTTACAGAACGTGAAGGTACTGCCTTGTCAGTACTCACTCAGGATCAAGCAGGATCACGCAAGCCATGTGCTTATTTTTCCAGTACATTAGATCCCGTAGCTCAGGCTTTGCCTGCATGCCTGAAATCAGTGGCGGCGACAGCTTTAGCAATCAGACAAAGCGATGCCATAGTATTAGGACATCCATTGACAGTACAAGTACCACATGCAGTAGAGGTTCTTGTGAACCGAACACAAACACAACACTTGACCATAGCAAGACTTACCGGTTATGAACTGACATTGTTTCAACCACACATAGAGATCCGACGGTGTAATACATTGAATCCTGCTACACTATTACCTGTAATTGGAACAGACCCACTAGCTCATGATTGTGTTGAAATAATTGAAATAAAGACGAAACCTAGACAAGACTTGACAGACGTTCCATTGTTAGATCCAGACCTGACGTTGTATGTAGACGGATCGTGCATGAGAACAAGTACAGGAGATTTAGTGGCCGCGTATGCAGTCACAACAGACACTGAAGTTATTGAGACAAATTGTATAGATACTTTGTCAGCCCAAGCAGCAGAACTTATTGCTCTAACACAAGCCTGTATTCAAGCCACAAATAAGAAAGTTAATGTATACACTGACTCACGTTATGCATTCGGAGTTGTACACGACTTCGGCGTACTGTGGCGAGAGAGAGGTTATTTAACCTCCCATGGTGCCCACATTCAGCACGGACCCCTCATTCATGCCTTGTTAGACGCAATACATCTACCCACTGCTATATCGATTATGAAATGTAAAGCACACACGAAGGTTACTGATATCATTTCTCAAGGCAATGATTTAGCTGACAGAACAGCTAAACAGACTGCTCAGAATCGCACATTAGACATGACAAAGCCAATAGTTCAGACACCAACACAGTGTATGACAATTAAGGATCCCGCACTTGACGTAATTGACATACAGACACATGCTACTGCAGAAGAATTAAAGAAATGGACTGAACTAGGAGGGATCCAGACAGATCAGGGATGGATGACGAAGGAGAAATCTGTATGGTTTCTTCCTGACTCTATGGTCCAAGCCATTATAGCTACAATTCACAGCCCGGCGCATTTAGGAGAAAAAGCTATGCTAGATAGCATTCAACACATTTGGTTCAATAAACATTTACGAGCAGCAGCTAAACAAAAGGTCCGTACCTGTATGATATGTTGTCAGTTCAACCCGGGAAAAAGTGTTCCCGTAGAACAGGGTGGATTCCAGACTCTTGATCATCCTTTTGAAGTGCTCCAAATGGATTATATCCAGATGGAACGATGTCGAGGATTCAAATATGTTCTTGTAGTTGTCTGCGCTCTCTCCCGATGGACTGAGGCGTACCCAGTATCAGATTACACGGCCCCGACTACTGCCAAACAGTTAGTTCGAGAATTCTTCCCACGGTACGGGCTACCACGTGTTGTATATTCAGATAACGGCCAGCCTTTCTCATCCGAATTAATGAAACATGTCTCACTTTTGTTGGGATATCAGTGGAAATTCCACTGTGTCCGACACCCCGAGGCAGCAGGTCTCGTGGAACGACATAATCAAATTTTGAAAATCAGATTGTCTAAAATATGTAAGGAGAAAGGTGTTGACTGGATAGTAGCCTTACCAGTTGCACTATTTTACATAAGAATGGTAGCACACTCTCGAACAGGGCTATCCCCGTATGAGGTGATCTTCGGAAGGCCACCAAATATGTGGGGGACGCCTGTACCACGTAAAATAACTGATGTTAATTGTAATATGCTGACAGATTACCTGGCTTCCTTGATGTCTGCACTACAATCTTGTCGTTCACAGGTAGCTGCAGCTTTTCCTGACAACACTGAGGTGAAACCCCATGACGTTGCTCCGGGGGATCTGGTGTTTGTGAGGAATTTCGATCGGAAAACCCAATTGGAGCCCAGGTGGAAAACACCGAAGCTAGTCCTGCTGACCACAAGAACAGCCGTGAAAGTGGAGGGCCGCAAAGGATGGATACATTCCAGCCATGTTAAGAAATTTCATGGACTATCCTCGGATATAGACACTGTGCCCTGCACTCCCTCACAGACTGATTCAAAACTTCCCTTTGTTGAAAGGAATGACTCTCAGAACTATAAATTAAAACTTAGGCCCAAACAGTCGAGCAATTTGATTGTTTAAGTCCTCTCCAAGGTGAAGCGGTTGAATTGTCTCTGACATGTATCCCTTGGACCTGAGTAGAGAAAATACCAGAGAAATGTTGAAACGACAGGCGTATTGTAAATCACTGCGTAGCTACTGTGTGAGGACATTATTAATTCTGTTTTTATTGAGTGTTTTAATAATCATTACGAGTGTGATTTTGCACATATATCATCCTATTTCTAGACATGTTTATAATATTACTGCTGAACATTCTTTTAGTGACCTACCGCCACATGAATTATCTTATAGACTTGCGCTGCGCAATAACACCTTCATTAGTATGTTACATCATTCCCATCAGACTAGTAATGCCACCAATTGTTGGGTGTGTGGCCGACTCCCTCCCTATCAGAATAACAAAGGAGTTCTGCCTTTCTTTCCACATCCGTTCACACACAATGGCTCCTGTGGAGCATGGTTTAGTTTACTAAATTCCATAGACCCAGACACAGCAGTTTATCAACAACATTGGATATGGGGAAATCTGAATCTAATTTTATTCAAAGTCTGTCACCCTAATAAGGAGGGTCACCCCAGTAGAACAGGAACTGATTTAGAAAATGAAGTGTATAAATTAGGTAATTTTACGCCTAATCTCATGATTTTGAACGTCAAAACCGAAGTTGAATTAATTCTGCCCACTATGTCAGTATTTCCAGTTAAGGGTGAATTATGTGTGAGAAAAGTTGGTTCCATACACATGGGCCATAGCAAATGCGTTACTACAGTAGAATATAGTGATCAAGGGAAATCTTCATTTAGAGCTTCTCGCCATTCTTACTTTATATGTGGTCAGACGGCATATATGCGTCTGCCTCTAGATTGGGATGGTACCTGTTACATAGCATTCCTTTTGCCACCTGTTTTCCTAGCTCCCCCTGATTATTATCGAAATGTTCATTTAGTACACAAAAGAGAGCGTAGAGATCTCCCAGTTGTCGATTATACTGAGACGGCATGGGACAAGTATGTAGATTTCAATAAAGGTATCTTTCCCTATATAGGTACAATATCAAATAGTAAGCTGATACGCAGACTCAACAAGACTCTTGAAGCTGTAGTAAACGAGACTATAGCCGCCCTAGGCAATCTGACAGAGGAACAATCAGTGATGAGAATTTTTGTTCTCCAGAATCGTCTTGTCCTTGACGTCATCCTGGCCGATAGGGGCGGAGCTTGCAGGGTCATCGGATCCAGCTGCTGCATATTCATACCAGAAAATTCGCCATCTGTATATAAAGCTATAACACGCCTTCATAAGATTGTAAGCCAGATACACGAGAATCCAGGCACTTGGACGTGGTCCGGGTGGTTTTGGAGTGTGATATCAGCCTGGGGATGGAGAGTTCTATCCTTCCTAGGTATTGGCCTTCTTATGCTCTTCAGTTGTTGTTTATGCCTGCAATGTGGACCAGCGATTTGTGGTCTGTGTGCCACATCATGCATTCCATATCAAAGTTCTCGTTCAAAATGCCGGAAAAAGAAGGAAGAAGAAATGATGCTCCATGAGCAAATCGATGGAATAATGAAGATTGATATCTCTTGAAGGGCAAGTAGGGGACAAGGAGGGAATGTGGAAATGTGGATTTTCCTGATCAGTTATGTCCCCTATCTTGGACCCCAACGGTTCTATATGCATGTTACAAATGCATGTGTGTTCCCTCCAGTTCCAGTTTCCAAGACGCAAACATATGTGTGTCTACCGTCGACATGTTCTCTGTCAGATCCGCCATCAATGGGCTGGATATTCAATTCCTAAGTATGAAAAGCCACCGACTTTATATGGCTAAGGTACTCCATTTTTACAGTTCAGGCAAGTAGGCCCGATTCTTTCCTCAAAGCCTTTCCCTGCTCTCTGTCTCTGACAGTTTCAGCTTGAGCTCGCATCTGTATCCATGAACTTTGTCCTACTCCCTGTGCAGCTAACGGTGCCTGCCTCGGCCAGTTTTCGCCTGCCTGCCAAGAAGCTGTATTTCACCTTCGAATTATCTAGTTTGCTCTTCAGCCGATGCATTCCTGTCTAGTGATTTAGGTAAACATTTCCTTTAGCTCACAAGCAAAGGACTCAGCCTTTCCGTCCTCCTGCAAGTGATTCATAGCCCTGTTGCCATGGAAAGTTTTCTGCCCCTCGCTTCTCATATAGACACTTAGACGCTTGTACACGCACATACAGTTAGTATAGAATAGATTCTGTCCGAGAGTCCTTCCTTGTGGATAACATAGTTCTCTAAACATAGGATGTTAGATATGATTTGGGATTAGGTTGACATGACCCCCTAGACTTCTCGTCTCCACATGTAGAGCTAAATGTCAAGTCCCCTTCACCCCCTAGTTGCACGTCAATCACACGTCATGCTGCTGCGCACGCATCCATGTTAAGTATTATCGTATAGATCCACCTATGTAAGATAATCAGAGCCAATCATGTTTCTTTTTGCTCCTTATTACGCCTAGTTTCAATTACGTATCACTATGTTAATTTATCTTATCAATTGTTACGCCTTTCTGCACTTGTTTCATTGTAAATGTATGACCTATAAAAGTTACTTCTTGTCAATAAAGTATTGTACTTCACTTCCTGAACCCTCGTGGTGACGGAACCTGAAGGCCGCGACTCGAGTCGGCCATTTTGGATGGAATAAAGCCCATTTAGAAACCTCTTATACCACGGATTCTGCCTCTTGTTATTCTGAGCTATTTTACTTTATTTTAAGGATTCCGTATGAAATTCAGTTTCGGTAAAAAGAATATTTACCACACTATGGTGCCAGGTTAGTTTTAGTCCTCTTCAAAAGGGGTGCAAGGTTAAGGGCACGAGTGAGGTCTGGCAGAGTTGATGTGTGAAAACTCAGATATTTAAAGTTGAGGCGATGAATGGGAATGGCTACCTGCCAGTCACACGACACACTGTCTCCCTGCAAAGGCACAAGAAATGGCTTCTCCTCATTCTGCTGGAGTTCAGAGGTGTTCTTAAATATACCGAGAAGCCTAAGGGCTCGTGGACCAGAGACAGATGGATCTGCGAGGAAGAGGAGCACATTGTCAGCATATAATGAGATCCTTTCCTCGAAAGCCCCCTCCCATTGCCATCCACTCATCTGCACGTCACAGTGGATCAAGGGCACTAAGGGCTTGATGGCAAGAACAAAGAGGAGCAGGGAGAGCCCTGCCAGAACCACGGCTGCTTGGAAACTCACGGGACAAAACATGGTTGATCATGTCTTGGGTTTTTGGATGGGAATACAAAAGGGACTCCATTGCCTGAAATCGGACGACAAACCCCAACCAGCATGGCACCACCCTAAGATAATCCCAGTCAACAGTGTTGAATACTTTTTGTATATCAATAAGCATCAAGGCATTACTCCCTTGATTTCACCAGCATGAACTAGGGCTTCATGCAAGCGCTGTAGAAAGTGCCTAGTGCTGTGGCCTGGCCTGAAGCCACATTGAACTGGGTGAATCAGGGTGCCAAGGACTATCTGAAGCCTGATCTCCAGGATCTTGGCATACATTTTGATGTCTGCATTGATCAAGGAGATGGGACGGTAGGACTCATAGTCTGTCGATGGTTGGTCCCTAGGGGGAAGAACCCCCTTCCCCACAGCCTCTGAATAGGGGGTGTTAACATTTCACAGAATGTAGAGTAATACTCATGGGGGAACCCATCTCGGATGGCCACTTGGATCTCTTCCTCAGTGATCAGTTCTTATAGAGCCCTTTGCTGGACCCATGTCAGACTGGGGGAGGGGTATTTACGCAAGCAACGTCTGGGCTTGTTCATCAGGAGGTCGTGAGTGATGGGCATAGTCTTGCTCATAATAGTCTGCAAATACTGCCGCAATGTGCTCAGCTGTAGTAACCAAGGACCTTGATGCATCGATCAGGGCAAAGATAAGTCTCGAACTAATGTTCCTAGTTACCAGCCGACAGAGGAGGACCCAGCTTATATCGCCATGTTCCTATATACATTGGGTGGTTGTGCGCCAGCATCTAGGGCCAATAGTCGGGTCAACCCTTCAGTGGCATAGAACGTAGCCAATGTTTCATTATGAAGTATACAGGTTTCGAGGTTAACTATGTTGCATTGTTTATCCTTTTCTTTACATTTGAGATAAATCTTTGCCGCTCCTCTAATTGTCAGTTTGCTGGCTGCCAAAGTGTACAGGCACTTTGAACTGTCTCTGCATTGGTCTCAAAAATAGAAGTCATGTTCCTTAGACACGTGTTCAACTAGCCCCTCGTCTACAGGGAACTATGCGCTAAGATGCCACATGGGTCGCCTATGGCATTTTGGGGTTCCCAGCGGAAGAAGCAGGGGGCAGTGGTCCAAGATGCCCCAAGGGAGCACAGAGGTTACCATCGTGGTAGAGATGTCCACAGCAGGAGAAATATGTAATCAATGTGGAACATCATTTTATTAGAAGCCTTAGTGTGGCTATAAGCTCTGTCATGTGGGTTCCAGACTGGGAGAGGGCATGAAGGTCATGAGAGACAGGGCCAGAAAAGTCCAAGACTAGGTCAGTCACAACATTGAAGTCCCCCTCCAAGTAGTAGTAGTACCCTGTGTGGTAAATTTGTGATCAGTCGTGTTAGGTCATGAAAAGTCTATCTGTGCAGCTTAAGGGTTGTGTAAACACTTAAGGAATTGCAGGGCTTCCCTTTCAGGGTGACATTCATGCCCATGTATATAACCAAGGGATTGTGTAGGATCCAGGTAACTGCTAGGGGAAAATTCTTATGGAGAAGGATGGCTGTTTCTCTGGATCCCCTTTTGAAACCGGAGTAGGAGTATAGGTTGTAAATGAAGCAACAAAGAAAGTGACATTGGGTGCCCTGGGGATGGGTTTCCTGTAACAGAGCTACTCCAGGTGTGTGACGGCAACGGAACTTAAGAACTGCAGTATGTTTAATTCAGTCTTATAGACTGATCAAGTTCCAGGACATAAGACTGAACTAAATAACGAGAGCAGTCTGGGGAATGGGGATTCACATGGTGGCAGCAGCACAAGCAGGGCAGTGGGAAAGACAAGGCATCAACGGAAGCATGCAACTCAAAGAAAACAAAAGCTAACAAACAAACTCAGAACCCATAGCAACTTTATCCAACCAATCCACACTTCTACCCCTGAAGCATCTTTCACCTACCAACATCCTGCTACAAAAGCAAAGAAAATAACTGCCCATTTGGGGTGGACCTCCTCCTATGTAGGATCTGAAAATAAATAATTCATCATAGAATAGGCACCCTGGGACAAGGGCTAATATTTGGTGGCAGGTGGAGCAGTTTGGATTCACACTGGCCCCGATGAACGGATCTTCATCTTTGGAAACAGCATCGTTGGCGATCTCCGGCACATCAGTGGGAGGCAAAGGAGTAAAGGAGCCTTCCGTCTCTGGTAGGGACATGACAAAGTCAGTCTCCGAAGGACCAGGGGATTGTCCACATCCCCCTCGCCTACCCCTGGATTTAGGATGAGTGCGGGTCTGGGAGTGAGTGTTTGTCGGCCATGAGGTATCCTGTGCCACCTGTGTATCATCACCTAGAGGCTTGTATTGTCACAGAGATCTTGGTTCTGTGTCCCATTCCCAGGCCGGGTAGGGGTCCCGGGAGGAGGTTGTTGTGCCAAGTATCGATGTCCCCGCTCTGCCACAAACTATGATGATTGAGATCCTCCAATATCCAGGAGCACAACCAGTTCTCCACAAAAGTCTCTGGGTGAGAGGTCTCAACTCCTATGGGATAACCCACCAAACGGAGAGTGCTCTGTGGGAGCACTTCTCGGCATCCTCAGCCCTGGCCTCCAAGGTGTGAACGGTTGTAAGCAGTGTATTCATTTAGGTTTCCAGGTTGGAGGAGTTATCTTTAAGGATGGACACCTGGCTCTCCACCTTCGTCACTCAACCAGCTACATTGCGGAGGTCTTGCAGCAACAGAGGCACATCAGTACCAACCTCTTCAAAATTGGACTCCACTTGCAAGTCTCTTGTCGGTCTCAGTGGCACTTGTGGTGAACTTGTCAACAGAGAACCCGGAACCGGAATTTTATCTTTCCCCATCGTTGCGGCACACAAGAGCGGCCAGGTCCTGCAACCAGTAGTTGCTATATCGTTGTGGGTCACTTCAGCAGAAAAAGCGAGCAGAGAGAGAGGAGGTTGCCCCCTAATTAATCTCTGGCCTAGATGGCCGAATGATCAGATCAGGAGCCGACGTCCCCCGACCACCTAACCCCTGAGTCCAGGCACAGCATGAGCCGTCAGGCCAGGGTGTGATTTACAACAACAACAGACAGGTGTGTGATGTCTCCAATCTCCGGGTCACACACCCGCTAGATCACCTCCTCTTTCAGGTGTAGAAGGTATTATAGCTACAGGTAGGATATAGGTCTAGTCATTACAAGGGGCTTTCTGTCCCCTTCAGCAGTGTCAGATTAGGCAGTTAGAGCCTTACAAGGGGGGAGAGAGGAAGGGACACCCCGCCGCAAACCAGGGCTCAGTTTGGGTGTCAAGTACTAGGGATACCTCCCCCGCATAGGCGTCCCCCAGGCGAGCAATCTTCACTAAACTCCAAGGCACTACAGGCTCACCGCCCCCAGAGGAATGCAAGGGGCGAAAGTGGGAGGAAGAGGGGAAAAGCAACAACAGCACCACTACAGCAAATCCGGCCCCTAACTGGCCGCCCAGTGTAGCCTCTTCAATACCAGGACAGTCCCCGAGACTGAAGCAAGGGGAGCCATCCTGGTGCTTGTGGCGTGCATCACAATGGCACAGAAGGCTGGGGTATCTATCGGGGGGGCACACAGGCCGCTATTGTTCAGCCAGAGTCAGCGTTACTGCTATCACTCACAGCGACACTCGGATACCAGACACAGTCAAAAGGATAAAAGCAGGAGAGCGCGATCGCAACTCCTGTATGCTACCAGGGCCACACTCCAGTCCAAGACTCACTGCGGCACATCGCAGCCTCAGGCCGTTAGGCCATATGAGAGGCAGGATCACACTCGGGAGATGGTAAAACCTTTGAACAGCAGTCCTATTAAATCTCAAAAACAAAGGTTTGTAGGCTTGAAAGACTTTAATTAAACAGCACAGCAGACATCATCCCAGCTCCAGACTCCTAGACCAACCGAGTCTTTTACTGGCCATAAACATCATCCGTTCTACCCTAGAACTTAGAACATAGCCTGAAAGCAAACAAAGCGCATGCCACTGATGTAATCATGTTAACATTACATGATCACAATACAGGTTACAACGCATCCCCCTCCTTTGAACAAAACAAAAACAAAAGCTAAATGAAGGAAATAAAATAACAGAAAGAACAAAACAAATGGCAGACATCATCCCAGCTCCAGACTCCTAGACCAACCGAGTCTTTTACTGGCCATAAACATCATCCGTTCTACCCTAGAACTTAGAACATAGCCTGAAAGCAAACAAAGCGCATGCCACTGATGTAATCATGTTAACATTACATGATCACAATACAGGTTACAACAAGTCCCCTTTCTGCTGTCCCTCACCAGCCGCTCCAGGAATCTCCTACGGCTGCAGGCCTCAGGAGGGGGCAGGCTCAGGGTACAAGTCCTCTGGCCCGCAAGCCGCCACAATGTAAGATGGAGGAGGAGCAGCTAGTGCCGCAGCAGTGAGCACTCTCTCAGCAACCTCACAGGAAGCCATCAATCGGGGGACAGCCTTTGCACCTGACAAGGAGGGCAATCGAGTGATCAGGTACGATTTAAGGGGACCCTGGATGCCAGATTAACAAGGATAATGGGTGAGGTCTCTGAGGTGCCTTCAGGACACGTCCACCATCTGGGCTGCTCTGGCCATCCCCCTCTAATATTAATTTACTCTCTAGGGGGTTATACTCGAGGATTGCAGTGAGTTTGGCTCCATATGAATCTAGGGCGTGTCTCAGTTGCAGTTACAGATAAAATTGTGAATTATGGAGATGAAAGTCTACTGTCACCTTCTAGAATTACATGTCCAAACATTCCAGAGAGTGAAAATACCTATTAAGGCCAATGAACGAACCCTAAGAGTTTTGCCGTTTCAGTCAATCATGTACCTGCCATATCGGTGTTGCCGCTGTTATTCTGTCATACCATTTGATGTGTTTCAAAGTGGCCTATCAGCAAAGTATAGTGAGTCATGAAATGGGGGGGGGTAAAGAGTGGGGCACAGCCTTACCGTAGAGCAACTTGAATACTCCATAAGGATTAATGAGCTCAAATGTCAGCTTGTTGGTGGGATTGCTTCTATGTCCATATAACCAGTCATTGATGGAAACCATCTGTGAGGACCAATCCATTTAATAAAGTTTTCATTCAGAATTATGTTAACAGTTCTGTAGCAATCTCTAAATTTTGTTCTACATTTAAGATAAATATTTAAAACGAATTTACACTAATATTTAATATAAAAATATTTGTACTATTTATTTTCTTGTCAAATACATGTTTAAAAATGTCCCTATATTTTACCATAGGTAGACTCTGCAGTTGGGGCGGAACTAGGTAGTGTTCAGAAATTAATACAAAAAGGGGAATAACCCTGGAGTAGGTTCTGATTCCATTTATCCATTTATTATGGCTTCTGCTTCACGTGTCCTCTTCTTCTCTCCCCTCCTTCCACCACACCTGTAAGACACTTACTTTTGGGCTCTTGACTGGAGAGTGTGATGAGTGTGGTTGATGGCACGGTGTGGCGTGAGACCAGAGGCATCAAGGTCAAAGTGACCCAAGTTTTGAGCTTTGTAATGCCTGTTGAAAGGCCATTTGCAAGAAAATCTCTAAAAGAAAAATGTTCCAAACTGGTGGCCTTCCTCAGTACAAAAGTGTGGCGCCCACATGTCAAGAGCCTGAATCTGGTTAATGCAAGTGTCTGCAAGTGCAAGGAACAAAAAAATGTCCACAGTAGATAATGGGCAGTTAAAAGTACGCCAGCCAACTGACAATACAAGCACTGTATCTGTTTATGTGCTATTTGTAAGTAACCACAGAAGGAATAGTTAGAAGAATGTGGTGTTACATTCTGAGTGAAAAAAATGAGTTATTTTCGATATTTCGCAGATTTTTTTTATGCTTTAGGGACCAGAATGTTAAAGCAGTGGATAGATGAAAAGGATATCAATGGTAACAGATTTTTATCTCATGCTATATTACAGTCAGATTATCAGTCTGTAGAAGGTTTGAGCCACCTTACTGAAATGTATGTTTTCTTGCACTGAAGAAAATGAGACCTCCTATTTTGCCTTCTCCTTGGTAGAGGTGGGTGACCTGGAATCTTTTGTATCGTGGTTCTCAAAAGATCATGTAATGGCGATGTACAAATATTGAAAACGGGTCAGAATCAGTGCTGGAAAAGAGTAATTCTCATTCCACCAGCTTATCTTGAGCCAGATCTCAGCTGGTCCTAGCAGGTCGTACATTACACCCTTTTACTAGGGTTACCCAGAGATCCTTCTCTTTAGTACTAATTATGACATTTACTAGCTTATCATGCTCTGACAGCAGTCCACGGTTCTTGAATGGCGGGAATCTCTTCAGACTATCTCATTATTCACCTCAAATAATCATAATCAAGCCGAGGGTGAGGGATTGAACCTGTAGAGTAGATTTTGTTTTAATTTTTAATACATTCTGGCTTGGGAACAGCCCAAGCCTAATTACAAGAAATCAGATATCATTGCCCTAAATGTAATCTATTGCACTCGGTATTAGAATCTCCACCCAGGAATAAACATGCCTTGCATAGCTGATAATCTGCTCAATTTCTTTCAACAAATATTTGTTATGTTTATTGCCAGCTCAGAGGTAAACAGTTTATTACAACACAGCCAGGTGGCATAGCCACTGATTTACTTAAAGTGATGATTATGAAAGAGTGTAAAGTTTGGCATAACTAATAATATGCGTAAACCACTCTCTCTATCGACTACATTCGCAGGCTCCCGCACTCCAGACAAAGCTGATAATAACATGACTAATGGCTTTGACACTATCTCAAATCCTTTAAAAACAGTCTTACCACCCTCACAGGGTTCCTGCAATTGAACCAAATGAAAACTGTAACACAAATCTAGAACATCGCCCAACTTGAAGTTCTTTAGTGGTTCAGCATTGTTCCAAGTGAGCAAGAGTAGCCCACTTACACCAATATTACGGATTTCTTCTCCTATCAATGTATGAAATTGTGCACTTGAGATAATTTGCCAGTCACTCACTCCCACTTTCATGTATCCTCTGTCTTAGAACTTTTTACCCCCTTCCTTCTCTTCACAGCAGTCATCACAATTAATAAGCTGGAACCCTGCTTGAGGCAAGAAGAAACTGGGAAGCTTTCAACTAATTCTATATTAAAGATTGTTACAAATCAATTATTGTTCCTCGCCCTGGCATTTTCCATCCTTAGCATTAAAAATAAGAGAGAAAATGAGGCAAATTGGGTATATGTTCACATTTGAATCAGGAACGTTGGAAACTTTCGGTTTTCAGAGATTAAACAGCGCCATTTTAAAGATTTTTTTTTTTATCCTGGGAATGATACATTTGGAGTCTCATGTTCAGGGCAATTTTTTATATATTGCCCATTTTCAACTAACCCAGAACCTCACAATGACAAACAATATTGAAGTATACAATAAAAGTTCAGAAATGGGGCACACAAGACAACTAAAAACTGAAGCTGCCCAGCATCTGCCCAGCATCTGCCAGTCAAACAGAAAGCTTGAACAACCATAGATTATGCCTTTTCCTTCTGCACTTGAATCTAGATTTTTTTTCTGTCTTGCAGCAACATTTTACTTGAATTCAGTATCGAAACCTCCAAAGGAAGTAAAAACATGGCGAGGACGAATAGAGGCATGATCAGGAGCCTCGTGCATTATATTAAAAGGAGTTATATACAAATTGCACCTTAAATAGTCAATTTAATTACAGGGTACTCGTAAGTACCAAAACATCCATGTTAAACATGCATTCTTGCTGCTATAGTGAAAATCAACTACTCTTCAACGGATTTTATCATTCCATTGTATGAAATCTAACAATTTTGTACCTAAAAGCTTCACTTACAGTTGGTCAAATGGGTTACTGCGTGACAAAAATGGCAGAAATCTCACCTGCCTTATTAGAAGTGCTTTATATTCTATGGCACTTGTAATACTGCAGACAGGATACAAGTCATCTTTGCGACAGAGTATTTATCTGCCAAATTCTAAATCAGGGCTTAAGTATTTTATGCTCTCCACTCCTCTTTACCTGTATGCTTCTCACAAGACAGTGAACTCTAACTTCGTTGCTTAAAAGAAATGGGGAGGGGCGTGAGAGAAAGGAGGGCACTGAGGTAAAATGAATGGTGAGAGAGATGAGGTATACATGAGGCAGAGAATCCAGGTGAGGCAGCCAGAAAGATACAAAGAGGTAGAGCATAGATGAAGACAGCAATATAAGTAAGGTTTAGAGCGAGGTACAGCACTAGATATTGCTAGAGACGAGATGGGAGTGCATTGAGGATGAGCTAGAAGTAGAGGCAAGTGTAAAAGAGAGATGAGGTCAAGATAACGAGAAGCAGTGGGCAGAAGTGGACGGGTTGAGAGGCTAGGTACCGAGAGCAGTACTTAGAAATGCGAGGCAGAATGAGTGGTGAGGTAGGGAGAAAGGCATCAAGAGTTTGCTGAAGAGTAGAAAGAAAGAGGAGATGAGAGAAAAGAGATGAAGCAGAGCGACAGAGGTGAGAAAGAGATGAGGTTGATACAATGGTAGAGAAAGGGTGTGGTAGATAAAGAGTTGGGAAGTAGAGACAGGTGATATGGAGAGGTATACCTAGAGAGAGGTGAGAGAGAAGTGGTGGGGAGATTGAGTTCAAATAAAGGATATGCAGAGAGAAAAGAGAGAATGTAATGATAGAGCAAGAAAAAGAGGTAGACAAAGTGAGGTAGTCAGAAAGTAGTAAGGCAGTGAGAGAGGTGTGGTAGAGAGTGACAGAGGTAGAATAAGGATGGGGTGGAAAGGTCAGGGGAGCTAGTGAATGAATGGTGAGATAAGATGAGAGGTTATGTAGTAAGAAAGAGAACAGCGATAGATTAAAATGAGATAATGAGAGGTGTAAGAAATGAGGTAGAGTTTAATGAAAGGGCTTAGAGAGGTCGCAAAGGGTGGGATGTTCAGAGAAGGCGAGAGAGAAGTGCTGGTAAAGGGAGATGAGTTTGAAGGAGATATGAGGTAAATGAAGGATAGATGCAGAGGTAAGATGGAAACGAGTGTGGTTCAGAAAGGCATGGCGTAGACTGAGTTGGACTTCACAGAGAGGGTAAGAGGTAGACAGAGAGAACGAGAAGGTCGTAAAAGAGGTACAGTGTGGTGGGGCAGAGAGGGGTGTATTGAGAGAGCTGATGTAGGGAGTTGAGACAGTGTAAGATAGGTAAATAGAGAGGTTGGAAGAGGTAGAGAGAGAGGCTGTGAGGTACAATAGGTGGGCAAAAGTAAGGAGAGAGAAATTTGATACTTGTATAGCGCACTACTCACCCGCAAGGGTCTCAAGGCGCTTGAACGAATACCGCTGTGGAACCCATCCTGGCTTTCCCTGTGAGGCGTCCACTCCTGGGCACCCCCAAGGTGGAGGCCAGGCATCCTTAGCGTTGTGGAGATTAAGCAAGCTATTGCCCAGAGTTGCAGAGTGGGACAACATGATTGGAATAGGCACCGAGGCAAGAATTATCAGGTCCGTGGAATTTTTGAGCCCAAGACCCGCCGAGGCGGTGTATTGAACACTGGTCCCGCACTAAACCTCTGCATTAGGGTCTGCCGCTCTAATCATTGAGCCACACTTCTCCACAGACAGAACGATTCTTTTTTAATTGTGTTTGAAAGCTATTTGGCTTTTTTATGTGTTGTGATTTAGATGCGATAGTCTATTCCTTGTTAGCGTTTATTGCTGGTATTTGAAAAGTGGAATTAAGAAGTGTAAATAGTCTAGCTCTCAAGCCTGTAATTAAATCCACATTTTCAATTCACCGAGTTAGTTAAATCATCATTGTGTGGTGCCGTTCTTAATTCCCATTCACCTGGTATGATTTAGAATTTTAGCATATGATTCTATGAAGTCAATAACATGTACACACTTGATAGGCTGAACTGGGGAAAAAAACATCCTATTTGTATGACAGAATCTGTGCTATGCATGCTCTTCTTACAAGCTCGCTGCCTGGCCTTGGAGGAAAAGAGGAGAGGGCTGCACTTCAGCTTGCCTGTAAACGCTTGTTAAAAAGCCTGGCAAGATTCCCTTGGGAGGAATCCATTCATCTGCTGCAATTCATGCACTGAGGAGTTCAAACGAAAAGAAAAACAGTTTTTAGAATAGCTTAAAATGTGTTTATCATCAAACACCAGATTTTTCCTAAAAAAGATTTATTGCGATGTGAATGCTGCTCGGCTGTTCTCTCGCTTCACTAAAGAGAATATTCTCTGTAAGCGCTGGTTTGGCAGGTCAAACCGGCAGTCACAAAACGAGCTATAAACCTTGCCTGCAATGCTCTGCTGAAATCCTCGCCGTTTCTTTAAATATATATTTTATATGTTAGGGAATGGCCTCTGTATGTCAAATTCTGTTTAGACACGTTTGACTTAGGCTTGTTCCTTGGTTGCAAAATTACAGTAATTTGCCACATTATTGGAATGAGAGAGAGACAGATTGCATTTAGCGGAGGATGGGGAGTTGTCCTCGGGAAGTGGTGTGCTTTGGTCAGCACATAATTTCAGGCTGAGGACGCCTGCCTGTGAATAGCTAGTCTGTTGGCTGGGCACAGCCTGGTCAGAGGCTGGTCGTGCCTGCCACAAAATGCCCCTTCACTGACTTATGGTTCTCCTTGCCTGAACAGTCTGTACAACCTCCGCGTGCTGAATGCAGACATTTTGTAGAGGAGACTCGTAGAGAGCCCGCATGAAATTGACATAGAATGACAGCACGCGCTGGACTTGGACACGGGCGTGCACGTGAATGTACGCAGTGTTTCGCTTTCAGAAGTGGAACCTTTGTGGGAAGGAAGACGCTGAGCGGTGCACGCCACATTTTTCAGGTTCCTTGGTCACTGAAACATCGCCTTCCATGTAAACACAAGATGATTTCATTATCACAGACCTCTTAAATTCCAAGGAATCCATTGCCTTCCGTTTAAACAAAACCTCCACTCATGGCAATACAGTTTGCTTCTGTTGCTACGAGACGCATGACAAACATTATCGAATATACTCAAGATCAAGTTGGCAAGGATGTTAAAAACGCTGCAAGTAAATGCTATTGACAATGATTACAAATGCAGTGCCTCTAATATGTAATTAATAAAAATGGCCTCCCCTCTCCCGCGCCGCCAATGACTATACCACGGCTTTGAAATTAATCTTCCGAACACAAAGGCAGAACACTAAGAATGCTTAGCAGCACTTAATGTTTTGCTCGTGTGTGGAATGCAATAGTCTTTTATCTGTTTGAAGAAGATAGTTTTTGATTACATGATGCTCGGAGTAAGTAGCGTGGTGTAGCTCGTTTACAGCCTGCAGTTCTGAAATGTCAGCAGGAAAAAAACTGTTTAAGGCTTGTCTTTTTTTCCAATCCTCACAGCTCATTTTATATGTTGAATTCATTCCGTTCACAGGCTCAGTCGAGTCGGCAGACCGGCAGCCAATCATCATTATGGAAATGTGCTGGTATGCTTTCCTATTGGCTGCTCCCGGAGTAAGAGCATTCTGTGCTCTGCAGCTCTTTACCAAGGACACGGCAACATTGGCCTTCTGTTTGTCTGTTTCAGACGTGATCTTTTGCACATCATTAATGTTACACCACGTCTACTTTGATTACAAGAGATTGATGTGTGTGATTTACAAACCACTCAGACATATGACAGAAGTGATGCTTTTAAAATCACACCCGTGAAATAAATAGAATGCATAGTTCATACTCTCCAAATAATATACATTAATTCAAAATGTGACAGCCCTGTTCTCGACCACTGTCTTGAACTGTTTCATTAATAATAATAATAGTGAAATTGTCCTTTTCTGGCATGCCAAGGTAGGCAAGGCTTGCCAAAGGAAGCAGATTATTTACACACAGTAGCAACACAAGGTGTTCATTCATTATAGGCAGTGTTTGGCGGAGAATCTTCTGTTTCAGGGGGCAGTTTAATCTGGAGCACGCCGGATAGATTTGCAATGCTCTTCACTGGTTCCCCGAGGCTGAAATATAACCTCCTCTGCCGAGTAAGACACGTCTTCATCTTTTTCTCAGAATACACAATCACAGATTGCTGTGCATGGCAGCAGCGGCGGGGAAAGGCCTCTGCTTTCCAATTCATGCACACTCCGCTCTCCTTGGCTTTCCACATCGATCCTCTCATTTTTGCCAGCATCTGTTTTCTGTTCTGTAATCACTCAGCAAGTAACTTGCGAAATGCATTTTGTTGGTCATAACTTTTATCCATAGAGAGATGGTCCCGCCTGCTTTAATTTTGCTTAGATTTTTTTTAACCCATCTGCTTCATAAACCAGCTCAGACCTAACACTGAACTTTGCCTGATTCATTGCCCCTTCTTCAAAAGGTATGGAAGGGGCAGGTAAACATTGTTGCATATGAAAATCATGGTTGCACATTGCGCAACCACAAATTATCGATATGACAGAGCGTGGTACAAGTGGGTATGCAATTTGCTGCTGATTCCAGGTTGAAGCTACTGGAATGGGAATTGTGTGCCATTTGAACTGTCACATGGTCAGGATAAGCCCGGTTAGAAACATCACCATTTACAGGCTCACATTTCTTAAATTGCCTTTTCTTTCAGACACAGTGACTTTTGACATACATTTGTGTGTGCGACCATACAGGATAACATTCACTGAAAACGCACTGCTTACGTTTACACTTCGGAGGCACATTATCACATCACCTTGAACATTCACTACAAGGGATAAAGTTCACTGTGCAAGTGTTATATATGTTACCCTCTAGTAGGCGGTGACACTATCCAACTAGAATAAACAATTGCGGCCTGACAGATCATGGCCTAAATATAATTTACAAAATTGTGTCCGCATTCAGGTTAATAATAGAAAATTTGCACCCGTTGGACACTATTTTCGTTCATGATATTTTTGATAGAATATTTATGCCAGATGATATTTCTGACAACCATCTTCTGACATACAAACACTAGGGATTGGACCGTGCTCAACTGAAAAAGTTATATCTTATGTATACCTGGGTGTAGGTATTACTAGCCCCCTTGATTGATAGGAGAATCAAAAACACTTGGATAGCATGCATCATGAGAACTAATAAAAACTGTGACATGCAACTCTGTCATCACTTTTTTTGTGTGTGCATGATGTAAAAACAGTTCCTTAATTATTGTATGTGTCGAGCATGTTTATCAGATTTCTAAGCAAAAGGAATGGGGCCACTTAGGAGGAGGATCAAACTCAGGTTCTCCCCTGGGCTCAAATTGTTGATGCTAAGAATATGTGTAAAAATATTGTGTACATTGTGTGAAAAGAAGAATTAATAAACACATCTCTTTTCAATAACCTCTCTATTTCCTGATTCACTAAGTCGAATTCCTAGACTAGGGAGGAATAAAATGATACAAAACCCAAAAGTCCTAGTCTATCGTAAGAACCCATGAGTGTGTTGTTACATTTTTACATTTGGGTCCACACAGTTGAAGGTATCCTTTTACTGAATATAACATTAACAATTGAGGTTATATTTGCTTTTAGAATGTCTGGGTCATAACAGGCAGAAACAGTATTCAAACATCACAAAGGCATTAAGAAGCAGCCGGACAACTTTTGTGTTGTATTGGTTCTTTGTTTATTGCTAGTCATTCGTCATTTCCATCCCTCACCTTTGTTATTTTCCCACTTTATGGTTCCTCAGTATTCTGACCTCCTTTGCCTGCTACTGTGCACTTGCTCTTAGGTTTCTGTTTTAGCATTGTTATACTACTGTCTTTTCAATTTATGATTCCTTAACCTCCTTGCCTGTTATGACGACCTTGCTCTCTGGACTCTCTTTTGACTTTGTCATAGTGCTGTGGTTTCCTCTTTTCCTTTCTCTTCACTGAGATTGGGACCAAAAACACAATATAAGAAAGAGTGGTTCTACAGGAACGCTCTCTCTCTCTCCGTCTCTCCCTTTTTCTCTCTTTCTCTCTCTCTCTCAAACACATACCCCTACCCTTCCAGTGTTTGATGTTATCTGATATATTCCATTTGGCACAGACAAGGACAGTCTTTGGGGAGTGAGGTGAATTGTCGACAGAACTCACTGGTTATCATTCTCAAAACTTGATAGTTTGCTTGGGTCAACCTACACTGAGATAAGTTCTGATTCCAGTCCATTGTCGGCTATGAGACAGGCCATTCTAGAGATCAAAGAGGATCTAAAGATCGCTCAAAGGCAGCGGATTTATTTGTTAAACTTTTCAATTCAAGTTTCCTCACACCCGGAAGAAAGAAGTCATTCTTCTGTGGCTCACACCACTGGGGAACTTGGATACACCATGCAAGAGTGCTATCCCCGGTGGAAATATGTTACATTCCCTTCGCAGGAAGGAATGCTTTAGCGGTGCTTCACAATATCACTTTAAGTTCCAATGCTCTTTTATCTTTGTAGCTTCAAAGACTCATTACAATTCGGATGTTCAGGCTGTCAGTCTCATTGTCTTTTCAGCCGCATTTTGACTGGGATTGAGCCAGGGGCGTAGTCATTAATAATACCGCAGGTGCAGTGGCACTGGAACCTGGAACTGTGATGGGTCACCTACACTATAATTATGGATGTTTTTAATTACTGACCACAGCAAGAGGACCAATTATTCTTGCTTGCTTTTGGGCTTGTTGCACTCTTGCTACTCCCCTGAGAAGAGCCAATTGCTGATCTACAGCTCTCTTCGCAGTGCGCTGCTGGAGGACTGGTGTGAGCTTTAAACGCACCATGGATTCAGCTGCATGAGCACAGAATGCTCTGGTCAGTTGCTCAATTCGGCTATCAAGTGTATCTTCTTTCACCAGCTCCTGGTTGATCGGTCCCCCTCAATGTGTGGATGCTGTGATCCCCAAATTGCCTCATTTGCAGTGACAGCAGCACCCATGGTCACCTTTACTGAAGTGACAGCAGCAAGGGCCACATGAGAAGTAGTTACTGTGCCAATTGCCACATTTAGAGCTACTGCGGCAGATATGATGAGATGTTTCATGAGTTCAGCAGCTTTATGTGCTTACAGCATCAATGGCTCTCTTTGCAGCATTTACAGTGGCATTTACCTGATATGCACTAGTTACCTAAGTAATGATCACAGGGTGTCGAGCAGAGAACAAGAGCAGGGCCAGACCAGGTACAGTTGCCATTGGTCAGCTGAGTAATTTTAGGGAAAGGTCTCATTCAGCTTGTTATTTCCTTGTAGTCACATAGTCGGCCAGCCAACTGAACCTTGGAGTCCACATCTTTGTGCTGCGTGCAAGAGGGAGAAGGTCCAGTCTTTCAGGGTTCCTCCCTAGGCCACATACAGCAGGTCCACATACCATAAAACTACCTAGTGGGTTAAAAGGCTGACATAGGAGTGACTTACAAATATTTAAAAGGGAGTATTTCACTTGTCAAATGGGTTATTTTATTAGGTTGTACTGCAGCAAGCAGTGTACACAGGGTAGGCCAGAAGTCATGTTTCCATTTTCACTCCAGTGGGTGGCACAATCAGTGCTGCTGTCCACAAGTGACAATTAACTTATCATGCCATTGGTTTACTCCTGCAGCAGATATTTTGGCCTTATAGAAAAGTTAAATATGCCAATCAGGGATTAGCCAGGTTCTCCATATTTAGGGCCAGAGCACAAACACTGGGCTCTGGACAGTAGTGCCCCAGTGTGTAGTCTTAAAACCAGCAATAAAATAGGGTTCAGCAAAAAGCAATAAAGTTGGGTGACCACACAGCAAAGGCGGATTTCCTAAAGTATGTTTACGTGATTTTAAAGGCTAATTATGTTTTATTTTGTATGCAATTGTGGAATCCACTTTACAAACAAAGAGGCCATTAGTCGGAGGTATGCCAAAGTAACTCATATTTAATAATATTCATGCGGGTGCACATAATCACAGTGCTAGAAGGGCCATGACAAGGGTGGACATCGTACAAAGATCTGCAATGACATTTAGACAGGTTGCATGGGCTGGGGATGTGAAAAATATTTACAGAAGCAACAATTCCTGATTAGGTAGCAAGGGTATGACTTGTTCCTGACAGACAATTGTACAAACGAGTAACAACGTTACAAGTGGGCATTGTATGTTCCTTCCATACATAAAAAGACAATCAAATAATCACAATATAAACATTACAAGTGGACATTGCTAAGCCCTAGATGCGCAAAGAGCAGGTAGAGCAACACAAGGTGTGGAGAAGACACGGTCAAAAGCAAGTCTGTTTGTGCTGACTTGAAACAAAATAGAAAGGCACCAAAGTTTGTGATTTCACTAACTTGGGGTAATACAAAACGGAAGAACTGATGTTCAGGTTAATGGGGAAAATACGTTTTTCACAATCGACCCTTAGAAGATTAGTTCTGAACATTTCAGTATCATCCAACCCAAGCCATCAGTGTGTCCTCAGTTGAATTGTTCACAATTTTTCACTGGTTAAAAAATAATTATTCATCTATTTCCATTAAGATAAAGACTTCCTACTGTTGAACCATTGCTGCATTTGCCTGACGCATAAGTGTGGGAGAAGGGCAGCAAGTTGGAGACGGTATACCACAGCACATTGGCAATAATTGTACACACAGGCTACATCCTAATATCATACTTCCTATTACAAACACTATCATCAATAATTTCTCACCCTAGTTAGTGAAGAATGAGGTAATACGATCCCAAAGGGAAGATATATCTTCATTTGCAAACAATTGTACCTGTTGGGCTATGCTATGCATGCCCTCAATAGCCTGATGTATATTTTTGGGAATTGTCCGGTATAAAACAGCAACATTCAGTATGCAAAACCCTACATACTCCTCCACGTTCTGCAAGTAGCATATCAAGGACCATGCAGTTTTGTAAAACAACAGAACCCATTGCAGTCATTTCTACTGTTATATTATCTAAGACTGACATTGTTTTATTTATCGTAGCCTCCAATAACCGTCCCAATCTCATAATACGACAGGAATTCATAGCTATCCCAATTATAGGTAGTATTCCTGATCCAACGTCATAAGCCTGCTGTCTAGGAGTATCTGTCTGATCTACTAAGGAACTGTTTGAGCTGTCTCTTTTGTGGCAACCATAAAAGGTTTAAAATTTAGCAAACTCAAGGTCAGACGGACGGGCCCGAATGCGAGGAAGAGCCAATCCCAAATAGCAGGATCGCCCCCACCCTGATGGCAGCCATAAGTAAACTTTGGAACCACAAATAAAGTATATACTTTCACCTGGTGAGAGGACGCGGTGAATATGAAAGACACTAGCCTTTAAAAAACTAACCTTGCAAACTCTACCACCTAAAAACAGGCAACCATTAAATTATAGGCATATTTCCCCAGGTGACATAGTTACCTGGAGAGAGGGTGTGGAGGAAATGGCTGGATCAGTGGATGGAGCAGTAGTGTTCTATCTAGTCAGGAATTCCTTATATCGGTAGGACATAAAGGAAGTGTTAAAAAGGCTTTTACAAGGTGAATTCTTTCCCCTTATATTACAGTAAGTGGCGACCATAATGTTATCCCTAAAATCTTGCATGAAATCTATGCTATCTACAATGTAATACCGCACTACTGTCCAGAAAAGAATAAAACAGGAATCATTATAAGTTAATGACAGAGACAGAAATGGCATACCTGTTGCAGTATGTGCTGGAAGTTTCATGCATACCCACCATTTTCGTGAGATATTAATTTGTTTGTAATAGGTGTGAGCCAGAAGTGGTCTTAGCCATTATCACTTGTACTGTGTAGTGAACATTGAGGTACAAGGTTAAGGCAAATGTCATAATGCAAATAATCAATACTATAAAAACATCTATTTAATTTTTTTCAAATTTTCATCTTCATTAGTTTCTAACATGCTTACTTTCTATAGATCAACATTATTGACTGGTCAGCCAAAGGGATGCATCTCCAAGAAAACCATAGTCTACAGTGACCTTATTTTCCTAACTTCAATGCACAGGTTAGTCTCTTAACTCGTTCCGTGCTCATGACGGAACCACGCCGTCATGAGCCACGGTTGCCGTGTGCTCATGACGGAGTGGTTCCGTCATGCTGCGGCCGTTGGCGGCCGGGCCGCCCACGCGACGCTAATTCCCCGCCTGTGCGGGCGATTAGCGCTGTGGGCGGAGTCATGACGGAACCACTCCGTCATGAGCACAGCCCAACCGTAGCTCATGGCGGAGTGGCTCCGTCATGAGCACCGCGCCACCGCGCTGCCCCCCCGCACCCTCCCAAAACTTGATAGTTACTTTGGCCAGGGTGACCATATAGGCATTCCATAGAGGAACAGCTTCAGACTATCTAGTGGTGTCGTCCACAATAACCAATTTGTATCTTTAAATATTAGAAGAATGGAGTGTATAGACTTACCATATTTATTTTCCACAGGATGGAAGCAAACCCTTATAATAGAAAGTGGTGTAAATGAAGTTTTGAGATTTGCAGGGGCTTTGCAGAGCTAGCAACAATGATTTGATTGACAATCTCTCAGGGGTTAAAGATGGCACTCTTGAGCACCTGGCAGTTGGTGCTTGTTCTGTTCTAAGCACTTTCCTATCTAATCCTTCAGTCTTCTTGGACGCAGATTGTAGTGTGGTGTAGCAAGTGTGTTGTCTGTTAGTCCAGGAATGGCAGTCTTCTGAGACCCAAACCATCTCCTTTTGACATGAGAAAGATGGATCTAGTTTTTATGTCCGTCACACGTCACTGCAGACTGGGTTGTCAAAAAGACCTGGACGGGGCCTTTCCACCAGGGTTGCAAACTATTTCTCTCAAAAAGTTCGTAGTCAGCACCCAGTCCCCAGGTATGATTACATGCACTTGTCCTTCCATGGGTGGGTGTCAGATGTCTCTGACCTGTTGGCGAATTTCGGATAATTTGTTAGTTAGTTCTTTACAATAATACAGCAATACAGGATGTGGCATATCACAGAATTTCGATGGAGATGCAAACCCATGGACATTTGCCGGCCTACCCATCACCAATTCATTTGGTGAAAATGTATTCTTAACTGTTACTGTTGTCCTCATGGAGAACAAGGCTAAGGACAGTGCATCTAACCA
The DNA here is from genome assembly GCF_964204655.1 of Triturus cristatus. Taxonomy (NCBI): domain Eukaryota; kingdom Metazoa; phylum Chordata; class Amphibia; order Caudata; family Salamandridae; genus Triturus; species Triturus cristatus. The sequence continues at coordinate 749,883,364 of NC_140581.1, forward strand.
ACTCAATTCACTAGATGCACATGTTTTTGACAACTTGTTCTTCAGTGTTCCATTACACCTTTGTATGAACTTTGCAGCTGTAGGGTGATAAACTAAATGGAATTTCTGCTTTATACCTAAACCTTTACATACCAAATACATTATTTCATTTGAAAACTGTACTCCATTGTCACTCCAAATGCTCTGGGGCAAGCAAAATCTTGCAAAATATTCCTTCAGTAATACTTTTGCCATACTCAAAGTTGTATTGTCTTTTAAGGGAAATGCCTCAACCCAACTGCTAAAACTGCATATCACAACTAGCACATAACGCATCCCATTGCTTTGAGGCATCTGGATAAAATCCATCTGCAAGCATTCAAAGGGGTAGTCTGGCATACGAAAATGACCTGTTGGTACTGCAATTCGACACAAATGATACAAGTTTTACAAAAATCTATTGCCACCTTTCTGACTGTATTCTTTTCCCATATTCTCAAAATTGTGTTAACTATCCCACTTGCAAAGTATGGGGCCCCTGGAACGCCTACCGCGGGGGAATCTGTGCTCCGCCGTTATTGCCCGATCCGTCGCCGGCCCCGTCCCCTTAGCCGACTCAATCCCCCAGTACCGGGCACTGGGTTTCCCCCAGCCCTAGTCCTGATCTCTTCCCCCTCTTTAGACTCCTGTGGATGGTTGGGATCCCCCCTCTAGGGGAGCACGTGCTGCTATTTCCGATTGTGGATTGCCTTGTGGGTTTGGTTTTTCTTGTTGTTCTTCAAATTTAAAATGAAACCGTATAGTGGGGTCGAGATGGTGTGGCTCTCAACGCTGTTAACTCCTGTGCATGCTCCTCCGCAGCACCACGTGTTTTATAAATGTATATCGTATGCTCCTCTCATTGCTAGCGGCCGGCCGGAAGGTTGTAGGCCCATATTTGTATATTTTTGAGTCTTGTAATAAACGGTTTAAAAAAAAACATACAAACAATAAACACATAACTAAATAAAACAAGACTAAGTAGTTGCAAAAAAAAAAAAAAAAAACTATCCCACTTGCTCCAATATGTGCTGGTCCATGTACCATTTGGACCACAGGTAAAACAAAACTGTCTGGTAGAATTCATCTATTAAAAGCAAACACAAGGAGATGATGGACGAAGCGTTGAAACTTTTCAGATACACACCCCCCGTCACTGATCTGGGTTGAATCCATCATCGTTCTTTAGCTCACTTTGCCACCCCAGTTTAGACCAAGCTATATGCAAATCAGTCTTGACCCTGTGCCTCATGGGAACGGTCCAGCATGAACTGCCAAGCCAAGTCTTCCCTGGACCGGAAACAAGCATCCTGGGACTGGTTTCGGGGTAACACCCTTCATCAACCAGACTAGCTTGGAACCAGTGGCAAAATGAGAAAAGGACCCACATCTGGGCATACCCTGCCAACTTAGGGCAAACAAAGTAAACACAAGGAGATGATGGACGGAGTCCTGAAACTTTTCACTCACCCCCAGTCGCAGATCTGGGTTTAATCCATCATCGTTCTTCAGCTCACTTCGCCACCCCAGTTCAGACCCAGCTATATGCAAATTAGCCTTGACTCTCTCTCTCATGGGAGCAGTCCATCCTGAACTCCAAGCCAAGACTTCCCTGGACTGGAAACAAACATCCTGGAATCGGTTTCGGGGTAACACCCCTCATTAGCCAGGCTAGCTTGAATCCAGTGGCAAAGTGAGCAAGGTACCCACGTCTGGCGTTACCCTGCCAACTTAGGGCAAACAAAGCAAACACAGGGCGATGATGGACGGAGCGCTGAAACTTTTCAGGCACTCACCCCCAGTCACAGATTTGGGTTGAAATTATCATCGTTCTTTAGCTCACTTTGCCACCCCAGTTCAGACCCAGCTATATGCAAATCAGTCCCAATGCAGTGCCTCATGGGAACAGTCCAGCCTGGACTGCCACGCCAAGTCTTCCCTGGACCAGAAACAAGCATCCTGGAATCGGTTTTGGGGTAACACCTCTCATCAGCCAGGCTAGCTTGAATCCACTGGCAAAGTGAGAAAGGGACCCACGTCTGTGTATACCCTGCCAACTAAGGTTGAACAAAGCAAACACAAGGAGATGATGGACGGAGTGCTGAAACTTTTCAAACACTCACCCCCAGTCACAGATCTGGGTTGAATCCATCATCGTTCTTTAACTCACTTCACCACCCCAGTTCAGACCCAGCTATATGCAAATCGGTCTTGACCCTGTGCATCATGAGAACTTGCAGACCACTGAAAAAGGGGAGACCATTGAGTAAAGTCACCAGAATGGGAGGAGACAGACCCTCCAACTGTCTGTAATACAGGGGTATTAATAATATTGGACCCAATCTGGGTATTCAGCAGTATCCCAGTATTAGGTGTAAACAGAATAACGTTTGGCACTATGGAAACAGGTGGAGAAGGTGGTGGAGGTGCGTTTAGAGTGCTCCTCACTGGTGGAGGAATCCATTGTTGGGGGTAATGGGGGAGCAGGTTGTCGAGCCATATTATACCAGGTGGCTTATGCAAAAGGTGTGCTAAAATGGGGTCTTCTTCATTTTGGCCTGTTTTCTGTATTTGAGATACAAAACACTTCTCTGTATGAATTCCCTATCTATTTGTTCTATGTTTTCCTGTATTCTTTTAGCATCGTATTCAAATGCTTTAGCTTGTTGTAGAATTTGCTGTTGTTTCTCTCTATCTAGTTTTTCCTTCATTGATAAGGTGCTCGCATAATTTCCTCATATGTAAAATATTTCCAACATTGCAGGACGTACTTTTCTTTGCATTAAGGATTTTCCCCAATTTTAGTATATTGGGATTTTGCATTGTTTTAACATAACTACAGCCTGAACCGCTGAACGGAATTACATCAAATTTGGCTAGATTTGGTTACGCAGATCACACTGATCATGTGTTTAGTTATTTGGTGTAAATCCATTCAGTAGTTTTAGAAATATTAAAAGTTAAAAAACAAAGTTATATAGGGAGGCGAATACTCAGCAGAACCACACACGGATGATCCGAGGATCCAGAGGGGAAAGGAAAGCCGTGATTGGCTGTCCGTAGACCAAATGAAAAGTTGTGCCATTTGTTTGGGTGGATCGGACGGGTCCAGTGAAAATACACTGTAAAAGACATACAAGGGGTCAGGATACAGGTATCTTGACCCCATAGGACACATAGAGGGGTTCCTGATGGATCCTTTATGAACCCTTTATGAACCCAAAATTGTGTATTTTTTTAAATGAAATTTTAAACCCGTAGTTTCTCCCCAGATTTAAACCTCAGTTAAAAAAAAAAAAAACTGAAATCCACTCAATAAACAAAAGGTTACATGATTGTTAGAGTTAGGCTGACATTTTACCCATACAAAACCATAGAAATTCAGCAGTTATAGTTATACTTACCGTTAGACTTATCTGAAGAAACCATAACTCGTGCAATTACATAACTTAAGGAAATGAGTCATACTTTCTTAACATAACTGTAACTATAAGTATAGCTATAACTGTTGAATTACTACGATTTTGTATGGGTAAAATATCAGCGTAACTATAATGACCCTGTAACCCTTGGTTTTATCAGTGAATATAAAGTAGGTAGTTATAGTTAAGACCAAAAAAGCATTTTGTTTGCCAATAACTTTGGTGCCGCTTGACTAATCTCCACAAAAATTTGACAAAATGTCCCCTTTTTGGTTCAGCTGCTGTGCGGGAAGTTTTGGGGTGATCCATCGAGCGAGGGCTGAGAAAAAAGGCGGGTCCCAAATAGCATTTTTTTCAACATTTTGCAGCGAATCCGCTAATCTGCTGGAACATAAAAAAAAAAAAGCTAGCACGGGCTCCCGTGCTTGCTTTAAAATAACCACAGGATGGCCCAGGTCAAGCAGACATATGCAAATTATAGGAGAGGGCACATGGGCCCCCCTCCTTGGGCTTATCAAATCCCTGGGGACAGCCATATCCCCAGGGCTATTTTCTTAATGAATACAGGTGGGCCCACTGGACCCGCCTGCTGCCCAGGGACTGCCACCTTCCTGGGGCAATTTCCTATTATGTGGGGGGGGCCTCGCAGACCCCCCTGCCCCAGGAACCACCACCTCCCTGGAGCTAATTAAAACAATATGAGGGGCCTCACGGACCCTGTCTGCTTCGGGGACCCCCACCTCCCCAGTGCTAATGTCGATAATAGTGGAGGTCTCATGAGCCCCCCCAGGATCACCAGCTTCCTGAGGCACACTGTTTTATTAAGTAATGCGGGGGAGGCTGTAGGGCCTCCCCTGCTGCCCCGGGGACCCCCACCTCCCCAGGGCACAAATACATTAATGAAGGGGGGTCGCTTGCAGGCCCTCGGGGACCACCACCTCACCGGGGCTTAGTTAACTTTGTAGGGGAGCTGCATGGCTCCACTTCAGGTGTGCTAAATGGCCCTGGGGACCGCCACCTCCCATGGCCAGTTCCAGCAATGTTCAGGGTGCCCACCGCCTGGACATTGCAGTTTGCTATGGAAAGGCGGGAGCCACAGCAAACAGTGTGCTCCACTTCGAGCAAACAAGAGCATTTTGCTCTCACTTGCTCAAAGCGGAGCACACTTTGCTTTTACACACAGGGACCTGCATGTAAGCAGCTCCCTGCGTGTTAAAGCAGTGCTGGCTCCCACAGGAGGTGGGAGCCGGCAGGGACTGCAAGTATATTCCTGATCCCCTGGGCTCCCCACCGAAGTGGCCAGGGCCTGGGAGATAGGGTCCCCCTCCCATTTAAATTTTTTTTTTTTTATAGGTCAGGCTCCCGGGAATGGGGTTCTCGGGGCCCAAAATGGTCCAGGGAAGGAGGGGTCAGGCAGCTCCCATCCCTTAAAAAACTGGTGACTCACCAGAGGCCACACCCCCTACCTCCTCAACTCTGAAAACGCACCTCCTGGTGTGCTCCTGGTTGGGGGATGAACTCCCCTTCACTGCTGAGGGTCCTTAGGGGTCAACAAGGCCTCCTGTCACCTCCAAAGAGCTCCACACATTGGAATCGCTGAGAAGAGTTCAGAGGCCACACCCCATTTCCCTATAACTCTGCAAACAAGCCTCTCAGCAAACTGCTGGCGGGGGGATGTGGTCCACTTACCTCCTGAGGGCCTCAGGAGTAAAGTGGACTTCTTTCCCCAATTAGTAGTGCACCAGAAGGCATGTTTGTAGAGTGGTGGAGAAATGGGGCATGGCCCTGATGACCTCTCAGCAAACTACCTGTGTGGGCGTCCTGGAGATAACAGGATGGCTAGTTGACCCCCAAGGGCCCTCAAGAGCCAAGGGGACTTCATCCCTCAACTAGTAGTGTGCCAGGAGGTGCGTTTTTAGAGAGTTGGAGACATGGGGTGTGGCCACCAAAAACCTCTTAGCAAACGCACTGTGTGGGGCTTGCTGGAGAGAACAGGAGGTGTAGTTGGCCCCCAAGGACCATCAATAGGCAAGGGGACTTCATCCTTTTACTAATAGTGCACCAGGAGGAGCGTTTGCTAAGTGGTGGAGAAATAGGGCGTGGCCTCCTATCAGGTCTCAGCAATCCTGCTTTGTGGGACTTACTGAAGGTAATAGGAGGTGTAGTTGGTCCCTAGGGACATCCTCGGGGGCCAACTATCCCTCTTGTTATTTCAAATAAGTCCCACACAGAGGGATTGCTACGTGGTCTTCAGCGGCCATGCCCCTTTTCTCCACCAGTTTGCAAATGCAGCTTGTGGTGCAATACTGATTGGGGGATGAAGTCTGCTTTACTCCTGAGGGACCTTGGGGCCAAGAAGCCCTCCTGGTTCATCCTGTAAGTCCTACACAGCGGGATTCCTGAGAGCTGGTGGAGGACCAGCCACTTTCTACACCACTCTGCAAACATGACTACTAGTTAAAAAACCATAGAAATTCACTGAAAAAACAAAGGTTACAGGTTCGTTATAGTTAGGAAATGGAATTTAAAAAATCTTAGAAATTCACTGAAAAACTGAAGGTTACAGAGATGGTATAGTTATGCTCGGGGTTCACTCATAAAAAATCAGAGTATTTCAGCAGTTATAACTGGTGCTCCCGCAATACACTGCTTATGACCTCACATATTGCATCACTCATGACATGGTCAGTGACATCACTGATGACATCTCAAATGACATCACTGCTGATATCTTCCAGTGACTGTGAGTGTTTGTAAAAGGTTTATGAGTGTTACATATATATACCAAGGTGTATTAATGAATCTGTGGGTGTATGAGTGCCTGTATGGGTGATTAAGTGGGTGCATGACTGACTGTATAAGCGAGTGATTATGTGTCTCAGTGAATGTATGGGTGAGTGACTAGTTTGTGTAAATGTCTGTATCAGTCTGTCAGTTGGTGTCTAAGTGGCTATGTGGGTTGATGAGTGGTTAGGTGAGTTCCTGTATGGATGATTGATTGGTTGTCTGAGTACCTGTATGGCAGTGTGAGTGCCTGTTTGGGTGGGTGAGGGTGTGTGTGACTGCCTGCATGGATGAGTGAGTGGGTGTGTCAGTGGCTGTATGGGTTAGTGAGTGCATCTGTGAGGGGCTTTATGGGTGGCTGAGTGTGTGTATGGCTGTGTTGGTAAGTGAATGGAAGTGTCAGTGGTATACGGGTGAGTAACTGCATATGTGAAAGGCAGTATCGGTGAGTGTTAGAGCATATGAGTGACTGTATGTGTGAGTAAGTGATTGTGAGAGTGGCTGTTTGGGTGAGTGTGTGCTTGTGCCAGTGACTGTACAGGTGAGTGAGTTTGTGTTACTATCTGTATGAATAAGTGAGTGGGTGTGTGTATAACTGTACAGGTGAGTAAGTGGCTGTGTGATTCATCCTATGGGTGAGTGAGTAGGTTTGTGAATAGCTCTATGGGTGACTGACAGAGTATGAGTGGATATATCAGTGGCTGCATTTGAGGGTGAGTTAGTGTATGAGTGGCTGTATGGGTGACTGAGTTGATATGAGTTTAGACCTATGAATCAGTGAGTGGGTGTGTGTTTTGATATGGGTGCATGAATGGTTTTGAAAATAGTAGTGTGAAAGTTGGAGTGGGTGTATGAAAGGTTATATTGGGGTGTGAGTGGGTGCATCAGAGATTCTGTGGATGATGTCATCAGTTATGCCATTTGAGATGTCATCAGTGATGTGAGTTATAATTAGCTCAGCTAACTATAACTGTTGGTTTTCTCTGGTTTTGTACGGGTGAAACCTGAGCCTAACTTAACGTCCCAGTAATCTTTGTTTTTTTCAGTGAATAGTTACAGGGATGTTATAGTTAGACTGACATTTCACTCGTAGAAACCCAGAAAAATTCAGCAGTTATAGTTAGCCCAGCTAACTATAACATATGCCCCAGCAATGCACTGTTTATGACCTCGCATATTACATCACTCATGACAAGGTCAGAAACAACCCTCAAGACATCACTGATGACATCACAACTGACATCTCTGATGACATCTCAAAGACATCACTAATAACGTCACTGATTACATCCATGATTACATCATCCAGTGATTGTGAGTGCTTTCTAAAACGTAATGAGTGTTAAACATATATTCTAAGGTAAGTGGCTGTGGGAGTTTCTATATGGGTGAGTGAGTGGGTGTGTAAGTGATGTATACAAGAGTGAGTGTGTATATGAAAGACTGGGGTTGTCAGTGGGTGTATCAGTAAGTGAGTGGCTGTGTGAGTATCTGTATGGGTGAGTGAGTTGATGTTTAAGTGGGTGTAATTGTGAATGAGAGGATGAATGAGTGACTGTATGGGTGAGGGTGCAGGTGTGTCTGTGGCTGTAAATGGTGAATGACAAAGCGCATGAGTGGCTGAATGGGTGACTGAGCAGGTACATAAATGTCTGTATGGGTGAGTGACAGGGTACATAAGTGTTTGGGTGCATGAATGGATGTGTAAGTGGGAGTATGGGTGAGTGAGTGGGTGTGTGTGTGAGTAGTTGTATGGGTGAGTGAATGGGTGTGTGAGTGGCTGTATCTGTGAGTGAGTGTGAGAGAAGTTGTATGGGAGAGTATGTACTTCTCTCAGTGACTTTATAGATGAGTGAGTAGATGTATTAGTATATCTATGAGTAAGTGAGTGGATGTGTGAACATTTGCATGGGTGAGTGATTGGATGTGTGAATGAATGTATGGGTGAGTGAGCAGGTATGTAGGTATTTGTATAAGTGACTGAGTATGAGAATGGCTGTATGGGTATATGAGTGGGTGTGTAAGTATCTGTATGTCTGTGTAACTGGATGTGTGAGTCGCTGTATTGGGCAGTGAGTAGGTGCATTATGTGTAATTTCAATTTGTTACACTATGTAGTATTTTTGATATGTGTGCTATATTATAGCATGTTTGGTGTGTTATTTAAAAAAATATTTTTTATAAATTATGGTATTTTGTATCATTCTGAATTAATAGTGTCTAATTTGCTCTATTTTCCAGAGATATAACATGAAGTAACATTGTATTATTTATAAAATGGTTGAGGTAGTTGTTATTTAATGTTTATAAGTTAGATTTTAGTTTGGGCTATTTTCTGGTGATGTTTTTGAAGTAGAGGTTTGGCAATTGTTTCAAGGTAGGGGTGGCCTTAGAGATTAATGAATAATTACACTTTCTTGGTAGCATTTGATGCATTTGTTTAGTTTGATTGGATGCTTTTGGTTTTAGCTGGGTAAGGAAGTGCTTTAGTCCTAGCTCTTAGTAGCCTAGTTATTTTTTGAGCATTTATAGATATTGATAGAGTGTAGGGTGACTTCTTCCATGTGTTTTTGCGAAAGAACAGCACCACCCTACCAGCCCATTTTTTGTTTTGCTTCTTGACAGATGGTGCTATCATACAAATGCTGGAAAGTTAATTTGGACTGGTGCCTGTGTCCTTGTCAGTGCAGGCACCCAACCCAAGCGCCTTCAAAATATTACAATAGTGATGAGAGGTTATTTCATTTCTGTGGTATGGGGATTCTATTAACATGCTGTAGTGTTTGGTTACTTCTATGACAGAGATACTGGCTAATGGTATTAATTTAGTTCACTTCAGACGCTAGTTCTGCATTTGTCGCATATACTATACTTACCGTCGATTTTCTGTAGGTGTCACCATATACACTAGTAGTATTGCTGTGCTTGGGTACAGTGTTAGAATTTAGGAAATAATAGCTGTTTTAAACTCAAGAATGAATTTGTGGATTTCAATTATTTATCTTTTTGTTTAATTAGTGTTAAGAGTTTGCTACAGATTGCATTTTGTTTGTTTGGCAGTAAGCATATATTAAAGAAACATTTGTTTTACGGTATAGCCCATGTATGGTGTATATTTGTGGAAATGGTGCTGAACACAATTTCAATGTTTAGACCATCGCCCATGTGTTCCATTGTCATGTAGTAAGAAATATTGCTTAGTGTGTTGTATTGTTACATTTTGAGGGATTTGTATTCATGGTATTTCCGGAGCAATTCTTCTGTTTCTAATTATTAGCCTTTTTAGGTTTTCTATGCGTTGAATCTTGAATTTCACTCATGTTTGGAGGGTGATTGTGCTTTGTTGCACTTTCAACAATATCTTCTTTGGTGGTGGTCATACCATAACAAGCAATGAAGTAATATTTTGTGCATTTCGAATGTGTTCCTTCACTAGAAGTGCCTTCGTTACAAAAGGTGTAGCTCTTATAACTTAATAGTATTTTCCCCTTTTGTGATTTGATATTTTTAGCAGTTTCCGAAATTCAGTGATCCACATCTTGTTTCCGTTATATATACCCGGATGAGTGTTTGTAATTTACCTGCGGTCTGGTAGAGTTGTTCTACAGGGTGAAATTGGTACCACGCCTATCAAAAGCGTGAGAGAACAAAAAGTTCCTTTCTTTGTGTATAAGAACGACATTGACTTTAATCACGATTTATGAAGATATGAATAATATTAGGACAGCCTAAGGTGTGCTTCATCAAGTGATCATTTGTCCTGTCACATTCTTGATATCAAATAAAGCTCGGCCACTTTTGTCAAGCCTCAAATTTTCAATGTATGTGCATAGACGGTGATCCTGATGAAGGCAGCCGTGCCGAAACGCGCATAGTTTTCTATTCTGCTGCTTGCCATCATCAAATCATCATCCTTCAGATATGTTAATACATGCTAGTTACCATCATTGAATATCCTGATTGGAAACCCATACAACTGTCTCTGTTATTAGTTATAAGTCTATATGTATATGAATATATTCCTTTCTGTATTTAAAAAAAAAACATATGAAGAAAGAGAAAAAAAGTATTGTATGAATGATCATTCAATTTATGAATTGTTTTTAAAAAAGTACAACATTAATAAAATGAAAATATTTCTTTATAGTTGTAGTGGTTGATTTGCACAATTTTGTATAATTGATTTGTATTCACGCCTAGAACATATGAGTCTTTTTTGTATTTAGAAGCTTGCCATAGTTTCTCTTACACAAAACCTATATTTTCCCTATGCATGGCAAGTATATTTGTTTAGTAGGGGTCCCCCTGTTTTTCAAAATAATGTAGTGCCATTTTAGTCACCGAGTTCCCGCTTTACACAATGAGTAGAAATGCGTCCAAGTGTGACCCAGTGACGTGTGCCCTAGTGAGGGCGAAGTTGACTAATAATTGACTCCCTTCCCAGCTGTAGATTGCGGGCAACCATGAATTAATGAATGAAATGAATGGACCTATATTTATACAACTCGACCACCAACTCAAAGGGCATCCCAGAACTAGCGAGTGGACTCTTACATGTAATATTAACCAACCTAGATTAATCTTGCTTTAAAAAACAAGTTTTCATTTATTTTCTCAAAGGTGCAGATCCAGGGTTTTAATATCCCTGCCACATGCACTGCTGCTTCCAATCTATACCTAGGTAAATGTGCAGCCCATGGACTCATCTGTGCCATATCGCATGCACGGTATAGTGCCCTCGCACCCCTGCCCATACACTACAGCTCTGTGATGCATCATTGCCTCGTACAGCACACTACCCCTGCCCCCCTGCCCCATACACTACATCTCAGTGACCATCCGTGCCTCATGAACCTTACAGCACAGGGCCTTAGCATCCCTGCCTGATACACAACGGTCCTGTGACCATAGGTGCCTCATACACCGTACAGCACAGGGCCCTTGCATTCCTGCCCTGTACACTGAAGATTTGTTTTTACTCTAGTAGCCCCGCACCCTCCCGGAGGCTCATCGGTGCGGTCCTTGGCCACAAACCAGACTGATTCTTTGGCCCCCGAGAAAAAGTTTGTGAGTACCCATAGTTTAGCACATCGCTGCTGCAATTTTGTACACACCAGGCTTTACAATACAAACCCTTTCGGAAATTAGGTCCAAAGTCTTTTGTGGAGAAACAATGCACAACTCAATAAACACTAAAAACAACAAATTGAATACAATGCAATGAACTGGTGGTTAAATAACATCAAAACTACAATCACCGCTGTCTCCAGTATGCAATATTCCGTTTTTCACTTACCGCTCTTGTTATTGTTTAGCCAAGTGAATCATTTACGTGTCAAGCAGCCATTTATGATCTTTTGAAAAAGGGAAAACAAGCCTATTTATTTATTCCGTGTAACAGGTCTGACTTTAAATGACATTGTTTGAAAATAGTCTTTTAATTCAAACTCACTTGATCTACTGTGCTTGCTTACATTATTACAAACAGCCAGGGAACGTATTCATCTTTTTGTTTATCTGTTTGCTGTGATATTCTCCAGTGTGCCCGAGGCAAACTGATTCTAATGCAAAATGGCATCCATCTGTGTCCTCACACGAACTGGCAATTTCTTTCAAAGCATTTTAATTTACCATCGTTTTAGTGGCATAAATCTTCTGCACTGTAACAAACACTTCTGTGCATGCTGTAAATGTTCTGTACATTTTCCACACTAGTTTAATTATACATACTTATTCTTGCTGTGATAAACTCCAGTTAATCAGTATATGAAATCATACAATGATTATGTTTAAGTTAATGGAGGACACAGAGCAGAACACCTTGGCCAGAAGTAAAGAGACACTCTAGCATGTTAGCATATGAAGGGGGAGCGCTGCTGTCCACATATTACAACAATATGGCTGCGTCTCAAATATTTAACCTCACCAAGCGTCCTTCCAAAATAAATACGCATAGTGAGCTCAGAAGGCTCTTTGCAGGGAAGCGGCTGGAAATGATTCCTTGTCGAACACTCTTCATCGGACACATTAAAGTGTGCCCTGAGTTAAGCCTGTCCAAAATATTTACATTCAGAGCGGGATGTAGCGAGCCCAGGCAGGATAGATGCCTCAGGCCAGATCACAAAACATTTTGACTGGAGCTAATTCATGTCTTTGGTGGTAAGTTAAGGCAGTCCTTGGTGCAAGCACCCCCAACCACCGTGTTATGAATGCAGGTTTATGTAGTAGCTGATGTGTGGCAAGAATGTCTGTGCATATTTGTTGTGATTGTGTGCTGCTGTATTTTTGTCCTGGCTTACAGCATTGTGATGCTTTTGCGGTTTCTGTGTTGCATTCTGTTTGGACTGTTTTGTTGTGTTTGGTCTTTTTATGGGTTGTGTTGTTATGTTGCTTTGTTTATGTTATTGTGTTAGGCTTTACTGTTTATATTAGATATGTCAACAAATGCTGTCATAATTCTAGCCATAAGCAAGATATGTTTTTAAAATTCCTCTGACAATTATTTATCACTATTAACAGGGAAAATATCACTGCGGAGCTCTTGTACGATTTAAGAGCCCAGTCAGCCAAAAACCATGGCAGAGGCCAGCCTTAAATTAGCAGTGCTCACTTTCAGCCGCTAGCAAACAAATCTTCCTGCAGCTTTATGCCATCACTAAGAAAGGGGAATACTAGAAATATTTGATGTGTCACAATGGTTTGGTGGCTTAATTGCTGCTGGCCCTGAAACTGTACCCCATTGCTATGGCCTACATGCCTATGGCCATAAACCGCGGAAGCGCCTAAACTCGTCTGCTATGAGGTGGTCTGCTTCTTCTTCTGTAAACAATATTTTATGTGTGAAATATGGCATATTTAGATAGTCATGCTTTAGTGTGACAATGGTATTATTTGAACAATATGTTCATCCAAAGTGTCAAGGTTTCTTGGCAGAGGCACTTAAGTGGAATTATATATAGTGAGAAATTCTGCCACCCTCCTCTAAAAGTAACCAGCTTATTGTTGTCATTTCTTTTATTTATTGCAGGTTTTATTAAGTGAGGATTTCACCACAAGAATATCAGAGCGCTTAAAATAAAGCACTTGAAAAATCAAAGCAATAACACTAAGGTCACCAAAAGCAATAAAGTACATAAAGATCAGAGCATTAGAGGAAACGTTCAATATTTACAACAACTGCACTTGTATTGAAGAGCTAAGGTTCTAATCCATTAACAATTTTTTCTAAACAACAAATAAAATGTTTCTTATTCACATAACACACTTGCAAGTATTTCTACTCAATTAAACCTATGAGATTTCAAAGTTTCCAAGTTTATCAACTGTTTCATGAACCTCTCTTGATGCTAATTGGTCTGAGGTGTCATTGCTACTCTATCCACGTCTCTAATATTTCTCAAATCTTCCGAAGCTTGTTGTCGTTGCCCATTTGATTATAGAACAGATCCCTGACAGAACATCATAATCATAAATATTGAGTGACAGAAATATTGTGTAAAAAATATTGTTAACAAAGATATTGTGGTCATATACTTATAATGTTAATGACAAAAACATTGCTTATAAGAATATTGATCAAAACAGGTAAATCTATTGTTGTTTAAAAATAAATATCAACTTTAAAATAGTGCATTTAAAAGAGTTTATTCTTTCAATGTAATAACATGTTTATTTAATGATCATAGTGTATTTTAAAGAAATGATATGTATATATATTTTTAAGCATATTTAATATATATATGATTTTTTTAAAATGTCAACAATTAACAAACAATTTGAGAAATATCTTAAGTTTGAATATTAACAGTAAAATAAATATAAAAAAATCAAGAAACATATATACTACCAACAAAACCATTTACCATGAATAAAATAATAAAATGTACACGTTAAAATAAAATGTATTTATTTTTGCTGTACATTTAATTTTGAAACAAAAACAATTTATTTAACATATATTAAGAATAATGTAATAGTTTTACACATTTAAAAAAAAACAAATACAAAAATAAATTACTATGTTTATATATATACTTATTAATTTAAGATGTAAAGCAAGACAATTTTTCTACAAATAACATAAACATTTCTAACCAAAAACACATTGAAAAATAATAACAATAAACAACAATATAATAAATATCACGAATCTACTCTAAACTACAGTAGGGAAAAAGTTGAACTTCAGAGGGGTTAGATTTACTATTCAATTTAAGCAAAAGTAGGGAAAGGGTTGGACTTCGGATGGGTTAGATTTACTATTCCTACTCCAATTTAAGCAACAGTAGGGAAAGCGTTTCACTTCGGAGGGGTTAGATGTGCTGTTCCCACTCCAGTCTAAGCAACAGTAGTGAAAGTGTTGGACTTCGGAGGGGTCACACTTTCCATTCCCAATCCACTATAAGCAACATTAGCAAAAGATATGAACATCAGAAGGGTTAGATTCAGTATTTCCACTCCAGTCTAAACAGCAGTAGGGAAAGTGTTGGACTTCAGAGAGGTTACATTTACTATTCCCTTCTCCAGTCTAAGCAACAGTAGGAAAAGCGTTGGACTTCGGAGAGGTTATATTTACTATTCCAACTTCAATTTAAGCAACAGTAAACAAAGTGATGCACTTTGTAAGACTTGCATATAACAATAAAGTTCAAATGATTTATTAAAATTGTTTTAATACATAAAACATAATAAATTACAGTGCACAGCAAAAATACTTAATTAATTAAAAAAATAAAAACAAATTTAAAATATAAATTAAAATGGAAAAAAACAAAAAAACCAATTACTCACAATAACATTCACTTACATGAAACCACACATGCTATTTCAATGGATGCCTTCACAACTTGTTCATTACAAAGACAGCGTCTTTACCACGCATCGCATGCCTTTACAATGAACGTTTTTACCAGGCTTATGCCTTTACCACGCATACCTTTACAATGAAAAAGTAAGGGGCCTATTAGGATAGCGGGCGGACCTGAATCCGCCCGCCATCCTCGCAGTGTTGAGACCGGCCGCCAGATGTGTAGCGGTCCAGCACGGCTGGCGGTCGCATTCCTCATTTTTGACATTGCAGCGGGTGCTGCTGTAAGTGCCATGGTGTGCATTTCCATGCACAACCACCTTGTGCATGGAAATGCAAGTGCACCCCCACCCCCATCACCCTGGGGGCCCACCTGCCTTTAAATGGCGGCATCACCACCATGGAAAGGCCTTCCACCGCACTCATCATAATATGGATGGCGGTGCCCACCATATTGTGGCCCAAGTCCGCCCGGCCGGCAATCGGAACGATTGCCGACCGGTGGAAAAGTGGCAGACGCACTTTGCGTCCGCTGCGATACCCTCTGCCATTATAATATGGCGGGGTAAATTAGGTTACGATGGCGGGCGGATTGCCACAACCGCGCGGTGCCTGCCACCATGTGTATGGAATGGAAGGGGGTACGATGGGTACCCCCCAAGTGCACCCTCCATCCGCCATCCTCCCGGGGGCCCCAAAAGCACATCCCCACCAGCCTTTCTATGGCGGCATCGCCACCATGGAAAGGCCTTCCACTTCACTCATAATATGGATGGCGGTGCCTGCTGGGCACCGCCACCATATTGTGGCCCAAGTCCACCCGGCCGGCAATCGGAATGATTGCCGACCGGTGGAAAAGCGGCGGACGCACTTTGCGTCCGCCACGATACTCCTGCCATTATAATATGGCGGAGGTAAATCAGGTTACGATGGCGGGCGGATGGCAGTGTCGATCCTCCCTCCATCGTAATCAGCCCCTAAGTGTTTAGCAGGTAAGTATAAAGCTTTATATATCTATATATATATCCAAAGACCTCGCCACTCTTAATCTCCTCCAAAGAGAATAACGAGTGCATACCCAAATTCTGTGCAAATATTTATTGCTCACACAAATCCGCCATAACACGTTTCAGCCGTGACTGGCCTTGATCACTTGTATATATATATATATATAAATCTCCAAACTGCCGATACTTGAGTACAGGGTGACGACGCCTTGTATTGCAAATAAACAGATTTAATGTTCAGCCGTTGGACGCGTTTCGCCTGTCCTGCAGGCTTGTTCACCAACCGAGCATGAGAAGTTGTTTATATATATATTCACTGAAAAAACCATAGGTTTCACACATGTTATAGTTAGCGGAAATTTTACTGATAAAAAACCAGTGAAATTCCCCCGTTATAGTTAGTGCAGGCAACTATAACTCACGCGACCGCAATCCTCTGCTGATGCTAATACTGTATTTAGACACTTATATGCCCATGTCTTCTTCCATACATTTTTAGCTATACATATATTACAAATATTTTTTTTTCATAAAGACACATATGTCATCAGCAGAAGATTGCGGTCGCGTGAGTTATAGTTGCCTGCACTAACTATAACGGGGGAATTTCACTGGTTTTTTATCAGTAAAATTTCCGCTAACTATAACATGTGTGAAACCTATGGTTTTTTCAGTGAATTTGCAAGGTTTTTTAAATGCTAATTCCTAACTATAACGTGTGTGAAACCTATGGTTTTTTCAGTGAATTTGTACGGTTTTTTAAATGCTAAGTTACTTTACGCCATTCGAGGCGTGCGCGCCCACTTAACGCAGTTCGTTCCGTGCACGGTTTTTATCAACTTCAATAATCCCTGTACATTTGGTGGCCTTTGGCAACCAAAAGCACAGGGGGTGGCGTCAATGTGGATAGTGTTTTTTTTATTTCAATTTTATAATTTCATGTTGCCAAAATTTAGTTTTTTTTACCTATTAATAAGCCCTGTACATTTGGTGGCCTTTGGCCACCAAAAGCACAGGGGGTGGGGTAAGTGTGGATAGTGTTTTTTTTATTTTTATTTTTTTACCGTACGCTTACGGTAAGCGTACGGTAAGCGTACCCCGCGAAATTGCCGAAAAAAAAATAAAACCGTTTTTGCTCTTGGGGGATGTTTGTGGACTCCCTCAACATGACTATGTGGGAGGGAGTTGTCAAAACAGCCCCATAACATGTTTTTGGCCATCATGTTTGATAAACAACACTCAGTGCGAGAGACAAAATGGCGGCCGCCGCTTCCTGGTTTCGGCCGATTCGAATGTTTACTAAGATCTAAGAGCCAATCAGAATCGCGCTCGCGCACGCCACCGTACGCTTACCGTAAGCGTACGGTAAGCGTACCGTAAGCGGGCTCAGATATATATATTGATTTAAAGGCTATTTTCTCAGAATCTACTGAACAGATTTACACCAAACCTACAAAAGGCACTTCCTTGACCTAGGGACTACCTCTCTGCCAAATTTTGAGTAATTCTGTTCAGCCGTTCGGGCTGTAGCTCGTTCTAAAGGTCCTATGGAAAAATGCATGGGAAAAACGCATTTTGGGACCCCCCTTTTATCTCAGCCCCCGCTTGACGGATCCCCCCGAGACTTTCAGGGTAGGAGCGGAGCGTAGCGCCCCACCTATTTTGAGAAATTCGCGAGGATTCGTCGACCGGCGCCAAAGTTATTCAAAATAGAATGTTGAGGTTTTCCTATGGAAACGTGGTCCTAACTATAACTACCTACTGGCGACCGCCAGTAGGTAATATATACATATATATATATTCACTTAAAAAACCATAGGTTTCACACGTTATAGTTAGGAATTAGCATTTAAAAAACCTTGCAAATTCATCATTGATGTAATATGTGACGTCATCAACAGTGGATTGCGGTTGCGCGAGTTATAGTTACCTGAACTAACTATAACGGGGGAATTTCAATGGTTTTTTACGAGTGAAATGTCCAGCTAAATATAACATGTGTGAAACCTATGGTTTTTTCAGTGAATTTGCAAGGTTTTTTAAATGCTAATTCCTAACTATAACGTGTGTGAAACCTATGGTTTTTGAAGTGAATTTGCAAGGTTTTTTAAATGCTAATTTCTAACTATAACGTGTGTGAAACCTATGGTTTTTTTAGTGAATTGGTAAGGTTTTTTAAATGCTAATTTATGTATGTATTACTATATTTTTTATATATTTATTCTACAATAAACTATCTATGTATATAGTTATAGATTGACTGTATCCTGTAATATGGAATGGCTCAGCTTTTTTTTTGTGGAATTTGCATAAAGTTGAACAGCATAGTTAATATCTTCTATAAACTTATAAACAGTTTAAAATGTTTGTTTTTTTAAAGGTTTTTCACCGTGCGCTCACGGTGCGCGCATGGTGCGCGCACGGTGCGCACACCCCGTGATTTAAAAAAAAAATATATGTTTTTTTCACCCTTCGGGGTCCTTCAGGGACCCCCTGACAAAGGCTAGGGGGTGAGGAACTCTCTACCCCGCCCCCTTTTCACGTTCTCCACCTTTCTTTTTCACTGCCACACACAAAATGGCGTCCGACACTTCCTGATTTCCACCGATTCGAATGTTGACTGACATCTAACCACCAATCAGAATTACGCTCGCGCACGGCACCGTGCGTGCACGGTGCGCGCATATAGATATTTATGTACTTTAACTGCAATTTTCTCAGGAACTACTGAACAGATTGACACCATATATGCAAAAGGCACATGCCTGACCTGAGGACTACCTCTTTGCCAAATTTAAAGTAATTCTGTTCAGCCGTTCGGGCTGTACCTTCGACTAACGGTCCTATGGGAAAATGCATGGGGAAAACGTGTTTTGGGACCCCCCTTTTTTCTCAGCCCCCGCTTGACGAATCACCCAGAGACTTTCAGGGTAGGAGCTGAGCGGAGCACCCCATTAGTTTTGAAAATTTCGCGAGGATTCGTCAACCGGCGCCAAAGTTATTCAAAATAGAATTTTCAGATTTCCTATGGGAACTCGGTCCTAACTATAACTATCTACTGGCGACCGCCAGTAGATGATATAGTCAACTGCTGCAGTATCTGTCGCCATGCATCTAAATGCTGATGGTGCATTTAAAATACGTCAAATCATCTCCACATTTGAGAAAGCAACAACACTATGAGACAGAAGAGAATTAACTTATGTTTTATTAAATGATGTCACTCCGGACAGGACGTGTTTCAGCTGTACAACAGCCTTTCTTACCTGAAGAGTGCCATTTTGCAATCCATATATACTCCCTTTCACCATTGACATAGACAAAATTATATTGTTTTCCTGTTAACATCATAAGTGAAATATTTATTATTTTCCGTACCACACACAGGTAAATATCTGCTCAGGGTCATTCAGTTAATGCCTGCCAAATTAAAAGATCTCATCTAACATTTCAAGTGCAGACTAAAAGCATTGTTCATCACACTTTTACATGCCTGCAATAGGTAAAAGTAGACTCAGTTCATATCCTTTTTGAGTTAAATAACAAACAGTCATGAAATGTGCTGTAATTGTCAATTTGAACACCTGAGTTTTCACATTTAGGGCGGGATTAGATGCCGGGTGGACTGCCGCCTACAGACAGTCGGTGGCGGTCCCCCCAACGTCCAGGGTATCGATCTTACCGTCGGATTACAATACCAGTGGTTGGAGTGGTTTGGGCAGAAGGAAAGACCGCCACCTCTGACAAGCCCAAGCTGCCCGTCGGGCGACGGTCAGAGCCTAATCCCTAAAATGAAGGCTGTGCATGAAAAGGCACTGCAGTAGAGATATGACGTCAGTTTCTGACAGCCTTTTCATGGCGGTCCCACAAAAGGTATAACAGGTATATACACAGTAAGTAATTAATAGCATGAGACAAATCTAATCAAATTATATGTTATTGCTTGGTACATAGTCATTTATTTTAAACATTTCTTCAATTTTAAATTATTATTGGCTCCCTATTAAAGCAAAACAAAAACAACCACATACTCACACATCAATCCAGCCATACACAATCATACTTAGGAAAACCATCCAAACTATACATTAAAAACATTGTTCAGAGTCCCAGACATTCATTATACAATATTCTTTGACCAATAATATATTGGCATCAATATGCATAGAAATGCATACAAAGAAGCTCTAAATTGATAAATAAATGCATATCTTATACAAATATCGATATAATCAGTCTATTGTTGTCAACAATTGTTTTTAAAAAACAGAAGAGTTGTGCTGATGTGCGTTTTGGTGAAAAGAAAAAACAGAAATAGGTATGCTACCTTCATCAGGGGGCTGAACATAATATTTATGTGATGGCACAAGCCATCCAAGCTAAGAAAGCAGAGCATTCAGGGAGCTCTTACCCGATTTGTATACGGTCTGAAACATGAAAAGGTAAAAAATGGAGAATGAACTTTGTGCTTTAAATGGAGGAGCATGACCCACTCACGCACTCGCCCTATTGAGGAAATGCTACTACAGTGAAAAAACGAGCGCGTGTGGAAGGGATTCGAGAAAGGGAGAATTTCCTTTTTCGATCGTGCTGGTATGTGGAGCTTTTTCTAACCAAATGTAGAATTACAACACTACGGATATGTACTCACCTGACTGTCTTCTTGTAAGATTCCACACCTACATATGTGCCTGTGCTTATAAAGACTGCCAATAAGGAGGTAATATACGAGGATTTCCAGATTGTTATTCTGTGATGCTACAACAAGGCACTATGGGATTTGTATTTTTCATACTAAGTCACGTGAGGTAACAACTTTAAAAGCACGCATGAAAGCATTTCGCAATCTGATTCCCACCTGTGAACAAGGCCATTCAGTGCCGAAACGTCAGAAGGGGAAGCATGCTGTGTTACTTGGACGCTGAATAAAGCTTCACTTCAAGTATTGAGCCTCAACTTTGTTTTTTGGTTGAATTGATGGGCTGCTCCGTGCCCATTTCGATTGAGGCTGCCCTGAAGGGTCGGGGGCTCCGGAAATGGAGAATGAACTTTGTGCTTTAAATGGAGGAGCATGACCCACTCACGCACTCGCCCTATTGAGGAAATGCTACTACAGTGAAAAAACAAGCGCGTGTGGAAGGGATTCGAGAAAGGGAGAATTTCCTTTTTCGATCGTGCTGGTATGTGGAGCTTTTTCTAACCAAATGTAGAATTACAACACTACGGATATGTACTCACCTGACTGTCTTCTTGTAAGGTTCCACACCTACATATGTGCCTGTGCTTATAAAGACTGCCAATAAGGAGGTAATATACGAGGATTTCCAGATTGTTATTCTGTGATGCTACAACAAGGCACTATGGGATTTGTATTTTTCATACTAAGTCACGTGAGGTAACAACTTTAAAAGCACGCATGAAAGCATTTCGCAATCTGATTCCCACCTGTGAACAAGGCCATTCAGTGCCGAAACGTCAGAAGGGGAAGCATGCTGTGTTACTTGGACGCTGAATAAAGCTTCACTTCAAGTATTGAGCCTCAACTTTGTTTTTTGGTTGAATTGATGGGCTGCTCCGTGCCCATTTCGATTGAGGCTGCCCTGAAGGGTCGGGGGCTCCGGAAATGGAGAATGAACTTTGTGCTTTAAATGGAGGAGCATGACCCACTCACGCACTCGCCCTATTGAGGAAATGCTACTACAGTGAAAAAACAAGCGCGTGTGGAAGGGATTCGAGAAAGGGAGAATTTCCTTTTTCGATCGTGCTGGTATGTGGAGCTTTTTCTAACCAAATGTAGAATTACAACACTACGGATATGTACTCACCTGACTGTCTTCTTGTAAGGTTCCACACCTACATATGTGCCTGTGCTTATAAAGACTGCCAATAAGGAGGTAATATACGAGGATTTCCAGATTGTTATTCTGTGATGCTACAACAAGGCACTATGGGATTTGTATTTTTCATACTAAGTCACGTGAGGTAACAACTTTAAAAGCACGCATGAAAGCATTTCGCAATCTGATTCCCACCTGTGAACAAGGCCATTCAGTGCCGAAACGTCAGAAGGGGAAGCATGCTGTGTTACTTGGACGCTGAATAAAGCTTCACTTCAAGTATTGAGCCTCAACTTTGTTTTTTGGTTGAATTGATGGGCTGCTCCGTGCCCATTTCGATTGAGGCTGCCCTGAAGGGTCGGGGGCTCCGGAAATGGAGAATGAACTTTGTGCTTTAAATGGAGGAGCATGACCCACTCACGCACTCGCCCTATTGAGGAAATGCTACTACAGTGAAAAAAACGAGCGCGTGTGGAAGGGATTCGAGAAAGGGAGAATTTCCTTTTTCGATCGTGCTGGTATGTGGAGCTTTTTCTAACCAAATGTAGAATTACAACACTACGGATATGTACTCACCTGACTGTCTTCTTGTAAGATTCCACACCTACATATGTGCCTGTGCTTATAAAGACTGCCAATAAGGAGGTAATATACGAGGATTTCCAGATTGTTATTCTGTGATGCTACAACAAGGCACTATGGGATTTGTATTTTTCATACTAAGTCACGTGAGGTAACAACTTTAAAAGCACGCATGAAAGCATTTCGCAGTCTGATTCCCACCTGTGAACAAGGCCATTCAGTGCCGAAACGTCAGAAGGGGAAGCATGCTGTGTTACTTGGACGCTGAATAAAGCTTCACTTCAAGTATTGAGCCTCAACTTTGTTTTTTGGTTGAATTGATGGGCTGCTCCGTGCCCATTTCGATTGAGGCTGCCCTGAAGGGTCGGGGGCTCCGGAAATGGAGAATGAACTTTGTGCTTTAAATGGAGGAGCATGACCCACTCACGCACTCGCCCTATTGAGGAAATGCTACTACAGTGAAAAAACGAGCGCGTGTGGAAGGGATTCGAGAAAGGGAGAATTTCCTTTTTCGATCGTGCTGGTATGTGGAGCTTTTTCTAACCAAATGTAGAATTACAACACTACGGATATGTACTCACCTGACTGTCTTCTTGTAAGATTCCACACCTACATATGTGCCTGTGCTTATAAAGACTGCCAATAAGGAGGTAATATACGAGGATTTCCAGATTGTTATTCTGTGATGCTACAACAAGGCACTATGGGATTTGTATTTTTCATACTAAGTCACGTGAGGTAACAACTTTAAAAGCACGCATGAAAGCATTTCGCAATCTGATTCCCACCTGTGAACAAGGCCATTCAGTGCCGAAACGTCAGAAGGGGAAGCATGCTGTGTTACTTGGACGCTGAATAAAGCTTCACTTCAAGTATTGAGCCTCAACTTTGTTTTTTGGTTGAATTGATGGGCTGCTCCGTGCCCATTTCGATTGAGGCTGCCCTGAAGGGTCGGGGGCTCCGGAAATGGAGAATGAACTTTGTGCTTTAAATGGAGGAGCATGACCCACTCACGCACTCGCCCTATTGAGGAAATGCTACTACAGTGAAAAAACGAGCGCGTGTGGAAGGGATTCGAGAAAGGGAGAATTTCCTTTTTCGATCGTGCTGGTATGTGGAGCTTTTTCTAACCAAATGTAGAATTACAACACTACGGATATGTACTCACCTGACTGTCTTCTTGTAAGATTCCACACCTACATATGTGCCTGTGCTTATAAAGACTGCCAATAAGGAGGTAATATACGAGGATTTCCAGATTGTTATTCTGTGATGCTACAACAAGGCACTATGGGATTTGTATTTTTCATACTAAGTCACGTGAGGTAACAACTTTAAAAGCACGCATGAAAGCATTTCGCAATCTGATTCCCACCTGTGAACAAGGCCATTCAGTGCCGAAACGTCAGAAGGGGAAGCATGCTGTGTTACTTGGACGCTGAATGAAGCTTCACTTCAAGTATTGAGCCTCAACTTTGTTTTTTGGTTGAATTGATGGGCTGCTCCGTGCCCATTTCGATTGAGGCTGCCCTGAAGGGTCGGGGGCTCCGGAAATGGAGAATGAACTTTGTGCTTTAAATGGAGGAGCATGACCCACTCACGCACTCGCCCTATTGAGGAAATGCTACTACAGTGAAAAAACGAGCGCGTGTGGAAGGGATTCGAGAAAGGGAGAATTTCCTTTTTCGATCGTGCTGGTATGTGGAGCTTTTTCTAACCAAATGTAGAATTACAACACTACGGATATGTACTCACCTGACTGTCTTCTTGTAAGATTCCACACCTACATATGTGCCTGTGCTTATAAAGACTGCCAATAAGGAGGTAATATACGAGGATTTCCAGATTGTTATTCTGTGATGCTACAACAAGGCACTATGGGATTTGTATTTTTCATACTAAGTCACGTGAGGTAACAACTTTAAAAGCACGCATGAAAGCATTTCGCAATCTGATTCCCACCTGTGAACAAGGCCATTCAGTGCCGAAACGTCAGAAGGGGAAGCATGCTGTGTTACTTGGACGCTGAATAAAGCTTCACTTCAAGTATTGAGCCTCAACTTTGTTTTTTGGTTGAATTGATGGGCTGCTCCGTGCCCATTTCGATTGAGGCTGCCCTGAAGGGTCGGGGGCTCCGGAAATGGAGAATGAACTTTGTGCTTTAAATGGAGGAGCATGACCCACTCACGCACTCGCCCTATTGAGGAAATGCTACTACAGTGAAAAAACGAGCGCGTGTGGAAGGGATTCGAGAAAGGGAGAATTTCCTTTTTCGATCGTGCTGGTATGTGGAGCTTTTTCTAACCAAATGTAGAATTACAACACTACGGATATGTACTCACCTGACTGTCTTCTTGTAAGATTCCACACCTACATATGTGCCTGTGCTTATAAAGACTGCCAATAAGGAGGTAATATACGAGGATTTCCAGATTGTTATTCTGTGATGCTACAACAAGGCACTATGGGATTTGTATTTTTCATACTAAGTCACGTGAGGTAACAACTTTAAAAGCACGCATGAAAGCATTTCGCAATCTGATTCCCACCTGTGAACAAGGCCATTCAGTGCCGAAACGTCAGAAGGGGAAGCATGCTGTGTTACTTGGACGCTGAATAAAGCTTCACTTCAAGTATTGAGCCTCAACTTTGTTTTTTGGTTGAATTGATGGGCTGCTCCGTGCCCATTTCGATTGAGGCTGCCCTGAAGGGTCGGGGGCTCCGGAAATGGAGAATGAACTTTGTGCTTTAAATGGAGGAGCATGACCCACTCACGCACTCGCCCTATTGAGGAAATGCTACTACAGTGAAAAAACGAGCGCGTGTGGAAGGGATTCGAGAAAGGGAGAATTTCCTTTTTCGATCGTGCTGGTATGTGGAGCTTTTTCTAACCAAATGTAGAATTACAACACTACGGATATGTACTCACCTGACTGTCTTCTTGTAAGATTCCACACCTACATATGTGCCTGTGCTTATAAAGACTGCCAATAAGGAGGTAATATACGAGGATTTCCAGATTGTTATTCTGTGATGCTACAACAAGGCACTATGGGATTTGTATTTTTCATACTAAGTCACGTGAGGTAACAACTTTAAAAGCACGCATGAAAGCATTTCGCAATCTGATTCCCACCTGTGAACAAGGCCATTCAGTGCCGAAACGTCAGAAGGGGAAGCATGCTGTGTTACTTGGACGCTGAATAAAGCTTCACTTCAAGTATTGAGCCTCAACTTTTTTTTTTTTTTTTTTATATATATATATATATATATATATATATATATATGAAAAACCAATCCCATTTCAAGAAGTGGGTCCGACACATGCTCCATGGCAAAGGAAACTTTATTGCAGCGAAGGCTTCGTTGTTACTTAAAATAGCGAAACGCTAGGGCAGACGCGTTTCAGCCTTACGGCTTTCTTCAGTGCCCGCTCCACTATCTCGATGTTTACCAACTGGAGGCTCGTTGTTCATAGATTCTCGTTGATTGGAGCAATTTACTGGCCCAACCCCCTTGGCTTCTGCCTCCCTAATCCCATTGTAGTCCATCTCGGGGTTTACATGCTCGCGCCCCCGCAATGCACTGCTGATGACGTCACATATTACATCACTCATGACATGGTCAGTGACATCACTGTTGACATCACTGATGACATCTCAAATGACATCACTGATGACATCACTGATGACGTCATCCATGTGATAAATTAGTGCATCTTCTCACACCCTAATATAACCTTTGATACAGCGACTCAAAATTTCAGACGGCCATTTTGACAACCATAGATACTCCAATACCAATAACTACTCACCCACTCATTGACTTTTAGGTCTACATACATCTCCACTCACTCACCTGTACAGTCACTCATATTTACAGTCTCTCTGTGCATTTATACACCTATATAGACACTCACACACCGTCAATCATCCATTGAGGTAAGGACACATCTAGTCAGTCATGCAAATAATTAATCACAGTAAAATTTACTCACCTATACAGTTAAAAACACTCAAGTTCACTTACTCATAAAAATACTAACAAATTCTGTGTCTTCCTGCAGAAAAACAAACAGCACATGACACAGTTATCCTTGCACTATGGCGCATACAGCCACTCCCAAAATCACACACTCTCACATATAGATAGTTATATACTCTTACACAGATATACACTGCGTTTCACATATGTAGTTACTGACACATGTACAACTGAGATATACATTCAATCACTAACACACCCATACATACACTCACCCAACCATACAGTCCATCACAGATGCACTCTTAAAAAGATGCACCCACTGAATCACCCACTCACACATCTAGTCACAGAGTCACACACACCCTACCCACACAAACACTCAGGCACCCATACAGATACTCAGACAACCAATCAATAACCCATATAGACACTCGTATAGCTATTCCCAAAACCATGCAGCCACATATACACCAACACACAGACACATACAGACATTCACACAGTTTAGTCACTAGTCTGCAGTAAGATACATTTAATGACTCGCTTATAGACTCAGTTACGCACCTCATCCATTCACACACTTGTACACCCACTTATTTTTCAACAGGCCTTTCCCTATATATATTAAACATAATAAAACTGTTCAGAAACACATACTCAATGGATGATGTCATCAGTGATGTCATCAGTGATGTCATCAGTGATGTCACTGACCATGTCATGAGTGATGTAATATGTGACGTCATCAGCAGTGCATTGCGGGGGCGCGAGTTATAGTTAGCTGAACTAACTATGACAGGGGAATTTCTAGGGTTTTGTACGAGGGAAATGTCCAGCTAACTATAACACCCCTGAAACCTATGGTTTTTTCAGTGAATTTCTAAGGTTTTTTAAATGCCAATTCCTAACTATAATGCCCCTGAAACCTTTTTTTTTTCAGTGAATTTCAAAGGCTTTTTAAATGCCAATTCCTAACTATATCGTGCATGAAACCTATGGTTTTTTCAGTGAATTTAAAAGGTTTTTTAAATGCTAATTCCTATCTATAACTTATCTCTGAAGATATCATGAAAAGCATTCTTTTTTAAAAGTAGGGTGCACATTAGTTTTGTGGAAAAGCATCTTTGTGATTGGTTAAGAAAAAGCAGTTTCAACGTGGAGTACATATCATAGGATAACATTTGCTCAGCTCAACCACACCTGCTACTTGCATTTGGAAGGCACTGTTCGAACTTAAAACAATCGTCAACTTTTAACCTGCACGTGTCGTTAAATGTTCAAGAAAATGTTACAAAAAAATATCGTAAAGTTTTTAAAAATTGATGAACTTTTAACCTGCACGTATTATAGAATGTTCTAGAAAGTGTGTTGATAGAATACGTTGCACTTCTGACTTCTATGTGTTGTTGAATATTAAAAAAAACGGTTCATATGGAAAATTAAAAAGAAACCAATAGAGAAGTTTTGAAACCTAAAAGAATCAAGGAACTATTCTAATTTATTCTTTACATGTATTTATGTGTGCAGCAACAAAATTATAGACACAACAGCACTAGGAAGAGGAAGAAGCAGGGAGTGGGGGGAGGGAGGGAGATGGCCAAAACGAAACACACAAACAAGGAGCACAAGTCACACAACCTGCCAACATCACACCACTGAACGAGCATAGAAGTGAAAACCATGCTGCATTCATACAGGATGTGTACAAAGGCCAGTCGTTGGTACTGTGGGATGTCTGCGACCGTTGTCATCATGGAAGAGATGCCCAGCATGTGGCACATGGTCGAGTTCACTGAGTGTTATGTTGGCAAACGACTGCTCCTCCCACCCACGAGCCCCCACACTTTTGTACGGTGAGCTGTTGTATCTCGTGCACTCGTATGGCACGCCATTGTAATGCCTATTTGCGCATGTCCTGCTACATTCCAACTACAACATCACAGTGCCGTTTGGAGGTGGTGCATGCCACTTTACAGCATCGACTGCTGCGGCTCTTGTAACAGGCCACACCAGAACACAGAGACATACTTACCGCACTTCCTGTACACGGACATGTCCGAGACACCCCGTTCCCCTTGCCGGATAGGCACACCCCTGCACTGACCTGTGAACGACAGACCAGCACACGCCAGTTGTGCATGCAGGAGGATGCGTACGTAGCTACACATCCTGGCACACTGCCAATGCTGAGGTGACAGCACACTGTGATGTTGCAGGGCTTGTGCCTATCATGCTAAGACAATAACCACAGGGACACACTTACTAAGATGTGGGTTTGGGGGGCATTGGTCCTGGAGTTGTTGAGATGAGTCTTCTGGCCCTCATGGGTATCCCTGTATCATGCTCATTGACTCTATGGCACCTGTGGGTGTTCCGGTGTGGCTCCTGGCTGTGTTCCCTTTCATGGTGCAGGTAGTTGTCCTGCTTAACACCAGCAGGAAGCAGGTGTAAAATCCCTGGTGTTAACGTGTCTTATCGCCAGAATTTGTTTCGCATTGCAATTGGTGTGAAAGTTGTGATGTGATTTTTTCCGTGTGCACAACAATATACGAACTGAGCAGTGTATCTCGTCAAGATCCAGCACCTGACGCACTATTCCCAATCAATATAAATACAATGAGATTTCTTAATAGATATTGTGTGTACACTGTAACTGCAGCCAATACCTCAGTGCAATACAATATAGGATTTTAGTATTTAGAATAAATCGCAAAGGTGCACCTCTTATCTTTTTGCACGGGAACGGCTACTCTCCATTTCATTATCAGCACTTTAACGGAAGTAAAGTTGAGATAAATCTAACACACTATTCAGAAGTTGGTGCAAACTGCAGATATCACCAGTATTCCAGCGATAAGTGCCCCAAAATTTAACACCATGGTGGACTCCATCAAATAACTAATAAGAACAAGAAAGAGTCACACAGCAGTTAAGAGAACAACCAAAAACATTATTAATTTTTTTTCAAACTTTTTTTTATAATAATAAATATATAAACGATAAACTATTTTCAAACTTTATTTTTTATTAACATAAATATAAACAATAAACTAATAAACAAAATGTAACAACAATAAAACAAAACAACAAGGCGGAACACTCCTGTGGGAACCACGGATGTCGACGACAGACCTGGAAAATCAGAAAGATTGTTAAAAAAAACCCAACATGGTATTCTCAACAAAATACCACAAGAAACAAATCACAGATATATAAAATGCATACAGCTAACAAAATTTTATAAGTTTAACTTACAAAAACTGTAAATGTTGGCGATTTAAAATATTTACCGAATCTGAGGACATTTTTTGGCAGAAGGCACCACGCCCACAACTTTTTTCTTCAGTGGTGAAGAAATGTTTAACTTTTTCCAAGGGGCAAACAAAGACCAATGCCACCTTCTTCATTCGCAAGATTTGCCAAAGAGTTCTGTTACGAGGGGATCCTAACAAAAAATACTCCTGCGGCACAGCAAGTATGATGAAACACCTAAGGACCCTTCATCCAAACAATCTTGCACGAGAAGAGTGCAAACAGATGAGAAACACTCCTGTTCTGTATCTGTTAAAAAGAATCACAAATAAATGTATATTAATAACTTTCAAATTTATACTATTCCATTACTGTACAAACACATTTTATATAAAAACTGACTAAGAAACTATAGCCCTGAACCACAAGTGTGACGATCGTTAAAACACTACATGCATAGTGCATTCTACATTGAAGCAGTTCATGCCCTAAAGCCTACCTCACTAAAAGACTACATGCTAACTGACTAAATGATTACAGTACTATAAGGAGACACACTGGGTGAGTGACAGTGTGTTTGCTAGAAGAGTATGAATACTAACTAGGGAATTGAAGGTGTGAAACACAACTGTGTAGGTGATTAGAGGACTGCATCCATACTGCATAGGCATTTAAAGCAGTCCATAATCTAAGGCCTGGCTCACTGCATGACTACTTGGGCACTGACTGAATGATTAGAGTACAGCAAGGAGAGTGCCTAGATGAATTTATAAGTGCTAGTCTTTTCGCACAGGGAATGGATTAGTACTTGGTACTGAATGGCTCACTAGAGGAGTGCAAAGGCAGTGACAAGTGTTGGACTGTATGGATACTGACTAGGAAATTGAAAGGGTGAAAGACAAGTGTCTAGGTGGTTAGAAGACTGCATGCACAGTGCATAGGGGTTTGAAGCAGTCCATGTGCTAAGGCCTGGCTCAGTGTATGAATACTTAGGCAGTGACTGAATCATTAGAGTACTGCAAAGATAGTATCTTGGTGAATTTATAAGTGTTTGGGTTTTTGCACAGTGAATGGATTAGTACATGGTGCTGAATGGGTCACTAGAGGACTGCAAAGGGAGTGACAGGGTATTTCCTGGAAGTGTATGGATACTGACCAGGGAATTGAAGGTGAGAAAGACAATTGTGTAGGTGGTTAGAGGACTGCATGCATAGTGGATAAGGGTTTGAAGCAGTCCATATACTAAGGCCTGGGTCACTGGATGAGTACTTGGGTACTGACTGAATGATTAGAGTACTGCAAGGAGAGTACCTGGGTGAATTTATTAGGGTTTGGCGCAGTGAAGGCATTAGTACATGATGCTAAATGGGTCACTAGAGGAGTGCAAATAGAGTGACAGGGTGTTTGCTGGAAGTGAACAGATACTGACTGGGGAATTGAAGGTGTGAAAGACAAGTGTGTAGGTGCTTAGAGGACTGCATGCATAGTGGATAGGGGTTTGAAGAAGTCCATGTGCTAAGACCTGGCACAGTGCATGAATACTTAGGCAGTGACTGAATCATTAGAGTACTGGAAAGAGAGTGTCTTGGTGAATTTATAAGTGTTTGGGTTTTGGCACAGTGAATGGATAAGTACATGCTGTTGAATGGGTCTCTAGAGGACTGCAAAGGAAGTGAAAGGATGTTTCCTGGAAGTGTATGGATACTGACTAGGGAATTGAAGGTGTAAAAGACAAGTGTATAGTATGTTAGAACACTACATGCATACTGCATAGACATTTGATGCAGTCTATTTGGTACTTAGAAACTGACTAAATAATCAGACTACTTCTAGGACAGTGCTTAGGTAAAACTTTTAAATTTTCAGTTCTGCCACAGTGAACAGAATAGTACATGGTACTGCACCTTAGTGTCAACCCCTGACTCATTTTATCAATGCATAAGCAAAGACTAGCTTCTAATGCTACCAAAACTTGACAACATGAGAGGATTTAAATTAGTTATCTGTCAGCAAATACACGATGTTACCAAATGCTTCTCTCAGAGTGGTTCTCAAATGCACACAGACTCACAGGGTGATACTAGACAACAACCACTATACCTAGGAGTTTACCCAAAATCATTCACTACTGTGGAAGTGGTAAGCGAACTGCACACAATCTTCATATTTCAGGACTGCACTTTTATGTCAAAGCCTGACTCATATAATCAAAGCATAAGCAAAGACTGGCTTCTAATGCTACTAAAACTTCACAACATGACCGGTTTTAAAACAGGTATATGTCAGCAAATACATGATGCTACCAAATGCTTCTCTCCCAATCCTTACCCAAATGCACACAGACTCACAGTGTGATTTTAGACAAGCAACACTATCCTAGGAGTTTACCAAAACTCATTCACTACTCTGGAAGAGTTAATGGTACTGCACACAATCTACATATTTAAGTACACTACATCAGTGTCAAAGCATGACTTTAATCAACGCATAAGCAAAGACTGGATTCTAATCCTACTAAAACTTCACAACATGACAGGGTTTAAAACAGTTATCTGTCAGCAAATACATGATGTTACCAAATGCTTCTCTCACAGTGATCCCAAATACACACTAACTCACAGTGTGATTCTAGACAAGCACCACTATCCCTATGAGTTTACCAAAACTCATTCACTACAGTGCAAGTGGTAAGGGAACTGCACACAATCTACATATTTCACAACTGCAATTTACTGTCAATGCCTGACTCATATAATGAAAGCATAAGCCATAACTGTTTTCTAATGCTACTAAAACTTGACAACATGACATGTTTTACAACACTTATCTGTCAGCAAATACACGATGTTACAAAACACTTCTCTCACAGTGGTTCCCAAATGCACACAGACTCACAGTGTGATTCTAGACAAACAACACTATCCCTAGGAGTTTACCGAAACTCATTCACTACAGTGGAAGTGGTAAAGGAACTGCACACAATCTACATATTTCACGACTACACTTTAATGTCAATGCCTGACTAATTTAATCAACGCATAAGCAAAGACTGGCTTCTAATGCTACTAAAACTTGACAACATGACAGGTTTTAAAACAGTTATCTGTCAGCAAATACACGATGTTACCAAATGCTTCTCTCACAATCCTTACCCAAATGCACACAGACTCACAGTGTGATTTTAGACAATCAACACTATCCTAGGACTTTACCAAAACTCATTCACTACTGTGGAATGGGTAAGGGGACTGCACACAATCTACATATTTAAGTACAGCACATCAGTGTCAAAGCATGACTCATTTAATCAACATATAAGCAAAGACTGGATTCTAATGCTACTAAAACTTCACAACATGACAGATTTTAAAACAGTTATCTGTCAGCAAATACATGATGTTACCAAATGATTCTCTCACACTGATCCCACATACACACTAACTGACAGTGTGATTCTAGACAAGCACCACTATCCCTATGAGTTTACCAAAAGTCATTCACTACAGTGCAAGTGGTAAGGGAACTGCACACAATCTACATATTTCACGACTGCAATTTACTGTCAATGCCTGACTCATTTAATGAAAGCATAAGCCATAACTGTCTTCTAATGCTACTAAAACTTGACAACCTGACTGGTTTTAAAACAGCTATCTGTCAGCAAATACACGATGTTACCAAATGCTTCTCTCACAATCCTTACCCAAATGCACACAGACTCACAGTGTGATTTTAGACAATCAACACTATCCTAGGAGTTTACCAAAACTCATTCCCTAGTCTGGAAGAGTTAATGGTACTGAACACAATCTACATATTTAAGTACAGCACATCAGTGTCAAAGCATGACCCATTTAATCAACGCATAAGCAAAGACTGGTTTTAATGCTACTAAAACTTCACAACATGACAGGTTTTAAAAAAGTTATCTGTAAGCAAACACATGATATCACCAAATGCTTCTCTCACACTGATCCCAAATACACACTAACTCACACTGTGATTCTAGACATGCACCACTATCCCATTCACTACAGTGCAACTGGTAAGGGAACTGCACACAATCTACATATTTCAGGACTGCACCTTTCTGTCAAGGCCTGACACATTTAATCAAATCATAAGCCATAACTGTCTTCTAATGCTAATAAAACTTCACAACATGACAAGTTAAAACAGTTATCTGTCAGCAAATACACGATGTTACCAAATGCTTCTCTCACAGTGGTTCCCAAATGCACACAGACTCACTGTGTGATTCTAGACAAACAACACTATCCCTTGCACTATACCAAAACACATTTCTTCATCTAGAAGTAGTACTACATTTTAGTATAGAAACATAACATAACTCATTTCACAAATTCATAAACAATGACTGGTTTCTAATTCTACCAAAATATAAAAAAAGCACAGTTATCTGGCTACAAACACATGAAAAACACAAATGCTTATTACAGAATGGCTTCTACATGCACACACATTGTAGAGAAAAAAAGTACTCCCTACACTTTAGCAGGAAAAATACATTAGTCTGATTAAAATCAAAATAGGCTACATACATCCCCTCACAATTAAATAACTCATCTTTCAAGTTCTTTTGTAGATTACGAAGTATATCAATCACTCACCATATTTTCTTTTACAGAATCTCTGCACTGTGCACCTCTCAGCAAAAGCAAAGAATGAAAAAGTTTCCCTTTCATTTTCCACACATATACATGTAAACATCAAATCACAATCCTTTGCACATAAACTCAAAAGCAAACACACATTTCTATTGGTTAAACATTTCAACCCTTTCCAACTGAAATACATTTCAACCCTTCCCCCAATCTGCCTTCTGCCTGTTACCATAGAAACAGGTCATGGAACACTGCACTGAGCTCACAGGTCACAAGTTCAGCACACAATGTTCCTACACAAGACAGGAAGTGTGCTTGACTTTTCAACATATCAGCTTATCATATATAATGTTCCTTACAATCTGCTTTTGTTAACCAATAACAATCATACCTTTAAAAAACAGAAATATACACCCTACCTTTCAGTGTAGAAAGTTGTCATACAACCAATGATTTCTTGTCAGTTTTCAAAAAACGTTGCCGTGGATCCGCGCACCCACCGCGAGAGAATCCGTGCATCCGTGCGCGCATTTTCCTGTGTCTTTTTTTTTTTTTAAAAGGGGGCCCCAGGGGGTCCTTCTGGGACCCCCTAAGCACCTCTAGAGGGTCAGAGTATTTCCACTCTGCCCCCTTTATATGTTTTACACACTTATTCCCCTTTCATCTTCAGCCTCGCTTCTACCGAGGCAGAAAATGGCCATCAACAGTTCCTGGTTTCGAATGTAGAGAGACACTTGACAGCCAATTAGCATTCAGCGTGTGATCGGGAGGGTGCGCGCTCGGTTCGGGGAGGGTTCGCTTATGGTGCGGGGAGGGTGCGCGGATCCTCCCCGGCCATAGATATCACTAACTTTTTTACCCTAATTTTCTCAGGAACTACTGAACAGATTCACACCATATATGCAAAAGGCACGAGTCCGAACTAAGGACTACCTCTTTGCCAAATTTGGTGTCATTCCGTTCAGCGGTTCGGGCTGTAGCTGCGACAAGAGATCCTATGGGAAATTGCATGGGGAAAACGCGTTTTGGGACCCCCCTTTTTTCTCTGCGCCTGCCTGACGGATCACCGCAAAACTTTCAGGGTAGGAGCGGAGCGGAGCTGGCCAAAAGTTTGGAAATTTTGCGAGGATTTGTCAACCGGCGCCAACGTTATTCCAAATAGAATGTTGCGGATTTCCTATGGAAAATAGGTCCTAACTATAACTATCAACTGGCGACCGCCTGTAGATAAAATATATATATATATATATATATATATATATATTATCTACTGGCGGTCGCCAGTAGATAGTTATAGTTAGGACCACGTTTCCATAGGAAATCCGCAACATTCTATTTGGAATAACTTTGTCGCCGGTCGACGAATCCTCGCGAAATGTTCAAAATAGGTGGGGCGCTATGCTCCGCTCCTACCCTGAAAGTCTCGGGGGGATTCGTCAAGCCGGGGCTGAGATAAAAGGGGGGTCCCAAAACGCGTTTTTCCCATGCATTTTTCCATAGGACCTTTAGACACAGCTACAGCCCGAACGGCTGAACAGAGTTCCTTGAAATTTGGCAGAGAGGTAGTCTACAGGTCAAGGAAGTGCCTTTTGTAGGTTTGGTGTAAATCTGTTCAGTAGATTCTGAGAAAATAGCCTTTAAATCAATATATATATCTGAGCCAGCTTACGGTGCGCTTACAGTGCGCTTACCGTACGCGTACGGTGACGTGCGCGAGCGCGATTCTGATTGGCTGTTAGATCTTAGTAAACATTCGAATCGGTCGAAACCAGGAAGCGGCGGCCGCCATTTTCTATCTCGCACTCTGAGGGGGTGGAAGAAAAACAAAGGCAAAAAACATATAAAGGGGCTGTTCAGACTGCTCCCAACCACCTAGCCATGATGGAGGTGTCCTCAAAGAACCCCCAAGGGCAAAAATGCTTTTTTTTTTTTCCGAAAAATCGCCGATTACGCTTACCGTAAAATTTAAAACAAAAAAAATATCCATATTCTCCACACCCCGTGTGCAAATGTTGCCCGATGGGCACCATTTGTGCATGGCATACCCATATCGCATGACACCACAAAAAAACAAGCAATACCTTTCACAACGAAGCGCATAATATGTCCTCCATGCGCGCACGGTGCGCGAAGCGCACCGTGCGTACATGGCCCATCCAGCGTAACGTGGGCACGCGGTGCGCGTAGCGCACCGCGTGCCCACCCTGCGTGCACGGCACTAACTGCGTAAAGTGGGCACGCGGTGCGCGAAGCGCACCGCGTGCTCACTGTGCGCGCACGGTGCGCGAAGCGCACCGTGCGCGCACGGAACGAACTGCGTTAAGTGGGCGCGCACGCCACGAATGGCGTAAAATAACTTAGCATTTAAAAAACCGTACAAATTCACTGAAAAAACCATAGGTTTCACACACGTTATAGTTAGGAATTAGCATTTAAAAAACCTTGCAAATTCACTGAAAAAGCCATAGGTTTCACACATGTTATAGTTAGCTGGACATTTTACTGATAAAAAAACCAATGAAATTCCCCCGTTATAGTTAGTGCAGGCAACTATAACTCACGCGACCGCAATCCTCTGCTGATGACATATGTGTCTTTATGGAAAAAAATATTTGTAATATATGTATAGCTAAAATTTAATGGAAGAAGAAATGGGCAAATAATTGTCTAAATACAGTATTAGCATCAGCAGAGGATTGCGGTCGCGTGAGTTATAGTTGCCTGCACTAACTATAACGGGGGAATTTCATTGGTTTTTTATCAGTAAAATGTCCAGCTAACTATAACATGTGTGAAACCTATGGTTTTTTCAGTGAATTTTATATATATATATATATATATATATATATATATATATATATATATATATTATATATATATATATATTTATTTCTCCTTGCTTCGCCAGTGGCATTCTCATAGAATAAAGATGAATGTAGACCTAGAAGTTCGGTGCTGTTGGTATTTATTTAATGAACGTCTTGCACCTCCGCCATTACGCGTTTCGGCCAGCAAGTGGCCTTGATCACATGATGCGCTATTGGAGTGCTTTCACCAATTTAAAGTGACAGTGTGATATCACATGACTTTATTACGTAGAAAGCATAGAAATGGCCAAAGTCTTTGAACTTAGCTCGTTATGGCATTTCTAGCACAAACTTACTGTATAATACACCATTGTTAAAGCACAATGCAGCAAAATGCGCAACGACACATTTTCAAGTATTCATAAATACATAAATATATACATATAAATACTTAAAATAGGCATGTATTCGACATTGATACATTAAAAACCAATTGAATTGTAAATCCCAAGGTGACCTATGAGTATAAAAACTTAATGCTTCTACATAAAACATGGTCATATTGAAACTTGGTTGGTTCATTCATTCAAGCCTCAACATCGCTGCCAGTTCCCTTTAAAACCTGTCCAAGCTTGTCTGAATCCTGCCCCAGTGGGCCATGATATCTATTAACAGTCACGTAAAGTGCTAGTGCAAAAAGTGCAAACTGATAATATAATATAAGTCACAGCCGTGATTTATAAACTGCATATGTGAAATAATGTCTGTGAAAGCTGAAAACAATGTCGACAGCAGACAATTTACAGTAAATACATAGTCCCTGTTGGATAAATAGATTAATCAAGTAGAACAGAATACATTAAAGTCATGTAAAAAAATCTATGAAGTTACAGGAATATAGGAGTTAAAGTGTATCCCGACAAGGATCAAGAAGACCATATCATAAGAAACACCTGGTGTCAAAAGGGAAAAAAGAAGAACAAGAATTAATTCATGTGTTCAATTCAAGAAAAAAACGGAAAATGAAAGAGAAAGGCGATGAAGACTATATAACGTAAAACAAAACAGATGAGAAATCATGATATAGATTCTTAGAAGAACTCCCCAAGTGCAGCTCCATTACAGACCAGAAGTCATAATTTGCTGCAAAAAGTGTGTACATATAACACTAGTGACCCTATTCCCACAGTAAAGTTTCAAAGATGTTTGTCAGAGATATTGGCACCTACTATATCAGTATATGGAATATCTCCTCTACATGGACAGATCACAGGTGGAGAGCGTCAGATGCTCCGACCAGAACATAGCCGACAGTCTGGTCAGAGTGGCCAGAGCGAGGAAGAGGAGGCCTTTCTGTGTTGCAAATGAGGGAAAAAAACATAAATAATTAGTATGTAGGTGACATGTTTAGGATATCCATGCAGGTGCACAGCATTTGCAGCAGAAGCTATCTAGAGGAACAATACATACCGTTAGGTTAATGCAGGTAGGAGAACAGAATTAGAGAAGTTCCAGTGGGGTGAAAGGAATTCAGGGTATCTACGTTCCCCCAGACTAAGAAGATCTTTCCACGTATTTATCCTTAGAGGTTAAAGGGAAACAATCCTATCAGAGAGATCACAAATGTGTAGAGCTACCTAAATACATTCAAAAGTTTTTGGAAAAATAAACTATCCCACCTTTTATAGAGATATGCAAGGGATATCTAGTTAAGAATATCAGGTTCCCAAAAGGGGCTTAAAAAGGGGACAGTAACTTCATGATAACCAGAGCGGTATGTCAGTTTCCCAAGAGGGACTCATATGTGTCAGTTACTAAATGGTGGCCTATGGAAATTTCCACACGGTGGCACACAGTGGCAGGGTATATAATGCTGCACCAACTACCAGTGTTTATCCAAATGTAGTACAAAAAGCTAACAGTAATTTATATACAAAATGTGCCCACCTCTCCGAAACCAGCCACCAATAATGGTCTCAAATACAATCTATACGCACAAAGAGTGAGAGAGGCATTATTGTAACAACAACACTTGTTGGGTTTAATCCCAAAACACAGAAAGAAAGCGATGACAGAAATAACTGCTTGTTCTCTAGATGTTGTGATGAATCCTTTTATTCGTTGGTTTGCACATAACAGTCAACGTGTTTCACCCTTGCGGGCTTCTTCAGGGCGAGGATATGGTCCACAAAAACACAGGGTATTGGCCAAGGTAAGTAGATGATATCTCCAATGGATTCCTGATCTGAATAAGAGTGCTCAGATATTTCCATAGAATATGCAAGTCGATAGATCAAGTGTACACGGTTCAAAATAATTGTAGTCGAATTGTAGGCCAATTAAGGAAATTCTATCCCGTCAGTTTTGAAACTGACGGGATAGGATTTCCTTCGTTGGCCGCTGTACAGATCTGCGGCTTAAGCGCAATACTGAATGTGCCTTGTTTCTTGACTACAATTAGTGTGACCCGTGTACATTTGATCTATCGACTAAGCGTATTGTATGAATAAAACTTCCCTTGCCACCTAAAGGCCCTAACTCACCATAAACCCTAAAATTTCCCTTGCCACCCAAAAACCCTTACCCTCCCTAAACACTGAAAAATGTCATTGCACCCAAAGATGGTTACCCACCCTAAACCCTAAAAATTCCCTTGCCTCCCAAAAACCCATACACCCTAAACCCCTTGCCGTCAAGAAACCAATACCCCTCTAAAACCTAAAAATACCCTTGCCACCGAAATACCTATAGCACCCTTTACCCTAAAATGAACATTTCCCTAATTTCCCCTCTCCAAAAGAATAAGTACGCCGTACACCTTAGTTGGTGGCAAAAGGAGGGAATTTATTTCACATCTTTGCACTGCAGCAATGAACTTTTCAACCTGACACGTTTCAACTTCTGTGGTGAGTCTTAGTGATAGGTAACAGTCTCTTGCTTTCAAAAAGTGACCACGTGTTAGAATATACGTACACCAGACCACCCTTCTATGCTGTGGTCTTAAAGTCGTTCAGCCTTTCGGACAAGACGAACATGAACAAATTGAAAAATGCGGGGCCAGAATGCAGCCTTGTTTAAGGCCCTTGTTTTTATTGACTTTTTTCGAGATTCTAGAGCCATCTCCTAATTTCACTCTTAGCCAAGTTTCAGAATAGAAAAGCATTATACCTCTTAATATTCTGTCAGGTATTTTCCACTGTCTGAGTTTGTTCCACAAAAGTTGCCAGTCTACGCTGTCAAAAGCTTTTAGATCTATAAAACAAAGATGGAGTTTTTTTTGTTGCTTATATTTTTCTGCTATAAGGGAGAGTGATATAATGTTGGTTATCATTACAATCCCCATCTTAAAACTAATCTGATTTTTTGGGAATCAAGTTAAGTTTGTCCATCCAAGTAAACAGATCAGCTAAAGTCAAAGAGGCGTAGTAATTTGCTTCGACGTCTTGCAAAGCAATTAGCGTATAGTTTATTGGATTGGTTCTATCACCCCCCTTAAATATAGGTGTGATGATTGAGCTTTGCCAGCTAGATGGTATTTGATTTAGCACTTCAGCCTCCTTGAAGAGTGCGACAAGATGGTTACTCCAGAAGACTGGCTCATGTTTGAATATGGCTTGTGGGATCCCATTTGGTCCATGGGCTACGTCTCTTCTTCCATTTCTTAAAATGTTAATTAGTTTGTCCGCTGAATAGAGTGACAGGTTATTTTGTTTTCCTGTATAGCGGCTGTACTTTCCAAACTACAATAGTACTTTATTGATGTTCTGGTTAACGTGGTGTGGTCTTGCCAATTTGGGCCCTCTTGGTGTATTTGCGGATATTGTGTGGGTGATATCTTGTCCCTGAATTTGTTTGTTTGTTCTGCACTGGCAGTTCAATTTGGTTGAGTATTGAAAAATGGTTACTAGCATGTTTAGAAATTCATTGAAAAAAGCAAAGGTTACAGGGACATTATAGTTAGGCTCAGATTTCTATGGTTTTGTATGAGTGAAATCTGAGCCTAACTATAACGTCCCTGTAATCTTTGTTTTTTTCAGTGAATTTCTACGTTTTTTGAAATTCAATTTCCTGACTATGACGTCCCTGTAACCTTTGTATTTTAAGTGAATTTCTAAGGTTTTAAAATTGTATTTCCTAATTGTAACCTATACCCTTTGAGAGTAAGTGTGTGAGAGAGTGGATGAGTGTCTCAGTGGGTATGTGAGGGAGTGTGTGAGTGTATCAATGGGTGTGTGATTGTCTGAGTGGGCCTGAGAGTGATTACATAAGTGTCTCACTGGGTGTGTGTGTCTGAGTGGATCTGTGAGTGGGTATGTGAGTGTCTGAGTGAGTGTCTGAGTGGGTGCATGAGTATCTGAGTTGGTTTGTTAGTGGGTGTGAGAGTGTCTGAGTGGGTTTGTGAGTGCTTCCATGTGAGTGTGAGTCAGTCTGTGAGTGAGTACATCAGTGTGTGAGTAGGTCTGTGAGGGGGTGTGTGAGTCTCTGAGTGAGTCTGTGAGTGGGTGCATGAGTAGCTTTCTAAGTTTGTGATTTGTGGATGTCTGAATGGGTGCATGAGTGTCTGAAAGGGTCTGTGAGTGGTTGTCAGAGTGTCTATATGGGTTTGCAGCTGCCTCCATGTGTGTGTGAGTAGGTGTGTAATTGTCTGAGTGGGCCTGAGAGTGACTGCATAAGTGTCTCACTGGGTGTGTGAGTGTTAGAATGGGTCTGTGAGTATCAGAGTGGGTCCGTGAGTGGCTATGTGAGTGTCTGAGTGATTGTCTGAGTGGGTGCATGAGTGTCTGAGTGGGTCTGTGAGTTGGTGTGTGGGTTTTTGAGAGGGTGTCTGAGTGGGTGCATGAGTGTCTGAGTGAGTGTCTGAGTGGGTCTGTGAATAGGTGTGAGAGTATCTGAGTGGGTTTGCAAGTGGCTCCATGTGTGTGTGACTCAGTCTGTGAGTGAGCACATGAGTGCATGAGTGGGTCTGTGAGTGGGTGTGTGAGTCTCTGAGTGAGCCTGTGAGTGGGTGCATGAGTGGCTTTCTAAGTAAGTGGTTTGTGGGTATCTGAGTGGTTGTCAGAGTTTCTATGTGGGTTTGCAACTGCCTCCATAAGTATGTGAGCCAGTCTGTGAGTGAGTGCATGAATGTTTGAGGGTGTTGGTAAGTGGGTGCAGTAGTCTCTATTCGAGTCTGTCAGTGGGTGTGTTAGTCTATGAGTGAGTACATGAGTCTCTGAGTGGGTCTGCAAGTGAGTGCATAGATCTTTGTGTGGGTCAGTGAGTGAGTGTGTGAGTCTGAGCAGGTCTGTGAGTGGGTGTGTAAGTTTCTGAGTGGGTCTGTGAGTGGGTGCATGAGTCTCGGAGTAGGTCTGTGAGTGAATGCATAAGTTTCTCAGTGCATCTGTGAGTGAGTGCATGACTCTCAATAGGTCAATGAGTTGGTGTGTGAGTCTGAGTGGGTCTGCGAGTGGGTATGCAAGTATATGAGTTGGTGCATGAGTGTCAAATATGTCTGTGAGTGGGTGTGTGTGGGTGTCTGGATCTATGAGTGGGTGCATGAGTCTCTGAGTGGGTTTGTGAGTGGGTATATGAGTGTCTCATTGGTTCAGGGAGTGGGTGCATGCGTCTCTGAGGGTGTGTGAGTGTCTGAGTGCTCTCTATTTTGCCCTCTTCTGCTCTGTTTTGCCTT
Source organism: Triturus cristatus (assembly GCF_964204655.1). NCBI lineage: Eukaryota > Metazoa > Chordata > Amphibia > Caudata > Salamandridae > Triturus > Triturus cristatus. The sequence goes on from NC_140581.1 coordinate 749,926,159, forward strand.
TTCTGCTTGTACTTCTGTCCACTGGTTTACCTTCCTGTTTGTTTTTCTTCCCTCTGTTTTCCCTCTGCTGCCCTGTTTTGCCTTTTCTGCTTATTTTCTACCCTCTGTTTTGCTCCTTTCTCCTTGTTTTTTTAAAATTTCTCTTTGGCATTTTCTGCTTGTTTTTCTTCCCCCTTTTTTGCCTTTCCTGCCTGGTTTTCTGCCTTCTGTTTTGTCTTTCATACTTGTTTTTATGCCCTCTGTTTTCCCTCTTATGATAATAAGGAAGGGGCCACAAGAACCCCCTACATTCAGTTCCAAGAGCCCTGGGGACTGCCACCTCCCTGGAGATTTATTGTAACCAAATGAGGGGGCCACACAGATCCCCTCTCCAGTGGCTTTTATATGCCACGAGGACAACCATCTCTCCAAGGATAGCTGAAAAATTATGTGGGGGGGCTCTGTGGACCACCACCATCCTGCGGCCAAAGACATTCTTTAAAGTGGGAGGGGGCCATGTGGACACCCTTCCTGGCCACATACGCCCGGGGAACCAATCCCTTGGGGCCCAGCCTCAACTCAATCGGAGAGGGGAGCTGCATGGCCCCTCCTCCCCAGGCCGCATAAAGTCCCTAGGGACCCCATTCCCTGGGGCCCTGGGAATGGGGTCTCCAAGGTACTAAACATGCAGCTCCCTGTCTGTGAGAGCAATCATTTCAACAGTTTCCCTATCTGCTTGATAGTGGGCAGGGAAACAGACGAAAACTCTGCTCTCAGCAAGCTGGAGTGTTTTCACAGGTCTCACTTGCTGAGAGTGGAGTTCGTGTTTTATCTGACTTGACTGGAGATGTCAAAGCTCCCGCCACGTCAGAGCAAACAACTATAGACATAGCTATAAACAGTTAGAGACATAGCAGAAGCTGGTCCTGGGAGGTGGCAGTCCCCAGGGCCATATATGGCTCCAGGAAGGCCCCTCCTTCTCTTTGCATGGGTTGGCCCTGTGGTGGTTTGGTCCACGGTTTCTCATATGATCCGAAAGATGGGTCACGCAGCCCCCGACCAGTATTATTTATTGTGTATGCCCTGGGCAGTGGTGTGTGGTCTGTATGGCCACTGAAACCTTGCTGAAGTTATTGCCCAGGAGAGGTGGTGGTACCTGGGGCTTGTAATAACACCAGGAAGAGGTACGTACAGCCCCACATAATTAAAATGAAAACCCCGGGGTGGTGGTAGTCGATGAGGCATCGAGCAAGCCTAGGATGGTGACTTGCTGCCCCCCTCCATTATGAAAAATAAAACCCAGGGAATGTGGTAGTCCTCTGGGCTCTAAGAGCCTACGGTGCCCCCCTTCTTTAAAAAAAAAAGTGCTATTGGGACTTGGCCAAACCGGAGGTTCATTACAAAACAAGCGCAGGAGCCCGCACTTGTTTTTTTGTTGAGAATTTTCGCTGGATTGATGGATCTGCAGCGATTGTTGGTGAAAAGTAAAAAAAAAATGCTTTTCTGCCTTGGCAGGGTTCCTCTTGGACCCCAACATCATAGCTAAGGGATCAGGGTATTCCTACCCTGCCCCCTTTTCTTTTAACCTTTTTTCAGGGACTTGGCTGAATCAGATTCCCAAGATGGCTGCCAACACATCCTAGTTGTATTGTTGACAGCCAATCAGATCTCAGCATGATATCTGGAAGGTTTGTGACGCCTTCGCGTCCCTAGATATATACATTTTTTTAATATCTCCCAAACTATTGAACCTGTAACAAAAAGGGTTCTTTGTGGACCAAGAGCTACCTTTCTGCCAAATTTGATGTCATTCCAACCAGCAGTTTGGACTGTAGTTGTGTCTCAAACCTCTATGGAAATTAACATTGGAAAAACACTTCTTTTGACAACCCCCTTTTTTCTCGGCCCTCACTTGTAGGATCACCCCAAAACTTACCATGCGCAACAAAACTCCCCAGCACCCAGTTTTGGGAAAGTTTCAGAACAATTCGTCAAACGGTGCCAAAGATATAGGCTCCTCAAAAAGAACTTTTCCTATGGAAACATGGCCCTAACTATAACTCATCAGAGGGGAACACAATTCCACCCTTTCCAGCATGCTAACGAGAAAATGTTTATCTGAGGTTTTTAAACCCAATCATTGTGAAACTAATTATTGGTACATTGTATTTGTGCTGATTTTAAAATGTGGCTATTTCCATTGGGACTAAATATGAGAAACATCATGCTGAGATGGCTGCCAAAAGACAGCGTATTCGAACTTGGATGGCAACAGTTCTTACTCACTTGTCACTGTATAATCTTCCAATGGGAGCCACGCACATGATTTTTAAACCAACATTATACTGTCAACTTTTTTTCCTCAGAGTTTTATATAGTGCTTTACATGAGCACCAGTTGAGGTTACACAAGGACACATTCATTTTTAGGCAGGTGTAGATTAAGTGATTTGCCCAGAATCACAGGATGTTGAGCGTCATTGTTGGTGAGACTCGAACCTGGTTCTCCAGATTTGAGGTCGACCGCCCTAGCCATTAGGCCACATCCAATCCCCAGCTTCATTTCTTAAACATCATTGAAAAAGGCAGTTTGCTGAAACACATCTGCTGTGAATAAAAGGAATTTCTCACCACTAGTGCTCCGTGCTGCTTCTTGAAGCCTGTTGAGATTTATATACACTTAGGGGCTGATTTTGGTATTGGTCGGTTGGACCGCCGCTCTCTATTGCGGCAGTCAGAAGACCTCCCAACAAGCAGGCCGCGGTCTGTCCACTGTATTTCTTTATGACCACCATGCTGGTAGTTGGAAAGTGTTCTGAATCATTGCTACTTGTGCTGCAGCCAAGGTAAAGTGCTGCAGCATAAGCTGTCTTGTACGGAGCACTTCCTGAACGACCAGAGACCTTGTGCCATGCACCATTGCGTGCATGGCACATGTGCATGGAGGTGAGTGGGGGCCCTGTTGGGGGCTCCATATCCCTTTCTGACAGCCTTTCCTTGGTGGTCTTCCTGCCAGGAAAAAAGCTGTCTGGAAGGTATAACGTAATCCCGACAGCAGTGCCTGGCTCGACCTTCCCTCCAACCACTGTGGGGCCTGCCACCAGAATTGTAATCTAGCGGTTGGACCAAAGGGTTGGATGTTGTTGACGGCCACTGACGGCCTGTCGGTGGCAGTCCAACCGCCATCTTAATCAGGCCCTTAATACGTACCTGCAAAATAATTACATTTACTTGTGAAACCTTATCACACATATGCCTTTCCCTTTCATGTCTTTCATATGAAATTCATTGTAAAGGCATGCATGGTAAAGGCATATTCCTTGTAAAATCCTGCATTATAATGGCATGCCAGGTAAAGACTCCTGTGTGGCAATGGCTTTGTTGTATTAGAGTGTTGTTGTTGTGACTACATTGTAATGGTTGTTTCCCTCACTTACCTACTTACCGAAATTAGAATATTTTGAAATAAATACAAACCTATTTTATTATTATTAATACTAAAAAAACAAAAATAAAATATTACACCAAAAAGCATTTCAGACAAACTTTGAAAAAACATTTTTAAAAGGAAATACTTAAGAAATCAAAAACTGCCCTATAATAAACACTACAACAGTGAAATGAAATCTCATCAATTAATCACTCAATCAGATATGAAGCATTCTTTAGGATAATTTAACTTTAACATCTTTCCACCCTATACCACTTAAATTGTTTTATAAATATATATATATATAATTAATATATCAAATTTAAAATACACATAAAGTATGAAACACTTATACTTACAACATATTCCAAAATAAGTGATCTAAATAATTTATTAACTATTTAATTAACATAAAAAATAATATTAATTTTAGGTACACTTTAGTTTCATTAAACTCTCACCCGATTCCCCTACTAACCCAAAAACCGAGTACTATAATATGACATGGTATTACTAAGAACAAAATTAAAAAATACTTAATAATTCATATAAATTAAAAATATAATCTAACAATAAAAAATGAAGATAATGATAATAAATTAAATATTTAATTTGCAATCACATATACTTACCATTACATTTGAATTAGTTATAATTTAGTTAACATATACCATACTGTGATTGATGATATATATAAAATGTGCATTAAAAATAAAAATGTGCATTAAAAATAACAAAATATACTAAACAATTAAACAATTAACATAATTAATAATCAAAACTTTAATCTACAATAAAAAATATTAATTAGCATAACATTTAAAATAATTTTAAATTAATTAACTTCCCACCCTATTCCCCTACAAACCCAACTTGCTACTAAACTTTAAATTACTAATTACATTTTAAAATAAATTATTAAAACACTTAAAATTACAAATTATATATCTTTAAATTAAAAACAATATGCTAACAATATTGCCATCTAAATGTAATATGTTATCTAAAATATATTAAATTAATTAAAAATGTATATTTTTTACAACTATATTATTGAAAACAATGTTAGAAACAACAGTATGTTTTAAAATAATATTTCTTACTAAAAAAATGATATTCTTGACAACAATATTCTGTACCTTGATAATTTTCTAGTAACAATATTTTTTTAATGATATTTCTGTATCATGACATTTAAAACTCAATATTTAGCCCAAATCCCTTACACAATAGTTCCTCTTTTCCATGTCATACATCCATTAGAGAATTATATAACACAGTGTTTCCCAAACTATGAGTCGAAACCCACTGATGATTTGTGAGCTGATTTTTTTTTGGGTCACAAAAGTCAAAGCAATAAATAAAGATGCTCTAAATTCAGTATTTATCTTGTCAGATTTGGTGCACTTCAAAACAGAGGTCAAAGGTCAGGCTATGTCTTCTGATAAATTACTGCTTATTTTTTAACATGTGGATTGGTGTGAGTGAGAATGGAAAGGTTGTGAGATGCAATTTTTTGTAACACACAACAAGATGTAAATGCTTGTAAATTGTAATGTACATATTCAGCAGCAAGGAAAGCAAAAATTAAACAAATTAGTTTGTGATTCTGAAGTGTCATGGAAACAAAGATTTAATTGGTTCTAAACAAATCTAGATACTTTACTTGATGATGTATACATGATAAATATGCACTGAAATTCTATTTCACACATTATAATTTGTCTTTTTTTAAATCAGAAACACTGTATGTTGGTACAAATGTAGTGGTCATTTCAATGGAAAATCTGCTGTCTGTAAATGATGCTTCAGTTACATTTAAGAAATCACCTGCCTCATGTCAAATAACGTTACGTGGGTCACAAACATTTACTGATTTCAAAATTGGGTTGTGGTTTGGAAAGCACAGCAATAACAAATTATACATTTTTGAGTTAGGAGTTTGTTCAATTTCCCGTTCCCCTCCTAAAAAAGCAACAAAAGGGTATAGTTTAACTTGAGAACCTAATGTGGTTTCCATTACTTTATATATCTAAATCAGAAAATGTTCAGTGTTATCCATTACCAAATAACAGGTATACATGTATCAACCTTATTCTCATAGTGAGTGGACTTTTCAATGTACTCCATCTTAATTTTATGTAGGCACTCTGGCATCCAATATAATCTATAAAGAAAGAAGAACTAAATTCATCTTGGGCATGAACTTATGGATAGGCTATGTATTTGCTGGCATGTATTACTTCAATCGCCCTCCAATGTAATAATTTTCAGATCTTGCTGCAATTGTGATCTGCTCTAATTGTTAGTGGGTAGTATTGTTATATTCAAAATTATAGTATATATGTGAGTGATTAATCACGTCTGCAGAGGTTGATGAAATCCATCAAATCAAACTGTCTGTGTTTTTTTGTGACTGGCAAAAAGCTATGCTACTAAAGCTACATAAAAAAATGCCCATATCGTAAATTCCATACTGATCTTGCTATACAACAAAAGGGAGAAGTAGATTTTGATCTAACAATTGGTCTAATTGTCATAAACCCTGTTCTTGCCATTCATTCAAACCCTATATTAATTATTCTGGCAAGCAGGGGAGGCCTGAAGATGCACATGGACTCATCCACTATGTTGAATTGTTTTACCCATTGTGACTGTGCAGAAAGTTCCTGTTGGGCTTCTTCCTTCTTGCCGCCTGACCAGATATTGGTTAAGTTGACCCCGCTCATGTTCCTGCCTTATTGTAATGCTGGAATAAAAGCGCTTGTTAATTTCTAAGTCAGACAGTGTACTAATAGTTAATATCAGATTGGCCATCATTCAGAGTGACCAACTTAAGTTCTTTCAAAACTGTTTTGAATCTTCAGTGGCTCCTTCAGTATAGTTTTAAAAAAAATAAATTTCTTTATTGTGTTTTCAAAGGTATAATCCATGTTCATATACGATTACCTCTCATAGACAACAGTTGACACAATGAACATTCCAATAACAACTCAAGGATGATTTTGATATATACTTTCCCTTGAAGATGTTTTCTAATCCGACTGTTTTTCTTTCCCTTTTTAATTAAACCTTTAGCTAGGCAATCCCCCAAAAAACCCCACCCCTCCTTACCGGGTCCAACAAACTCGAGGTCCATCTATCTTAAAAATCAGCCGAGGGTGTCCTCTTGTCTCCCCTCCTGACTGTGGGTCACAACCTCAGTGTGATGTTCCTCATCTGGTCATGTCGGTGTGGAATTTGGGGCATTTTTCCTCTATCTCCTGGATCATCATACCCCACACCAGCAACCCCTCAGGGAGTTTATCATCTCTCCTAGTGCTACGCATATGCCCCTCCGCAGCCAGTGCCCACTCTCTAAAATCTGTTTTCCAGTTAGCCAGCAGCGGACCTCGTTGAGTTAGCCAGTGGATCGCTATATATATTTGTCTTAGGTTGAATTGCTATATTTACATTTTCGTCCATGCTTTCCATCCTGGCTGCTTTAAAGCAAGAGTAAAGTGCTCCCCTTTCTCCCATAACAGTTTTAGAGTGGGTACTCGTGTCATTTATATCAGATGTGTTCTTTCTTTAAATCCCTGACTCCACTCTTTTGTCTGAGGCATTTGCTCAATCAAACTCTTTCAGTTCATTATTTTTGGTTTTAAAAAGTTTTCAGCGCAATCATCAAATTCATCAGGATATACTTTGGCCTCAAAAGAATTGTGAACTGAAATGTCTGTTTGAGCGATTTCTGTTTGAGAGGTTGAGCCATCATTTCTACCCATGTTGTTCCAATTTTACCACAACCTTTGAACCTGGGTTACGTTGCTTTTCTTTGCCATCATATTTGTTTTCTTTCATCTCTGGGTCTGATTCTATCGCAGAGGTCCCTCCCACCTTACTGAAAGGTAGATATATCGAGGAACATTTTAGTTTCCCTTTTCCAAGCAAACTTGCTGCACTCTCGTTTCCTGCTCTTTAGCTTCTTAGCCGCTTGGTTTTCCAAAATACCCTTCCATTCCCATTTTCTGGACAATCTGAGCTTTGTTTCTCTGCACTATTGACAATTCCCTTTTGCTATCTGAAGTAAAGTTTTTATGTGTTTCTTTCGATCTTGAATGGTATTTACTGCGACAATATTATATTTGGTGCTGCCTCCTCTCCTGGGACCGTTCTACCAATAGCTTTATTATTTTCTGCTTCTTGCTTGAAGATTCAGATTTTATTTAAGTCAGCCAAATGTATTCCTCATCTTTTTTTGTCATTATCTGAACAGCCTTTCGGAATTGGGCAGCTGTTTTTCTGTTCTGCTGTTACCATTGAGATTCTCGAGCCCAGTGTCTACCTCCCCTCTCACCTGCAGTCCTCCAGGCCCATGCAAGCAGTGTCAGCATTCTCAGAAACCATTGCTTTGAAATGAAAAACCTGTCTGCGGCTGGTCTGGATAGAGACAATGTTACCCATCACAGGCACTAGAAATCGAAAGCAGCTCTGACCACTCAATTTTTTTTCGCCAAGTAGCATCATTGTAACATGTTCCAAGGTTCTCCAGTGATTCTCAAGATACCTTTGGACTGGTTTTCTCCCTCTGTGCGCCACTTAAAAGAAGTTCCTGGAGTCTATCATGAATATCTAGGTGTATTTCAAGAATCCGTAACTAGAGAGTTTTCAGCTAATTGTACCTTTGACTGTGCCATTGAAATCAAACCAGAAACAATTGTTCCTTATGGCAGAATTTTTTTGTTATCCTTCCCAGAGAAACAAGCCCTAAGAGAGTACCTGGACGTTAACTTACCTAATGGGCTCATAGTTCCAATTAAATCTCCAGCAGGTGTAGAACTATTTTAGGTGCCTAAAAAAGAAAACCAGAATGAGGTCCCTGCATAGACTACAGGGGTCTAAATAAAGTCGCCAACAAAGACCGGTACCCATTGCCTCTAATTCTGGTTTATACTGGAGACAGTACTATGGGCAAAACTCTTAACAAAACTTAACTTGAGGGGTGACTATCACTTAATTCAGATCTGTTCTGGAGATGATATTTTGGGTACAGAGTCATGCCATTTGGTATGTACCATGCTCCTACAATATTCCATCGCTTTATAAATGTAGTTTTTTCTGATCTCATTTTACAAACCATGGTAGTATATTTGGGTGATAGACTAACTTTTTTTTTTAAAGACCCAACCAAGCATGGCAAACAGGTAAAACAAGTTCTCTTGAGTCTATGGGAAGTGAAACTGCTAGCCAAACCAAAAACATGTCTATTCCACTAAGAATCTGTGGAATATCCTGGGTACGTGTTGTCTTCAAACGGCCTTGCAATGGATGACAGAAAGGTTCAAGCAATACTCAAGTGGCCCATCCCTACGACATTAAAAGAAACACAAAGTTTTCTGGGTCTAGCCAACTACTGTCAACATTTAATTTTAAACTTTTCTCAGCTAGTCTTACCGATTACTGAATTGCTAAAAAAGAACCAACATTGTCAGTGGCCACATGGTGCTCTTGCAGATTTTCTTTTCTTTCTTTCTTTTCTGGATTGAAATCTGAGTTTGTGAAAGCTATGATCCTGCAACAACCAGATATTAACCAACCATTTATAGTTGAAACAAACACCTCCTAAAATGCCATGGGGGCAGTTCTGATTAAACCTCAATCAAGTAGCTGAAGAACATCCTGTGGCTTTCCTTTCTAGGAAATTCACTCCTGCAGAAAGAAACTATACAGTGTTGGAAAGAGAATACTTAGCCATCAAAGGAGCCTTTTTGGAGTGGAGACATTTTAGACTTGGGTCACAACAATGAGTAATTGTCCACATCGATCATAGGCTTCTACAAACAGAGTGTAGAAACAGTCAACAGGCTTGTTTGGGATATTTCTTCCAACAGTACGAGTTTTTACTTATTTACATTTCTAGACCAGAGAATACAGTAGCTTATGCCCTATAAAGACAAATTCTGAACCACTGTTTCAAAAGGTTGATAATTGACTCCAAAACATTCATGTTCTCCTTGACTTCTACTTTCCTAGAAAAAGTCCGTACAGCAACCCGAAATTTTAACCTACAGAAAATAAAAGGAAGACTATCCATGCCATCAAATGAAACAAAACCATGGGCTTACTTATTCCCAAAAAACAGTCACAAAAAGCAATACTATGCCCATGTCATGATTCATTGATTTCTGGTAACAGGTGAAAGCGGATTACAGACAATCTTGCCTAAAGAAGATTCTGGTGGCACACTCTTTACTGTAATGTCTACACTTACATTAAAACCTGTGATGTATGTGTCCAAAACAAGGATACAACACAAATGAAAACAGGGTTATGACTCACACCGAAGATTCCATTACAACTCTGGTAAATAATTTCTACTGACTTTATCGTAGATTTACCACCCTCTGAATATTGTACACTTATCTTGGTAACAGTAGACACATTCACTAAAATGTTTAATTTCTCAGTTCTTGATATGACTATGGTATTCTATCAAGATATATGTAAATATCATGGCTTTCCATCGAAGATTTTTTCAAATAGAGGTCCACAATATATCTACTTATTCTGGGAGTCCTTATGCAACAAGCTAGAAATCCACAGAGCCTTGACCTCTGGATCTTGCCCACAGTGCAATGGCCAAACAGAAAGACTCAATAAATCCAGGAAGAATATTTTAGATGGTATGTTTCTTCAACTCAAAGAAACTGTAAATCCAGGCCACCAGCAGCTGAATTTGCAAATAATAATGTCCTGTACACCACCACTGAGTTTCACCTTTTTTTTGCCATTGACAGGTTTCATCCTAGAACTGACTTAGAATTTCTTGATGTCACCGATTCAGTTCCAGCTGTTCATATATGTTTAAAGACCTTGAAAGTTGTAAGACAAAGGCTATTTTGCAATCTTCATTAGGCAAAAGGTATGCAGAAAAAGCAGGCAAATAAACATAGGCATCCTGCAACCCCATACAAGATGGGCAACAAAGCTTGGTTGCCCTCATTGAATCTTACACATACTATTTGTTGGTTAAAGCTTTCTCCACAACACTATGGTCTCTTTAAAATCACTAAAATCATCAATCCTGTAACTGTCAGCTTAAAGGTTCGCCTTTCAGGGCAGATTCATCCTTTTTTTCATGTATCGCTCTTAAAACTATACGTCTCACGTAAATGGTGTCCTATCCTCAGCAGACCACCGACTATTCTTATAGCTGGTAATCCCGATTATGAGGTACAAGGCAGCTGTGATTCTCATTATTCTAGGGAGAAAGTACACATTTGGTAAAATGGAAGGGGTACAGCCCTTGCAATCGCACTTGGCAGCCTGCTGATCAGGTTCATTTCCTTTGGTTTTTGCTTTGTTCGCCATAAGTTGGCAGGGTATGCTCAGACGTGAGTCCCTTGCTCACTTTGCCACTGGATTCAAGCAAGCCTGGCTGAAGACGGCTGAAATGCCAGAAACCGGTCCTAGGAAGCTTGTTTCCGGTCCAGGGAAGACATGGCTTGGCAGTTCGGGCTGGACTGTTCCCATGAGGCACAGGGTCAGACTGATTTGCATATGGCCATGTCTGAACTGGGGTGGCAGAGTGGGCTAAAGAACGGTGATGGATTAAACCCAGATCAGTTGACTGGGGATGAGTGCTTGCAATGTTCAACACTACGTCCATCATTTCCTTTGGTTTTTGATCAGGTTCATGCACCACGTCTTGTTGCCTGATTTTTTTAAAATCACCCTGCTAAACCCAGAGCCCACAAAATGTAAAGCACTTGTCCTTACCTGTGCTGCTGCACCAGCTGTTGTTTTCTTTATGGTGAAGCTTGCGGCATGGGTCGTGGCTGCTCCAGCACACATTGCACGCTGCCCGCTGCAGTTCTCAAGGCCCTGCTGGCCTCCACCCCCCAAGCCTTTCTTCCCTGGTGGCGGTGGGAATGCAGCAGTGTCTTCCACCTCTGCTATCTCGAGTTGGGAAGTTTTTAGGTACCTTTCTTAAGCTATTACTACATGCAAGCTTCTGACATTTTCTGCATGCTATTGTTCATATGTATATTAATCCTCATACCATATGTTTTATCTGCAAATGTTATGTTTAATTTGTTCTTTTTCCTGTTTATTCTCTTACTTATCCCAATCCAAGAATGTTACCATGTTTTTCTCTTAAAGTTACTTCCTCCTTTTTATGATACAAAGAAGGTCCAGTTCAGGGGCAGTTGCATTGCAATTGTTTCTTCATTTGCTTGCTCCTGGTCTATGTGGTTTCCACAGTCTTCAGTTCGTTGTGACCTCTGCCTGCTGCATCCTTCTGTATCCTAACGTCCACCTGAACAGCTGAAGTTTTTTTCTGGACTCCAGTTTTTACCCTTTTTGCTGTGTTATTTCCTGGAACAATCTCAGACATCTGTTTACCATTCTGGCAACTGATCCAACCTTTAGAGATAAGCAGCCTTATCCTATTCTAAACTCCACATCTATGCACCTTTATTTTATGTATATATTCCTCATGAAATATGAGATTCATCTTCATAATAACAGCACCAAAACAACTTTGTAGAGCTTTACCATTGTCAGGGCTACAACGGTTCGGAGGCATAGAGGATAAAATAATACAGTTAGGTGATCCTAATTATGCTCTTTGAAGAAAACAGCTTCTATAATCTAAGTGTCAAAAAATAAACATGCAATATAAAAAAATGTCTTAATGGGTAACATATCCCATATGGTCCTCTATTGCCATCTTGGGATTTAGATGACATTTACAAATCACCTGCTTCTTTGCCTCTTGGTGTATATATATATGGCCAGGAAGGCCAATAATTTCGGCCCGTGGTAGCCTCCTTGAAAGGACATCTCAATATGTAGACTTTTACCTGCAAGACCATGTGCAACAGCTCCCTTCCTATATCAGGGACCCAGTAGATTTTCTTATCAAAAATGCAGGATTTTAAATGGCAGGATGACTATTTACTTATTACTTTGGATGTACCGTCACTATATACATCCATCAACCACCAAGATGGACTAAGGGCACTTCAACACTTTCTAGCGCGGAGAGAAATACTGAATATGTACAGCATAGCAAGATGCTTATCAATATGGTTGAGTTCTGTTTGTGGAACAACATTTGCTTTGTATCAACAACAACGAGGCGTAGCTATGGGGGCCAGCTTCTCCTCCAGCTATGCCTGCCTGCACATGGGATGGTGGGAGGAGCTGGTCCTATTAAAAGAACCTGCTTCAATTGTCACAGAAAATATCAAGATTTGGTTGAGATTTATAATGATGATCTATTCCTAATTTGGCAGGATCCCAAATTAGAAGCTGAGAAATTTGTAGAAAATCTCAATAGTCGCAACCTGCCTTCTACATCCTCAGTAAGCTCAGAGACTGTCAATTTCCTCGATGTCCAGCCTTACATCAGGGATGGCCGACTGGAAACAAAGCTGCATTGTTAACCTACTGCTGGCAACTCAGTGTTGCATGCTAGGAGCTCTCAGCCTCAGCACTTAATTCAAAGTATTCCCTATGGCGAGATGCCCATGCTTAAGCTTATTTGCAGCTGTGATGATGACCTGAAGGCAGCCCGATTAACCAGTAAGAACAGCTTTCTAGCAAGGGGCTACTGCTTGAAGTGTATTAGCACTGCCATCAAAAAAAGCAACACAGTCAGGAGAGAAATCCTCTTAAACAAACCCATTTAGGCAGAAAAAACTCAGGGTGTGGATACTGAAAGCTTCAGGTTCATCCTAGGATATAATAGACAGGAGAAGGTCATTAAAAATATTATCAGAAAGAACTGGCCTTTGATCCTGTGTGACCGAGTCATAGACCACCTACTACCCAAGAGAGCAGCCATAACTTACACCCTCCATGAAGGACACTTTAGTCCAGAATGATCCTGGCAGTCAAGTAAAAGGCACATGGCTCTCCCAGAGCAAGGGATTCCACAGATGCAAGGTATGCAAGGTGTGGCAATTCGGAATCAGCAAAACATCTTATAATACACCCTTCAGTGAACAGGAACGGCCCATCAGCAAGGCCCTGATATGCAAATCAGAGTATGCGATATGTAGGTAGTACAATACTACAGGGGCACAAGAGGGTACTCCAGCACATCAGGGCAATCAAGAACTAGGACCACACTTATCCGGTGGCCCGGCATTTCAGGGAAATTCACAATGCTGATCCTAGAGATTTAAAGTATTACCTGATAGACACTATCCCACCTAACAAAAGAGGAGGGGACAGGGAAAAAGTCCTTAGACGTCTGGAGACACGTTATATTCTAGACCTTGATTGTAAGTTTCCGGGGGGGCCTTAATGCCACGGAGGAACATTATACATGTCTTTAGACCGACATAGAGAAGTCAGAAATGGTAAAATCAATAGGGAGCAACGCATCATCCGACACCCATCATGAAACTATGGAGTTTAAACAGAAACTGCGCAAAAAATCCCACTTTTAAAAATTATTATAAATACAAATTTACACGGTTTTAGCATATATACACCTGTGGTGATATTGGCACATAGCACTTTTAGTAGCTTTGTTTGCACAAGCACTTGTTTGTTATGGTCGTAAGGTTTACAAGTGTGATGTTTACATTAAGACTACTGTAGTATGCACTAGCACTTTAGATCTGCTTATGCCGGTGGCAATCATGCAAGGAAAATCAGGGTATTTAAACCTGGATGGTGTCACCAGACAATTGCAACAATTAATTCTTAAAAATTGTATATAACAATTCCAAAAGTGTTTTCTGTGCTTTTACTATTAAACAGTACTCTACAATTTTCTGGTTTTTACGATTGAAGGTTTTAATGTTCTCTCAATCAAATGAATTGTTCTGGTATTTGTACCTGAGTGTAATGTGTGAACCAAATAGCCTAGATCTATACAGACCAAGAATCTGTTTTCTATTTCTATTTAAACCTTGCGTCACGTTTGGCACTCACTCACTTGCGTCACGTTTGGCCCGCTCACTCGGTAATCCTTGCGGTACTGGACACCTCGAGAGCAAATGCAGACAAGGGCGTCCCTCAGGCCTTGGTGCTCCTGGACCTGTCGGCCGCGTTCGACACAGTCGATCATAGAATTCTGATGGACCGTGTTGAACAGGCTGGCATACAGGGCCCCGCATACAACTGGATTAAGTCCTTCCTTGAAGGCAGAACACAAGCAGTACGACTTGGCCCTTTTACTGCTCCTAAGATCGCCACCACATGTGGGGTACCACAGGGCTCATCCCTATCCCCACACTTATTCAATCTCTACCTCATGCCCCTGATTCACTCCTTAAAAAACAGAAAAATAACTAACTTCAATTACGCTGACGATCTTCAGCTCATCTTCACCTTGGACTCCCCTGACTCTGTCCTTGAATTCCAAGCCACTATGCTTCACATTCAGCGCTGGATGGATCTTAACCACCTTAAACTCAACCCGGGCAAGACAGAACTAGTCTTGCCAGGGAAGAGTGAGATCTCCTGGGGCCCACACTACTGGCCGACAGAACTAGGATCCCCCCACTCCCTCTCCCTCCGTGAAAAGCCTGGGGGTCACCATAAATGCAGATCTCTCGCTCAGAGGACAAGTGGGGGCAGTGGTCTCCACCTGTTTTCTCCAACTGCGCAAAATCAGGAAGATCGCCCATCTGCTGACCCATTCAGCTCTCATACAGGTTGTGATAGCTCTGGTACTCTCGCGTCTCGACTTTTCAAATTCTATTTACCTCGGCCTGCCTCTGTTCTCACTTAAACGTTTACAAATAGTACACAACCAGGCTGCGAGATGAATCTACAAACAACCTAAATGGCAATGTGTCAGACCCTTGCTATCCAAACTTCACTGGCTACCTATTGCCCAACGTGCAGCTTTTAAGACAGGGGGCTTAATCTTTAAGGCTTTGCACTGCAGGAGCACCAAATTCATTAGTTGTATGATTGTAAAGCACGCCCCACTCCGTAACCTATGGTCAGCCCATCTTCAACTACTGACTACCTCTGCCATTAAACTCAAATGCCAGGGAGGGTGTAGGTTCTCCTACCTTGCCCCTAAATTCTGGAACTCCTTACCACTAGCAATCAGGATGCGCGACAACCTGTTGGGGTTCAGAAAGGCGCTTAAGACTTGGTTGTTCGAGCAAGCCTACGCATAGTCCGTCCCGTCTGGACACTACCCAAGATTAGCGCCATGAAACCTTCTGGTGACCGTGCGCTCTAGAAGTTCCTGTTAACATAACATAACATAACACATGTCACTTTAAGAAAAACAAAAACAATGTTAAAATAAATGGTATATAAGTTAACCACTCACCGTTATGCGCATCATGTGATCAAGACCCTCCGGGGTCGAAATGCATGATGGCTGCTGTTGTTAGATCGACCAAAATAAAATTCAAATCTGCACTAAATTGTGGTCCGTGCTCCAGTTCCTGAAGAATCGAGGGAAGGGCAGAGTACTTCTTGATTTATGTATATATCTATATATATATAGATATATACTTTTTTTCACTAAGAAAAACAAAGATTGAAGGGACGTTATAGTTAGGCTGAGGTTTAACTCATATGAAACCAGTGAAATTCAGCAGTTATAGTTAGATGAGCTAACTATAACTTGCGCCCCTACAATGCACTGCTTATGACCTCAGATATTACATCACTCATGACATGGTCAGTGACATCACTGATGACATAATTGATGACAATGACATCATCAAGTGACAATGAGTGTTTTTAAAAGTTTATGAATGTTAAATACATATACCAAGGTGTGTTGGTGACTCACTGGGAGTATAAATGCCTGATTGAATGATTCAATGGGTGCATGACTGATTGTATAAGTGAGTGATTAGGTGTCTCAGTGAATGTATTGGTGAGTGACTGGTTGTGTGAATGTCTGTATCAATCTGTTAGTTGGTGTCTAAGTGGCTTTATGATTATGTGAGTGGGTACATGAGTGGCAGTATGCGTGAGTGATTGGTTGTCTAAGTATGTGTATGGGTGTATGTGTGGGTGGGTGATAGGGGTATGTGACTGCCTGTATGGATGACTGACTGTGTGAGTCAGTGGTTGTATGGGTTAGTGAGTGCAGTCGTGAGGGGCTGTATGGGTGAGTGAGTGTATGTATGGCTCTGTGGATGTGTCAGTGGTATATGGCTGAGTAACTAGATATGTGAAAGACAGTATATGTGAGTGATAGGGTATATGAGTGACTGTATGGGTAAGTGAGTGATTGCGAGAGTGGCTGTATGGGTGAGTGTGTGCTTGTGTCAGTGACTGTATAGGTGAGCTGTATGAGTAAGTGGGTGTGTGTGTATTTGTATGGGTGGGAAAGTGGCAGTGTGATTGTATCATGAGTGAGTAAGTGTGTGAATAGCTCTATGGGTAACTGACTCATTGTGTGAGTGGCTGTATGGGTTTATGAGTTGATATGTCACTGGCTGTATTAGCGAGTGAGGGGGTGTGTGAGTAGCTGTATGGGTATGTGAATGGATTTGTGAATGGCTGCGTGGGAGTAGGTGTATGAAAGTTTCTATGGAGGTCTGAGGGGATGTGTAAGTGATTTTGTGGCTGACATCATCAGTGATGTCATTTGAGTTGTCATCAGTGATCTCATCAGCGATTTCACTGACCATGTCATGAGTGATGTAATATGTGATGTCATAAACAGTGCATTGCGAGGGTGTGAGTTATAGTTAGCTCAGCTAACTACAACTGCTGAATTTGACTGGTTTGGTACGAGTAAAATCTGAGCATTGCACGAAGCAGAACAGAGTTTGCTATGGCTTGGCGGGAGTGGTAATGCTCCCACCAAGCTAAAGTAAACAGCAATGTGGTCACCCCGAAACATTGCTGGGGCTGGCCATCAATGGCTCCAGGAGGTGGGGCACAGCCCCAGGAAGGTGGTGGTCCCTGGGGCTACAGTGTGCCACCTGGCCTGTCAGAAGAGGGTAGTCCCTCTATACACACTACTACACACACCTGTCATCTGAGAGAGAGGTCTGACAGGAGATGCCAGTCCCTGGCCACTCACTTCTACATGCAGCCATCATCTGATACAGAGGTCCGAAAGAAGAGGCCAGTCAATGCACACTCCCTACTATGCATACCTGTCATCTGAGAGAGAAACCTAACCTGCATCGTCAACGTCATGCAGCCATCGCTGTACCTAACTTAAACATCAATACCAGGTAAGAAAAGAAAAGATTTTTAGGGACGGTATAATAATGGACTAGGAGAGGAGGAGGAGAGAGTGACCGTACTACTAGGACAAGTCAATCAGTGAGGGGTACCGCATCTATCTGTTTTTTGTCTTGCAAAGTCAGCCAATTATTTAAATCAAACACTGGCTGTGGCCCTGCAGTAGCAAGGAAACAGTGTGACTTAAAACAGCAACCCCACCCACAAAATATTAACCACATCGTATGTAAAGTAAAATATATATAATTTAATCCCCTAACAAAAATAAACTATGTAAAAGATCCCACAATACCTGACCCACCCCTCTCCCTAACCCCAACCAATGTCCAAAATGAAAAAGTCCAAAAATGTTCAATTGTCCATAACCCCAACGCCCGATTCGCACCCACCAAAAGAACCTATAAAAAAGGGGCAATTGAACAGGGTCTTTACTAGCGGCGGCTCTTCTCTCCAGGACCTTGAGACGCTTCTTCACCTCCTCTAGCTCCTCCTCCAGCTGCGCATTCCGGAGGAGCATGCGGCGTGCATATGCCCTGCAGTTGCATCCACAGGGGGGGGGCAGCAGTAGTGCTGGATGTTGTTGCTGGTGGGTGGCGACGGGTGCCTGCCTGACCGCGGCGCCGAACAACTGGAGGTGCCTGGCTGGGGCCCGGGGCATTGGAGGAGGCTGCAGCTGCTGCCGCCTCCTCCTCCTCTTCTGCCAGAGCCACCAGCCGTCAGTATTCGGCACAGATGGCCTCCAGCTTCCGGCGCTGGGCCAGAACTGCCCACTCCTTCCTCGTTGGTTTTGGAAGAGGTATATCAAGAAAGAAAAAAATAATATTTTACCAATACTCTTAGCAAAACAGTAACACAAAATTAATTCAACACATAGTAGCTGTAGCACTACCAAGCACAGTACATAACATTTGTGTTATTTATCTGTCCTCCCACTTCCTCAGCCTCTAACATTTGTGGGAGTTTTTCAGGCATTATACTAGCACTATGGCACAGTACACCAGTCTTCTTTTTCTCTTTAGTTTAGCGAAATTACATAACCTTGTTGTAGCCGACACATGCCAGCTCAGTCAGCTTGCACCGAAGACAAACATACTCGAGTCTGACTCATGATGACGCAGACTCACGTTAGTTCTTTTTAGTATTTACTACTGTCTGCAGGTGGGGAAGCTCGTAATTTTCTATTAAGGGTGGCACTGGACATAGTCTCTCTGTTACATCAAGGGCAATTGCTCAATTTCACTTTCACCCTGCCCTGACTACTACAAAAAGGCAGATTATATATCTGATCTAATGATCATTGCTTATATATGGGACGACATGAGGTACTTTATTTTGATTGATTGTGTAACCAACAGATAGGCCACCCCCAATAGCAGGCTGGCTGACAGTAAAATTAACATGGGTAGGTAGGGAGAGGTCCTTTGAGTCAGAGGAAGGTGCTGATAACTACATACATCATACACAATATATATATATATGATGTGCTTGCAAACTACCGTGAGTTAAAGGAGTATCCTGAAAATACAACTTATATTCCCCTCGGTAGTCGGCTTTGCTACTGTCGCGTGGTTTCTTTTACATTCTCTTCAAAGACTCTGGTCTGCATTCAGTGACACTCGCCACCTATGCTAAAATACATCCAGGCATCCATCCATTCAAAGTAAATGGCTAAGATTCTTCTTAATCTCTCAACAAACCTTAGTTTGTTTCCCCAACAACCCCCCATGCGTCCTTCCTTGCTTGCCTTGGCTTTGGGTGCGACCCAAACACCGCTGATGATTCTTGCAATCCTATCCACCCATACGGTGTGGGCACCCATGCAGGCATCTTTTCTTTGACTTTCCACCCATCCTTCAACAACCCATGCATCTGATTCCTATCAGCCACCTATGCATGCTTCCAACCTATCCTTCTCTGCCAGTCATATTACATTTCGCCCGTCCTTCCTCATTCAGTTCCACCCTTCTTTCCCTTTTTGTTCAACACATCCATCAAGGTCATCTGATCTGATCTGACTTTTAGTCTTCTCCATAAACTCATAGCTGAGTTGGAGTCAGATGGAAGAAGCTATTGGTTACTCAACTCACGCTGCTAATGCTATTGCTGCTTATGCCATTGCTAATTAAAGGGTGTTGTCTCTTCAACCGTTGTCTAATGTTCACTGCAACTTCATACTTACTAAGTCTCAACAGTACAGTGAGTGAGTGTACACTAGTACACCCTTCCTGTTAGTGTAATGTCAATAAATAAGGAACATAACTTACCACCGCCCACCACTGTTGCAGGCTCACCCCCTGTAGCTTCTGCAGGTTCCGCAGCCGCATCTCCGGCTCCCTCCGGAATGGCCGCATCGCCTCTGGCCCCGGCACTGGTGGTGGTCGGTAGTACGCCTAGAAAAAACACTACACATTTTTAGATGCCATATACACCTCCACCTATTCATTCTTTTTCACTAGCAAGATAGAAAAAATTGTTAAGACATACATATACAGCATACATCACTAGTCCAAATTGGGTACTAGAGTAGAGTAGACTAGTAGTGTTATGGTCCCTTGGGTCATTCTAGTCTACTCTACTCTTTGCAAAGTTAGCCTGAGCCATACACCATTTTAGCTTCATGTCTTTTGCACACAAACGTTACCTCACAGCTTGTTGTGGATGCCTTTGAGCCCACATGAGCTCATACAGCTACTGTCTGAGCGTTGCGTATAAGAGGTCGAAAAACAAGCCACTTTGTTAAGGAGTTCTGGTCAGTCCGTATTGCTTAGCCATAACATAACATGCTAAACCTTTTGGCATGATTGAGAAATGCTTGCATTATACTATCTAAGGCACACAATTTTTCTCATAACAGGCGGAAGATTCCCTTCTACGAACGAACCAGAGCTTTGCAAGGCTTATGATGCATGTAACCAGTACTTCTACGTTCTAAGGTGAGGGGTACCCAAGAATTCGCACAGAGATCGTTTGTCTGACTCTTCGGTGGACTTGTAACAATGTTTATTGTTTTAATCTTGTGCATTTTGCTTTTGTTGCTGGCTCGTATAGTATAATGATTTGAATTGTAGAACAACGTACAGAGCTTGTCAGTTGAAAATAAACCTTTTGAACTTCAACTTACACAAAGACTCTGTGGTATTTGATGTGGTGGGCCTAAACGAGTGAGTGAGCAAAAGCGTTTTATTATGTTCTGTGTTGTTTCTAATCATTGGGTATCTTTGGGGGGAGTTCGGGGACCTAATGAGCGAGTATAGCTAGTCGGACACGGGATTGTGGTGGGTTAACTTCTGACTGAGGTGTGAGGAAGGTCCAACCTCCCATCACCAACATCCTATTTTCTTGTGCATAGTTCTGTATGTGGCTGTGCAGAATCCCCACAACAGTAGTAGTATATCCTATCAAAATTAGTCAAATATCTGGTTGGGCATTTTATTGGTGGGAATTGTCGAAAAGCCTCAAAAAAGATTAAGAAGACCAGAAGAGGACAACCCAAAGGACTGGACTCCGTTGCTAGAGCTATTGGCGAATCTGAGTTTATTTAAAACCTTTTAAATAAATAGTGGTCAACTGGGCAAGCTTAGCTACAGACAGACTAATAGTAGTAGTACAGAGAGTCATAGGCTCATAGCACAGGCAGTTGGAGGCAGGGATAACAACGACAAGAATTTAGAAACAGTCTAGATCGAATAAGATTTGGAAACAAATAAAATTAGGAAACAGAAATAATAGTTCGGAAAAAATAAGGTGCCGTAAAAGTTAGGGAAATATAATTATTAATATACCCACTGGAGGTCTTACTGGGGCCAGCAGCAGAGGCCTCGGTAGAGGAGGACTGGTCCTGGCCCTGGGAGGGTTGATGTTCTTGTGACTGTCCCAACGCCGCCTTTGACCCCGTTGTCTTGCCCCTGGATGCTGATCATGTAAGATATAACAAAGAAAGAGACAAACATTAATGACTGGTGTACCATGAAACAAATAAAATATTTTTTTAAACGCTCAAAAAACATTTTAGGAAACAATTGCAATAAAATTAACCTATATCATCTGATCGACTAGTAGTATTATTGCGGGACTCACAGACCGTCTACTTATTATTTATGAACACTAATCCAGTATTCCATTCTGATTCCAGAATACTAACTAAACTAAGCCTATGCACCACCTGACCTAGCCCACATATTCCTGATGGGCCAATTGTTCAATAAGTCTGCATTTACATTTTAGCCCTAAAATAATGCATAGGTGTAGGACACATGCATAAATATGTGCATACACCAAATTGTTGGTTGGTTGCGTCTGATGTTATCATGCTAGTGACATTGCTAAGCCTTACCACTCACTCAACAAACTACAAAAAGTTCTACTAAGGACTGGGGTAAGCACTAAGCAGCACTCAGTGACAGAGACGAAGGCGTCACACAAACCTCTAAAAAATTACCAACTAATGCTAACTAAACCTATCAATCCATCCACCACTATCTGTTCTTAGTGACAGGAGGACAAAGGAAGGACTAGAGTCTCTCTAGCAATAACATTACCTAACTTAAGTTCTCTAAGTAAACTCTTACATAATCAATCAGCCCAAGCGAGCGCAAAGTTGCAAACAAGTAAGAGCAGTGCCGAGCACCTGTGTCCTACAATCACAGAAGATTTTGAAACGTAATTTACCTGCAATGTAAGCAGCAGTATTCTTGCTATTCGGAAAAAAAATATACACAATACTTATACTACTAGTATATTAGCTACTCACCAAGCCCCATGACCTCGACACCTAGCAGGTCCAACAGGTCCTGCTCCCGGTCCAAGATGTCGGACCACCGGTGGGACAACTGGTGATGGGTGAAGCTACTGGGTCTGGTACCCGGAGCCAGGCCTGCCGCATGCTGCCAAGGTCAAGGGGAGGTGGCGCTGAACAAAAAAAACAAGGACAGCCACCTCCACCTCTCCAAAAAGCTCCCGGGCCTGCACCCCTGGACGGCGCAGTCTGTCGCAAGGCAGGTGGCTCTTGGGCGCAGGCGCCTTGCCCTTGGAGCAGCGGTGGTACCCTTAGGCATGGTTCTGGGGGTGAGCGGGAGGCACAAAAGAAAATAAGGGAAAAATAAAGTTAGGGGAAGGAGTAAAAGAAAGTAATATAAAACAGTAGAAAAGTGAGAAAAAACCCAGGAAAAGTAGAAATAAAATGCAAAATATAGACTTAGGGACAAAGAGGGATAGATAATAAATAAAAAAGATCAGAAAAACTGTAAAAAGATAAGGATGGCAAAGATTGAGGGAGGATAGAAAAGCAGGCGCCAGAACCATAGCATAGAGTGAAAATACAAGATGGCCGCGCCCGTCGCGACCGCATGGATAAGTGACATGCGCATCGCGAACACGCTATACGCGACCTGGAACAGGAAATAAGGCATCGCGAACGGGCGGGACAAGTCAAAAACAAACATGGCCGTGCCCATAGGCGACCGCATGAGCAAGTTCACAAGATACTATACCCCGAGCACGCAAACAGACTCCAGAAACGCAATACACGTTCGCAAGCAAGAAAAATGCTTTGCTAATAGACGGGACAAGCAACTATGTGCGGTCGCGTAGCTATGCGTAGCTCGCGAAGCGCATGTGCAACTTCGCGTAGCTACGTGTAGTGCGACTACGCATACTACTCCCAGGGTTAGAGAAAACAAAAGACACACAATTGATGGACGGAATGCAGAACAAATCAAAAAATTCACCCCCAGTCAAGAGATCTGGGTTAAATCCATCATTCTTTTGCTCACCATGCCACCCCAGTTTAGACCTGGCCATATGCAAATCAGTCTTGACCCTGTGTCTCATGGGAACAGTCCAGCCCGAACTGCCAAGCCAGGTCCTCCCTGGACTGGAAACATGCATCCTACGACCAGTTTCAGGGTTTCACCCCTCTTCAGCCAGGATAGCTTGATTCGAGTGGCACAGTGAGCCAGGGACCCACGGCGGGGCATACCCGGCGCACTTAGGGCAAAAAAGCAAAAGACACACAATTGATGGACGGATTGTAGAACAAATCAAAACATTCACCCCCAGTCAAGAGATCTGGGTTAAATCCATCATTCTTTTGCTCACCATGCCGTTCCAGTTTGAACCCAGCCATATGCAAATCAGTCTTGACCCTGTGCCTCATGGGAACAGTCTGGCCCAAACTGCCAAGCCAGGTCCACTCTGGACTGGAAACAAGCATCCTAGGACCGGTTTCGGAGTTTCACTCCTCTTCAGCCAGGATAGCTTGATTCCAGTGGCATGGAGAGCAAGGGACCCACATCAGGGCATACCCTTCCCACTCGGGGTGACAAATGCAAAAACAACAGTTGATGGACAGAATGCAGAACAATGTCATACATTCACCCCAGTACAGATATCTGGGCCTAAATCCATTGTTTTTGTTGCTCACCATGCCATTCCAGTTTGAACCCAACCATATGAAAATCAGTCTTGACCCTGTGCCTCATGGGAACAGTCCAGCCCGAACTGCCAAGCCAGGTCCTCTCTGGACTGGAAACAAGCATCCTAGGACCGGTTTCGGGGTTTCACCCCTCTTCAGCCAGGATAGCTTGATTCCAGTGGCATGGAGAGCACAGGACCTACGTCTGGGCATACCCTTCCCTCTCGGGGAGACAAATGCAAAAACAACAGTTGATGGACAGAATGCAGAACAATGTCATACATTCACCCCAATCCAGAGATCTGGGCCTAAATCCATTGTTTTTTTGCTCACCATGCCGTTCCAGTTTGAACCCAGCCATATGCAAATCAGTCTTTACCCTGTGTCTTTTGGGAACAGTCCAGCCCGAACTGCCAAGCCAGGTCCTCCCTGGACTGGAAACAAGCATCCTAGGACCGGTTTCAGAGTTTCACCCCTCTTCAGTCAGGATAGCTTGATTCCAGTGGCATGGAGAGCACGGGACCCATGTCTGGGCATACCCTTCCCACTCACGGTGACAATTGCAAAACCAAGAGTTGATGGACAGAATGCAGAACAATGTCATACATTCACCCCAGCACAGAGATCTGGGCCTAAATCCATTGTTTTTTTGCTCAGCATGCCATTCCAGTTTGAACCCAACCATATGCAAATCAGTCTTGACCCTGTGCCTCATGGGAACAGTCCAGCCTGAACTGCCATGCCAGGTCCTCCCTGGACTGGACACAAGCATCCTAGGACCGGTTTCGGGGTTGCACCACTCTTCAGCAAGGATAGCTTGATTCCAGCGGCATGGAGAGCAAGGGACCCACATCTGGGCATACCCTTCCCACTCGGGGTGACAAATGCAAAAACAACAGTTGATGGACAGAATGCAGAACAATGTCATACATTCACCCCAGTACAGAGATCTGGGCCTAAATCCATTGTTTTTTTGCTCACCATGCCATTCCAGTTTGAACCCAACCATACGCAAATCAGTCTTGACCCTGTGCCTCATGGGAACAGTCCAGCCCGAACTGCCAAGCCAGGTCCTCCCTGGACTGGACACAAGCATCCTAGGACCGGTTTCGGGGTTTCACCCCTCTTCAGCCAGGATAGCTTGATTCCAGTGGCATGGAGAGCACAGGACCCACGTCTGGGCATAACCTTTCCACTCGGGGTGACAAATACAAAAACAACAGTTGATGGACAGAATGCAGAACAATGTCATACATTCACCCCAGTACAGAGATCTGGGCCTAAATCCATCGTTTTTTTGCTCACCATGCCGTTCCAGTTTGAACCCAGCCATATGCAAATCAGTCTTGACCCTGTGTCTTATGGGCACAGTCCAGCCCGAACTGCGAAGCCAGGTCCTCCCTGGACTGGAAACAAGCATCCTAGGACCAGTTTCGGGGTTTCACCCCTCTTCAGCCAGGATAGCTTGATTCCAGTGGCATGGAGAGCACAGGACCCACGTCTGGGCATAACCTTCCCACTCAGGGTGACAATTGCAAAACCAACAGTTGATGGACAGAATGCAGAACAATGTCATACATTCACCCCAGTACAGAGATCTGGGCTTAAATCCATTGTTTTTTTGCTCACCATGCCATTCCAGTTTGAACCCACCATATGCAAATCAGTCTTGACCCTGTGCCTCATGGGAACAGTCCAGCCCGAACTGCCAAGCCAGGTCCTCTCTGGACTGGAAACAAGCATCCTAGGACTGGTTTCGTGGTTTCACCCCTCTTCAGCCAGGATAGCTTGATTCCAGTGGCATGGAGAGCAAGGGACCCACATCTGGGCATACCCTTCCCACTCGGGGTGACAAATGCAAAAACAACAGTTGATGGACAGAATGCAGAACAATGTCATACATTCACCCCAGTACAGAGATCTGGGCCTAAATCCATTGTTTTTTTGCTCACCATGCCATTCCAGTTTGAACCCAACCATATGCAAATTAGTCTTGACCCTGTGTCTTATGGGAACAGTCCAGCCCGAACTGCGAAGCCAGGTCCTCCCTGGACTGGAAACAAGCATCCTGGGACCGGTTTCTGGGTTTCACTCCTCTTCAGCCAGGATAGCTTGATTCCAGTGGCATGGAGAGCACGGGACCCACGTCTGGGCATACCCTTCCCACTCGGGGTGACAAATGCAAAAACAACAGTTGATGGACAGAATGCAGAACAATGTCATACATTCACCCCAGTACAGAGATCTGGGCCTAAATCCATCGTTTTTTTGCTCACCATGCAGTTCCAGTTTGAACCCAGCCATATGCAAATCAGTCTTGACCATGTGCCTCATCGGAACAGTCCAGCCCGAACTGCCAGGCCTGGTCCTCCCTGGACTGGAAACAAGCATCCTAGGACCGGTTTCGGGGTTTCGCCCCTCTTCAGCCAGGATAGCTTGATTCCAGTGGCATGGAGAGCACGGGACCCACGTCTGGGCATACCCTTCCCACTCGGGGTGACAAATGCAAAAACAACAGTTGATGGACAGAAAGCAGAACAATGTCATACATTCACCCCAGTACAGAGATCTGGGCCTAAATGCATTGTTTTTTTGCTCACCATGCCATTCCAGTTTGAACCCAACCATATGCAAATCAGTCTTGACCCTGTTCCTCATGGGAACAGACCAGCCCGAACTGCCAAGCCAGGTCCTCTCTGGACTGGAAACAAGCATCCTAGGACCGGTTTTGGGGTTTCACCCCTCTTCAGCCAGGATAGCTTGATTCCAGTGGCATGGAGAGCAAGGGACCCACATCTGGGCATACCCTTCCCACTCGGGGTGACAAATGCAAAAACAACAGTTGATGGACAGAATGCAGAAGAATGTCATACATTCACCCCAGTACAGAGATCTGGGCCTAAATCCATTGTTTTTTTGCTCACCATGCCATTCCAGTTTGAACCCAACCATATGCAAATCAGTCTTGACCCTGTGCCTCATGGGAACAGTCCAGCCCGAACTGCCAAGCCAGGTCCTCTCTGGACTGGAAACAAGCATCCTAGGACCGGTTTCGGGGTTTCACCCCTCTTCAGCTAGGATAGCTTGATTCCAGTGGCATGGAGAGCACGGGACCCACGTCTGGGCATACCCTTCCTGCTCGGGGTGACAAATGCAAAAACAACAGTTGATGGACAGAATGCAGGACAATGTCATACATTCACCCAAGTACAGAGATCTGGGCCTAAATCCATCGTCTTTTTGCTCACCATGCCGGTCCAGTTTGAACCCAGCCATATGCAAATCAGTCTTGACCCTGTGCCTCATGGGAACAGTCCAGCCTGAACTGCCAAGCCAGGTCCTCCCTGGACTGGAAACAAGCATCCTAGGACCGGTTTCGGGGTTGCACCCCTCTTCAACCAGGATAGCTTGATTCCAGTGGCATGGAGAGTACAGGACCCATGTCTGGGCATACCCTTCCCACTCGGGGTACCAAATACAAAAACAACAGTTGATGGACAGAATGCAGAACAATGTCATACATTCACCCCAGTACAGAGATCTGGGCCTAAATCCATCGTTTTTTTGCTCACCATGCCGTTCCAGTTTGAACCCAGCCATATGCAAATAAGTCTTGACCCTGTGTCTTATGGGAACAGTCCAGCCCGAACTGCGAAGCCAGGTCCTCCCTGGACTGGAAACAAGCATCCTAGGACCGGTTTCGGGGTTTCACCCCTCTTCAGCCAGGATAGCTTGATTCCAGTGGCATGGAGAGCACAGGACCCACGTCTGGGCATACCGTTCCCACTCGGGGTGACAAATGCAAAAACAACAGTTGATGGACAGAATGCAGAACAATGTCATACATTCACCCCAGTACAGAGATCTGGGCCTAAATCCGTTGGTTTTTTGATCACCATGCCATTCCAGTTTGAACCCAACCATATGCAAATCAGTCTTGACCCTGTGCCTCATGGGAACAGTCCAGCCCGAACTGCCAAGCCAGGTCCTCTCTGGACTGGAATTAAGCATCCTAGGACCGGTTTCGGGGTTTCACCCCTCTTCAGCCAGGATAGCTTGATTCCAGTGGCATCGAGAGCACAGGACCCACGTCTGGGCATACCCTTCCCTCTCGGGGTGACAAATGCAAAAACAACAGTTGATGGACAAAATGCAGAAAGATGTCATACATTCACCCCAGTACAGAGGTCTGGGCCTAAATCCATTGTTTTTTTGCTCACCATGCCATTCCAGTTTGAACCGAGCCATATGCAAATCAGTCTTGACCCTGTGTCTTATGGGAACAGTCCAGCCCGAACTGCCAAGCCAGGTCCTCCCTGGACTGGAAACAAGCATCCTAGGACCAGTTTCGGAGTTTCACCCCTCTTCAGCCAGGATAGCTTGATTCCAGTGGCATGGAGAGCACGGGACCCACGTCTGGGCATACCCTTCCCACTCACGGTGACAATTGCAAAACCAAGAGTTGATGGACAGAATGCAGAACAATGTCATACATTCACCCCAGCACAGATATCTGGGCCTAAATCCATTGTTTTTATGCTAACCATGCCATTCCAGTTTTTACCCAACCATATGCAAATCAGTCTTGACCCTGTGCCTCATGGGAACAGTCCAGCCCGAATTACATGCCAGGTCCTCCCTGGACTGGACACAAGCATCCTAGGACCGGTTTCGGGGTTTCACCCCTCTTCAGCCAGGATAGCTTGATTCCAGTGGCATGGAGAGCAAGGGACCCACATCAGGGCATACCCTTCCCACTCGGGGTGACAAATGGAAAAACAACAGTTGATGGACAGAATGCAGAACAATGTCATACATTCACCCCAGTACAGAGATCTGGGCCTAAATCCATTGTTGTTTTGCTCACCATGCCATTCCAGTTTGAACCCAACCATATGCAAATCAGTCTTGACCCTGTGCCTCATGGGAACAGTCCAGCCCGAACTGCCAAGCCAGGTCCTCTCTGGACTGGAAACAAGCATCCTAGGACCGGTTTCGGGGTTTCACCCCTCTTCAGCCAGGATAGCTTGATTCCAGTGGCATGGAGTGCACGGGACCCACGTCTGGGCATACCCTTCCCACTCGGGCTGACAAATGCAAAAACAACAGTTGATGGACAGAATGCAGAACAATGTCATACATTCACCCCAGTACAGAGATCTGGGCGTAAATCCATCGTTTTTTTGCTCACCATGCCGTTCCAGTTTGAACCCAGCCATATGCAAATCAGTCTTGACCCTGTGCTTCATGGGAACAGTCCAGCCCGAACTGCCAAGCCTGGTCCTCCCTGGACTGGAAACAAGCATCCTAGGACCGGTTTCAGGGTTTCACCCCTCTTCAGCCAGGATAGCTTGATTCCAGTGGCATGGAGAGCACGGGACCCACGTCTGGGCATACCCTTCCCACTCGGGGTGACAAATGCAAAAACAACAGTTGATGGACAGAATGCAGAACAATGTCATACATTCACCCCAGTACAGAGATCTGGGCCTAAATCCATTGTTTTTTTGTTCACCATGCCATTCCAGTTTGAACCCAACCATATGCAAATCAGTCTTGACCCTGTTCCTCATGGGAACAGTCCAGCCCGAACTGCCAAGCCAGGTCCTCTCTGGACTGAAAACAAGCATCCTAGGACCGGTTTCGTGGTTTCACCCCTCGTCTGCCAGGATAGCTTGATTCCAGTGGCATGGAGAGCACGGGACCCATGTCTGGGCATACCCTTCCCACTCGGGGTGACAAATGCAAAAACAACAGTTGATGGACAGAATACAGAACAATGTCATACATTCACCCGAGTACAGAGATCTGGGCCTAAATCCATTGTTTTTTTGCTCACCATGCCATTCCAGTTTGAACCCAACCATATGCAAATCAGCCTTGACCCTGTGCCTCATGGGAACAGTCCAGCCCCAACTGCCAGGCCAGGTCCTCTCTGGAATGGAAACAAGCATCCTAGGACCCGTTTCGGGGTTTCACCCCTCTTCAGCCAGGATAGCTTGATTCTAGTGGCATGGAGAGCACGGGACCCACGGCTGGGCATACCCTTCCCACTCACGGTGACAATTGCAAAACCAAGAGTTGATGGACAGAATGCAGAACAATGTCATACATTCACCCCAGCACAGTGATCTGGGCCTAAATCCATTGTTTTTTGCTCACCATGCCATTTCAGTTTAAACCCAACTATATGCAAAGCAGTCTTGACCCTGTGCCTCATGGGAACAGTACAGCCCTAACTGCCATGCCAGGTCCTCCCTGGACTGGACACAAGCATCCTAGGACCGTTTCGGGGTTTCACCCCTCTTCAGCCAGGATAGCTTGATTCCAGTGGCATGGAGAGCAAGGGACCCACATCTGGGCATACCCTTCCCACTTGGGGTGACAAATGCAAAAACAACAGTTGATGGACAGAATGCAGAACAATGTCATACATTCACCCCAGTACAGAGATCTGGGCCTAAATCCATTGTTTTTTTGCTCACCATGCCATTCCAGTTTGAACCCAACCATATGCAAATTAGTCTTGACCCTGTGTCTTATGGGAACAGTCCAGCCCGAACTCCGAAGCCAGGTCCTCCCTGGACTGGAAACAAGCATCCTGGGACCGGTTTCGGGGTTTCACCCCTCTTCAGCCAGGATAGCTTGATTCCAGTGGCATGGAGAGCACGGGACCGACGTCTGGGCATACCCTTCCCACTCGGGGTGACAAATGCAAAAACAACAGTTGATGGACAGAATGCAGAACAATGTCATACATTTACCCCAGTACAGAGATCTGGGCTTAAATGCATTGTTTTTTTGCTCACCATGCCATTCCAATTTGAACCCAACCATATGCAAAACAGTCTTGACCCTGTTCCTCATGGGAACAGTCCAGCCCGAACTGCCAAGCCAGGTCCTCTCTGGACTGGAAACAAGCATCCTATGACCGGTTTTGGGGTTTCACCCCTCTTCAGCCAGGATAGCTTGATTCCAGTGGCATGGAGAGCACGGGACCCACGTCTGGGCATACCCTTCCCAGTCACGGTGACAATTGCAAAAACAACAGTTGATGGACAGAATGCAGAACAATGTCATACATTCACCCCAGCACAGAGATCTGGGCCTAAATCCATTGTTTTTTTGCTCACCATGCCATTCCAGTTTGAACCCAACCATATGCAAATCAGTCTTGACCCTGTGCCTCATGGGAACAGTCCAGCCCTAACTGCCATGCCAGGTCCTCCCTGGACTGGAAACAAGCATCCTAGGACCGGTTTCGGGGTTTCACCCCTCTTCAGCCAGGATGGCTTGATTCCAGTGGCATGGAGAGCACG
The DNA here is from genome assembly GCF_964204655.1 of Triturus cristatus. NCBI lineage: Eukaryota > Metazoa > Chordata > Amphibia > Caudata > Salamandridae > Triturus > Triturus cristatus. The sequence goes on from NC_140581.1 coordinate 749,957,479, forward strand.
GGACCCACGTCTGGGCATACCCTTCCTACTCGGGGTGACAAATGCAAAAACAACAGTTGATGGACAGAATGCAGAACAATGTCATACATTCACCCCAGTACAGAGATATGGGCCTAAATCCATCGTTTTTTTGCTCACCATGCCATTTCAGTTTGAACCCAACTATATGCAAAGCAGTCTTGACCCTGTGCCTCATGGGAACAGTACAGCCCTAACTGCCATGCCAGGTCCTCCCTGGACTGGACACAAGCATCCTAGGACCGTTTCAGGGTTTCACCCCTCTTCAGCCAGGATAGCTTGATTCCAGTGGCATGGAGAGTAAGGGACCCACATCTGGGGATACCCTTCCCACTTGGGGTGACAAATGCAAAAACAACAGTTGATGGACAGAATGCAGAACAATGTCATACATTCACCCCAGTACAGAGATCTGGGCCTAAATCCATTGTTTTTTTGATCACCATGCCATTCCAGTTTGAACCCAACCATATGCAAATTAGTCTTGACCCTGTGTCTTATGGGAACAGTCCAGCCCGAACTGCGAAGCCAGGTCCTCCCTGGACTGGAAACAAGCATCCTGGGACCGGTTTCGGGGTTTCACCCCTCTTCAGCCAGGATAGCTTGATTCCAGTGGCATGGAGAGCACGGGACCGACGTCTGGGCATACCCTTCCCACTCGGGGTGACAAATGCAAAAACAACAGTTGATGGACAGAATGCAGAACAATGTCATACATTTACCCCAGTACAGAGATCTGGGCCTAAATGCATTGTTTTTTTGCTCACCATGCCATTCCAGTTTGAACCCAACCATATGCAAAACAGTCTTGACCCTGTTCCTCATGGGAACAGTCCAGCCCGAACTGCCAAGCCAGGTCCTCTCTGGACTGGAAACAAGCATCCTAGGACCGGTTTTGGGGTTTCACCCCTCTTCAGCCAGGATAGCTTGATTCCAGTGGCATGGAGAGCACGGGACCCACGTCTGGGCATACCCTTCCCAGTCACGGTGACAATTGCAAAAACAACAGTTGATGGACAGAATGCAGAACAATGTCATACATTCACCCCAGCACAGAGATCTGGGCCTAAATCCATTGTTTTTTTGCTCACCATGCCATTCCAGTTTGAACCCAACCATATGCAAATCAGTCTTGACCCTGTGCCTCATGGGAAAAGTCCAGCCCTAACTGCCATGCCAGGTCCTCCCTGGACTGGAAACAAGCATCCTAGGACCGGTTTCGGGGTTTCACCCCTCTTCAGCCAGGATGGCTTGATTCCAGTGGCATGGAGAGCACGGGACCCACGTCTGGGCATACCCTTCCTACTCGGGGTGACAAATGCAAAAACAACAGTTGATGGACAGAATGCAGAACAATGTCATACATTCACCCCAGTACAGAGATATGGGCCTAAATCCATCGTTTTTTTGCTCACCATGCCGTTCCAGTTTGAACCCAGCCATATGCAAATCAGTCTTGACCCTGTGCCTCATGGGAACAGTCCAGCCCGAACTGCCAAGCCTGGTCCTCCCTGGACTGGAAACAAGCATCCTAGGACCGGTTTCGGGGTTTCACCCCTCTTCAGCCAGGATAGCTTGATTCCAGTGGCATGGAGAGCACAGGACCCACGTCTGGGCATACCCTTCCCACTCGGGGTGACAAATGCAAAAACAACAGTTGATGGACAGAATGCAGAACAATGTCATACATTCACCCCAGTACAGAGATCTGGGCCTAAATGCATTGTTTTTTTGCTCACCATGCCATTCCAGTTTGAACCCAACCATATGCAAATCAGTCTTGACCCTGTTCCTCATGGGAACAGTGCAGCCCGAACTGCCAAGCCAGGTCCTCTCTGGACTGGAAACAAGCATCCTAGGACCGGTTTTGGGGTTTCACCCCTCTTCAGCCAGGATAGCTTGATTCCAGTGGCATGGAGAGCAAGGGACCCACATCTGGGCAGACCCTTCCCACTCGGGGTGACAAATGCAAAAACAACAGTTGATGGACAGAATGCAGAAGAATGTCATACATTCACCCCAGTACAGAGATCTGGGCCTAAATCCATTGTTTTTTTGCTCACCATGCCATTCCAGTTTGAACCCAACCATATGCAAATCAGTCTTGACCCTGTGCCTCATGGGAACAGTCCATCCCGAACTGCCAAGCCAGGTCCTCGCTGGACTGGACACAAGCATACTAGGACCGGTTTCGGGGTTTCTCCCCTCTTCAGCCAGGATAGCTTGATTCCGGTGGCATGGAGAGCAAGGGACCCACATCTGGGCATACCCTTCCCACTCGGGGTGACAAATGCAAAAACAACAGTTGATGGACAGAATGCAGAACAATGTCATACATTCACCCCAGTACAGAGATCTGGGCCTAAATCCATTGTTTTTTTGCTCACCATGCCATTCCAGTTTGAACCGAGCCATATGCAAATCAGTCTTGACCCTGTGTCTTATGGGAATAGTCCAGCCCGAACTGCCAAGCCAGGTCCTCCCTGGACTGGAAACAAGCATCCTAGGACCGGTTTCGGAGTTTCACCCCTCTTCAGCCAGGATAGCTTGATTCCAGTGGCATGGAGAGCACGGGACCCACGTCTGGGCATACCCTTCCCACTCACGGTGACAATTGCAAAACCAAGAGTTGATGGACAGAATGCAGAACAATGTCATACATTCACCCCAGCACAGATATCTGGGCCTAAATCCATTGTTTTTTTGCTAACCAGGCCATTCCAGTTTTTACCCAACCATATGCAAATCAGTCTTGACCCTGTGCCTCATGGGAACAGTCCAGCCCGAATTGCCATGCCAGGTCCTCGCTGGACTGGACACAAGCATACTAGGACCGGTTTCGGGGTTTCACCCCTCTTCAGCCAGGATAGCTTGATTCCGGTGGCATGGAGAGCAAGGGACCCACATCTGGGCATACCCTTCCCACTCGGGGTGACAAATGCAAAAACAACAGTTGATGGACAGAATGCAGAACAATGTCATACATTCACCCCAGTACAGAGATTTGGGCCTAAATCCATTGTTTTTTTGCTCACCATGCCATTCCAGTTTGAACCCAACCATATGCAAATCACTCTTGACCCTGTGCCTCATGGGAACAGTCCAGCCCGAACTGCCAAGCCAGGTCTTCTCTGGACTGGAAACAAGCATCCTAGGACCGGTTTCGGGGTTTCACCCCTCTTCAGCCAGGATAGCTTGATTCCAGTGGCATGGAGAGCACGGGACCCACGTCTGGGCATACCCTTCCCACTCGGGGTGACAAATGCAAAAACAACAGTTGATGGACAGAATGCAGAACAATGTCATACATTCACCCCAGCACAGATATCTGGGCCTAAATCCATTGTTTTTTTGCTAACCAGGCCATTCCAGTTTTTACCCAACCATATGCAAATCAGTCTTGACCCTGTGCCTCATGGGAACAGTCCAGCCCGAATTGCCATGCCAGGTCCTCGCTGGACTGGACACAAGCATACTAGGACCGGTTTCGGGGTTTCACCCCTCTTCAGCCAGGATAGCTTGATTCCGGTGGCATGGAGAGCAAGGGACCCACATCTGGGCATACCCTTCCCACTCAGGGTGACAAATGCAAAAACAACAGTTGATGGACAGAATGCAGAACAATGTCATACATTCACCCCAGTACAGAGATTTGGGCCTAAATCCATTGTTTTTTTGCTCACCATGCCATTCCAGTTTGAACCCAACCATATGCAAATCACTCTTGACCCTGTGCCTCATGGGAACAGTCCAGCCCGAACTGCCAAGCCAGGTCCTCTCTGGACTGGAAACAAGCATCCTAGGACCGGTTTCGGGGTTTCACCCCTCTTCAGCCAGGATAGCTTGATTCCAGTGGCATGGAGAGCACGGGACCCACGTCTGGGCATACCCTTCCCATTCGGGGTGACAAATGCAAAAACAACAGTTGATGGACAGAATGCAGAACAATGTCATACATTCACCCCAGTACAGAGATCTGGGCCTAAATCCATTGTTTTTTTGCTCACCATGCCGTTCCAGTTTGAACCCAGCCATATGCAAATCAGTCTTGACCCTGTGCCTCATGGAAACAGTCCAGCCTGAACTGCCAAGCCAGGTCCTCCCTGGACTGGAAACAAGCATCCTAGGACCGGTTTCGGGGTTTTACCCCTCTTCAGCCAGGATAGCTTGATTCCAGTGGCATGGAGAGCACGGGACCCATGTCTGGGCATACCCTTCCCACTCGGGGTGACAAATACAAAAACAACAGTTGATGGGCAGAATGCAGAACAATGTCATACATTAACCCCAGTACAGAGATCTGGGCCTAAATCCATCGTTTTTTTGCTCACCATGCCGTTCCAGTTTGAACCCAGTGAGGTTCCGTGAAATCTGAATCTGCGCTATAAATATCATGGTTCCGATACGATTTTGGTAACAGCGAACCGTAACTAGTGAGTTCGGCTAGTACCTTTTCTCCTGTTCTCATGACTGCTTCCCCTTCTGTTCGTCGGCGAGTAGCTGACACTGTTACTAATTTCCTAACTCCTCTATTTGGGTCGCTAGTCACGACCCCCGTTTCTGATGACAGACAGAGACGTAGTCAGCTCCCTGGTTCTGTGGAGCGTGGAGTATTGGATTCGTTGGCTCGTAGGTGGGTTACGAATGTTTCTAGGTATGATCCGGGAGCGGTGCTGAATACGTTCCTACAGTGGAAAGAGCCGACGCAGCGGTATGTTTTTGATAGGATGTGTACTTTGCTTCGGGAACAGTGGGAAGATGATGAATAGGAGTTGGCTCCTGTTGGACTGCTTGATATTCAGAGTGAGTTCGCCAAAGGGACGATAGTGGAAGCTGGTGTCGAGGATGCGGTAGTGACACTTCTTTGTTTGAGCCATTGTTTGAGCCTGATGCCTCAGTTAGAAAGAAGGTACGACAATATCCAATGAGAGAGGTTCCTCCAGTCTGGAGAGAGGGAGACGCAAACGCTAATCCACCTGTTTTGGCTCATTTCCAAAGAGTTTGGATACATGTCCCTCGGAAGAGAGCTGAGGTTTTGGCTCTTAAGCAAACCTTACCCGACCCCCGTAAGAATCCCGCGGGGTATTATAAGAAGTTGTCCCAGACAGTCGAGGCACGCATTATGAATCTAGCTGATGTGGATATGTTATTGGGTAATGTAGTCCCTCAACCGTTGTGGGCGAAGATTCGCCACGAGGATCATGCGGTAGAATTAGGTGATACATGGGTGAATATTGCGACTGTAGATGCTAGACAGGTAGGAGGAGCTAAACCTGAGCCTCTAATTGCGGATTTACCTGGTAGAATTATTAATATGATGAAAACGATGATGCCAGCATTACGAGTGAATTGGGACAAGTTGACAGCATGTAAGCAGAAGAAGGACGAAAGTGTGTCTGATTTCTTCACCAGGTTTGAAGAGACTTTTATAGATCATAGCGGTCAAGATATGAGTACGGAAGGTGGCCAGAGATTGTTCGTAGATAAGTTTGTTTTTAATTTACTTCCCGAACTGTGTAATAAGTTGAAAGATTCCGAGAGTTCTTGGGCTGTCTCTTCGTCGGCCCAGATATTGGCGACTGCACAGTACTACGAGAATAGGGATAAGGATGAGAAAGATAGATTAGAGAAAAAGACAAAAGACTTATAAACGAAGGTTCTTCTGCAGCAGGCGTATCCACCTCGCTCGAATCAGCAAGAATCACAGCAACGTCTACAGTTTCAGCAACCTCCATCGTTTCAGAGACTGTCACAGAAACCTGAGTATTTTCCTCCAAGACCACCTTTGGGTCTGAATCAGTGCGCGTATTGTAGAGAGGAAGGTCATTATAAGAATGAGTGCCGTGTTTTACGACAACGTGCGAGCGGTATGTTGGCTCCAAGAGGTCGTGGTAGTTTCCAGCAGGTGTCTAGGGGTAGAGGACGTGGCGCGTTCCCTCAGAACGAACGTTCTTTTCCCCCACAAACGTCTATGAATTATTTCGATCAGCAGAACGTACAGACTGGCAGATCTCCGCAATATTACATTGACGATCGCTATGTTGAGAGTGAGAGTACTGGCTATAATGATTGCTAGGACAGCCAAGGACAAAGAGAGGGAGTAGTGTCAGTTCCAGTAGACCAGGATGGACCTTATGTTGCAGTGGTTACATCGGGTGTGGTAGAGCCTTTTCTTTTGGATACTGGTGCAGCGAAGAGTTCTATCATGCACTCTAAACTCCCTGGCGCGCCTTTGTCTAGCTTAACGAATATTTCAGTGGGATTTTCTGGCGCCCCGGTTCGTAATCCAGTTTCTAGTCCCTTGTCTCTTTCTATTGGGCCTTGCGAATTGGAAGCACCCCTTATTCTAACGACAGGTTGTGGTGAGAATTTGTTGGGTCTGGATTTGTTAAAGAGACTGCACGCGACATTGTATTGTTCTCCTTCGGGAGTACACCTTACATTGGGTAAGAAAGTGACCTCTCCGATGTATCTGTCTTGAGATCAGCTTCCACTGGAATTGCGTTGTCTCCCTGATACTCTTTGGGCTACTGGTCCTAATGATGTGGGTCTTTTGGGGATTCCACCATATGTTGTGACGCTCAAATCGAATGTTAGATTGCCACCTATTCCCCAATATCGGATTTCGAGTGATGGTGAAAGAGCGCTTTTAGCGATCATCTATGATTTAATTGAGAAAGGTGTGATCGAAGAGACGAGAGGTAATGTGTGTAACAGTCCTGTTCTGCCTGTCTTGAAGCGTACTGTTTCTTCTCAGCAGCCTGAGTACCGGTTTGTGATTGACCTTCGAGAGGTTAATAAGATCGTTGTGCCCCAGTTTCCGGTTGTTCCGGACATTACTGCTTTGTTGACTTTGATTCCAGCTTCAGCTGCCTGGTTCTCCGTCATAGACTTGAAGAACGCTTTCTTTAGTATTCCAATCGCCGAAGAAAGTAGAGATATTTTTGGCTTCTCTTTGGGAGGACGAAGCTTCCGGTTTAGGCGCGCTCCTCAAGGCTATTGCGAAAGTCCGTCCATCTATAGTCAGGCTTTGAACACTCAGCTTGATACTTTTGTGTTGCCTGCGGGTGCTACTCTTATTCAGTATGTTGACGATCTGTTAGTGGCTGCTGATGATAAGGAAACTTGTAAAGAAACTACTCTTTCGTTGTTACAACATTTGTCTGATTTGCATTATAAATTGTCACCTTCAAAGTTACAGTACTGTCGCCAAGAAGTGACCTACTTAGGTCATCTCTTGTCGAAGGAGGGAAGAAGGTTGACCCCAGAACGAATCCAAGCGATTGCTCAAATGACTGTGCCTAGTACGCAGAGAGAGGTACGCGCTTTCTTAGGTACCACGTCGTACTGTAGACAGTGGATCCTGAATTTTTCCTTGTTGGCAAAACCTTTGTTGGCTTTGACTTGTAAGGATACACCGAGTCCTCTTCCCTGGTCTGACGATTGTCATAAAAGTTTTTCTGAATTGCGTGACGCGTTGTGTTCTGCTCTGGTGTTGGGTACTCCTGACTACAGTAAGCCTTTTACACTCTATGTTCATGAGAGAGAGGGTTGTGCATTGTCAGTTTTGACGCAGCAGTTTGGTGAGAAGCAGCGTCCATGTGCGTATTTCTCGTCGACTTTGGATCCGGTAGCTAGAGTGTTGCCGAGTTGCTTGAGAGCTACAGCAGCAGCGGCCGTTTCCATCCGACAGTCTGCTGGGTTGGTGATGGATAATACGTTGGTAGTGATGGTTCCACATGCAGTGGATACTTTATTGAACAGAACAAAGACTCAGCATCTTACTAGTGCAAGGTTGTCGGGTTATGAGTTGACGCTTTTGGCCAGTCATGGGCACATTAAACGGTGTAACGTATTAAATCCAGCGACATTGTTGCCGATTTCTGTGGATGGGAATGGTCAAGAACAGCATGATTGCTTTCTTAGGACAGAAGAGGAAACCAAGGGTAGAGTTGATCTAAAAGATACTCCTCTTTCAAATCCAGATGGTACGCTATGGGTTGATGGGTCATGCTACAAGCTCCCGAATGGTGATACGACTGCGGCATATGCCTTGACGACATTGTGTACGATTGTTGAAACTGCACGAGTGAGCTATAATTCAGCACAAGCAGCGGAATTGATCGCATTAACAAGAGCGTGTGTCTTGTCCGAAGGAAAGAGAGTGAATGTATATACCGATAGTCAGTATGCGTTTGGTGTAGCACACAGTTTTGGACGCTTGTGGCGAGAGAGAGGATTCCTTACGTCGCATGGGACTAAAATCCAACATGGACAGTTGGTGAATGAGCTTCTTGAGTCACTTACTCTGCCGAAGCAAGTTGCGATTGTGAAGTGTAGCGCTCACCAAAAGGTTACGGATGATGTTGGCCGTGGTAACGCATTTGCGGACGAAGTTGCGAAAGAAACAGCGAAAAATGTGATGGGTCGAATATATGTTGCAGGCCCTGCGAGATGGACTGGTGCGGCTGGAATGTGTGAGGATACGATTGAGAGTGTAAAATCGATTCAGGCCGAAGCTACGGAGAGTGAGAAAAACGTGTGGAGAGAAACTACGGGTAGATTGGATTCGACTGGTTGTTGGGTTTAGTTGTCGGAACACCAAAGATGGATGTTACCCGATGCGTATGTGCTTGCGGTGGTTACGATGGCACATGGAATGTCTCACATCAGTGCGAAAGGGATTTGTAAGCTGTTGGCTCCAGTGTGGGAGAATGGAGGAATTCCCAAGTGTGCGGAGAATGTGGTCAAGAATTGTATGGTGTGTCTGATGTATAATCCTGGTAAGGGAACTCCAACTCCAGCTGGTCACTTCGCGCCTCCGACGTATCCGTTCGAGGTTTTGCAATTGGATTTTATCCACATGGAAAGATGCAACAATTTGAAATACGTCCTTGTAGTTGTTTGTGCCTTTTCTAGATGGGTACAGGCATACCCCCTAAAAGATAATACTGCCTTGTCCACAGCTAAAGTCTTGCTCAAAGAATATTTCCCTAGGTTCGGGTTGCCAAGGATGGTGTGGAGTGATAACGGAAGTGAGTTTGTGGGCAGGATCATGAAGAGAGTATGTGAGGGTTTGGGCATAAAGCAGAAATTCCATGCTGCGAATCATCCCCAATCAGCTGGTTTAGTGGAGTGCTATAATGGTACTCTGAAGCTGAAGTTAGCCAAGATTCAGGCGAGTTCTGGTCTCCAATGGCCGATGCCTTGCCATTGGCACTTTTGTCAACTAGAACTACAGTGCATTCCCGAATTGGACTTAGTCCATATGAAATTGTTTTTGGTCGACCGGCAAATGTGTGGGGAGTGCCGAGACCAACGAAATTTAGTGACATCGATTATCCTGTATTGGTGGACTATTTGTATGACCTGACGGCTAAATTGCGTGTCTTGCATCAACAGGTTCATGATAGCTTGCCACCATCATCCGTGGACCCAGGTCATACTATCAATCCTGGTGATTGGATCCTGCTAAAGAATTTTCAGAGGACTAATAACGATCAGCCCCGTTGGACGGGCCCTCACCAGGTGTTGTTGTCTACAAGGACATCTGTAAAAGTCTTCGGAAAAAGAAATTGGATCCACAGCGTACACTGTAAGAGGGTACCCTTACCATTGCCGTATGACCAGTGGATCCGCGGAGGTATCGCAGACACCGAAACTGAGAGATTACCGAAATTCACACCGTTTAGCGACGCTGAATTGGTATGGACAAGGTCTGAGAAAGGAGATGACGATGTCTTGCAAGCACCTGTGCCTTCACCTCTAAGATTGGACACCACTGAACCTGAACTGTTGTATCAAAGTCAGACAGAGCCTGGTAAAAGTCGTTATAACCTACGGTCTAGAGACAATGGACTAATAAAGAATAAATAATTCCTTTCATTTTGAGAACAGCACTCTTTCAGCCGAAGAACTGTTTTGATCTTTTTTTCTTTTTTTCGAACCACCATCCGAGTTCAGCTGTAAGGTCGCGGTGTAAAGACTTGGGATTGCAGCCGTGTAGACACAAGGTCGATGGTTCTGGTTGGTCCTAGGGCGTTCCCTGGACTGACAGACGCACTCCCTAGCAGAAGAAAACCAACCGCCGCGAACAGCACGGTGAGAGGATGGAATTTTTTGAGGTCAAGAGAGCTGTTGAGAACACGAACTTTAAGACGAAACTATGCAGGATAATGCATCTCAAATGTTTTCCGATTACATGTATTATGATGTTTCTTAGCATGACGCTAGCTTTGGTGGGTTGGATTGTTTTTTTCTACCCAATTAACTTCTGCACCCACTTCCCAACCTACTTCTTTTCCTATTACTACTTCTTTGCATTCTTTTCATATCTTACCCGAACACGAGCAGATTAGAAGGTCAGAATTTGCAAATAACTCATTTGTACAGCTTCTGCATCAACATCAGTTGGTAGTAAACATCACTAATTGTTGGTTGTGTGGTCTTATGCCACATACTATGGATAGAGGTATTCCCTATCTGGTTCTGCCGTTTAGTCAGAATGGGTCTTTATGGGCTTTCCAGACGATGTTCACTTATGCTATCGAAGTCTATCCCCTGCGTTCCATAAGAGATAACTCGAGTAATAAAGCCTTGGTGAAGGGAATTGCGAATATGAGTAGGGATATTGATACGTATAGGACTATTCCCAAGGACGAGTTACTAGCTTATGTTGGCTGGAACGCGACCGGATACAGTGTTAGCCTGAGTGAAAAGCAGAGACGAAAGAGGTCACCTCCGATATGGATCGTACCCCATCGAGGTCATTTTTGTCTGCAAGGTATTGGCAGGAATCCGAAAGCTCAGTTAGGGAAGAGTGTTTGTACTCAAACGTATGTTTTTACGTCTCAGTCTTCCCCGCCGTTTTTGGCAGCCAAGGGTACGTATTTTGTTTGCTACAACAGAACATATACATGGTTGCCCCCTAATTTTTCGGGAACGTGTTATGTTGGATATTTGTTGCCTCCTACGTATACTGCTGCCGCAGATTACCACAAGACGAGAGTTGTCAGGGGTGTCTTCGATCAGGAAGATACCGCTGGAAAAGAAGTAGGAGACTTCTTTAAGGGTTTCCTACCATTTATGGTTAACAGTAGGACCTTGCGGCAATTGACGAGAGTGGTTGAATCCACCATAAACGAAACTGCCGGTGCCCTTAGTAATTTGACAGCTGAGCTTCAAGCGGATCGCCTTATGACATTGCAGAATCGTATGGTTTTAGATGTCATACTTGCAGATCGAGGTGGAGTATGTAAAGTGATCCAATCGAGTTGCTGCGTTTTCATTCCAGATAATGCTCCGACAGTATACGAGGCCATCTCCAGGCTACATAAGATCTCTGAGTCAATACATACGGACGGAGGAGATTGGTCGTTAACTGGATGGTTTTGGGGACTTTTATCCGCTTGGGGATGGAGGATTCTGACGATCATTGGTGTGGCTTTAGCGATCCTTTTCTTGTGTTGTCTCTGTGTACAGTGTGGTCCTGCCATATGTGGCCTTTGTGCTACTACCTGTGTTAGGAGACCGCCTGTCTTGAGAAAGGTACAGAGAGATAGGATGATGCTTCAACAGCACCTTGATGATTTGATGAATATCGACATCAATTCAGATGCAGACTGAGATTGCCTATGCAAAAGGAGGGTCTGAGGTTCCGTGAAATCTGAATCTGCGCTATAAATATCATGGTTCCGTTACGATTTTGGTAACAGCGAACTCTAACTAGTGAGTTCGGCTAGTAAGTGTGTTTTCGTCACATTACACCAATGCATTCACTGCGTATTTAGGGTTTTCGTTCCAAACCCTGGGTTCCATTTTGCGCATGGTAGCCATTTTGTGGTTGCCCTCACATAGGCCGATGACTGTGGTTAAACGAGCTTTTTAGTCAGGCGCACTTTAGCTCGAGTTTGTGCTGACTCCTACATGACTTGAGTGAAATGACCTTGTTGCCTGAGGCCGACCCTGCCAAACCCGTTCCCGCCCGCTAGCTGATCTTGATTAAGGGTCAGAGCACGGGATCTCGTAAAGTTTTATTGCACACAAACATGCCCCATCCTACTGCTATCTGTTTCTGTTTCTTCTTTTATGGTCCATTTACGATATGGGTTGTGGTCTCTTTATCATGGGTCTGTCCGGCTTGTCTAAAGAAGAATGTTGGGATTGTTCGATGATTGATCATGGGCCGGACACCTGAAAAGTGGGTTTTACCGTCATGCGATACTTTTGGCGTGGTTACATGCGATTGGACAATTTGTAAAATAATGGGTGTCTGTCTGGAATGTGATGTTTTTGGCATAAAAAGGGATGACTTGCTTTGTAAATTTGAGCAGTCTCCTGAGAACTCATACCGTGATGACTTCTAGGACTTCTGTTACTGGCTGCAGCCAATAAATTCGATCTCTGACGCCACCAAGAAGTATCCTGTGTCTCTGTATTCTAAGACAGGTGAACCCGAAGACTTTGGGCGTGCCCATGACGCCGCTGGGTTCTAAATACCCGGTTCTTCACCAGCCATATGCAAGTCAGTCTTGACCCTGTGTCTTATGGGAACAGTCCAGCCCGAACTGCGAAGCCAGGTCCTCCCTGGACTTGAAACAAGCATCTAGGACCGGTTTCGGGGTTTCACCCCTCTTCAGCCAGGATAGCTTGATTCCAGTGGCATGGAGAGCACGGGACCCACGTCTGGGCATACCCTTCCCACTCGGGGTGACAAATGCAAAAACAACAGTTGATGGACAGAATGCAGAACAATGTCATACATTCACCCCAGTACAGAGATCTGGGCCCAAATCCATCGTTTTTTTGCTCACCATGCCGTTCCTGTTTGAACCCAGCCATATGCAAATCAGTCTTGACCCTGTGCCTCATGGGAACATTCCAGCCCGAACAGCAAAGCCTGGTCCTCCCTGGACTGGAAACAAGCATCCTAGGACCGGTTTCGGGGTTTCAGCCCTCTTCAGCCAGGATAGCTTGATTCCAGTGGCATGGAGAGCACGGGACCCACGTCTGGGCATACCCTTCCCACTCGGGGTGACAAATGCAAACACAACAGTTGATGGACAGAATGCAGAACAATGTCATACATTCACCCCAGTACAGAGATCTGGGCCTAAATCCATTGTTTTTTTGCTCACCATGCCATTCCAGTTTGAACCCAACCATATGCAAATCAGTCTTGACCCTGTTCCTCATGGGAACAGTCCAGCCCGAACTGCCAAGCCAGGTCCTCTCTGGACTGGAAACAAGCATCCTAGGACCGGTTTTGGGGTTTTACCCCTCTTATGCCAGGATAGCTTGATTCCAGTGGCATGGAGAGCACGGGACACATGTCTGGGCATACCCTTCCCACTCGGGGTGACAAATGCAAAAACAACAGTTGATGGACAGAATACAGAACAATGTCATACATTCACCCCAGTACAGAGATCTGGGCCTAAATCCTTGTTTTTTTGCTCACCATGCCATTCCAGTTTGAACCCAACCATATGCAAATCAGTCTTGACCCTGTGCCTCATGGGAACAGTTCAGCCCGAACTGCCAGGCCAGGTACTCTCTGGACTGGAAACAAGCATCCTAGGACCGGTTTCGGGGTTTCACCCCTCTTCAGCCAGGATAGCTTGATTCCAGTGGCATGGAGAGCACAGGACCCACGTCTGGGCATACCCTTCCCTCTCGGGGTGACAAATGCAAAAACAACAGTTGATGGACAGAATGCAGAACAATGTCATACATTCACCCCAGTACAGAGATCTGGGCCTAAATCCATCGTTTTTTTGCTCACCATGCCGTTCCAGTTTGAACCCAGCCATATGCAAATCAGTCTTGACCCTGTGTCTTATGGGAACAGTCCAGCCCGACCTGCAAGCCAGGTCCTCTCTGGACTGGAAACAAGCATCCTAGGACCGGTTTCGGGGTGAGGTTCTGGACTTTTTAGAGTCCAGAGGTGTCAGGGAAACAACACCCAAAGACCCCTGAGTTCCTTCCTGCCTTGGTGCACAAATAAACAGAGACGCGGGCTTCTCGATGGTGGCGTCAGAGACCAAGATTTATTTACTGCACAGAAGTCATAGGAACCACACAAAGGCAGAATCTACGAGACTGTTCGAATTGCAAAAAATGGGTTGCTCCTTAAATACACAAAATATGTCTTCAGGCAACATTGCACGAATATCTTTCATGCCCAATCCGGTATCCCAAACAAACAATAAACATACACCAAACAATAATTAGCCGTAGGTTTTCAGTATTCGATCAAGTCTTTTTGTCAGTTTTCCATTCTTTGACCGATCCTCCCCATCATAAAAATCGTATCCTCCCCATAGTAAAAGTCCTGAAGGAGAGGAGCAGAGCCAGGTGTAAGGGATAGAAAAGTAGGATAAGAGGTGCTTATGGGTCATAAACGGGCATGGCTACCGTCTCCGGCCTCTTAATCAGGACAATGGACACGAGAACCAGTATAGCAGGGCTGGCCTCAGGCAGGGGAGGCAGCTTGATTCTGCCTAGTCACGCAGCGTCAGCTTCCTCGGGCTTGAGCTTACGTGTCCTTAACAAGGTGATTCTGCCGGGGTCATTGCTCGTCCATTGACTATGTGAGGGCAAGAAACAAAATGGGTGCCGTATCTAAAATGGATGCCATGACTTTACAACAGAATGCCCTATTTCTCAGTGAATTCATGCTCGTAGCGCAGCGAAAACACTGTCATGCATTAAATGGATCATTTACGGTTCATTGGTACCAAAATCGTGTCAGTACTACGATACCGAATACACGGGTTCGGATCGCTACAGAACCTCAGACCGTCCTTTTGCCCTTACACAGGCAATAACTTACTCTATGTCAGAGTCCATCTCTATGTTCATCAGGTCACTGATATGTTGCTGGAGCATTATTCTATCTCGTGGCGTATCTCCAAAAACAGGTGGTCTTCTTACGCATGTTGAAACACAAAGGCCCCATAAGGCAGGACCACACTGAACAATGAGACAGCACGAGAATAAAAATACCAACGCAACACCAATGACTATCAGAACCTTCCATCCCCAAGCAGATAACAGATTCCAGAACCATCCCATTAGTGACCAGTCACCTTCCTCTACATGAATAGAGTCAGAGATTTTGTGTAACTTAGAAATGGCCTTATATACCGTTGGCGCATTATCTGGGATAAAAACACAGCAACTCGATTGGATCATCTTACATACCCCACCTCGATCTGCAAGTAATACATCAAGGACCATACGATTCTGTAACGTCATGAGGCGATCCGCTTGAAGCTCAGCTGTCAGGTTACTAAGGGCACCCGCAGTTTCGGTAATAGTGGATTCAACTACCCGTGTTAGTTGATGTAAGTTTCTACTGTTGGCCATAGGCCCCCAGAACGGAAGGAAACCTTTGAAAAAGTCTCCTGCTTCTTGGCCAGCAGTGTCTTCCTTATTGAAAACACCTCTCACAACTCTAGTTTTGTGATAATCCGGTGCAGCAGTGTATGTCGGAGGCAACAGTTGAGCGATATAACATGAGCCTGAAAAGTCAGCAGGCAGCCATGTATATGCTCTGTCTTTGCAAACAAAATAGGTGCCCTTAGCAGCTAAGAATGCAGGGGAAGACAGTGACGGGAAAACGTATGTTTCGGTACAGTCACTCTTCCCTAGTCGAGCTTTCGGATTCCTCCCATTTCCTTGCAAACAGACCTGACCTTGGTGGGGTACGACCCAGATCGGAGTCGAGCTCTTACGTTTGTTCTCACCCAAAGTAATGCCATACTCCGTAACATTCCAACCCATGTAAACTCGTACTTCATCCTTGGGAATAAACGGAGTGTTATTGACATCTCTAACCATGTCAGTAATTCCTTTTACCAAGGCTCTATTAGCGGAGTTATACCTAGTGGAACGCGGAGGTCGCGGGGGATAGGTCTCTAGAGCAGAGACGAACATGGTCTGAAATGCCCAGAATGATCCATTATAACTAAAGGGCAGAACCAGATAAGGGATACCCTTGTCCATGGTATGTGGTATCAAGCCACACACCCAGCAGTTCGTTGTGTTTACCACTAGTTGGTGTTGGTGCAAGAGCTGAATGAAAGTGTTATTTATAAACTCAGAGCGTCGAGCTTGCTCATGTGCAGGAAAAGGATGGAAAGAATGAAAAGAAACAACAGTCGGATAAACAGAAACATGGGGAGATACTGTAGATGTAACAGGTGCAAAAATCAATTGAATACCAAAAACAATTCCGCCTACCAGAGTTATTAAAACAATCAGAAATGTCAGAGCACATTGAATTAGGAAACATTTGCTATTCAATATTTCATACAGTTTTGTCTTGCGAGCATTTATGACGTTAGCCCGTCGCAGTTCAGGAAGCTCCATCTTCTACAACCGTTCGCAACGGATGGTTTGTACCTGTTAAAAAATTGCCTCTGTCTACCCTGGGAGTTGCCAAAATAAACAGAAGAAACCGACCTTGTGTCTGGTTCCCTGCAAGTTAAAACAAGGCACACGTTACGACCCTACGGTAACCCAGATGGCAAGGTGAGAGAACAACACAAAAAAACAAAAAAAGGACAAAAATTATAGAGCAAACTTCCTGACTGAATGGAAATGTGAAAGAGTTTTTTTAAATAGAAAGGTAATTATGCAATGCTATTGTTTTCTAAAATGAGAACGTAGATTGTATCTAAATTTTTCTGGTCTCGTCTGATCTTGAAACAATTGATCTACAGGTGCAGTAATGTTCAAATCCACAGGTGACAAATGTTCACCTTGTACAACACTCTGTTCAGGGTTCAAAGGAACAGTTCCTGGTGGGGTATCAGAGTTCTGCGTTTCAGTTCGTTTGTCCGTTGTGTACTCTGCATCACTGAAGGGGATGAGCCTAGGAACAGGTTCTGTCTCGGATACACCAAATCCCTGTCTAACCCAGTTGTCGTAGGGGAGTGGGAGAGGGACACGCTTTGTATGGCTAGCGTGCACCCAATTTTTCCTTCCAGCTAGGCGTACAGCAGTTCTTGTGGCCAGGAGCACTTGAAACGGGCCCACGAATCTTGGCTGGAGGTTCCGGGTTCGTTCAAAATTCCGCACCACAACTTGATCACCGGGTTTCAACGTGTGACCTGGACTCTCTGGCAGTTTAGGCAAGGATTCAAATACCTGTTGATGAATAAGGCTCAATTTAGCAGTCAGGTCAAAAAGGTAATCAATCAACATTGGATATTCGATCTGTTTGAATTCCTTTGGCCTAGGGACTCCCCAAACATTAGCAGGACGACCAAACACAATCTCATATGGGCTAAGCCCTACTCGAGAGTGTACAGTCGCTCTGGTGGACAATAAAGCTAAAGGCAGTGCGTCTGGCCAAGATAGACCAGTGGAAGCTTGAATTTTAGCAAGTTTCAGCTTCAAGGTACCATTGTACCCTTCAACCAAACCTGCTGACTGTGGATGATTCGCACTGTGGAATTTCTGGGTGATTCCCAGACCCGCACACACACTCTTCATAACTTTCCCTACAAACTCACTTCCATTGTCTGACCATACAATCCGTGGCATACCATACCTGGGGAAGTACTCTTTGAGGAGGATTTTGGCAGTAGACATAGCAGTGTTATCCTTTAACGGATACGCCTCAATCCATCTTGAAAAAGCACAGACTACCACTAGGACATATTTAAGATTATTACACCTGTCCATGTGGATAAAATCCAACTGAATCACTTCAAAGGGACAAGAAGGGGGAGCAAAGTGACCAGCTGGGGTTGGGGTTCCCTTGCCAGGATTATGCATCAGGCATATCATGCAATTTTTCACCACTCTTTCCGCACACTTAGTAATTCCATCGTTCTTCCATACTGGAGCTAACATTTTACAGATCCCTTTTGAACTAATGTGCGCCGCTCCATGCGCCATCGTGACTACCGCGAGTACATACGCATCAGGTAACATCCAACGCTGCTGCTCGGACAAATCAACCCAACATCCACTTGAATCCATTTTACCCGTTTTCTCCTTCCATTCATTCTTCTCATTTTTAGTTGCTTCATTCTGGATTGCCTTCACACTTTCAATCGTATTCTCACACATTCCTGATTCAGCAATCCATCTTGCAGACGTTGCAACGTACATTCGACTCATCATGTTCTTGGCCGTCTCTTTGGTGACCTCATCAGCAAACGCATTCCCACGGCCAACATCATCCGTAATCTTTCGATGTGCACTGCACTTCACAATCGCAACTTCATTCGGTAGGGTCAGAGATTCCAACAGGTCATTGACTAACTGTCCATGTTGCATCTTAGTCCCATGGGACGTGAGAAAACCTCTTTCTTTCCACAGACGTCCAAAACTATGTGCTACGCCGAAGGCGTATTGGCTATCAGTAAACACATTCACTCTCTTTCCCTCAGCTAAAACACACGCTCTTGTTAATGCAATTAATTCTGCAGCTTGGGCAGAATTCTGACTTACTCTTGCGGTCTCAACAATCGTACTCAAAGTCGTAACTGCATACGCGGCCGTCACATCACCATTCTGTAGTTTAAAACATGACCCATCGACGTACAAAGTGCCATCTGGATCTAGTAACGGAGTATCTTTTAAATCAATCCTACCTTTTGTCTCTTCCTCAGTTCTAAAACAACAATCATGGGGCTCTGAATCACTCGACTCTTGAGTAGTCGGCAACAGCGTTGCTGGATTCAATATGTTGCATCGCTTGATCTGAATGTGACTTGCCAAAAGCGTCAGCTCATAGCCTGATAGTCTAGCACTGGTGAGGTGTTGAGTTTTCGTTCGATTCATGAGTGTATCCACAGCATGTGGAACCATGACTACTAACATGTTGTTCATGACTAGTCCAGCAGACTGTCGAATAGACACTGCAGCTGCTGCTGTAGCTCTCAAACAACTTGGCAATGCCCTGGCTACCGGATCTAATGTGGAGGAGAAATATGCACAAGGTCGCTGTTTGTCACCAAATTGTTGCGTTAAAACACTCAACGCACAACCTTCTCTTTCATGGACATATAAAGTAAACGGCTTACTGTAGTCAGGAGTACCCAACACAGGAGCTGAACACAGCGCATCACGTAAGTCAGAGAAGCTCTGTTGACATTCATCAGACCATGGCAAAGGGCTCGGAACACATTTTCCAGTCAGGGCTACCAATGGTTTTGCCATGAGAGAAAAATTTGGGATCCATTGCCTGCAGTATGACGTAATACCCAAAAACGCACGCACTTCTCTCTGTGTGCTTGGTACAATCATCTGCGAAATTGCTTTGATTCTCTCTGGGGTCAACCTTCTTCCCTCCTTTGACAAAAGATGACCTAAGTAGGTCACTTCTTGGCAACAATATTGCAGTTTAGAAGGTGAAACCTTGTGATGTAAGTCTGACAAATGCCGTAATAAAGAAATTGTAGCTGTTTTGCAAGTTTCCTTGTTATCAGCAGTCACTAAAAGATCATCTACGTATTGGATCAGAGCAACACCAGGAGGAAGTACAAGAGCATCTAATTGACTTTTTAATGCTTGGCTGTAAATTGAAGGGCTCTCACAATAACCTTGTGGAGCGCGCTTGAACCTGAAACTGCGACCACCTAAGGAGAAACCAAAAATGTCTCTACTTTCCTCGGCTATCGGGATGCTGAAAAAGGCATTCTTTAAGTCTATCACTGTAAACCATGAGGCTGAGGCAGGAATCAACGTCAATAATGCAGTGATATCTGGTACCACAGGAAACTGTGGAATCACTATTTTGTTAACCTCTCTGAGGTCAATCACAAATCTGTAGATTGGAGGTTTGGAAGGGTCAGTGCGTTTCAAAATCGGCAGAACAGGACTATTGCAGACATTTCCTCTAGTTTCCTCTATCACATCTTTCTGTATCAAGTCTTTCACGATCAGTAAAAGTGCACGTTCACCTTCATTCGAAATCCGATACTGTGGGATTCGTGGGAATCTAACATTCGCTTTCAGACTCACCACATAAGGGGGAATTTCCAAAAGACCTACATCATTAGGACCAGTCGCCCAAAGAGTATCAGGGATAGAACGCAGCTCCGGTGGGAGCTTATTCATTGACATGTACATTGGAGAAATGACTCTCTTACCCAACGTGAGCTGTACTCCCGAAGGAGAACAGTACAGTGTCGCATGCAGGCGTTTCAACAGATCTAAACCAAGCAGATTCTCATTACAACCGGTTGTCAGAATAAGGGGTGCTTCTAGTTCGCATGGCCCAACAGAAATTGACAAAGTACTAGAAACAGGATTGTGAACAGGGGCGCCTGAGAAACCTACTGAAGTGTTCGTTAAGCCAGACAAAGGTGCGCCAGGGAGTTTCGCATGCATAATTGAACTTTTTGCCGCACCAGTATCCAACAGAAACGGTTCGACCACGCCTGATGTAACTACTGCGACATAAGGTCCACTCTGATCAACTGGAACTGATACTACTCCCTCTCTTTGCCTGTGGCTGTCCTAGTACTCGCTTTTCTGAATCTCTTCATTATGTTCATAGTAATCCTCAACATGATACTGTGGAGATCTACCTGGTTGCGTAGATTGTACATTTCGCTGATCGAAATAATTTGATGGGCGATCAGCCTGTGGAGTCATTGTACCACGTCCTCTACCTTTAGGAGCTTGCATAAACCCACCACTACCTCTCTGAGCTGGGACACCACTGGTTTGTGGGTGCAGTACTGGACACTCGTTCTTATAATGACCCTCCTTTTTACAATAGGCACACTGATTCCATGCTAACTGTTGTCGGGGAAGACCATAATCAAATCTTTGGGACATCCCTTGCTGGAATTGTGGCTGTTGCTGAAACTGGGGTCGCTGCTGTGAATCTGACTGATTTGAGCGAGGCGGGTATGCCTGTTGCAAAAGAACTTTAGTCTTCAAATCTTTCGTCTTCTTTTCTGACTTTTCCTTCTCTTCTTTCTCTCTATTCTCGTAATACTGAGCAGTTGCAAGTATCTGTGCTGTCGTCGACACTGCCCATGCACTCTCAGAATCCTTTAACTTGTTACTAAGCTCAGGCAGTAAATTAAACACAAACTTGTCGACAAACAACCTCTGACCTCCCTCAGTACTCATATCTTGCCCACTGTGGTCTACGAAGGTCTCTTCAAATCTAGTGAAGAAGTCAGAGACGCTTTCGTCCTTCTTCTGCTTGCATGCTGATAATTTATCCCAGTTGACCCGTAACGCTGGCATCAGCGTTTTCATCAGATTAATTATTCTGCCAGGTAAAGCAGCAATCAGAGGCTCAGGTTTAGCACCACCAACTTGTTGCGCGTCTGCCGCTACAATAGCTGGCCAATCACCTCCTAAGGCAACTGGGTGATTCTCTTGCCGAATCTTGGCCCATATAGGCTGTGGCACTACATTGCCAAATAGCATTTCGATGTCTGCCAAATTCATGACACACGCTTGAACTGTCTGGGTTAACTCTTTATAATAACCAGCAGGATTTTTACGTGGATCCGGTAATGTCTGTTTTACTGCTAATACTTCAGCCCGCTTCCAAGGGATGTATATCCACACTCTATGGAAATGTGCTGGAGCAGCTGCAATACCCAAGTTCGCAATAGCTTGGACTGCTTCGCGCCATATCGGTGGAACTTCCCTCATCGGATATTGACCTCGTCTTTTCCTAGTAATCGGTGAACCATCAGAACCCCTTGGAGACCGAAGAGGAGAATCATCCCTATAAGCTAAAATCAGTTCTATCGCTTCCCTTACTTCTGAACCTATCACCATTCCTGGGGCGAACTTTTGCTGAATATTTATCAAATCAGAGGGAACGGAATCTAAGTCATCATCATCCCATTCCTCACGCAAAAGAGAACACATCACGTCAAAGACATAACGTTGAGTTGGTTCATTCCATTGCATAAATGTATCTGACACTCTTCGTGCATCATACTTCACAGCTTTCGACATCCACCTAAGAGCTGTCGAATCTAACATTTCTCGTTCCTGGGGACCAGGAAACTGGCTACGTCTCTGTGTAGAGTCAGAAACGGGGGTCCCAATTAAAGACCTGTAGAGAGGAGTTAAGATATTAGTTACAGAGTCGGTTATTTTCCGACGAACTGAAAGCGGAGTCAGAATGTTTACAGAGTTCGGGAACAAGGAAGCTGGAGCAGATGAAATGGTAAGGGTGGGAGTAGCAGGTAAAGCAGTTTGCGAAACGACAGGCAAAGGCGGAATAGGCAACCCAGGAAGAGGGGGTGCCGGGGGAACATTAACCACAGGAAGGACAGGAGCTTGAATCAAAGGAAGTGGAGCAACTATTCCAGGCTGACCAGCAGCTGGCTGCACAACAGGTAGTAACTGTGGTGCTGTATTACCCTGTGCATACGGTGGAGGTGATCTCAACAGATAAGACAACAGAGGATCCTTTTCAGAGTCCTCTATCGGCTTAGCAGGACACGATGGCAAGACAGGGTAGCATTTATCAATCGCCAAATTATGTTTTCTATTCGCTATCTCTATTACTTTCTCAGTCTCGTTGACATGCAACTGTCTAGCAGACTCCATTAATGTCAACCCTTTCTCTTTCTGTTCCTTCTTCATCTTCCTAATTTCTCTCTGTTTGGCTTCTTTACGCCATACGCGAAAAGAATCAAACATTGCCGGCCGGGCTTTCTTTTTAAACAACTTTATTTCTAGATTGTCTAGAATTTCAATTTCAAAGCTACCATGCGGTGGCCAACTAAGGACACCATCTTTCCTGGTGTAACGGACCCATACTTCATTATAAGCGATAGGACCTACACCATGTTTACAATAGAGCTCATATGTAGGAGTTCCAATCGGAGGAACCGAACACGGATCCTCCAACCGGGGATCCCCGTTGCAACTTAACCAGGACAGGAAACAATTACTACTGTTAGTCATTATAAACTAAGGACAGATTCCAACCAAAATGCGCAAAGAACTTAGGCCTACCAAATGAACCAATACCAAAACAAAGATTATCTTAACAAGAGCAACCAATGATAATCTACGAATTCAAAAACAAACGTATCCAGAGAACAAAAGGTTTTATCCGAACAAGAGCAACGAAGAACAACCAAACTGAGCGCAACCCACTTAATACTTAACTGAAATGTGGAAGACGTCACCAAGGAGAACCCGTCTACGTCTTGCCGTACTAAGGTCTGCACCTCGGGTCCAAGACAGGGCGACAGTCAGGGCAGCGGTCCTCTGTAGCCGTTTGGGAACGGGAACCCTCGTGGAAGAGATCGTCGGGCCACTTTTACGACATACAGGGATCGATGAAGCGGGGTACCTCCCTCCGGAATCTTCACACGAAGCTCCTCGAAATTTTCAGGCTTTGGACCGGTACCGGATGACGTCGGCCCACGTTGGGCGCCAAATTGAGGTTCTGGACTTTTTAGAGTCCAGAGGTGTCAGGGAAACAACACCCAAAGACCCCTGAGTTCCTACCTGCCTTGGTGCACAAATAAACAGAGACGCGGGCTTCTCGATGGTGGCGTCAGAGACCAAGATTTATTTACTGCAGGGACACAGAAGTCATAGGAACCACACAAAGGCAGAATCTACGAGACTGTTCGAATTGCAAAAAATGGGTTGCTCCTTAAATACACAAAATATGTCTTCAGGCAACATTGCACGAATATCTTTCATGCCCAACCCGGTATCCCAAACAGACAATAAACATACACCAAACAATAATTAGTCGTAGGTTTTCAGTATTCGATCAAGTCTTTTTGTCAGTTTTCCATTCTTTGACCGATCCTCCCCATCATAAAAATCGTATCCTCCCCATAGTAAAAGTCCTGAAGGAGAGGAGCAGAGCCAGGTGTAAGGGATAGAAAAGTAGGATAAGAGGTGCTTATGGGTCATAAACGGGCATGGCTACCGTCTCCGGCCTCTTAATCAGGACAATGGACACGAGAACCAGTATAGCAGGGCTGGCCTCAGGCAGGGGAGGCAGCTTGATTCTGCCTAGTCACGCAGCGTCAGCTTCCTCGGGCTTGAGCTTACGTGTCCTTAACAAGGTGATTCTGCCGGGGTCATTGCTCGTCCATTGACTATGTGAGGGCAAGAAACAAAATGGGTGCCGTATCTAAAATGGATGCCATGACTTTACAACAGAATGCCCTATTTCTCAGTGAATTCATGCTCGTAGCGCAGCGAAAACACTGTCATGCATTAAATGGATCATTTACGGTTCATTGGTACCAAAATCGTGTCAGTACTACGATATCGAATACACGGGTTCGGATCGCTACAGAACCTCAGGGGTTTCACCCCTCTTCAGCCAGGATAGCTTGATTCCAGTGGCATGGAGAGCACGGGACCCACATCTGGGCATACCCTTCCCACTCGGGGTGACAAATGCAAAAACAGTTGATGGACAGAATACAGAACAATGTCATACATTCACCCCAGTACAGACATCTGGGCCTAAATCCATTGTTTTTTTGCTCACCATGCCGTTCCAGTTTGAACCCAGCCATATGCAAATCAGTCTTGACCCTGTGCCTCATGGGAACAGTCCAGCCCGAACTGCCAAGCCAGGTCCTCCCTGGACTGGAAACAAGAATCCTAGGACCGGTTTTGGGGTTTCACCCCTCTTCAGCCAGGATAGCTTGATTCCAGTGGCATGAAGAGCACGGGACCCACGTCTGGGCATACCCTTCCCACTCGGGATGACAAATGCAAAAACAACAGTTGATGGACAGAATGCAGAACAATGTCATACATTCACCCCAGTACAGAGATCTGGGCCTAAATTCATAGTTTTTTTGCTCACCATGCCGTTCCAGTTTGAAACTGGGGTGGCGTCATGGGCAAAAGAACGATGGATTTAACCCAGATCTTCTGACTGGGGGAGAATGTCTACATTGTCAGCATTCCGTCCATCATTTGTTGTAACACCTGTCATTTGAGATGTCATTGACCATTTCATGAGTGCTGTAATATGTGATGTCATAAGCAGTGGATTGTGGAGGCATAAGTTATAGTTAGCTCAGGTAACTATAACTGCTGAATTTCAGTGGTTGTATACAAGTGAAATCTGAGCCTAACTGTAACACCTCTGTAACCTTTGTTCTTTTTAGTGAATTTTTAAGGATTTTAAGGATTTATAAATTCTATTTTCTAACTATAATGACCCTGTAACCTGTGGTGTTTAAGTGAACATATATATATAGTCATTGGAAAAACCAAAGGATAATGGGACGCTATAGTGAGGTTCAGATTTTACACACACAAAACCATAGACATTCAGCAGTTATAGTTAACTAGGTGAACTATAACTCACACCTCTGCAATGAACTGCTTATGACCTCACATGTTACATCACTCATGACATGGTCTGTGACATCACTAATAACATCTTCCAGTGAGTATGATTGTTTCAATAATGTTTTTGAGACTTGAAGATATATGCTAAGTTATTGCAAAAGTTAAATTAGTATTCTTTCTGGACTACCAATTAGTGATACTATTTCTAACATATTTAATCGGCTCTATAATCCTATTTTTAAAGCGGGTGTACTATGTAGCAGTAAACTAGACTTAACACTGACAAGTGTCCCCTGCTGATGTATGTGTAAGGTAGATCTTGGCAACAATCTAAGCTGTTCATTGATATTTCACTCCACAGTGATGGCTGAGTATAGTTATGTTTTATGACATACTCACCAGTTTCCTTAGACCTTTCTGCTTGTAATGAATGACTGCAGCAGTAGATTTTACTCCAGAGTGATGGCTGAGTATAGATCTGTTTTGTGACATACTCACCAGTTTCCTTAGACCTTTCTCCTTGTGATGAATGACTGTAGTAGTAGGTTGCAATACATGTATCTGTTCACTAAGACCTTTCTCTAGGGTGAAAGCACTTCATAGTAGTAATTTACAACAGACTCATCTCAATGCTCACACCTTTGTCCAGGATGAAGGATAATTGAGCTACTAGGTTATGAACAGTGGCTTGTCAGCTAAGACCTCTCTACCGGTTGTATGTTTTAGTGGTTTGTGTAATTCTGACTATTGCAGTAACATTTCTTTCCAAGTTCATGAAGAGCATTGTTGTGATTTGGTCATTAGTGTTTAGAGTAGTGGTTCAGGAGAGACAGGACTATCTGCTGAGAACTGTCTGTTAGGTGATAACTGAATGTAGTGGTTGATAAGGTTACAGTGAGTGTTGCGCTGTACTTATCTCACCTGTGTCGTCTTCTTACTTTGAAAACATTTAAATGGTAATTTATAAGGTATATTAAAGTTTACTTAGTTGGATGAGACAATCAGTGATTTAATCAGTGATGTCGTCTGAGATGTCATCAATGATATCATCTGTGATGTCATTGGCCATGTCATGTGTGATGTAAAATGTGATGTCATAAGCAGTGCATTGTGGGGCTGTAAGTTATAGTTAGCTCAGGTAACCCACTTACACACCTTTACGGCCACTCACACACCCACTCACAGACCAATAGAGCCACTTACAAACCCACTCCAAAACCCATACAGCAACCCACACACCCATTTACAGACCCTTACAGCCACTCACACACCCACTCACTGACCCACAAAACCACTCACACACCCTCAAACTTACTCACCCACCCTCTCATACACCATTAAGATACTCACACACCCACTCATAGACTCATACAGCCACCCACACACCCAGTCACCAACCCATACAGATTCTCTCACACCCACTCACTGACCCAAACAGCCATTCACACACCTATTCACAGATCCATATAACCACTCACACATCCCTTCACCATCCTATACAGCAACTCAGTCAATCAATCAATAAAACAGTCAATTGATCTTTTAAAGAGCATGGCAAATCACCCATTAGAGTCTTGAGGCTCTTGTGACTGCTGCCGATCATTTCTCATTTGAACATCAAGGTCTTGAGGTCTCTTCTGAATTGAGGGAGTGATGGGGAAATCCTTATATGCAGGGGTCAGGAGTTCCAAGTCTTGCCTGCCAGGTGCGAGAAGGAGCGTCCTCCGCTGTTGGCTCGGTTGATCTGGGGGATTGTCTGCGAGGAATCGGGAGGCAGATCGAAGGTGTCTAGTTGGTTAGTAGAAGGTCAGTCATGTGTTTTGGTATGAGTGTGTGTTTTAGGCTTGGGTAATTATATTGACCTGGCATCTCTTCTGTTTCAGGAGCCAGTGTATTTTCTTGAGGTGGGTCCTTCTGGGTAGGTCGAGGATTAGTCTTAATTCTGTGCTCTGTATTGTCTGCAGTCTTTTCAGGAGGCGTGCTGTGATTCCTACATAAAGAAGGTTTAAGTAGCCCATCCTGCTGGTGACGAGGACCTAATGTGAAATCAGGTGGTGACTTGTTTTTCCATCAAGAGATTGCTGTCCAGGATGATGCAGAGGTTGCGGGCATGGTCTGTTGGGGCCGGTGGTGGGCTGTGACTATCTGGCCACCATGCGTCGTTCAAGAGCGAGGCGTTCTTCACAAATATTAGGACTTCCATCTTGTTTGAGGGCTTTCTTGACTGTAGTGCGGTCTTCTGTTTTTCTGCTGGAGCGTTACTTCCTATCTAATTGCCTGCTGGTGTACTTGACAGCTTTCAGTTCTTTGGTGAATCAGCTGGCACTTTTGGTTGTTCCCTTGGTGTTGACTGTCTTGCGGGGGGTGATTATGTTAGCATATTCTATGATACATTGGGAGATGTTTCTTGCTTCTTGATCTGGGATTGGTGTAGGGTTTGGGAGGAGGGCTCCAAGAGCATCGTTCCACTGGTCTTCAGATATCTTTTTTCAGTCTCTGCATGTGGAGCTGTGGTGCCTGTGTAAGTGGGTCTTGTAATGGTGAAGTGGATGGTATAGTGGTCTGTGCAGGTAAGCTGTGGGGCATGGCTGCATTTGACTCTGTCTCTGGTGAGGGCTGCTCACTGGAGCCATGCAGCTGCCTCCATGAGTAGCCCTGGGAGATGTGAGGGGCTAGCGGGAAGCAGGAGGGTAGGGGATAGGGAGGAGTTGTGAGAAATGGTGATGAAATAGGCATGGGGAGAACAGTTGAAAAGAAAAGATTTTAATATCTGAGTGTTCAAAGTACACAGCACAAATGCAGGCACAGAAGAAAATAAGGTAAATGTAAATGCAGGCACAAAAGAAAATAAGGTCAACACAAATGCGGGCAGAAAATAAAATGCAGGTCACTAAATGTGTGCACAGAAGAAAATAATGTCAAAAACAAATGCGGGTACAACACGAGGGAGACAGACAATTTGGCTGCTCAGAACCACAACAAGAACAAAGGGGAGACTTGGAGCCAAACCATGGTTCACTGTGAGGGTCAAAGCTGTGGTGTTGCCCCTGAACGATGAGGACAGCAGAGGGGGAGCGGCGTTCTGTACCAGATTCCGATTTTGCATATCAGCCGGGCCACAAGGAATGAAGTCCCTGGGGTCAAAATTGGCCCAGGAGGGGAGACCTGTGTGACCCCTCTTCCTTAATATAAAAGGTATTTCCCTCTGGACCTGCCCAACCAAGGAGGAAAACCAGGTGCGGTAGACCTTGCTTGTTTTTTTTTTACATTTTGCCCTTGGCTCACGGATCTTCTGTGATTTCTTGGCAAAATTGAAAAAAAAGATTGTGGGCCCCCTCCACCAGAGCTAGGGGGTGAGGACATTCCTGGCCATACCCCTTTTGTTTATTTTTACATTTGTTTGGCAACTTAGGAATAGTCCCAAGTCCCAAGATGGCTGCCAACACTGTGCTCGCAGTCAATCAGATCTCAGCATGAGAAATGTCAGATACGCAGAGGATTCGCGTCCCTAGATATACAAATTTCTTTTTCGATTAATAACTCAAAAACTACTCAATGGATTTGCACCAGATAATCAAAGAGATATTTCTGGACCAATATCTAGCTTTCCGCCAAATCTGGTGTCATTCTGACCAGCGGTTTGGGCTGTAGTCATGTGTAAAATTTCTATTGGAAATTGCATGGGGAAAACACATTTTGTGACCCCCTTTTTCTCTCCCCGCTTGACGATTCATTCAAAAACTTTCCAGACAGCAGCTGAAGTGATTGGCATTCTAGTTTGTTTCATTAAGATCCGGCAAAAGTTGCCAAAGTAATTAGCAAATTAAAAGAATCGTTGTCTATGGAAACTAGGTCCTAACTATAACTACCTACTGGCGACCACAGTGTCCACTGACAAGCTGTGTTTGTTTATTAACTACCTTTTGTTTTCATTCATCAGAGGTAGGTAGGTGACATATATATATATATATTATCTACTGACGGTCGCCAGTAGATAGTTATAGTTAGGACCTATTTTCCATAGGAAATCCGCAACATTCTATTGGGAATATCTTTGGCGCCGGTTGATGAATGTTCGCAAAATTTTCCAAACTTTTGGCCAGCTCTGCTCTGCTCCTACCCTGAAAGTTTTGCGGTGATCCATCAAGCGGGGGCTGAGAAAAAAGGGGGGTCCCAAAACGCGTTTTCCCCATGCAATTTCCCATAGGATCTGTTGTTGCAGCTACAGCCCGAACCGCTAAACGGAATGACACCAAATTTGGCAAAGAGGTAGTCCTCAGTTCGGACTCGTGCCTTTTGTATATATGGTGGGAATCTGTTCAGTAGTTCCTGAGAAAATTAGGGTAAAAAAGTTAGTGATATCTATGGCCGGGGAGGATCCGTGGACCCTACACGCACCGTAAGCGCACCCTCCCCGAACTGAGCGCACACCTTCCCGATCGCGCGCTGAATGCTAATTGGCTGTCGAGTGTCCCTCTACATTCGAAACCAGGAACTGTTGGCGGCCATTTTCTGCCTCGGTAGAAGCGAGGCAGAAGATGGAAGGGGAATAAGTGTGTAAAACATATAAAGGGGGCAGAGTGTAAATACTCTGACCCTCTAGAGGTGCTTAGGGGGTCCCAGAAGGACCCCATGGGGCTCCCTTTTGAAAAAAAACAAAACATGGGGAAATGCGCGCATGGTGCGCGCATCCTATCGCGTTGGATGCACGGATTCTCTCGCGGTGGGTGCGTGGATCCACGGCAACGTTTTTTGAAAAATGACAAGAAATCATTGGTTGTATGACAACTTTCTACACTGAAAGGTAGGGTGTATATTTCTGTTTTTTAAAGGTATGATTGTTATTGGTTAACAAAAGCAGATTGTAAGGAACATTATATATGATAAGCTGATATGTTGAAAAGTCAAGCACACTTCCTGTCTTGTGTAGGAACATTGTGTGCTGAACTTGTGACCTGTGAGCTCAGTGCAGTGTTCCATGACCTGTTTCTATGGTAACAGGCAGAAGGCAGATTGGGGGAAGGGTTGAAATGTATTTCAGTTGGAAAGGGTTGAAATGTTTAACCAATAGAAATGTGTGTTTGCTTTTGAGTTTATGTGCAAAGGATTGTGATTTGATGTTTACATGTATATGTGTGGAAAATGAAAGGGAAACTTTTTCATTCTTTGCTTTTTCTGAGAGGTGCACAGTGCAGAGATTCTGTAAAAGAAAATATGGTGAGTGATTGATATACTTCTTAATCTACAAAAGAACTTGAAAGATGAGTTATTTAATTGTGAGGGGATGTATGTAGACTATTTTGATTTTAATCAGACTAATGTATTTTTCCTGCTAAAGTGTAGGGAGTACTTTTTTTCTCTACAATGTGTGTGCATGTAGAAACCATTCTGTGATAAGCATTTGTGTTTTTCATGTGTTTGTAAACAGATAACTGTGCAGTTTTTATATTTTGGTAGAATTAGAAACCAGTCATTGTTTATGAATTTGTGAAATGAGTTATGTTATGTTTCTATACTAAAATGTAGTACTATTTCTAGATGAAGAAATGTGTTTTGGTATAGTGCAAGGGATAGTGTTGTTTGTCTAGAATCACACAGTGAGTCTGTGTGCATTTGGGAACCACTGTGAGAGAAGCATTTGGTAACATCGTGTATTTGCTGACAGATAACTGTTTTAACTTGTCATGTTGTGAAGTTTTAGTAGCATTAGAAGACAGTTATGGCTTATGATTTGATTAAATGAGTCAGGCTTTGACAGAAAAGTGCAGTCCTGAAATATGTAGATTGTGTGCAGTTGCCTTACCAGTTGAACTGTAGTGAATGAGTTTTGGTAAACTCCTAGGGATAGTGGTGCATGTCTAGGATCACAGTGTGAGTTAGTGTGTATTTGGGATCAGTGTGAGAGAAGCATTTGGTGATATCATGTATTTGCTTACAGATAACTTTTTTAAAACCTGTCATGTTGTGAAGTTTTAGTAGCATTAGAATCCAGTCTTTGCTTATGCGTTGATTAAATGAGTCATGCTTTGACACTGATGTGCTATACTTAAATATGTAGATTGTGTTCAGTACCATTAACTCTTCCAGACAAGTGAATGAGTTTTGGTAAACTCCTAGGATAGTGTTGGTTGTCTAAAATCACACTGTGAGTCTGTGTGCATTTGGGTAAGGATTGTGAGAGAAGCATTTGGTAACATCGTGTATTCTGACAGATAACTGTTTTAAAACCAGCCAGGTTATCAAGTTTTAGTAGCATTAGAAGACAGTTATGGCTTATGCTTTCATTAAATGAGTCAGGCATTGACAGTAAATTGCAGTCGTGAAATATGTAGATTGTGTGCAGTTCCCTTACCACTTGCACTGTAGTGAATGAGTTTTGGTAAGCTCATAGGGATAGTGGTGCTTGTCTAGAATCACACTGTGAGTTAGTGTGTATTTGGGATCAGTGTGAGAGAATCATTTGGTAACATCATGTATTTGCTGACAGATAACTGTTTTAAAATCTGTCATGTTGTGAAGTTTTAGTAGCATTAGAATCCAGTCTTTGCTTCTATGTTGATTAAATGAGTCATGCTTTGACACTGATGTGCTGTACTTAAATATGTAGATTGTGTGCAGTCCCCTTACCCCTTCCACAGTAGTGAATGAGTTTTGGTAAAGTCCTAGGATAGTGTTGATTGTCTAAAATCACACTGTGAGTCTGTGTGCATTTGGGTAAGGATTGTGAGAGAAGCATTTGGTAACATCGTGTATTTACTGACAGATAACTGTTTTAAAACCTGTCATGTTGTAACGTTTCAGTAGCATTAGAAGCCAGTCTTTGCTTATGCATTGATTAAATTAGTCAGGCATTGACATTAAAGTGTAGCCGTGAACTATGTAGATTGTGTGCAGTTCCTTTACCACTTCCACTGTAGTGAATGAGTTTTGGTAAACTCCTAGGGATAGTGTTGTTTGTCTAGAATCACACTGTGAGTCTGTGTGCATTTGGGAACCACTGTGAGAGAAGTGTTTGGTAACATCGTGTATTTGCTGACAGATAAGTGTTGTAAAACATATCATGTTGTCAAGTTTTAGTAGCATTAGAAGACAGTTATGGCTTATGCTTTCATTATATGAGTCAGGCATTGACAGTAAATTGCAGTTGTGAAATATGTAGATTGTGTGCAGTTCCCTTACCACTTGCACTGTAGTGAATGAGTTTTGGTAAACTCATAGGGATAGTGGTGATTGTCTAGAATCACACTGTGAGTTAGTGTGTATTTGGGATCACTGTGAGAGAAGCATTTGGTAACATCATGTATTTGCTGACAGATAACTGTTTTAAAACCTGTCATGTTGTGAAGTTTTAGTAGGATTAGAATCCAGTCTTTGCTTATGCGTTGATTAAATGAGTCATGCTTTGACACTAATGTGGTGTACTTAAATATGTAGATTGTGTGCAGTACCATTAACTCTTCCAGAGTAGTGAATGAGTTTTGGTAAACTCCTAGGATAGTGTTGCTTGTCTAAAATCACACTGTGAGTCTGTGTGCATTTGGGTAAGGATTGTGAGAGAAGCATTTGGTAACATCGTGTATTTGCTGACATATACCTGTTTTAAAACCGGTCATGTTGTGAAGTTTTAGTAGCATTAGAAGCCAGTCTTTGCTTATGCTTTGATTATATGAGTCAGGCTTTGACATAAAAGTGCAGTCCTGAAATATGAAGATTGTGTGCAGTTCGCTTACCACTTCCACAGTAGTGAATGAGTTTTGATAAACACCTAGGTATAGTGGTCGTTGTCTAGAATTACACTGTGAGTCTGTGTGCATTTGAGAACCACTGTGAGAGAAGCATTTGGTAAGATTGTGTATTTGCTGAGAGATAACTAATTCAAAACTTCTCATGTTGTCAAGTGTTAGTAGCATTAGAAGCTAGTCTTTGCTTATGCATTGATAAAATGAGTCAGGGTTTGACACTAAGGTGCAGTACCATGTACTATTCTGTTCACTGTGGCAGAACTGAAAATGTAAAAGTTTTACCTAAGCACTGTCCTAGAAGTAGTCTGATTATTTTGTCAGTTTCTAAGTACCAAATAGACTGCTTCAAATGTCTATGCAGTATGCATGTAGTGTTCTAACATACTATACACTTGTCTTTTACACCTTCAATTCCCTAGTCAGTATCCATACACTTCCAGGAAACATCCTGTCACTTCCTTTGCAGTCCTCTAGAGACCCATCCAACAGCATGTACTAATCCATTCACTGTGCCAAAACCCAAACACTTATAAATTCACCAAGACACTCTCTTTCCAGTACTCTAATGATTCAGTCACTGCCTAAGTATTCATGCACTGAGCCAGGTCTTAGCACATGGACTTCTTAAAACCCCTATCCACTATGCATGCAGTCCTCTAAGCACCTACACACTTGTCTTTCACACCTTCAATTCCCCAGTCAGTATCCGTTCACTTACAGCAAACACCCTGTCACTCCATTTGCACTCCTCTAGTGACCCATTCAGCATCATGTACTAATCCATTCACTGCGCCAAACCCTAATAAATTCACCCAGGCACTCTCCTTGCAGTACTCTAATCATTCAGTCAGTACCCAAGTACTCATCCAGTGACCCAGGCCTTAGTATATGGACTGCTTCAAACCCTTGTCCACTATGCATGCAGTCCTCTAACCACCTACACAATTGTCTTTCTCACCTTCAATTCCCTAGTCAGTATCCATACACTTCCAGGAAATACCCTGTCACTCCCTTTGCAGTCCTCTAATGACCCATTCAGCACCATGTACTAATCCATTCACTGTGCTAAAACCCAAACACTTATAAATTCACCAAGATACTATCTTTGCAGTACTCTAATCATTCAGTCAGTGCCTAATTATGCATACACTGAGCCAGGCCTTGGCACATGGACTGCTTCAAACCCCTATGCACTATGCATGCAGTCTTCTAACCACCTAGACACTTGTCTTTCACACTTTCAATTTCCTAGTCAGTATCCATACAGTCCAGCACTTGTGACTGCCTTTGCACTCCTCTAGTGACCCATTCAGTACCAACTACTTATCCATTCCCTGTGCGAAAAGCCTAGCAGTTATAAATTCACCTAGGCACTCTACTTGCTGTACTCTAATCATTGAGTCAGTACACAAGTAGTCATGCAGTGAGCCAACCCTTAGCACATGGACTGCTTTAAATGCTTATGCAGTATGGATGCAGTCGTCTAATCACGTACACAGTTGTGTTTCACACCTTCAATTCCCTAGTTAGTATTCATACTCTTCCAGCAAACACCCTGTCACTCACCCAGTGTGTCTCCTTATAGTACTGTAATCATTTAGTCAGGTAGGCCTTAGGGCATGAACTGCTTCAAAGTAGTATGCACTATGCATGTAGTGTTTTAACGATCGTCACACTTGTGGTTCAGGGCTATAGTTTCTTAGTCAGTTTTAATATAAAATGTGTTTGTACAGTAATGGAATAGTATAAATTTGAAAGTTATTAATATACATTTATTTGTCATTCTTTTTTACAGATACAGAACAGGAGTGTTTCTCATCTGTTTGCACTCATCTCGTGCAAGATTGTTTGGATGAAGGGTCCTTAGGTTTTTCATCATACTTGCTGTGCCGCACGAGTATTCTTTGTTAGGATCCCCTCGTAACAGAACTCTTTGGCAAATCTTGCGAATGAAGAAGGTGGCATTGGTCTTTGTTTGGCCGTTGGAAAAAGTTAAAAATGTCTTCACCACTGAAGAGAAACGTTGTGGGCGTGGTGCCTTCTGCAAAAAAGTTTCCTCAGATTCGGTAAATATTTTAAAGCGGCAACATTTGCAGTTTTTGTAAGTTAAACTTATAAAATTTTGTTAGCTGTATACATTTTATATATCTGTGATTTGTTTCTTGTGGTATTTTGTTGAGAATACCATGTTGTTTTGTTTTTTAACAATATTTCTGATTTTCCAGGTCTGTCGTCGACATCCGTGGTTCCCACAGGAGTGTTCCGCCTTGTTGTTTTGTATTATTGTTGTTACATTTTGTTTATTAGTTTATTGTTTATATTTATGTTAATAAAAAAATAAAGTTTGAAAATAGTTTAGCGTTTATATATTTATTATTATAAAAAATAAAGTTTGAAAAAAAAATTAATAATGTTTTTGGTTGTTCTCTTAACTGCTGTGTGACTCTTTCTTGTTCTTATTACTGTTATTTGATGGAGTCCACCATGGTGTTAAATTTTGGGGCACTTATCGCTGGAATACTGGTGATATCTGCAGTTTGCACCAACTTCTGAATAGTGTGTTAGATTTATCTCAACTTTACTTCCGGTAAAGTGCTGATAATGAAATGGAGAGTAGCCGTTCCCGTGCAAAAAGACACGAGGTGCACCTTTGTGATTTACTCTAAATACTAAAATCCTGTATTGTATTGCACTGAGGTATTGGCTGCACTTACAGTGTACACACAAAATCTATTAAGAAATCTCATTGTATTTATATTGATTGGGAATAGTGCGTCAGGTGCTGGATCTTGACGAGATACACTGCTCATTTCGCATATTGTTGTGCACATGAAAAAAATCACATTACAACTTTCACACCAATTGCAATGTGATACAAATTCTGGCGATAAGATACGTTAGCACCAGGGATTTTACACCTGCTTTCTGCTGGTGTTAAGCAGAACAACTACCTGCACCATGAAAGGGAACACAGCCAAGAGCCACACCAGAACACCCACAGGTGCCATAGAGTCAATGAGCATGATACAGGGATACCCATGAGGGCCAGAAGACTCATCTCAACAACTCCAGGACCGCCAATGCCCCCCAAACCCACATCTTAGTAAGTGTGTCCCTGTGGTCATTGTCTTAGCATGATAGGCACGAGCCCTGCAACATCACAGTGTGCTGTCACCTCAGCGTTGGCAGTGAGCCTGGATGTGTAGATACGTACGCATCCTCCTGCATGCACAACTGGCGTGTGCTGGTCTGTCGTTCACAGGTCAGTGCAGGGGTGTGCCTATCCAGCAAGGGGAACGGGGTTTCTCGGACATGTCTGTGTACAGGAAGTGCGGTAAGTGTGTCTCTGTGTTCTGGTGTGGCCTGTTACAAGTGCCGCAGCAGTCGATGTTGTAAAGTGGCATGCACCACCTCCAAACGGCACTGTGATGTTGTAGTTGGAATGTATCAGGACATGCACAAATAGGCATTACAATGGCGTGCCGTACGAGTGCACGAGATACAACAGCTCACCGTACAAAAGTGTGGGGGCTTGTGGGAGGGAGGAACAGCCGTTTGGCAACATAACACACAGTGAACTTGACCATGTGCCACATGCTGGGCATCTCGTCCATGATGACCACGGTCGCAGACATCCCACAACACCAACGACTGGCCTTTGTACACATCCTGTATGAATGCAGCGTGGTTTTCACTTCTATGCTCGTTCAGTGGTGTGATGTTGGCAGGTTGTGTGACTTGTGCTCCTTGTTGGTGTGTTTCATTTTGGCCATTGTTAGTCTATATGTGTGTTGTACTTAATTGTGCATGTGTGCCATTCTGCCCATCTCCCCCCTCCCCCCACTCCCTATTTCTTCCTTTTCCTAGTGCTGTTGTGTCTATAATTTTGTTGCTGCACACATAAATACATGTAAAGAATAAATTAGAATAGTTCCTTGATTCTTTTAGGTTTCAAAACTTCTCTATTGGTTTCTTTTTAATTTTCCATATGAACCGTTTTTTTTAATATTCAATAACACATAGAAGTCAGAAGTGCAACGTATTCTATCAACACACTTTCCAGAACATTCTACAATACGTGCAGGTTAAAAGTTCATCAATTTTTTAAAACTTTATGATATTCTTATGTAACATTTACTTGAACATTTAACGACATGTGCAGGTTAAAAGTTGACGATTGTTTTAAGTTTGAACAGTGCCTTCCAAATGCAAGTAGCAGGTGTGGTTGAGCTGAGCAAATTTTATCCTATGATATGTACTCCACGTTGAAACTGCTTTTTCTTAACCAATCACAAAGATGCTTTTCCACAAAACTAATGTGCACCCTACTTTTAAAAAAGAATGCTTTTCATGATATCTTCAGAGATAAGTTATAGATAGAAATTAGCATTTTAAAAAAACCTTTGAAATTCACTGAAAAAACCATAGGTTTCATGCATGTTATAGTTAGGAATTGGCATTTAAAAACCTTTGAAATTCACTGAAAAAACCATAGGTTTCAGGGGCGTTATAGTTAGGAATTGGCATTTAAAAAACCTTAGAAATTCACTGAAAAAACCATATGTTTCAGGGGTGTTATAGTTAGCTGGACATTTCCCTCGTACAAAACCCTAGAAATTCCCCTGTTATAGTTAGTTCAGCTAACTATAACTTAGTTTAGTCACTAGTCTGCAGTAAGATACATTTAATGACTCACTTATAAACTCAGTTACGCACCTAGAAAATCATCCATTCACACACTTGTACACCCACTTATTTTTCAACAGGCCTTTCCCTATATATATTAAACATAATAAAACTGTTCAGAAACACATACTCAATGGATGACGTCATCAGGGATGTCATCAGTGATGTCATTTGAGATGTCATCAGTGATGTCATCAGTGATGTCACTGACCATGTCATGAGTGATGTAATATGTGACGTCATCAGCAGTGCATTGCAGGGGTGCGAGTTATAGTTAGCTGAACTAACTATAACAGGGGAATTTCTAGGGTTTTGTACGAGGAAAATGTCCAGCTAACTATAACACCCCTGAAACCTATGTTTTTTTCAGTGAATTTCTAAGGTATTTTAAATGCCAATTCCTAACTATAACGCCCCTGAAACCTATGTTTTTTTCAGTGAATATATATATATACATACATATACACACACACATATATATTTAAACACATACACACACATATACATATATTTGCACACACACACACACAAATATATATATAGGGTTAGATCACAGTGTCCACTGAAAAGCTGCATTTGTTTATTAACTGACTTTTATCATTCATCAAATCTGCACAAAACCTTCTTAAAAAAAGTAGTTCATCCAATTTCTCAAGTTTTGTGCTAATCCATCGGTGGGGGGTGGGTGGAGTGTGGGGGAGCAAAAAGATGTGGCCAAAAAAGTGATTTTACTCCTTTTAGCTGCCAAAGGGTTATTTGAGCTCCTCTACGGCAGGAATTACTGAGAGAAAATGTACTAACTTTGGCATTACAGAATTTTACTAAAGGAAGTGTCTTCGATTGGGTTGGTGTAAATGTATTCAATAGTTTTTGAGAAAATTGATTTACAAAAATGCGTTGGGTGGGAGTAGAAGTTAGAGCTATCTGGGTTGTTAGTCCACAGATTGTACAGCGGACCATCCATGGACTGTAATTCACCTAAGCTATTTTTCCCATCATTCATTTCAGGTCTGCAACCTCAAAGTCAGATCCATGGACCCGAAGCCTCTGATAGGCTGGCAGCACTACCGAAAACTCTGTTGCAGCAGCCATTACCAGACACCAGGATTGTAGCAAATAACATGAGATATCAGTCATGAAATTACAGAACATCCTCTGCTCAAGCCAGTGCCATTGTGAAGGAAACAAGGTAGAGCTCTGCTGTCTGATTGCACTTGCTGTGTGTTGAGATTGTTGTTTGCAGGCACGCCACCTCCTGCACCTGTCCTCAGCCTCCACACCCACAAAATGCCTCTGAATCACTGACACCCAGAGCCATTGTAAGGCATGGGCAAAGTGGGCAATTGCCTTCCAAACGGTCCCCTGTTAAAACTAAAACTTGGCTCTGAATGGTGCAGTCAGTGTAGTGCCATTTTACCCAAGACATGAAAGGGACTCCACTGCATAGGTTGTTATGCTTTTAGGTGGATGAGCTGAGCCCTCCAGTGTAGCTGTGTAATCGCATGACTGAGTGCAGATAGTTTTAATGGAAAGAGCATTGAAAGTAAGATGGTGCCCAGATTGTAGGGCTGACCTATCCTACCACTATGGCATTTAAAGTTCCATGCCGCTGTTCACAGAGCTAGATTACATACACCACCTGAATTTTCGGTGCGTTCTATTGTAAACTGTTGCTGTTCAAGACTTACAGCATCATGACAGGGCAAAAAAAACTGCCTTGAAGTTCAACGAAATGAGGCTGGTCCGGAGAAAAATATATGGTGAAACCAGTTGTAAGTGAGAGCGCAGTTAAAGAGGTATGGAGGTAGCTTTAAAAGGCTTGCAAGGCACCAAGGGAGTGAATGAAAACACCTGCAGCTACCTTTCCCTATCACAACCCACAAAGTATGAACTGGGATGTGTGACTTGACACTGAGATAGCACAGTACTCTTCCAACTATTACAGATATAGGGGTGTAGCTTTCAATGGTGAAGCAGGTGCATTAGTACTTGTGTTGAAATATCTGAGAGGTCCACTAAATCCCATTCACAGCTGTATTTTGCTATCCAAATGGGGAGCAGGGTCTATTTTGTGAGTTAAAATTAGGGCCACTGGCCTCTTCATATGCTATTGCTGGTCGTAGTGCTCAGTGCCAGTGCCCTGAAAAAAAAATTAGGAGCCAAAAGGAGACAGGTGGAGCATCCCCTGAGCTCTTGGCTTGGGTGAGAGCTGGGTCCAAAGGGGCCTCCAGAGGAACAAAGAAAATAGTAACTTTTGCAGCAGGGATAATGGACCCTAAGATGGGATTTGTGGACCTCCAACAAGGCTCTGAGGTCTGCAGACCTATCTCCTTTCCATCCTCAGGAGCTGGGCCTCACACTTTCAATATCATTCCCGGCCTCAAGGGAGACTCTGGCTGCAACCAGCAGAGAGCATGCTGCATAAGTCTTTCACATCCTTATGAGCCCCCAGCGCTAGTCAGATGCTTTAATCTGCAAGTACTTGTGGGATTGCTGGTTTGTTTGGGATCTTGCAAGATTTTACAAGATCTTATAAGGCATCACAGAGTCATATGAGATCTCGGCAACTATCTTGGTACTGAATCACTTTCTAAACCATGCCTACGACCAACACCCCCACCTGGCATTAAGACACCTGACCTATTAGGATCTGTTTCTAGATCACAGTGACTTGTTGTCAAGTCTCCTGGTCTTAAAGCAATGGTGGAATGACACAGTACCTACTGCAACATCGGAACATGGCAGCACTCCTCATGGACCTGACTCCTCATTGTATCTCCTTGGTAGAAGTACTCCACAGCACCCAAACCTTGAAAGAAAAAAGACTACATGTTCAGCAGGTACTGCACAGGTGTACACCTTCACCAAACATTAGAAAAACCCTTTACCTGCCACATCTGAAATACAGGTTCCTCCTTATGAAGGTGCACATGTAGTGATCAGTTCTTTAGCAAACTCTGAACACTCAACATGCACTTGAACATGAAAACAAACTATGTCATTAACCAGCCAACGTGTATGAAACTGATGACAGTACATCAGT
This sequence comes from Triturus cristatus, assembly GCF_964204655.1. Taxonomy (NCBI): domain Eukaryota; kingdom Metazoa; phylum Chordata; class Amphibia; order Caudata; family Salamandridae; genus Triturus; species Triturus cristatus. Next base: position 749,998,261 of record NC_140581.1, read on the forward strand.
GCTGATAACCCATTGCATTAAGTTAATTTGTATGGAGTAACTTCTACATATATTGATGAATGTGAATGTTAACAGTGATATTTACAGGTATTGTGTACTTAGACTAGAAGTAGACATGGGTGTATTCACTGCTCATCTTTATTAACACCGGTCTCATCCTTGTAATCCTATATGCTAAGTGTCTGCCTATCTAGTATCAAGGCAGTCTGCTGGCACATATCCCATCTGTGCATTAGGTGCTGCGAAATGAGTCCTGTAGCTGTTGTATGGTGGTTTGATGCTCTAGATTCCCTTCTCATGTATTGTTGTCCTTTTCTGGACCATTATGTAAGCACCAGAAAAGAACTACTAAATGTTACCACATCCGAGTTGTGTGATAGCCTAGTTGTGTGACAATAGAACCTACACAAGGACAATGCTGTCTGTCTCTTATCATATCATTTCTCTTTCTCCTGTTTGTACGTTCTCTTTTTCATGATCCTACCAAGAGATTTGGAATGGAGATGAGGGGCTCGGAGAATCTGCATTTTTCCTATGGACAGGGTAACCACAGCATTCCAAGGGCAGTGTTCTGAGTTCTGAGACTCTACTCTCTGGATTGCACATAGTTGTGACTAATGTTTCTGTAAGGGCCTGAGGTGTGTGTACAAAGCCTTCTATGTTGATATGCATACTTTGTCTTTCTGCTTTTGTGATTTTTGTTGCAGACATGCTACATACTTAGAATGTTTGATTTTTTGTGATGGGGTCAAGCCTTGTTCAGATACAGTTATTGCCATTACTTTGTTAGAAATGCTAGAGAACAAGGATTAATTTAAGGTAAACTTATATTTTTGTGTAAGTTTGCTAGTTTTTTGTTATTCACAGTTTGCCCAATTAACATATTATGATGGGTTACTGCTATTTAAAGATTGTTTTACCTGTTTAAGATAGCACTTTGACAACAAGTGTTATACTTGTCTCATGATAACCTGTCACCTGGTCATCCAGGCCCTCAAACAGCATTGTTATTGTTAAAAAGATATTTTTGATGGCCATCTATGTCTAAAGACTCACAAACCTTCATGGACACTTGCCAAACATGTTCTCAAAGGAAAAGAAGTAATCAATCTCCAGCTGGTTTTGTGTGACCTATTCTAGTATCACGCAGACCCTGGCACACTGTGTCAATGGATTTCATACTAGACCTCCCACAGACCAAACTTGGCAACAACACCATCCTTACAGCAGTTGATAATTTGTCCAAAATGGCCCATTTGATTCCCCTGTTGACGCTCCCTGCCGCCTTTATCTTGGCTTCCATTTTCATGCCCAACATTGTGAAATTACATGGGCTACCCTCAATACATTTTCACAGATAGGTGGTCTTAATTTATCTCCTGCTTTTGAACTATGTTGTGTAATTCTTGGGATATGGATGTGTGCTTGTCTTACAGCTACCATCCACAAACGGACGGGCAAGCTTGAAGAACCAATTAAACTATGGAGCAATACTTAGATTGTTTGCTGTTTGATTTATCCCATCAAGGTAGGAGATCATGACAAATTTGAAATTAAAGTGCAATTCTTGAATTCAAGCAGTCCCGGGCCGCTATTGTTGTCTAGTATGTTGAAAGGGATATGGTCCAAAAAACAGTCCATGGCAACCATGGTTAATGTCTGCAGTGCTTCTAGTTTGGTCCACGTCTTTCATGTCCGTAACCGGTCAAGCCCCGTCCTGCCTTTCCTGTGTTGGGGCTCATTCCTGGAGGGAGGAACTGTTAGGATTTGTCCCCGACTGGCAGATAACCCGTTATTGGTTCACCCATTTTTGATTCACCCGGCCACAGCTCCTCACTTCTCTCTACCCCCAACAGTTCTGGTAAGGAAGCCTCAACCCATGAGCACCATGCTATCATTAAGGGTATCTCAGGCCCCCAGTACCATGCTATAATTAAGGGTGTCTCAGCACCCAAGCACTCGTATGCCAATACACACTTACAGTTGGTAAATAATATATTCTTGTGCTTGTGCTAAACATTTTGCTTGTAACTGTGGAGTTTTGCAGATCTCGGCCTCTGTGGCCATCTTGGTTGTGGTCGAGTATTTAAACCACACCAGTGCCCAAGGTCTTGCTGTGCCTCATGTTCATCAAAGGAAGAGGTAGTCTTCGGCTCTTCTAGAACTTATCTGCAAATTCTCACAGTGATTCTCACACTGGAGTATTTGCTGCGTTCCTACATCCATTGCTGCAGCTCCGCCTCTGGTGCCTGGCTTCTGCAACCTGCAAGACAGAAAGAAAAGATAATGGAAAGCAGAAAATCGTGCACTCCCAAGACAAATTTCACTAATTAAGGTACTTTAAACCACTATTTGTTTTCTACTGGAACTATATAGACTTTTGCACAACATTGTGCTGTTAGTAAAACACTTGTGTGCTTGTAATGAAAGACTTTGGGCCATATTCTCAAGGAGCTATCACTGCGTTAACGCCACTTTATCCCAGCCAAAGTTACGATAAATTTATCATCCCATTCACCATCTGGTGTAACCAGCCCATAGCACCAGTTTACATGCGATAGCAGCCGCAAAAACATCGCCACAGATGACCCCGGCAACTATCGCTAATGAGATGCAGAGTTGGCGTTCCCGTGCAAAAAGCCGCAATAACACCACTCCGCAACATTCTCAACGACCAGCCACATTGGCGAAAAGACCACAAAACATGCGATAAGGCGTGTTAGCAGCAGTAAACTAACACTTGCTCTGACCTGGTGTAAAGTCGGACGGCAGCCCGCAACAGAAAAGGGAGCCCAGCCCAGAGACACACCTGAAGAACAACAGATGTCATGGAGCCACTGACCATGCGTGCCGGACACCCAAGAATCTGAACTGGGGTGGCGGAGTGAGCTAAAGAATGATGATGGATTAAACCCAGATCAGTTGACTGGGGGTGAGTGCTTGCAATATTCAACACTCCGTCCATCATGCCCTTTAGTTTTGCTTTGGACACCCAAGAAGGCAACAACACCCACCACCATCACACCCAGGACCACAACCCCCCCCCCGGAACCCCCTCCAGACCACCACAGAGGTAGCACGGACAAAGACAGCAGACCCACAGAAAATGCACCAGCCTCACAGACTTAACACCAGAGGATGTAATTGCCCACCACAGGCTCAAAAGGACAACCATCCTACGCATCGTGACCCTCAGTCTGATGGCACCAACACAGCGGACAACCAACATCCCACTCCACACAAAGCTGCTGGCTGTGCCGCACCTGTTGGCCTCTGGTACCCCCCAACTAACAACCGCCAGAGTCCGAGGAGTCTCCCAGTCAGCCACATCCAAGCCCCCCCAACTGTCTTGGATGCCATCATCAGCTTGGTACCACACTACCTATCCTTCCTCCACACTGCACGGGAACAGCTGTAGACCAAGCAAGGCATCATAGCCATAGCTGGATTCCCTTATGTGTCAGGGGGAAATTGCATGCACACATGTCCTACTTGTGTCCCCTGGTGACACTGCACACAATATCCGCAACCAAAAGCACACGCATACCATCACTGTGCAGGCAATAGTGGACATCCTGGGAACCTCCACCAACCTTGACGCCAACCTCCCATTTCGAGTGCATGAGTGCTACATGTTCCGACAGCCCATCATCACCTGGCTTTTCCTGGCTTGCACCAATGGAAATGTGCTGCTCCTTGGCAAGTACCAAATGAACACACCACACACCTCAACTCCTCAACCAAGCAACTCACAACACTGGGAATGCACACATCACAAACCCACATACAACATGCCAAACAACATGCCCACCCACCAGACACGACAGCACAACTCACTCTGGCAACCTGGGCCAGCCATGCACATAAGTCATCAACTGCATGGCACCTCAGCCACACAATAGCAGATTGTGGGAAGAGGTGGGGATCAGGCATGTGCAAAGGAGGCAACTGACCGATGAATGACAATGTACACAAAGCGAAGTGTGGCATCGAAGCGATGGCCAGACTGCAGTACGCAGACCACACACATATCCATGTCGACATACACCGCTGGTGTATGGAGTGCAGGGGACAGTGGACGCAACCATGTCACCCCAGCCAATGGGGAAGATCCCGGAAATGTAGCTTGTTATGTCACCCCCTGTAAGCGTGAGCAGAGTGGACTGGCCCGGCGTACGCCAGGCACACGTAGGGGTGTGAATAAAAAGCATGGAGCTCTGGGCGTGGTCCTCTTCCGGAATGCCCAATGACTCTGCCAGGGCGGCGCCCATCACCCCACCACAAGGCCGACGCTGTCGCTGTGAGCGGTGTTGCCTGCGTTCCTGTGCACCTGCTGCACCCGTAACAGTCCTGCGCACCCAGGCCTCAATGCACACCGGCCGACACCGGCGAGTGTCAATGAGGGCCCACCACTTGCCGGTGCAAGCTCCAAGCCAGAGTGCCGCAAACCTGGCGGCCTCCGCAACACCGGCATGCTGTACTCCCTTCTCGTTGAGGTACTCTACCTGCATGCACAGCAGAAAAGTAGGTCACACATTTGGAACTTAGTCTTGATTACACTATGGCCGAGAACATCAAGAATGGCAGATTCTAACTCACTATACTTCCTTCGATGTGGTGACACCAAGTCTGTACCTGTCATCCCAACCACACGTGTTTGTGGGCCCTTGATGACTATGCCGTCGGCCTACACTGTGGTCCAGCAGGCCTCACGCCAATCCAATCAAGTCCGTACAAGGCCAGACACGTCATTGTCACTGACTGAACACCCGCTCGGCTCTGGTGAGTTCCAGGAGGAGCTCGCTGAACCGCACTGACCACTGCCTCAGGCCTCCACTGCGGTCGAGTAGGTCACACACTATTCAAGTTCAGTCTTGATTTATTTATGGCTGACTTAATGTTACTGTACAGGCCTCAACGCAGACTGCATCCCCTTTCAGCCCCAGTGCCACTAAGTCTGTTCCACGAGACCCATGGACACTTTCTGGTGGAACTTTGGTGGCGACTGAGTCCATGAACTTGGGGTTGTCGTCCCCATCATGTGGGTGATACTGACTTTGTGGTGAAATGATGCTGTGGCATTCCACCCCTCCATTTGCTGCTTCTGGACAGCTTCCACCCCCTGCATCATGCCCTGGAGGACATCTTCCACTGTCCCCCGCAAGCCTCTGCCACGTCAACCTTGGACATCGACGAGGACCCGCTCAGCACTTTATGTGCCCCTATCTTACTGAACCACAAGTCACCGTCCCGTGGCGGTGTGCCTGTGCTGGCCGCAGTGCATCTGGGGCGACTAACTCTGTGCTCGTCAGGTCAGGGACCCCTTCTTCTGAGATGTTGGATGGCCTCTGAGGTGATGGCCTTGGGAGCATCAACGCCATGTGTCTGTGGCCCTGTGCTGTCCGCTCCCTCCGGCATCAAAAGCGCCCCACCAGGGCTCACACGTCAAATCGAGTCCTGACCGGCCTGGACGTCGCATCACCACAGGAGGCACACGCCACCACCTCCAGGACCAACTCCAACTGCCAACTGCCAGTGTTGAACAGTCGTACTGGCAGACTGACGGAGTTGCCCGAACCTGTCATGGATGCCATCTTCTGCCTGACCCCCTGCTCAGCACTCCAGGTGCCACTAGTTCTGTGCACCATGAATCATCGTCCATTACTGTTTTGATTATGTGCTGTGGAGAGCTCACGCAGCAATGTTACCTCAGGCAGTGTGGGAGACCTGGGACGGCAATGAGGTAGATGATGCAGGTGTGACACCCCCCCACTGCAGCTGCATCAGGAATGTCCTGAAGGAACACAATCCTAGACATTTTCTTCACATGAGCACACTCAGCTCTGGGGCCCCAACTCAGCGCACTGAAGCTCACGGACACTTCTGTTTGTATGTTGGGTGACCTCTGTACTTGCTCCAGCTCCCTCCATGTTGCTCAGCAGTTGACTCTGTTATGCAGGTGTTTTCTGTTTCCATTGTACTGGTGTCCACTGTTCAAGTTGTTGCCAGCACCAAGCACTCCATGCAGGCTGCCTTATACTCACCCCACACACATCCAGCACAGGCGTCACTGTACATGTGGCCCTGCCAATAAAGGGGCAGGCGCACGTGCCCATAGCCAGTTCAACATGATATCTGCGTATGTCCCTGTCGTCTTGTTGTATGCATGAGGGCCCTGGGCCCTGGGACATTACATTGTGCAGTGTACTGCGGATGCAGACATGTCACCGCAGGCAGCGGGTTAGAGCTTGGACATGTAGCTTTGTTGTCACCCACACAATTTGTACGGGCAGTGGACTTTGCCGTCGTATGCAGAGCCAAAGTGGGTGTGTGACTGAGATGTGCGTGCCCCTGGGAGTGGTTCTGTACTGGGAATGCGCATCTGCATGTGTCTCTATGGCAGTGTGGGTCTCCTATGTGGGGTTTAGGTGGTCCCTGAAGGGTAATAGACACCCACGTATGTGCTCTAGTTCGCCTTCCATGGGTTCGGAACACACCTGCACCTGTTGGGCCACCTCCTTTTGACGTTCTGACACCTGGCATTGGGGTGCCATGTGTGGTTCGGTGAAGTGTTGTGAGACTGCCGTGCTTGCGGGTGCTTCATGCTGTGTGGTCTGTTTCAGGGGCTGGGTTCTCCTCTAAGTAGCCTGGCTGTCCTGGTTCTGGTGGTGGGTTGCGTGGGATGTCCATGGGCTGTTGTAGGGCGTCGATGTCGAAGGTGTGGTGGTTCTCTCTGGCATCACTGATGTGTGGTCTTCTGTGCTCTGCTGGAGGTGTTGTGTGTCCCTCTGCAATGTGAAGGGAGATGCATGTTGACATTGTGTTGACATTTATGTTGGCGCATTGTTCTTGTAGACATGCAGACTCTATGACAGTGTACATTGTGACTGTTTGGGCGGTGCTGGCAATTTGAGGGGGGACAGTGGACATTTGGACTATGTGACGGATGTGAGGTTGTACACGTACATTTCAATCTCACAGTTTCCTGCTCTGTTAGATGTGATTGGCCTGTTTCTGCGCTTGGGCGGACCCAGTTGTGTCCCCTGTTCTGCAGTGTCGGTGTTGCACTTTGTACCACATTGTAATGGGATGTGCTGTGATTGCTATGTATGTGTGCTGCAGTGTGCCATGGGGATGAGGGACATTATCCTGGGTCATTGTGGGTGTGCAGTGTGTTATACTTGATTGTGCATGTGTGCCATTGTGCCCATCTACCCCCGTCCCCCCAGTCCCTAGTCTCGTATCTCTCCCTGTTGTTGTTGTGTCAGGTCCTCTCGAGCTGTGTCCGTACTCCCACCTCCTTGCACCGTCTCCACACTGATGACTGGCCTCCATTTCTTCCAGCTCCTCCTGTGGCGCAGGACTCCCACCTCCTGTCACCATTGCTGCCTTCCTGTTGGCAGCAGCTTTGGGCCTGATTTATGTTTTCAGGTCATGCCAGCGCCTCTTGGCCTCCTCCATTGGCCTTCTCGACACTCCGGCTGCATTCAAGGTAGTCAGATTGTGGGTCAGTTGCTGGTTGTGTTCTGTCACCTCTGTGACGTTGGTCTTATTTTCCTGCGAACTGCATCCCGTCTTCCTCTCCCTCTTCTCTTTGGCCTTCACCGCCCCCGTTGTTCCTTGCTGGTGGTCTGTGGGGCTTGTGGGGTTCGCGTTGGCCTCTGCGCTCGGTCAGGGTGCATCCATGTTGCTATGCACTTTGGCTTCTTTCTGGTGTGTTGTTTTTGTTGCTTTTATAGTGCATTTTCCCGCCAGACGCGTGGTATTTGCAGGCCTGCCGCTGGTTTTTGCTGGTTTTTGTATCACGTTTGGCCTTATCACAGCTTTTTTGGCCTTCGTGTTTCACATTTTGGCGGCGTGGCGTTGATTTTAACGAGGTCAGTTGACGCGTTATCTGGGGACTATCGCATGGTACCGCCATGTTGTGAATACTTGGTTAACACAGCGTAAATATCCCGTGATAGACTGCGATGTTGTAGGTTGCATTAAGTTACTTTTGCAATGATTATCACTGGTTCTTGAGAATATACCCCTTCTGTTCAAGGCCGGGAAAAGAACAATCAAACATGGAGTAACATTTGAGGAAATATCTAAAGACTTACGGTACAACCTTCAGAAAACTACGAGTAATGTTAAAGGTCATCCTATGTTCAGTGTTTGGGTAAACATCATATGTTTTATTGTTCTTAGTGTTTTGGTAAAAATCATATGCTTCATTGCTCGTAGAGTCTTGGGTGCTGCTACGGCTAGTGCATAGAAGGAAGTTACGCCCCATACACTATTCAGAAATCAAAACGCCCACATTCCAGTGCTGATCTCAGAACAAGCTGCGGAGGCTAGACTAAGGGGCATATTTACAAGGAGATATTGCCACCAGAACGTCACTTTTAGTGATATTCTGGTTGGCGATATGCACTTCTCCCTATTTACAAAGCAGCAATAAGCCACGTTTTGTGGCTTAACGTTGCCTTGTAAATCCTTCACACGCATCATTTAGTGTGAAACAGGCGTGCAACGGGTGTTGCTGTGGGTGTTCCACCACAACACCCATTGCTTTTGATGCTGCCCCAGATTTACAAGAAGGTGTAAATCTGAGGCAGGGCCAAAAGCTAACACCAAGCAAGAGCAGGCGTTAGAATGCGAAACAAGGAGAAATAGAGAAATACTTTTATTTCTCCTCATTTTTGCTTTTTCTATGTGTGCTGCATTCTGCAGCACTCATAGAAAGAGCAAAATGCCATTAATGATTGTTTAAGTGCAGGAAGATGTAACGTCCTGCACATTAACAATCATTAAATAATGACAATTTGCTACTTTTTTGTGTGTTGCATTTTGCCGCACACATAGAAGTAACACATAACCATAAGTGATTGTTTATGTGCATGAAGGGACACCTTCCTGCACATAAGCAATCATTCCCTGCAAAGCAGGCACCCTTACACTATGGTGCAAGGGTGCCTGTGTTGGCACTAGTCTGTTAAACTTAGCGCCAGCCCTAGGAAAACACGGGGGTGTGCCATATTCTTGAGAATACAGTGCATCTCTGCATTTTGAAAAAGTTTGGAGTGCAGTGCTGCTAAATTTGGTGGAGCTTCATGCGCCAATATTTTTTGGTAGTTATGCCCCTTAGTCTGCAGGATTAGATAATCTTTTGGGTAAGCCACAATAACTAACCACACCATCCTGTCCCTTCTTCCATCTCAGAGGTCGACAGCTTTATGATTACAGGAAGCATCATCTCAAACTAGGTCCTCTTCCGTAATCCTGCTCACTCTTCCTTGCTGCAAACTTTGTTCCATGAGTAGGAGCGGTAAGCAGAAAGGGGTTGGATTAATATTGTTTCTGTGAGGCCACTTTGCGAGGTAAGAGTTTGAGATGTCAGCTCTGACAGTTAAGTTCTGACCTTATATATTAGGTAAACACTTTTGCATACATACGGATCATATTCAATTGGTATAGATTTTGAATGGAACAGTAAAAATCAAAAATAATGTATTTTTAGTGTACAGTAAATTCTTAGAGATAGAGCATATGTTTGTTATGAGAACCTGTAAATAGCATGACATATGAAACATAATTGGAAAAAGATGATCAATGCTTGGTAGCGAACATTTTGTATACATTCTGCGCGGTATGTGGATAAAATAACCTATAGGTTCCTCTTAATGATGTGTTTGCAAAAGGAAGGGCTTTGCTGGCAATATTATTTAAGATGTAAACTTTATTGGATTGATTGTTCTGCATAATAAAGTTCATGGATGACAGATCTGTCATTGCGTTGGACTTGTGTCTATTTAGATCATGCCTCAACCATTTTTTATCAATCCTATGTTGTGGCAATGTTTAGATTAGTAAAGGTAATCTGCACTGTGCCTAGTCCTCCCCCATTCTTGTTCTCTGGTTCTTTTCCTGACTCCCTGAGGGGGGAGGGAGGCTCGTGAGGCATATTCTTGAAAATACTTCACAGGAACTTTGCTGGTCCTAGGTATTATGAGACAGGAACAGTAAAGGATTGTAAAGAGAGAAATAGGACTTTTTTGTGGAGAATCCTGGGGCGTCAGGTCTTTTGGGGAAGCCAATGCCTTATTATGTCAGGACGAAAATGAGGATGAAGGCACTACTACCTCAAATAATCCCAAAAATATCTTATCCTCTTTCTTTTCCACCATTCCCCTAAAAATGGGATTGCTGAAAAAAAGCATACTGAGAGTTGAAAGAGAGGATCAAATATAAGTTTATATTTGTAACTTAGGGTAAACTGTTCTAAGTGCAGGTATTAGAGAAACTTCTTTGTTTATCATATTTGTGCTTTATTGTCAGTGGTATTGGTAGTAGTAGAAGTATCAGCATCTTGGCTTTTGGGTTCCTGAAATGCACATCACAAACAAACTCTAAGAAGCATGCTGGCTGGGTACCGAAACAGATAACTCAAGAGTGATTAGTGAGAGTACGTGCACAAAGGTGTTATGCAAAGACGCACAAGAGTTTTATGTGTGTGGTTATGAGTGACACAATGCCATTTCTTTGGCATTGTGAAGGTATTGTGCATGCCTGGAAAAGTAGGGATTTTGTATTGAAAGGAAGTGTGGAGGACATGCAGATGTGGCTGTTTGGTGTGACATTTTGCTAGTGGGTTAACTGTGGGGCTGTGGTGTTTACAGACAAACCAAGGACTGAGACGTACATGAAATATAGTTAGTGCTGTTTGTTCACATTAGCTCACTGTGTGTGAAACAAAAGTGGGGGAGAATTACAAAGGTTTTAAAAGGGGGTGGCTTCCAGTGATGGCTCTGTGCAGCCTCTGAGAATTTTGAAAGGAGGGTACCCAAATTGAAGGGAGTAGAAGGATGCAAGTGATAGCACAGAGAAAGGATTGGCAAAGTAGTATCAGTAATCCACCATATGGAAATAGATTGTTACTCTCCATATAATGGTTACTACTAATGGACTGCCTAAGGTGTTCCACCACAACTACCAATAAGTTCCCCTAATGTCACAGAGATATGCAGCCCACCTCCCTGGATTCCCTGTCCGAATCCACACTTTTCAAACATTACAATATGGAAAGGTTCTGTTGTGTCTCATCTTAAATTTCTGTACATGGTATAGGTGGATGGTATATATGAGTAGATTGTTCACTTAATTATAATTATTATTTTCTTGTAATTGATTGGATGTTTTTAAATTCTATACATTCTTTGGAATTTGCAGACCTGGTTATTCTCACGATTTAAGAGCGAAACATATTCACTGTTTTGCTGTGTTTTATGTCATTTGTCAGAAGAAGAAGAATGAATAATTGAAAATATTTCGGGACTTCGTGTGATTTGGTCTGAAGAGAATGTTTCGTAATGTTTTTGTTGCCACTCCATATTGTAATGTCCTCTCTATCTATCTCTATCTATCTATCTATCTATCTATCTATCTATCTATCTATCTATCTATCTATCTATCTATCTATCTATCTATCTATCTATCTATCTATCTATCTATCTATCTATCTATCTATCTATCTATCTATCTATCTATCTATCTATCTATCTATATATAGATCTATATATCATGTGATCAAGGCCTCCCGGAGGCAGAGATGCGTAATGGCAGCAGTGCAGGGCGTTCTCTAAAAATAAATAAGATTGCACTGAATTGGGTCTGCATTCGTCTGTCCAGGAGATCGTGTATTGTTGGGCGAAGTACAGAAATTTATATATATATATATATATAGATATATATATATATATATATATAGATATATATATATATATATTCACTGAAAAAACCATAGGTTTCAGGGGTGTTATAGTTAGCTGGACATTTCCCTCGTACAAAACCCTAGAAATTCCCCTGTTATAGTTAGTTCAGCTAACTAAAACTCGCGCCCCCGCAATGCACTGCTGATGACGTCACATATTAAATCACTCATGACATGGTCAGTGACATCACTGATGACATCACTGATGCCATCTCAAATGACATCACTGATGACATCACTGATGACATCATCCAGTGACTGTGTGTTTCTGTAAATTTTAAATATGTTTTATATATTTATAGTGAAAGGCCTGTGGAAGAATGAGTGGCTGTACAAGTGTGTGAATGGATGATTTTCTAGGTGCGTAACTGACTATATAAGTGAGTCATTAAATGTATCTTACTGCAGACTAGTGACTAAACTGTGTGAATGTCTGTATGTTTCTGTCTGTTGGTGTATAAGTGGCTGCATGGTTTTGTGAATAGCTATATGAGTGTCTATATGGGTTATCGATTGGTTGTCTGAGTATCTGTATGGGTGCCTGAGTGTTTGTGTGGGTAGGCTGTGTGTGACTCTGTGCATAGATGTGTGAGTGGGTGATTCTATGGGTGCATGGTTTTAAGAGTGCACCTGTGATGAACTGTATGGTTGAGTGAGTGTATGTATGGGTGTGTTAGGGATTGAATGTATATCTCAGTGGTACATTTGTGACTAACTACATATGTGAAAGGCAGTATATATGCGTGTAAGAGTATATAAGTGGGTATATGTGAGAGTGTATGATTGTGAGAGTGGCTGTATGGATGAGTGTGTGCTTGTATCAAAGGTTGTATAAGAGCGTAAGAATGTGGTACTATTTTTATGAGTAAGTGAACTTGAGTGTGTATAACTGCATAGGTGAGTAAATGGGAGTGTGATTAATTATTTGCATGACTGACTAGGTGTGACAGTACCTCTATGGATGATTGGTGGTGTGTGAGTGTCTATGTAGGTGTATAAATGCATATGATAGTCTTGTACTGAGTGACTGTACATGTGAATGAGTGGACGTGTATGTAGACCTAAGAGTTAATAAGTGGGTATGTAGTTATTGGTATTGGAGTATCTATGGTTTTGAGAATGGACGTCTGAAATTTCGAGTTTGTGTATCAACGGTTAAATTAGGGTGTGAGAAGATGCAGTAATTTATCACATGGATGATGTCATCAGTGATGTCATCAGTGATGTCATTTGAGATGTCATCAGTGATGTCATCAGTGATGTCACTGACCATGTCATGAGTGATGTAATATGTGACGTCATCAGCAGTGCATTGCGGGGGCGCGAGTTATAGTTAGCTGAACTAACTATAACAGGGGAATTTCTAGGGTTTTGTATGAGGGAAATGTCCAGCTAACTATAACACCCCTGAAACCTTTGGTTTTTTTCAGTGAATTTCAAAGGTTTTTTAAATGCCAATTCCTAACTATAACACCCCTGAACCTATGTTTTTTTCAGTGAATTTCAAAGGTTTTTTAAATGCTAATTCCTATCTATAACTTATCTCTAAAGATATCATGAAAAGCATTCTTTTTTAAAAGTAGGGTGCACATTAGTTTTGTGGAAAAGCATCTTTGTGATGGGTTAAGAAAAAGCAGTTTCAACGTAGAGTACATATTATAGGATAAAATTTGCTCAGCTCAACCACACCTGCTACTTGCATTTGGAAGGCACTGTTCGAACTTAAAACAATCGTCAAATTTTAACCTGCACGTGTCATTAAATGTTCAAGAAAATGTTACAAAAAAATATCGTTAAGTTTTAAAAAATTGATGAACTTTTAACCTGCACGTATTGTAGAATGTTCTAGAAAGTGTGTTGATAGAATACGTTGCACTTCTGACTTCTATGTGTTGTTGAATATTAAAAAAACGGTTCATATGGAAAATTAAAAAGAAACCAATAGAGAAGTTTTGAAACCTAATAGAATCAAGGAACTATTCTAATTTATTCTTTACATGTATTTATGTGCGCAGCAACAAAATTATAGACACAACAGCACTAGGAAAAGGAAGAAGCAAAGAGTGGGGGGAGGGGGGAGATGGGCAGAATGGCACACATGCACAATTAAGTACAACACACATATAGACTAACAATGGCCAAAATGAAACACACCAACAAGGAGCACAAGTCACACAACCCGCCAACATCACACCACTGAACGAGCATAGAAGTGAAAACCACGCTGAATTCATACAGGATGTGTACAAAGGCCAGTCGTTGGTGTTGTGGGATGTCTGCGACCGTGGTCATCATGGATGAGATGCCCAGCACGTGGCACATGGCACATGGGCGAGTTCACTGTCTGTTACGTTGCCAAACAGCTGCTCCTCCCTCACACAAGACCCACACTTATGTACGGTGCGCTGTTGTATCTCGTGCACTCGTACGGCACACCATTGTAATGCCTATTCGCGCATGACCTGCTGCATTCCAACTACACCATCACAGTGCCATTTGGAGGTGGTGCATGCCACTTTACAACATCGACTGCTGCGGCCCTTGTGGCAGGCCACACCAGAACACAGAGACACACTTACCGTACTTTCTGTACACGGACATGTCCGAGACACCCTGTTCCCCTTGATGAATAGGCACACCCCTGCGCTGACCTGTGTACCCCGGACCAACACATGCCGGTTGTACATGCAGGAGGATGCGTGCATAGCTACATGTCCAGGCTCACTGCCAAAGCTGAGGTGACAGCACTCTGTGATATTGCAGGGCTCGTGCCTATCATGCTAAGACAATGACCACAGGGACAAACTTGATCAGATGCGGGTTTGGGGGGTATTGGCGGTCCTGAAGTTGTTGCGATGAGTCTTGTGGCCCTCATGGGTATCCCTGTATCATGCTCATTGACTTTATGGCACCTGTGGGTGTTCTGGTGTGCCTTTTGGCTGTGTTCCCTTTCATGGTGCAGGTAGTTGTCCTGCTTAACACCAGCAGAAAGCAGGTGTAAAATTCCTGGTGCTAACGTGTCTTATCGCCGGAATTTGTTTCGCACTGCAATTGGTGTGAAAGTTGTGATGTGATTTTTTTCGTGTGCAGAACAATATACGAACTGAGCAGTGTAGCTCGTCAAGATCCAGCACCTGACGCACTATTCCCAATCAATATAAATACAATGAGATTTCTTAATAGATTTTGTGTGTACACTGTAAGTGCAGCCAATACCTCAGTGCAATTCAATACAGGATTTTAGTATTTAGAATAAATCGGAAAGGTGCACATCATGTCTTTTTGCACGGGAACGGCTACTCTCCATTTCATTATCAGCACTTTAACGGAAGTAAAGTTGAGATAAATCTAACATACTATTCAGAAGTTGGTGCAAACTGCAGATATCACCAGTATTCCAGCGATAAGTGCCCCAAAATTTAACACCATGGTGGACTCCATCAAATAACAATAATAAGAACAAGAAAGAGTCACACAGCAGTTAAGAGAACAACCAAAAACGTTATTCATTTTTTTTTCAAACTTTATTTTTTATAATAATAAATATATAAACGATAAACTATTTTCAAACTTTATTTTTTTATTAACATATATATGAACAATAAACTAATAAACAAAATGTAACAACAATAATACAAAACAACAAGGCGGAACACTCCTGTGGGAATCATGGATGTCGACGACAGACATGGAAAATCAGAAAGATTGTTAAAAAAAAAAAAAAAAATGGTATTCTCAACAAAATACCACAAGAAAAAAATCACAGATAAATAAAATGCATACAGCTAACAACATTTTATAAGTTTATCTTACAAAAACTGTAAATATTGCTGCTTTAAAATATTTACCGAATCTGAGGAAAATTTTTTGCAGGAGGCACCACGCCCACAACGTTTTTCTTCAGTGGTGAGTAAATTTTTTACTTTTCCCAAGGGGCAAACAAAGACCAATGGCACCTTCATCACTCGCAAGATTTGCCAAAGAGTTCTGTTACGAGGGGATCCTAACAAAAAATACTCGTGCGGCACAGCAAGTATGATGAAACACCTAAGGACCCTTCATCCAAACAATCTTGCACGAGAAGAGTGCAAACAGATGAGAAACACTCCTGTTCTGTATCTGTAAAAAAGAATCACAAATACATGTATATTAATAACTTTCAAATGTATACTATTCCATTACTGCACAAACACATTTTATATAAAAACTGACTAAGAAACTATAGCCCTGAACCACAAGTGTGACGATCGTTAAAACACTACATGCATAGTACATACTACTTTGAAGCAGTTCATGCCCTAAAGCCTACCTCACTAAAAGACTACATGCTAACTGACTAAATGATTACAGTACTATAAGGAGACACACTGGGTGAGTGACAGGGTGGTTGCTAGAAGAGTATGAATACTAACTAGGGAATTGAAGATGTGTAGGTGATTAGAGGACTGCATCCATACTGCATGGGCATTTAAAGCAGTCCATGTGCTAAGGCCTGGCTCACTGCATCACTACTTGGGTACTGACTGAATGATTAGAGTACAGCAAGGAGAGTGCCTAGCTGAATTTATAAGTGCTAGGCTTTTCGCACAGGGAATGGATTAGTACTTGGTACTGAATGGGTCACTAGAGGAGTGCAAAGGCAGTGACAAGTGCTGGACAGTATGGATACTGACTAGGAAATTGAAAGTGTGAAAGACAAGTGTCTAGGTGTTTAGAAGACTGCATGCATAGTGCATAGGGGTTTGAAGCAGTCCATGTGCTAAGGCCTGGCTCAGTGTATGAATACTTAGGCACTGATTGAATGATTAGAGTACTGCAAAGATAGTATCATGCTGAATTTATAAGTGTTTGGGTTTTTGCACAGTGAAGGGATTAGTACATGGTGCTGAATGGGTCACTAGAGGACTGCAAAGGGAGTGACAGGGTATTTCCTGGAAGTGTATGGATACTGACTAGGGAATTGAAGGTGTGAAACACAATTGTGTAGGTGGTTAGAGGACTGCATGCATAGTGGATAAGGGTTTGAAGCAGTCCATATACTAAGGCCTGGGTCACTGAATGAGTACTTGCGTACTGACTGAATGATTAGAGTACAGCAAGGAGAGTGCCTGGGTGAATTTATTAGGGTTTGGCGAAGTGAATGGATTAGCACATGATCTGAATGGGTCGCTAGAGGAGTGCAACGGCAGTGACAAAGTGTTTGCTGGAAGTGAACGGATACTGACTGGGGAATTGAAGGTGTGAAAGACAAGTGTGTAGATGGTTAGAGGACTGCATGCATAGTGGATAGGGGTTTGAAGAAGTCCATGTGCTAAGACCTGGCTCAGTGCATGAATACTTAGGCAGTGACTGAATCATTAGAGTACTGGAAAGAGAGTGTCTTGGTGAATTTATAAGTGTTTGGATTTTAGCAAAGTGAATGGATTAGTACATGCTGTTGAATGGGTCTCTAGAGGACTGCAAAGGAAGTGACAGGATGTTTCCTGGAAGTGTATGGATACTGACTAGGGAATTGAAGGTGTAAAAGACAAGTGTATAAGTATGTTAGAACACTACATGCATACTGCATAGACATTTGAAGCAATCTATTTGGTACTTAGAAACTGACTAAATAATCAGACTACTTCTGGGACAGTGCTTAGGTAACACTTTTACATTTTCAGTTCTGCCACAGTGAACAGAATAGTACATGGTACTGCACCTTAGTGTCAAACCCTGACTCATTTTATCAATGCATAAGCAAAGACTAGCTTCAAATGCTACTAAAACTTGACAACATGAGAGGTTTTAAATTAGTTATCTGTCAGCAAATACAAGATGTTACCAAATGCTTCTCTCACAGTGGTTCCCAAATGCACACAGACTCACAGTGTGATTCTAGACAACAACCACTATACCTAGGAGTTTACCAAAAATCATTCACTACTGTGGAAGTGGTAAGGGAACTGCACACAATCTTCATATTTTAGGACTGCACTTTTATGTCAAAGCCTAACTCATATAATCAAAGCATAAGCAAAGACTGGCTTCTAATGCTACTAAAACGTCACAACATGACCGGTTTTAAAACAGGTATCTGTCAGCAAATACACGATGTTACCAAATGTTTCTCTTACAATCCTTACCCAAATGCACACAGACTCACAGTGTGATTTTAGACAAGCAACACTATCCTAGGAGTTTACCAAAACTCATTCACTAGTCTGGAAGAGTTAATGGTACTGCACACAATCTACATATTTAAGTACACCACATCAGTGTCAAAGCATGACTCATTTAATCAACGCATAAGCAAAGACTGGATTCTAATGCTACTAAAACTTCACAACATGACAGGTTTTAAAACAGTTATCTGTCAGCAAATACATGATGTTACCAAATGCTTCTCTCACAGTGATCCCAAAAACACACTAACTCACACTGTGATTCTAGACAAGCACCACTATCCCTATGAGTTTACCAAAACTCATTCACTACAGTGCAAGCGGTAAGGGAACTGCACACAATCTACATATTTAACAACTGCAATTTACTGTCAATGCCTGACTCATATAATGAAAGCATAAGCCATAACTGTCTTCTAATGCTACTAAAACTTGCCAACATGACATGTTTTAAAACAGTTATCTGTCAGCAAATACACGATGTTACCAAACACTTCTCTCACAGTGGTTCTCAAATGCACACAGACTCACAGTGTGATTCTAGACAAACAACACTATCCCTAGCAGATTACCAAAACTCATTCACTACAGTGGAAGTGGTAAGGGAACTGCACACAATCTATATTTTTCTCGACTGCACTTTAGTGTCAATGCCTGACTCATTTAATCAAAGCATAAGCAAAGACTGGCTTCTAATGCTACTAAAACTTGACAACATGACCGGTTTTAAAACAGTTATCTGTCAGTAAATACACGATGTTACCAAATGCTTCTCTCACAGTGGTTCCCAAATGCACACAGACTCACAGTGTGATTCTAGACAATCAACACAATCCTAGGAGTTTACCAAAACTCATTCACTAGTCTAGAAGAGTTAATGGTACTGAAAACATGAAAACAATCTACATATTTAAGTACAGCACATCAGTGTCAAAGCATGACTCATTTAATCAAAGCATAAGCAAAGACTGGATTCTAATGCTACTAAAACTTCACAACATGACAGGTTTTAAAACAGATATCTGTCAGCAAATACATGATGTTACCAAATGCTTGTCTCACACTCATCCCAAATGCACAATAACTCACAGTGTGATTCTAGACAAGCACCACTATCCCTAGGAGTTTACCAAAACTAATTCACTACAGTGCAAGTGGTAAGGGAACTCCACACAATCTACATATTTTACGACTGCAATTTACTGTCAATGCCTGACTCATTTAATGAAAGCATAAGCCATAACTGTTTTCTAATGCTACTAAAACTTGACAACATGACCGGTTTTAAAACAGTTATCTGTCAGCAAATACACGATGTTACCAAATGCTTCTCCCAGAATCCTTACCCAAATGCACACAGACTCACAGTGTGATTTTAGACAAGCAACACTATCCTAGGAGTTTACCAAAACTCATTCACTAGTCTGGAAGAGTTAATGCTACTGCACACAATCTACATATTTAAGTACAGCACATCAGTGTTAAAGCATGACTCATTTAATCAACGCATAAGCAAAGAATGGATTCTAATGCTACTAAAACTTCACAACATGACAGGTTTTAAAACAGTTATCTGTCAGAAAATACATGATGTCACCAAATGCTTCTCTCACACTGATCCCAAATACACACTAATTCACAGTGTGATTCTAGACAAGCACCACTATCCCTAGGAGTTTACCAAAACTCATTCACTACAGTGCAAGTGGTAAGGGAACTGCACACAATCTACACATTTCAGGACTGCACTTTTCTGTCAAAGCCTGACTCATTTAATCAAATCATAAACCATAACTGTCTTCTAATGTTACTAAAACTTCACAACATGACAAGTTAAAACAGTTATCTGTCAGCAAATACACAATGTTACCAAAAGCTTCTCTCACAGTGGTTCCCAAATGCACACAGACTCACTGTGTGATTCTAGACAAACAACACTATCCCTTGCACTATACCAAAACACATTTCTTCATCTAGAAGTAGTACTACATTTTACTATACAAACATAACATAACTCATTTCACAAATTCATAAACATTGACTGGTTTCTAATTCTACCAAAATATAAAAACAGCACAGTTATCTGTCTACAAACAGATGAAAAACACAAATGCTTATCACAGAATGGTTTCTACATGCACACACATTGTAGAGAAAAAAAGTACTCCCTACACTTTAGCAGGAGAAATACATTAGTCTGATTAAAATCCAAATAGTCTACATACATCCCCTCACAATTAAATAACTCATCTTTCAAGTTCTTTTGTAGATTAAGAAGTATATCAATCACTCACCATATTTTCTTTTACAGAATCTCTGCACTGTGCACCTCTCAGCAAAAACAAAGAATGGAAAAGTTTCCCTTTCATTTTCCACACATATACATGTAAACATCAAATCACAATCCTTCACACATAAACTCAAAAGCAAATACACATTTCTATTGGTTAAACATTTCAACACTTTCCAACTGAAATACATTTCCACCCTTCCCCCAATCTGCCTTCTGCCTGTTACCATAGAAACAGCTCATGGAACACTGCACTGAGCACACAGGTCACAAGTTCAGCACACAATGTTCCTACACAAGACAGGAAGTGTGCTTGACTTTTCAACATATCAGCTTATCATATATAATGTTCCTTACAATCTGTTTTTGTTAACCAATAAGAATCATACCTTTAAAAAACAGAAATATACACCGTACCTTTCAGTGTAGAAAGTAGTCATACAACCAATGATTTCTTTTCTTTTTTAAAAAAACATTGCCGTGGATCCGCGCACCCAACGCGTGAGAATCCGTGCACCCAACGCGTTAGGAAGCGCGCACCGTGCGCGTATTTTGCCGTTTTTATTTTTTTTAAAGGGGGGCCCCAGGGGGTCCTTCTGGGACCTCCTAAGCACCTCTAGAGGGTCAGTGTATTTCCACTCTGCCCCCTTTATATGTTTTACACACTTATTCCCCTTGCTTCTTCAGCCTTGCTTCTACCGAGGCAGAAAATGGCCACCAACAGTTCCTGGTTTCGAATGTAGAGAGACACTCGACAGCCAATTAGCATTCAACGCGCGATCGGGAGGGTGCGCGCTCGGTTCAAGGAGGGTGCGCTTATGGTGCGGGTACGGTCCGCGGATCCCCCGCGGCCATAGATATCACTAACTTTTTTACCCTAATTTTCTCAGGAACTACTGAACGGATTCACACCATATATGCAAAAGGCACGAGTCCGAACTGAGGACTACCTCTTTGCCAAATTTGTTGTCATTCCGTTCAGCGGTTCGGGCTGTAGCTGCGACATCAGATCCTATGGGAAATTGCATGGGGAAAACATGTTTTGGGACCCCCCTTTTTTCTTGGCCCCCGCTTGACGGATCACCGCAAAACTTTCAGGGTAGGAGCGGAGCAGAGCTGGCCAAAAGTGTGGAAAATTTCACGAGGATTCATCAACCGGCGCCAACGTTATTCTAAATAGAATGTTGCGGATTTCCTATGGAAAATAGGTCCTTACTATAACTATCTACTGGCTAAAATATATATATATATATATATATATATATATATATATATATATATATATATATATATATATATATATATATATATATATATATATATATTCACTGAAAAAACCATAGGTTTCACACATGTTATAGTTAGCTGTACATTTCACTCGTAAAAAACCAATGAAATTCCACGTTATAGTTAGATCAGGTAACTATAACTTGCGCACCCGCAATCCACTGCTGATGACGTCACATATTACATCACTCATGACATGGTCAGTGACATCACTCATCACATCAATGATGACATCTCAAATGACACATTGTGGCTTGCGGTCGCGCAAGTTATAGTTACCTGATCTAACTATAACGTGGAATTTCATTGGTTTTTTACGAGTGAAATGTACAGCTAACTATAACATGTGTGAAACCTATGGTTTTTTCAGTGAATTTGCAAGGTTTTTTAAATGCTAATTCCTAACTATAACGTGTGTGAAACCTATGGTTTTTTCAGTGAATTTGTACGGTTTTTTAATTGCTAAGTTATGTATTTATTTTTAATTTTTGCGCGCACGGTGCGCTTTGCGCACCGAACGCCCACGTTGCGCTTTTCGTCCCGTGCACGCCTCGCCATTTTTTACAAAATATCAATTGTTTTTTTCTCTCTTGGGGGTCCTTAGATTTATATATTAAATGTGATTGTTAATTCTTTTATTTATTTTTTTTTTTTTTACCGTACGCGTACGGTAAGCTTACCGTACGCGCACCCCGCGATTTTTTAAAAAAATTATTACATTTATTTTTCATACTTTTTGGTCCTTCGTGAACCCCCTGACGAACGCTAGGGGGTCTGCAACTCTCTTCGTTGCCCCCTTTTCATGTTATCAACCTTTTTTTTTCAGTGCGAGAGACAGAAAATGGCGGCCGATACTTCCTGGTTTCGACCGATTCGAATGTTTACTTTGATCTAACAACCAATCAGAATCGCGCTCGCGCACGTCACCGTACGCGTACGGTAAGCTTACCGTAAGCGCACGGAGCGCGCTTACAGATATATATATTGATTTAAATGCTATTTTCTCAGGAACTACTGAACAGATTTACACCAGACCTGCAAAAGGCACTTCCTTGACCTTAGGGCTACCTCTCTGCCAAATTACAAGTAATTCTGTTTAGCCGTTCGGGCTGTAGCTGTGTCTAAAGGTCCTATGGAAAAATGCATGGGGAAAACGCGTTTTGGGACCCCCCTTTTTTCTCAGCCCCTGCTTGACCAATCACCCCGAGACTTTCAGGGTAGGAGCGGAGCGTAGCGCCCCATTAGTTTTGAAAATTTCGCGAGGATTCGTCAGCCGGTGCCAAAGTTATTCAAAATAGAATTTTCAGATTTCCTATGGAAACACGGTCCTAACTATAACTATCTACTGGCGACCGCCAGTAGATAATATATATATATATATATATCTTCCAGAAAGAGGCTCCTTCCGACTGCTGGGGACCCGCGGGAAGTGGCGCACACACCGGCGGAGAGCGCCAGAACAGTAATCCTCAAAACGAACAGTGTCAGTAACGTGCGCTCTCAGTAACAATAGACTCCACAAAAATCCAAAGTTCCAAGGGTGTTTATTCACTTTATTGAATAAGCACCCTTGGAACTTTGGATTTTTGTGGAATCTATTGTTACTGAGAGCGCACGTTACTGACACTGTTCGTTTTGAGGATATATATATATATATATATATATATATATATATATATATAATCTATTTCATTCCTAAACTACACAAGGATGCTACAACACCACCTGGCAGGCCCATAATCTCAGCTATTGGAGGACTTTTTCCTGCAAGACCTGGTAAAACATCTGCCCTCGTTTATTCAAGATTCAGGGGACTTTTTGAGACATTTACAGACATTTCAATGGGATCCAAAATATTTGTTGATATGCCTTGATGTAACATCATTATATACTAGCATTCACCATAAAGATGGTATGAGGGCAACACAGTATTATTTGGATAAAAGACCACACAATCTGGCTCACCACAACAAAATGCTAATGATCATGATCCAATATTGCTTGGAAAATAATTATTTCTTGTTTTCCAACAATGTGTACCGACAAACCAGAGGAGTAGCTATGGGGACATGCTTTCCCCTAGCTACTCCTGTCTACACATGGGATGGTGGGAGGAAATGATACTAAATAAAGAGTTCAAGGAACAGGTAGATAGCCACGTAACAATATGGCTACGTTACATCGATGACTTGTTTCTAGTATGGGATGGCACTGAAACTGAAGCATTAAAATGTATTGATAACATCAACAACAACAATATCAACCTCCACTTTACATCTACCATCAGTAAACACAATATTTATTTTCTGGATGCTGAGGTTTACATTAAGAATGGAAAATTGGCGGAGGCAAGATGGCCGCCGTGGCTCTGTAGAGAGAAGTCGCATTTTTTACTCTCTCCTATCCTAGGATGATGGAGTATTGGTGAACCCAGGGATGTGGGGTCTGACTAACCGGATTTTTCTTGACACAGTGGATACACTCAACACTCAACTCAACCCAGACTGGTTGA
This sequence comes from Triturus cristatus, assembly GCF_964204655.1. Taxonomy (NCBI): domain Eukaryota; kingdom Metazoa; phylum Chordata; class Amphibia; order Caudata; family Salamandridae; genus Triturus; species Triturus cristatus. The sequence goes on from NC_140581.1 coordinate 750,022,266, forward strand.
GGGGCTTCCCTACAAAGAAAGTGATAAAGAAGGTGATAGACTGGCTGAACTGCTGGAGAAGTCTGTTTAACGACGTGAAAGTGCCTCTGAAGATGTCCCAAAGGCTCAAGGCGGATAGAGACAAAATATCGTCAGCAGGACCGATTAAACCCTCAGGAGTTGCTGGGAGAGAGGGGGCTATCCCAAAAACAGCCTCTGTGAGAAAAGCGGCGGAATTTCCAAATCGGAGTTCGAAGAACACAGCAGCAAAGAAAGCGGAGAAGCAGGAGAAGAAATTGGAAGCAGGTCCGGAGACCCGCTCAGCGATGTATAAGTCGACGAGGGACACTGCACTAGATGGAAAGCCCCAGCGAGTGCATGCAGCGCAAACGATTGTTAAAGATCAGAAGCGGCAAGCGACCTTACCAGAGTCGTTTACCACAAGGGTTCCTCCGTCTGTTCCACGAATAGAGATTCAGGCAGATGGTCCGCAGCAAAAGGAACGGCAGGATGAGAAGCCGCCGACGGCTACCGGCGCCCAGGGAGACAGCTGCGAGACAAACGCGGAAGCAGAATCAACGGACCGCGAGGACGCAAGAAGCGGAGGCCTGGTTGCTAGGCAACCGGGAAGCGGTGCAGGAGATGGTGCGGTGAACGCAGAGCGGCATGTAGAAGCTCCAGAAGCCGCGGGAGGCGAGGAGGCAGAGGTGGAGGCTGGTAAGGAGTTGGGCTGTGATACCGATATCGACACTGCTTCTAAGCAATTAGAAAAACAAAATAACACGCAGATGTTAGACGCTCTCCTGTCAGTAGAGGCAGGGTTATACAATAAACATTCGAAGGGCACTGAGGCAAGCTGGGGCAGCACGCAGAGTTTAACGGAGCAGCATGGGCTACACTTGGATCAGGACTTGAGCAGAAATAACAAAAGCATAGATAGAAGTGTGAGGGGAGGCTCGCCTGAGTTTTTTTCGGTCAATGAGGGCTCGGATTCATCAAATCCGAGCGAGGTGGAATCAGAGGAAGAGGAGAGTGGAACTGAATGTACTTCTGACTCAGATATTAGCAATGGATCTAGCGAATTAGTCACAAAAAAGAAAAAAGGTACTGTGGGAGTAAAAAAAAGAAGCGGAAGAGGTTTAAGAAGCAGTATGACTAAGAAATTATCATGGGACTACTCCGCTACTTCAGAGACCTACAAAGAAAGTGAGCAGGAAGGAGGGGAGAAGGAGGGGAGGCAGAATAACCAAAATGTAACCCTCGAAATGCTGTTTGGGACCTTGAAACAGATGCAGAAGGAGGCAAGAATGGAGAGCAGAAGGGCGAAAAGAGACACAAAAAAACTGCAAGCATCACTAAGGAAAGTAAGTAGAAAACAGGAAGAGGTCGAAGAAAGAGTCTTACAAGTGGAGGAAAGGACAAGTAGGGTGGAAGACGAAGTGACAGATTGGCAGACTTTTAAAACGGATCAAGAGAAGGTGGTTGAAGATCTTCAGTGGAAGCTAGAAAGCTTTGAAAATCGCCAAAGAAGGAATAATGTGAGACTTTTGGGTCTGGAGGAGGGAAAAGAGGGGCAGGATCCCAGAGGTTATGTGGTTAAGATTTTGGAAGAGGCCTTTCCTGACTCAAAATGGCAATGGGATGTGGAAGTGCAAAGAGCACATAGGTACCCACTGTTCAAAAAGAAAAATCGGGGAGGGCAGGATAAGGAACTCCCAAGAGCAATGTTGGTTTTTTTGGGTAATTTTCTAGCAAGACAGGAGATAATTGATAAAGCTAGACCTGACTCAAGAATTACAGCTGATGGAAATACTTTTTTCTCTAGGCCAGACTTCTGCCACGTTACCGTGGAAAGAAGGTGGAAATTAAGACAGATGATTGGGCCTTTCCAAAAGCAAGGGGCAGAAGCATATCTCTTGTTCCCGTCTAGGTTGAAAGTTATCAGGAAAGGTTATACCAAAATGTTCACATCCGAGATAAAAGCGGCAGAATACCTAGCAGAAATTTCGGAAGCTAATAAAGGGAAGGAGAGTAGAGCTAGAACCAGAACCCCATCACAGTCTCCCCGGAGAACTCCACCAAAAACTCCGTAAGACGGTTAGATGGTAATGCCAAATAGCCTATTTGGCAATACCGGACAGAGGGGTAAACAGGATGGGAGAGAGTAGCGACGCTGCAGAGTACGGTCGGCTACACATAGGCCAGGATTGGCCTATTTGCCTGTAGTGAGGGGGGGGGGCTCCCAAGGGGCGGGGGGTAAAGGGGGGAGGGGGGAGGGTGGGGGGGGGGAGACATACATGCTGGTTTTGGGCACAGTTATGGTATAGAAGAAAGAGGTAAAAAAGACTTAAAAAAAGATGCAGGGATCAAGGTACACAAACAAACTAAAAGGGGGGAGAAATTGTTTTGGAAAGATCAAAGTCTAAAGATAACTACTAAATCCTGCTGGTTAAATTGGAAAAACGGAATAGGGAATGCTATGAAATATAAATGTCGTGTAGAATAGTATCAATAAACATTTGTGGACTCAATGAGATCAATAAGAGGTTAAAAGCTGCGTCATTGTTAAAATCTTTTAAACCGGATCTAGTGGGCCTTCAGGAAACACACATTGAGGGCACTAAGGTCTACTTACTTGATCAACTAGGTTTTAATGTTCTTGCAAAAACTAATCAGAACACCAAGACAAGAGGAGTGGCGATACTGGGCAGGAAACAGGATACAATAGTTAAGAGAAAGCTGGAGGATAAATGGGGAAGATGGGTTATAGTAGAATTATCGTTTAGGGGGGAAACCTTTACGCTTGTTTCAGTCTATGGCTCTACTGGAGATGACCCAGACGTTCTCAATTCCTAGATGCAGAACTTGCTCAGTGGCCTGAGCCTATTATATTATGCGGCGACCTGAATATTCATGATTCAGATAGTAGTTTTTTAGACCCTAACAGGAAGTATGTGGGGAGGAAAAAAAGAACCTATAGGGCTCTTGCAGATTTAGCAAGGAATAACTCTCTAGAGGATCCTTGGGTACATTGCCATCCGAATCTCGACGGGAGTACTTTCTTTTCAGCGCCCCATCAGATCTTAGTCAGGCTGGATTATTTTTTAATTACAAGAGGGCTGCTAGACGGTGCAAGGATAGTAAGAGAACCAAGGATCATATCAGATCACAGTCCGTTAGTGTTAGATGTAAATATTGGGCAAAGGAGAAATAAGGAGCCGACGCAATGGACATTTGACAGAGCACTCCTTCAGGATCATAAATATAGGGAAAGAATGGCTGAATGGATTAAGGAATTTTGGGTAATTAATAGAGGTACTTCATCACCAGGGATTGTGTGGGACGCTTTTAAAGCTGGAATACGAGGAGAGACCCTTAGTTATGTTATTAGAACGCAAAGAAGAGAAAGGGAGGAACTAGAAAGAAATAACGAATCAATTAGAGAGGCAGAGGAGGAACTCATGTTGGCTATACATGCGCACACACCAGTTGAGCAGATATTGTTAAAACTAGTCGCTCTCAAAGCAGTGGTCATGGAAGGGATGGCAAAAAAGACGGTGGAGAAATATTTAGCCAATAAAGAAAAGGCGTATGAACTTAGCGAAAGAGTGGGTCATATATTAGCGGTGCGAGCTAGACAAAGAGATGGGATGGCTGATATTAAGGAGATCAAAAATGGTCAAGGAATCAAAGTTAAGGGTGCAGAACAGATTAGAGAGGTTTTTAGGCAGTTTTATACGGAATTGTATCAGGCAGATGGGCATGGAAGTGAGGAGGACACGAGGGCTTATCTGAGGGATATTGAGCCATCAAACTTGGAGGAGTCAGACAAAATAGAGCTGGAAGAGAAACTCAAGGTGGATGAACTTGTTGAAGCGTTGAGGGAACTCCCATCTGGGAAGGCTGCTGGCCCGGACCAGATTCCAGTTGAATTTTATAAGGTCTTTCAGACCTCTCTGCTAGCAGACATGTTTAATATAATGGCGTCAGCACAATTGGGTGAAACTGTTCCATGTTCCTGGGGTGGCGCAGACATCATTGTTATCCCAAAAAAAGGGAAACCGCCAGATGCCCCAGGCTCCTACCGACCCATCACCTTAATGAACGCCGATGTCAAGGTGTTTTCAAAAATATTGGCAAAAAGATTATCTAAGACAATTGAATCTTTAGTTACACCCTCTCAGCATGGATTTATTCCAGGGAAAGGAACAACCCACCACACCAGGCAGGTAATCACGGCAATTGATGTAGCAGACATCCTGGAAGATCCAATGGCAGCGGTGTTTCTTGACGCTGAAAAGGCTTTTGATAGGGTCTCATGGGGTTATCTATGGGATGCTCTAAGGTGGCACGGTATAGGACCAGGATTTATAAAGGCTTTGCAGACGCTATACATAGCCCCGACGGCCAAGATAAGAGTCAATAGAGGTTACTCAGCCGCAGTTAACATCCAGAGAGGTACAAGGCAGGGTTGTCCCTCTTCTCCCTTACTGTTTGCTCTATATCTTGATCCCTATATTCGTAAATTGGAAACGAATCAACAAATATTACCATTAGTACTAAACGGTTGTAGACTTAAATCACTAGCCTACGCGGACGACGTCGCCATCTTGACTCCAGACCCTGTAGCCGCCATCAGGGCAATTGAATCAGAAGCTGAGAGGTTTGGTCAGTTCTCTGGGTATAGTTTGAACACAACTAAAACACAGATAGTCAAAAATCAGTGGGTAACGTGTAACGATGTAAGAGTGACAAATACGGCAACTTATCTAGGGGTGCAAATGACGGCAGAAGTAAGTAAAATTGTGGAAAAAAATATGGACCCCTTGATAACTCAAATGAAAAAAGATTTAGAAAGAATGAACAATTTACACCTGTCGCTAGTTGGTTGCACAAATATTATCAAAATGATGATTTTACCCAAATTCTTGTATGTATTCAGGGCTGTACCATTGTTGATTGAAGCCAGCTGGTTTAATTGCATAGAGGCTATATGTAATAGGTTTATATGGGCCCAAGGTAAAACCCGGAGAGCTTATAGGTACATGACACTCCCTAGAGAAAAAGGGGGATGGGGGCACCAGATTTTCGCTTATATTATATGGCCTCTGTGCTGCAATATATTCAAGGTCTTATTGGTGGAAGCCCTGACGATGTTAGAATGCAGAAAATGTCTACAGATGTGTATGCTGTCGCCTTAGGGGTAAATGCTGAGAACTGCTTTTTGAAGTGCATTGATTATAGCTATTTCAAGAGGACTAAGTTTAAAACTGTTAAAGCGGCAGTTACGACATGGAATGCATTCTTGAAGAGGGTAAAACTTGGGAGGTATAACAGATATGTCTTATTAAGTAACAATAGGTCACTCCCCAAGGAAATTTTTGGAGATCATACTATGGCAGAGTGGGCACTAAAGGGGGTTACGCAAATTGGAGATTTATATACACAAGATGGCTTTATGCAATTTTCAGAGTTGAGAGGAAAATACGGCTTAGATAATAGGGGATTTTTCAAATATCTACAGGTTAGGAGTTTCCTTAATAATAAAGTTGGGGGCCCGGCAGGTTTTAATAAAATGGAAATAATGGAGAAAATAAAACTGTTGGGGGATTGTACCATCAAGTCCTTTTATGCAGCATTGGTGAAAGACAAGCAGGATGATTTAGCTAAATTTAGTAAAAAATGGGAAGATAAACTGGGTATTGATACTAGACTTTTTTATGATTCTTTGAATTTTGGATCTACGATATTATGTGCTGCCCCGCTGCAGTCGCAGCATTATAAAACATTGTACTCTTTGTACTTTACTCCTGCAAAGATTGCAAAATGGGGAGGGAATCAAGGAATCAATTGTCCCAGATGTAATGAGCTGGAAGCAGATAGCGTACACATCTTTGCTACATGTCCACAACTAAGAACTCTGATTAGGGAAATTGAGGGGTTTTTGGCGAACTCACTGGATATTGAGATATCTCTTACACCAGTTTGGATTATGTTAGGGGTGAGCGATGACGAGCAGACTCAATATGCTGAATTCCTTTTTGTAGTAATGGCTGTCTATAGACTAACAATAGCTAGGGTATGGCTAGATAAAAGCCCACCGAAAATGCAATGTTGGCTGGCAAATACCCTATATGCATATAATATAGAGGAAAAAAGTTTTGCCCGAAAGGGGAGGAGTGGAAGACGTTTGGGGAGAAGAATTTGGGAGCCATTATGTAAATGGAAAGAGAGACAAAGAAGGAATAGCTAGGGGGAGGGGTAGGTAGTTGCCTTTACTTTGATGTCGAGTTTTTATTTTTTTTTTCACTGATTTTGGACTTTGCTCACTAATTATAGCTGATTTGTATAAATGTGTACATTGTGATCGGTCAGATTTATTGTATAATTTATTTGTTAGTATTTAAGGCTTGTGATATAGGTAATGCTCATAATCCATTGTTGTAATGAAGAAAAATAAAAAAATCTTATAAATAAAAAAAAAAAAAAAAAAAAAGAATGGAAAATTGGAAACAAAGCTATATCAAAAACCCACGGCAGGTAATAGTCTGCTGCACGCAATAAGCCACCATCTTCAGCATCCTATCCAAAGTATCCCCTATGGAGAGATGCTGAGGATTTGTCGAGTGTGCAGCAGCACAACAGATCTGGCTGAAGCGCAAAAACAAAGTAAAGAAAGGTTCCTTGAAAGAGGATATACTGCAAAGACCCTTGATATAGCCATCAAGAAAGCTAATGCTAAAAAAGAGATGATCTGTTAGCAAAAAAACTCCCAAAAGCAACAGAAACAAGCACCACAACCAGATTGATCTTAACCTACAGTAAAGAGCAAAAAGCCATACGTAGGGTTATAAATAAAAATTGGACAATTGTTAAAAATGATCCAATAATCGGAAAATTAATGCCTAAACATCCTAGCATTACTTTCATGAAAGCAAAATCTATGAAGGGTTCATTAGTCAACAGTAGCCCAGAAATGAAACTTTCGACCAACTGGTTGTCTAACCGAAAGGGTTTTGTAAAATGCAACACATGCAAAGCATGTCAATATGGGAGTAATAGAACTACATACAAAACTCCCTTTTCAGAAACACCCAAGAACATTTTGAAATTTCGTACTTGTCGTACTGAATATGTGGTTTATGTTTTAAGCTGTTCATGTGGACTGCAATATGTGGGAAGCAGTAAACTGCAAGCCCACAAGCGTATATTGCAGCACATGAGAGCTATAACGAATCGAGATCAGACATACCCAGTGGCAAGACATTTTGAGAAAGTGCATGCCAGTGATTTGAAACACTTTTCCTATTTTTTGATTGATTCTATACCATTGTCCAGACGAGGGGGGAACAGAGAAGCTAAACTAAGAAGGCTTGAAACACAATATATCTTGGAATTAGATACCAAGACCCCCAATGGGCATAATTCGAGCAAAGACTTCCACACATGGTTAGGATAAAATTCCAGAAACCAATATAACAATTCAAGTGTGAATCATCTGTTGAAAACATATCTTTTGCTCGAATTTCTCCCTATATACAGATCAGCGTACTGTGAATTAATATTTAATATTTATATTTTGAGATAATTGGAGAAAAACACACAAAAAACCTAATATTTTATATCAATTTTTTACACACACGACCTTAGTCCTTATACACCCCCTGTTCCTGCACAGCATTTTAGCACAGCACTAAGGTTGAGTTTGGGTTCACGCAGGGTTTTATTTTCACTTATAGGAAAGTATATATATTTATATATTTATCCTTTTTAACAATGGCATGGACAATAAACAAATAAGAAGATAGAGCAGATTAAGCATAGTATTAGTGCAGTTTAGATTGAGCAGCGAACTACCTGGCATTTTTATTAATAAAAAGGTTTTTTTTTGGGTACAACACATTCAAGTGTAAATATAAATTCCCACAAGGCAATAATACCATTCTGCTCAATCTTACCTCTGATTGGATAAACTGCAAGAGAACAATAATTGCTTCAATGCATGTTTTATAATCATGATAGTTTTATATGATTGTTATAATAATAATGGATTTTAACCATATATTCTTGTTTTATTTAAAATTGTATATCAATGTATATGTATTTATTTATTTATATATATGTAATTGCGGATTTGCACAAAAGTACTTACCATGCATGAGCCTACATCGATATATGTTTACATACATTTATTTTATATATTTATATAAGTAATTGTTTACATATTGACCGGGCACAAGCTCATTGTCTAAATGTTGCAGCGGTTTTTTACATAAATATAGAAACGGCAGTATTCTTTCTATGTCCATGTCAAATTCACGTGATAGGCACAGGTCACTTTAACTGGATGATGACGACTCCTAAAACGCGTCATGTGATCAAGGCCGAGGCAGGCCGAAACGCGTCATGGCGGTCATAGTGGCAGCAATAAACTAAATATTGGAGCACTTATTTGGTGGTTCGCTTCCGTTTTTCCCTGAGGAGAAGGATTTTGAAAAAAGCGGAATTGTGGGATATATATATATATATATATATATATATTACCTACTGCCGGTCGCCAGTAGGTATTTATAGTTAGGACCTAGTTTCCATAGGAAAAGCGTTTTTTGATTTCCCAATAGCTTTGGCGCCAGTTGACGAATATTTGTGAAATTTTCAGAACTAGTGGCCCGCTCCGGTCAGCTCCTGTCATGAAAGTTTCGGGGTGATTCATCAATCGGGGCCGAGAAAAAAGGGGGGTCCCAAAACGCTTTTTCCCCATGTTATTTTCCATAGGAAGCTTTAGACAAAGCTACAGCCCGAACTGATGAACGGAATTTTACCACATTTGGCAAAAAGGTAGGTCTTGGTTCAGAAAGATCCCTTTTTGTTAAATGGTGTAAATCCATACAGTAGTTCCTGAGAAATTAGAGAAAGAAAATGTTTTGATATCTAGGGAGGCGGTGGATTCGCAAACCCTCCCGAGCACGAGCTTCATTCTCATTGGCTGCCAACACTCCAGACTGGGAACTGTTGGCAGCCATTTTGTGACTCGGATACCGAGTCAGAAGATAACTGTGGAAAAAAGGATGAAAAACAAGAAAAGGGGGCAGGGTAGGAACACCCTGACCCCCTAGGCCTGCTCAAGTACCCCTAGGGCCCCAATTTGATTTTAAAAAAAAAATAGAAGTCCCGCAGGTTGCGTGACTCCAGACGAAAAAAAGAAAAAAAAACGGAGTGTGGGGTTATTAAATAAGGGGTGGGACTTCCCCAAGCCCCGGGGACCACCACCTCCCCGGGACACTAAAAATTGTAATTCGGGGGTCCATTATGGCCCCCATGCCCCGGGGACCACCCCCTCCCCGGGCACTAACAATTGAAATTTGGGGATCTGTTATGGACCCCCAAGCCTCGGAGACCACCACCTCCCCGGGGCTTAAGAAATGAAGGAAGGGGGGCTGCACGGCCCCCCTCCAGGAGCCCATAGTGGCCCTGGGGATCAACACTCCCAAGGACCGGCTCCTGCAATGTCCCGGGGTGCCCACCCCGGGACATTGCTGTTTGCTATGACAGGGCGGGAGCATGGCTTCCACCCTGTCATAGCAAACTCTGCTTTGCTTGATTGAAGGAAGAGCAAGGAAACCTGCTCTTGCTTCAATGAAGCATAGCAGGATTGCTTTTGGGCCGGGGAGCTGCATATCAGCAGCTCCCCTTTCTCTAAAGCAATGCCGACTCCCGCAGGAGGCGGGGAGCCGGCGGGACCATGGGGGCATTGGGGCTCCCCCCACGGTTCCCAACCATGAGGCCAGGCCCCAGGGGATGGGGTCCCCGGGGCCCAAAATGGCCCAGGAAGGGGGTCGTGCAATGCCGCCCCATCTTTTTAAAGAAAAATAAATAACTATATTTGGGCATGCCCCGGGAGATGGAGTCTCCGGGGCAAATATAAATTAATGGAAATGGATGTTTTTTTTGCCAAAGTTTGGAGTTGGGACCCTATCGCGGCCCCCTGATGTGAACAAGATGGGAGCATGACTCCTAGCGCATCCCCCTGATATGAACATGAGGGGTGAGCGTCTCCCAGCGTGGCCCCCTGGTGTAAACGCGAGGGGTGCGTGGCTCCCAGTGCGGCCCCCTGGTGTGAACGTGATGGGTGCGCGGCTCGTAGCACGGCCCTCTGGTTTGAACACGATGGGTGCGCTGCTCCTTTAGTCACGCAGGGTGTGTGACACCAAGCAAAAATAATAACGTTTTTTTTATTTAAACCTAGGTTATATGTTGGTGATTGGGTGGCTCTAAAAAGAGCCCTTGTTTTCATTGGGAGATTGTTTTAGCTACATGTAAGTGCGGTTGCAGAGTTTCATGTTGTTGAGAAACACTCTGTTCCCTTGATCAGTGAAGTGTACTCCATCACTTATATTGTTGTTATAGATGTAGCCCATCCTATGGTCACTGAGGTAAGCAGAAACAGCTTTATTTGACATTTTTTATAGCTTTCTCAATCTGAGGACAAAATTGATTGGACCACTTCCATTTCTGTTTTTGGCATATGTTAGAGTATACAAAGACAGTTTTGGAGAAAAGCAACATCAATTCTTCAAAGGTGTCTTTCATAAGTAATTCCAGACCGACCCCAGTCAATGTGCCTAGGTCATTGCAACCACAGTGCACAATCATGAGGTCAGGGGTTGGAGATGCAAAAAGGTTTTAACCATATACATCAATTGGTGCCACTTTAATCCTCTCTGTCCAATCCATTTAATGTCTACATTTTGCAAAGCTAGGTTTTTGTCAACACCTCTGTGTTCAGCATACCTTTTGCACCAGAAAACATAGCTGTTCCACACAGAAAGCATCTTGAAGGGATGTCTGTAGGTAATCAAAAGATGTCTGTATCTGAGGTAATCAGTTGGTAGAATGAGAGGTATCTAAAGTGGTGGAGAAGATGCTGTTTTTATGAAAGAAGAGAATTGATTGGCTGTTTAAGAACATTGTGCATTTTACTTTGTTTAAAAAGCAAGTTTCTTATTGGTTAGTAAAAAATGTTTGAAAGGTACAGTAGAAAGGATAAGGTCATGTTTTGCAAAGCCAACCACACCTGCTGTTTCCATTTGCAACATTGTGTGGTGAACTTGAAAATATGGTGAACTTGTGACCTGTCCGTTAAGTTGGATGATCCATGACCTATTGCTATGGAAACAAGCACTAAGCAGAAGGGGTGAAGAATACAGTTGATAAGATCTATTATCTGTAACCAATGGAAATTTGTTTTACAATTTGAAAAGCTCTGGGAAGCAATGTCATTTGTTGCTTATGTGTATTTGTATGGAGAAAGAGAAGGGAACCTTGCCATTACTGGTTTTGCCTTGCTGAGTCTGGTTCATTATTTTGACTGTGTGTAAAAGAAAATCCTGTCAGAGTTTGTGAGATTTTTCCTTCAACACATTTATTTGTAAGGTGAGTAATACATTTGTGAGGTTTATTTAAAACAAATTGACATTATTTTAAAACTGTGTTGTTTGATATATATTATTACATGTAGATATGTTTATTGGAGTTTGTTTCATTGTACTTAAATGTTGTTTAAAAAGAGTCTGTACAGTAATATGTGTATTTTTAAGATGATTACAGGTGTTATTAATTAGGCTTGTTTTTTAAGTCTGTACAAAGGTGAAGTTGAATGATGCCACATATTGTAAGATAGTTGGTTGAAGACACAGTATAAATGTGTAGTTTAAAAGATGTTCATATAAGGTGTAGTTTATTAGCCTTCATTTTTTGTTCTCTCTATACAAAGGTATAGTTTAATGATGCTGCATAATTATAAATACTTTGATAAAGATGCAGCACAACTGTGCTGTTTGAAAGATGATCATATAAGGTATTAATAACTAGGTTTATTTTATTAGTTTGTACAAAAGGTAAAGTTAAATGATGCCACATATTTTAAGATAGAATGGTGAAATAAGGTGCTTTTAATGAATGATGCCACATAATTTTAGATACAAAGGTGAAGATGTACAGTTTAGCTAACTATAACTCGCACCCCCGCAATGCATTGCTGATGATGTCACATATTACATCATTCATGACATGGTCAGTGACATCACTAATGATATCACTGATAGCATCTCAAAAGACATCACTGATGTCATCATCCACATGAAAATCTAATGCACCTCCTCACACCCTAATATAACCTTGGATACACCCACTCTAAAATGCAGACTACCATTTTCAAAACCATAGACACACCAATACCAGTTACTACCTACGCACTTACTGATTCCTAGGTCTACACACACATCCACTCATTCACCCATACAGTCACTCATACATGCAGTCACTCATCAATGCAACACTATCATATGCACTTAAACACCTATACAGACACTCACACACCACCACTCATCCAGAGTTACTCACACACGTAGTCAGTCATGCAAAGAATCAATCACACTTCCATTTACTCACCTATACAGTTATACACACACCACCTCACTTATTCATACAGATACTAATACATACTTACTCTGTTATACAATCGATGATACAAGTACACACTCATCCATACAGCTACTCTCACAATCACTAACTCTCACGTATAGTCATTTATATACTCCAACTCTCACATACACTGCCATTTACATATGTAGTTACTTGGACATGTACCACTGAGACATCCATTCACTCACCAACACACCCATACACACAATCACCCACCCATACAGCTATTTCCACATGCACTCTTCAACCCATACACCTAGTGAATCAACCACTCACACATCTATGCACAGAGTCACACACCTCCCACCCACCCACACACACACACATTCAGTCTCCCATACAAACACTCAGGCAACCAATCAATAACCTGTATAGTCACTCATGTAGCTACTGACCAACCCATGCAGCAGCTTATACAACAATGGACAGACTGATCTAGACATTCACACAGTTTAGTCACTAACCCATGCATTCAGTAAGACACATGTAATCACTCACTTAAACAGTCAGTCACACACCTACTGAATCCTCCATCCAGACACTTATACACACACTCATTGTTCAAAACACCTTGGCATATATATAATACATATTTAAACTTTAAAGAAACTCACTGTCACTGGATAATGTCATCAGTGTTGTCATTTGAGATGTCATAAGTGATGTCATCAGTGATGTCACTGACCATGTCATGAATTATGTAATATGTGACGTCATCAGCAGTGCATTGCGGGGGCACGAGTTATAGTTAGCTGAACTAACTATAACGGCCGAATTTCTCTGGTTTTGTACGAGTGAAATGTCCAACTAACAATAACGTCCCTGAAACCTATGGTTTTTTCAGTGAAAATATATATATATACATATATATATACATTATCGCTTCACTTGCACCAGTGTCTCGCACTCTCGAACGGGTGCTGTAAGGCAGGGGGTGCTCCCGCCAAATATCCACGCTTCACGTCTCCTCTTCTTTTAGAAAAGACACAGCACTCGCGGGGGAGAGTCAAAGATTTATTACGACTCACAGCGCTAAAACCAGACGCGTTTCGGGTATGTCTTCCTCAATGGTTTACAGGCACATCAGAAGCCGCCATATTTATGTATCATTACCACATTTCCTGTGCAACAACACTAACAAGGGACTAACACATCCCCATAAATCGCTAGCGCCATATTGTAGTGGTTTATACATCATGTATCATTAGTATACCACAGGTACTTATTGTTAACAACGACTTTGTTTAGACAAGTACACTTATTGACAACTTTGTTAAAGAAATGATATCACGCCCGAAATGGGCTACCAGTTCAGTATGTACAAATCCCGATTTTTCACATGGCAACATAATAAAAGGACCAATTTATATCTGTGATTATCCTGTGCCATGTTAGAGTATGTCTATACCATCACATCAACTGGTACATAACCCTAAACAGTCCAACGGGTTTGACCAACAGTGTTGCCTCTTGTACTTGCTTATACTCTGGGGAGCAAATGCAAATTAATTTCGCCCTGTATGGGCCAAGCCCTCCAAATCATCAGCGCCCACATTAAAGATCAAAATCATACACATGATGAAAGAAGAAAGAAAGGAAAAGAAACTTAAGATAATCGAATGCTACAGATATATTTTACAATTAGTTCCTATTACCTCAATTCATTAAAGCAATTCAGTTTATGTTCGCTGTAACTAAGCCAGTGGAGTGTAAAGAGTAAAGAGCCCCTTACCCTAAATGTACAGTAAGTTCCTCATTACTATTGAGCCCACCCGGGGTCTTAGTACCCAGATCTATGATATATCTTGACTCTAACCTCCTCAATCTTGTGATCCTATCCCCTCCTCTTATGTTAGCAGACACTTGATCTATTGCAAAAAAGGTTAATAAATCACTATTACAGTTATGATATGTCTGGAAATGTCTAGCTACGGGATACGTCGCATCCCGATTTTTTATTGCTCTTGTATGTTCAAGGATGCGGATTTTCGTTTGATGGATGGTACTGCCAATATATCTTAAACCGCATGGACATACCAGGCAATATACTGTATATGGAGTGCTGCAAGTCAAGAACTTCCTGATACATCTGGGCTTGTGGGTTCCAATGGCCTCATATGTAAGGACCTTTTTGGAGTTTTTGCAGGATTTACACCTTCCACAGGGATAAAAACCATGTGGTGCCTCCCCAAATGGTTTAGGGACTGTACGTATGAAATGGCTCTTAGTTAAAGTATCCCTGAATGCCCTAGCTCTTCTAAATGTAAGCATTGGTTGTCTAGGTATATCCATCCCAATAATGGGATAATTTTTCAATAAATTCCAATTTTTCTTCATCATAGTCCTTAACTCTCCTGCTCCACTTGAAAAAGCTGTTATCATTCTGAATTGTTCTTTAGTCTCTATTGTGCTTTTGTGTTTCAAAAGTTCATCCCTAGATTTCAACTGAACTTTCTCAAGAGATTCATGCAGTGCTTGTTCATTATAGCCTCGTGCTTTAAATCTCCCTATGCTTGCTTCTGCTTTGGATAAAAAGTCAGCCTCATTGGTACAATTTCTTTTTATCCTGAGGAATTCTCCGTAGGGAATACTCAGTATCAATCTAGAAGGATGACTGCTTGTAGAGTGAAGGACCGAATTCCCAGCCGTGGGCTTTCGAAACAAGCGTGTATTGATCTTGCCCGCATCAATAAAGACCTCTAGATCAAGAAAAGTCACACTAACCGGGCTTATTTCAACTGTGAATTGAAGATTGTACTCATTATCTTTCAGTATCTCTATGAACTGCATAGCTGATTCTTGTGACCCTATCCACACTACAAAGAGGTCATCTATATACCTATACCAGGCTACTATTTTTTGTGTCCATTCCCCATTGACGGACGCCCAGGCCACCTGCTCCTCCCACCAGCCCACGAAAAGATTCGCGTAGCTGGGGGCGAAGCAGGTGCCCATAGCTGTACCTGTTAGCTGTTTGTAGTGTTGATCCTGGTATAAGAAAATATTGTTTTCTAGGCAGAAGGTAAGAAATTCTACCAGCATTAAATTATGCTTGGTGAATTTCGCCGAGCGAGTGTCCAAAAAGGACTTCACAGCTCTAATGCCATCAATGTGCAAGATGTTTGTGTATAAGCTGGCTATGTCCATAACCAGCATGCAATCGCCTACCCGCCAATTTATCTGTTCCACATGACTCAAAAAATCCTTCGTATCTCTGATGTAGCTACGTACATTTTTCACAAAATCATTTAGAAAATGATCAATATACACATATATATATATATATTTTTTTTTTCACTGAAAAAACCATAGGTTTCAGGCACGTTATAGTTAGGAATTAGCATTTAAAAAACCTTGGAAATTCACTGAAAAAACCTTAGGTTGGATGGGCGCTATAGTTAGCTGGACATTTCACTTGTACAAAACCATTGAAATTCCCCCGTTATAGTTAGTTCAGCTGACTATAACTCGCGCACCCGCAATGCACTGCTGATGATGACACATATTACATCACTCATGACATGGTCAGTGACATCACTCATGACATCAGTGATGACATCTCATATGACATCACTGATGACATCACTGATGACATCATCCAGTGAATGTGTGCTTTTCTGAAAACTAAATATGATTTATATATGTATATCTCAAGGTCGATGGAAGAATAAATAGGTATATAAGTGTCAAAATGGGTGATTTTCTTAATGAAAAATTGATTGTATAACTGACTGATTAAGTGTATCTTAGTGAATACATGGGTTAGTGACTAATGTTTAAATATATAAATATCTGTATCAGTCTCTCACTTTGTGTATAAGTGGCTGCATGGGTTGGTGAGTAGCTACATGAGTGTCTATATGGGTTATTACTTGGTTTTTCGAGTATCAGTATGAGTGTCTGAGTGTCTGTATGGTTCAGTGGGGGGTATTACTTAGTGCATACATGCATGAATGAGTGAGTCACTATTTGTATGTGTTGAAGACAGTATGTGTGCAGGACTGTATGGGTGGATGAGTGTGTGAATGGTTGTGTTAGTGAGTGAATTACTGTCTCAATAGGGTCTTTATAAGTAACTACATATATTTTAAACTAGTATATGTGAGTATTGGTGTATATAAGTGAGTATATGTGAGAATGAGAGATTGGACGAGTTCCTGTATGAATAAGTATGTGTTTCTATAAGTGATTGTTCAAAAGAGTAAGTATGTGTAAGTTTCTGTAGAAGTAAGTGTGGTGGTGTGTGTATAACTGTATATGCAAGTAAATTGATGTTTGATTCTTTATTAGCATGAGTGACTATGTGTGTGAGTAACTCTATGGATGAGTGGTAGTGTGTAACAGGATGTATAGGTGTATGTGTACATTTGATGAGTGAGTACATGTATGAGTGACTATATAGGACTGTTGGTGAATGAGTAGATGTGTATGTAGATCTTAGAATTACTGAATAGGTTGTTGTAACTGGTATTGGTATGTCAATTGTTTTGAAAATTTTAGTTTCTATTTTTGTATGTGTGTATCAAAGGTTATATTAGGGTGAGAGGAGGTCTGCCACTCTATCACAATGATGATGTCATCAGTGATGTCATTTGAGATGTCATGAGTGATGTCACTGACCATGTCATGAGTGATGTAATATGTGACATCATCAGCAGTGCATTGCAGGTGCGCGAGTTATAGTTAGCTGAACTAACAATAACGGGGGAATTTCAATGGTTTTGTACGAGTGAAATGTCCAGCTAACTATAACGCCCCTGAAACCTATGGTTTTTTCAGTGAATTTTTAAGATTTTTTAAATGCTAATTTCTAACTATGCCTACAGAGATAGGACATGTGAAGAAAGAAGAAAAAACGCACAGAAAGAAAAAAAAGAAATGGAGAAAGAAGCAACAGAAGTCCTCAAAGACGAAGAAAAGTGCAGGAAGAAGGAAAACGTGCAGAAAGAACAAACAGAAGAGCAGAAAGAAGCCTTGTTGCAAAATCATCCTGTACCCTCAACTTTTTCAGACGGATACTGGTGGTAACTGAGTCTGACTAACCAGTCCTAGAGCCAGTGCTATGTTAAAAGACACTTAGAATACAGTGAAAACACCTAAATACACTAGGGAATACTATGCGTTGGGGTCCCCCTGTGATTAGCATGACCTCCTCTGTAAGCCGAAAGTATAAAATAGGGCAGGGGGATTAAAACTACCTCTTAAAACGCGCCACAGGGCTTGTTTGCACACGTCACCTCAGGCCCCATCCCCTCCCTTCACCACTGTGCAAACACGCCCTGTGGCTGTTTTAAGTTGGGAGATTAAGTCCCCTTGAATCCTGAGGGTCCCTAGGGTCCAAATAGCCCACTAGGTACCTCTAGTGAGCACCACAGAACTGCGTTGCAGAGTGGAGTAAAAAGGGGCGTACCTGGACACCCTCTCTGCAACGCAGGCCTGTGGCGCTTACTGAAGGTACCTGGTGGCCTAGTTGGCCCCCAGGGGCCCTCAGGATTGAAGGGGAATTAATGAACCAACTCAAAACGTGCCACAGGGCGTGTTTGCACACATGTCACCTCAGGCCCCGCCCCCTCCCTTCACCACTGTGTAAACGCGCCCCGTGGCGTGTTTTAAGTTGGGGGATAAAGTCCCCTGCAATCCTGAGGGTCCCTGGGGTCCAACTAGCCCATCAGGTACCTCCAGTTAGCACCACAGGGCTGCGAGGCAGAGAGGTGGTCTGAGGCCACGCCCCTTTCACACCTTCAATTACCCAGGCAGTACCTATACACTCCAGCAATCACCCTGTTACTCCCCATGCACTCCTCCACTCAGGATTAGTACATGGTGCTGGGTGGCTGAATAGAGAAATGCATGGGTAGTGACAGGGTGTTTGCTGGAGTGTATGGGTACTACCTGAGGAATTGAAGGAGTGATAGACAAGTGTGTAGGTGGTTAGAGGACTGGATGCGTATTGGAGAGGGGTTTGAAGCAGTGCATGTGTTAAGGCCTGGGTCACTGCATGAGTACTTGGGTACTGAAAGAATGATTAGAGTACTGCAAGGAGAGTGCCTTGGTGAATGTATAATTGTTTGGGTTACGGCACAGTGTTTAGATTAGTACATACTGCTGGATGGCTGACTGGAGGAGTGCATTCAGAGTGAGAGGGTGATTGCTGGAGTGTATAGGTACTGCCTGGGTAATTGAAGGTGTGAAAGACAAGTGTGTAGGTGGTTAGAGGACTGCATGCGTAGTGGACAGGGGTTTGCAGCAGTGCATGTGTTAAGGCCTGGGTCACTGCATGAGTACTTGGGTACTGACTGAATGATTAGAGTACTGCAAGGAGAGTGCCTGGGTGAATTTATAAGTGTTTGGGTTTTAGCGCAATGTTTTGATTAGTACATGGTGCTGGATGGCTGACTGGAGGAGTGCATGGGGAGTGACAGGGTGTTTGCTGGAGTGTTTGGGTACCACCTGAGTAATTGAAGGTGTGAAAGAGAAGTGTAAAGGTGGTTAGAGGACTGCATGCGTAGTGGACAGGGGTTTGTAGCAGTGCATTTGTTAAGGCCTGGGTCATTGCGTGAGTTCTTGTGTAGTGACTGAATGATTAGAGTACTGCAAGAAGAGTGCCTGGGTGAATTTATAAGTGTTTGGCTTTTGGTGCAGTGAATGGAGTAGTACATGGTGCTGGATGGTTGAGTGGAGGAGTACATGGGGAGTGACAGGGTGATTGCTGGAGTGTATGTGTACTGTCTGGGTAATTGAAGGGGTGAAAGACAAGTGTATAGGTGGTTAGAGGATTGCAAGCGTAGTGGACAGGGGTTTGTAGCAATGAGAGGAGGAGGCTGCTATTGTCCCAGTGAGAGGAGAAGGCTGCTGATGTCCCAGTGAGAGGAGGAGGCTGCTGATGTCCCAGTGAGATGAGGAGGCTGCTGATGTCCCAGTGAGATGAGGAGGCTGCTGATGTCCCAGTGAGAGGAGGAGGCTGCTGAAGTCCCAGTGAGAGGAGGAGGCTGCTGATGTTCTAACGAGGTCGCTTCTGAAGACCAGCTCAGGCATGTAGGTGAAGGCTGTGAGAAGGTGTGTAGGGGAAGGCTCTGAGATTGCGTTTGGGGAAGGCTGTTAGATGGTGTGTAGGGGAAGGTTGTGAGATGTTGTTTAGGGGGAAGGCTGTGAGACAGCGTGTAGGGGAAGGCTGTGAGAAGGCATGTATGGGGAAGGCTGTGAGAAGGCGTGTAGGGGGAAGGCTGTGAGATTGCGTTTCGGGGAAGGCTGTGAGAAGGCGTGTAGGGGGAAGGCTGTGAGAAGGCGTGTAGGGGAAGGCTGTGAGAAGGCGTGTAGGAGGAAGATTGTGAGCAGGCATGTAGGGGAAGGCTGTGTGACGGCGTGTAGGGGGAAGGCTGTTAGATGGTGTGTAGGGGGAAGTTTGTGAGATGTCGTGTAGGGGGAAGGCTGTGAGAAGGCGTGTAGGGGAAGGCTGTGAGAAGGCATGTATGGAGAAGGCTGTGAGACGGCGTGTAGGGGGAAGGCTGTTATATGTTGTGTAGGGGGAAGGTTGTGAGATGTCGTGTAGGGGGAAGGCTGTGAGAATGCGTGTAGGGGAAGGCTGTGAGAAGGCATGTATGGGGAAGGCTATGAGAAGGCATGTAGGGGGAAGGCTGTGAGAAGGCGTGTAGGGGAAGGCTGTGAGAAGGCGTGTAGGGGGAAGATTGTGAGCAGGCATGTAGGGGAAGGCAGAGCAGACATGCAGGGGAAGGCTGTGAGAAGGCATCTAGGGAAAAGGCTGTGAGAAGAGGCTGCTAAAGTCTCAATGAGAGCTTCTGAAGACCTACTGAGGCATGTAGGGGAAGGCTGTGAGAAGCCGTGTAGGGGAAGGCTGTGAGAAGGGTTCCCCAAAAATGCATGGGATGCAAAGAACTGCAGCCTGCCTGCCTGAACACAAACAAAAGGCGGGGTCACTATGTGACAGCTTCAGTGACCCTCCAAGCTGCAAGGCAGCCTCCCCTTGGCTCACGGGGTGCAAACACAGATAGGAGACACTGCTGAGCCCCCCCCAGGCCTCAGCCCTCATTAACTGAGGTGACACTGAAGACGGCCAGAGGGACACGTGTGTACAAACAAAACCCAAGCCTCCGGGAGAGTTATTATTCCAAACCACTGAGCCTAGCTCCAACCCTGAAGCAGTGCCATGACAACAACCCTGCCTCCCTGGGAAGCCCGAGCAGGTGGGGGGGTTTGTTATTTTTAATCACCCTGCCAGTTGTCTCTGTCGCATTAAGAGCTGGCTGCAAGATAATTGTGTTATTAACTTATTAGTACAAAGCAGTCCCTATCCCTGTGGGGGAGGGGGATTATCCATCAGCTTAAGTATGAGGAAGGCATGGGGCGGGGTGTACTGCACGGGATAACTTGACACCCCCATAGCGTTTGATCACGTTTACCCTCACCTGGGGAGATTCAGATCTTCAGATGACTGGAAAACCCGGCCCTGCCCTCCCTCTTCTGCAGACGGCAATGCTCCTCAGGCCATGGGGGCAAACAGACATTTAGGGAGCCAACCTTCCAGAGGCTTTGGAGGGGTGCAGTCCGCTTCCAGTGCCGGACATGCACTGGTCCTTTCACCAGCCTGTCCTGGCACATGAAGTAGTGCCAATGGTGTGAGGAGTTGACATGTTTCAATCCAAGCAAACTAAAGCAAGCCTGAGGCAGGTGGTTGGCACTGATGAGCAGTCAAAAGTCACAACCAACACCAGGTCAGGCCTTTCAGCGGTCCCTGGGAGTCTTCGCGGGCGAAGACTCCTGCAGGGTAACACTCAGATTCCCGTCATCTCAGGTGATCTGTTCACCAGTCAAAGATGCCATTCCTGCTGGTGATGTCAGAGACCACGTGAGCAAGTGTACAAACACAAACCAGAGCTCATGGAGACCGAGGAATCTGAGACTCTGGCCGCACCAGGAGCCATTCAGATACCAAACTAAAGCATCAACTACGTGACAGGAGAGTGAGCAGAAAGAGTACCGGGAGGGGCCAGACAGAAGGAAGCGTGCAGAGAGAGTGCCCAACCAGCAGGGAGGGGAGGAGCGAGGGTGTCAGTAAGGGGAGAGAGTGCCAGCAGGGAGGGCAAGCAAGGAAGGTGGAAGTGAGGACAAACACTTTGCCAGGAGCGAGAGGGAGCAGAGAGGATGCCTGCAATGGCCCAGCCTGTAGCAATGCCTGGAGAGGGTGCCTGGAAGTGCCTAGTGAGTAGAAAGTGTGCCAACAAGGACCTAGCCAGTAGTGAGGGTAATCAGAGAGGGTGTCAGTGAGGGCATGGGCCGAGCTAGCAGCAAGGATGAGTGGAAAGGGTGCCAGTGAGGACTTAACCAGCAGTGAGGATTAGTGGAGAGGGTGCCAGCGAAGGCATGGGCCCAGCTAGCAGCAAGGAAGAGTGGAAAGGGTGCCATTGAGGACTTAGCCAGTAGTGAGGGTAAGCGGAGAGGGTGCCAGTGTGGACATGGGCCCAGGAATGGCGAGTGGAAAGGGTGCCAGTGAGGACATGGGCCCAGCAAGGATGAGTGGAAAGGGTGCCAGTGAGGCCTTAGCCAGTAGTGAGGGTTAGCAGAGAGGGTGCCAGCGTGGGCAATGGCCCATCTAGCATCGAGGGCACGCAGAGGGTGCCAGTGAGGAAAGGGCCCTGCGAGGAGAGTGAGCAAGCAGAAAGGGTGCCAGCAAGGACCCAGCAATCACACAGGCTGAGCAAAGAGTACCTGGCATGACAAGGGCCCATCCAACCGTGAATGGAGAGGGCACCAGAGAAGGCAAGGGTCCAATCAGCAGGGAGAGGAAGTAGTGTGAATGACTACTGGCAAGGGCCCAGTCACCAGGGATGGCGAACGGACAGGATGCCAGTGAGGCCAGCCTGCAGGCAGGGTGAACAGAGCGTTGCAGCAAGGATAACAGCCCAGCCAGCACTGAGAGTGAGTGGAGAGGGTGCCAGCAAAGAAAAGAACCCAACCAGCAGGGAGGGTGAGCAGAGAGGATGCCAGCAAAGGATTTCAAAAGAGGCACTCCCAACTCTCATGCAATCAATCATCCCCCACCCCTCATGCCCACAGCTCGCTCTCGTGCCCCAGCCACCCCTCAGCCAGCTCTCATGCCCCAGCCACCCCTCAGCCAGCTCTCGTGCCCCAGGCTCCCCTCAGCCAGCTCCCGTGCCCCAGCCACCCCTCAGACAGCTCTCGTGTCCCAGCCACCCCTTAGCCAGCTCTCGTGCCCCAGCCATCTCTCCTGCTCCAGCAACCCCTCAGCCAGCTCTCGTGCCCCAGCCACCCTTCAGCCAGCTCTCATGCCCCAGCCACCCCTCAACCAGCCCTCATGCCCCAGTCACCCCTCAGCTAGCTCTCGTGCTCCAGCCAGCTCTCATGCCCCAGCCACTCCTCAACCAGCCCTCGTGCCCCAGCCACCCCTCAGCCAGCTCTCATGCCCAGCCACCCCTCAGCCAGCTCTTGTGCCCCAGCCACCCCTCAGCCAGCTTTCTGTGTGGGTGAGGGCTCAGAGTGCTACAGAGCTGGAGAGGTGCTAGGTGGGTGAGGGCTCGAAGTGCTGCAGAGAGGTGGTGAGGGCTCGGAGAGCTGCAGAGAGGTGTTGAGGGGTGAGGGGTCGGAGTGTTGCATAGAGCTGATGAGGGGTGAGGGTTTGGAGTGCTGCAGAGAGGTGCTGAACAGTGAGGGCTCGGAGTGCTGCTGAGAGGTGCTGGGTGGGTGAGGGCTTAGAGTGATGCAGAGAGGTGCTGAGGGGTGAGGGCTCAGAGTGCTGCAGCACCAGAGAAGTGCTGAGAGTTGAGGGCTCAGAGTGCTGCAGAGAGGTGGTGAGGGCTCGGAGTGCTGCATAGTGCTGATGAGGGGTGAGGGCTCGGAGTGCTGCAGAGATGTGCTGAGGGGTGAGGGTGTGGAGTGCAGCAGAGAGGTGCTGGGTGGGTGAGGGCTCGGAGTGCTGCAGAGAGGTGCTGGGTGGGTGAGGGCTCGGATTGCTGCAGAGAGGTGCTGAGTCGGTGAGAGCTCGGAGTGCTGCGATGCCAGTGAGGTGCTGACTGGGTGAGGGCTTGGAGTGCTTCGGAGCCAGAGAGGTGCTGGGTGGGTGAGGGCTTGGAGTGCTGCAGAGAGGTGCTGGGTGGGTGAGGGCTCAGAGTGCTTCGGAGCCAGAGAGGTGCTGGGCAGGTGAAGGCTCGGAGTACTGCAGAGCCGGAGAGGTGCTGGGTGGGTGAGGGCTCAGAAGGCTGCAGCTCCAGAGAGGTGCTGAGGGGCGAGGGCTCGGCGTGCTGCAGAGAGGTAGTGAGGGCTCGGAGTACTGCACAGAGGTGTTGAGGGCTCGGAGTGCTGCATAGAGCTGATGAGGGGTGAGGGCTTGGACTGTTGCAGAGAGGTGCTGAGGGGTGAGGGTGCAGAGTGCTGCAGAGAGGTGCTGGGTGAGTGATGGCTCGGAGTGCTGCAGAGAGGTGCTCGGTGGGTGAGGGCTCGGAGTGCTTTGGAGCCAGAGAGTTGGTGGGTGGGTGAGGGCTCGGAGTGCTGCAGAGCCGGAGATGTGCTGGGTGGGTGAGAGCTCAGAGTGCTGCAGCGCCAGAGAGGTGCTGAGGGGTGAGGGCTCAGAGTGCTGCAGAGAGGTGGTGAGAGCTCGAAGTGTTGCAGAGGGGTTGAGGGGTGAGGGCTCGGAGTGCTACAGAGAGGTGCTGGGTGGGTGAGGTTTCTGAGTGCTGCAGAGCTGGGGCCGTTGTCCCTGTATTGATGTCTGAGATGATGAATTCTCGGAGACTGGCTCAAATACTATTTGTCTAATGGCTGTGCAATTAAATCCCCTGTAAATGACCCACGCCTCATTTCTTCCTAATCTTTGGAATTTTGATTGAATTTGTCAGCTCTAATTGAAAATACTGCACTTTAATGTCTGCATTGCATTTCATTGCTGGAGTGCTTTTAATGAGACGGCCCCTGACCCGCAGAATTCAGGCTGGCTTCGAATTTTAACGCACATGGTTTTCCCCGATTGACTCACAGAGAAGGGGTGAAAACATAAACAATGCAGAACACGAGCTTCACATGACCTGAGCTGTCACAAACCAGGGCAGGCATTGTGTCCAAGATCACACAGAGTGCCTTAGTTCGCGCCCTTTGTGTGCTGTGTTTGTGACACGAAACTGCAAGTGTCTATATATTGAAACAAGCCTTCTTTCCTAGTCACATTTGAAATGCAACATACATAGAGTGTGCGATGCCCACATGTGCTTGTAGTGTATGTGTGTGCACTGAACAAAAATGTGCGGTGCGCATTTTGTATGTGTGTGGGGTAAGTGGATTTGGTGTGTGTGTATAGATTGTGTGAGATATGCGTGTCTCGGTGTGTGATAGGAGTGCCGTGTGCACTGTAGTTTGTGTGTGTGTATTGCTGTGTGTTGTTGGGGGGCTCCAGTACCTATATGGCTATGATTAAAACACTCCCAAATTACACTGCGCAAATATGCCTCTGAACATCTCTCAACACTGAGGGCATGGCTTCCGATGCAGCTTGAGCACCGTGCAAATGTGGAGACGGTGCGCGGCTGCCACAGACCGCTCTGGATGAGTCGGGCCCCCTTCGTCGCCAACTGTTGTGACATTGTGCCCGTGAAGGGCTGTAGAGCTGAGCAGGAAGGCCGTCAGGTAAATGTGGGCCTATTTCGCACAGGTTATGAGTGTGTGTAGCTAAATCACTGAGACCACACAGTTAGACCTTTGCACGGAATAACAGCGGTCTTGCTACTGAGCCCGCCTCATGGTCACGCACATTTATTTAGAACTGCCCACTTACCGTGGGCTAAACCAAACTCACAAACGCAGTCAGAATGAGCATATGCAAACCCCCAACAACTTTATAAGAATATGCTCGGCCTGACGAAAGTATTGCGACAGGCGATACTACAGAAAGGTATCTGTGTCACACGCTCACTTATCTCAGTAAGGCACTATATATATAGACTACGCCTGCTAATTGAAGGTCCTTGTCACAAAACCCACGTCATCTATTTGCACTGTCAAAATGGTAACTGAAGACTTCGAAGTGAGATTTACAAGTGACTTAATACGTAATTATGAGCCAAGACCTGTCTCGGTTTATGAATATTTCTAGAAATGTGGAGGCAATGTCAGTTGACATCAAGATAGTATGTTCTCAAATACCCAGGCAGTCTTGCAGCTAATTTGAATAAACGCGTATCATGTCGAAGCCACTGCAAGTCTCGTAGAATTTGATCAATTCGAACTTTAAATTGTGTAGGCATCCAACATTTCTCCTTTAAGTGAGACACGTATACTGTGCACGCGCGCTGCACTTCTTTGACTACACTGACCGCACCATAAATACAACAGCCTGCCTTTTCCTTTATTTAAGCAGGAGCTCCGTGGCTCTTTCAGCTGTTGTTTTCTGACATTAGGCACCTGTCACCTCTCTTTTTTGGGCCATTAATCCGAGGAGCGTGGAATCCTCCTCCTCTACAGTTGATTTTCACTTGTTGCAGGCACAAGATGGCTGCCAACACTTCCTGGTTTGAAGTGTTGGCAGCCAATTAGAGCCAAGCTCGTGCTGGGGGGGTAGGCTCCGCCCAGATATCACTATCTTTATTTTTTTATTTCCTCAAAAACTACTGAACGGATTTACACCATTTTTTAAAAGGTCTCTTTGAGAAACATGGGCTATCATTTTGCCAAATTTGGTGTAATTCCGTTTAGCAGTTTTTGCTATAACTGTGTCTAAAGTTTCCTATGGGAAATTGATATTTTTTACCTCTATTTTTTGAATTTCTCAGGAACTACGGAACAGATTTACACCATTTAAAAAAGGGCACTTTCTGAACCAAGGGCTACCTTTTTGCAAAATTTGGTGTAATTCCGTTCAGCAGCTCGGGCTGTAGCCCCGTCTAAAGTTTCCTATGGGAAATTGCATGGGGAAAACACGTTTTGGGACCCCCCTTTGTTTCTAGGCCCCTCCTTGCCGAATCTCCCTGAAACTTTCAAGATAGGAGCGGACCAGAACGCCCCACGAGTTTTGAACATTTTGTGAAGATTCGTCAACCGGCGCGAAAGTTATTGGGAATAGAATGTTGCAAATTTCCTATGGAAAATAGGTCCTAACTATAACTATCTACTGGCGACCGCCAGTAGATAATATATATAGATAGTTGCCTTCTAGTTAGGTATGGGCACTTGCCCATTTCTTACCTGGCTGTACCCTTGCACTATTAATGTAATGCTTCAGACATAGGGCGTATTACTGCTAACCGCACTGTATCTTTATTGCGCGCAATGGTCAGTATGTTTGTACAGCGTTACATTCCCATGACGGGTTTATTTGGAAATTCATTTCATTGCTGCTTACATTTAGGCAATCAATTTTCGATATGTTTGCGCATTTCATGCATCTGTTACTTTAGATCAGTGCACCACATTCGTTGGGTTCAATGCAGTTGAGTTGTTACGTAACTTTACGATAATAACGTTCTTGCATTATGGTTTTCTAAGATGAGCATTTAACTCAATTGGACAACATCCTGAGAAGTATTGTACTTTGAATCATGAATTAATGTGTCTTTTTTTTCTATTTAAGTTTACCACCTTAAGATGGCCGCCAAGATTATTGTATTTTTGGTCGTGTGTACATCTGTTAAAAAGATCTTTACAACACATCAGCTGGGCTCAGCACAGTTATGGCAGGATATTGTGCAAATCAAAATGTTACATATAAGTTCACATGAATATTTAACTCATTTGGGTCAAATTGTGAGAAATATTTTCACATAACTTATGTATCATGCACAATATGCTCTGTTCTATTATAGTTCCCCATTCTAAGATGGCCACTCAGATTGGTGTTGAACTTTGTTTTCAGTCCTATGTCTATTTTGTTGACGGTGTGGTCTTTGTGAAAACTTTATTTAGTGACTGCTGTATAGTGCACATTTACACGTGATCAAGGCTTCTGCCAAAACACATTTTGTGAATTAAATACTTGGACCTCCAAACCTGCTGTTTTGCCTGTCTTCCTGAGAGCGTACGTTATCTCTTTTCTGGAATTTGGATATTTGAAGTACCGGCACGCTCCACCGGCGTGTACGCCACCCTTCTTGGGTCACAGCATCCTGGAAGGAGCAACCTTGGCTTTTTTTAACTTAATCGAGGGGTGCATTTTTGGACCGGCCGCACGTTTGTGACGACTATACCGAATACAGTGACTGAATTGACACAGAACTGTGCATCATACAGGACTCGCGAAGGTAAGCCTACTCGGCACTTGTTCATCCCTAGTTGGGGGAGACGTTGTTCATGCTTCGGAGGAGGCAGGACAACAGAACATCCCCGGGGCAGCGATGAGCGAAGTAGGGACTTCCGAGCGTGTATTTCTAGCACGAGTTTCTGTATATAACACTGCACTGGTCATACAAATTGTTTATTGCTATTGTGGCACAGCAAATCTTTAATTTTGTTATAAGGATTCTTACATGAACAGTGTGTGATCGTTTCTGACCATTTTCACTACCGCATAGAAGCACATTTTTATGTTTCATAGCAGCGTGGAACAGGATCATTTTTTCGGCAGCAAAGGGAACTTTCCATTTTATGGGAAGGGGAGGACAGGCAATATACACCTGAACATTAATCCTAGTATTAGCACAGTATGGAGGAGGAAGCAGGAAACCGGGGGTAATGAGCAGGCTTGACACAGTAAACAAAGCAGACCCTACAATCCAACCAAGAAAAAATAAGAAAGTTGGAGAAATTGAAACGGACGGAAATATCTAAATGGTGGGAGGCCATCTCACTGCAAAATTATGTGGACCAGACCAACGCACCTAGAGGATTAAGAATATTCATCACTCCTACTTATGAAGCTTCAAATCCAAAAATGTTGGAAGAATGGTCTGAACATTCAGCATCTAGCTCGAGGGGGATGATGGAAATATTAATAAAATATGCTTGGCAAGATAGGGAGGAGTTACTTAAACAAATTAAAGACATTATAACTGAACTACAACAAATACTGGACAGTGAAGCTTTAAAAAAGATACTGGACTCTATGAAAGAACGGCTCACTAAATATGAGGAGGAAATCAAGGCAAGAAAACAAAGGAAGATGAACAGGAACTACGCTGATTATGAGAGTGGTAGAATACTGACTTTCAGTAAAAAGTATGACCATCTTTATAAAGCGCCAGACACTACAATGATACCACCTTCTGCTAATAGCATCAATACAGTGACAGACAATTCCACCATTAGCGACACTGAATCAGAAATCTCTGGAGGCAACACATCTGGTGAAGAACGTAACCCAAGACAAGTAAATTTTTTAGACGAGTTTCAGGTCCTTTAGGAGGATCGGCAGACTGTGAGAGACAATCCACCACCGAAAACATGGGGACGTGGACGGGGAAGAGGCAGAGTAAACATCGCAGCAGAAAGAAGAGACTCAAACAACGCTGGCAATACAGGCAAAGGAAGGGGCGCAGTGGGAAATCGCAGAACACGCTCCAACAAGAACTATTAATGGATATGGACACGGTAAATAAAATGGTAGTCAACCTTTCGAAGAGACTAATGAGCGATGTAGAAAAAAGAACTCTCTGCCTGGGTCTCTCCTTTTATCCTTCCTCTTCTTTTAATTACACTAACACCAGGATTGACCTTTTTAAATATGTGAAGAAACTCAAACTTAAAAAGTGGCATATGCTTAAGAGACTAGGACAGAATCAACCTAGAAGGAACAGTAGTAGTATACCTGACAATAATCTTATGATCAGTGATATTGATACTCTTATCACCATGGCTGAATTGGCTCAAAATAGTGAAAGTAACATTGTAGAGACCAATACTACACAGGTTCTTGATGATATGGAGTTGGATCAGGGGGCCGCGGCACACACTCAGTTTAAGGTCAAATCTACATTTGTACCCCTTCTCCTACATGACAGCATTGACACGTTCCACGATTGTATCATTAAGTCACTCATGGATCTTAAACTCAGTAATCAAAAATATCCTAGTGATACTCATAAGAATCTCTCTTTTGCCCAGAGACAGGCACTCAAGACATTAACTGACGATACCAACATTGTGATCCGCCCTGCAGATAAGGGGGGCAATGTGGTTATCCTTGATAAAGAGGATTACATCAACGAGGCTTTACGCCAACTTGAGGATACCAACTTCTATATACATGTCTCTCATGATGTCTAGAATCAGAGCATTACCGATATCTGGGAGAAATTGATTACATGGAGGGATAAGGGTCTTCTTGATTGGGAGAAATATTGCTATTTGAAAAAAGATCATCCCAGACTTCCCATACTATACCTCCTACCCAAATTGCATAAAGATAACAATAAACCACTGGGACGCCCCATTGTCTCGTCAATAGGGAGCGTCAGTGAACATATTTTCAAGTATGTAGACCACTTTTTGAGAGATTTTGTGATACAATTACCGAGCTACTTAAGGGATACTACAGATTTTCTATGTAAAATTGAGACTCTTGCATGGAACCAGAATTATCTCTTTACTGTCCTGGATGTGCAGTCTTTGTACACAATAATAGATCATCAACAAGGACTTGAAGCATGTGAACACTTCTTGAAGCACAGAGCTTTGAGATATCGTGAGCATAGCCGGATGATAATAAAGATGACTGAATTTTGTTTGAAAAACAAATTTTTTTCCTTCAATGGTGCACTCTACAGGCAGGTTAACGGTACTGCGATGGGTTCTTGCTTTGCTCCCAGTTTTGCTAATTTATTTATGGGCCACTGGGAGCAGGAAATCTTTGCCAGTACTACCCTCAAAGAGGACCTCCAGAAAGTCATCATGTGGCTGCGCTACATAGATGACTTATTCATCATCTGGAGTGGATCCAAAGGGGATGCTCAGGATTTCATTGAGAAATTGAACACCAACAGCTATAACATCCTTCTTACAGGAAGCATTAATGCTAGCAAAACTGAGTATCTGGATGTATGCCTGGAAGTTAAACAGGGCAAGGTGTGCACATCTCTCTTTTGGAAAGCTACAGCTGGTAACAGTGTCCTACATGCTCTCAGCAGCCACCCTGAAGCACTCAAATGGAGTATACCCTACGGGGAGCTGCTGAGGGCCAAAAGGAACTGGAACAATCTTGAGGCATATTTGGATGAGAGAGATAACATCATTAGTAGGTTTCATAATAGAGGTTACCCTAACTGGGTCCTGAAAAAAGCAAAGGATAGTGCAGAAGGGGTACAGAGAATTGACACTCTACGAGACAAATCTGATGGTGAGGGTGATGAGGACAAGGTAGGTACATGGATGATTCTCACTTATAACTCAGAGTCACATAAGATCAAATGCATAGTTGCGAGACATTGGGATATCCTGAAAACTGATGGTGTCTTGGGTACATGCATAACTGAGCGACCCACCATAACATACAGGAGAGACAGGAACATATGTGATCTGGTTGTCAAACATGATATCACCAAATATCCCACCAGTGCTGGTCATGGCCTCATAGAATTTTTTCCATGTGGCCATTGTAAAGCGTGTAGACACAGTAAGTTTAAAGGCACTCTGGAATATAGGGGTATATCCAAAACGATCACTCAGTTCCTGACCGGCAGCTCTAGTTTTGTTACTTATACCATCCAGTGCACATGCAAACTTTGGTATATTGGCAGTACGACGTCCTCGGTGAAAAAGAGGGTCCTGGAACATCTTAGAGCCATAACCAATAATGACCCTAAATATCTTGTCGCTCGACATTTTAATGAACATCATTTTTCTAATGTTTCTGACTTGAGTTATCAGATTCTTGAACATATCCCTAGAAATTCCAGGGGTGGAGATAGGGTACTTGCTCTCAGACAGTGGGAATCTAGACACATCATTGATATCCAAACAGGGATGTGGAATTCCTATAGCCCGACGCCCAGGACATATTGTTTGGGGTCAAGGGCAACAAGTTTTAATGTGCATTTTGTCCTTGGGACAAGCAGGCCCAACCCCAGCAGCACAAACCCTTCGGCTGCCAGTTTGCAGTACCCCATTAAAGATCAGGGAAGGGCACTGCCTGCAGTTAAGTTAATATTTGTGTGCATATTTTAATGCTGTTCAAACTTGTATTTATGGTTCATTAATTGAAAACCTTTATTATTAGGGTGAGTGCGCTCAGTAAATGTAAGTTCTGACTGCACTACTGGCAGTGGTTCCAGTATAAAAATGTGTACAAATGGTTTCAAAGTTTAGCAATATGAGGCTATGCATAATGCTCCTAGTATGCTCTCTGATTAGATGCAAATATTTGCAGAAGCTTGAAAGCAAGATTAATGATTCTTTGCTTTCAATATAAAATGTTACTAAAAAATGAAAGTAGGAAACATTTTAATTTGCTAAACCACTGTAAAATTTCAGGTACCATTTCTTTGCAGCATCATTTAGTAAAATGTGTTGATGCATGCTAGTATTTCCCCAAAATATTCATATTAGAAAATCAGTGTAACCAGTTTCAATAAGATTTCGGGAAACATAAAAATAAACAAGCATTGGCAAAGCCAATAGGTCTGAAATGGTGGTCAGCTTTTTAGTTTTGGCAATGCTTGACTTGTTTTGACATGGTTTTTGTAAAGCCTTATTGATGTGAGAGCTGGTGGACCCTCACCATTATAACAAACATTGGCTAAAGCAAAAATAGTTTTTGGTCTCAAAAAAGCACACACTGCCACATTAGTTACTAGCACTGAACAAAACTAACTTGTGTGCCGATATGCTCCTTGTGAAAGAGCAGAATGCTGTCGCTCACCGTGAAGCCAGCCGATACAGAGAGAGAGAGAGAATTTTAATAAACACAAAAGGTCATGGTTAACGACAGACCAAATTAGGGGCCATATTATTAAAGAAAGTCTCAAAAGTGCACCCTTGGTATATGCCCTTCAGGGGTGGCTGGTGAGGTTTGTGAGTGGGAGGGGCGGGCATGCAGGAAAATAGGAGACATGGATCTCATGCAGGGATTTGTAGGGAGGCAAAGTAGCAAGAACAGAGCTAGTGCCTTTGCTTGTACGCCTGTTTCATCCAGCCTTGCGTCTCTCTTTTTCCGTATGTCTCACTGTCCCTGCCGCTTTCTCTTTGTACCTGTTGCTGCTCAGTACCTCTCTGCTGTACCTTGCACCGGTCCCAACATCTCATTACCCCGTACCTGTGGCCGTTTACCTCTCTTTATCTGCTGAAAATCTGAGCAATATACACACTATGCACGGATTGTTCTCGTCCCGAATTTGAATTCAGCACTGAAAATGAAGTAGCCAGAGATATATTACACAGCGCCAAGAGGCCGTGCATGTGCACCAATGCCCTTCACACACACTGCCAGGCTTTTAACGCTATCAGAATTGTGTGACTTATCTGCAGAAATCTCGCAGCTGCTGTGCCCTCGAACTTTATAATATGTAATAGGAAGCCCTAGTTAAAAGCAAGTTCAGAATTCTTTCAGACCATGTCTAACTCAACAGAGGTAGCAATGTGATTTTTTTAAAGGGGGAGGCTTGGAGCATAAAAGCTTACCTCGCGTTACAGCCATCGCGCAGATTATGTTTAGGAGACACAAACTATACACCACACCACATTTACAGGGTTTTGCTTCTATATTCGTATGCATGCAAATAAGTCCCCATCCGTCATATATATCACGATCTTTAAAACATGATTTTATCTCAAATGTTGTACTTACCGGATCGGCAGTCGGGTTCACAGCAAGTCCGTCCTGATCAAACACAGCTAACAGGAATACAGCACACCTGATGCCTGCATTCCGATTATGCCAGAATCAGAGCTGCACAGCCAACTCTTCTACAGCCCACGCCCCCAGCTTCCATTATCCAACCAGGAGGCCTAAAAGTACAGTGAAGGCAATGGGTGCTCCAATTGTTGCCACCCACTACTCTCTCACTCACCCACTAGCCCTGCCCCTTACCATTCATTTAAATAGCGTGCTAATATCGCCTGGGCGACAGTATATGCGCCCTATTGAAAACCAACCATTTTCTCCTTTTTCTGGCCACTCCCTTCATGCGGACATCACTCTTCTAGATTTTGCATCGAGGGCGAGCAATAGTCCTCGCCCCGGCCAGCACATGCACAGGAGGTCTCTGACGTGACCTCATCCCTTCCTAAAAAAAAAAACGGAATTTGTATTCACACCAAGCAGTGAGCACTTCATTTGAATCAAATGAAGTGCTCACTGCATCGTGTTGAATACAAATTCAATTTTTGTTTCTAGGAAGGGAGCTGCTACACTGTGTACACATTGTCTTATCTCCTCCCCGTCGGATCCTAGTCCTGAAGCTAGTGGGGCAAAGCTCCTTTTGCCCCTTAACACCAGCTGCCACTGATGTCCTTGCATTAAGAGCAGCAATATGGCTTTCGTGAATTCACACGAATTTACAGCAGTAGGGCAAGAGATAGTACTCCTAGAAAATATTTGGGAGCTGCGTTTTAGCATGAGCAAATATGCATGTGTAGATTTGCTCATGTGAAAACCTGAGTGTTTGCAAGTTTATTTTCCCTCCAGCCATTTTTTCCTCAACTCTGGAAGAAAGATTACTTCTGCCATTGTCAGGAGTAAATTTCCAACATTTCTCAGTATTGGAAAAGATTAGAGAAGAGTTGTTGAAAACCCTTAAAACATGCAAGTTAGTAGGTTTGCACAGACTCAGAAACACATTCCAGCCCTGGAACTATTGTTTACCACTACCTTCAATCCCAGTATGTCGATCTGCGGAAACGTAGCAACATAAAGGGATTGCTAGTATTCAAACACTATTATGGTATGAGCCCTGGCATAATCAGAGCGACTATATAAGAGCTCTTATATAATGAGATTGCTGCCATAATTTGTCGCTGCACTACATGACACCAAAGGCACAAGGGTATTTTGTTACAGGACAAGTAGACTTATGAAGCAACCTGCCCCATGAACAAGTAGATATTTTAATAAATTCCACACCCCTGCCAAACCAAAAGCCCGGGAGGATTGAATATGGATGAGGAATTGTCCATTCATCTTAAAGTGGGATCGTAAACTCTCTAATGGGTACTGTTAATACATAATGTGTGAGATTATAGATACAGCTGTGTTTACAACTTACATATTGCAATCTTTCTTAACTTTCTGTTTCCTCCACATCAAGGATGTGCTTCTGATTTTGTGTGTATATTACACAGTGACATGTTGTTACATGGTTTTAAATGTATTTTTTATGTTTTATATTTTCCTACAGGAGAGAAGGAAGGGGCCCTATACATGTATTCACCGGCACGGGCATCCTACCCTTTTCCTCCGATTTGTTCTGCACATCTGCACATGGTATTGTTATAATATCTACTCACCAGTAGTTTACTTTGTAGTGCACCAGCCACTGAACTAGACCTGACTGTTGTTAGCTAATAATTAGGGACACTTGCTTTTTCCTGCCTCTTTGGGCCCTCAATTTATATTGGTGGGCACCTCACCTTGAGATCTTTCGAATTGCACTATGTGAGACATGTGCACTTGCACTGATAGTTGCCTTCTAGTTAGGTATGGGCACTTGCCCATTTCTTACCTGGCTGTACCCTTGCACTATTAATGTAATGCTTCAGACATAGGGCGTATTACTGCTAACCGCACTGTATCTTTATTGCGCGCACTGGTCAGTATGTTTGTACAGCGCTCCATTCCCATGACGGGTTCATTTGGGTTTATTTGGAAATTCATTTCATTGCTACCTACATTTAGGCAATCAATTTTCAATATGTTTGCGCATTTCATGCATCTGTTACTCTAGATCAGTTCACCACATTCGTTGGGTTCAATGCAGTTGCGTTGTTAAGTAACTTTACGATAATAACGTTCTTGCATTATGGTTTTCTAAGATGAGCATTTAACTCAATTGGGCCACATCCTGAGAAGTATTATACTTGGAATCATGCATTAATGTGCCTTTTCTCTATTTGAGTTTACCACCTTAAGATGGCCGCCAAGATTATTGTATTTTTGGTCGTGTGTACATCTGTTAAAAAGATCTTTACAACACATCAGCTGGGCTCAGCACAGTTATGGCAGGATATTGTGCGAATCAAAATGTTACATATAAGTCCACATGAATATTTAACTCATTCGGGTCAAATTGTGAGAAATATTTTCACATAACTTATGTATCATGCACAATATGCTCTGTTCTATTATGGTTCACCATTCTAAGATGGTCACTCAGATTGGTGTTGAACTTTGTTTTCAGTCCTATGTCTATTTTGTTGACGGTGTGGTTTTTGTGAAAACTCTATTAAGTGACTGCTAATAGTGCACATTTACACATGATCAAGGCTTCTGCCAAAACGTGTTGTGTGAATTAAATACTTGGACCTCCAAACCTGGTGTTTTGCCTGTCTTCCTAAGAGCGTACGTTATCTCTTTTCTGGAGGGTGTATATATATATATACATATATATATATATGTATATATATATATATATATATATATATATATATACATATATATATTACCTACTGGCGGTCGCCAGTAGGTAGTTATAGTTAGGACCACGTTTCCATAGGAAATCCGCAACATTCTATTTTGAATAACTTTGGCGCCGGTAGACGAATCCTCGCGAATTTTTCAAAATAGGTGGGGCGCTACGCTCCGCTCCTACCCTGAAAGTCTCAGGGGGATTTGTCAAGCGGGGGCTGAGATAAAAGGGGGGTCCCAAAACGCGTTTTTCCCATGCATTTTTCCATAGGACCTTTAGACAGGGCTACAGCCTGAACGGCTGAACAGAATTTAATGAAATTTGGCAGAGAGGTAGTCCCCAGGTCAAGGAAGTGGAGGTTTGGTGTAAATCTGTTCAGTAGATTCTGAGAAAATAGCCTTTAAATCAATCTATATATCTGAGCCAGCTTACGGTGCGCTTACGGTGCGCTTACCGTACGCGTACGGTGACGTGCGCGAGCGCCATTCTGATTGGCCGTTAGATCTTAGTAAACATTCGAATCGGTCGAAACCAGGAAGCGGCGGCCGCCATTTTCTCTCTCGCACTCTGAGGGGTGGTGGATAAACAAAGTGTAAAAACATGTAAAGGGGCTGTTTAGACAGCTCCCAAGCACCTAGCCATGTTGGGGGTGTCCCCAACGATCCCCCAAGTGAAAAAAGGCAATTTTTATTTTTTTGTAAATTTCGCCGATTACGCTTACCGTACGCGTACGGTAGCAAAAAATAAAAAAATAAAAAATATCCAAATACTCCCCACCCCGTGTGCAAATGGTGCCCGTAGTGCACCATTTGTGCATGGCTTATGTAAAGCAAACAAAACATATATTTTACCAGTCACAACAATGCTCATCATATGTTTCCTCCATGTGCGCACGGTGCGCGAAGCGCATCGTGCGTTCATGGCCCATCTAGCGTAACGTGGACACGCGGTGGACACGCGGTGGACACACTGTGCGCGCACGGTGCGCGAAGCGCACCGTGCGCGCACGGAACGAACTGCGTTACGTGGGCGCGCACGCCACAAATGGCGTAAAGTAACTTAGCATTTAAAAAACCGTACAAATTCACTGAAAAAACCATAGGTTTCACACACGTTATAGTTAGGAATTAGCATTTAAAAAACCTTGCAAATTCACTGAAAAAACCATAGGTTTCACACATGTTATAGTTAGCTGGACATTTTACTGATAAAAAACCAATGAAATTCCCCCGTTATAGTTACTGTAGGCAACTATAACTCACGCGACCGTAATCCTCTGCTGATGACATATGTGTCTTTATGAAAAAAAAATATTTGTAATATATGTATAGCTAAAATTTAATGGAAGAAGACATGGGCAAATAAGTGTCTAAATACAGTATTAGCATCAGCAGAGGATTGCGGTCGCGTGAGTTATAGTTGCCTACAGTAACTATAACGGGGGAATTTCATTGGTTTTTTATCAGTAAAATGTCCAGCTAACTATAACATGTGTGAAACCTATGGTTTTTTCAGTGAATATATATATGTATATATATATATATATTCACTGAAAAAACCATAGGTTTCACACATGTTATAGTTAGCGGAAATTTTACTGATAAAAAACCAGTGAAATTCCCCCGTTATAGTTAGTGCAGGCAACTATAACTCACGCGACCGCAATCCTCTGCTGATGCTAATACTGTATTTAGACACTTATTTGCCCATGTCTTCTTCCATACATTTTTAGCTATACATATATTACAAATATTTTTTTTTCATAAAGACACATATGTCATCAGCAGAAGATTGCGGTCGCGTGAGTTATAGTTGCCTGCACTAACTATAACGGGGGAATTTCACTGGTTTTTTATCAGTAAAATTTCCGCTAACTATAACATGTGTGAAACCTATGGGTTTTTCAGTGAATTTGCAAGGTTTTTTAAATGCTAATTCCTAACTATAACGTGTGTGAAACCTATGGTTTTTTTAGTGAATTTGTACGTTTTTTTAAATGCTAAGTTACTTTACGCCATTCGTGGCGTGCGCGCCCACTTAACGCAGTTCGTTCCGTGCGCAATCCTCTGCTGATGACGTCAGATATTACATCACTGTATTTAGACACTTATTTACCCATGTCTTCTTCAATTAATAATTAGCTATACATATATTAAAAATATTTATTTTTGAGAAAGACACATATCTCATCAGTGATGTAATATCTGACGTCATCAGCAGAGGATTGCGGTCGCGTGAGTTATAGTTGCCTGCACTAACTATAACGGGGGAATTTCATTGTTTTTTTACGACTGAAATGTCCAGCTAACTATAACATGTGTGAAACCTATGGTTTTTTAAGTGAATTTGCAAGGTTTTTTAAATGCTAATTCGAAACTATAACGTGTGTGAAACCTATGGTTTTTTCAGTGAATTTGTACGGTTTTTTAAATGCTAAGTTATGTATTTATTAATTTTTTTTTATTCCAGGTTTTTCACCGTGCGCGCACGGTGCACTTCACGCACCGTGCACGCTCTGTGGGCGCTCGGTGCGCTTTGCGCACAGAGCACCCACGGTTCGCAGTGCATGCCGTGCGCGCGCAGTGCGCGCACCTCGCAATAAAAAAAAAAAAACTATATCTTTTTTTCTCCCTTGGCGGTCCATCTGTGACCCCCTGACCAAGGCTAGGGGGTCAGGAACTGTCCACTCTGCCCCCTTTTCACGTTCTCCACCTTTGTTTTTCACCCCCTCAGACTGCGAGAGACAAAATGGCGGCCGACACTTCCTGGTTTCGACCGATTCGAATGTTTACCGACAGCTAACAACCAATCAGAATTGCGCTCGCGCACGGCAGGGTGCGCGCACAGTGCACGCACGGTGCGCGCGTATAGATATTGATATGCTTTTAAATGCTATTTTCTCAGGAAATACTGAACAGATTTACACCAGACCTGCAAAAGGCACTTCCTTGACCTTATGGCTACCTCTCTGCCAAATTTCATGTAATTCTGTTCAGCTGTTCGGGCTGTAGCTGCGACTAAAGGTCCTATGGAAAAATGCATGGGGAAAACGCGTTTTGGGACCCCCCCTTTTTCTCGGCCCCCGCTTGACGAATCCCCCCGAGACTTTCAGGGTAGGAGCTGAGCGGAGCGCCCCATTAGTTTTGAAAATTTCGCGAAGATTCGTCAACCGGCGCCAAAGTTATTCAAAATAGAATTTTGAGATTTCTTATGGAAACTAGGTTGTAACTATAACTATCTACTGGCGACCGCCAGTAGATAATATATATATATATATATATATATATATATATATATATATATATATATATATATATATATATATATTCACTGAAAAAAACACAGTTTTCAGGGACGTTATAGTTAGTTGTTAGCATTTAAAAAGGCTTAGAAATTCACTGGTTCGAGGGACGTTATAGTTAGTTGGACATTTCACTCATACAAAACCAGTGAAATTTGGAAGTTATAGTTAGTTCAGCTACCTGTATCTCACACCCCCATGCACTGTTGATGACGTCACATATTACATCACTCATGAAATGGTCAGTGACCAGTGGTCAGTGGTTTTTCAGTGAATTTCAAAGGTTTTTTAAATGCTAATATCTAACTATAACGTCCCTGAAACCGCTGAAACCTGTGATTTTTTTTGTGAATTTCAAAGGTTTTTTAAATGCTAATTTCCAACCATGCCTACAGAGGTAGGACATGTGCAGAAAGAGGTAGAAAGGCGCAGAAAGAAGCAACAGAAATGCAGAAAGAGGCAACAGAAGTCCAGAAAGACAAAAAAAGGTGCAGTAAGAAGCAAGAGATGTGCACAAAGGAGCAGAAAGAGGCCTTGTTGGAAAGTCATCCAATGCCCCCAAACTTTTGCTGATGGGTACTGGTGGTAACTGACTAACCAGGCCTAGAGCCAATGCTATGCTAAAAGACATTTAGAATACAGTGAAAACATCTACATACACTAGGGAACACTATGCATTGGGGTACCCCTGTGATTGGCATGACCTCCTCTGTAAGGCACTAGTACATAATAGAGCAGTGGGATTAAAACTACCTCTAAG
This sequence comes from Triturus cristatus, assembly GCF_964204655.1. Taxonomy (NCBI): domain Eukaryota; kingdom Metazoa; phylum Chordata; class Amphibia; order Caudata; family Salamandridae; genus Triturus; species Triturus cristatus. The sequence goes on from NC_140581.1 coordinate 750,062,293, forward strand.
TCAGAGGTGCAGAAAGACGCTTCTTTAAGTAGTAGTCACATTTGCAGAGTGGTGGAGAAAGGGTGCTGGGCCTCCGACCAGTGCTCAGGAATTCCGCTGCATTGGACAAGGTACCAAGAGGGCTTCTTGGCTCCCAAAGTCCCTCCGGAGTAAATTGGACTTCATCCCCCATCCCGTAGTCTGCAAGGTGGCGCGTTTGGAGAGTGTTGGAGAAAGGGGGGGCATGTCCTCCGTAGACGTCTTAGCAATACCACTGTGTGGGACTTACTGCAGGTAACAAGAGGGGTAGTTGGCCACCAACGACAACCTTGGGGGCAAACTACCCCTCCTATTACCTCCAGTAAGTCCCACACAGCAGGATTGCTAAGGTCTCATAGCAGGCCATGCCCCCTTTTCCCAACACTCTGCAAACACGCTCCCCGGCACGCTCTTGGATGGGGATTGAAGTCCCCTTTGCTGCTGGGGGTCCTTTAGGGGTCAAATAGTCTACATCTTAACTCCAGTAAGCCCCACACAGTGGGATTGCTGAGAGGCGGACAAAGGCTACGCCCCCATTTCCCCACCACTCTGCAAATGCACCCACTGGCGTGTTGTTAGTTGAGGAATTAATTACCCTTGAATACTGAGGGTCCCTGGGGCCAGCTAGCCCACCAGGTACCTCCAATATGCATCACAGAGCTGGATTGCAGAGAGGTGGTCCGAGGCCACGCACCCCTTTTTTACACCACTCTGGAAACGCGCTTCTTGGTGCACTGTTGGTGGGGTGATGAAGTCCACTTGTGTCCTGAGAACCTCGGAGACCCGGGGAGGTGGCGGTCCCCAGGGCTGTGGGGGCCCTCTGGTCCCACATGGTTAATTTTCAAAGCCCCGGGGAGGTGGCGGTCCCCGGTGGTTCGGGGGGCTGCAGTACCCACGCATACATTCATATTAGCCCTGGGAAGGTGGTGGTCCCTGTGGCTGCAGGGGCCCCCGCAAATTTTTGGGGTGAATGCCCCCGGGACCTGGCCCAACAGGGGGTTTAACAAGAACGAATGCAGGAGCCCGCACTTCATTTTTTTTTTTTTTTTCACGGTCGGATTCGTGACCCAGGCTCGAATTTGGCCGATTGTTTTTTTAAAAAAATGCTTTTTTTCGCCTGGGGGTCATTGTGGGACCCCCTGAGCAGGCCTAGGGGGTCAGGGTGTTTCTACCCTGCCCCCTTTTCTTTATTTTTCACTTTGTTTTAACCTTTTTCTTGTGACTTGGTTACCGAGTCACAAGATGGCTACCAACAGTTCCTGGTTTGGAGTGTTGGCAGCCAATCAGAGTGAAGCTCGTGCTCAGGAGGGTTCGCAAACCCTCCTCGGTGCTTAGATATCGATATTTTTCTTTTTTAAATTTCTCAGGAACTACTGAACGGATTTACACCATTTAACAAAAAGGGCACAGGCTAAACCAAGACCTACCTTTTTGCCAAATTTGGTGTAATTCCGTTCAGCAGTTCGGGCTGTAGGCTATAATAAAGTTCCTATGGAAATTAACATGGAGAAAATGCACTCCCCACTTGACGAATCACCTTGAAACTTTCAACACACAAACTGAGCGGTCCAACCCTGTTTTTTGGAAATTTTCACAAAGATTCGACAAACAGAACCAAATATATTGGCAAATCAAATAATGCTTTTCCTATGGTAACTAGGTCCTAACTATAACTACCTACTGGCAACCGCCAGTAGGTAATATATATATATATTTTAGACGGATCATGCCGAATGAACGCCTCTTTGAGGGCATGCGAGTGTTCATGAACTGATTGCGCAGTCAACAGGCCAGAAAAGCCAGCTGCGGCCGTGGTGTGGAAGATGTTGGTTCACAGAGACTGTGCTCGGAGTAACAATAACAAGCATTTGCAATGCAATAGGTCTCGCATTTATACGAGTTTGAGTTATTGGCATTGTAAATGACAATGCTTTTTATTTAAGTTTGGCAACATAAATAAAAGGCACTGTCATTTACAATGCCAATAGCACAAACTCGTATAAAAGCGAGATCTATTGCTTTGCAAATGCTTGTTTAAGTGTTACCACTTGATCACCCTATAGCTAAAACCCGGTGAAAGTGTGGTGTTAGACTGAATGACGAACTAATGGTATATCAACCCGTGTGTGTAAAACCTTGGTAAGGTTAGACCAGGAAGTACCTCCAATGCGGTTAAAGCACTGTAATTCTGCAAGTAAAACACTCTGCGTAAATTTGCAGTCTAACTCGGATTACCAAGTGATTAGTAACGTAAACAACAAAAACAGCATCTCTCTAATGCCGAAGTCTTGCCACTATATCAGTAAAGAGCACGATCTACGGAAGGTAAAAGATGGGAATGAGTATCATGAGAGCGCATGTATACGTGGCCCCGAACACCAGGAATTAAACGAGCGTCTGCTTACCAGAAGATCGTCATTTAACGTCCCGATTCTATGAAAGAGAAAGTCTATGTAAATAATCTGTGTAACTCTAGGCCGTAACGGAGGAACTGAAATGCAGTGCTTAATTCCTAAACAACTCCCCGCTCTTGCCTTCAAACGTTCCGTGCGCAAGAAAGCCACGTGACCGCTGGAAGGCGTGTGCACGTCAAGACGTTTGGGAATTTTCTTTTATAAGGAAGGAAAGTGATCATACAAGCCTATGCAACTTTATTGAAAGGTGACAACCACCTTATTTTACACAAAACAAAGAAGCCAATCAACCATGATACGAAATCGGGGTGTCAATCTAGTACCCCTTCAAAGTAACACGTGCTTAAAACGTGAAAAATATACTCGTGCATCTTTGTAGATAAACATGCTTACTAAGTGAAAAAACGCAACCATGAAACAGAGAATCAAAACTAAGAAATAAAAAAAATAAGTCGAAATCCAAAGTTTGCGGCATGAGACAGCTTGATAATGGCTGTGCCAGGGACTGGGAGCAAGGAGAAGGTAGGGATTGAAAATTGAGTGGGCTTTAGAGAGAAGGAGGGAGGGAAGAAGAAAGCAGAAGGTGCGAATTTGAACATAACAGCTGCCCACTTTGGAAGTGGAGTACTAGGATTGGCTCCAAATCCAGTGGTTCTGAAAAAAATCGCTTTACCTCCCCACCCCGTGCCTAAACAGGAATGTGACCATGAGTCATGTAAAACAGCAGAAAAATAGACGTGGTAATTTTATGTACGAGAATGCGGCAATACTGAACGTTTTACCTTGCATGTAGTATATTCTTGGAAATGGCATACTTAAGTAAATGTCTGTACTGTGTTAAAGTTAACCAGACTCTAGTAGACTGGCTAACCATTGAGTTCAGAATGTGGAAAAACGTGGAAGCTCTGTGCTTGTTAGTTGGACGAAGTCCCTCTCAAATATGGCCGCCATGTAAAGGAGGCTTCCTTAGTCCTCTTTCCATTATGAACATCCCGCCCTCGCTCTGCGTCCTCGGCAGCAGCAACGATCGTCCAACACTGGTTGTTGCTGTGGCGTTTGCAGGTGAGAGAAGAGGCGGCAATATTATAAAACCAGTAGGCGATGTGCGATTACGGGGTATGAGCAAATAATGATGAAAAGTGCAATATATAATAAAAGAAAATGAGGCCTGATGGGCACAGAAAACATGTATTGCGCAAGAGACAGAAAGTAAATAACAGCGGCATGTGATAAAAGCAAAAGGATGGGACGGTGTATAATTAAAACAAGAAGGGCTGGGCGAGAAGGGAGGGGGGAATGCCAGCAACAGAGGAGCCCGCGAAAGTGAAAGTGATCGTGATTACGATCGCTACAGAGGAAAGACAAATGGCGCTGCGCGCGTGCACGTTCACGTGCACTGTAGCTTTAGGCCACGGCAGCACTTTGAAAAGCCCAGTTATAAAATGTCTCTTCGAGCCTTTGGCTCGCGAGACCTAAAAAGGGCTCTTTGCCCTTGGGTGTAATTGTATCTGTGGATGGCTCATGTGCTGCTGCCCCATGTGGTGTGGGTTAATGTGGGAAGTCCATTATATGCAGAAAACTGCCCTCTCTGGATAGAATTTTGAGATTTCCTATGGAAACTAGGTTGTAACTATAACTATCTACTGGCGACCGCCAGTAGATAATATATATATATATATATATATATATATATATATATATATATATATATATATATATATATATCACTGAAAAAAACACAGTTTTCAGGGACGTTATAGTTAGTTGTTAGCATTTAAAAAGCCTTAGAAATTTACTGGTTTGAGGGACGTTATAGTTAGTTGGACATTTCACTCATACAAAACCAGTGAAATTTGGAAGTTATAGTTAGTTCAGCTACCTGTATCTCACACCTCCATGCACTGTTGATGACGTCACATATTACATCACTCATGAAATGGTCAGTGACTGGAATAGAAAACTTCTTTCCGGTAAGCGTCTAGAAAATAGGAGGAAGGGCCAAAACCACAGTTTCCTTGTCCCCGTAATTAGTCCTGGAGCGTTAACTCAAATTGTTTTGTTTCGCTCATCAGATACTGTGGCAGAATCCAATTCCTTTTTTCCTCATCAACCCTGGAACATTGAGGATAGTCACACGCTAAGCCGGAACAGCGAGATGCCTTCCCTAAACTGAAAAAGGTGATTAATTACATCTTTGAGTTTCTCACATATCACACTGGGCTATGATCAGAAAAGACCTTGACCCCGTAATTAGTTCGGGAGCGTTAACTCAAATTGTTTTGTTTCGCTCGTCAGACACTGTGGCAGAATCCATTTCCCTTTTTCCTCACCAACCTTGGAACATTGAGGATAGTTGCACGCCAAGCCGGAACAGCGAAGTGCCTTCCCTAAACTGAAGTAGGTGATTAATTACATCTTTGAGTTTCTCGCTTATCACACGGGGCTATGATTAGAAAAGACCTTCACTAGCCTGTTTGTTTTCGTTGGTATTTCAGACTCATTGACTTTTATTCATCGGCTCTGAAGTGCGAACAGAGAACACCTACGAACCGCTGATTTCAGGTAGATTAAGTCCCACGGACATGGCCTATGTCTCCCTTAAAAAACATAATTAATCTAACAAACTATGTTTTATGACTGAAATGCTAATTTTTCTCGATCTACACTCTTCCCTAGATCTCGCATTCCTATAAGTGGACAAGTTCCACTGTATTGCTATCTTTGTCCACCGCTAGGAGTACTGAGGTTGTGTCATTAAATTCAAGGAGAGATATATATTCATATCTTCCCGACTGATCCCTTGTTGAGCGTGCTTTTCATCTCCTTTCGCTGTAACCATTAGTTTCATGCAGAAGTAGTACCCCTATTTTTTGTAACCCTTATGTTTTGTAACTGTACTCGAAACCCACCCATCCTCTGGTTATAACTATCTCCCAAACTGTTTCTTGGGATACACCACCATGGTGAATATTCGTAGTTAATCTCTTATCTATTGTTTCTACCCAAATGCTTTTTACCAGATTTTGTGCAACGGTATCTAGTTAAAGTAATACATCTAGGAATTTCTTTGATTGTCAGTGTGACAAAACTATCCGTGGTGAATATTCGTAGTTAATCTCTTATCTATTGTTTCTACCCAAATGTTTTTTACCAGATTTTGTGTAACGGTATCTAGTTAAAGTAATACATCTAGGAATCTCTTTGATTGTCAGTGTGACAAAACTATCCGTTGTTGTGTCTTGGCGTATTGAACTGGACTGTTCATCACACAGATTTATTAAGACCTTACAATACCACAAGAATATATTTTCTTGTTATTCCATTCTGTTTACTATATGTCATTCTTTATTGTATCCATCTGTGTATGCCTTACACTTAAGAAGACTCGCCTACCACTTTTGGGCCTGTATTTTGTTCATCTTTTAGCTTTTAGGGTGTATGTGTCATTTGTTACATTGTATGAATGTTTCCTAGTATGAATGAGTATGTGTGAATAATTTTATATCACAGATTGTCCATGGGTACCAATGTATTGTAGGACCAATAGGTCCTTGGTTTTGTTGAAGTGTTGGTGTAATGTATAAATCCTACGTATTCATTAAGTAAGTCTTTTTCAATTAAGGTCAAAATTAAAATATGGATTAATACCCTATTTTAATGTGTTTTGTAATCTCTACACGGTCTAGATAGAGTGGTTTTTTCTGTCTTAAAAAATGACTTAGATGCATTTATAAAATAACTATAGGTACAGCAGATATTTTTGTATTTACTTGTGAATTTTCCCCTGCTGCTCTACCTTCATTTACTTAGGGGTTCCCCTTTTCCAGTGGTGAAAGTGTGGTGTTAGACTGAATGACGAACTAATGGTATATCAACCCGTGTGTGTAAAACCTTGGTAAGGTTAGACCAGGAAGTACCTCCAATGCGGTTAAAGCACTGTAATTCTGCAAGTAAAACACTCTGCGTAAATTTGCAGTCTAACTCGGATTACCAAGTGATTAGTAACGTAAACAACAAAAACAGCATCTCTCTAATGCCGAAGTCTTGCCACTATATCAGTAAAGAGCACGATCTACGGAAGGTAAAAGATGGGAATGAGTATCATGAGAGCGCATGTATACGTGGCCCCGAACACCAGGAATTAAACGAGCGTCTGCTTACCAGAAGATCGTCATTTAACGTCCCGATTCTATGAAAGAGAAAGTCTATGTAAATAATCTGTGTAACTCTAGGCCGTAACGGAGGAACTGAAATGCAGTGCTTAATTCCTAAACAACTCCCCGCTCTTGCCTTCAAACGTTCCGTGCGCGAGAAAGCCACGTGACCGCTGGAAGGCGTGTGCACGTCAAGACGTTTGGGAATTTTCTTTTATAAGGAAGGAAAGTGATCATACAAGCCTATGCAACTTTATTGAAAGGTGACAACCACCTTATTTTACACAAAACAAAGAAGCCAATCAACCATGATACGAAATCGGGGTGTCAATCTAGTACCCCTTCAAAGTAACACGTGCTTAAAACGTGAAAAATATACTCGTGCATCTTTGTAGATAAACATGCTTACTAAGTGAAAAAACGCAACCATGAAACAGAGAATCAAAACTAAGAAATAAAAAAAATAAGTCGAAATCCAAAGTTTGCGGCATGAGACAGCTTGATAATGGCTGTGCCAGGGACTGGGAGCAAGGAGAAGGTAGGGATTGAAAATTGAGTGGGCTTTAGAGAGAAGGAGGGAGGGAAGAAGAAAGCAGAAGGTGCGAATTTGAACATAACAGCTGCCCACTTTGGAAGTGGAGTACTAGGATTGGCTCCAAATCCAGTGGTTCTGAAAAAAATCGCTTTACCTCCCCACCCCGTGCCTAAACAGGAATGTGACCATGAGTCATGTAAAACAGCAGAAAAATAGACGTGGTAATTTTATGTACGAGAATGCGGCAATACTGAACGTTTTACCTTGCATGTAGTATATTCTTGGAAATGGCATACTTAAGTAAATGTCTGTACTGTGTTAAAGTTAACCAGACTCTAGTAGACTGGCTAACCATTGAGTTCAGAATGTGGAAAAACGTGGAAGCTCTGTGCTTGTTAGTTGGACGAAGTCCCTCTCAAATATGGCCGCCATGTAAAGGAGGCTTCCTTAGTCCTCTTTCCATTATGAACATCCCGCCCTCGCTCTGCGTCCTCGGCAGCAGCAACGATCGTCCAACACTGGTTGTTGCTGTGGCGTTTGCAGGTGAGAGAAGAGGCGGCAATATTATAAAACCAGTAGGCGATGTGCGATTACGGGGTATGAGCAAATAATGATGAAAAGTTCAATATATAATAAAAGAAAACGAGGCCTGATGGGCACAGAAAACATGTATTGCGCACACGGCAGCAGCAACGATCGTCCAACACTGGTTGTTGCTGTGGCGTTTGCAGGTGAGAGAAGAGGCGGCAATATTATAAAACCAGTAGGCGATGTGCGATTACGGGGTATGAGCAAATAATGATGAAAAGTGCAATATATAATAAAAGAAAACGAGGCTTGATGGGCACAGAAAACATGTATTGCGCAAGAGACAGAAAGTAAATAACAGCGGCATGTGATAAAAGCAAAAGGATGGGACGGTGTATAATTAAAACAAGAAGGGCTGGGCGAGAAGGGAGGGGGGAATGCCAGCAACAGAGGAGCCCGCGAAAGTGAAAGTGATCGTGATTACGATCGCTACAGAGGAAAGACAAATGGCGCTGCACGCGTGCACGTTCACGTGCACTGTAGCTTTAGGCCACGGCAGCACTTTGAAAAGCCCAGTTATAAAATGTCTCTTCGAGCCTTTGGCTCGCGAGACCTAAAAAGGGCTCTTTGCCCTTGGGTGTAATTGTATCTGTGGATGGCTCATGTGCAGCTGCCCCATGTGGTGTGGGTTAATGTGGGAAGTCCATTATATGCAGAAAACTGCCCTCTCTGGATAGAATTTTGAGATTTCCTATGGAAACTAGGTTGTAACTATAACTATCTACTGGCGACCGCCAGTAGATAATATATATATATATATATATATATATATATATATATATATATATATATATATATATATATATATATATATATATATATATATATATATTCACTGAAAAACACAGTTTTCAGGGACGTTATAGTTAGTTGTTAGCATTTAAAAAGCCTTAGAAATTCACTGGTTTGAGGGACGTTATAGTTAGTTGGACATTTCACTCATACAAAACCAGTGAAATTTGGAAGTTATAGTTAGTTCAGCTACCTGTATCTCACACCTCCATGCACTGTTGATGACGTCACATATTACATCACTCATGAAATGGTCAGTGACTGGAATAGAAAACTTCTTTCCGGTAAGCGTCTAGAAAATAGGAGGAAGGGCCAAAACCACAGTTTCCTTGTCCCCGTAATTAGTCCTGGAGCGTTAACTCAAATTGTTTTGTTTCGCTCATCAGATACTGTGGCAGAATCCAATTCCTTTTTTCCTCATCAACCCTGGAACATTGAGGATAGTCACACGCTAAGCCGGAACAGCGAGATGCCTTCCCTAAACTGAAAAAGGTGATTAATTACATCTTTGAGTTTCTCACATATCACACTGGGCTATGATCAGAAAAGACCTTGACCCCGTAATTAGTTCGGGAGCGTTAACTCAAATTGTTTTGTTTCGCTCGTCAGACACTGTGGCAGAATCCATTTCCCTTTTTCCTCACCAACCTTGGAACATTGAGGATAGTTGCACGCCAAGCCGGAACAGCGAAGTGCCTTCCCTAAACTGAAGTAGGTGATTAATTACATCTTTGAGTTTCTCGCTTATCACTCGGGGCTATGATTAGAAAAGACCTTCACTAGCCTGTTTGTTTTCGTTGGTATTTCAGACTCATTGACTTTTATTCATCGGCTCTGAAGTGCGAACAGAGAACACCTACGAACCGCTGATTTCAGGTAGATTAAGTCCCACGGACATGGCCTATGTCTCCCTTAAAAAACATAATTAATCTAACAAACTATGTTTTATGACTGAAATGCTAATTTTTCTCGATCTACACTCTTCCCTAGATCTCGCATTCCTATAAGTGGACAAGTTCCACTGTATTGCTATCTTTGTCCACCGCTAGGAGTACTGAGGTTGTGTCATTAAATTCAAGGAGAGATATATATTCATATCTTCCCGACTGATCCCTTGTTGAGCGTGCTTTTCATCTCCTTTCGCTGTAACCATTAGTTTCATGCAGAAGTAGTACCCCTATTTTTTGTAACCCTTATGTTTTGTAACTGTACTCGAAACCCACCCATCCTCTGGTTATAACTATCTCCGAAACTGTTTCTTGGGATACACCACCATGGTGAATATTCGTAGTTAATCTCTTATCTATTGTTTCTACCCAAATGCTTTTTACCAGATTTTGTGCAACGGTATCTAGTTAAAGTAATACATCTAGGAATTTCTTTGATTGTCAGTGTGACAAAACTATCCGTGGTGAATATTCGTAGTTAATCTCTTATCTATTGTTTCTACCCAAATGTTTTTTACCAGATTTTGTGTAACGGTATCTAGTTAAAGTAATACATCTAGGAATCTCTTTGATTGTCAGTGTGACAAAACTATCCGTTGTTGTGTCTTGGCGTATTGAACTGGACTGTTCATCACACAGATTTATTAAGACCTTACAATACCACAAGAATATATTTTCTTGTTATTCCATTCTGTTTACTATATGTCATTCTTTATTGTATCCATCTGTGTATGCCTTACACTTAAGAAGACTCGCCTACCACTTTTGGGCCTGTATTTTGTTCATCTTTTAGCTTTTAGGGTGTATGTGTCATTTGTTACATTGTATGAATGTTTCCTAGTATGAATGAGTATGTGTGAATAATTTTATATCACAGATTGTCCATGGGTACCAATGTATTGTAGGACCAATAGGTCCTTGGTTTTGTTGAAGTGTTGGTGTAATGTATAAATCCTACGTATTCATTAAGTAAGTCTTTTTCAATTAAGGTCAAAATTAAAATATGGATTAATACCCTATTTTAATGTGTTTTGTAATCTCTACACGGTCTAGATAGAGTGGTTTTTTCTGTCTTAAAAAATGACTTAGATGCATTTATAAAATAACTATAGGTACAGCAGATATTTTTGTATTTACTTGTGAATTTTCCCCTGCTGCTCTACCTTCATTTACTTAGGGGTTCCCCTTTTCCAGTGGTGAAAGTGTGGTGTTAGACTGAATGACGAACTAATGGTATATCAACCCGTGTGTGTAAAACCTTGGTAAGGTTAGACCAGGAAGTACCTCCAATGCGGTTAAAGCACTGTAATTCTGCAAGTAAAACACTCTGCGTAAATTTGCAGTCTAACTCGGATTACCAAGTGATTAGTAACGTAAACAACAAAAACAGCATCTCTCTAATGCCGAAGTCTTGCCACTATATCAGTAAAGAGCACGATCTACGGAAGGTAAAAGATGGGAATGAGTATCATGAGAGCGCATGTATACGTGGCCCCGAACACCAGGAATTAAACGAGCGTCTGCTTACCAGAAGATCGTCATTTAACGTCCCGATTCTATGAAAGAGAAAGTCTATGTAAATAATCTGTGTAACTCTAGGCCGTAACGGAGGAACTGAAATGCAGTGCTTAATTCCTAAACAACTCCCCGCTCTTGCCTTCAAACGTTCCGTGCGCGAGAAAGCCACGTGACCGCTGGAAGGCGTGTGCACGTCAAGACGTTTGGGAATTTTCTTTTATAAGGAAGGAAAGTGATCATACAAGCCTATGCAACTTTATTGAAAGGTGACAACCACCTTATTTTACACAAAACAAAGAAGCCAATCAACCATGATACGAAATCGGGGTGTCAATCTAGTACCCCTTCAAAGTAACACGTGCTTAAAACGTGAAAAATATACTCGTGCATCTTTGTAGTTAAACATGCTTACTAAGTGAAAAAACGCAACCATGAAACAGAGAATCAAAACTAAGAAATAAAAAAAATAAGTCGAAATCCAAAGTTTGCGGCATGAGACAGCTTGATAATGGCTGTGCCAGGGACTGGGAGCAAGGAGAAGGTAGGGATTGAAAATTGAGTGGGCTTTAGAGAGAAGGAGGGAGGGAAGAAGAAAGCAGAAGGTGCGAATTTGAACATAACAGCTGCCCACTTTGGAAGTGGAGTACTAGGATTGGCTCCAAATCCAGTGGTTCTGAAAAAAATCGCTTTACCTCCCCACCCCGTGCCTAAACAGGAATGTGACCATGAGTCATGTAAAACAGCAGAAAAATAGACGTGGTAATTTTATGTACGAGAATGCGGCAATACTGAACGTTTTACCTTGCATGTAGTATATTCTTGGAAATGGCATACTTAAGTAAATGTCTGTACTGTGTTAAAGTTAACCAGACTCTAGTAGACTGGCTAACCATTGAGTTCAGAATGTGGAAAAACGTGGAAGCTCTGTGCTTGTTAGTTGGACGAAGTCCCTCTCAAATATGGCCGCCATGTAAAGGAGGCTTCCTTAGTCCTCTTTCCATTATGAACATCCCGCCCTCGCTCTGCGTCCTCGGCAGCAGCAACGATCGTCCAACACTGGTTGTTGCTGTGGCGTTTGCAGGTGAGAGAAGAGGCGGCAATATTATAAAACCAGTAGGCGATGTGCGATTACGGGGTATGAGCAAATAATGATGAAAAGTGCAATATATAATAAAAGAAAACGAGGCCTGATGGGCACAGAAAACATGTATTGCGCACACGGCAGCAGCAACGATCGTCCAACACTGGTTGTTGCTGTGGCGTTTGCAGGTGAGAGAAGAGGCGGCAATATTATAAAACCAGTAGGCGATGTGCGATTACGGGGTATGAGCAAATAATGATGAAAAGTGCAATATATAATAAAAGAAAACGAGGCCTGATAGGCACAGAAAACATGTATTGCGCAAGAGACAGAAAGTAAATAACAGCGGCATGTGATAAAAGCAAAAGGATGGGACGGTGTATAATTAAAACAAGAAGGGCTGGGCGAGAAGGGAGGGGGGAATGCCAGCAACAGAGGAGCCCGCGAAAGTGAAAGTGATCGTGATTACGATCGCTACAGAGGAAAGACAAATGGCGCTGCGCGCGTGCACGTTCACGTGCACTGTAGCTTTAGGCCACGGCAGCACTTTGAAAAGCCCAGTTATAAAATGTCTCTTCGAGCCTTTGGCTCGCGAGACCTAAAAAGGGCTCTTTGCCCTTGGGTGTAATTGTATCTGTGGATGGCTCATGTGCTGCTGCCCCATGTGGTGTGGGTTAATGTGGGAAGTCCATTATATGCAGAAAACTGCCCTCTCTGGATAGAATTTTGAGATTTCCTATGGAAACTAGGTTGTAACTATAACTATCTACTGGCGACCGCCAGTAGATAATATATATATATATATATATATATATATTCACTGAAAAAAACACAGTTTTCAGGGACGTTATAGTTAGTTGTTAGCATTTAAAAAGCCTTAGAAATTCACTGGTTTGAGGGACGTTATAGTTAGTTGGACATTTCACTCATACAAAACCAGTGAAATTTGGAAGTTATAGTTAGTTCAGCTACCTGTATCTCACACCTCCATGCACTGTTGATGACGTCACATATTACATCACTCATGAAATGGTCAGTGACTAGTGGTCAGTGGTTTTTTCAGTGAATTTCAAAGGTTTTTTAAATGCTAATATCTAACTATAACGTCCCTGAAACCGCTGAAACCTGTGATTTTTTTTGTGAATTTCAAAGGTTTTTTAAATGCTAATTTCCAACCATGCCTACAGAGGTAGGACATGTGCAGAAAGAGGTAGAAAGGCGCAGAAAGAAGCAACAGAAATGCAGAAAGAGGCAACAGAAGTCCAGAAAGACAAAAAAAGGTGCAGTAAGAAGCAAGAGATGTGCACAAAGGAGCAGAAAGAGGCCTTGTTGGAAAGTCATCCAATGCCCCCAAACTTTTGCTGATGGGTACTGGTGGTAACTGACTCTGACTAACCAGGCCTAGAGCCAATGCTATGCTAAAAGACATTTAGAATACAGTGAAAACATCTACATACACTAGGGAACACTATCCATTGGGGTACCCATGTGATTGGCATGACCTCCTCTGTAAGGCACTAGTACATAATAGAGCAGTGGGATTAAAACTACCTCTAAGTCAGAGGTGCGGAAAGACGCTTCTTTAAGTAGTAGTCACATTTGCAGAGTGGTGGAGAAAGGGTGCTGGGCCTCCGACCAGTGCTCAGGAATTCCGCTGCATTGGACAAGGTACCAAGAGGGCTTCTTGGCTCCCAAAGTCCCTACAGAGTAAATTGGACTTCATCCCCCATCCCGTAGTCTGCAAGGTGGCGCGTTTGGAGAGTGTTGGAGAAAGGGGGGCATGTACTCCTTAGACGTCTTAGCAATACCACTGTGTGGGACTTACTGCAGGTAACAAGAGGGGTAGTTGGCCACCAACGACAACCTTGGGGGCAAACTACCCCTCCTATTACCTCCAGTAAGTCCCACACAGCAGGATTGCTAAGGTCTCATAGCAGCCATGCCCCCTTTGCCCAACACTCTGCAAACGCGCTCCCCGGCACGCTCTTGGATGGGGATTGAAGTCCCCTTTGCTGCTAGGGGTCCTTTAGGGGTCAAATAGTCTACATCTTAACTCCAGTAAGCCCCACACAGTGGGATTGCTGAGAGGCGGACAAAGGCTACGCCCCCATTTCCCCACCACTCTGCAAGTGCACCCACTGGCGTGTTGTTAGTTGGGGAATTAATTACCCTTGAATACTGAGGGTCCCTGGGGCCAGCTAGCCCACCAGGTACCTCCAATATGCATCAGAGAGCTGGATTGCAGAGAGGTGGTCCGAGGCCACGCACCCCTTTTTTACACCACTCTGAAAACGCGCTTCTTGGTGCACTGTTGGTGGGGTGATGAAGTCCACTTGTGTCCTGAGAACCTCGGAGACCCGGGGAGGTGGCGGTCCCCAGGGCTGTGGGGGCCCTCTGGTCCCACATGGTTAATTTTCAAAGCCCCGGGGAGGTGGCGGTCCCCGGTGGTTCGGGGGGTGCAGTACCCACGCATACATTCATATTAGCCCTGGGAAGGTGGTGGTCCCTGTGGCTGCAGGGGCCCCCGCAAATTTTTGGGGTGAATGCCCCCGGGACCTGGCCCAACAGGGGGTTTAACAAGAACGAATGCAGGAGCCCGCACTTCATTTTTTTTTATTTTTTTTACGGTCGGATTCGTGACCCAGGCTCGAATTTGGCCGATTGTTTTTAAAAAAAATGCTTTTTTTGGCCTGGGGGTCATTGTGGGACCCCCTGAGCAGGCCTAGGGGGTCAGGGTGTTTCTACCCTGCCCCCTTTTCTTTATTTTTCACTTTGTTTTACCCTTTTTCTTGTGACTTGGTTACCGAGTCACAAGATGGCTGCCAACAGTTCCTGGTTTGGAGTGTTGGCAGCCAATCAGAGTGAAGCTCATGCTCAGGAGGGTTCGCAAACCCTCCTTGGTGCTTAGATATCGATATTTTTCTTTTTTAAATTTCTCAGGAACTACTGAACGGATTTACACCATTTAACAAAAAGGGCACAGTCTAAACCAAGACCTACCTTTTTGCCAAATTTGGTGTAATTCCGTTCAGCAGTTCGGGCTGTAGGCTGTAATAAAGTTCCTATGGAAATTAACATGGAGAAAATGCACTCCCCACTTGACGAATCACCTTGAAACTTTCAACACACAAACTGAGCGGTCCAACCCTGTTTTTTGGAAATTTTCACAAAGATTCGACAAACAGAACCAAATATATTGGCAAATCAAATAATGCTTTTCCTATGGTAACTAGGTCCTAACTATAACTACCTACTGGCAACCGCCAGTAGGTAATATATATATATATTTTAGACGGATCATGCCGAATGAATGCCTCTTTGAGGGCATGCGAGTGTCCATGAACTGATTGCGCAGTCAACAGGCCAGAAAAGCCAGCTGCGGCCGTGGTGTGGAAGATGTTGGTTCACAGAGACTGTGCTCGGAGTAACAATAAAAAGGGCTCTTTGCCCTTGGGTGTAATTGTATCTGTGGGTGGCTCATGTGCTGCTGCCCCATGTGGTGTGGGTTAATGTGGGAAGTCCATTATATGCAGAAAACTGCCCTCTCTGGAGCCAATCAGTCCTGGCTATAAATACATTCCTGCAGGTCAGCCAGACAGGGAGACATGTCTCAGGCTTCAGGGCAGGCACGCAATGCCCATTGGGCTAAAAGGGCTTCAACCCACCCTCCCCTGCCCATCCCCCCCCCAGGTTCTGTGGACCGGGCTGAGGCTGCTGGTCTGACTGCCCAGTCCACTCACAAACATTTTACTAGCCTTTCCCTCCTCATAAGGCCATTATCTGATTATCAGGCCTCCATAAACTTTTCCTACCACTTTCATTGCCTCCTGCAGTGCCACGACTCTCATCAAAAATCAGATGTGTGCTTAGGATCGGGGCTGGGTGTGAATCCCACTCTCACAGATAAAACACGTCAATCTGCAAATAAGAAACAGTGCTCTTGCAGGAAAGCATGACAAAGGTTTTGCCATTCCAAGAAAAGTAAACAAAAGCATGGCTGTAAACCAAACAAAAATCAAAATTGTGATTTCTTCTTTTGCTTCAGTGCTATTAGGCCTTTCCTTACATGCAGCTCTATTTAAATGTAAGCGCTATATAAATGCTATTTTAATGCAACATGAACGAAAATCATTGTTGCATAATGACATTGGAGTACGTACATTTTTTGGTTTACTGTTTTTATAGTACCTCATAAAACATTTCTAAGTGCTGTAAATAACAGGCCTTGTGATAACCTAATTTAATGTTACTCTTAGAAGGATGTAAGTTGGAATCTACTTTGGAAGCTTCAAAACAGTCACCTGAAGATAACTGGATGTTTCCTCTGTGAGAATTTAGGGCCAGATGTACCGATATTCAGTTTGCAAAAAGTGGTTTCAAACTGAGCATGGACGTTTTGCAAATTGATTCGGATTTTGCAAACCAACTTATGTACTAATAGGTTGGTTAGAAAAAACAATGAGAGAGAAAGGGTATTCTGCATGGGAATACTCCTGGTCCCCTTAATCGATATCGCCAAACAATAGGAGTAGTACACCCTGGAGGTACCTCAATGCCTCCGTAATAAAGAAAGAGGTGCACAAAAAGGACTGATTAGTCCTTTCTTGGAAGACCCCTCACTCACCAACCTAGTTGGTGACATGCTTCATCATCGGGGTCCCACCCGGATAGCCGAATGCCATCCGGGTGTGCTGCGACACCTGAATACAGTGGAGCTGGTTTTTTCTTTGTTGTGTGAAAGTGAATGAAAAAAGTGGTTTAAAAATTTGCCAGTTTTAACTCTCTGTGGATAACACTCTTTATTCTGGAGCAACTGGGCAATGTTAAAAATTCGTGGGATACCATGCGAGGTTAGATTGGCCTGAGATATCAAAAAGTGAAGTGAAAAATAGAAAATAAAAGTGGTCTACATGTTTCAACCTTGTGGCGGATTCTCCAGGTTTTCTTGCCAATGCGGGTCTTGGATTAGGCACAGCAGCCGTTTTTGTTCCACACACAATCGTGGTAGGAACGAGCTCCCTGACCCCGGCACCCATGAGGCACGCTAATCTAGCGCCGCAAGCTTTTCCTTTCTAGAATTTCAAGAAAGGACCTATCCCTACTGTGAGTACAAGGTTGGGCTTCACAGTAACCAAGGGTAGGGTACACCTTACCACCACTGGTGCTGACGAAAACCTGGAGAATCCTCCACGAGTATGCCTTTATTTGTTTCACATGACTTTCTACTGGTTGCCAGGACACATTTTAGGGAGTTGGGTGCATTAATGTCATGATCTGGCAGCCTCTGGATCCTAGCTTCTTCAGTCAACTCTCAAATTCACAGCTCCAGTGATTGGTCTATGCACATGATTCAACTGTCTCACTATAAGATTCCTGTCACATTCAAATGTGCAAGGGCAGACTATCCTCAATGACTGCTGCCACCTCTACAAGGGTTCTCTTCAGTAACTTTATTACTTCTGACAGAGAGAAAGAGAGATGTGCAGAAAGAATACCAAGAGATAAATTGTAAGACCAAAAAGAGAGACCCAGAGAGACTATGTGAAAGAAACCTAATAGTAGTGATTTAAAGTATTAAATGTGTTTCTAAGATGTCATGCTACTTCTTCGAATAATTTGATCCATCAAAGGGTTTCCTTAAAGCAGTAATGGTGAAGGAAGCAGGGAGACGAAAAGGATCCAGGGAACAGAGAGATGAAAAAGAACCAGGAAAGAGCTCAAATAGAAGGAATGAAGAAGAATCATTTTGAATGGAGCGCCCTTCACAAAGATACTATGGCCCACACTTGATGCAATACAATGCAAAAGATAGAATTAATTGTGTTGCGTTGTACAAGTGCAAACTATAGTAAACGTAGGCCTCAGTTCTCATTGGACAAAGCAATAGCATGTACAAGTAATTGGCAGGTAGGCATGAGAGCAAAACGAAATATTAAAGGAGACACAAGAGGGCAAGTGGGATCATTGAGTGGAAACGAGGATGACAGAATGTCATACATTTTGGTGGATTCAAACAGGCCAGAGAGAATTTCATTGAGGCAGAAGCTTGTGTGCCCACAGCAGAAGAGGGAGGAAGATATAGGAGAAGCAGGAAACCTCCCAGGAGGACAGAGACAATCCGGTTTAGAGACCACTTTTAAAAAAAAGGTTTATGGGGTGTGGATAGAAGAGTGTTCAGTTACAAGGAATGTCAGTGATTGAAATGTAAATAGTAAGTGGAATAATTTACTGTCATATCTGCTTCCTGCTGAGAGGAGCCAGTATACTTCCCCATAAAATTAAATGAGATTGGTAATATGCTTGCCAAGCCTATTTAGTTTGCCCTTTTACCTGCCTGCTGCAACACAGTAGACACTATGTCTAAGTTTGTTATGCTTCTACCGATCATTCCCTCAAAATGACTCAAGCTATGATACCATGCTTGTCAAAGGAATTCGACTGAAATACACTCATTATGCCAGCTGCAAAAATTCCTGACTTACATTTTAGCAGAGTTGTTCTTCCTGCACTGTTTGAAATTATTTGCACAGATTATTGCCATGTAACATGTTGCTGTTATCTATGCGCTGGGTATGGTGCAAGTTTGGGTATAGATTTTGCCATGTGGTCGCACCTTGGATAATCCATTGTGCTCAGTAACTGTACTTCATTTGTGTTTCTACAGCAAATATCTTTCCAATTGTAGGCTGCATTTCTGGCTATGAAATTGCCCAAGCATATGACTACCTAGAATACCTGATGGCAACTAAAATCCAGATGAACCATGTAGAACCATGGAGCACAATTTAAACATTCCAAGTGTTGGAGAGTTTGGACATGAGTTACCCCGCCTGGCTGCAAACAAGTTGTCTTCTACGCTAACATTTCAGCTACCATAGTTGTATTATGTGCTGATAAATGCAGTATGAACAGAGCATTAAACAAAGAAATGTGTTTGAACACCAAGATGCTGTCTTGTTATGCGCGACCAATGGCCCTATGCGTGTTAATTTCCTGAAAAACTGGCATTTCATTCTAGTATTGTTCTCCTACAGTAAAGGGACCCCCTCCCCCCACAAGTAATCCTGACTAGACTCTGAAGATGGTTCTCTCCTCATTCTTCGAAGTGTTAGACCCCTCTCCCGAAGTTTGGTTCTAGTGGCGCCCCTGCTCCAGGTCATGCTCATTAACGTCGCATTCCTACACTGAAAGCTAGGAAACTGTGAAAATTAATATTGTTAGACAGGTCCTTCCATTTCTTTTAAATACTGTAAATATCTGCACTTATACCTTTCCATTCCCGTCCCAACACGACCACTTCCGTGAGCACTTATTTTCACTTCACGTTCACTGGACCAACCATTGACATTGTTATTTATGAATGAATTGACAATATAAAATTCATGATAAAAGCTCAATAATTTCTCATTATGTATTTAATTTGTTGAATATGGGTTTGGTACAAAGATATCTTATAAATCTTGGTCAGTTGGACCAACTGTTTTCTATACTATTTTAGGCCCAGGTCCTGCTGAATACTGGCTTTCCCTATTGTTCTGTAGCAAATTAATCATTAAGCTAGCAGTCTCCCAGCCTTCGCCCCATGTTCGTTATTTCATTGACGAACGTGAACAAGAGAAGTTTAAAGATTGTTAAGGAAAAATGTTGCAGGTAGCAATTTCTCCAATATGTCTGGGGGTTGTTTTCTGAGAATAGGTTTTGTCATGCCTCTCAATATTGCTTTTCCGCACCCTATAGTGTGCTTTGGAGACTGAGTGTTCTTTATACTATAGAAACTGTTCCACATATGTACATAATTGGTGTGTCTCTTGCATAGTCTTATATGAGGAGAGATAGAGTCTCCAAGGAGGTTTGTGGAAAAGGAGAGCCCCAAATCTAAGCAGATATTGGTGAGATCATGAGCCAATATACTGCGTGGAAGTCTATTTGCATGTGTTACCAGTTGTAGAAAAGAAGGGGAGGCCAGAAAGTAATTGATTCTAGTATGTATTGAGCGAGGACGAGAAGCAAAAGTATAGTCTATCTCATTTGGGTTTAACAGTCTTCAGGGTTCCTGTAATATATGATCATTACTGAAATCCAAAAGCATGTGTCTGTCTTTATTAAGATGAATTTCGAGTTTGCCAGAACTGTCAATAAATAGATCATTAGTAATGTTCCAGTCTCCCCCTATTAACACCTGTGAGGACCCAAAGGATGTCAGTAATCTACTGAGACAGGACAAAAAGGTACGTTTAGAGTCCGTAGGAACATATATTAATCCCAATATTGTAGAAGTATTACGGATGTAGAATTTAACGAAGATATATCGGCCCTCATTATCTTACAATGTATGTAATATTTTATAGGGTAGGTGTTTATTAAAGAGAATGGTAATGGCACATTTCTTTTGTGGTGTGGAGTCGTTAACAGTCTTCTTATGGGTAATTCTTGCATGTATGACATAGTCAACCAAATCTCCTTTTAACTTTTCACTTGCTTTTGAAGTAAGATGGATTTCTTGCAGTAATGCAATATCTGGTTTGTTGTGGCTGATATGATATTATTTTTCTTTTGATAAAGGTCTCAAACGGTGTACATTCAAGGAGACAATTTTTAGCAGTCTTGTGTGAGTTGACTGCATAGGTTAGGTTGATGATTTAAAGATATATGTTAGAGTGAAGTTGCCCATACCCATGCAGTCAACACTGAGGGGAGCAGAAATTGTGCACTGCATGTACCATGATGCAAAGCACGTACCATGATGCAAAGGAGAACACTTTTCTGGGTTATGATGTAGTGTCTGGCCGTACCCTTTTCCCAGCCCAAACTGTTTTTCATGACCTTCTGTACTGTCGTGTAGTTCCTATATATCCTATACAGGATCTGCGTGTTTGGATAACATAAACTGTGGGGTTGGTGGCAGACTGATTCCATGCACCCCCACCGGATACGTTAGCCTGTTTGCATTAGCAAGCTCACAGTGCCACTTGAATCTCCTCTTATCGGGGAGTGAATAGTTTCTGGCAACATCAGAACATAACAACCCTGATCCCCCAGGATTGTGGAAAACATTTACTACTTTTCGCTCAGTCACTCGTGCTTACTTAGTTTGTCTCAGACATACACAGAATAAACAGTCTGGGTGTTTCAATAAAGGATTTATTGAACAGTTGGTATTCTAGTGTAGAATATATGAGCTGCAACAACCATTAGACAGTAGCAGAGATATATGATTAGCAGTACTACGAAGGTAAAGGGATGGTACAGTTCTACCATTTTGCAGTAATCATGAATATATTCAAGTACATAAAATGCATGATAATAAGTGCGTACTCCTACGATTCTTCCCTAACTAGATGTAACTAAATGTACCTAGCATCTGTGTAGGTGTTATGCCAAGAATCCCTCTAAGGTCTAGCAAACCCTATTACCTGAGAAAGTAGAGAACATGGGACCCCATCCTTGTCTCGAGTTGGACACCCCGCGAGGGATGTTAGACCACTGCGAGCTGGAGTGTCTGGATGCAGGAACCTCAGCGTCTCTGGTCAGTGTGTCAGCCGGAAAGTCACGGTCTCCTCTGTATTTCTAAGCAAGACATAGTGTATATATACCCACAGGTCTCCCCAGGGGTCCTACCTTGCTGTGTTACTGTGTCGGCCTAAAGGATGACGTTGGGCTTGAACTTTATACATAGATATTATACAGGAGATGTTCGTCCTGATGTCAGTCCTGCTGTGCTTCCAAGAAGCCTGCTGCATAATGTATGAGTTTCGAACTATGGAAAAACCTGTGTTCTGAATGCAGTGTTGTATCTAGGTAAAAGGTCAGTCCCTATGAACCGTTATGTATGTAATGTAGGGAAGGATATAGGTGAAAGGTTGCAGTGTTACCTGTGCCTATATAGGGTACCTATCTGGAATATAACACTACCATTTATCACACATTCCTAATGTTCCTTTTTGTAAAAATTGCAATCTGGCCCATTGATTACACTTTATCCGGCCCCAGTCAGAGATTATGGCTCGAGCTGGAGATTACGGTCCGGATGCGGAGGGTATGGTCCGAGTGCGGAGAGTACTCTCTGGGGGCAGAGAGTACGGTTTGGGTGCAGCAAATCCAGCCCAAGTGCGTACGTAAAGTTAGGAGTCGTAAGTGCATTCTGTGAATACCAAAAATCATAAGTGCCTTCTGTGAATCCCAAAAGTAGTAAGTTCAGGATTTTGTCTCAGATTAGTTCTGCGATTTGGCCCCAACAAGTATACTGATGAGGATTAATTATGTGTCCAACAGCAAGTGTTCAGACAAGGATATACAAGATTTGAAACATTTAACTGGGAAGGTGAGTATGAGACAACATGGAGTTTAGGTAAGCAAGGTCATCAGCCTTATGAAGATCAACTATCAATACCCCATATATAACTTGAGTTATAGAATGTGTTTGTTAAGAATATATTGTGGCGAACAATATATAAATAAACCAGTTCACAGTAAAAAATAAGAAAAAGGGAAGTGTGTAAAATGCAGTAGCTAAAAAGTACGGCCTAATAGCAATCAAACATGCAATGCAGAGGAGATAAAAATGGAGTAGAGGGAGTAAAAGAGAAAAGAAAACAAAAGAAAACAAAATACAAAAAATATGTTACAAATCTGTGAATAAGTAAGGTATTAAGGATATTGAAGATGTCCAAGTTCAGGATTTCAGTGATGATCTCTATTTATCTCTCGGTGTCGATCCCTTCTAAGCTTTAAGTTTACTACCATAAAACCAATTGCGAGTCACAGTTTCCCATCTATCAGGTTTGTCTAAGTCTGAAGTAGTTTTTGGAACATAGTGGATGCGTTGAAATTCGAGCTGTGGAGAGAAAGTACATTTCATCAGAGTTGGAATTAAGTTAGTAAGAAATTATAAAATGTCATACTTTTCCAGTTGTTCTGAAAGACTAATAATTCTAATACTGTCCCTTCTACTGTGATCTTCCAAGTCAATTGTTTATTCTTGGCGGTCCCAAATAGCTTGACTGTGTTCGGGAAGTTTGTCAGTTTGCGATTCAACCTCAGTGATGCTACTATCTAGATATTTGCACATGCAATTGGAATTGGGTAACTTCCCCCCCACAAGAGACTATACTTTGAGGGTATTCACATTTACTGCATTGTTTACTGGAGCAATTGAATTGTTAATGTGCAATAGTTCTTTAAGTAAAGTATCCATTACTGTTGAAGGGATATCTTGAGAGGTTGCCGTGATGGAAGGAGGAACTCTGTTATTTGGGTCTGTCCTTAAATCTTCATGGTATGACAGATGTCTAATGTGTTTAAATTTCGACATGGGAGTAAAAATGAATGGAAAGTGGAAACGATCCTCTTCCTTACATTAAATCCAAGCCACAAAACATTTGAAGAAAGAAGCAGATTTAGTTCAGTGGTAAATCGTATATCAACAAAGCTGCCGACGATAAAAGCAGAGGGGGGCATTGCAGCCTGACCAGGCACGCTGGGGGTGATCTGAGAAAAGGCTCAGACCTCAAATCCCTCCTCAGACCCTCAGCAGAGAGCCACCATTATCAACGGGACAAAGATCCGCCTCCCACTGGTGAATTTCATACTGATTCACTCAGATCAGTTTGCATAGCAAATGCAGTTCAGTATTATGTGTAGCATATTTCAGTGGGAGGACAAAGCAGGTGATCCCAGCAGTTAGCTTGGTGGACAGCAGCTGGCCATGGCCACCCTTTGTTATTGTAACTGTGGTGATGAAGCCTCAGTCCTGACCCAGTCTACCACCAAAATGGCTAACATCGTTCCTGTCATTTCTGTGGTGACCCAGGACAGGCCACGTGTGGTGGACAGGATCGCCGAGTAAACAGACGGTGAGTCGAGAGATGGTTAAACCGGAAAGACCCCGAGCGGTCTTCCGATACTTTTATTTATACCCTCGAGGCGAGCCCGCCTCGAGGGGTGGGGGATGTGTGTATGTATGTATACAGTGTGTCGTAGAGGCCGAGTGGCTCTCTACATCCCTCCAACATTTTAGATAGTGCCCTTCATTTAAAAGTCTCCCTCAAGGCGATGGGCATACACAGTCTCGGAGTCTTTGGCTGGGAGCTGGGTTACTTCGCAACCTGGAGCCTACTCCCCTGCTGGACACACCTCTCTCATCCCGGCCCCGGGGATCAGGCTCTTCCCCTCGGGTTTGACTCTCCTGATGGTTAGTCGGGGTTTGACCGGAGGCTCCTGGTGGAGTGCCTCTCCACTGCCTCGGGGACGCCCTTTCCGGGGTGTCTGCTCGCTCAGGGAAGTCATCCAGCTCCTCCCCGGCTTCTTCACACGATGGCTCTCCCGCCAGTTCCTCCTCGACTCTCTTGAAGTACGATGCGTTTCTGGTCACCCTCACATCGCCTCTTCCAGCTGTTATCATCGTTCCTTTTGCCGATAGCACCGTCCACACCTCTGGTTCAAAAGGCGTCCGGAACTTCCATCCCGGATGTCGATCTTTCACTATGACCTTGTCTCCAACCACTATGCGGTGTTCGCGGGCCCTTCGGTGTTCACTGGCTTTGTTGTTTGTTCTCTCTCTCCTCTCCTGTACCGCATCATCATCCCGTGCCGGTGGGCTCCAGGACGGGTCCGTCGGTATTCCATCCCGCGGGGCTTCTTTAAACAGGAGATGGGCTGGGGCGCACTTCGTAGTGCAGTGCGGTGTATGCCGATACGCATCAAGGAACTTGGTTAGTGCCGCTTCCGCATCCTGTCCCTGCTCGACGGCGATGCGAAGGGCTCTGTTCAGCGTGCGCATCAGTCTCTCAACATCTCCATTCGCCTGCGGCCACAGAGGGGTGATCCGCCTGTGCCGGATCGCCCGTTGCGTCATGTAGTCCCTGAACTCCTGGCCCTGGAAGGGTGGCCCATTGTCCGACCGAACCACCTCCGGGTTCCCCAACATGGCGAAGGTCCTTTCCAGAGCCATCCGGATGTGTTGGAACGACGTGGACTCCACCACTTCCACCACCGGGAACTTCGTATACGCGTCCACCATCACCAGCATCTGTCTCCCATCCGGGAAACTGCCGAAATCCACGCTCAAATTGCACCATGGGCGATGACACGGTTCCTCCGTGATGACCGGCGTAGATGGTGAGTCCGCTCCTGTGATCGTGCATGCGCGGCACCTCCGTACCAGCTCCTCGACCTTTGCGTCCATGGTTGGGAACCACACCTTGTTTCTTAGGCGGGCTTTGGTCTTCGCCATCCCCTGATGGCCCTCATGTGCCAAGCGTAAGCACCTCTCCTGAAGTGCGCAGGGAACAACCAGCAGATGGCCTCGTAGCACCGTGCCGCATTCCCCAACACTCAGCTCGTGGCGGACTTGCCACATTTGCTGCTGGGCATGTTTCTCTTCCTCCGTGAGCACCTGATTACCCTCCAGGAACCTTTTCCAGTTGTGGGACGCCAGGGCTTCTTTGACTTTGGTCAGGGTTCCGTCCCGGTCTGTCGCCTGGCCAACTTCCTCCAGGGTCATTGCATCTGGGCAGGCATCTCTGCCAATCATCTTCACGTAGGCGTCAGAGTATCGGACGTCTGCAGGGACGCATGCAGGGGGAACGTCTTCAGGGTGCCGGGACAGGTAGTCGGCCGGATTGTGCGCTCCGGGACGGAAGACCACTGTGAGTCGGTATTGCTGCAGTTGTACCGCCCAACGTTCAATCCGTGGCGGGGCTAGCCGTGCGGTGCCCCCAAATAGCGGGACCAGCGGTTTGTGGTCCGTGACCACTGTGAAATCCTGTCCGAACAAATACAGATGAAAGTGCTGGCAGGCCCACTTGATCGCCAGAGCCTCTCTTTCGATCTGAGCATACCGCGTCTCAGTATCAGACAGTGCCCGACTGGCATACGCGACCGGCTTCCATGTGCCCTTTTCGTGCTCCTGGAGCAGCACCGCTCCGAGGCCCACCGGACTGGCATCCACGACAAGCTCTGTCGGCTTCCCCGGGCGGAAGTACGCCATTACCGTCTTGTCTTGTAGGGCCGCCTTGATCTTCACAAACGCTGCATTGGCCTCTACGGTCCACCGCCAGGGCTGGTCACTTCTCGTGAGGACACGGAGGGGTTCTGACAACGCCGCCAGGTTTGGGATGAATCTCCCGCAATAAGTCGCCATTCCGAGGAAACTCCTCACCTCGGTTGGTGATTTGGGTATGCTAGCTGACCGCAGGGCGATCGCTTTCTTAGGGTCAACTTTTAGGCCGTCCCGTGTGAATGTGTAGCCAAAGAAATCGATGGATTCCTGATAAAACACACACTTCTCTTTGTGTAGTGTGAGGCCATGGTCCCTGAGCCGTTGGAGTGTGGCTCTCAACTGTGCATGGTGATCCTCTAGGGTGCAGGAGAACACGAGGATATCGTCACTCAGGTTGATCACTCCGGTTAGGCCAGACAGGGTTTCCTTGATGGCATTCTGAAATACCTCTGCGGCCGACGATACCCCGAAGCTAAGGCGCTTGTACCTTCTCAGGCCCACATGCGTTGCAAACGTCGTGATGTACCTGCTGCTCGGTTCCAGCTCCAACTGGTGGTAACCCGCGTTGAGGTCTAGTTTGGAAAACCATCTGGCCCCATTAAGGTCTGCAACGATATCGTCCATGGTCGGCATGACATGGCGCTCTCTTTTGACCGCTACATTGGGTAGCCGCATGTCAACACACAGCCTGATTGCCCCGGGCTGCTTCGGTTTTGGGGCGACCACCAACGGGGATACCCAGGGCGTGGGACCTGAAACCTTCTCGATGACACCCAGCGCTTCAAGTTTTGCTAGTTCAGCTTCGACCTGGGGCCTCAGGTTGTAGGGTACTCGTCGGTGTCGCAGTGCTATTGGCCTGACCGTGGGGTCTATGTGAAGTCTGAATTGCTTTCCTTTCAGCTTCCCCAGACCCTTGAACAGTTCGGGAAACTCTCTTAGTATGTCCTCCGCGTGTGCTTCGTGCACTTCATTCGTGAAGAACACGAGGCCCAAGTCTTCGGCCGTGTGGCAGCTTAGGAGGGTGCCCCTTTTCCCTTCTGTCACGTGAAACCGGGCCATAGTGGTGAGGGAGCCACTGGTGACTGGTGCCTCAAAAGTGCCCCTCAGGGGAAGGGGGTCGACTCCTCCATACGCATAGATTCTAGCTTTGGTTGGGAGTAGCGGAGGTCTGTGCTCCAGGGCCTCGAATTGCTGGGAGTCCATGACATTCACTGTCGCTCCAGTGTCTATGAGCGCCTGAAGAGTGGTGTCCAATATTCTGACCGAGCACATGGGAGGCGGCCTTCGTCGGCTCCCGGACTGGCCCACAAACGATACGTAGTAGACCTCGTCGTCCTCTTCTTCCAAGTCGAGGTTATGCTGGTGCGGCACTTCCTTTTCTGTCCCCTCGGACTCCACAATCGACAGTTGTCGGACCCTTTGCGTGAAACCTCTCGGCCTCCTCGGGGTAGGACGTGGCTGGCTACTGCGGCAGACCTTTGCGTAGTGGTTCAACCTCCCGCAGCGGGAGCACTCGCGCCCTTTTGCTCCGCACGTGGCCGTGGGGAGGTGCTCCTCCCCGCAGTTCCCGCAGGGCCCTCCAGGTGGCGGTCGTGTTCTCCCAGGCGCGGGCGTCGGCCTCCTCCGGATAACATCCACGCGCTCCTCCTTGATCTGGGGGGCTCTGGTGGCGGCCTGCACCGGGGCAGGCTTGTGTAGGGCCGCAGCCATCTCTTCCGCCCTGACGTCCGAAAGTTCGTGTGACCGGGCAAGCACCAGGATCTGATCCAGCGTGATGCCCGGCTGGCGCAGTATCAGTTTCCGGGTCAGTTTCGACTTGCACCCGAGTATGATCTGGCTCCGTATCTCTTCTCGTTGGTCGGCAAACTCGCAGGTGGCCGCCAGTTTCCGCAAGCGTGCGTGGAACATGTCGATGGACTCATCTTCCAATTGGAGTGACCGTCGGAACTTGAACTTCTCGAAATCTAGATTTAGCTGTGGATCGAAGTGTCGGTTGAGGGCCGCCACCGCGCCGTCGTAGTCATCCGCACGGCCCGTGTTCGGCAGGGTCTCGAAGAGGTCATAGATTTCGGACCCCCCATAAAAAATCAGCAGGGAGCGTTTAACAGTTCCATCCGTCTCACGGGTCCCCGTGAAGTAGTTGTTCAGTTGACCGACCCATGCCCTCCAACGGGGTGCAGCAGTGGCCGGGTCCGCCATCTCGCTGAATGGCGGGAGCGGGTTGGTCGTCGCATGGTGACGGGGCGGGTCAGGTGCCTGTCGTCCCCCTCCAGCCGGTGCAGCTGACTGAGCCGGCGCGGCGCTTCCTCCGGCACCTGGCTGGTCGCCCATCGCGATCTGCAGGTGCACCACTCCTGGTGTCACACACACGAAGCAGCTGGCAGGTAGGTGAACAGCAGAGAATGCGCCGGGCGTGTGGCAGGCGTACTCACTCAGACCCTGGATACGTCAGCAGCGTCCCCCTGTGTCTCCTGATGGGTGGCAACGACGCTCAGCATCTGTAGGAATCGCCAGGACCAGAAGAGGGTTTTGTGGCAGCCAATGCTTGATGTGGGACGACAGAAGAACCCTCTTGCAGCAGCCAGTGCTTGTTGCTGGCAGGATTCCCCTTCTTCTTTGTTGTGTTTTTTCTTGCAGCTGCCAATGTTTGTTGGGTGTTGGGATCACCCACCGCGCGGCCAGGCCACAGCCAGTTGGAAACCTGGGGGCGGCACAGCAGGCAGCATGTAGGAGCCTCTCCGCCGATGTCAGCGGGGGCGGGGCACTCCGAGGGCCTCGTGGACAGGTGCAGAGCCCGGGGAGGGAGCGCGTTCAGCGCGTCGAGGCAGCGCCTCACCAGACCGCGCCAGCTCCAGCTAACACGCAGCACGCCCCCGGATCCTATCTCCTCCAGGAGACACACGCGGGCGGCGCGGGGGGCAGGGACAGCAGGCAACACTCGGAGCAGGAGCGTGACTGGCGGAAGGCGCCGACAGCGATGGAGTGTCTCGGGTGAGCTCCGATGACGCTGCGGGGCAGCAGGACGAGCTGGCAGCACGCAGCGGGACCTCCGGCCTCGTCGCCAATGTGGTGACCCAGGACAGGCCACGTGTGGTGGACAGGATCGCCGAGTAAACAGACGGTGAGTCGAGAGATGGTTAAACCGGAAAGACCCCGAGCGGTCTTCCGATACTTTTATTTATACCCTCGAGGCGAGCCCGCCTCGAGGGGTGGGGGATGTGTGTATGTATGTATACAGTGTGTCGTAGAGGCCGAGTGGCTCTCTACATCTTCCACTACAGAGACAATCAAGCAACAGCTGGAGTAAAGATGCAGGCAGACTGCAGCACAGTGAAAAGCTTTGGTCCCGTATTTAATTGACTGTGTAAAAACTGTGATATACATAATGATGTTATATCAGTACTGCATACGTTACAGATCTTAAAACTTAGCACAAATGTCCCAATTATTCGGTGTCACACCAAAGACAATTTTGCATGTGGATTTCATACATATAAGTAAGAAGATGTGAAAGGAGTTGTTCATGTGATCTGACCTCTTGGAAGTCTTTTTTATGCGATGCCCTTTCCTTTGTTGCCCTTACGAACTTTTTCAGTAGGTTTAACCCTTCCTATAGGCAGGACAACATTCGCAGTTCGCGCATCTAGACACAGCTAGAGGCTATTGCAAAAGAGACAATCAGTACATTGTGGGATGAACCTTTAGAGATTGAAATTTTACCTGTGGGAAACAGTTTTACACTATTTGCTTCCAAACACAAGTGTTGAGACATTGTGGAAACGTTATTGGGCATATAAATATAGAAAGTGGAGCCTGAGTGACTCTCGTGAATGATCGTGATGCATTTCCTTATCATATAACTTTCTGTTGATGTTAGAGAGCTGTTTTATTTATGCATTTATAGATCAATTATGTACTTTTATATTTAATTGATTCATTGTTATGTAAAACGATCAGTTTCTAACAGAACTTCGCGATTAACGTTTTTTAGGCGGCCGATTGTATCAAGCGGGAACAGAAATGGAGCTAATGAATGAAATCTGGCAAACGGTACAGCAAGGCACTTGTGGGAATAAACGAATGCAACCGCCTGAAATGTTTCGAAATCATCGAGTGGAACATTCGACTTGTTCAGGCCCTCTGCTTTAGAGCCTTAATCAAATGTTCTTAGAGGAAGCCCTGGCCACAGTCTGAGAATCGCACCAGGAGCCCTTTCGCATGGTTTTTACATAATTCCACATGATTGATTATCTGCGCGAGAGTAAGCTGATGTGGAGAATGGAGGAGCCCTCTCCTCGCAGGGAGGGAAGGCCCTGTCGGGACAAAGGTTACTGCCCGGCCAGTGAGTGAAGTTCGTGCTTGTTGATTTAATGCTGTGTCTGTACTTGAGGGCCTCAATATGTGACACTGTCCCTCGACCTAAGCCCACTTAACAGGGCTAGATTGTACTAACATCGAACAATAAATTGCGTGTTGAAATATCTGCATTAAAAATAGTGTGTGCCTTTTGAAGAGGTTGATTTAGTAATAACATTTTTTTTTAATCTAACCCCAGTCTAGCTACTTGCATCCTTTACAGTGCAATGCGATTCTACTTTCACGTTAATCCTTCACTTCTTCTGTGACCATTCATTCTCTTCAGTTTAGTTTTTTTCTGTACAGTTCTAAAACCATCAGTCCGGACTGAATCTATATAACCTGCTCTGAGTAAGTAGCATTGCTGCCTTCCTTGCCGCGGCTCTCCAGTGACCCTCATTTGGATTGCCTGCCCTTCATTTTAACCTCATTCTTTTGTCAGAAATTGACCAGTTTCCTGCTGTGACCCTTCAAAATATCAGTCGAGCGAGCACAGTGCGTTTCAGTGAATCCAAAGGGGAGGGCGACAATTTCCGTGCTTTGAGACTCTACCCACAGCGCTGACAGGTTGAAATCTTTTTAAGGCAAGGCGTGATATTTACCTATTTTCTAGAGGGCATTTCTTTGCATGTTAGCTCCAGCTTAGGAGGTAGACTGGGGGGCTTATTTACAAGGCCCTTTAGTCGCCTCTGCACCACTTATTTTGACGCACCAGTGGCGCAATGCGCCTGCCCATATTTTAAAGGCCACGTGAAGCCACCCTGTGTTGCTTTTCTTGGCCTTGTAAATATGCTCCCCTTTCATGCATTATTATTCTGAGTTAAAGAGGCATTCCATGGGTGTTACTGTCGGTGTTCCCTTGCAACATCCATGGAACCTGACGCATTACCAGATTTACAAGGTATTGTAAACCTGGGAATACGTCAGATCCCTACGCCTCCCCAGGGGAGGCATAAGGGAGGCGCAATGAGGAGAAATACCTTTATTTCTCCTCGTTTTTCCTTTTTCTTTGTGTGTTGCATTGTGCAGCACACATAGAAAGAGTAAAACGTCTCTTGTGATTGTTTTTGTGCAGGAAGGTGCCCCATCTGCACAAAAACATTCACCCTTACAACGCAGACACCCTTGCACCATGGCGCAAGGGTGCCTGCATTAGCGCATGGCTGACCATTGTGCGCCTGCTAAGGGGAAAAGGAGACAAATGCGGCCTATCTTGTAGATAAGGCGCATACTTGCCCTTTTCTTTTGACACATGGCAGCGCAACAGGAAGGCTTGCTTGCTCTGCTTCTAAATATCGTAAATGAGGCCCTGAGCGTATGGCGACCTATTGCGGATGGATGCTGCCATTGCTTTCTCAAAATTTGTGTTTCTTGTTTCATGGCCCATCACATTTCAGAGATAAGCAAAGGACTTGACATCATTGACTAACTGAGCTTTTTGTGGTGTTTATCTAACATTGCACTGGGTATGTAGCTATGAATTGACTACTCTGACCTACTGTTCTTTCTCCAGTACCCACACACACGTTTTACTGTCACTTAGACCCATTACACTACATCAGTTAAGTTTTCTAGCTCTACGTGCTCGATTCTCCATACATTCTCCTTTCACACATCCTATAGTTGTTCTGCACCCCTTTGTATTTAAAATAGCTGTTCATTATGACTTTGCTTATTATGCATATGCATCTATGGAGTCTCGATCCCCCTACCCCTGACTAACTTCCCAGGTTGTAGTTTTTTGGGACTCTATTAGGCCTGACCCCTTCGATCTCTTCTTCTACGCCCGCCCTATGACCCAGTTGATGACACTTTGCCCTCGGCTATAATAAGTTGGGTCCTATAGTGAGGCTGGGACAGTATTCACCACCATAGCTGGCACACTCCCTAAGAAGCCATTCAGGGACTAGCTACTTGAGCCAAATCCCTGTAACCTCTGCCTAGCTCCCTGAGTGCCTTCACCTGTCACTGTCTGTGACCCTATTCTTTCCTTTACTTTTACGCCATCACTTGTTACTTTGTTTTGTCTCCCTCCTCATGGCTGTGACTGTGGCCTTTCCCAGTCTTCTCTCCCATCCCAGATCATTGACCACATCTCTCCTTTTTTGGCCCATTCCTGGCCCGAAACTAAAGCAATGTCATCTCTAGCCCTGACCATGTGTCCCCTTCTTTGAATCACATATCTAACTCTATTGGACCTAGCGTTCCTCAGCCACTCTACTCCCCCTCCTTTTCTAGCTGTTCTCAGCCTGGCTCTCCGTGTCTCCCATTCTGTGCCTGCACCCTTTGGCATCCCTCCTCTCCTAGATCCTGTGGACTTGCCCCTTTTGGTGTGGCTGTGGGCTAGATTAACAACTACCCAAATGGGTCAGGATTTGACACTGGGGGGTCACATGATTGTGATGCCTGCCCAGCTCAGTAGACTGATTGGATGGGCCTGACCACTTGGCTTAGTCTGTCAACTGAAGCCTCCCTTAGTGCATCCATTACCTGAGCATCTTCCTGCTAAGTGTGTCTAGGATAAATGGTGACTGCCTGTACCACCTCCCCACTTTGGCTGAAAGGGCCTTGTAGCAGAAATGTTGTTCCTACCATGAGCACCACAAATGATCGAGTATGAAGATTCCATTACCTGCCATTTTCCCATGTAAAGTGGCCAATTACTTAATAAATATAGAAAAACCACAAGTCCAAACCCCAGTCTGCCCAACCAATGGAACCTGGGTCTACTAACATAAATGGCAAACGGCACTGTTGGAGTCACTCAAATATCCTCAAGACGTAAAAGTACATAACAAAGTTTAAACATCTAAATTACTACAATGTTATTGTTTTTTATAACAGGTGGTAGACAATATATCAATAGGATGCAGATAGTCTGTCTCTAACAATTTGTTGCACATGGTTAGGTGTATTTAGCCCACCGCTAGGTAAGAACTGGTACCATTATGGACATGGCAGCAAGTATGTGACCCTAGCCTCTGAGGTGGCATTTTTGCGGAAACAAAGGACGCATTACCCATTGTGGGGTTGGGTGACTGGACACCACCTGTGGGAAGGTTAATTAAATGTGGATGAGTTGAAGGATGCCCACCAGTGCCTGATAGGTATATCTCAGTCCCCAGTTTGAAATAGGTGCTGAAGGATAGTTGGACTATTAGGAGGGATGATACCCCAGCACATATATACATGCGGGACTTTACCATGGAATGTAATCTGGCTGAGTATATACCTGATGCATATTATGGGACATAGAGTGACCCATGCAATACATAGAGAGTAGGATGGTTACATTATATGTTGACTAACTTCTTTATAAAGCAGCCCACTAAGGTGACTGGGTGTGATGAATATATATCTATCTATTACAGAAGGGAATATCATTGACATTTAGTAAGACCTCCATTAAGACAAGATATACACAACTGAGAAGTACGTGGCTAATTTAATTAGATCTGTCCTCAATATAAGTAATAATCCCATGATGTTAATAAATGCTTATGTAAATTCCCTTTTTTTAGGTGCTTCGATGATTCTCTGTCTTGAAGAGACCCACTATAATTAATTTGTGGGTCGAGATGTCGACAATAATGTGGGGAATATTTACAATAATGTTGTCATCTGGATCTGAATGTATGCTGGAATGATTAGTTTGAATGATGGATACCCATGATGCATATATGTATCATATTTTAACTACTGCACTATTGCACTGCACCGTCTGCACCCTGTTGATATATTGATTCGCATCTGTTATGACGAACAATACAATTATGATATTGTAGATGTTTAAACATTGATATGTAATTTTACCTCTTGAGGATATTTGAGTGAATGCCACGGAATTGTTTGCCATTTACATTTGTTTAATAAAAGCATATTTATGGGATCTGATTCAGGTGTCCTGGGGCATGAAGGAGTTACTTTAACCAACTGAGTCAATTGCGACCTTTAACTCATCCATCCATCCATTCACCCTTTATCTTATCAATTCATCAATCAATCCATCATTTCACTCATCCATCCACCCATTCACTCACCTATCATCCACCCATCCACTCACCCATCATCTACCCTTTCACTCATCCGTCCTCCCTTTCACTCATCCATCCATCATTTCACTCATCCATCCATCCACCTATCCCTTTACTTACTTACTCTCTCCCCTTTTCACATTAGTTATGAGCTGAGCCTTTGTCTACAGAGTTGCAGACAGAGAGGCGCATCAAGAACTTCACCCTCGCTGTAGTTCCTAAAGCAAGGGGTGGGGTGGGGGAGGGTTCACTATGCCCCTGCAAATAGGCAATCTGAAAAAGTAGAAGGCATGAGTCATGCATGATGCACAGTGCCCGGATGTGAGGCGACTGTGACATGGTGTTATTTCAGGGCTTTAAGTGGGATGAAAAAACTATGGGGGTCTCTCCAAAGGGGATGTTTGTTATAATTAAGGGTGTGACTTAAAAAACCTAAGCTAAAAATCTGTGCTTAGTATAATGTGCCGCCCGACTGGTATTTGTTTTGCTTCTGTCATTGCACCAAGATATATAATAAAACAAGTAAGGTTACAGGCAGAACAACGTTACACCTACAACAAGCTAGAACTATTGGCTTTGTCAATGGTTGTTAGTTGCATAAAATAAAAAAGCAGCAACCTTGGCTTCCTTGAATACAATATAGAAAATGCTTCAGTTTGAAATGATGACACTCTGAAAGAACTATAATCCTTTCCTTTGAACTTCTTTCACCGCCTTCCTTTGGTTAACTGGATTCTCAGGTAGCAGCAGCATTGGCGTTTTTGCACTTCCATGGGACAGAATGCCCTGCCCTAGATCAAGGCTGGAGGAGGCCACCACATGCTGTACCAGCCCAGACTGCCCCATTGTCATTCTGTATGTGGCAATCAGCCCCACACAGAATGACAATGGGCGGGGAGGGGCTGCTCTTGGGATCAGAAAAGTGCGAGGCGGCCCCATCAGGGGGCTGAGGCCTCTCGCAGGGAACAGCTCTGTTCCCTGGAAGGCCAAAAATTACGGACAAAAGGCGTCCGTAAAAGGGATCCTCATGGACAACGGACGTGAGGTCCCAATTACGGATGGTCCGTGAAATTTACGGACGGTTGGTCACCCTAAGTGGGCCCAAACCTGTGAACCAAATTCATCCTTTTAGCAGTTGATCTTCAGGATAGTTAAACAGAGAGACGCAGACGGGAGGTGATGTGTGTAGAGAATCATGCCTCAGTACATTGACAATAGTGTGCAATATTTCAATAGCCGACTAGTACTCTATCTTTAAACAGATAAATTACTTTATTCTAGATGCAACGGAATACTACACATCTAATATCTAGATCGCATCACAATCATCAGTAACTTTAACCTATGTTTTAAAAACTGTTCTATAAATGCAAATCTGAAATGGCAGTCGCTGAAAGAGCCAGCCAAATGTGTTTGCCACCATGGGGATCAGGGCCAAGACTGATTTGCATATGGCTGGGTCCAAACTGGGGTGTCATGGTGGGGGAAAAAAATTATGGATTAGGAAACGGCACGAGTGATTGCCAGTGGGTGAGATTAATTCAAGCATTCCATCCATCACCTTGTTGTTTTTGCATTTTCCGCCCTAAGTGCGTCGGGTATGCCCAACATGGGTCCCGAGCTCACTGTGCCACTGGATTCAAGCTAGCCTGGCTGATGCGGGGTAATACCCGGACACTGGTTCCAGAATGCTTGTTTCCGGTCCAGGGAGGCCCTGACCTGGCAGTTCGGGCCACATTTTTTTCCATGGCAAGCAGGGTTAAGACTGATTTGCATATGGTTAGGTCCAAATTGGGGTGGCATGGTGGGCACAAAAATGATGGACTGGGATGAGGCTGCGAGAGATTGCCAGTAGATGAAATTAATTCCTTGTCATTTTTGCATGTTCTTACAGTACGCTTTCACGAGCACTTCCGGCTGATTTCTGTCTGTGGTCAAGTGACTATATCCCTCTCAACCTCAGTCCGCAATTTGGGCTTTCACTTAGATGATGACCTGTCATTATCAAGTTATGATAACAAACTGTCATTTTTATGCTTCCTTTTAATGCCCTTTCTTTGTAAAATATGTCCTCTTCTCCCCGCTCACATGCATCCTCTGATTGTGCAGCCAGCTATTCTCAGCAGGTTTGATCATTTATAACTCAAAATTATTGGGCTCACCAGAATACATCCTGAAGTAATTCTACATGATTCAAACAGGTGCTGCTAGACTAGCGTTGCCATGCCCACGCTATGTGTCTGCACCCGGTGCCCTCGATGTACTCCACTGGCTACTTCTGTCTAAGAGGTTTATGTGTAAATCGTTCTGTATTATACACAAGTTTATTCACAAGGTAGTGACACTGTTTGTTTAACATAAGTTTGAACATTATCGATCCTGAAGGTTTCTGCGTTCCGCTGAAGCACACTTGATAATCGTGGATAAAAGTTTGACAAGCAGGAGCAGGAGGCAGAGCCTTCTTTGTGCAAGCTGACCGCCTCTGGAACAGCCTGCCACAGCTCCTTCTCTCTATCAGTGAGTTGCTCCCATTCAGGAAGGCCTTAAAAACCTGGCTTTGAACCCTTGAGCCTGTTGGTGTGAGCCTTGTATGTGGCTATTACCAGTGCCAGGACACCTGTACCAGTTGTGCTCCACACATTTAATAATCTTAATCATAACAACAACAACAACAACACAATAGCAATAATAACAACAACAACAATAATAATAATGCTGGCATAGAGAAAACAGTTTAACATTTTGGCTAATTTCAGGAACTCTATCAAGTCAATAAATAACTTTACACTAGTCTAATCTCTAGTCCATAACTTAATCAAAGTAATAAACTCTATCATAACCCATTGAATTAAGAAAATGCTGCCATGCATTAACAACATATACTTGGTGCTCAAATGTGATGACATCCCTCAAAACAGGTCACTTCTCACAGAGCTCATTCCACTCTAACAGAAACCGATGCGCTCAAAATATTGTAATTTTCATTGCAGGTTATCCAATCCTTTTTATTTGGATTTTTCATGTGCAATTATATGTTTCTATCCCAATATAATCACCATTTTACAACTCTCTATATCTAATGATGCCAGGAAATCATTAAACTTTCTGAACATAAAGCTGATTACTGAGGGTAATTGTTTCCAATGTACTTTATATTTGTTGTTATCCCACCTCAACCAAAAGATTAATCATAAAACATTAACTATGTATAACCTATTAAAACATCCAGTATATTACTGCTCGTGCTTGTGATTTTTTTCATGGTTGACAGTTTGGAAAGTTCACCCATTTTCTCTCTATTTTAATACATGTTCTACTTTTGTATTTTCTTAAGGTAAGAGTCTTAGGGTTCATTATTGTCATGAACTCGGAGCTTTGATATCTGAAAGCTGGAGCCCATCCCTCCTACTTTGTCATAAGAATCCACTAAACCCTTAATTAAGGTACAACAGGAGGTAAAGAGGACCCAGGTACTGGGGGGAGAGGGGATTATGAGTGAGAGATGCAGTCCTGAATGTTGGTTGTTGAACTATATGGACTGGATTACACAGCACAATGCATTCTCACTCAGGAACTGAACCAGGATGGAATGTCATTGCAGCAACGGGAAAGTGGGAGCCTGGTAAAGGGACGATCACTGACATATGATGTTCACAGTGCAGGATACAGGTAAGTCACAGATCAGGGAAAGACATGGGGGCATGGTAACAAAATAGGGAGAATGCAATAAAGGTGGGGGAGTGTAATAGCCAGGTTCTAACTATAGCGAGTGTTGAGAGAGTCAAAACAAATTGTGTTGCCAGGCAGCTTGACCCTGTACCTGTAATAATTTATAGTTTGTTTGTCACTGACATCCTGGAAGTGTACCTGTGTGGAACATCTCACGTGTTGCTAGGGATGTGTGTGTGACTTTCAGTGTTGTGGTTCTGCTGATGTAATTTCCAGCATGCACAAACCCTCTTTTCTTTGTCAATAGTTTTTTCCAGGCTGAGGGCTCAATGGGGGATTCCCGACTACATTAGCTTTTCGGAAGAACATGCATCCTCTTAAGTATATTGTTCCATTTGGTGAGATGCGTTTCTTCTGTGGAACTCACCTCTTTTCTTGCCCCTGCTAGTTTTGCTGGGCATCTGTTTGTAAGGTGAGGTCAATTAGTGCCATGGAAAGGGTGGGCAGATTAGCAATCAAAGAAAGCACTTATTTGAGGCCTTCCCAAAGGCCTTGCTAAAATTTAGCTGCTACAGATTTCCGCAGTGCTTTAGAAACCAATTGATGGAAGCAAATGATGTATAAGAACAACATCTCCTTGCCTACTGAAGGGTAGGAAGTGCATAAAGATAGAAAATGCTGTGAATTTTTGTACAAATATCACATAATCAGAAATCTGAGGACTCTAATTTAATAAGAAAGGGAGTAGTAGAAGCCTAAGGCATCCTTGATTTATTATGTGAACATAAATGTGATCTTGACTTGGTTGGAGACAAACTGTTGCACTTTTGCAAGAAAATGTAGCTTGAACTGTGCCATGGAGGTTCGAAAACGATATGGATCGCCGTAAAACTTTTCCGGAGGTCTAGATTCAGAGCAGCTGAAATTGAAGTCGGAGGAAGACCTGACATGTAATTTCTTCCTCTAGTCCCTGAGACATAGTCTGAACGGTTTGGGGCATAGTAGTGGTAGCTATTCTTGTTTGGGAGGTACCGGGTGGATTAATGACCTGGTTTGATTTTTTAAGTAGGGAACAACACTCTTCTTCAGCGACTGGAAGATCCTCAGAAACTTTGGTTAAAGGGTTTGCTATCACCTGCAGGAGATTGACAACATAGTGCACAAACGCTACATACATGTGTAGTCCAAGCCTATGGGACACATATTCATCAAAATGTCAACATATCGTAGTTCAGGATTGTACGAAGTCCAACAATTATTGAATGGCTAGGACTAGAAAGTTTTTATGTTTTGACCCAAATATTAGAAGTGAACATGGACATAAAGCAGGTAGCAACCTGAAAGAGGTATTAGAACAGTCACTATGTCAAATGAATGAAGAGTGAAAACTGAATTGAGTAGGGCAAACAGTGGAGGGTGCTCACCTGGTTAAAGGAGTCTGGCGCAGTGTATCAAGCATCCAAGAAATCGGTCATCAATATATAACATAAGCAAAGAGCATGGTATAAAAGGAGGTGCAAGCACTGTGGCCAAACAAAAAGTATGGAAGACTACAAAACGATACAGTGAGATTACCATAAATACCTTGTGGTGAGTCCAAGCACTGCATGCTAAGTGGCTCCCACAACTGCTCAAAGGTGTATGTACAGATGCACAATAAAAATATGTTCAATGGATAATAAACCTGGTCGCTGCACAGGTTAGACAAACAATAAGCAGTGATGCAAGTGGGAGCCTTGGTATCTATTTAACTGACAACTCTGCCCAAATGTTTAACACTGACAATACCACAGTGTACAAGAGAGAATGCAAATAAGAGCATTGACAGAAGAGCTGACTTATTACTAAGCTTTGCATTCAGAAATGACAATGTGAATGGCAAGATAGCTCCTTTAAGGACTCAACAACCATTAATGCTATATCACTTTCCTACCCATCTACACTTGTATGCCTGAAGAAATCTACAATCCCTATATTTAGTAATCTTTATATTTCTATTTAAGATGGATCTAATCTGAATTCCCTTTGTGTTGGAAATAGCCATCTTTTGCGTGGTGTTCCCGGGATTTTTGCCTTCTGTGAATGAACCCATTTTTGTTGGCCAAAAGAATCTGCACACTTTACTCCTGCTAACCAGTAGTAAAGTGTTTGTGCTCTACCTTTTGAACATGATAACATTGGAATACATCTGATTGGGACATTTAATGTACTTGTAAGTCCCTAGTACATGGTACAATATGTACCCAGGGCATATAAATTAAATGCCATTAGTGGGCTGCAGCAGTCATTGTGCCACCCACTAAAGTAGCACTATAAAAGCTGTCAACAGGCCTGCCATTGCATGGGCAGTTTTAAATTGCCATTTCAACTTGGCTATACAAACATGTTGCCATGCCTAAACCTTCCTTTGTAATACTTATAAGTCATCCTTAGTGTAGGCACTAAATGTCCATAGGACAGGAATCATGGCATTTAAAAAGTAATACATGTATTGTTAATGTTCTACATGTCCTGTCAGTTAAAATCCTCTAAAGCTGTTTTTCACTGTGGCAAGGCTGTTTCTCCCATACAATAACACTGAGTTACATTTTAACAATTTATAACGCTGAACTTCATTTTGGGAGCAGCTAGAAAAATATTTCAAAGACTGACGTTGATAGTAATTTCGAATCCAACTTCGTGGAAAGTCAAATTTTAATTAACTATTTTGGAAATTAGACTTTTAGAAAGTTCTTAGTTTCTTGCTTAAACCTAAAACTGTTTTAGTCCTAGTTTCTAGGTGTTACATGACCCCTGCTGGCTCTCTGGAGTGAAGTGAGTATTGCTACCAGAGAGTGGACAAAATGTCTGGGATTTGGGAAGGTGTGAGTATTTCTGACAGGATGGCTCTGGTGGATCTATGCCCCTACCCTGACTACGCTTCAGAGGGGCCTGCTCTGGCACACACAGAAGAACCTGACACCAGGCCTGCCCATGTATCACTAGCCATGCTGAAGCGAAACCTAGCGGAGATGAGAGAGCTGACCAGACCCAGTTTTAGAGTTAGACAAAGGGGGAGAGGGGTCTCCTAACCACAGGTTGGCACTGGGCATAAAAGTGACACCCCAGAACCTGAATCAGAACACTTCACTACTGGACCAGTGAAGACATAGGAATAGGACTGCCCAGCTGTCTTAAACCGGAAGGAAGACTGGACCTCTTTGCCTTGAACCCACGACCCCACAAGTAACTCCTAGGGTCAGTTGGCTGGCCTTCTGTGTGAACTACAAGGATACAACTTTCCAGAGGTCTTTCCTGCTTCCAAGCTGACCGAACACAAATGGACCTTATCTGGTTCCCTCTGCTGGCCACTGTGGGTCTTGACCCCAAGGGCAGTCTTGAAGCTCCTGATACCTTGGCTGGAGTCAGAGTGCACTTCTCCATGCCTAACTGAAGGTTTCACCAGATTAGTCACAGAGAGATGCTGAGCCGCACAGCTCCTAACCAGGTCAGATCTATTTGCGTCTGGTCAGCTGGAAAGCAGGAAAGGCCTCTGGAAACTCCCTCTCCATTACAAATGTATTATAAATGAATCACATTCTTTACAGTATTTAGTAGTCCAGTATTACAGATCTAGTTAATCTTTGGAATTATAATCATTTTAATCAGGTTAAAATTGTTCTTAAGTCCTGCATATAACAGTTTCCATTTCTCTCTGTCTTCAATAAAGATTCTAGATTATAAATCAACATTACCCTACCCTCCTAGTTATCTGTATCTAAATATGATATTTTCTTTCCACCTGCCAAAAGGGCCATTGTTTCTTTCTCATTTGTGTAATATATTTCATAATTACCACTCCTGAACTGTTATTCCAATCTTTTTTTTTGTACCAAGGGATTTCACCAACACAGGTGACTACTTCCAAAATGGCTGATATTGATCTGTCTGTGTCTCAAACTAATAATAACATATTGTCTGTGTGGAACATAGTTTGAAACTTTTTCCACTATGATTTAATCCATTGATATCTTTGCAGTATCTCAATGTAATTGCTAAATGTTCCAAAGCAATGTTAAATAATAATGATGACATATGGCAACCTTGTTTAATGCCATTTGAACTCAAAACTTCTCTGAAATATTTCCACTTACAATTATTTGTACGTGTCTCTTTATTGACAGCTGCAATATTATTAAAAATGTTTCCCCCCGAAGCCCCGTCTTTCCCTCTAAATTGAAAGACTTTTCTATACTGTGTGATGTTATTTTTGCATCCCTATCCTCTTTCTCTTTTGTTCACATAATATCTGATAGAAATCTAATATTATTGGGCCCATATTTCCCTCTGAAAAGGCATTTTGGACATCCAACACTATTTTTTACTCAACATTTTGTTAGAAGCTTCACATTTATATCAAGCAAGTAAATCTATAGTGTCAAATCCATCGATAACCAAGATATTCATTGGCATTATGTCACCTCTGCCCTGCTTAGCATTTTGTCCAGAGCCTTAAAGACTGTTGAAAGTTTATCCCAACTTCGATCTGTCCTTGACTGGCCACTCTAATGTTGTCAAATCTGATTTCTCTCATTTCAAATGTTTGCAATGAATATTTACTCACACAGACGTACCCCAAGACTGTTAAGGCCATTCTAGCCCTATGTGTTGCCATCTAGATTACTCTACTGACCTTAAACTCGATCTCCCAGAATGAGCTCTAACCAGGCTTCAGCGAGTCTTGAATGTGTCCACTGGGACTCTCCTCGGAGTATTTGATTTTAAAGCGTTTCTCAGTGTGCTTGTTGCTCCTCATTGTCTACTCGTCCACAAGAGAGTGTCCTTTGAGGTAGGATGCTTAACGCATGAAGGGGCATATCAGCAAGGACCGGTGAAAATTATCGCTAAGCGCACTTAGCGCTAGGATAATTATCGCCGGCTATCGCTGCTTTCTATCGCGGAGATAGCGTGCTATCAGCAACGCTTATCTCCAAAGCGATAGGAATGCAAGCGTTAGCTGGAAAACAGTGTGATTATCGCTGGAAATCCAGCGATAATCGCACTGTGACCGGCGATACCTTGCTGATAGGGCAGGGTGGTCTTAGCTATGATATCCCCTTACATTGGATATGATAGCTAAGTCAGAACTAAAGCAGGCGTAAGGAAAGTAGCGATAACCATGGTTAGCACTACTTTTCTTATCTCTATGCTTGTTAGCGATTCCTTTGATAATTGGAGAAATGTCGGTTAGCGACATTCTCCGGCTATTTCGGGAAGGAACGCCCACTTTGCATCTCATTAGAGATGGAAAGCTGGGTGTTCAGTAAACAAGCGCTAAGGCATGGATTCACGCGTTAGCGTGTCCATGCTGATAGGGCGATAAAATTATTGCCGCTTTTCGTCTGAAAACGGACGCTAAAGCGGCGATAATTTTATCGCCTTGCCTTGCTGATATGCCCCGAAGTCTTTTACTGGACAAGACATTGTTTTCTTGGTGATATGTTTACCTACTCACTTGTGAAGAAGCAGTTGCTTGTAGAATCTCTTCTTGTGTGTTGGACTAGGATGAGCTGCAGGTTTTCTCCAGTACAGGAATTCCAACTTTTGCATTTAGTATCTTTGTTAATTCAAAAGCTAACTAACAACCTGATTTTCTGTAAAGTTTAACAACATGATGCCAAAGGTCTTGAATAACGCCAGAACTAAACGTAAAATATCAGAATGGCAAGCAACATCCACCAGAATGTCTGGAACGCCAACATTCTCAATGAGCATTCTACTGGAAGTAGGACTTGATATAACCACAGGAACACTAATGACTATGACATGCAAACCAGTTCATACAGGACACTAATCAACCCAGACACCTGCATAATCACACACATGCATAACAAACAATGGAATCCATTTTTGATTGTTGAAGGACCTGCATTAAGAAATCAACAGTGATATATTGCCCTCCCTTCTACCTACCTTCTCCTTTGATTCTCTAGGAGTTTCTGTAATATCTGAGGACTTTTGCCAACAAATAGAGATGCCTCTTTTCTTTTGTTTTGCTCTGCTTTACAAATGTTCAAAA
Organism: Triturus cristatus; assembly: GCF_964204655.1. Classification (NCBI taxonomy): domain Eukaryota; kingdom Metazoa; phylum Chordata; class Amphibia; order Caudata; family Salamandridae; genus Triturus; species Triturus cristatus. The sequence continues at coordinate 750,106,456 of NC_140581.1, forward strand.
TTGCACCACTTCACTTCCATCCAATACCTCCCAGCAGACAGGTATCTGGAAGTAAAGAACTGCTTTCCATATAACCTGAGCGTATATGGATATATGACAAGAGGCAACTAATGGCACCGAAGGATGGACATTGACATTAAAAAGGATCAGCAACAATGATGATTTCTACCAGGATGGTGTAAGGTGAGATGAATATAAATGAAGAGCAAGGATTTGGATACCACCAGCTAGTCTAAGGTTTGCCTTTCACACATAGTCTGCCTTTGGGGCCTGAGGACGATTTGTTGGTCAATGGTGTCAAATACAGTTGACATATGCAATATAACAAATATACAAACACCACTACTGTCAGACGCGTCTGCAGGTAGCCCAGTATGGACATTGCAAAAGGCTCTCCTCATTCGGGAGAGCCGGCAATATGGCAGATGAAGCCTGGGGTCAACACCAGGTTCGCAGTGCTTGCCCGGACCTGATGTCAGCCGTGGGAAAGACTGCCTCCTGGGGGCACTAATTTGCATTTGGGTCGTGCGAGTAGGCCATGCCCTTTGAAAGGAGCCACGAGGAGGTGAGCAGGTCTCTGCTTCCTTCTTGCCACCATGAACGCAGCACTGCTTCTTCTCTCTTCCTCTGGATCACAGATGCACCACCTCCGCACCACTACTTATTGGAGCACAGAGGCCACAGTGCTGCCGACGGCCTCTCCCTATGCACTGCCCTCCGGGAGTGGCACGGGCTGAGCTCTGGTTACCCCACCTACCATCCCCAGAGCAAAAGGCGCAGGGGGTGTGCATGCACAAGTGTGGTTTTTATATTGGGGAAAATGTATGACTTTATTCCTTTCCAGGAATTGAATCAGGTTTGTCTGAAGTTATGAGGTGTTGCTTAATGTCATTTTTGACACTTTTTCTTTCTGGCTTTCAATATATTTTGTGATTAGATTTATCGTATTTTAGCAGGTTGGGGATGAGGCGATGATTGGCGGGAGATACTTGGGGTCCCTTTACGGAATGGGTACTCACAAACATTTTCCCGGAGGCCGCAAAGTTTGGCCTATGGCGTGACTGAGGGCCACACTGATGCCAGCGGGGGTGTAAAGTGAGAGTAGGGAAAGCAAAGCATGTATATCCAGTAGCTGTCTTTAAAAATTAAGATGTTCCTAAAGTTAAGGGCCTAGTTACTTCCTTTACCTAACTGCAATGAATCTTTAAAAAGATGTTTGCTGTATATTTAACTTTGTTCCCCATGTTAGTGCTGAGTCCAGTAAACAGCAGCCCGGTGCTGCTGCTGCCCTGGGTGCCGCATGTAGAGGCCAGGAGAGCCGCTTGCGGCCCCTGGCCGTATTTTGAGTATCACTGCTTTACGGCATCCTATTATACCAAAAATAACATCAGCGTCACTGGACCTTCCCAGGGGTGCTGGCAGCAAGTCAAAAGCAGGTTGCAGTGTCACGGGGGTTAGGGGTGGCCTCTAACACGCGGTCCTTACCTGTCAACAACGTGCGCAGGCGCAGTTGACGCAAGAAGGCACAGGCCCCTGGGGGATGAAGATCTAGGGTGTAGGGGTGCCCAAGGTAGGTATTTTATGGGCAGCTGGGTCCCTCTGAAAGGGGAGTTTAAGAGGAAGGTTTACAGAGCCAGTCATGGTCTCACTCAGAAAGGTGATGTTTTTTGTTCGTTGCACAAGGACAAACTAGTTATGGTTAGGTGACTCACATTAGCTAGAGTCTCTGTTAAAGTTAGGTCTCACAATATGTTAATAATGTGGTTACTGTGCACGTTTTTTAATGTGTAAAAACTGTTTTTGGTGTGTGAAATAAACATGGCTGGGGGTCTTACGACCCCTAACCCAAAGAGCTGGTCTTAGGCCTTGTCATTGACATTGATGGACGGGGATGGTCGGGCAGGTGCATAGTTGTGTGGGGGGGGGGGGTAGGTACCCATGGGACAAATGCCACTCCCTGGCCATATAGATCTAAATCAGCACCATATTTTGAAGAAAATGTGTAAAAAAGGAATTAAGAACGAATCTGTTCTTTACCTAGCTCTATATTTAACCCATAGCTTTTTGCATAGATCACTGACGAATAACATAAAATGAAACTAGAATGTTTACCGTCTACACAACTCGCTGCCTCGATTCTGCACAAAGGCCTTGGCCGTACCGTACCGCACGCGAGAGCTTATAGTGCACATATCCTTGTGCACAGTTAGTGCAACATTTCTAGGTTGGAGATGCTTTCGTTTGGATGTGCAGCCACAAAATGAATTACCACGGGTTAAATATTCTATTTTCGAGTAGGAATTGTGACCAAGTACATACATCTTCCTGTTTCCAGTTTGACAGGTCTGATTTCCTAAAGCACGAGAAAAATACCAATAGATTACAATGATTTAGTAGAGCTGAGTGATGACATTACTAACAGACCATAAAGATAGTGACCTAAAAAAGGATATCAAATAGATGTGTACACAAATGTAATATGCAGCAGATGTGTAATGTTTGCTCTGACCATCAATACCGTGAATACTATGCTTGATTGTGGAAGGCTAACTGTGTTGTTCCCTGACGCCGCTCTTTAAACGAAGGTTATAATTACCCTTCGTGGTGTCTGTCATGGAGGGCAGGTGTCTGAGGCTCGTGTCTGTCATGGAGGGCAGGTGTCTGAGGCTCGACTCTGTCATGGAGGGCAGGTGTCTGAGGCTTGTGTCTGTCATGGAGGGCAGGTGTCTGAGGCTCGAGTCTGTCATGGAGGGCAGGTATCCGAGGCTGTCTGCTGAGGCAGGTGTCTGAGGCTCGTGTCTGTCATGGAGGGCAGGTGTCTGAGGCGCGTGTCTGTCATGGAGGGCAGGTGTCTGAGGCTCGTGTCTGTCATGGAGGGCAGGTGTCTGAGGCTCGAGTCTGTCATGGAGGGCAGGTGTCTGAGGCTTGTGTCTGTCATGGAGGGCAGGTGTCTGAGGCTCGTGTCTGTCTTGGAGGGCAGGTGTCTGAGGCTCGAGTCTGTCATGGAGGGCAGGTATCCGAGGCTGTCTGCTGAGGCAGGTGTCTGAGGCTCGTGTCTGTCATGGAGGGCAGGTGTCTGAGGCGCGTGTCTGTCATGGAGGGCAGGTGTCTGAGGCTCGTGTCTGTCATGGAGGGCAGGTGTCTGAGGCTCGAGTCTGTCATGGAGGGCAGGTGTCTGAGGCTTGTGTCTGTCATGGAGGGCAGGTGTCTGAGGCTTGTGTCTGTCTTGGAGGGCAGGTGTCTGAGGCTCGAGTCTGTCATGGAGGGCAGGTGTCCGAGGCTGTCTGCTGAGGCAGGTGTCTGAGGCTCGTGTCTGTCATGGAGGGCAGGTGTCTGAGGCTGTCTGCTGAGGCAGGTGTCTGAGGCTCGTGTCTGTCATGGCGGGCAGGTGTCTGAGGCTCGTGCCTGTCATGGAGGGCAGGTGTCTGAGGCTTGTGTCTGTCATGGAGGGCAGGTGTCTGTGGCTCGTGTCTGTCATGGAGGGCAGGTATCTGAGGCTGTCTGCTGAGGCAGGTGTCTGAGGCTCGTGTCTGTCATGGAGGGCAGGTGTCTGAGGCGCGTGTCTGTCATGGAGGGCAGGTGTCTGAGGCTCGTGTCTGTCATGGAGGGCAGGTGTCTGAGGCTTGTGTCTGTCTTGGAGGGCAGGTGTCTGAGGCTCGAGTCTGTCATGGAGGGCAGGTGTCCGAGGCTGTCTGCTGAGGCAGTTGTCTGAGGCTCGTGTCTGTCATGGAGGGCAGGTGTCTGAGGCTGTCTGCTGAGGCAGGTGTCTGAGGCTTGTGTCTGTCATGGCGGGCAGGTGTCTGAGGCTCGTGTCTGTCATGGAGGGCAGGTGTCTGAGGCTCGTGTCTGTCATGGAGGGCAGGTATATGAGGCTGTCTGCTGAGGCAGGTGTCTGAGGCTCGTGTCTGTCATGGAGGGCAGGTGTCTGAGGCTCGTGTCTGTCATGGAGGGCAGGTGTCTGAGGCGCGTGTCTGTCATGGAGGGCAGGTGTCTGAGGCTCGTGTCTGTCATGGAGGGCAGGTGTCTGAGGCTCGAGTCTGTCATGGAGGGCAGGTGTCTGAGGCTTGTGTCTGTCATGGAGGGCAGGTGTCTGAGGCTTGTGTCTGTCTTGGAGGGCAGGTGTCTGAGGCTCGAGTCTGTCATGGAGGGCAGGTGTCCGAGGCTGTCTGCTGAGGCAGGTGTCTGAGGCTCGTGTCTGTCATGGAGGGCAGGTGTCTGAGGCTTGTGTCTGTCATGGAGGGCAGGTGTCTGAGGCTCGCGTCTGTCATGGAGGGCAGGTGTCTGAGGCTGTTTGCTGAGGCATGTGTCTGAGGTTCGTGTCTGTCATGGAGGGCAGGTATCTGAGGCGCGTGTGTGTCATGGAGGGCAGGTGTCTGAGGCTCGTGTCTGTCATGGAGGGCAGGTGTCTGAGGCTCGAGTCTGTCATGGAGGGCAGGTGTCTAAGGCTTGTGTCTGTCATGGAGGGCAGGTGTCTGAGGCTTGTGTCTGTCTTGGAGGGCAGGTGTCTGAGGCTCGAGTCTGTCATGGAGGGCGGGTGTCCGAGGCTGTCTGCTGAGGCAGGTGTCTGAGGCTCGTGTCTGTCATGGAGGGCAGGTGTCTGAGGCTGTCTGCTGAGGCAGGTGTCTGAGGCTCGTGTCTGTCATGGAGGGCAGGTGTCTGAGGCTCGAGTCTGTCATGGAGGGCAGGTGTCCGAGGCTGTCTGCTGAGGCAGGTGTCTGAGGCTCGTGTCTGTCATGGAGGGCAGGTGTCTGAGGCTGTCTGCTGAGGCAGGTGTCTGAGGCTCGTGTCTGTCATGGCGGGCAGGTGTCTGAGGCTCGTGTCTGTCATGGAGGGCAGGTTTCTGAGGCTCGTGTCTGTCATGGAGGGCAGGTGTCTGAGGCTCGTGTCTGTCATGGAGGGCAGGTATCTGAGGCTGTCTGCTGAGGCAGGTGTCTGAGGCTCGTGTCTGTCATGGAGGGCAGGTGTCTGAGGCTCGTGTCTGTCATGGAGGGCAGGTGTCTGAGGCGCGTGTCTGTCATGGAGGGCAGGTGTCTGAGGCTCGTGTCTGTCATGGAGGGCAGGTGTCTGAGGCGCGTGTCTGTCATGGAGGGCAGGTGTCTGAGGCGCGTGTCTGTCATGGAGGGCAGGTGTCTGAGGCTGTCTGCTGAGGCAGGCATTCCTCGCAGACCCGGACGTGCAGAGCTCTGACGGTGGAAGTGTTTTGCCAGGGCCGTGAGAAACACAAACAACTACTTCGACTGTGTTTTTTGGGACATCTGTAGACAATGCTCATGACCTTCAGAACATGAAAACGCCTCCACATACCACACATCATCATAGGCTTTGTGTGTGTGTGTTTTTTTTTTGTTTTTATCTCACAGCCACATCTCAGTCCTTGAAATGGCAGCAAGACAGGAAAAGGAACGTTGCGTGGTGTTGTACAACCAAACGCTCAAGTGAACCTCTCTCAGACTCGACCCGGGACCCTCCGGTGAACGCACCTGGCTCTGGCGACATTGCCAGCTGGGCGGAGTGTCCATCTCTTTGCACAGCATCAGATTTCTCAGGCAGTATTGTTCCTGGCATGATACAAGGGGGTGATTTATGTCGTTTGTTTAACTCAGGCGCCTCCTCTGAAACATGAGCCTATAAATCGCCCAGCTTTAGGAGGCAGTGATTGGGTCTCTTTTATTTGGCTGCTCGTTCGTCCTGTTGAAAGGAAAGGCCATATTATAGGAGGAACCTGTGTCAATGCTTCGGAATGTTGAGGATTTCTAGATACCAAAAAACAACCACTGGCTGATGTTTTATAACAAAAATCGCGACCTTTGAAAGGGATTAGAAACACTCCGGCGCGAGGCACTCGCAGCAAACATCATTCGGAACAGTGTTGAGGAGAGGGGACACATATCCGTTTCCCTAAGGTTAAACCTCCAAACGTGTGTATCTGTTTGTCATGTGATCAGAAGAACTCTCAATAAAAGAAAAAAACAACAAACCAGAAAAGAAGAAAGACATATTTCTTCCAACATAAGCTTTCAAAAGAAGACTTATTCTTTAACGCTGAATGAAAAACGGTGGTATGTGTGTGTGTGTCACGTGTCGAAGCGGAAATCTGCTCTGAAAGGCAAAGTGAAGGCCTAAATATAAATACCTAAAATGTAGCAGGCCCTCTCAGTCGGATCATAGGCTCTAGAATAAAACCTCCCTTAAGAAGCACATTTTAACATTTTTCAAACACACTGTTAAAGCAAAAAGAGGAAGCACAGCTGTAAGGCGCAGATAAGGACAAAGTCATTGTTTTTCTTTTAATTACGGCTTGATAAAGACGTTTTACTACCTACCCGGAATGGGTAAAATTAGAGTCCTTTCATTTACATTTTTTTTAACAGTTTACTAATTTGCATTTTAGCAGTCATTTCTCGAGTTGTGTTCAAGCAATCACAGATCGCAAAGCGGAGTAATTAGGCTATCACAGCAAGGATGGATAAACGCGCCGAACATTTATTTGTAGAAAAGCATCAAAAACTCATTGAAACCTGCCGTGGTTTGTGACTGGAGTAGATTAAAGTGAGAGACAGCGGTAAAGCAAAGTGTGCCCATGCTTGTAAAGGCGTTTATAAAAAACCGAATAGCCCTAAAGAGTACAAAATAAAAAATTTGACGAATATATCATTAGATCAGGCAGTAGACATGACTGGAAAACAAATAAGGAAACTGGCTTGATTTCCTACGACATCTGGTGTTGGGTGATGACGGTTTGACTTTGCCAATGCTTGTTATGTATGTAAATGTTATTTGGATGAAGGCATGAACTGTATGAAAACAAGTGTTACCTAAAAGCTCATATACTTCATTAGTAGTCCCCGACACTGAGGTGGACCACTTATTGTGTGCATGGTACTCTCAGCAAGTGAACAGTCACTTACAGTCAGATAAGCCAGTGGCTGATTTGGGATGACCCCTAGGCCCCATACTGTTTGATATGATGGGTGGAAACAAAACATGAGTGACACAACAGCAGACCAATGGATGAAGAGGTCTGAATGAGAGCCCCTATAAGTAGGCATCTCTAGTATGTATATTTGTATTGTATTGTATTGTAATTTCATTTATATAGCGCTTACTACCCTGAGGCGTCAAAGCGCTTTTTCTGTGAGTAGCACGCTACTCCGGAACCCATAAAGGATTAGTGTTGAGTTAGCATAGTGAAATATGAAAGCAATTTGAGTTGTGGGTAGGTTAGTCAGTTATTTAGATTGAGAAGGATATGTTTACATAGCGCTTGTTACCCCTAATAGGCATCTCTAGTATGTATATTTGTATTGTATTGTATTGTAATTTCATTTATATAGCGCTTACTACCCTGAGGCGTCAAAGCGCTATTTCTGTGAGTAGCATACTACTCCGGAACCCATAAAGGATTAGTGTTGAGTTAGCATAGTGAAATATGAAAGCAATTTGAGTGGTGGGTATTAATCAGTTATTTGGATTGAGAAGGTTAGCGGAGGGATAGAAGAAGGAAAAGGTTTGCATTTCTATAGCGCTTGTTACCCTTGATGGGGTGTTGAAGAGCTTCTTTTTTTGGCGAGTAGCAATATCATGCCAGTAGCAAAGCTTAGTAGTCGATCTCCTGGGCTATGCCTTTTCCCGTCAAACACGAAGGTATTCTGTTGGGCTGCTTCTAAAGCATTAGAGTCAAGGCTTGTTTATAGGAACCGTTCAACATAAAACTATGTAAGTGCAAGCAACAATTCATGTTCTCAAGGGAAATTCATTGTGTGCATGTCTGCTCAGTTTTGCCAATGCGGCTGACACGGGACTGATATCGCTCAACTACAACCTCTGTGCTCAATCTGAAATTGGGAATCAGTTCCAGTCATTGTTTCATGGCCAGGAAGACCCAAGACAATGAAAGTGCAACTTCATATCAACGAGGACATTTGCCCTGTTGCCCAAAAACACAGCAGAGTCACTTTTCACTTACAAGTAGCCGATGAGAAAGAACTAGAAACACTGTTTAAGCATAACATTATCGAACGCTCCACCGGTCTAACGCCATGGGTCTCACCCATAACCGTGGTGCCAAATAATGACAGTGGATGTGCAGTGCGCATTTGTAATGATATGTGCCATGTCAACAAAGCAATTGAGAGAGAAAGACATCCTGGTCCTCACATAGCGGACATGATCATGCAACTGAACAGAGCCAAAGTCTTCATCAACTCGAGCTGAAAGAGAACTGTAGGTACATTACTACTTTTTCGACTCATGTTGGTTTGTTCAAATACAAAAGACTGAGTTTTGGAGTTTCTTTGGCTGTGGAGATATTTCAGAATGTTATACACAGAGTAATTCAACCTGTTACACATGCTTTCAATTACAGTGATGACATACTGTTATTTGGGACAACACAAATGGAGCTTGACAAAGCTCTCACACAAGTGTGCCAGATACTTGCTGATGCAGATCTGATAGTGAACACAGCAAAGTGTGAGTTTAACAAAACAAAACTCAGATTCTTCGGGCACATATTCTCTGGTGGGGGAATGACTCCTAACCCGGATAAAGTGCAAGCACTGTCATATACTTGCCCTCCACTAGATGTAACCCTGCTACAATCCTGCTTAGGCATGGCCAATTATTGCTAAGATACATTCATGATTTTGCTACAGTGGGTGCCCCATTGAAAGACTTAAAGTGAAATGTCTCATTCCAGTGGTCTACTGAATGCAACCAAAGTTAAAAAGAAATAAAACATGCAATTGAGAATGCAACTGAAATGGCCAATTTTGACCCCAAGTTACATACTGAGATCACAGTTGATGCAAGCTCAATGGGGGTACGGGCAATTCTTGCTCAACACGAAGGCCATCCAAATGCTCCCAGACACATTGTGGCCCATGCCAGAAGAAGCTTGTCTAAAACAGAACGTGCCTATTCTCAGCCGTAAAAGGAAAGTGTGACTGTAGTGTGGGCCTGCGGACATTTTCAAGTGTTTATATATAGAAAACGTTTCCCTGTCATCACTGACCACCATGCATTACTCACTATCTTTTGAAACATGAAAGCCAAGATGCCACCTTGTCTGGAGAGGTGGGGGGCTGCCATTGCAAGAGTATGACTATGGAATTGTACACAAGCCAGGGAAATATCAAAACTCTGCAGACTAAATTTCTCGAGTGCCGCTACATTGCCACACTTCGGCATTCAAAGAGGCTGAAGAGTATCTCAACTTCACTGTTAGATTCAGTACTCCAGCAGCTCTAGCCATTGATGAGTGCTGCTACCAACGTAAATAAAGACATGTTCATTCTCAAAGACCTCATTACAACAAATTCTTGGGAAAAAAATAGTCAACCCTTTGCTGATGATATTGAATTCCAAAAATACAAACATGTACAAGATAAACTATCAGTCACCTAAGAAGGTATCATATTGAGAGGCTCGAGAGTCTTCACACCTTAGAGCCTGAGACAGCAAGTAATTGAGCTGGTCCATGAAGGACATCATGGCATTGTGGTTACCAAAAGAGCTCTAAAAGAGAGAGTGTGGTTCCCTGGTTTATGTTGTATTAAAAGCAAAGCTCTTTGCTAACACCAGACCTAGATGTCTTAAATATGTATCTGGATTGAGGAAGTTATCACTAAAAGAAATGTATTGAGGAAGTTATCACTAAAAATGCCATGTTAGAGGTATGATGAGCAAACATAGTTTGCATTTGTAATGCCAGACTGATTGAGCTGGAGTAGCAGACTACCAATTCGCAATGCACAAATATGTATAGTAAGTTGCCTTTGTGAACAGCAAAAGACAAGTTTGAAGGGTTGGAGGCAGCGTTCCTCCTGCAAAGGTTATGCAGGAATAATTTGAGACAGTTCCTTTATTCTCAAAGGATGGAATGATAAAGAAAGCCAAGGGTAGGTGGTGAGCATTAGAAAATTGTAAAGTGTCAATTTCTGACACCATACCTTTGTGTGTTGCAGGCACCAGGAGGAGCGGTCAGTGGTCCAATGGATCACAGCATGCTCTCTCTGATGTCTCATTTACAACTTGTCACTTTTTCTGGCATTGTTACCCCTGTGCCTTTAATGGGCAGTGACAGGGGTCGCAATGCCAGCACTTTGAAAATTAAAGGCTGATACAGAGGTCTACTGTCTCCGGCAGTCCTTTGTCCCAGCATTTCAGTCAGTCATATTAATTTTATTTCGGTTCAATGAACCATAAAAGTGCACAGTGCAAAGGCATTATAAATACATACAAAGAATCATAGATATAAAACACATCCCAATAGCAGTATAAACATATTTAAAAAACTCCAGTCATAGCACATCGATTTACAAAATGCTACCCCCCCCTAGCATTTATTATTGTCCACTATAAGGTGCACAGCAATTACTTGCCCAATTAATATTAACGAGATTGCTGCCGTGCTGCTTACTTCACAGTCTCTTTTCATTGGAAGGATTAGTGAATCCTTTCCTGTGCAAATGCTAAGGTTGGTCGCAGGTCCAAGATTTTTTTCTTTTTTTTTTCTTAGAAATTCACACAAGTGAAAGAAGGAAAACATGGAAGATGTCAAAAGTAAGGCCTATTTTGTGATGGTGAACTGGCCGCTTTTGCTTAACAAATCTTTGTAATACAAGACTAGTTGTATACTTGTAGGGGATAGGCATCAACAGTCAGATGCCTTTTATACCTCCATTAGAGGGATGCAGGTCCGGTACGCATAACATATTATTGCTGTTCGAGGTAAGGGTGGGGCTTAATGTCACTTACTCATGGACACATTTATTTTTTTCCTACAGTTGTACTTGATCAAAGAAATAGGGCATTTTTAGACTTGGCATCTTTTGGCGTGTTTCCCCAGTCTTTTTGCTTTCTGGCCTCACGGTTTTGACTCTTTTTTTGCTGGCTTAGTGTCTCTGCGCACTTTCTCACTGCTGTTCAGTATTAAAGTGCAAGTGCTCCTGTTGTAAATTGTTGTCATGGATTGGTGATTCCATGATTGGTTATTTGATATACTAGTCAGTCCCTAGTACAGTGCACTGTGTGTGCCCAGGGCCTGTAAATCAAATGCTGCTAGTGGGATTGCAGCACTGGTTGTGCCACCCACACAAGCAGCCCCTCAAAGGTAACTTAGACCTGCCACTGCAGTGTCTGCGTGCAGTCTAGTACTGCCATGTCGATTTGGCAAGTGCACCCACTTGCCAGGCCCTAACTTTTCCTTTTCTTACATGTGAGTCACCCCTAAGGTAGGCCCAAGGTATCCCTGAGGGCAGGGTGCAGTGTATGTGAAAGGTAGGACATGCCCTGATGTGTGTGGCAAGTCCTGATAGTGAAATACTGCCAATTTAATTTTTCACTATTGGAAGGCTATCTGTTCCACAGGAAAGCATGGGAGTTAATTTATAATATCTTATAAATCTAACTTCCCATTGGGACCAGCTAAAAAATAAAGTTTAGTGTGCCTGAACTCAGAATCTAAAGATGCATCTTTTTGTAAAGGTGATTTTTACCATTCTGTGTTTGAAAATACCACTTTTAGAGAGTAGGTATTTTCTTGCTTAGCCATCCTGTGTGCCTCTGCTAGGATGTGTATTGACTGTCTGGCTTTGGAGTGGCTGGCGATGTGCAATGGTTCCAGAGAGTCTGGATGAGTCAGGGCTGGGCTGAATAGACCTGGGCCGCATTTATGGAACAAATCTTTTTTATTAAACATTTTGATAGGTGACTCATCGGTTGCACACAGCCGTATGCCTCCAACCACAGGGGCCGGCGACTACAAACAATGCTTTGAAGGGTGTACAGGAGATACAGTAAAAAGACCAACATCCCGGAAGCAGGCGGCAAGTAGAATCAAGGCTAGGAAATCAGAGCGGCCTGTACTTTCAGAGGGACAAATTTGGCCCAGAACGATAGTCCACCTAGAGGAAGAACCAACAATAGAAAAAACCTTTCCGTCCAACCCACCCACCCCCCACAACAGAAAAACATAAGTGAGACGAAAAAATAAAAAACAAAAAAAGGAAAGGGGAAATCCATATCTAGGTGGCATGAGCCGCATAGGAGCCCTACTCTCCAGACCCACCCACTCCCGCCCCCGCTATCTGTGGTTTAGCGCAGCCCACTGCAGGAGGTATCAAATGTAACACTTGCAGAAGTTTGGGGCAAGTGACCTCACGGAGGTCCTTCGATAACAATGCAATAAAAGGAGCCCAGAGTTCAGCATATTTCTCGCCTTTCTGAGTTTGGATTAGCGAGAGTCGCTCCATTGTCAAGGTCATCCAGAGCCTATGGAGCCATGCCGAGTGGTCTGGAACTGTGTCAGTACCCCAGTGTAGTAGAATCGCCTGTCACGCTGCAAGGAGAGCCAATGCCATCTGCTTGCTGTGCAGTGGCCACAGAGGAAAGGTAAGGAGGTTTGATAACCCTAGTAGTGTGTAAGCTGGGAAGCGGGGTACCTCGGTGTCAAAAGCTGCATCAATATCGTTTAGAACAAATTCCCAGAATCGCTCTAGTCTCGGGCAATGCCATAAAAGATGCACTAGGGAGCCTGACATCCCGCAACCATGCCAGCATTCTTCAGTGTGGTTTTTGTTCCATTGGTGGATCCTAGCAGGGGTGAGGTACCAGTAGGCCGCAACTTTAAACGCGGATTCAGTCCCTGCCGTGTTATATGCTGTGTGGTGTGCTCTATAATGGATGTTATCCCATACCTTGTCTGTGAGGACCCTACCCAGCTCTGCCTCCCACCTGAGTTGTCCGCGGGTGCGTGTCCCTTTCTGGCATGGAGTAAGGAGCACATATAGTTCCGTTATGAGGTGCTTGTCATCCGTTTGCTTCGCTACCCGTTGTTCAAAAGGGGTACGTTTATGAGAAGCCTGTGGGAGGCAGGCCCGAGAAGAGGCCCAATGTCGTAGTTGTAAATAATAATATTTATCCGAGCAGGGGAGGTGAAGATTGAGACGCACGCGATCGAACGGGATGATGCCCTTGAGATCAAAAAGATGGCCTAGGTGCTTAAAGCCGCTTCTTTCCATCTCTGGGCAACCGCGGACTTGACCCGCGGGGGTAAGTCTGGGTTATATACTAGAGGAGTCATTGGGGAGGGGAATGTAGTGAAGCCTTTTGCGAGAGCTACCTTGTCCCAGACTTTCATGGTGGCTGCTGTAACGGGAGAAGAATAAAGGCCCCAAGAGCGCTGGCGACGGGGAAGCCAGATTTCACACCAGAGATTCGCACCCGCTACCGCCTGGTCCATGAAGGTCCAGTGCTTCTCCGAAAGCAGGCGATTCCACTCCAGCACATATCGCTGGTGTGCAGCCTGCAGATATTTGTGAATGAGGGGTAACCTCACCCTTTCTACGTCTCTGGAGCGCGATAGTTGTGCCACTGAAAGACACATGTTCTTATTACCCCAAATGAAGTTATTCAAAGCCAGTTGCAATGACCGCACGGTGCCAGGTGGCAGAGTTAACAGGAGGGTCTGGAATAGATACAGGATGCGTGGCAGTATCGTCATCTTAACCGCCGCAATGCGCCCGAACCACCATCTAGGGCTTTTCACCGTCTTCGCTACCAGAGCCGTATAGTTTGCTTCTAGCGTGCGTGGGAGTGAGGGGGTCAGTAGAATGCCTAGGTAGGGGATAGGGTCGCGTAACCAGTGCAAAGGGAGAGACCGTTGGAGGGCTTCAACTGGTAATTGTGTTAGGGATAGGTCAAGGACCTGGGACATGTCAAGGTTCACTTTAAAGCCAGAGAGCCAGCCAAAAACCTCAAGTTTGTCCACCAGCGTGGGAAGGGAGGTATGGGGCTGCGTGAGGGATAGAATAATATCATCAGCATACAGGCTGACCTTGTGGAAGTCACCCCCGAATTTGAGGCCCTGAATGCCTGGACAGTCCCGGATTTTGTGTGAGAGGGGTTCCACATAAAGGGCAAATAAAAGGGGCAAAAGGGTCCACCCCTGTCTAGTGCCCGAGCAATCTCAAAAAGGGATGAGGAAACCCCATTAACCCTCACAAATGCCTGAGGGGCCTGATATATGCACTGTGTCCATTTGATAAAACGGGGACCGAACCCAAAGCTTCGGAGGGCGTAAAACAGGTATGTCCAGCACACTCTGTTGAACGCCTTCTCTGCGTCAACTGAAAAAAGCACTGCACCCACCTAAGAGCGGCATTTGAGGAGAGTTTGTTTCTTTTCCATCGTGCGCCAAACCCGCGGGGCTCCGGTGCGCTTATGTATCGCCTCTAGTTCTGCCACCTCCTGTTCAAGAGCTAAGTGGGCTTCTCTTCATCTGCGGGCCTCAGCAGAAGAGATAGCCATGAATTCCCCACGTAAGACCGCTTTGAGCGCATCCCATACTGTTGCCAAGTAAGTCTCACCGTTGTCATTAAGTTGTAGCTAATTCGCGATCTTGGTCGCGCACTTCCTTCACAACATCAGGGGAGTGTAAGAGGCCGACGCGCAGCCGCCATTGAGCAGGTGTACAACCAAACCCATCGGGACGCAGGGAGAGGGAGATATGTGTGTGGTCCAAAAGGGAGCGCACAGCTATTGAGGCGTCTGGCACCCTCGGGTGGTGCGCCTTAGAAACCAGGAGCATGTCTAGTCGCGCATAGGTTTTATGTGCTGCCGAACAGTGGGTGTAATCGTGTGTATCGGCATGGCGGAGGCGCCATACATCATGGAGGCTGTTCTCTGCCAGCCAGAGCTTCCCTTCGGGAGAGATGGCTCCTATCTGCATGTAGCGCTGCCCTGACCGGTCCTTCTCATTATCCATCACTAGGTTGAAGTCCACACCTACCACTAGCACGGTGTCAGGGGAGGCCAGCCCCTCCGTTATGTGTCCACGGATGAAAGCCTCCTTCTGTGTATTGGGAGCATATATGTTGAGTAGGGTGAAAACAGTGGAACCCCATTGGATCCTAAGAGCTAAAACCCTCCCCTTGGACTCATAGAAGGTAGACAGGACCTTGCCCTCAAATTTATCCCCGACAGAATGGCCACCCCGTTCTTTTTTGCCACCCCAGAAGACCAGAATTGGCGTGGAAAGCGTTGGGAGTGCATACGAGGGGTATCTTTGGCAAGTAAATGGGTCTCCTGAAGCATGCAGATATCGCCTTCGGACTGTTCAAGGAGTGAGAGAATCGCAATGCGCTTGGTGGGGTGATTCAGGCCTTGGACGTTGAGGCTAACAATTTTTAGATCTCTAGGCATAGGCAGCTGTGGGGGGCATGTTTACTGGGCTTTGAGGACGGCGGGAGCGCTGGGCGGGAGGTGGGCTGGAGCATGCAGGGGCAAGTACAGCGGGACAGTAATCGCTGTATGTGATACGGAAACCCCCGAAAAAAGGGAAAAAAACCCAACAAGAACGTAACACAAATTTTACATCTCAAAAGAGCATAGTCCCAGCAGAGACCAAGAACCATGAGTTGGCCTATAGAAAGAACAAAAGGCACATTTCACAATGTTGGGACAATAAGGAAAAAAAACAAGAGACCAAAGTCTGTCTGGTGTACAAGATCAAGGGGGATCGAGACCGTGGTGCAATGTCTCAGAACAAAGAGCCAGGCGGCCTACGAGCCGCAAAGGGAAGTCTAGGGAGTCAGGAAAGGCGGTCCACTCCTGCGCCCCTCCGGCTCCGCAATGTTGCTGCCATCCCCTCAATGCATATTGAGATGTTTCACGGGGTGCACAGGCAGGCCTGGGTCTGCGCAAGTGTTGAGAGCACCTTTTACCATCTCTTCCGGGGCTGGTTTTATGGAGGCCAATGGTTTGCCAACAGTCTGCCATCAGGGAAGTTTGCTCATGTCACGGTTTGAGGGACTGTCCTTCGGTGTCGGGTTTGTGTCAGCTTCAAGTCCTAGAAGAGCCATGGTTTCGGCGAGGGAATGCATCTGTCTCAGCTTCCCTTGGTGTTTAAAGATGATACGAAAGGGGTGGCCCCAGGAGTACGGTATCCCTTTGTCTTGAAGGTAGGACGTGATGACTTAAAATTCTCTCTGTTTGGCTAGACTCGATGCTGCCAGGTCTTGGAAGAGGGCCGGAGCGTGCCCTTGGAACTGAATCGGTTGGGCCGCCCTAGCCTTGTGTAAGATCTGCTCTTTAAGCTGAAAGTCGTGCACACAAACCGGCACGTCGGGCGGGGGAGCCTTTTCACCTCTGGGTAGGCCAACTCGATGAACGCAGTCCATCTGGATCTCTTGCGAGCTATCTTCACCCAGAATTTGACGGAAGAGGGATAGGACATATGCTCGCAGGTCATCCCCTTCTACCTTCTAGGGCACCGCGCGGATGCGGATGTTATTTCTCCGCGACTGGTTCTCCAAGTCTTCCGTGCCGGCTGGAGGTCTAGATTTTGGTCCCGTAAGTGGAGGACCTCCTGTTGTAGTTGGTGCAGATCATCCTCTCTCGCCAATTCATGCTCCTCCAGGATGGCTACTCTTTCACCCACCTCATCCACATCACGGCGCACTTCTTTGAGATCTGACGCAAGCTGGCCCTTCAGCTCCAGGATGTCTTTCTTAATGGCAGAGAACAGTTCCAGCATCAAAGCTTTCGTGGTCGGGCCATCTGCCCCATCGATTGAGTCTGTGTGCCCTTGATCTTTTGGCGCACCTTGGGATGTCTCTTGGCCCCCAGGCTGCTTGAGTAGTAGTTCTTTGAAGGACTTCTCCCTCCTTGCTCGGGCTGAGGCCATTCCTGCACACCAAGGCGTGGGAGGTGGGTAGGGAGCAATCCAGAGCCACCCCAATGATCGGACCCGGGCCCGAGACAGAGAGGCGCTGGGTGTGTGGGGGCCATCGAGTCATGCTGTCCCTTCAGGAGGCCGTGGTGCAACAACCGGTGGCGTTCGGCACAGGGTCACCCACACAGCGGAACAAGGTGCTTGGACGAGCGCTATGCTGGGTAGCATTGTGGGTCTGTAGCAGCGATCAGAGAATCACCCTCCTGTGTCCGGTCAGGATCCTGGGTGCTGCCTTGCGCGAAGGGTGGACCAGGGTGAAAAGCCGTCGGGCGGCGCAGCTGCGGAGCCTGGGCAGAAAGGAAGCGCCGGTCCACACAGTAGCTATCCCACAATGGGATCAGACCCCAGAGACCAACTGCTAGTCGTCGTGCAGGTCGCCTGTCATGTCCGGGCCGCCAAACCCTGCTGCAGTCAGGGTGGGCCTCCTGGTGACCGCCCACCTCCGAATCTTGCAGGGAGGGTCCCGGCTCATAGGCCTCAGGTCTTCACAGTCTGGGGCAGGCAGAGAACAAAATGGCGGGTCGGGGCCTCCCTCGCCGTGATCAGGACCCCAGGAACCTCAGTGTGCAAGGTGAGGAACGCACCTGTAGGCTTCCCCGCCGGGCGCGGCAGTCTGCTGAGTTCCCAGTCACCCTGAAATCAGCTGCCGCTGTCAAGGTGGGACCGGCCGGCTCCTATGCAGGCTGAAGCGTGAAGGGCGGCAAGATGGCGGCCACCTGACAGACCTCGGGTCCGGCTCACAGCCCCGAGACCCAGGAGTCTTCCAGGTCCCAGGACCTCCAACCAGCACCGAGGGCAGGAGCCGATGCGAAGCGGGCACTCCGGCGCTCTCAGGGCCCGCGCCGCAGCACCGGGGGCAGGGGTCCTTCAACGCCAATCTCATGGCCTCCGCTTCAGCCACGAGGGCCCCAGCGCGATCTCCGGGGAAGCCGCAGCAGGAGGGCTCAGGCGATCAGCAGCCTGTCTTATCGAAGCACCAAAGGGATCAGGAGTCGGTGCCCTTCAATTTCCCCTTGAGGTATAGTCCAGGGAATGGGGCAAATACAAAGCTGATAGAACGGCGGGGCCAGAGGAGCAGAGCTCCGCGTCCTACCGTGCCGCCATCTTGGCCACGTCCCCTCCCTGGGCCGCATTTAGAGTAGTGGGAGGAGATTTCCTTGCACCTGAATGGGCCTGGTCTGCTGTAGACAATGCTGTCTCTGCCTCCTGCTGGGAAGCTGGGCCAGAGAGGACCAAACTGGTTTGGACTAATCACAGACACTCTCTGCCTGAGAGGACAAAGGAATCTGGAGTATAAATATTGGGGCCTGGACCCCAGAACTTTACAACTATTTTGGACCAAGAAGACTACAAAGAAGAAGAGATAGAGAAGCTGTTAGGAGGAACTACCACTTTTATGAGTGCTTTGCTGTGTTGGCCTGCAGTGGCTTCTTTTGTCTTGGGTAGTGAAAGGACTGGACTGAACTTTCTGCAACTTCTTTATTGAGTTTCTCCAAGGGCTTGAGGTAGAGCTTGCACCCTGTTCAAGAAGTCTCAGGAACAGCAAAGACATCAAGTTCTTCTGCCATCACCACTGGGGACTATGTGTTTTGTGCTACAACAGAAGAAAAAGCACCGCAGCCCTGGTCTCACGATGCCGCTGGATGACTGTCACTGAGCCACTGCCTGCACCGTGACCTGAGGGCTCCACACCCCCACTGCTGCACTTCGCACTGCAGCCCTGACACCTGCCGATGCCGGCACTCCCGATTTCAACCGCAAGGAGTTTGATCTGCAATGCATGTGACATCAAGGGCCTGACAACTCCTGAACCGACCTCTGGAACTGATGCCCGTGGAATCTATCCTTATGGGGCTCATCGAGAGGTCGCCAATGCCCTACATTTCTAAAGGTACTGGTTTGTGGGTCTTCCCGACACCGTAGCTGGCCTGCGATGCCGCGGTCAGTTAGAACTGTTTGGATTTGTTGTTCACAATGCCGTAATTGCCCCAGACTGACCTATCGACTTCAAGGAAGTGTATTTCAAACCTTTTTTGATAATTGAAGATTTCTGAGAACTGTATGGTGGATTTTTATCGTTTTTGGTCTTGTTTTGGATACATGAAAATATTGGATATTTTTCTAAACTGGTGTGGTTTCCTTTTGTAGTGTTGTCACTGTATTGCTGTTGGTTATGTGCAAATGCTTTACACACTGCCTCCAAGATAAGCCTGACTGCTCGTGCCAAGTTACCAAGGGGCTGAGCAGGGGTTATTTTAGGAGTGTAACTCACTTATCCTGACTTGGAGAAAGGTGCAAACCCTTGCCAACTAGAGACCCCTATTTCGAACAGGCATAAAATAAGGCGTGAGGGTGATGGAAAATGTTTCCAGCCAGCAGGAGTCACTACCTACCACTACCACAGCCGGCAGTTTTCGCCTGGCAGTGGCAAATTTACATGGGGCATTCTTGCACAGGAAAAGAATCCTCAGAATTACACTAGTCATTTGTTAGTTAGGTGGCTGCTCCTTGTTGTGTTGTTGTGTGGGTGCAGAGGGGCATTAGCGTGTCTTCCAAAGTCCATTTGGCACATGGAGAGTCCCAGTAAATCCCTCCACTATGGAGTGGAGTACAAGGCCTCCTTACACTTATGATTAACTGATTGAATGAGGACACTTATGAAGCACACTCCATCTCAAAACATGTCTGTTGGAAACCATGGCCTATTAGTGCTGTCTCTCAGTAGGTAAGCCTTGAGCAGCTGAGAGTAATCTGTAGTACGGAATAACTATTTTCTTCCCTTTGGAAGATCATTTAAAATTTGAAACAGTCACAAAATGTTTTTCATTGATTGTAGGCAACAGGATGGCACCTAAGGAAATCAGAAGATGCATTGGCTTTTCCCAAACAGCGGAGTAGTGTGACACCCACATTTTGAGAAATAATGTGGTTGGGAGACCTGATAAGATCTCAATGGCACTCCCCGAAAAGAGCTCAATGGCATAGTCAAGTGTGCTTTGATGGCAATACCAAACAGCAACAATGGTACATTTTTATCTAAGTTGTAGGGATAAAAGAAGCAGCTGCTACGATATTTTTAAACTGAAGCTGTAGAATCTAGTCAGCATTCAAAGGAAACCATATATTTTTCACTTTTGGTGAAATTGATAGGGGCTATGAATGAGGGAGGATGATTTTCAAAAATTGGAGCCTACTATCAAAGAGATCCTAGCATTCTCAAACGTCTCAGATGATGCACAACAGGAGAACATATATGGCTTATGATTGCCTCACCACTAAAGACCACAAGGTGCATACTTTGCAAAATAAAGTAGATATGCAATATATTATGCATGTAACTGTGAGTAATACCCAATTTTCCTATATATGCACCCAGCCATTACTTGATGCTGACAATTCCTGAGCTGATCAGCTGTCCATGCTGAAGCCGTGGTCTTTCAACATTCTAGCAGAAGACAGACTGTTGCCTAGTTCTAGTTCCTATTACAAGTACCTACTATAGCACTATCTCGCAGGCAAATACTGATGTCTCTTTCTAAAGTTTTGCATCCTTGATGTACATGCTACCTGAAAACACTAAGGGGCTCATTACGATGGCGGAGGGACCGCCACCGCCAGCACGGCAGTGGCGGTCCCTCTGCTATCTGCATGCCCATTTCCCCTGGCTTCCGGAGACTGGCTTCGGGGGGCCTGTTACGGGCCCCCTCTGTGGTGGGGGGGCAGTTGTGCACTGGGGGGTACCCTGCATTTCCATGCACAAGGTGGCAGGGAAATGCACAACATGGCCACCATTGCAGCGGGTGCTACAGCCAGCAGCACCCGCTGCAATGTTAAATTGTCAGATGCGACCGCCGTGGTGGTGGTCGCATCATAATTAGGGGTGTGGGACCGCCGCATTACATAACCAGCTGAGTCTTCATGTTCTAAGTGGAAATATCTGGAGAGGCCATCTGCATTGGCATGGTTGCTCCCAGGTCTATGTTCCACTGTATAGTCCATCCCCTGTAGGGAAATGGATCACCTGAGTAGTTTGGGGTTTTCACCCTTCATCTGTTTTAGCCATAGGAGGGGCTTATGGTCGGTTTGAACAATGAAGTGAGTGCCAAACAAGTAAGGCCTCAGCTTCTTCAAGGCCCAGACCACAGCAAAGGCCTCCCTCTCTATAGCTGACCAACGTTTTTCTCTGGGGGTCAACCTTCTGCTAATAAAAGCTACTGGTTGATCCTGGCCCTCTTTATTCAGTTGCGATAATACAGCACCTACCCCCACCTCAGAAGCATCAGTTTGAACTATGAATTCTTCGGAGTAGTTGGGGCTTTGGAGCACTGGAGCAGAGCACATTGCCTGTTTTAGGTCATCAAAAGCTTTCTGACAGCTGACAGTCCACTGAACTTTCTTGGGCATGCTCTTAGAGGTTAAGTCATTTAAGGGGGTCACAATGGATCAATATCCCTTCACAAATCTTCTGTAATAACCAGTCAGGCCTAAGAAAGCTCGGACCTGAGTCTGGGTGGTTGGAGCAACCCAGTCCATGATGGTCTGGATTTTGCTCTGTAGTGGTTGAACCTGGCCTCCACCTACAAGGTGGCCCAGGTACACAACCTGACTCAGCCCTATCTGGCACTTAGTAGCCTTGATAGTGAGTCCTGCCTTTTGCAGGGCTTCCAAAACTTTCCTCAGGTGGATCAGGTGATCTTCCCAGGTGGAGCTGAAGACAACAATATCATCTAGATATGCTGCACTAAAGTCATCCAGGCCTGAGAGGACTTGGTTCACCAACCTTTGAAAAGTGGCAGGTGCATTTTTCAAACCAAAGGGCATTACAATAAATTGATAATGCCCACCAGGGGTAGAAAATGCAGTTTTGGCTTTTGCAGATTCAGCTAACCTTATCTGCCAGTAGCCATCTGTCAGATCAAATGTGCTCAGATATTTGGCTGAGGCCAATTTATCTATGAGCTCATCTGCTCTGGGAATGGGATGTGCATCAGTCTTAGTGACTGCATTGAGTCCTCTGTAGTCTACATAGAACCTCATCTCTCTCTTGTCGTCTTGGGTGTGAGGTTTGGGTACCAGGACTACTGGGCTAGCCCAAGGGCTGTCTGAGGGCTCAATGACTCCCAATTCCAACATCTTTTGGACTTCTGTCCTTATGCAGTCCCTGGCATGGCCAGGTTACCTGTAGATCTTATTCTTAACAGGCAGACTGTCCCCAGTGTCCACTTCATGAGTGCACCAAGTGGTCTGACTTGGAGTCAGTGAAAACATATGCCTGAATGACTGGAGAACTTGTCTGCAGTCAGACTGTTGCTGGGCAGTGAGGCTGCCTGCCAAGGCTACACCATCTACTGACCCATCATCAGGGTTGTGAGAGAGCATGTCTGGGAGAGGGTAACTCTCCTCCTCCTGTCCCTCATCCATTGCCATGAGCAAGCCCATGTCAGCCCTGTCCACATATGGTTTCAGTCTGTTTACATGAAGTACCATGTGGGGACTTCTGGGAGTGCCAAGGTCCACCAAGTAGGTGACCTCTCCCTTCTTTTCCAATATGGTATGGGGTCCACTCCATTTGTCTTGGAGGGCTGCTGGGGCCACTGGCTCCAACACCCATACCTTCTGTCCTGGCTGGTACACCACCAGTACAGCCTTTTGGTCATGCCAGGCTTTTTGCAATTCTTGACTTGCCTCAAGGTTTTTTGTCGCCTTCTTCATATACTCAGCCATCCGGGAGCGGAGACCAAGTACATAGTCCACAATATCCTGTTTAGGGGGTTTGAGAGGTAACTCCCATCCCTCCTTCACTAGACAGAGTGGCCCTCTGACAGGGTGACCACACAAAAGTTCAAAAGGGCTGTAACCAACCCCCTTCTGTGGCACCTCCCTGTATGCAAAGAGAAGGCAGGGCAGAAGAACATCCCATTTTCGCCTAAGCTTTTCTGGGAGCCCTTTGATCATACCCTTTAGGGTCTTGTTAAATCTCTCAACAAGCCCATTGCATTGAGGATGATAAGGGGTGGTGAACCTGTAGTTGACACCACACTCCTTCCACATTGCTTTGAGGTAGCTACTCATAAAGTATGTACCTCGGTCAGACAAAACCTCCTTAGGGAAACCCACCCTGGAAAAGATTCCCAGGAGGGCCCTTGCCACCACAGATACTGTGATGGTCCTAAGGGGAATAGCTTCTGGGTATCTGGTGGCATGATCCACTACCACCAGAATAAACCTGTGCCCAGATGCTGTTGGTGGGTCAAGGGGACCAACAATGTCAATCCCTACCCGTTCAAAGGGAACCCCACCACAGGTAGTGGTATCAGGGGGGCCTTGGTGGATTTACCTGCCTTGCCACTGGCCTGGCAGGTAAGGCAAGAGCTACAGAAACTCTTACAGTCCTCACTCATTTGAGGCCAATGAAAGTGAGGGACAATTCTGTCCCATGTCTTATTTTGGCCTAGGTGTCCTGCTAAGGGAATATCATGGGCCAGTGTGAGTAGGAAACCCCTAAACTTCTGAGGTATGACCAACCTCCTGGCTGCACCAGGCTTGGGGTCTTGACCCTCAGAGTAAAGGAGTCCATCATCCCAATATATCTTATGGGTTCCACTAGCATTCCCAGCAGCCTCAGCAGCAGCCTGCTGTCTGAGGGGTTCAAGAGTGGGGCAGCTCTGCTGCTCCAGGCTCAAGTCTGCCCTAGAAGGTCCCCCTGTCCCCAAGAACTCAACCTGATCAGGCTCAAGTTCATCTGGGACAGTTCCTTCTTCCGGTGTTAGATCCTATTCTGCTATAAGAGTCTCTTCAGACTGATCCTGGGGGGAAGGCACTGCCTTACCCCTGCTACTCCTTCTCTTGGAAGGTCCTTGGTCCATTTTTCCAGGATCCAAGGCGTGTTCTGTTTCTGTCAGCTTAGCTTTTGACCTTGTCAGGGCAAACACTTCTGCAGGGATACCCAGCATCGCTGCATGGGTAGTCAGCTCCACCTCAGCCCATGCTGAGGTCTCCAAATCATTCCCTAGCAAACATTCTACTGGTAGATCTGCACTCACCACAACCTTCTTTAGGCCAGTTACCCCTCCCCAAGAGAAGTTAACAACTGCCAGAACATGGTTAGTACTGACATTGCTTGCATTGGTCACTTGGTAAGTTTCTCCAAGTATGATCTGGCTAGGGTCCACAAGGTCCTTAGTCACCATGGTGACACTAGCCCCTGTGTCCCTGTAAGCTAGAGACTCTCTCCCATTTATTCTAGGCTGTTGCTTGTATTTGCCCAGACCACTGGGACTCACAAATAGGGACAGGTCCCCATCACAAACCAATACAGCCTGAGTAGGCATTCTGATTAGGCCAGAGTCCTCTCCAGATCTCAGGGTCAACCCTATTATACCCTTGTTCTGTGTACCACCACCTATAGCTGGACTGGGGGAACAGATGCCTTAGGGGCAGGTGTAGTGGTACTTGTGGAGTCTTTGGCCTTATTACAGTCTGAAGTCCAATGGGTTTTCTGTTTACAGATTTTACACCATGGCTTCCTTGGCTGCTTAGCTTTGTTGGATTGGGAATTATCAGATGCTGATTTTTGGGGGCCTGTTGAAGACTGCTGGTCTTTTCCCTTTTCCCCGCCCTTCTCAGAGTTTTTGGCATCTTCCTTTTTAGTTGCACCCCCCAAGGGCTGGACCTTTTGCTTGTTCCTGGTTCTGACCCACTTGTCTACCTTCTTTCCCAATTCTTGAGGAGAGGTCAGATCTGAGTCCACCAGGTGCTAATGCAATAGCTGATTCTGACAATTATTAAGGATCTGCTCCCAAATGATGAGATTGTATAATCCTTAGTAATCATTTACTTTACTGCCAGTTAACCAACCTTCCAGAGCCTTAGTAGGACAATCTACAAAGTCTACCCAATCTTGATTCTGTGCTTTTTGGGTATCTCTGAACTTTAACCTGTATTGATCAGTGGTTAGACCAAACCCATCTATCAAAGCATCTCTCAAGATATAATAATCATCTGCATCCTCTTCCCTAACAGAGAGGAGCTTGTCTCTTCCTTTGTCTGCAAAGGAGAGCCATACGATTGCTTCCCACTGCTCTACTGGGACCCTCTGAACTTTACAGGCCCTCTCAAGTGCAGTGATACACTTATGGATGTCATCCCCTGTCTGATAGGGGGGCACAATCTTATGCAGGTTCCTATTGTCAGGAGCTTTCTCTCTAACTCTAGGGGTATTATTACTGCCACCAGGGGTCTCTAGTCCCCATTTTCTTGAAGCTTTCTGAAGCTCCAGGGACTCCCTGTCTAATGCTAACTGTTCTCTTCTGAGCTGAAGCTTGGCTTGCTCAAACTGGATCAATCTACATTTCCTCTCTTGGGAGGATTCTCTTCTCTGAGAAGAGGCAGAGGTCCTTTTGGATCTCCCAGACTCCTCTGAGGGGGATCTGTTCCTTCTGTTTGGATCCACCACTCTCCCATTAGGGATGGAGGGAGTGCCTCTTGGGCCATCACCTCCATTCTGTGAGTGGTCTGGTTCATCCAGGTCAAGTTCAACTTCCTGTTCCTGGTCCTCATCAGAGTCCACCACCTGGTTGTCCTCTTCTGTGGGATGCCCACCCAACCTGTCTACCCCCTCAGACACTAGAGTCTGCTTGAAGTCTGCAATGAGCAGGATTTCCCTGAGACGTTGAGTGTTGGCACCTTTGTTTGTCTTCAGTTGTCTAGTAGTACACATCTCCCTAAGCTCAGCAAAAGAGAGGTTGTCATACTTGTTGACTGGGACCCTCTGTTGTCCTTCCAGGGCCTTATGGGCTCCTGAACTTAAAGACATTTCTAGTGTAGGGAGGTGGGAGCACCTCCCTGCAACAAGATCCCTATTGTCCAGCTGCCGTGGCTGGAGTTCTGCCCAGCAACAGGCAGCCAGAGTCGTGTGGGTGGCGGGTAGCATCCATTTTGTACTACGTGTGCACTTTTAAATTGGTGTCTAAAACTGCCGCTTTTACCATATCGCCCTTCTAGCAGGGAGGAATCATGCCCTCATTCCCATGGTTAGATTGGGGGTATGATTCCTACATGTTTTGCCACCAAACACAACATGGTTCTGTGCAGCCACTCTCAAGTTATCACGCTATCGCGATTACTTATACTGCGGTTAAGAGTATATGGTATGGCTGCACTACAGACAACCCAGCAATAGTTTTACAAAGGTTGCAGAGGGGCCCTACTCAGGTAGGGGTTCCCCCTCACACATATCTCAGCACCCTGCCTTGTAGGATTAGCAAGGCCTGGCTTAGGGGTGACCTATGAGGATATATGTGTAGTATTAAGTGGGATACAGGATACCTATATCCCTGTAAGGGGTGCAAGCACCACCTTACCCAGACTACAGTAGTGGTCTGGTGGTGTCAGTTTGTATGGCTGTCCTAGGGGTGGCACAATAAGTGCTGCAGCCCCTGGTAGGCCTCTGAGGAACCCATGCCCTGGGTACCATCTACAAGGGGCTGACAGGGTGTCCTCAGTATCCAATTGGTATGTACCTAGGGTACTCACATCAGTTTAGAGAGGAAGCAGATAGGCTGGGGTCCTGGATAGCACGGCCACAGCCTGGCTAGAGTCATAAAACAGTCAAACTATGCAGTCGATGCCACTCTCCTACAGACACAGTTGCAGGTTGGATATGTTTAGGACATGTCACATACACCCTGAGTCCTGGGTGTGATGGTATGTATGTCACAGTGATACCTATAGCCCCAATTCTGATGTACATCCACAGTCTGTGTGCATGTTGTGTCTCAGGTGTGGCTGATCAAATGTGCCCAATGGGAGACAGTCTCCACATCCATGTGGTTTGTGCATCAACATTTATGTTGTGTGTGTGTCTACGAGACGTACATGTAGGGCCTGCAGAGACATCAGTGGCCACTACCTGTGGGACTCACGGTTGTCTTGTGGCGTGTACATGATACTCCATGTCATGCCAGTATCCATGTGGCAATACGGGGACCCTGGGTATCTGCATGTCAAAGAGCTGTGATGCCTGGGAGACATCAGGCCTCACTTGTCACTGTGGTGTGTGTTTGTAACGTGACAGCAGTACATAAGTACTGTGACACAGCCCAATGATTGGCCATTGCACTACATGGAACTAATGTAGACATGTGGACTTGAGATGTGAGGTGATGGTCATGTAGGTGACATATGTGTCCATACCCAACAGCACACACCTCAGTACATTGTGTATTGTCATGATGTATCATGTGATATTTTGCTTGGTCATAGCCACATGGGTGGATGAATCGACAATCTTCCTTTGTTCATCTTTGTACTGCAGGGCACCAGCTGTCCATAGACCATTCCCGGACCTTGAACCCATGCAGGAACGCGACTGCATCAACGGTTCTGCTTCAGCAGGCCACTGATTGAGGAGTTGGCGGAGCAGTTGGTGCCACATCTGCTACCTGGCCGGACATACCCTACAGCACTGACCCCCAGAGGTGAAGGTGATGGCAACCCTGCACTTCTTTGCTACTGGTACCTTCCAGTACACTGTGGCTACTGCTGGTGGTATGTCGCAAACTATGTTCAGTCGTGTGCTACGCAATGTCTTGGAGGGGATGTTGCATTTCCTTGACCTGTACATCAAGTTTCCTAGCCCAGGTCAACTCACTGAAATAAAGGATGCTTTTTATACACTGGGGAGGATGCAGAACGTCATTGGATCTATTGATGGTACACATGTGGCCCTGGTACCACCACAGGCACATGAGCAGGCATACCGGAACAGGAAACATTTCCACTCCATCAATGCTCTGGTGGTATGTCTTGCAGACATGTGTATCACACATGTGGGTGCATGTTTCCCCGGTTCTGCGCATGATGCCTACATCATGAGGAGTAGTCGCATTGCAACGCTGATGTCACAGATGCCAGAACAGTGTGCATGGCTTGTCGGTGTGTACTGACTGTTTACCATTGTGTGTGTTTGGTAATGTTGTATTCCACCCTCTTTCAAAACTCAGCTAATTGTTCAATTGTTTGTATGTAGGTGACTCCGGATACCCCAACATGCCGTGGTTGCTGACACCCCTCAGGAACCCTGTGACACCAGCGGAGATGTGCTACAATGAGGCACATGGTCGGACCAGGAGGGTGATTGAGCGGACATTTGGTCTCCTGAAAAGCCGCTTCCGCTGCCTGGGCAAGACCGGAGGTGCCCTCCCATATGACCCTGCAAAGGTGTGCAAAATGATCCTTATATGCTGCATACTACACAACATGGCAGTGCAGAAGAAGTTACCTCTCATCCAGGATGACGATGACCTACCTCCGCCACCTGTTGATGATCCAGGCCTGGGCCACGATGCCAGTGATGATGATGATGAGGGTGACGTCCGCACACAGCTCATCAACAACTTCTTCACCTGAATTTGAGTTTACAGGGTTGTTATGTCAATGTATTGAGTTAGCCGGAAATGTGTTGGGGCTGCTCTGTTGCTGGTTGAGTGTGTCTGTGTGCCACTTGACTGGATGTGTGCAGTGATGTGTCCTTTCAGGTGGTCTGTACTCCACAATAGTGTCAACCTGCTAACTTGTTTCTGTGTAGGTTTCTTTTGACATGTTTTGTGCATTGAATTGCATTTCTCTCCTGTTCTGCTGTGCTTCTGACTGTGTTTTGTGCCTGTCATTCCCAGGGTACTTTGCCTGTTGTTTGGTCAACACTGACCCCCAACTCCCAGAATACAACACCAGTGTGGAAGCTGTCAATTCCCATCAAGTGATGTACCACACACCCCTGGACTTCAATTCTCTGACACTTTGTGACCATGTGTCCACTGTAACGTAGAATTACCTTGCAACTATTGTGGAATAAACAAGTTGCTGATGTGTAATGAACCTGTGCTACGCTTTATTATGAGCGTTGTCTGTCTTCCCACATCTGACTGACATTTGCTTACCTCACCTGTGGGATTGTTACCACTGACTGTGGATAGGTGTGGTGTCTGTGCATTCTGATGCATTTCAGGTCAACATCATTGTGTGGGATGAGTTACATGGACATGGTGAGTATGTGTTGTGGTGCCATAGTGGTGTGTCTCCCTCACATGTGTCACATCACCATGACTCATATAAAGGTGATCACATTGTTGTAGTATTTGGCATGCACAGTGTTGTTTAGCAGATCAACATCTCCATGGCACGTGACAAGTTGGAATCACAACAGAGGCAAGTATAGTGTACTGGTGAGTTTATTTACAAACATGTGTGAGGATAGTGCACAGGATGGTGTGTGCAGCACATTGGGTTTTGAATCCAAAGTTCACAGTAGAGTTGGAAGTGTTGGTTGCTGAAATGTGCAGAGTAAAGTCCACAGTCATCAGCTACATTGGACCAACATGAACACTCCATGTCATGTAGGCGAGTTGTGTTAGATACGACAAGGTGAATGGTTTTCGCACAAAGAACATTGTCCAGAACAGGTTTAGAGGCCCTGGGAGATGTGCATGGACATCTGCGTCTCACTTGTCCTTCTTCGGACGACCCCTCTTCTTCTTGGGGGGGGATCCTCAGGTGCAGGCGTCTGCAGTGCAGAGGACTCTCCACCAGAGTCATCCTCCCTCCCTGTGGCACTGGCAGATCGTGCGGCAACAGATGTTGTGGCCACACAGGGAGGTGTGGACTTGTTGTTGCTTATCTGGCGGAGGCATTGGAGTATGTCACGATGCACCGCAGTAAGTGCATCCCACTTTGCCTCCATGCGGGCATGATGGGCAGCCTGCTCCTGTTGAATGTCCTTGAGGATCCCCACTACCCGGCCGAATCCTCCGGTGCTATCCTGGTAAGCATCTATGATGCGTGCCAGTTGGGCATCATCATGCAGTCCAGAACCCTCTGCAAGGTGCGCCCTCTGCCTACCACCCCTCCCAGCACCCCTATCCACACGGGCAGGACCTGCGGCGGCATGCACAGGTGACACTGGGCCCCCTTGGGTGTTGTTGCTGGTGGTGCTGTCCGTAGCTTCCTGGGGGTCCTGTGTCCCTGTGCTGTCGGTATTCTGTGGCTGGGGTGCCCTGTATGTTGCCAGATGCTGGAGGCATGGGTACAGGGTGTGCAGATGTTGGTACTGCTGGTGCTGCATGATGACTCACACCGGAGGTGCCAGGTTGTTCGTCATCATCCGAAGAGGACAGAGATGGATCCACACCAGAGAGCTGAGGGTCCACCAGAGTCTGGGACAGGGACTCCTCTTCATTCGTCGCTGTGTCCCCAGCACCACCTGTGTTTGGAAGAGACACACAATGTAAGTTAAGTTTCTACAGGCATCAATGGTTCACATACATGACATTTTCTACTGTACGTCAGGATGCGTGCCTGTACACTGCTTTGTCCAAAGTTGTCACGGACAGAGATTGATATTGTTGTGGCACATTGCCCAGCCAAAATGAAACATTTCAATGAGCATGTCGAAGTGAGTGCATGCCCAGCTCATGTATAGATTTGACTGTACATGGCCATTACTACTCAAGGGCCATCACGTTGCTGACACAGGTGTGTCATCCCTGTACACATTTGACCTTTAACAAGGACATACGTGCAATTCCACTGAGGATATGTTGTAAGATTGGGGCATGTGTGGTAGCAGACTTTGCTGGTCTTTGTATGTCACATTGGTGTATTGGTACGACATGGTCACAGTCCGGTATGCCCGTGATCTCTTGGGAGAAAGTGTTTTTTTACAGTGTTCCTAGTTCCCATCTCATTTCATACAAGTGATGATGTCACCATTGTTAATGAGTCTGGTGCTGAGTTTTGTACGTGCATATGTGATTTGACTTGTCAATGTTCTCCATGGTGACATCGATTGGGCAAGGAAGCACTCTGGCTTTTCAGTGCTCTTGACAGTGAGAGCCGGTGGTGTGTGTGTTGCGGTTTGGCTGCTGTGAGTAGCATGTCTCCTCCAATGCAGTCCAGGTTAGACCTTGTGTCTACAGTGTCTATGTCAGTGAGTGGTGTGTTGTGTGAAGGATGCATATGTTGCTGCACGATGTAGGAGTGGAATGCAGCTCACAACAACACTGGGTGTGAATGAGACCATGCTATGGTGTCGGATATATTGGTGTGTCCATTCCATTCACTGTCAGATGTCCCCTGTCAATGATGTATATGTGAGTTCCTGTGTGTTTTGTGCAATGTACTATGTATGGCTCTTCACACTTGTCATCTGCAAGACACCCCTCCACAGCCCGGCCAGGGGGCACCCCTGGACACTGCATTCCCAGACAGTGACTTTGAACATACGGTTGCAATGGCTGTGTGTGCGAATGTGTTTGGGTTGGCCAGTGCACATGTGTGATTTGCAGCCACATCATTTATCCGCCTCATGTGTCAGCCATGTTGCCCGGGCATTTACTTTGTGAGTGACTGGTACCACGTGTGCAATGTGTTTTAGCAGAGAAGGTGTTATACACAGCATCTGTGTTATTTGTTTTCAAGTCAGGACCTCCTTCTCCCCCAGGCCAGGTATCCCATCATGAAGCGTGCCACCATTGCAATGGGTACAGGTTAACTTTCAGGATGTCAGTCAGTGCAGTCCTGTTGTTTGTTGGTGCCCAGTTCTCAGCAGGGCCTTGTGCTCCCCACAACAGAGCTCAATGTCAGACATCTTGTCAGTCCATTCCCACTCCCTGTGAGGTGAGCATGGTTCAGTGTGAGCTTGCTGGGCCATGTGGGTGGGTGGGGAATGTCTGTGACTGCAACTCCGATCATGAGTTTGACTACACCCCCCCTTCCCAGCATGCCCATACATCCTTCCTTTTGACTCTGCTTCCCTGTGAGGGGGTGTGACAGCAATGGCAAGATGGCTGACTGTTCAGTCCTGGTGTTTGTTGGTGCCCAGTTCCCAGCATGGCCTTGTGCTCCCCACAACAGAGCCCAGTGTCAGACATCTTGTCAGTCCATTCCCACTCCTTGTGAGGTGAGCATGGTTCAGTGTGAGCTTGCTGGGCCATGTGGGTGGGTGGGGAATGTCTGTGACTGCAACTCCCATCATGATTTTGACTACACCCCCCTTCCCAGCATGCCCATACTTCCTTCCTTTTGACTCTGCTTCCCTGTGAGGGAGTGTGACAGCAATGGCAAGATGGCTGACTGTGCAGTCCTGGTGTTTGTGCCCAGTTCCCAGCATGGCCTTGTGCTCCCAACAACAGAGCCCAGTGTCAGACATCTTGTCAGTCCATTCCCACTCCCTGTGAGGTGAGCATGGTTCAGTATAAGCTTGCTGGGCCATGTGGGTGGGTGGGGAATGTCTGTGACTGTAACTCCCATCATGCTTTTGACTACAAGCTGTGTTCAATGCTCTGAAGCGCGCCTGCATCTTTCGTTCCTCCGCTTATGGTGAGCGCCAGGTCAGCATTCTAGTTGCTGTACCGAGGCGTTCCCCTCCTCCCTCCTTCGCTTCAAAGGCGCGTGATGACGCGACCGCGCTAGATTGATTAGAATCGAAGGCGGCACATACTCGCGTGAGTCTCCCGATCTTGTGCTTACTTTGCTTTTAAAAACAGAACCTTTTTTAGTACTGTGTTTTTAAATACTGTTGAATTTACTGCTGTATATTGGGGGGACAGAGCTGCGTTCAATGCTCTGAAGCGCGCCTGCATCTTTCGTTCCTCCGCTTATGGTGAGCGCCAGGTCAGCATTCTAGTTGCTGTACCGAGTCATTCCCCTCCTACTTCCTTCGCTTCAAAGGCGCGTGATGACGCGACCGCGCAGCGGACGTACGCAGCGGGCGCGCCGCTGGCGCGCCGAAGGCGCCCCTAAGGCAAGCCCGTCTGCATCCGTCTGCGCCCGACAGGGCCCAGGGGCCAGAACCCCTGCATCTCACTCTCCCCGGCATTACCACTACTCTTCCGTCCAGCTTAGACAGTTTAACAGAACCCCTGACACACCCTGTATACATAGCAAAAACCAAAGGAAATGATGGACGGAGTGTTGAACATTGCAAGCACTCACCCCCAGTCAACTGATCTGGGTTTAATCCATCACCGTTCTTTAGCCCACTCTGCCACCCCAGTTCAGACATGGCCATATGCAAATCAGTCTGACCCTGTGCCTCATAGGAAAAGTCCAGCCCGAACTGCCAAGCCATATCCTCCCCGGACCGGAAACAAGCCTGTATACATTCCATCGCACCTGAAAAGTTCCATGGACACTGTCCACATTGCCACCTCACACTTACGACTGCCGGTTCAAAAACCTCCACACTCTCTGACTATTTCAGAATTCTCTTATTAAACTGTAGATCCCTCCCTAATCACTCTATGGAGATTTGGATGCTCCTCAAAGACTTAGATCCAGACGTACTATTCTTGACGGAA
Organism: Triturus cristatus; assembly: GCF_964204655.1. Taxonomy (NCBI): domain Eukaryota; kingdom Metazoa; phylum Chordata; class Amphibia; order Caudata; family Salamandridae; genus Triturus; species Triturus cristatus. The sequence continues at coordinate 750,139,546 of NC_140581.1, forward strand.
GCCTGGCTGAACATTAGCTCAGAACCTGACATCATTCAAACTCTTCCCCAAGGCTTCGCTATCCAAAGAGCAGACCGCTTAATAGGCAGAGGTGGAGGGATAGCAATTATTTATAAAGATAATTACATCTGCCGCCTGCTTGGTAATCCAGTCTTTGACTGCGAAAACGCCCCTTTTATCATAGAATTTCCCCCCCTCATATCTTTTTCTGGTATCCTTGTCTATCGTCCCCCGGGCCCACTAGGCTCCTTTCACCAATCTATGTTGGAGGTTGCATCTAATCTAGCAAGCTCTGCACGCAATCTGACTGTACTCGGTGACATCAATCTCCACTTTGATGTGAAATCAGCAGTAAATGCAACTGAGCTTACTAAGGATTTCGCAATGCTTCAACTAACTCCAAGAATCATACAAACCACCCACATGAAAGGCAACCTCTAAGACCAAGTGTTCTCTAGCTTAGAAGACCTTCAAGGATCGGATCCTTCTCCTCTTCCGTGGACAGACCATTCGCTGATCAACCTCTCCTGGTCCCCGCAACATATCAAACCCCCTACACTACCCTCCTGGACGCTCGGCCGCAGCTGGTCTAAGCTTCCCTTAGAGGAATGGATCCAAGCTCTAGAATAAACTAAACCCAGACCCAATCTCTGCCTTATTATAGCAAATGACAATTTTCTTAACTGGATAGACCAATCAATGGATTTAGTCCGCCTTAAAACTAAACTAAAAAAGACAGAAGGATCCCACAAGTCCCCCTGGTTCACCCCCAACCTCCGTGTCCTTAAACAACAATGTAAAATTAAGGAAAGACCATGGAAGACTTCCTCCCTTAAACAAAAACTGAATACAGATCGGCTATTCGCAAATACAAAGCTGAGACTAAAATAGCCCAAGCATCTTATTACGAAGAAAGGATTCTAGAAGCTCAGAACTCTCCCAGGGAAACCTTCACTATAATCATAAGCTACTCAAATTACCTGCCCCCCCCGTACAACACCTGACCCCACCGGGCAACGTTGCAATAAATTAGCGCAATTTTTCACAGACAAGGTTAAAATGATCTTCGAATCCATTCCCCAGAGGAATTTTGACCCAGAGCTTTCAATTAAGTCTGACCTACCTAACACTATACCCATTCTCGAATCCTTCCCCCCCGTCCCTGGAAACTCTTCTGTCCCTGCTGGTCTCCATAAAGAGTGGATCTCCCAGGGACCCAGTGCCTCGGAATATTTTGAAACAGGCACTCACTACCCTAGCTCCTAACTTACTACACTTGATCAACACTTCGCTCAGTTCAGGAATGGTCCCCCCGAATTGGAAAAAAGCGATGGTCAAGGCCCTTCTTACAAAACCAAGCCTAGATCCTACCGAACTGGGTAACTACCGCCCAATATCCCTCCTCCCTGGAATTAGCAAAGTGACAGAAAAATTTGTTAATCACAATCTATCCGATTTTCTCGAATCACATAATCTTCTCCACCCTTCTCAAATAGGATTCCGCCCCACCAGAGCACAGAAACCGCCTTATTAGCAGTCACAGAGGAATGTAAAAAAATCCTTGACTCAGGAGGCTCCACAGCCATTATTCTCCTCGACCTAAGCGCAGCATTCGACACCGTGAACCACTCGACCCTTATCCAACGCCTGAGAAAAATCGGTGTCACGGGCACCGCTCTTCAATGGCTACGCTCCTTCCTAGAAGGAAGAACCTTCCATGTCATTGAGGAGAATATTCTATCCAAACCGGCTACCTTAACCAGCGGGGTCCCACAGGGCTCCTCGCTTAGCCCGACACTTTTCAATGTATATATGTCCCCCCTGGCTGCTATCGTAGCCGTCTCAGGAATCCGCATAGTGACCTATGCGGATGACACACAACTAGTGGTCGCCCTCAATCTCTTGGAACCCAGCGCTAGCAGGCTCCATTCTTGCTTAGAAGAAATTTCAAAATGGATGGACCTATCCCAGCTCAAACTAAACGGGGGAAAAACTGAGATTATGGTACTAGGCAACCCACGCTGCTTCCAGTCCCACCTTATGTGGCCTCCCATCATGGGCCCTCCTCCCTCCCCCAAAACCGAGATTAAGAGTCTGGGTATCTGGCTGGACCAGGACCTGAGCTTTAGGATCCAGGCCAGGATGATAGCAGCCACCTGTTTTGGTTTACTCAGAATGGCTCGTAAAATTCTTCCCCTTCTTCCCGCCCCAGCAAAAAAGGTCATGATACAATCCCTCATTCTTTCAAGGCTGGACTATGGGAGCGCTCTTTATCTAGGCTCTCCCGCATCTGTTATCTCCAAACTTCAATTAGTCCAGAACTGCGCAGCCAGATTACTTACAGGATCCTCTAATAGATAATCGGCTAAGCCCTCAATCCGCTCCCTCCACTGGCTCCCTGTGATGGAACGCATCAAGTTCAAGACTCTGTGTATTGCGCATAAAACTCTGCTAGGGACAGGCCCTCCCATTAACTCATCCCTTATCAGCATCTACAAATCCAACTGGGAACTTAGATCGGACAAACTGTATTTCGCTAAGGTCCCAAGAATAAAAAGGTCCAGAAGCGGCGGGCGGCTCTTCTCCTATAATGCCCCCAAGCTCTGGAACTCCCTCCCACTTCAACTTCGCACAAACTCCAATCTCATAACCTTTCGCAAACAACTAAAGACTCTGCTATTTCGTTAGTCCGTTACCTGTCCTTGATCAGTCTATAGCGCTGGGACACTCCCGGGTAGCCTTGCGCTCTACAAATGCCGTTTCATTCATTCATTCACTACACCCTCTTCCCAGCATGCCCATACTTCATTCCTTTTGACTCTTCTTCCCTGTGAGGGGGTGTGACTGCATTGGCAAGATGGCTAACTGTGAAGTCCTGGTGTTTGTTTGGCTACAAGTCCAAAGAGAGCCCCTGTGCTTCACACAGCAGCACCCAGTGCGGTGTATCTTTGGGTGATATTTCACTACAGTGTGAGTCAATGCATTCTACCCGGTGAGTTGTGTGGAGTTTGTGTTGAAAGGTGTGTGTGTCTCCACATGCTGGTAAGTATGGTCAGAGCTGTCAGTCCTCCTTCCCACCCGGCCAGACATCCCACCATGAAACGTGCTTCCATTGGAGGGCGTGCAAGTTGTCTTTCAGGATGTCAGGCAGTGGTGTCCTGCTTCTGATTTGCATGCAACCCCTACCAGGGCCTTGTGCTCCCCACAGCAGGAGCCAGTGTCAGCCATCCAGTCAGTCATTTTCCACTCCCTGTGATGTGTGGGCCAATTGGGAGGGGGAGCATTATCTGTTACTGCAAACCCCATCATGCTTTTGGATACACTCACTTCACCTGCATACCCACTATTCCTTCCTGTCAGTCAGCTTCACTGTGAGGTAGTGTGTTTGTGGTGGCAAACTGTCTGACAGTGTTTATTTAGCTTTGTGCCACTGCCTTGCTCTATTTGTTGGTAGATTTGTACATGTCATGACACAGTTACAAGTCACTATGAGATGGCAGGTATTGTGTTTGTCTGACTAGCATACACATCATGGGATGATTATCTATTGGTTACTGTGGCTTTGCTAATGGTGCATGGTTTCACTGTCCCCTTGCCACACAATATTGAGTATGTTAGTTGTGTACTCACCAGGCTCTGGTATGTCTGCTAGACCATGGACGCTCTCTTTTGATAGGATGTCCCTCACCTTCCCCTCCCAGGACCTGAAGTATACTGGTTTGGCAGGAGGGCCACCACCAGTGCGCTGACTCAAGGCGTGATCTTTCTCGATGAGTTTCTTGACACTCCTGCGCACGTCATAGCACCTGTTCTGGATATCATCCTTTGTGCGCAACGTTGGTGCTTCTGCGTTCACCTTGTCCACAATCCTCACCCACATCTTTGTTTTCTGTGACATGGGGGTCCTTTGGACCAATGTACCAAACAAATGTGGCTCTGATAATCTTGTCTACCAGCAATTCTAACTCACTATCTGTGAACTTTGGATTCTTCTTTGGGGGCATGGTGATGGGTGGTGGTGGTGAGTGATGTGTGTGAGGGTGCAAGTGAGGGTGGGTGGGTGTCGGTTTTGCTAGGTGTATGTGTGAGTGCTTTTGGTGAGGTGCTAATGGTGTGAAAGTTGTGTGATGGGTGAGTTGTGAGTGTGTCTGTGGTTGCTGTGTGATGGTATTCTCTGCTGGCTGTTGTATTCAATTTACAAATGATCATGGTAGTGATTGGTGTCCTTTATATGGGTGCAGTTGTGTGTGTGTCTTTGTTCCAAGTTTTTTTTATATATTTATTGACTTTGTCATTGCTTGTTTGATCCTTTTTTTGTATTTTTTCTAGGCATGAAGGAGACGTTCTTCTGACCGAGACGGACGCTGATGTGGGCTTGTGCGGGCTTCTCTGTGTCTTTCACGCTGACTTTCTTCTGTGTTTCATACGCGTTGGACGTGGAGCTCTCTATTGCTTCAGGTCCCTGTTTTCTGTGCGTGTTGGTCATGCGGCTTGGGCTCCGTGCGAGTCGGTCTGGTTTTACACTCATTGCATCGTACTGCGCGGTTCAGACATCGCGGGTACGTGTCGGTCGGGTTCATTCCTGGTGCGTGTCGGTCGGTGCTAATCGCTTCCGTTTTCTGGGCGAACCACTGTTTTCCCTACGGCTCGGTCGTCACGCATTGCATCGTACTGCACGGGTCGTACGGCGCCGGTTCATGTCGGTCGGTCTCCGTTCCGGGTCCGAGTCGGTCGGTACGTTTTGCTGCCAGAATCGGAAATGGCCCCTTAGTAGCTCCACCACAATGAAAGTCTGGGATTCTTCTATTAAAGCACTGCTGAGATTTCCTGTGACAGACCATGTTGAGAATTGCAGCCCTACTGTAAGGATCTGATGTTTACTTTAGAATGTATGTGGTCATTGATGACATAGGATGGAACCTGGAGTTTGAAGAGCAACAGCTGGTGAGCTGTGCTGAGCTGGAGATGCTGTTAGATTTAATCTGTAATTAATAAACTAATCCTGAACTTCAAGATCAAGTGTTCCTGAATCTTTACATTGGCGACGAATTAAAGAAGTTAAAGAAGAAGATAACGCAAGAAGAAGACAAGAAAGAGGACAAGAAGAAAGTGTGCTGTGCAAGGGACAGACATCAGCATCTCCACCCTTGGAAAACATAAGGACGGTAAATCAGGCAAGTGGAACTGATAAAGATTATCCACAATCAATGCGACATCCATCTCTAAATTTTTAATTCTTAAATTCCTACTATTTGTTGTTAACTGTACTGTCACCGCGACTTAGCGCGAGTCTCCTCGAAGTCTTAAACGATCACGGAGCGTTGAAGTGTGCATGTAGGGAAGCGCGTGCAATGCGCATGCAGTACGAGTTCAATCAGCACTGTACACGCGTATAGCTCAGCGCATGCAGTATGCGTGCAGTACAAGTTAATCAGCGCTGTACCACCGTTTAAATTGAGCGGAAGTGTCACAGACCTGCGCTCACCGTGTATGTCAACAGGACCTCACATCACCTCACAGGATATCCCAAACATTTTTTTTAAGCGCGTACAGTGGGAAGCGCGTGCAGTGCGCGTTTGGATGGTGTCAAAAAGCATAACATATATAATCCAGTGCTAACTCACTGAACTGAACTGAGGTGCGACTTTAACGCATAGTCGATGTCCCAATACACATTGACTCCATGTTAAAGCGCGAGGCATTGAAAGAGCGAGGTGTGTGGGGAATCAAATGCACGTTTCTGAAGCGCGAGGTGTGTGAGAAGATTTCATAAGCATAAATTATATTGGCGCTTTCTCTCATACCTTCAACAATCAGCAGCTCTGTTAGTCATCGTCTCATTTCATCGTTGTTTGTTTTTGCTGGTTTCATCAGGGTGACTCTATCAGAGCATTTGGTGATCCAGGCAGAGAAGTTGTGGACAGCCTGGTCACAGCTTTGCTGAGGGCCTGTGTCCACTGTGTCTCACTTACCTTTCCCAAGCTGTGGTGGGAGGAGCTGTGATGCTTGATGATGGTGTGCTGAGTGTCAGAGATGGTTAACCCCTTGCATGCTCATGACGGAACCACTCCGTCATGAGCCACGGGCGCGCTGTGCTCATGACGGAGTGGTTCCGTCATGCTGCGGCCGTTGGCGGCCACTCCGCCCACGCGGCGCTGTTTCCCCGCCTGTGCGGGCGATCAGCGCAAGTGGGTGGAGTCATGACGGAACCACGCCGTCATGAGCACAGCTCGCCCGTGACTCATGACGGCGTGGTTCCGTCATGAGCATAGCGGCGCCGCGCTCACCCCAAACCCCCCCAGCGCTGCGGCGGAATTCACGCCGCAGCGAAGGGGTTAAGTGAACAATGGTGTGGTCAGTCCAAGTGAGTTCTATGACGTGGCTGAACATGATTCTGTTGCTGAACGTAAAAATGTAGTTGTGTCTCCGGTTTTACAGATGAGTAATGTATGTTGGGTTGTATATTGTGTTGTATACCCTATAACTTTGATTAATATTCCACCCAAATAATACAGTACAGAACAATTCATATAAATTCATAAGTATGAACGCCTATGTTTCTCGTTTCTAATAGTAATATAATATAATCTTTATTTGTATCAGTCAATGAAAACCATTACAAAAGAGATAAAAACTTTAAAAATAGCAACTTTTCTCATACCAGTATGCAGATACAAATTCACCCAGACATGTAAAACAATATTGTTTGCAGCAATCAACTTAACAAATAAGTAATCAGGTTAACATGACCCTGTTAATTGTTTAGGTCCCTTGTATCAATGTATCTATGTCCTTAAATAAAGAGCGCAATTCTATTACTTCTATGAATTAGGTAGGGTTCGTTTGTACTCTCATCTATTTTGGATTACAATCCGAGTATTGTAAAATATAGGCCAAAGCTCAAAAGACCCAACAAGATATACATATAGTCCAAAACTTAATTATATGGTTCCTATATCTATAACAGTGGGTAAACTAAAGAAAACTAAGACATACATTTTATAAAAACACATTGTACAGGACGGTGAGCCCAAAAAAGGTCTCTTAGTTGTTAAGTTTATTATTAATGCAGTCACTGGTCACTAGCAGCATGTACCATACTCACCAACGACCCCTCGTGATTTTATTGTTCAAGTGCATGACTGCCTGTCGCATAAATTCCAAAACATGGGCTGACAGTTGCAGGACTTTCCCAGATTAGCAGGTAGCAACTTCATCTTTACATGTCCTCTGGCCTAATTGCAGAAAAAACGGTCGCAACAAGTATCTTCTAAGAGACATTTAAGGAGCGCAAATACAGACTATATACTGTAAGGACTCTGACTGTGCTCCACAAAGTCAGCATCTGCATTTCGTTATGCCTCTTATGCAACCAATACGATATTCTTTCAGTGGAATTACGCCACACCTTAAACACAGTAAACTTTGTTTCATAAGCATTTTCCAGGGTAGGTCTAGAAACCCTGAGATTCCAGTTTCATTATACTGAAAAAGGACCAATCCTGTTTTCACCAAAGCGAGAACAGCTCCGTTATCCATACATCAGGAAATTATTTTCGATTGTTTTGATAAGAATCTTGACAGGAGTTTTGGTGACGTTACTGTCCCAGATTTCCTCTGCTGCTTAAGTGTTTACTGCACATGGATCCCCTACGTTAGAAGCAATCTAATGCCGCTGCCGTGAACACGTGGTGCAACTGCCTCCTCTTTGTGGTTTGGCCCCAAGAGGTGCATGTGCACACGAGGGAGGAGCATCTCGAGTGTAAGTGAACCACGGTACTCCAGACTGTAGCCTACACACTGTAGGGTAACAGGGAGAACCCTTGCAGGGCTCCTCACTTTCCATGGGTAGAGCCGCACTGTCAGCACCATAGGGAGAGCCTCCAACACAGCTCTCGTCACTCCACCCCACTCAGGTCGGCAACTGGATCTGACATCACAGGGAAGCCCAAGGTCACCATGGCAATGTAGGGGCTGTGCCTCAAGCCTTCTCTTGGTGCTGCGCAACTCCATGACCTCCAGGGTCTGCGGCCCGATCCGACAACAGTGCCAGACATGGGCTGATCACTGCCTTACAGAGGGAGGAGGACGGAGAAGTGTTCACCACACGCTTCATATTCGGGCCAAATAAAGAGTTCCTTACGTATGAGAAACTCACTCAGCACACTGCTACTGGACTCACATGAGACCGAGTCCCATGGCAGAGGTGCTACAACACAATATTTGATGGCCTGCGATTGCTAGAATGGGGGGCAGGCCAACAAGCCCTTGTAAACAGTTAGACACCCGATACACCTTATACACTGCTCTAAATTGTCATTTAATGTGTAAAGGTGTTCTCTTGCAATTTGTTTGTTACAATGAAAATTGTGTGTTTAACAAACCTACAGCTTTGCCTGAGCCTTTTGTGTTCTTCATTATTTGTCCCTCTTGGTTTAGTTGGATGCAGGCTTGTGTCCCACTTACAAATTGTCTTGCCTGTATTGTTCCTATTCGAATTTAAAATATTAAATAGCTGACCTCTGTCTGGCTGGACAAGTTATACAAATATAGTACTGACTGGGTCTATATTCATTTCTCCCCCTTTTTATTGTTGTTTCTCTAGGGACCATTGTTCTTAAAAATAGCTTGTGAACATTGGGGCACACATGCAGGAATGTAGGCAGCAGGCCAGCACTCAGGATCCTTGTAATATAGAGGCAGTCCTTCTTGTAGCCCTAGTAGGACACAGGTCAGCACAAGCAAGTGAGTCCAATGGTGGTTCTTCCTGGTAACTTAACAGTTCCTTCTGGCATGTTGCAGTCTGTAGAGCCAGCAGCATCTGGTTACAAGTCCCACACAGTATCTAAAAACGTGGGTTCAGAGTCCCTGTACTTATACTCAAAATGTCTTCGATGTAGAGGAAACTTAAAAAGAAATCTTAGAAGTGCACAACACCCCCATTCAATCCCAGCGCTGGCTCCATACATCGGTAGGGGGTAAACAAGCCCTTTGTGTGAGCACAGGGCCCAGCCTTTACAAATGTAAGTGTGCCCACCTCCCCCCTCTCCCAGCCCAGGCAGACCATTCAGTATGCAGATGAATGCAAATGCAACCCTGTTACACTGTGTGATGGCTGTCTGAAAAGTATGCACAAAGCCCAGCTGTCACTCTACCCTAGAGGTCGATTGGAGTCAGGCTGCAAAGCACAAACATTCATAAGCACATAGAAATGTCCACTTTTTAAAAGTGGCATTTCTCCAATAGTAATGAAAATTTCACTTACACCAATTAGCAGGATTTATCACCACTATTCCAAACATACTAAACATGGCAGCGTCTCTCCTTTCAGACCAGAAATTACTACTGAAAACATATCAGGGAGCTCCCAATGCAAACCTATGATAGGAGCAGCACTCACAGCAGTGAGAAACCAAATAGGCTGTTTGTCACTACAAGGACATGCAACACAATAAAGGCACATGTACTACTTTTTACCTACACAGCACCCTGCCCATAGGGCTACCTAGGGCCTACCTTGGTGGTGACCTATATGTAGTAAAAGGGGAGTTTCAGTCTTAAAAGTAACTTTAAATGTGAAGTCACTGTGGCAGTAAACTGAGCATGCAGGCACCTTCAGTGGCAGAGGCCTGAGGCAGGTTTGAAAGGCTACTTCTGTGGGTGGCGCAAGCAGCACTGCAGGCCCACTAGTAGCATTTAATTTACAGGCCATGGAATACCACTGTAAAAGGGACTTACAAGTAAATTAAATATGCCAAACAGGCGTAAGTCAACCATACCAAGGTTAAAGAAGAAAGCACATCACCATAGCACTGAATAGCAGTGGTAAAAAGCCCAGAGTCCAAAAGCCAACAAAAACCGGTCAGAAAAATACAGGAATAAGGCAAAAGTTTGGGGATAGCTCTGCAAAAAGGGCCTGGTCGAACACCTGCCAATGCCGAGAACAGATGTTTTTATTTAGTATATCATGTTATCCTGTATATCATGTTTCCCTTGCGATTAATATTCTGGGTACAAAATTAATAGACCAGACTACCTTTTTAGCGGTTGATGAACTATTTGTTGATGATTTAACTCTTGTGATGGACTTAGCTCTGGGATAATCAAAGAACTTGTGGGTTGAACCGCTTTTATTAAATTCCAATTTCCTTTAGCTGCACTCCCCATTTCTGTGGATTTCAATTCTAGTTTGTTCAAGCCAGTTACCACCTAGTTGATTGAGCTGTCACTGAGCGGCTGCATCCCTTTTGAAATAATTATAGTAGGAGGTGTTGGCTCCAACAAAGTGAGCTTATGTATAGCTGGTTGTGTCTTGCACCATTTGCTATCTTTACTTTAATTTCCTTCCTTGACTGGTTTTAGATTTTCTGTTTGAGTTCGTCCATAATTTCTGCATTGAATGCTCTCTGATTTCTTCAAGCGTGCCTTCAGGCATTCAAATGGAGTCAGACTTTTATCTGGGTGAGACTTTCTTGATTTTTCAGTAGGATATTCCATTCATTGTTGTTATCAATGTGTCAGCAATTATGACTGGCATCCTTCTCCTCTTCCATTTCATCAGATGGAACCCTCTGTGTGCCTTCATATTTGACCAGAGGATAAAAGTCACATACTGCTGCCCTGGATTTTTTCGCTTTCTTATTGAGTTTTTTCAAACTTTTTTTGTTCTTTCTGGCTCACACCGGAGAGGCTTTAGCAAGTAGCCTCTAATGACTTCATTCTACAAAGAGCGGTTTTCAGTAAGCCGTGGGTTACCTGTATTACCCATTCTTCCAAGTTACTCTGGTTCTAATTCAAAATCATTTCTCACCTCCAAGATCTCTGAATCTTGACACATATGTATGAGCTTTTACTCTTTATGTGCTGGACCGCTGCGTTTTAAGTCTTGAATTAAGCTTGACAATATTTCTGGGAGGATGGCTCATTTTTCCATTAAATATGCACAGTATCACGATTGTTCTGTTTTCTTCTATTTGCTGACTAAAGCCTTGTTGGTTTACTGGAGAAAGAGTGGAATTGGAGGGGTGGCCAGTGAATCCTTGGAGGTTTGATTTGAAATATCAGGTGAAGGGAAGGTTTGGTGGGAAAAAAAAGTCCAGGGTGAGGGACAGCTCTTGATCTATTATGGATTGATTTAAAATATCATCATTTAGGAGTGTAGTGTCTGCTCCTAATGCCGTTGAAGTTGGCATTGAATTTGGTGCTCTGATACTGGCCTCATTTCCCGGTATCTGTGTATTTTGACCCCTGCCATCTTTCTGGAAGTATTTCTCAAGTATTCTGCTGTTTTGCGTGAGCACCATAGATCTTCTTATTGTCCATTATTATTGTTGGGGATAGTGCGTATTTTAGTTTAAGCTGGGGGGGGCACTGTCCATCACTTCCTTCTCTCTCCCGCTAGTTGTTGCTACTGGCATTAGCGAGACAAGATCAAACGACTGATTGCCGTCTGAAGTACTGAACTTCTCCATCATTTTCAGGTGATCAGGACTTATATATTTCTCCTCATGACTTTCGTCTCGACTTTTTTTAGATTGGGGTACCTAAAGTTGCCCTTGAAATAGGACCTAACGCTGTTACCCTGTTTAAAGCAATTCGGCTGCTCTGATCTTAATTGAATATTACCCAGTGACTGAGGGGTGGCAGGGATGGTTCCTGATGGAAAGGGTTCTTCTTTACTCAGTGGTGCAGTGGAAGAACAAGAACCCCGTAATGCGTACTTCGCTGGACGTTTCTACATAAATTTACTTTTTTTTCATTATTGTAGCATATCATGAGAGTGAACTATGTGTTCTCATTGGCCATACCAGCTTGTGAGTTTAATGCCCAAGCCGTGTGAACCGTGTGAGGCCAGGAGCAAGGAAGCTGAAGCAGAAAGCAAACTGGAATCTGTATCATAGAACAGGAATTGCACAAGCACCACAAGCTTCACCCCGACCCGGCTATGCTGACTCCGCGAAGCCACACTTCTTCTTTCGCCAAGCGACTAATGTCAGTGCTCTCCCACCAGCAACATACGCCTGTTTCCAGGACCTCGCCGCTGCACAAATTGCTGTGCAGCTAACTGGGAGAGATTAAGGGAGGCAGGCGGCTGGCAATCCCAGGTGATGAAGACTGTCAGCAACAGTCAGACTCTTAGTCACTATCTGGTATCTGGCAACAGGTATCTGGGATCGGATCTCAGCAATCAATAATTGATATTCAGTGAGAGTCAGTAGGTAATATTATGCAGTAGTATGGAATAATATGCAGCAGCAGTTAGCAAAAAACAGTCCTGCAGGTACAGGATACAGCTGCACAGCAGTACGATGGTGTGGCGTGTCTACTCCATGAGCCGCACAGATTTCTAGGCCGTTCTCCTCGGTGGATAGATGGTGCACCCTCCACTGCCTCCACCAGTGTCAAACCCACTAGCAAGTGCTCACCGCAGCAACTCACCGCTACAATGACTCTCTACTCATCAGTCTGTTGCCCACATCCTTTTCCTGTGCCCTGCTTCACCACACCTTTTGTAGGTCCGTCTTTTGCTTATCTGCTTATCTATCCAATGCTCCGCTGCATACTCTGAGCAAACAGGGTAGTAGAAGCAATAGCAGATAGGCAGACGATAGTGATGATGGTCCAGTGTCCTCCTCACATGCCACCTGATTGCATGCACTCGCCAGGCCTTCTCGCCTTTCGCCTAACCCACTCATGCTGCCCGCTCCCTGCCACTGGGCACAGCTCGACAGCAATGGCATGTGATGAAGACTATCATCAACAGTCAGAGTCAGACTCTTGGTCAATATCTGGTATCAGGAAACAGGTATTGGTATTGGAGATCAGCAATCAATAATTGATGATCAGTGAGTAGCAGTAGGCAATATTATGCAGTAATACGCAATAATATGCTGCAGCAGTTATCAATAAACAGTCCCTCAGGTACTGGATACAAATGCATAGGGGTACGATCCAGTGGCTCGGCTACTCCACAAGTCGCACCGAGTCCTAGCCTGGCCACCTCTGTTGATAGATTGTGCACCGTCCACAGACTCCACCAGTGTCTAACCCACTGGCAAGGCCTCGCTGCAGCAACCCACTGCTACCATTACACTCTGCTCATCAGTCTGTTGCCTATATCCTTTTTCTGTGCCCCTCTTCACCACCTCAGCACCTCTACGGCGCCTCTTCTGTTTGACATCCGACTTCTGCTTATCTATCCACTGCTCGTCTGCATACTCTGAGCTGGCAGCATTGTAGAAGCAGTAGCAGATAGGCAGATGGAAGTGATAGTGATGGTGGCTTGGCGTCCTCCTCACATGCCCCCTGGTTACATACGCTCGCCAGACCTTCCCGCCTTTCGCCTAACGCACTGTTGCTGCCGGCTCCCTGCCACCGGGCGGAGTTTGACAGCAATGGTAGTAGCAAGAAATCTGTCCGCTAGGCGATGGTGAGACAACAAAAGGGGCTCTGTATGCGCTGTATGTGCACCATCTCAGGAGAAGCGCATACAGCCTCTCTACGTGTGTAAGTCTGGTTTTAGTCAAGGGCCTGCCTTGAGTACAAAATTCAAGTCAAGAAAATCTTTATTCACCACATTTCTGTAGCATAAAAGATAAAACTAAAAACAATGCAAAACTTACAAAATAAATACAGTAATACATTTATAAGAATGCATGAAATTACAATGTTGCGCTTTTTCTCAATTTTTAACCATGCCAAATAAAATACGCAACCAAGCAGCATATCGAAGGGCTATGTAGTTGTAAAAAGGTTGGTCTGCAATTTTAAATCTTTGAGGACTGGCGGTTAAAACTGTTTTCTAGGTATTTGGTAGAAGGAGCAAAAAACATGATGTGTCAGGTTGAATGGACAGAGCTCCCATCACAAAGACATGGGGTTTAATCCTGTAAAGTGCAATAGTTAGCAGGGAACCCAACCAGCAGGGGTACAAGATTGAATCAAAACCTTGTAAGGACAAATCACTGCTGTATATTTAGGGTATAGGAAAAATACTGTTGAAGACCTTCATGTGTGGGTTTTTGATTATCAGAGCAAGCTCTGCACCATGCAGCCTTATCATAAAATAGTTGCTTTAAGCTCCCTTTGTCACTGAGATGGCAAGAATCTGGAGTGTCAAATAGCCCCAGATGACCTATTGTCTCACAGGCTGTTTTTATATATGCAAGCGACAGGATGTGAAGGACAGATTGAAATTGAAGGCAATCCGTTATGATTAACTTTTTACGAATAGTCTTTTCCATTCGCCAGACATAATACCACAATAAAAGGGAAGATAATGTCATTCTAATGTGTATATAATGGGAAATTACATTTACAACACAGGTGGAACCACCAGTTCCGTTAACCCGCAAGCGTTACACCGCTTGAGTCAGAGTTCTAGAGTCAAAGCAGATGAGCAGGGAGAATGGAAGGAGGAACAGAAAGGGTCAGGACGGGAAGGATCGGGACACAGCTTGGTAAGTAGGGCTGGGGGCCAGATTTTAGAGCTCAGCGCATGTGGGGCTCAGGGTAGTTTTTAGGTCTGGAACCGGCTTCAGGGCTCAGGGCAGGGAGCTGGGGTCGAGATATTTTTTATGGTTGGTGGTGAGGCTTTTAGGGTTCATGGCAGGGGGCCAGGAGGGTAGGGCAGTTTTTGGGGCTCGGTGCTAGGTATTAGGGCTCAGGGCGGGGGTTTCGGGTAGTTTTTAGGGCTGGGGGTGGGGGTCATTTGCAGGGCTGGGGGCCGGGATTTAGGGCTCACGGAGGAGGGCTGGGGTGTAAACTTTACTACGCATAAGCAATCATGCCTTTACAACAAAATTTGTTGTAAAGGCATGCGTGGTAAAGGCATGCATGGTAAAGACGCGGTCATAGTAAAGACTGCGTTGTTAAGGCATGCTATATAATCGCATGCGTGGTTCCGTCATAAAACTCTACATAAGGAATACCTAATTTGGCGTGACAGATGGCATTGACACATCAATGTGAAACTGCCAATAAATTCTTCATAAAGTTGTTTTCTGCTGCTGTAGGGTGTTTACCTTGATCTTGCCCCTGATACCCACCCCACGGGTGGCAACTGCCTCGCATTTACTGCCATAAATCACAGAGATCCTTTCAGTGGATTTGACCCCAACTTTTTACAGAGGCTTTACAGACCATTAATACATTTCTCAAGGAGGACTTTCCTGTTTGCTAGCAATGGTTTCCACTTGTATTTATCATCATATAGAATTCCTAAGTAGGAGAAGGATGTGGTCGCCGAAACCTTGGTATTATTTTGGTCAGTCTTATTTATTCATTTATTGATAAAGTTTTATATAGCGCGAAAATGACCCATGTGGGTATCAAAGTGCTTTACAGAAGATCGGGACACAAGAAAAGAGAACATATAAGAAAGCAAGCATCAACATAATAGAAAGCTTCACAAACTGAGACAGGTAATATCACTAGGACAAGTCGATTAGATAATGGGCAAGTTCCAAAAGGCTTGTAATAATAATGGGTGTAGATCCTTTAAACAGCTTAGTGACGGAAATGCTCTCTGAATGCATGGCAAATATACTGATCTTACTGCTGCTTCTTTATGAAGCCCCAATGTCTCCCCACTTATTCCTTACCATGGAATTGCCAATACTAAAGGTATGAGTAACTAAAGTGGCATGGAATCTCTAGGGATCACAAGTGGAGCTGTGAGAATCCCCTTAGAAATTAATAATTACCAGGGGATTGGCAATTCTGCTTCCAAGTCCCCTGGTAATTCTCCATTTTCCCCTAGTATTTCACCTAGACACTCTGTTTTAGCTGTGAAAAGACACAGATCCACAGAATTACAGTGAATCTTGTAATTCTGAATCGGCTGGTAATTTTGATATAGCTGAATCAGGTTCAGCAGGGACTTCAAAACAGCTAAACATGCAAATAACAGAAGTGCATGCACTAGCATGATCTATTTGTAGTTTGAGTATGCAATGATTCAAAGTGTGCCACTTGCTGCCCTTGCCACAGATTACAGAACATGCTGTAGCACATGACCACTTTCACAACTGGGAATTTTCATGGAATGATTTCAATTGTGGTGAGGGAGTTAGGTGGCACCTCAAAGGTCAGTACAGGTGTTTGTAAAAAAAAAATAAAAGGAAGTGGGTTATTAGTTGGGAAGGATATGGTCCTTCACAAGTAATCCGCCCGCAACATTCTGTGTACTGGGAACCAAGTTTCCCCTTGTAGCACTTGAAACTCCTAGGATACAAAGGCAGGGCTGCCCAAGTCCCTGTCAGAGGAGGTGACATACATAGTACTCAAGTCTGCAGTCCTTCAGCAAATACCCAATAAATCATTCTCCAGTCAGAGTCATTATTTATTTTTTAAAAAGTGCTCATTACTAACACACTACTCAATACTACGCATTAATTTCCAAATATACCTATCATGGCAGGTAGAAATACTTATGATGACACCCTCTTGACAGTTTACACCCCTAGGGAGCCCTGAACCCGTTATAACTAGAGAATCTCCACAGATATACTATACATCATATAAGGAGCTGTATACCTCAGAAAGCAGCCCTCTAGCTTTGTCAGGGTGTCACTACATTATGAAAAGTAGAAGTAAGTCATAAAACACAATGCTACACTACTAAAGCTTTTATGGGTGGTACCACCTTACAATGACATTCATTACAGCAAGTAATGACTCACTATTAACCTGGTGATTGTCAATAAAGAACATCATTAACCTTCATTAAAACACGTTCACTAGTAACTGTCACTGTGTATAAAGCATTTCAATTGCAATAAAGTGTGTGCACAAGTCTTTTTCTACTTTTAACCTGCTGCAAACTGAGCCTTAGAGGCTTAAGAACCCTCACGAGAGGGCCCACGCTCCATAGCCTTTAGGCAAAAGTCCAAGCTCTAGGTGTACTTAAAAACAAAGGAAACATCTCCCGGGGTCTTGAATATAGACTCCTGGGAGACTTGTGGGCAACTATTCCAACATCAATGTAGGACTCCTTTGGGGACTGCTGCACCCCTCGCAATCCCCAGAACATGTGGTTTGCCCTTCCCAGTACACCACTGAGAGCAAGGTCTTGCCTCACAGATCATTGTGAACGTTTTACCCTCTCTAACCTTCAAGCCAAACTCGTTCAGAAAAACAATAAAATCATCCATTAAAAGTTGGAGCCCTCTGCCTGTTCTGGCAACTAAAACTGCATTGTCTGGGTACAATAAGATAGGGAGGGGACATATCCCAATATGGGGGACATCCTTTTGTGCCTGGCTTTAAAAACAAAAGTCACTCAACCAGCCGCTAGAAATGTTCCTAGGCTACCAGGGTCAAACTGGGGTTTCTGGAGTTGGTCAGACGCTAATCTGCCTCAAGCTGCACTGACCAACACCTTCTCCCTGCCTCACCACAGAGCCTAAACCTTAGCTAGTGGGCCCTGATTCCTGTCCTCTGGTGCTACCAGGCATATTAGCTACTGGCAAGGCTTTGGCCAAGCCTGGGAGGGCACAAGTGTGGCCAGCCGCTTCCGCCACTCTCCAAGCGGTTTTTAGGCTACAATCCACTCTCCTTTCCTCTCCCCTCTACCTTCTAACTGACCCCCTTCATTGTGCCTTCTCAGCTGCAAACCTCCTCCTCGAGTCGGGCAGGGCATCCTCCATCTGCAGACGCGATTCAGTGGAGCCAATGCTCAGCATTTTCAGCATTTTCTTTTGGTGCACAGGTGAACTGCTCCCCCTGCCACACCTCACTGTGCCTCGCCTTACAGGTCAGAGAACTTGCAAGCCTGCAAATCAGGAATGCTGGAATTACGATCAGAGTTTCGTGTTCATGTCCGGTATTCAGCGATTGAGCTCTGCTCCTCCTCCATGGGTTCTGCGAAAGATTCTCCACTGGCGACAGTAAACTTACTAGCCGTGGGTACATTTTGGACCATGCACTAAGGACTTATAGGTAAATTAAATATGCCAATCAGGGATTAGCCAGTTGCACATGCACTTTGAGGGGCCAGAGCACATGCACTGTGGCCTGCTCAAAGGCACTTTCTTTCCCATGGAAAACTGAAGAGATTTTATTTTGCCTTTTTGGTGTGTTTTTCTAGTTGTGGTGCAATACCCTGTTGTAATATCCTTGCACACAGCATGGCATGCATCACTCCCTCAGCGTTTACCCACACCATCCATGAGCCATGTATACTTTCAGTGGAGGTTCTAGTTCCACATGGAACTATCATCACGTTGTGAACCTAGGAAGTTCAGTTGCACTGGACTCACCTTCGGTTCAAATGTGTTGCTGTGCAACATTGGCGACGAGCGAGGAATCATTTCTGTCAACTAAAAGCAGCACATGAGTGGAGTGTTTCCTGTACCCAGCGGAGAGGAAAAGAAAAGAACAAATAAAAGGAATTCACAGATTTTTTTGGCGAGTCACTTTCTTATTGGCACATATGGAACCGGTCAGTACAATGGATTTAAAGCATGATGTCAAGTCTGGAGGTGAATACCATTGATAATGGATTGTACTTCATAAAGCTAAGTGGACGGCAACTGCGATCACACATTTTTTAAAGTAAATACCTGGGTTCAAGCTGCTAACATTCTGCCACGGACCAAACAATCGGAACGCAGCCACTCTTGACATTTGGTCCGTGGACTCCACTGACTCAACAGGCGAAATGCAGCTCCTCCTGGGATTCGGATATAGATTCCAGTGCAAGTGTCACCAACGTCAATTTCGGCACTTCCAAGCACTGACACAAGGACGCAACGTGGCGGCCATATTGAATGCAATTTGTTTTCCAGTTTTACACTGTTGTGGCATTGGTGAGCACAGCATCGAGTGCCAGCTGTCAAATGATCAGTGCTAGCAACTATTGTACGAGACCAATCAGGACCGATATTTGGGGCAATTGGCATGTAACTGTACAAGTAAGCAAATTCTACATTTATTGTGTGAGATATTTCACAGTTATTAAAGACATTACTTTATTTGGGCTGTGTGTTTAACTCATCTTCTCAGGTACAAAAAATGATACAATCATATTCCAAGTGTCCCTGGAAGAGCAAGTAAATTTATTACTGAACATGCAGTTTGAACCACCGGAATTTGTTTTACAAAGTAAAGGAGAACCCTTAATTCTATGGACAAGATAGAACTAAGAATTCTTAACTTATATGAGGGCTATATATGGAGAGAGGATGGGTGCAGAGAGGGATAAAAGCATATTTTTACATTGTTTAGGGTCAGAAGGTCAAGTGGTATTTCGGGAATTAACTCAGGTTTTGGAAGTTAAAGGTGAAGAAGACTCAAATGTTTACAAGGAAGCAATTTTAAGAATGGAACAGAGATTTAAGCCTACCACAAATATTGCGCTAAATAGGTTCAAATTTTATACTTGGGCACAAAAAGAGAATGAATCCTTTGATGATTTTTTAACAGCGTTAAGGGCCCTAAGCACGCATTGCAACTTTGGCTCGATGACTGACAAGATGATTATAGATCAAATCATCGTACATGTTACAATTAAAAAAACAAAAGAACAACTTTGGGTTTTGGGAGATCCCAAACTTTCGGAAGCCATATCAACTGCAAAGGCATTTGAACAATCCGAAAAATTGATGCACCCTGTGAGGAATGCCAACTACAAAGTGGAAGGAGTTGAGGAAGTAAGACCTCCTACCCTCGGTCTACGTCCACTCTCTCCCCGCAGCTCCGCTGTGCCGTCTCTTGCCTCCAGACCCCGACCTCCTCCTTGGGAGGTTCGAGGCTGCTGCCCACTCCGGCGCCTGCTGCCCGGTCCAACTGGGACCAGACTGCCTGCTACCACCGTAACCTTTCTCAGCCGTTTTTTTTCTTAATTATTTCCCTGTTGTGCCACTGTTGTGTGCCCATCTGTGTCTTGCTCTAATTCCACCACTGTTTTTATTTTCTCGTGCCTGCCTGTTCCTTTTGCCTTTTGCCGCTGCTGCCCCTGCAGCCCCTCCCCCCGGAATTCCCCCCGGAATTGCCCCCCAGAATTCCCCCCTCCCACCTCCCAGCCTCTCCTCCCTCCCACCTCCCCTACTTAAAGGAGGGCGCTGTGCGGTCGTGCAGTGGACGTGTGCAGCGGGCGTGCCGCCGGCGTGCCAAAGGCAAACCCGTCTGCGCCCGGCCACGACCCGGCCAGCACCAGGAACCCTGGACCTTCCACTACCCATCGCTAAGACACCACCACCCTCCTCGCACTCAACCCTGGAAGACTTAGGGAATGCCAACAGGCCTCGCCGAACATGACCCACGGCCAGTTCTCCTGCCTCCACTGCCGCCAGACCCTCACCGCCATCCCGGCCTCCAACACCATCGATGCCAGCACTGGTGACACCCTAAAATGCATCCTCCTGAACGTACGCCACGTAAACAAACACTCCATGGAAATCAGGAACCTACTCGACTCTCTCTTGCCCGACATTGCCTTCTTCACAGAGACCTGGACCAAAGCATACTCCGCCCCCAACATCAGCACCGCCATCCCAGACGGATACAGGATCCAGAGGAAAGACCGCCCCAACCACCCAGTAGGGGGCCTCGCCATCATCCACAAGAGCACCCTCTGCCTCACCACCTCCATCGAGACCTTCCCCTCCACCGAACACCTGCACTTCCAGATCCAGACCACCCTCAAAGCCACACTCCAAGGAACCCTCATCTACTGACGCCCCGGCCCCGAACACCCTTCGCCACCACCATCACCAACTTAATCGCACCCCACGCCATCGCCTCAACAAACTACATACTCATTGGAGACCTGAACTTCTACCTCGACAACCCCAGCGACCCCAACTCCACTATCCTTTGTGACAACCTCGCCAGCATTGGACTTAAACAACTCATCAACACACCGACCCACTGAGCAGGACACACCCTCGACCCCATCTTCGCAGCAGGAAACAGCGTCCAATTCAGCCACACAACGCAGCCGCCATGGACCGACTACCACTGTGTACACTTCGCCATCAATAAACCCATGGCACCCAAACCAGCCCCACGCCCACCACGAAGAAACTGGAGCAAGGTTACCGATGAGCAACTTAACTATACCCTCACCCGAGACAACCACACCTGGGCACCTGTCACATACGACGCAGCCAGAGAACTCCACACCAGGATCTCCAACTGCACAGACGAGCTCGCCCCTCTACGCAACCCTGACAGACAATGTCTCAGGAAAGACGCTTGGTTCACCGCTCTCCAAGAAGCCAGATGCACCTGCAGATGCCTGAAGAAAAACTGGAGAAGCACCAAGACCACCGAAAACCACACCACCTACAAGGATGCCATGACGGACTACCACAACCAGATCAGAGCCACCAAGAGGAACTTCATCCACAACAAAATCCCGGCCAACTTTACCAACTCCGAGGAACTTTTCAGTGTCATTCAAGAATTCACCAACCCACGCAGCGAAGCCACAGACATCACCCCATCCCAAGACCGCTGCAACAAGCTTGGAACCTATTTCCACCTCAAGATCAAAAACCTCTACAACAACTTCATCGACCATCCACCAGGCATCACAGATGGCCCCCCTCCCCAGAAACACCAGCCAGCCCACCATCTCCAACTGGACACCAATCACGGATGAAGACACCACCTCGACCATGAAAAGCATCCACTCGCGGGCCCCCACTGACCCCTGCCCCCCTCACATCTACGACAGTGCAGCGGCCGCCATTGCATTCGAACTACAATGCACCATCAACACCACATTCAAAACAGGCACCTTCCCAGATGACTGGAAGCATGCAGATGTCAGACCCCTTCTCAAGAAGCCCACAGCTGACCCCACCGACCTCAAGAACTATCGGCCCATCTCGCTCCTCCACTTCGCAGCCAACGTTGCAGAGAAAACAGTCAACAGGAAACTGACATGATTCATTGAAGAGAGTGCTGTCCTCGACCTGTCCCAATCCAGATTCCAAAGCAACCACAGCACAGAGACCGCATTACTCACCGCCACAGATGACATCCGCACCCTCCTGTACCAAGGCCCCTCCGCAGCCCTCATCCTACTCGACCTATCAGCGGCCTTTGACACCGTCTCCCACTGCACACTAGTCACCAGACTATACAACACAGGCATACAAGGAACAGCCCTGGACTGGATTCGATCATTCCTCATCGGAAGAAGCCAAAGGATCAGACTCCCACCCTTCCTCTCCGACCCCACAAAAATCACCTGCAGAGTCCCACAGGGTAAATCACTGAGCCCCACCCTCTTCAACATCTACATGGCCCCCCTCGCAGCCATCGTCAGACAACACAGCCTAAACATCGTATCCTACGCAGTCGACACCCAGCTCATCCTCTCCCTCACCAAAGACCCCACCACTGCCAAACTCAACTTCCAGAAAGGAATGCAAGACGTCGCAGTCTGGATGACCAACAGCTCAACGCTGAGAAAACAGAAGTCCTCGTCCTCAGTCCCACCCCTTCTACATTGGACAGCATCTGGTGGCCAACCGCCCTCGGAAGTCCACCTACCCCCTCAGACCACGCGAAGAACCTCAGCATTGTACTCGACTCATCACTCACCATGAACCGACAGGTCAACGCCATCCCCTCAAGCTGCTTCAACACCCTATGCATCCTCCATAAGACCTTCAAGTGGATCCCCCCTGAGTCAAGGAAGACAATCATACACGCACTCATCACCAACAGACTGGACTATGGAAAAGCACTCTACGCCGGCATCAAGAAGTCCCTACTCTGCAAACTCCAGACAATACAGAACACCACCGCCAGACTCGTCCTCGGCATCCCCTGACACGAACACATCAGCAAACACCTACGAAGTCTCCACTGGCTCCCCGTGGAGAAAAGAGTCACTTTCAAAATCCTCACTCACGCCTACAAGTGCCTACACAACATTGGACCCAAATACCTCAATGACAGAATCAACTACCACGTACCCAAAAGAAACCTCTGATCTTCAAACCTCGCACTAGCTAAAACCCCGCACATCCACAGAGCCAGGGCAGGCGGAAGATCCTTCTCGCACATTGCAGCCAAGACCTGGAACGATCTACCGGCAGACATCAGATGCGCCCCCTCCCTGAACACCTTAAGGAAGACCCTCCAGACCTGGCTCTTTGGCTAAACAGATCTGTGGACCCCCCTCCCCTCCTCAGTGCCTTGAGACCCTTGCTTACAATTCCCTGATTGATTGATTGATTGATTGATTGATTGATTGAGGAAGTGTGTGCAGTCTGGCGCACAGGCGATCAGCGCACAGAGTCATCAAATACTGGGTCAAATATGTCACGAATTAACAATAAAGAAAATGTTAAAAGATATGATAGACCTGAAAGGTCTAGTACATGCTATAGATGTGGTAGCACAACACACATTGCGTCGATTGAAGGGACTCCTGCCATAAATAAGTAATGTAGAAAATGTGGTAGGATAGGTCATTTTGCAAATGTATGCAGGGATCCCAGGAAGGGATCTTATCAAGCATGTGGGAAAATGTAATGTACTACTGCGAAGTGTCATATGAAGCACACGTGTGAATGTGGTATGTTGAGAGAAAATAACAAGGGAATTGTATTATCCATAGTGCATAGTGTAACAAGCTTGGGTTATTCCAAGGAGGAGATGGTCAGGAAGTCTCCAATATGTATGGTGAAAGTACTTGGAGTAGATTTAGAACTCATGGCTGACTCAGGTTCTCCATGGACTATTATTTCCAGGGATTATTACAAAGAAAAACTAAGCGAAGCATGTACAAATGAACTGTTGCTACCATCTGATATTATTGCTGAAAGTTTTGATGGATCCAGGTTTGACATGGATGGTTATTTGAATGTTTTGTTATATTTTAAGGGAAGAGTTGCACAAATCTAGCTATACTTCGCTATTAAAGGAGTGAAGGTATTAGGATGGAGCTATCAGTGGAAGTTATTTATCATTTTAAATCCCCATTCAAAGGAACCTGTGTTATTGGATGAGGGAGAATGGTCTAAGCAAGTGGCAGTCATAGGTAATAGCGACAGGGAAACTTATATCAGAGAAAAGTTTAAAGAATTTTTCACAGAGAAACTCGGTAAGTTAAAGAACTACACTCATAAATTTAAAATTCAAAGTAACACGATTCTGGTCAAACAGAAATTGCGGGGAGTACCCATCAATGTACAAGAAGAGCTAAGAGACATTCTAGACAATACACAATAGAAAGAGAGGCAACAGGTATAAACAGTCATGTATCAGAAGGAACATTTTTGAGTCTTCAGTGATGTACAAAATTATTTTTTTATAGTTTCAGTCCATTACACATCCAGCCAACGCGTTTCTCCCTAAACAGGGCTTCACCAGGGCTGCAAAGACAACATACCCAAATCAGGCTATTGTACATACAACGTAATCTTACAATACAATTACCGATGTGAGTGAACATATTTTAAAAAGGTCTAATTGTCAAACACCATTATTTCATATCCAAGAGGAGTTAACGAAAACCCCTTAGCAATTATATAAAAACAACCAGACACCAAGAATTTAAAGCCTCATATAGAATACCCAGAAGAACTCAAGAAAAATGCCAAACAAAAAAGTGAACACCTGAAAAGAAAAGCAAGAGTAAAGCAACGTGTTTAAAGAAAGTTGAACAATAGACACACTCAAAAGGTTGTGAAAGCATATGAGCAGTATTCTCTAGTGCGCTTAACCAGTAACTTCACAAACACCAACTCCACAATCACCCCTAGTTGTACGTTGAGGTTTTAGCGGCCCCAGCCAAAAGAGTAATGATCGTCATGCAGTGCTCAGGTGAGTATAATATAAACTGAATAACGTCCGTCTTGCTCCCTTAACACTGATAATGTCTCACGGCGATTCCTAGGATTGTATAAGGTATTATCCAAAGTAAAGGGGGACACACATGAAATTGTCGTCTTCATACAGCGAAGACAAACGATATTCAAAAATAGTGTCCCTCAAACGTCAAATAAAGAATATAAATGGTCCTCCTATGGGGTGCTAAGGTACCTTTGATCAGTAGGTCATTCACGTCCTCCATAAGGATCAGGCTTATACAGTGGCAGGGCTACCATATCCGAAAGTATGGTCCATCAATAGTAGATACTTAATTAGGCGTCAGGAACACCCTCGGGTCTTTGAAATGTTCTCATTGACCTGAGCTACAAGAAAGCATGGGGAGTCCTTACTATTTTGGATGCCAAAACACTCGGGATCTTGTTATTATTTAAGACTCACACATTCTACACAAGTAGCACAGTTTGCTACTCCAGAGTAGTCAGGAACCTTATAAATTAGCACGAGAGTACAACACGTAAACCCATAGTCGAATCCATCTAAATGAATTAAACACGACTAGAGTCACATTGTCAGGGAATTCTACTAATAAAACAGAGAAACAACAAAATATCCAACTCCATGATGGTGTTTGAAAAATATGATAAGAAGCAAGTCTCATTTCATACATGAATGCAGAATGCGAAGACACAAGAGGCCCTCAAACACTGATCGCCAGTGAGTATCCCGTTCCATTTTACAAATAAAAAGGCCTGCCACCCCATAACGGATCAAGCCCGGACCTGACTGAAACGTCGTGTTTGCAATCTAGATGTCATGAAATAAGTTAGAGAGAAGGATGCAGGTAAGTCATTATCGCGTCAGTACTAACTGCCCGTTCAAATGTTAGACACTAAGACTCACCCACGTGCGGCTCTCCTCTCCTCACACCACCAGCCAATCTGGAATGCCATCAATAGACTTCTGTTCCAGTCAGTTGCAAGTTCAGTTTCAAATGAAAAACTGGCCTATGCTTGGCTGACATGTCACAAATGGGTGTGACCTACAGCTTGGTAGTTCCGTCGTCTCTACTGTGTTGACAGCTAACACGTCATGAAGGAGATGCACCGATTCACAAGTTTGAACAAACGTTATTGTTCACTCGTATGTGTAATACCATAGCGAACATATAGTGAAATGAGTTTGTTAGTACTTTAATCATGCGGTCGCATGGGATGATTTTGGTACAGCTGAATATTCAGTCGTACATCAACATTTGTTTAATTAACCTGACAGTCACATTAACCAAACAGTAAAGGAATTCCTAGTTAAGTCAGAAGTCTGAGTAGTTCTAAACACAGAGGAGAGCAAGTATAGGACGCCTTGAGATAGAGTTTATTTAAAGCCAAAATTAGGCATCATTTACACAGTAAACAGTCAAAGATAGTCCCAAAGTACCAGGTTGTCCCAATCATAAGGATCATAAGGTAAAGACACAGAGTTGACCAACCACATAGAGGAAAAAAGTATCACAAACACAAAAGGAGAATATATTTTAAAACAGATTTACAACAAAATGCTACATGGTCCAATTCTATATTAAGGTATCATTCAAAATAAATCAGGGATACATTCTGACACCAAGGACAAATGTTCTAAAGTTAAAGTGCCTGCTAAAATAGTCAGGACAGTATCTTATATCAACAACATATATGTATAGCTTATCTTTGCAGAGTTTTCAGTACACACTATTTATACACCAATTGGTTTCAGAAGAAGGGATACAGCTGCATCCTTATATTTTGGAAACAAATTAGTTACAGATTACATCAATATGACACTGAAAACACAGCAAAGGTCCTAGATCACAACAATTTACATCAATAAAGTCACAATGGAGTGACAGGATCTAGGTCCCAAGGCCATATTTGAAGGATCCAAATGCAACTAATGCCCTGTAAGATGTAAAAACACTAATGTTTTTACAAACAGCACTTACATTTTTGAATAAACAAAAGCCACAGAATCATATTATGTTATAAGAAGAAATGCATTTCATCATCCTTATTCAGGCCTTGGGCCATGGCCCTCAGTTTACAGATCCATTGAGCCTCTAGTTGCTGTAAGCGTAATTCTCTATTTCCGCCTCTTAAATCTTGGTTTACAGTATCTATACCTTGTAATTTAAAGTTCCTCAGACAGGCTCGACGATGCTCCTGAATACGAACCTTCAACTGCCTAGTAGTACTGCTTACATAGATCCTAGAACAGTTACAAATAATAACATAAATCACATAGGTAGACTGACAATTTAGTGTATGTGTGTCTGCTATTGTAAGAAAATTCCTGTGTTCTGTTCAGGCCCAAGTGAGAAATGTTGTATTCCCCACAAGTAAAGAAGCCATTTGGATGTTTCAGCCAGGTTCCCACAAGTGATGGTCTTGGGACAGTGTAACTGAGACAAAGTAGTTCCCTGAAGGTTTTGGACCTTTCATAGGTGATTGAGGGTTTGTCTTTCAGTAGAGATCCTACACCTGGGACACCCTTCAAAATCTTCCAATTTTTGTGAAGGATCTTAAACACATCTTGATTGAGTCTGGGGTGCATTGGAATGACAGTCAAGCGATCCTTGGTCTCGTTTTTGTCCTTTACTCTTAAAGTGTCTGTTCTCGTAACCTTCTGTACTCGTCTAACTGCCTGAAGAAGGTCTTGACATTTGTATCCTCTTCTTTCTAGTCTGTCTAAGGATCCCTGTGCATGCATCTCAAATTGATGGTTGAATTAGCTCCCCATAGGGAATAGCATGTTTAGTGCTCGTAGGCTGTGCACTATCGTAGTGCAGGATGCTGGTCACAGCTGTGTCTTTCCTATAAAGGGTACTATTCAGCTTATTGCCCCATGTATAAAGTTCAACATCCAAAATTTGGATTCTTACTTTAGACATATTTAGAGTGAATTTCACATTCTATGGGTTGCTTTTGAGGTATTCAAAATAACACTTAATTCCTACTTTAGTGCCTGTCCAGATCAGGATAATATCATAAATATAATGACCCCATTAGTGGATATCCTTAGTCCAGGCTGCTGCCTCTGGAGCCCATGCATAAGTGTGTTCCATCCATCCCATAAACAAATTTGCATAGGATGGGGCAAATATGGACCCTATGGCTGTCCCTTGCAGTTGTTCATACCAATCTCTGTTAAATAGGAAGAAATTGTTAGTCACAATAAGTTGATCATTTCTAGGATCATCTCATTGTGCTCCAGATAATTAGCTTTTCTCGTAGACAAAAAGTGATACAACGCAATTCATCCAAATTCCATTCTAATGCAGGTATACATGGATTCTACATCAATGGTGAATAGCCACATAGAGTCGTCCCATTGTAAATCCTCAAACTTGTTCGGAATGTCCATAGTGTCTCTAATAAACGATGGAAGATTTGACACCAGGGGCTTGAGGAATGTGTCGACAAATTCAGAGAGATGTTCAGTGAGTGACCCGATCCCAGAAATTATAGGTCGCCCTGGCGGGAACTTGGCTTTTCTTTGTACCTTTGGCAAGAGATAAAGGCAGAGGAACCTTGAATGTGTTAACCTCAGAAAATCATATTCGGTCTCTGATAACAAACCTATTTCTTTCCAGTGTGTTCTTCTTTCATTGATAAGGAGCATTGCATCAGGGCAAGGGTTTAACTCTAAGTTCCGATAGCAAGTATGATCATTTAGCTGTCTCAAGACCTCTTGTTCATAATCTGAACTATTCATCAACACAACATTTCCTCCCTTGTCAGATTCCCGAATGACAAGTGAAACATCATTCCTGAGGCCGAACAATGCATTTCTATCATCTCTTGTCAAATTATCAGCAAGATCTTTAGTCTCCTTTTCTACCAGCCTATCCTCTAAGCTATACAGATCACCAGTAACCATTTTCCAAAACACATCTATGCTGTTGAGATGAAAACCTTGGGGTGTGAATATACTTTGTATACAGAGTCCACTCTCCAGGGTAAGATTTTGTTTACTTCCAAGCTCTTTCGCCAATCCACCTATAGAGAACCCTATATCATCATCCAGAGAGAGTAACAATGAAATGTCTTTCAGTTGGGCCACAGACAAATCTGACATCGCCTCATTATAAACAGATTTGTACGATTGATTCAAATAAAAATTACATTTTAAGTTAGTTTTGCGTATGAAGTTGAACAGATCTGCATGTAAGTCAGAAAAGACACCATTATTCACTGCACAAAAGCCCAACCCTTTATTGAATACAGATACTTCACAGTCAGTCAGGATCCGATCAAAAAGATTACTAACCAGATTCTCCTTTGGTGGAATAGATTCATTGTTTCTTGTATCTCTTGCTACAGCTATCTGTTCAGTCTCTTTCTCTGATTCCTGGTTAACACACCTGATTTTCTTTCTGTTCCTTCTCCCTTCGCCCCTTCTTGTCTCACTCCGGTTTTTTTATGTTTGCTGCCAATTCTGTACCTCAACACTTCCTCTAAAAAATTCAAAGTTGAATTAGACTGGGCACCAGTCCCAGTTTTTTCACTTGAAACCACTTCCTCAACAGAGGAAGCGTCAGAACTACTGAGTAAACTGGATGCACTACCCAGAGTTTGTGTATCTATATCATTTGGCTTTAGAATTGTAATATCATCAAACTTCTGTGCACACGTATGGATCCTGCCAATAGCATAATCCTTATCATCCCTAGATATTTTACTAAGTTTCCTCTGCTTAATCACTTTCTGATGCGCTTGAATTTGATCTTTCAGGATAGCATAATTTATATCTGTCGCCTCCTTCAGGTTCTTCATTTCTTCTTCCAAAACTCTTATCTCCTCTCTCAATTTGAGACATTTTCTATCAGAGTGCTGAATCAACATTTTCATCGTTTAAATGTGAATTTTGGAAGTTATCCTCTCAAGACTTTAAAAGGTCGGGGTCCAAATCATCGAAGTTGGGGAAGGTCAGAATACGAAGTCCCTGTCGGATTTTTTTATTATCCAAGTATCTTTTCAGGGTTATACCACCCCACCATTTTGATAATTCGTTCTTTTTCAGCCTCTCTAGTTTAATAAACTTTGATTTGAGGCCCTCTGCACTAGATGACTTGGCTATTTCAGCAGAGCGTGTTGGATTTCCAAGATCAAATAGGTCCCTCGGTAGCCTTTCTCTAAATGAGTTGGCCAGTGAGGGCATTATTGAGGCCATTAAATCAGCTGAATAGGTTTCGCCCATTGTTTTGGTCTGCAAACCAGATAAAAAAGTGATGGTATGTGTGGACTTTAGAGTGTTGAATGCAGGTGTCATAGTGATTGCTGCCCATTCCCTAATATTAATATTTAAGATAAGTATACCACCAGATTGAATTATCTGAAGATTCAAAAAAATTAACTGCTTTGATTACACCACAAGGTTTGTACCAATATACTAGGATGCCATTTGGACTGGCATCTGCCGGTTCTGTATTCCAGAGGGATATGCTTCATATTTTCAGGGATGTTGATATGTATGTCAAGTGTTTTCAGGACGACATATTGACTTGTTCACAAAATGAGGAGGAACATATGAAACATTTAAGGGACGTGTGTGACAGATTGGCAAGAAATGGGTTGACACTTAAGGCTCATAAGTGCAAAATGTTTAACAAATCTGTTGAATACTTAGGGCACACATTGTCTGGGGATGGCGTGGTTCCAAAGCAATCCAATGTGGAAGCTATTGTGAATTCTCCTGCTTCATCCAATATGGAACAGCTGTTGTCATTGTCAGGAATGCGTGAATATTACAGTAAGTTTGTGGGGCACTTAGCCACCAATATGGAACCATTAAGGAAATTATTGAGACACAATGCACCGTATGAATGGCTGGATGAACAACAGAGAGCATTGAGACAATCAAACGTGAAATTGTTAAGGCTCCCACGTTAAAACCTTTTTGAATGAAGAAGGAATGCATAATCACCAAAGATGTAAGTTTGTATGGGATTGGAGGAGTGTTATCACAGAGGACTGGTAAGGAGGAATGGAATGTGGCATTTGCCTCTCGTACTTCAAATGAGACACTGTAATTGAAAAAGAATTACTTGTTTGCGTGTGGGTAATTGAACATTACCGGAATTATGTGTAGGGCAGCAGATTCATATTAAGAATGGATCATAAACCACTAGTGAAGATTTTATCCCCAGGAGAAGGTTGGAATTCCACGGCACGCATTACGAGACTAAGATCTAAACTGCAGGAATATCATTTTAAAACCGAATTTGTGCCAGGAAAAAAAATGTGATAGCCGATTTCCTGTCATGTCACCCATGTCAAAAGGATGAGTTGGAGGTTTTGAATGAATGTGATGTGGTGACAAGTATTAAAGGGATCTCTGACATATTATCGACAGACACATTATCGAACTACACAAATATCGCATCAAATATATCGACATCAAAAATATCGACATTGTATACTTATTTAAAAAACTACACTAATATCGACACTACAATATCATAATACAATTATATCGATCACACAAATATCGCACACATTAATATCGCAATACTAAATATCGACATGAGTTAATAAATATGACACATGTCACAAATATCGATAACCAAAATATAGACATCAATAATATCGTTTTTTTAAATATATCGACAATTCTAATACTAATAAAACCAATACTTTCAACAACATAAAGACAATATTTTACCAAAACATACATTTGTAAATGAGATTCTACTTAAACATAAACATAACATTTATAGCGATTTCAATATTTAACAACATAATAAAAAAACACTGAAATAATTATCACATTGGCATTTCGAACACATTTAAATAAAATTACTACACATTATAAACAATCTTTTTATATATAATGATTTAAAACTCTCCTCCTTTAAAACTAAATATACTCTTACTTAGCATTTTCCATAAAAGGAAACCAATTAACTAAAAAAAATTCAAACCATCCAATAGAAAGGCCACATACAGAAAACAACCAATAACATTCAAGAAACAATTTGAAACCACTATATAAACCAATTAAAACAAGTCTTCTACGGTGCCTTAAACCAAAGCATTGAACGAAGAAGAAACTCTACTAAACAGAAGAAACCTACATCCTACTACTATTCTAAAAACGTAAGTAAATAATCTTTTCTAACTAAACTGCCAAATTAAACTAAAACACTAATTTATCTTTACTCAAATAAATAACTAACGTATATATTCCATCTCTTTATGTTTCCACTACAGATATTACTCCAAACAGCTAAAGAAAATATTGAAGATTGCCAGGAAAGACTCACTAAAAAGTAAGTATACTATCAAAATACTATATCCATGTTCTCTTTTTTAAATTTTTAAAAACCTGTATAAATTAACACCTATAGTCTATACCACTGGGCGTAAGGCTCTGTTTGCTTAGTGAGAGGTTAGGCTACTGCATCTTATTTATTAGGCAGGAGGGGCACATAGTAAGAGGGGTAGGGGACGGGGGTACATTGACATGTGGTGGGGGAGGGGGGGGGGTAGAGAACTGGGTGGAAAGGTTGTTCATTCTCCTGAATAATTGGTCTTGATGATAAATGTGTGGTACTTCCGGGACAGGTGAAGGAGGGAGAATGTTTTTTGAGTTGTTAATTTGTAAAACAATAAAATACGTTTCTACAATAAAAATATAGTCTATAGCAAACAGCAATACCACCCCACTTAAAAAACTAAACCAACCACAACAATAAATGTTCTTTAACTTTCAGAGACTAAATCAACTAAACAACATTTTGGCAACAAACAACATCTTCATTCAAATACAACCAAAAATACTTGGTAAGTATATATAAAAAAATGCTTTTTTGCTATTTTCATATAAATATATAAAGTACTATTGCATATATTTTCATATACATTTTTTCCAGAATTGTAACACATCACGATGACAGAAGAAGCCCAATTTATAACTTCGCAGAAAGGAAAATTCCTATTGTGTTACATGGGTTACACATACACCCAAGAAAAGCAGACGGACCGAAAAGTGAACTGGAAGTGTACTAAATATTATTCTAACAAATGCTACGGACGAGCAACAACAAGAGAAACAACTGTACTATATACAAGAGAGCATAACCATCCACCCAATCTCTCTGAAATAGAAGTCAGATCAACTCTTGAAAATATCAAAGAATTAAGCACAGGTTCACAAACTGCTACAAGTGTAATCCTAAAAGAACTATTACCTAGAGTGCCCAAAGAAGCAAGAGTCCAATTACCATCAATTGCTTCTATAAAAAGAACTATTGCTAGGACCAAAAAAGCAACCACGACAACTATACCATCCCCTAAAACTTTTCAAGAGATCATCATTCCACCAGAATTAAGTATCGCCCACAATAATGAACCTTTTATTTTTTTTGATAACAAAAGCCCAGAAAAAAGAATCATGTTTGCTACTGCAAACAATATAACTAAACTGCAACAATGCCAAACATGGATGATGGATGGCACCTTTACAATATGCCCAAAACCATTCTACCAGCTTTACACAATACACGGTCAATATCACAACACTTCCATACCTTTAATTTATGCACTATTACCTAACAAACAAAACACAACATATAATGAAATGCTAGGAAAACTAAAACAAGAATCAAATGATTTTTACCCTCAAACAATTATCATAGACTTTGAGCAAGCCATGATAAATTCCATTCTAAAACTGTACCCCCATACAGCTATCCAAGGATGTTACTTCCATCTAAACCAATGTATATGGAGACATTTACAAAAATCTTCACTAAGTGTAGAATACGCCACTAACATAAGTTTTGCACATCAAATAAAACTTCTAACAGCCCTAGCTTATGTACCAACCACAGATGTTGCAGAACATTACAATCTTTTATTAGAAAGTCCATTCTACAAACAAAATGAAGTAAAGTTATCTCCCCTGTTAGATTATTTTGAGGATACCTGGGTGGGGAGACTACACAGATCAGGCCATAGACGTCAGCCCAAGTTCCAAACACCTTGGTGGAATGTATATGTAAGTACACTCAACCAACAAGCCAAAACTAACAACGCCGTCGAGGGCTGGCATAATGCATTCCTAACTTCTACTGGGAGAACAACTCCAACACTACAAAAACTACTAATTGCCATACAAAAGGAACAAAGTTTCCAAGAATTAAGAATGCAACAATCTGTCCTACAATTAAAACCAAAACAGTCTAGACAAACTACTCAAATGTATAATTACCTACAACAACAGGTACAGCTATACCCATCCACAAGAGGACTTGAGTACTTAAATATAATAGCTCAAACTCTCTTCTAAACCCTTTTCTAAATATTAACCCACAATTCTACTAAAACAACTATCACAACATAAATAATCCACTTTATTATATC
This sequence comes from Triturus cristatus, assembly GCF_964204655.1. Taxonomy (NCBI): domain Eukaryota; kingdom Metazoa; phylum Chordata; class Amphibia; order Caudata; family Salamandridae; genus Triturus; species Triturus cristatus. The sequence goes on from NC_140581.1 coordinate 750,173,739, forward strand.
ACATATTTAATTATGTGGTCTAAAATATATACATCAATTATATGGACATATATTTAGACAACATAATTAAACAAACCAAGTACACAACAACAATATTAAATATATAAGGTTTGGCCACCAACAATAAAAATATTTAAATGAACTTACCTGTGTATTAGCTCCAATGGGATAATAACATTCCTTCCAAATAAATCCAGGGAGTTCAAAATCCATAGGTATCCAAAAAGAAATCCCAATAAAGGTGCCAATTCCGATCCTGGTAAAGAATTCCCCGTCCGACTCGTATCCGGTCTTTTTTCCGTCCGAATCGTCAAAGTAGCGTACAAACTGCCAAGTACGATTCGAACGGAAAAAAGTCCATACGAATCGCATTGGGAAGATTTGCCCACACGTCCTCGGGTCGGGAAAAGTCACCGACACGTCCCCGGTCGAAAAACCCACCGTGCGGAAAAATAAAGTCCGACTGCGCAAGTACGATCCCTCCCGTCCTCCCCATTTCACAACCGTACGCAAAAAACACCGTCCGAACCGAACTCCCATAGCAACCATGGAGACATGTGCCCGCATACGCGCCGAACACCCCACCACCCCCCCGCCCGCGTATGTACGCCCCGAACCCCCACCCGTGTATGTACGCCCCGAACCCCCACCCGTGTATGTACGCACCGAACCCCCACCCGTGTATGTACGCCCCGAACCCCCACCCGTGAATGTACGCACCGAACCACCACCCGTGTATGTACGGACCGTACCCACACCCGTGGAAGTACGGCCCGTACCCCCACCCCAGCAGTGTAGGTACGCCCCGAACCCCCACCCGTGTATGTACGCACCGAACCACCACCCGTGTATGTACGCACCCAACCCCCACCCCAGCAGTGTATGTACGCCCCGAACCCCCACCCGTGTATGTACGCACCGAACCCCCACCCGTGTATGTACGCACCGAACCACCACCCGTGTATGTACGGACCGTACCCACACCCGTGGAAGTACGGCCCGTACCCCCACCCCAGCAGTGTAGGTACGCCCCGAACCCCCACCCGTGTATGTACGCACCGAACCCCCACCCGTGTATGTACTCACCCAACCCCCGCCCCAGCAGTGTATGTACGCCCCAAACCCCCACCCATGTATGTACGCCCCGAACCCCCACCCGTGTATGTACGCCCCGAACCCCCACCCGTGTATGTACGCCCCGAACCCCCACCCGTGTATGTACGCCCCGAACCCCCTCCCGTGTATGTACGCACCGAACCCCCACCCGTGTATGTACGCACCGAACCCCCACCCGTGTATGTACGCACCGAACCACCACCCGTGTATGTACGCACCCAACCCCCACCCCAGCAGTGTATGTACGCCCGAACCCCCACCCGTGTATGTACGCACCGAACCACCACCCGTGTATGTACGCACCGAACCACCACCCGTGTATGTATGCACCGAACCACCACCCGTGTATGTACGGACCGTACCCACACCCGTGGAAGTACGGCCCGTACCCACACCCCACCAGGGAATGTACGGACCGTACCCCCACCAGTGCATGTACGGACCGTACTGACGCCAAAAACACACGTACTGAACACGGACAAACCACATTTACACAAGGAGAGTCAATTAGAGTTTCCCCACACCACCAAACATGCCCAACAACCCCACAAACATCACCTACACTGACCTGCAACTGCCAAACTGCCAAACAGAGGCCCAAAACACGACCACTCCTCATAACACACCTACACAAAATTCAAACACAGCCACACCCACAAATGGACCAATAAAAATGGACCACACACACAAACCATGAGCCTTTGCAACAGACCCACTGCTGCCAGAGCCCACAGACGACCCACACCACCATACTTGAACCTCACACTTGCATACCTTCACACAACCACCTACACAAACAACCCCTCATCACATTCACACACACACCTCCACTACCACACTCACACCCCCACAACCATCCACACCCACACCCCCACAACCATCCACACCCACACCCCACGCCATGTCCACAACCAAGAATCCAAAGTTCACAAAGGAGGAGCTGGAGATCCTTGTCGACGAAATCCTCAGAGTCGAGCCACAGCTCTTTGGAACATTGGTCAGACAGACCAGCATATCCGAAAAATCGGCCATGTGGCAGAGGATTGTCGATTCTGTGAATGCTGTTGGGTCCACCAGAAGGACCAGGCACGAGTGCCAATCCAGGTGGTACGATCTGCGGAGGACGGTCAAGAGGAAGATGACTAACAATCACAACCAGGGGAACATCACTGGAGGAGGGCCGCCCCCCAGACCGGTACAATACCATCCCTGGGAGGAGAAGGTGATGTCCACGCTGGCGGTGGAGGGACTACACGGACTACCAGGACTCCCAGACCCTGGTGAGTACACAAACAACTCACCTCACATGGGGGGGATGCCATACACAATCAATCATGCACGCCACCCCCCCCAAGCCACCACCGGACACAACCACACTCCACAAACGCACACATGCCACTAGCGCCTCCATACCCCATGCACCAATCAGGGCCATGCCAAGTCACAGGCCACACAAAACACCAACACAACACACAGGATGTGGCCGATGCTGGGAGTGTGGGCATCAAAACTAACATTGAGCAACTCACAAGCACACAACAATGCCCTCAGCCCATATGGCCCAGGGCACAGCCATACAAACTGTGTGTACCCACACAGTACTGTCTTGCCTGCAAATGGTGGCCGCCTTGCAGGATGACATGGGTCTGAAGGCACAATTTGCACATAACAGCAGACAATGAAGATGCATCGCACTGATAGAGTCTCAGCACACACCGCCACAGCAGCAGCCTACACTCAGACACAAAGCCCAATGGGTGCCCGGAGAACAGGAACTAACTCACATGAACAAGCCAATGGCCATTCAAAGACCGGCTAACTGTGTGTGCCCAGGAAGCTGGCCTGAGGTGACAGAGGGTGACAAATAGAGGGAGGGAGAGGGGGAATGAGAGGGAAGGAGACAGAGGGGGACACAGGGAGACAGACAGACAGAGGGAGGGAGTAGGGTGACAGAGGGAGACCGACAGAGGGAGGAGGGTGACAGAGGGAGGGAGGAAGGGAGACACAGGGAGACTAAATCACCCTTGGGTGGTGTGGCCATGTCCACTCGTCAGCCGGTGGACTGTGTGCATGCAGACAAGGTCTGGCAGTGCCTCAACCCCCCCCCTACCGTAGATGAAGACCGGTCCATGTGTCAATCTGTGCACGAGTCCATCCGTGCTGCAGGCACAGACCTAACCACACACCCAGTATACCCACCCACTGTGTCGGTAAGAACCCTGTCACAAATGCTTCAGTCCCCTACCTCCATCATCAAATTGCCTTGGCAAAACACCATTTGGCCACGTACAGTGCAACACGTAAGGCGCATCTGCATGGCTCGCTACGCCCGCACACCACACTGCTGACTGTGTACCCAAATAGATGCATCAACTAAGATTGTGTCACAAATGCGTAAAGCCCTGACAGCTGTGGCCAAGGGACATACCCATGCACAAGTGCACTGTGAGAGGAATGCAAGACACATCCAACTACCCAGAGGAAGAGTGCCAAATCAGAAATGCATGAAACATGGATGCCACATGTAACACTGTTAACACTGTCTCTCTCACACACAGGTCAACGTCGTCGATCACCCCCCAACACTGGGGGGGAAGTCTCACAGGACCAGGCTCTGCGGGATGAGGACCCCACCGCCAGCGACGACTCTCACCACTCCGTGGATGACCCAGACCAACCTGGCCCCTCTGGTGTCCAACCACCTGCAGCACCTGCGTCAGGTACAACTGTGCCAACCACCACCCCCATTGCTGCCACATCCCAGGAGACGTCCAGGAGCCCTGCCCGCACACGACCACCCAGCCAGTCTGCCCAGGAGGGACACGGTCCTCCGGGCACCCAGGAGGAGGCAGGCGGCAACGCAGATGCCATCCCTCAGGGGTCCCGGAGACCCGATGCGCCCACAATGGCAGGCCAGGTGCACGTGGGCAGGGGTGGCGGGAGTGGAGGACGGCGGAGACGCGAACCTGACCAGGGAGCTCAGGACCCGGTAGTGTCCCAGGTCAGCAACATCCTGGATACATACCGGCGTGACACCAGGGGCATGGACCAGATTGCGTCCACCCTCAATGACATCAAGGGGACCCTCGAGGAGATGAAGACCCTGCAGGCCCAGCAACATGCCTGTCAACTGCAACACCAAGGAAGGATGGAGGATAGACAGGCTGAGCTCGTGGCGGTGCAAACCCAAATGACCGGTGTACTCCGTCGGATTGCCGACAACATGGGCAACCCTCCCTGTGGCACCAGGCGAAGGCCATTACCAGACACAGAGAGGGATCAGGAGGAGGAGGATTCATCCGACGGAGCGTCACAGACATCGTCACGGCCTGCTTCCGAGGGTCCCCGCAGGAAGGTGGGTCGTCCACAAAAAAGACTGTGAGAGTCAGCAGAACATCACCATCTCCCAGGTCACCTGGCCTGGCACCTGGCCCTCTGGCCCAATAGCAGCACATGACATTCTCTGCCACATGGACTTGCTGGTCTGACCTATGTTGACGAAGACTGTGGCATGGACTCTGATAATTTGCTACGGCAAGGATACCAACTCCCCCAGTGAACTTTGGATTCTACACTCCCGCAGTGCACCTCTTGTCATCCCCACAAACCCGTACCCCACCACAAATAAAATAATCACAATTACAAGATGATGCCGTGATTCTGCATTATTACCATACATGTGTGTGTCGTAAAGTCAAAGCATGCCTGATCTCAGAATTAACTCCAACCATCCAAACCGTGGGGTCTCAGTCTTGCCCAGGACACACATGGGTCCCAATGTATCATCTGATACAGACATGGAGTACCATACTCACCTGTGCTGGTCCCAACCAGCTGAGTGCTTCCCGCACAACTGTGGCTACAGACACATTTAGGGGAGCAACAGTCATGCGCAGAGGTCAGGGATCATGTGGAGTGACCCGGCTTGCCGCTCCCAGGTATGTCTAGACATGTGTCCCTACCATGTCCTGCATGCTTGCGTCAGGCGGATGTTGAGAATGGTGGCTAGGCCAAGGTTGGATGCATGGAGATGCCAGAATGCAGTTTTGGATCACAGTGCCACATGGTTGTGTTGGGGTTGTGGGCTGCATCATGAGTGTGGGCGTGGATCGCGAAGGTCATCCTGCAGCTGGCTGTGAATCATTCCCCCCATCCCGTTTGGACGTTGATGTGGCCTGGTTGCCCGATGCAGTAGCAGAGCTGTGCAGATGCACTCCGGATATGGACAAGTATCATGGGAGTTGTAAGGCACATGTCCGTAGACTGCAGGGTAGGATTAGACACGGATGTTGTAGTTGCCCTGGGGGATGGTCTCTCTTGCCTTGAGGTGGATGGAACTGTGCATCTTGTGCATAATACAGATTCCAATCCCTGACAAACCGCTAGCATCTTGCTACTCTACACATAGACACATATGCACCACCTCTGAAAACTATGCCAGACATGCCGCATGCACAGTGGCAACAGGCCACCTTGGAGCCAGAGGGACAAATTTATTAGTCATGTGTGTTGGAATGACAATGATACTCTGTCAACACATACACAGGTCATGTGGATGGACATGTGGGAGCAACACTGGCACCCCCCATTGCAACACAGATGCTGGTATTCCATTGAACTGGCACACAAGTGACGGATAACAGCTAAACACCCCCTGCTGCCACGGAGAGGCTGCTGTACACCATTGAGGCCCTGATGGGGCAATCACACACCATGTCAACCCGGTGCAACCTGTATGTTTCCGAGGCCAGTGTTACACACATTGATGGCCTCATCACAATCCCCAATCCCCTGACACATGACAGTCACCAAGTCTGACCATGGCGCCAGGTGAGGCCTGCCCCATGTCATGTTCCCCATGTAGGATCCACATGTATGCAAATTGACCACACATGAACCGGAGAAGTGCACACAGACTACACACAATTTACACACCAAAAACGCCGTGAGGCATTCCTTACCCTAAGGAGATTTCAAAACTTGCCCGTGCATGTGACGCAGAATCAGCACATGTTGCTGTGTTCATGAGGAGTAGCAGGAGCACAACAATGCCACCAGCAGACAGCATGCCCATGGACCTGTGGAAGAGAGACACACAAGGAGTCAGCCCAAAGGAGCACATCCGCAAGCATGTACTCAACACGTATCATCTTGTCAACATGACAGGTGACAATGATGACTCTCGGACAACATCCTTCCATTGCGCCATCACTTGAGTGACACTTCAATACACACCACTGACTCACTTGGCAGACATGCAGATGGACACACACATTGCAACACATGCCACACACGGCCCAATGCGTGCACACTCAGACACTGGAACTCACCACTAAGCAAAGAAGTCGCGTATGAGCCGACTCCGCATGTCCTCCACAGCCTCCTCCTCCTCCACATCACTTGCCCCGTCACCAAGCCCTTCATCCTCCACGGGTGGATGGTCCTGGTCATCTTGATCCAGTATGAGTGGAACAGCTTCCTCCACTGCCATGTTGTGCAGCATGCAGCAGACGATGATGATCTTGCACACCTTCACCGGGGCATATGGGAGTGCTCCGCCGGTCTTGTGGAGGCACCGGAATCGGCTCTTCAGAAGTCCAAACGTCCTCTCAATGACTCTCCTGGTCCGCCCATGGGCGTTGTTGTAGCGGTGCTCGGCAGCCGTGCTGGGGTTGCGGACAGGCGTCATCAGCCATGGCATGTTGGGATAGCCAGCGTCCCCTACAAGGAAACATCATGGACAGAAGTGTGTCAGCACAGGCAGTGAGATTGGAAGATGACGCCAAACACTGAACTGCCAGAGTCTACCCACCAACAATACATGCTCGCTCGTTCCGCAGCTGCTGCATCATTTCAGGCAGCCTGCTACGCCTCATGATGAAGGCATCGTGTGCTGATCCTGGAAAGCGAACACAGACATGTGAAATCACCATGTTGGACAGACACACCACAAGGGCATTAATGGAGTGATAATGTTTGCGATTCCTATACACCACCTCCTGTGCCTGTGGTGGTACCAACGCAACATGTGTCCCATCTATGGACCCAATGACATGGGGCATCCCTCCCAGGGCATAGAACTCACGCTTGACACCTGTCAACTGCTCACGAATTGGGAATTTAATGTACTCATCCAGGTGAACCAACATAGCCTCTAAGAAATCATGCAGAACACGGCTGAACATCGTCTGGGACATGCCCCCGACGTCAGCAATGGTATGTTGGAACATACCCGTGGCAAGGAAATGTAGGGCTGCCATCACCTTCAACTTGGGTGTCAGTGCACTGGGATACCTGTGGCGCGGGAGGAGGTGTGCTTCCAGCCGGCCAGTCAACTCATCAATCAACCGTTGGCTGAATCTGTAGCGGCGTATACAGTCCCGTTCATGCAGGGCAGCCAGGTCTGGCATACGTTGAGGGAGAGGGGGAGCCCTGCAGTGAAATGGAAGGAACACCGATGAGTGAGCACTGTACGACGACATTGTCAATGCACTGAGCACATGTTAAACAGCCAATACACAAATGCCACATTCAGAGTCAGGTCTGTGCCACATTTCCTGGACACGTACGCCAGGCAGGTGACACTCCTACCAAGGGACAGCCACTAACGGAGTGGGGCAAGCTCACGATGACATGGCATGAGACTAGCTGTGGGCCAGTGTAAGTGAACATGCACACGCCTCACAGGATTCACGGACATCCACACATGTGCAGAAGTAGGATGCGTATGGTACAGACAGGTTTGTGTACAGTAGTACGGACCGGACAAGCGCTTGTACGGTCCGGATCACAACATGGGCGCTGGTGTATGCGTACGCCACAGTAGTACGGACCGGACAAGCGCTTGTCCGGTCCGTACTACTGTGGCGTACGCATACGCCAGCGCCCATGTTGTGATCCGGACCGTACAAGCGCTTGTCCGGTCTGTACTACTGTGGCGTACGCATACGCCAGCGCCCATGTTGTGATCCGGACCGTACAAGCGCTTGTCCGGTCCGTACTACTGTGGCGTACGCATACGCCAGCGCCCATGTTGTGATCCGGACCGTACAAGCGCTTGTCCGGTCCGTACTACTGTGGCGTACGCATACGCCAGCGCCCATGTTGTGATCCGGACCGTACAAGCGCTTGTCCGGACCGTATCACTGCTTTTTGGGTGCCCTAGGGCGTGGAACGCACCGTACCTGTGTGTACATGTATGAAAACACGTAGGGGACACATGAGGGACAAGTATAAGGGCCTAAATGCATGATGGTTGCCATGGAGACCGAGTTTGATTTTTGAATTTGAGTACCAGGTGCCCAGCAGAAGTCAGTTTGCAAGAATCTACATTGTTGCAAAGTGGATGTCGACTTGACATCATCATCAAAACTGAAACCATGCAAAGCCACACACTGGGGTAGGTTTGAAGGGATTGGATGAAACGTAGGATGCAAATGTGACTGACCAATCAATCTGTACTCCTGTACATGAACAGGCCAGCCAGGCAGATATAAGCCAGCCAGGTCCCATGAGAGAGCACTTGCCTGCACATCCATTCATCCATGACCACTGCTGCTGATAGTGATTCCTCTGGCACCATGTCCAGGACTGTGGAGAGGTCACAGCCATTCACCCAGGAGGAGAACCTTGCCCTGATAGATGTGATCCTCCCACAGTACCAGAGCCTGTATGGTCGACCAGGGGTTCAGGTGAGTGCAGACTCCACTAGCTTAGACTGTGCCCCTTTTGTGTGACAGTGACTTCTGGCATTGTGTCCATGTGTGACAGACATGCACTGGTGTTTAGAGTGGGTCCAAGGGTGTGGAAGGCCTCATGTCACCCATGCAGTGCATGCTGTGTTTCCTGTGTGCACTCCTCACTTGCATAGTGCCTACTGTGACAATGATTGCATGGTGCATGCCACATACTGCCGGGCTACTCCTCCTGGGGATGTTGTTTCCACAGTCCTGATGTGATCCTGTGTTCCCCCCAGTGTGACAGGTGACAGTACCCATGGATGTGTGTTTGTTCAGTGTACCTGTGCTGTGAGTGTCCAAAGGCCGTGTTCGTCCCCTGCACATTGGTGTGTGTGTAAGTCCCCTGTCATGTGGGTGAGTGCATTTGGGGAGTGTTGCACACAAGCTGCATGAGGGATGGATATAGGCTGCCCATCCGATGTGAGCAGGGAGCAGTGCTGTGTGCATGCCGTGCTGAGCCAGCCCCACACCTGTGACACCCCCCGTCTACTGGCACATGGGCAGAGTGAGGTGTGTACCCGCAGTTGGCAATGCCATGTGATTGTCCTGTGCCTGTGTGTGTCTGTGTACTCTGCTGAGGTAGCATCAGTGTGCTGGGGCAGGTGACTGCTTTGAGGTGCTGTACATAATCCTGGTGTAGCCTGTGAGGCACAGTGTGATCCCTGGTCAGTGAGTGTGTGGTACCCCTCATGCCACCCGTGTACTTTCAATGGCACGTAGTGCATTTGGCCTTCCACAGTGGATTATGTCCCTATGACAAAGGTGCAATGGGTTGCATGCATACCATGGCCTGTTCATGAAGTGGATTGTTCTATATGTGTGTCTCTGTGTCTTTGCTCATGTGGATTAATGTATTCTCACTTTTGCATCCTCACAGGTAGGCACCATTGCCAAGGGGGAGATCTGGAGGACAGCCGTCAGTGCCGTGAGGGCTACAGAGGGTCGGATGCGGGGCCTGTCTCAGGTGAGGAAACGCTGGCAGGACATCCGGTGCTGGACGAGGAGGATTGCACGGGTCCTGCTGGGGGACTCACCTGAGAGCCGTAAGAACCGTGGGCGCCGTCGTCTGACCCACATCCAGAAGCGTGTGCTGGCGGTGGTCTTCCCCGATATGGACAGGCGCCTACAGGAGAAGCAGCAGCAGGAAGGGGGTAGGTACATGTGTGTCAGTTGTGTGTCCCCAGCCAATGTAAGTGCGCAGTTGCATGGATACACTGCCAGGGTTTGATTGTGCAGTGCGTCAACTTCTCCCCAAAGTAGCCCAGTGCTGTTCTCACTCCCTCCCTTCCCCTCCTTGCCATGTGTTCCCTGGTCTGTCTGTAGCCACTCTTGCACAAGGTTATTTAGGCAGACAGTTTATGCAGGTGCCCAATGCTAGCAGCATCATGTGTGGGGGTGATGTGTCACAGGTCTGGGGACCTTGCGTGTGCCCTGGCCAATTTCAGTCATTGTGGTGTCCATGTCACTTGGCACTGATTGTGAATCACGACATAGGGGTGTGTCTCCAAAATGTACAGCCTTCCAGCATGCATGTCCAATTGTGTGCCCTCTGACATGATGTGCCTGAGTGGGAGGCCTGCTAAGTGCAGGGACGGTTGCTTAATTTGCAGTCATGTCCATCCAGGACCATGGAGGAGTGTGGGCACTACTGTGCCCTGGGGCACCTCTTCCTAGGTATCATGTGCGTCATCCAACAATATGCCCATTCAATGTGTCTTCGCCATGGGTTGGGTAGGGTGGCATTGTACCCTGGGCTCAACTGTTAGGACCTACAGGTTGCTACATGTGTCCACTGTACAGTGGGAGCCATTTTGCTTGTGCATACTCACAGTGGGCATTACCTGTGTGTGTTGTTAAGACAATCTGATGATGTTTGCCTGTCAATGATGTGTGGACAGGCGCACCAGGGGCAGTGTGTGTACAGTCATGAATTAGTGGAGGCCATGTGTTTTCATCCCAGAGTAAGAGGTGTACATACTTTCTCCGTCTCAATGAGATTGTCTCAGGTGTGGGTGGTTTGTGCGTACAAGGCCTACATGTCAGAAGCTTCATCCTCCTTGCTGGGTGTGGCCTGTGTGTGATGTTTGACTGGACATACGCTCAAGGTGCATTGACCCAGTCATGTTTGGCATGGTTTCATGTATTGCCTTTGCAGCATGTGGCAAGAGTCAATGGATTTGATTCCTGCTCATCCCTTTTTGACGACACAGTGTGGTGCAGATGCTGTGCACATTTGTCCCCAGAGGCTGGCTCCTCTGTAAAAATTTAGGTGCAGTGATTTGCTGTTGTGTCATGCTCTCCATTGTGTCCCAGTGGCATGGTGGGTCGACAAACTGTGTGTTCCATGGCCTACATGTGTACATTGTTTTGTAGGTGTTACTCCTGTTGCTTTTCAGGCTATGCAATGTGACCTATGTATATTTGAGTCATGTGACATATGTGTACAGGTGTCTGATTATCTCCTGTCTCTTCACCTTGCCCACAGCATCGCCGGGGGACACGGAAGGAGACACTAGCACGGACCGGGAGGAGGGATTGAGCACCAGTGCCAGCAGTGCTGTCCTGTCTGGCACATGGAGTGGCACGGAGGCCGAAGGGAGTGAGGCAGAGGACCTGTCGACTGCCAACACAGACTATGACGCAGACGGGTCCGAGGCTGAGCTCCCAGAGGTGGCGGAGTCTGCCCCCCCAGCTGATGGCAGCCCTCCACATCCCCCCGCCACCTCAGTTTCCATCACCGGCCTCCCACCTGCTCGTGGCCCTTCCCTCCGTGCTCGGTCCCCACATGTCTCCTTCCTGCCAGGCACCGCACCCCCTGCCCCTGTCACCACTGCTGCGGTGAGTGCGGAGTCTGTGGACATCCTGAGGCAGTTGCAGGTTGGTCAGACTGCGATGCTAAATGTCCTCCATGCCCACACCCAGGTGCTGACCCAGATGGAGGCATACATGGAGGGCATGTCGGCTGCGCAGTCTGACCAACGGCAGTTGCTGAGGTCCATAGACTCCACACTGACTGCAGGACTGGATCTCCTGCAGCGCTGCCTACCCCCTCCTACCCCTGCCCCATCCACAATTCCCACTCCCGTGCCTGTCCCACGCACATCCAGACGTCAGCGTGCACGCACCCCACCAGACACAGGCACCACACCACCAGGGAAGTCGAAGCGCACACCTCCTGTCACGCACACACAGGGTGAGGAAGGCACACCCACTGGGTCGGGGGGGAAACGTACAACACGCAGCCACAGTGGGAGTCCGCAGTCCACACAACCCACTCCCTCCAAATCCACTCCCCTTAGCTCTCCTGGCTCTCCTGGCCAACAGTCGGTGACAGCATCATCCACTGCAAGTGTGCCCACCCACCCCAGGAGGACACCACCCCGCAAGCGGTGGAGGCAGGACCCGGCCAGGGGAGTTGAGTCCCCCACCCTGTCCACACCCTCCCCCAGTGGCGCTGCGACCCATCCTTGGGGCCTGTGGTTCGATTGGGTGTAGGGGAGTCGCTGGGGGACCTTGCCAACGTGTGCAGCGCCATTCTGTCCTCCACCTTTGGCGCTGGCACCCCCCCTGTGGCGGAATCATCCCTCCCTGCACCCACAACACCTACCCTTGCCCATCCTGTCCCTGCGGTGCCTGTTTCCACCCTCCCCCCTGATGCCCCCTCTTCTGTGGATGAAATGCACATGTGAACTGTGCAGGCAAGCTAGGGGACACACGTCCCGATGTGTACCCCCCCCGGACTTTGCTGCTGGCCTGGCCCATGGCCCTTGTACATAGTGGACATTTTCTCAGAGATATTTTCCTGCTGAATAAAGCATTTTCTTTTGGTTTTGCACACTGATGCTTTCCTGGACTTGCTGTTGGTGCTGGTGCTCCCTGAGTTGGGGTGGTGATAATGTGTTAGGGGTCTGTGAAATGTTGGAGTGTGCTGCTCATGGGGTGTACCCTGCCATCTGCGTGCCCTCACAGAGGTCTCTGCCAATGGTATTTGGCCATGTTTGCTCTCACTGTATGGTGACATTGTCCCAAGGTGTGTTCCATTCTCTGTGGAGCCGGCCATTTTCCCTGCAGGGTGTCTCCCATATGCTGTGCTGTGCTGTGTCTACATTTCCTGGATGTGTGAGGGTTGCCTTTCACTATGGCCATGCTGGCTCAGCGATGGCTCCACCTGCATCTGGGGTATCACCCTTGTTGGTCACTGAACTTGTTGATGGGGTATATTGTCATATGTCTGGGCACTGCTGGGGGACTCTGCACCCACCCCTCCTGTCTCTGGGCACTGCTGGAATGACTCTGCACCCACACCTCCTGTGACTGGGCACTGCTGGGAGTGATAGGCACCCACCCCTCCTGTCTCTGGGCACTGCTGGGGGACTCTGCACCCACCCCTCCTGTCTCAGGGCACTGCTGGGAGTGATAGACACCCACCCCTCCTGTGTCTGGGCACTGCTGGGAGTGTTAGGCACCCACCCCTCCTGTCTCTGGGCACTGCTGGAATGACTCTGCACCCACACCTCCTGTGTCTGGGCACTGCTGGGAGGTCTCTGCACACACCCCTCCTGTCTCAGGGCACTGCTGGGAGGACTCTGCACCCACCCCTCCTGTCTCAGGGCACTGCTGGGAGTGTTAGGCACCCACCCGTCCTGTCTCTGGGCACTGCTGGGGGACTCTGCACCCACCCCTCCTGTGTCTGGGCACTGCTGGGAGTGATATGCACCCACCCCTCCTGTGTCTGGGCACTGCTGGGGGGACTCTGCACCCACCTCTCCTATTTCACAATATGTACGCTCATGACATACACGGGTGTGGGTTCGCTCCTTGCATACGCGGGTGGGGGTACGTGTCGTACATACACTGCTGGGGTGGTGGTTGGGTGCGTACATACACGGGTGGGGGTTCGAGGCGTACATACAATGCTGGGGTGGGGGTTCGAGGCGTACATACACGGGAGGGGGTTCGGTGCGTACATACACGGGTGGGGGTTCGGGGCGTACATACAATGCTGGGGTGGGGGTTCGGGGCGTACATACACGGGTGGGGGTTCGGGGCGTACATACACGGGTGGGGGTTCGGGCGTACATACAATGCTGGGGTGGGGGTTCGGGGCATACATACACGGGTGTGGGTACGGTCCGTACATACACGGGTGGTGGTTGGGTGCGTACATACATGGGTGGGGGTTCGGGGCGTACATACAATGCTGGGGTGGGGGTTTGGGGCGTACATACACGGGTGGGGGTTCGGGGCGTACATACACGGGTGGTGGTTGGGTGCGTACATACACGGGTGGGGGTTCGGGGCGTACATACAATGCTGGGGTGGGGGTTCGAGGCGTACATACACGGGTGTGGGTTCGGGGCGTACATACACGGGTGGGGGTTCGGGGCGTACATCCAATGCTGGGGTGGGGGTTCGGGGCGTACATACAATGCTGGGGTGGGGGTTCTGGGCGTACATACACGGGTGGGGGTTCGGGGCGTACATACACTGCTGGGGTGGGGGTACGGGCCGTACATACCCGTACCCACGCTCTGCATGCCTGGGTACGGCCCGTACCCATGCCTTTGGTGGGTGGGTACGGTGCGTACCCCCATTGTTTCGGTGCCGTGGGGTCCGCACCGTACACAGTCCTTGGGGGCGTGGCTACGGGTCATACCACGCGTACCCCTACATGACCCCAGCAATGCTGGTACGAGCCGTACCCAGGCATTTCTGACGTGGGTACGGGCCGTACCGCCATTGTTGTAGTGACGTTGGGGGACGCGTGGTACGTTCCGTACCCACGCTCTTGCGGCCTGGGTAGGGTACGTACCGGTTCGCGTGCCATCCACTTCCGCTGTGGCGGACGCATGCGTTGCTGGCCACGCCCCCACCCCCTGGAGGTGACCAGGCCCTGATGGTCAGGTATGTCCAGCCCATGTATGATTTGGTACCATGTGTTGGTGTTGTGTGTCCTGCCCCTGCCCCCCCCCTTTGCCCCTGGTTGTTGTGCTGACCTTCTGCGGCGTCTGCGTCGGTTCCTGTACGCCAGGTGGACTGCTAGGAGGGCAGGGATGGCACGTAGGTTCGGGTCCATGTCTGTTCGTCGCGTCCAGCTGCTCCTTGCGTGTGTCGTCCTGATTTCCCGGCAGTTTTTGGCAGCCGGTAAATATATTCCGTGCGAGATGACGTCGGTTCGAATCGTACTTCCTGGTTCGTGAAACGTAGGCTGGATGCGTACCGACGTCAGGTCGGCGCTTTTCCGGATAGGAATAGTGTTTCGAATCTGTTCGGTGGGTGTTTTTTTCGATTCGAACGGAAATGGTGTTTCCGTCCGAATCGTACTTGCTTTTTCGGATGGATTTCGCACCGGGTACGAGTCGGACGGAGAAAAGGCTCCGTCCGACGGTTCGTAGCCGCTTTTTACCTGATCGGAATTGGCACCAAAATGTAAAAATACAACTGTTTATCGAAAACAACGTCTACGCCAAAAAACGACTATCCATTAACCATAAAAATCCTGAAAAATATTAAAAAGTTAAATAACCGCTCCTGGAAACCCGAACAATAAAGGAAGTGTTAAATAAACATTAGTAAACACAACTAATACACACTTCCTTTAAAAAAAATAAGGTGTTTGAAACCGACGAAAATATCTTCTCCGTAAAACCTACAAAAGAGAAACAAACATTCCCACCCACCCACAAACACACAAAACGCACGTACAAACATCACTACAAACGTTATTCAAACACTATAAAACTTTAACACACCGAAATAACAAAACACTAACAAAGCCACAAACACGGAACACAACGTTAATTATAAAACCGTATACAAACTATTACTAACACCCTAACTTCTAAAACATCAATCAATACACACCTATTACAACATAACTACTTCCACAAAACAGTTGAAACTATTTAATAATAAAGCAAATAACTCTTACCTTCTCAAACGCGAAACAGCTCCGAACCGCGACCTGGATTCGACCAAAATAACCCAAAACAACAGCGAGCGGTTACAAAATAAAAGACCCAAACAAACATAGGAAGTTTGGAAATTAAAGCAGCAGGGTTTTACGTGAATGCTCAGCCTGGACTTCTCACTTTATCAGTAAGGATAATATTGCCCACCTCAAATGGTCAGCTGCTCAAATGACCACCAAGACAACAATTATCCACAAGTATGAGAGGCAACATATTGGAAGAAATGTAAATTAATGTCACAATAAACAATTGTGTTTCGAATCCACACAGTAGTTGAGTATTTGCTTGAATTCCTTTAATCCAAGATTTAGTGAGACCAGATCCGCAGCCAACGCATTTCGCCCGAACATGGGATTTTCAAGGCGAGTTTCAACAATAAGAAATATTTACACGTCAAAACGGGGGGTAGTATGACGAAAGCGGCAGGACCCAGAGTTCAATCTAGGTAATAGGTCGATAGCTTTAGACCGTTCGTATGGTATATATCAGACAGTAAAATGTGTAGTCACTTTCTCCTAACTGGTCAGTGTAGAAACAGCGAGTGATTAGGAAACAGTCGAGGTCCGAGGTCCGAGGAACGATGGAAACCGTCGTATTGAAACATAACAACTAAAAAAATACCAATAAATGGCCTAACTATTTATTTAACATTACACATTACTTTAAAAATTAGTAAAACATTAGAATACAATACTCAAAAAGAATACCTAATTTTTGTCTCTATGTGAAAAATCTTTAACGTATAAAAATAAATCTAATAAATAAAATATTTATATTAATATATCAATAAAACAGTATATATTAACTAAATAAATAGATTAACATTATATAATTAATATATTGTCTCTACAACATACCAAAAATAAATTTTAAAAAATACATATTCTAAAATGTTAACAATTTCAATATTAAATATATAATATAAATATTATTAATTAAAATATATTTGTCATATATTTCAAAAAATACAATTCCTTATAAATTCAAATAAATTCTAAAAAATTTCAGAGTACAGAATATACATTTATAAATATTATACAGCTATAAAAATCTGATTTTTTAATTTTTACTTATTTTGTGTGTTCATATATTCGTGTCCAAAATATACATTAAACAAATATATATCCATTATAAAAAAATTATTACTATAATACAAATGTTAAATATTAATTAATGTATTACATGTTTATTTCAATGATTTAATTATTAGAATATGCGTAATAATAAACAAAATTTTCTCTCGAATGAATATACATTCCAACAACTATAAAATAAATATTATTTTCCTTTCTACTATTTAATTTAAAAATAATTTGGAATTTGCATTCTGATATAACTTCTATCTTTTATCCAACCCAAACTAAAATCTACAGATTTTTTGTCAATTAAATCCAATTAATTTAACTATTCCTATTCAACTTTATAATTAATTCTAATATTTGCTATTTACCAAACTTAATTAACATACTACTCCCACTACATACTGAACTTAATTAATTTACTATTCTCAGTCCATTCTATATTAAATTAAAAAAAGTGCTGGACACTGAACTTAATTAATTTACTATTCTCACTCCAACCTATATTTAATTAGAGTATGTGCTGGACACTGAACTGAATAAATTTACTATTCCCACTCCAATCTATATTTTATTAAGATAAGTACTGGACACTGAACTTAATTAATTTACTATTCTCACTCCAAACTATATTAAATTACAGTAGGTGCTGGACAATGAACTTAATTAATTTACTATTCCCACTCCACTCTATATTTAATTAAGATAAGTGCTGGACACTGAACTTAATTAATTTACTATTCTCACTCCAACCTATATTAAATTAGGGTAGGTGCTGGACACTGAACTAAATTAATTTACTATTCCCACTCAAGTCTATATTAAATTAAAATAAGTGCTGGACACTGAACTTAATTAATTTACTATTCTCACTCCAACCTATATTTAATTAGAGTATGTGCTGGACACTGAACTAAATTAATTTACTATTCCCACTCCAATCTATATTTAATTAAGATAAGTGCTGGACACTGAACTTAATTAATTTACTATTCTCACTCCAAACTATATTAAATTACAGTAGGTGCTGGACAAGGAACTTAATTAATTTACTATTCCCACTCCACTCTATATTTAAATAAGATAAGTGCTGGACACTGAACTTAATTAATTTACTATTCTCACTCTAACCTATATTAAATTAGGGTAGGTGCTGGACACTGAACTAAATTAATTTACTCTTCCCACTCCAGTCTATATTAAATTAAAATAAGTGCTGGACACTGAACTTAATTAATTTACTATTCTCACTCCAACCTATATTTAATTAGAGTATGTGCTGGACACTGAACTAAATTAATTTACTATTCCCACTCCAATCTATATTTAATTAAGATAAGTGCTGGACACTGAACTTAATTAATGTACTATTCTCACTCCAAACTATATTAAATTACAGTAGGTGCTGGACAATGAACTTAATTAATTTACTATTCCCACTCCACTCTATATTTAATTCAGATAAGTGCTGGACACTGAACTTAATTAATTTACTATTCTCACTCCAACCTATATTAAATTAGGGTAGGTGCTGGACACTGAACTAAATTAATTTACTATTCTCACTCCAACCTATATTTAATTAGAGTATGTGCTGGACACTGAACTGAATTAATTTACTATTCCCACTCCAATCTATATTTAATTAAGATGAGTGCTGGACACTGAACTTAATTAATTTACTATTCTCACTCCAAACTATATTAAATTACAGTAGGTGCTGGACAATGAACTTAATTAATTTACTATTCCCACTCCACTCTATATTTAATTAAGATAAGTGCTGGACACCGAACTTAATTAATTTACTATTCTCACTCCAACCTATATTAAATTAGGGTAGGTGCTGGACACTGAACTAAATTAATTTACTATTCCCACTCAAGTCTATATTAAATTAAAATAAGTGCTGGACACTGAACTTAATTAATTTACTATTCTCACTCCAACCTATATTTAATTAGAGTATGTGCTGGACACTGAACTAAATTAATTTACTATTCCCACTCCAATCTATATTTAATTAAGATAAGTGCTGGACACTGAACTTAATTAATTTACTATTCTCACTCCAAACTATATTAAATTACAGTAGGTGCTGGACAATGAACTTAATTAATTTACTATTCCCACTCCACTCTATATTTAATTAAGATAAGTGCTGGACACTGAACTTAATTAATTTACTATTCTCACTCCAACCTATATTAAATTAAGGTAGGTGCTGGACACTGAACTAAATTAATTTACTATTCCCACTCCAGTCTATATTAAATTAAAATAAGTGCTGGACACTGAACTTAATTAATTTCCTATTCTCACTCCAACCTATATTTAATTACAGTATGTGCTGGACACTGAACTAAATTAATTTACTATTCCCACTCCATTCTATATAAAATTAAAATAAGTGCTGGACACTGAACTTAATTAATTTACTATTCTCACTCCAAACTATATTAAATTACAGTAAGTGCTGGACAATGAACTTAATTAATTTACTATTCCTACTCCAGTCTATATTTCATTAAGATAAGTGCTGGACAGTGAACTTAATTAATTTAATATTCTGACTGAAATCTATATTTAAATATGGGATTTGTTAAATTCTAAAATATATTTAAATTTTCTAAATATTAATATTTTTTAAATAAAAAATATATAAACATTTTAAATTAACTTCCCACCCTTATCCCCTATAACCCAACATTCCGCTCCTAAAATTATTTGTAACATTCTAAATTAAATTTACAATTTCTAAATTAATTTGTTAAAAAAATTAACAAATATATAAACATTTTTAAAACACTTCCCACCCTTATCCCCTATTAACCAACATCCCACTCCTAAAATTATTAGTAAAATTCTTAATTTATTTTACAATTTGTAAATTTTTTTTTTTTAATTAACAAATATATAAACATTTTTAAAAAACTTCCCACCCTTATCCCCTATCAACCAACATCCCGCTCCGAAATATATTTGTAAAAATCGAAATTTTATTTCCAATGTATAAATATTTTTAATAAAAAATTAACAAATATATAAACATTTTTAAAACACTTCCCACCCTTATCCCCTATAAACCAACATCCCGCTCCTAAAATTTTATTTAAAATTCAAATTTTAATTTACAATTTCTAAATTAATTTTTTTTTTAAATTAAACAATATATAAACATTTTTAAAACACTTCCCACCCTTATCCCCTATAAACCAACATCCCGCTCCTAAAATTATTTCTAAAATTCTAAATTTAATTTACAATTTCTAAATAAATTTCAAAAAAATTCTAACAATATATAAACATTTTTAATACACTTCCCACCCTTATCCCCTCTAAACCAACATCCCGCTCCTAATTTTTTTTTAAAAATTCTAAATTTAATTTACAATTTCTAGAAAATTATTTTTAAAAATTTACAAATATATAAAAATTTTTAAAACACTTCCCACCCTTATCCCCTATAAACCAACATCCCGCTCCTAAAATTATTTGTAAAATTCTAAATTTAATTTACAATTTCTAAATAATTTTAAAAAAAATTCAAACAATATATAAACATTTTTAATACACTTCCCACCCTTATCCCCTCTAAACCAACATCCCGCTCCTAATTTTTTTTTAAAAATTCTAAATTTAATTTACAATTTCTAGAAAATTATTTTTAAAAATTTACAAATATATAAAAAAATTTAAAACACTTCCCACCCTTATCCCCTATAAACCAACATCCCGCTCCTAAAATTATTTGTAAAATTCTAAATTTAATTTACAATTTCTAAATAATTTAAAAAAAAATTCAAACAATATATAAACATTTTTAATACACTTCCCACCCTTATCCCCTATAAACCAACATCCCGCTCCTAAAATTAAATATACATTTCATATTTTAAATTAAATTTAATAATTAAATTTTACAATATATTAAAAAAATAAATTAACTTTTTTAAAACACTCCCCACCCTTATCCCCTATAACCCAACATCCCGCCCCTAAAACAATATAAATATTTCTCATATTATATACATTTTAACTATTTATACAAACAACTTCAAAATATTTACTAAACACACAATGACGATATTTTCACATGTCGAGATTATTACTAACGATATTACTTACATCGACATATAAGTAAAAAAAAAATAACGATATTTTTCACATCGATATTAGCTATTTCGATATTTTGGACATTCGATATTTTTGACTCGATATTTATGTCCCTCGATATTAAAAAGTCGATATATAGACTGCTCACCGTATTAAAGATATTGTTTCAGGAGAATTTGAGGATTTTTCTAAAGAAAGATGGAGAGTGTGCAAAGAGGAGGATGATATTAGGCAAACCACTAAACAATACATTTTGAATGGGTTCCCAAGGAAATGAGATTTAAATTCTGAAGCTATGCCCATGTTCAATTTTGCGGACGAGTTGGAGATGAAAGGGGATTTAATGTACAAGGGGGGAAATGTGTACCTCCCAAGGGAGTACAAGTGTTGGTTCTCAAACTGGCACATAAGAGTCATCTAGGTATGTCTGCCATGAAACACCTTGTGAGGAATTTTTTCTGGTGCCTGGCATGGACTGCACCATTGATCGCACTGTTCGGGAATGTGATGTGTGTGCTTCAAGTGAGAAGATGTTGAGTCAACACCCCATCATTGAAGAGTGTGGAGTGGCCTGAGGAACCATGGAAGAAGTTAGCTTTTGATATATCCCAGCCTTTCATGTGTTTACCCAATGATTCACGATATGCTTTGGTGTTAGTGGATTATCATTCCAAGTGGCCTGAGGTAAAATTTGTTTCCCAAACCACCACCAATGTACTAATAGAGTTTTTAAAGGAGGTGTTCGCAAAAGAGGGGTGACCTTCCACGTTAGGTACTGACAACAGGGTGCAACTTATGTTGACTGAGTTGAAGGAATTTCTTAGGCACTGTGATATAAAACATGTTATGACAGCATTGTATGAACCACATGAAAATTGTCTGGTTGAGAGATTCAACTGTGTGTTGAAGGGTTATATCACAGATGTCATTAAATTAGGAAGTGTTTGGAGGAACTCTCTTAGGGAAGACTACACCGCACACGGTCACTGAGTATAGTCCTTTTAGGCTATTAAACGGGAAAGATCCTGCCTCTAATTTATGTCTATGGTGGTTCAAGGAAAAGTGTAGAGGTGAAAGAGGAAGTGAAAGTATGGTTGAAAGAACTGCAGGAAAAGTTAGGACGAAGCAAAATAAGACTAAGGTTTGGTATGATAACAAATGGAAACAAAACTTCATGATTTCAGGATGGGGGATTGGGTAAGAATACTAAGGGCAGGTCTCATTAATAAATGTCCAAGCAGATTTAAATAGGCCATGAAAATCATTAAAGTTTTCTCCAACAGTGTTATCACCCAAGATGGCTGAAAGGGGTTTGTCTGTTATGTTGCGATTCTGCTGACCTCACACAGCTTTATTTTGTAATTTGCACTATTTCGCCTGTTCGCACATTATTTCTAGCCCTCAGAAATGTTTTAATCATTTTTAACTTACCAATCCTTCAAACGTGTTGTCACTGTATTGTGTGTGCTGATACCATTGAACTAGACCGTTGCCATTAATCCACTTCCTGGTTCCCCGTGCTGCCATTGAGAGACCATTTTTTTGGTAGTGCGCTCTCTAGTTGTCCGGCGGCCTGGGCTATTTCAATGTGCGCTGCGTGGACGCAGGCGCCTCATAGGGGTTTGTCTGTTATGTTTCGATTCTGCTGACCTCGCACAGCTTTATTTTGGAATTTGCACTGTTTCGCCTATTTGCATATTATTTCTAGCCCTCAGAATTTAGTGCGCTCTCTAGTTTTCCGGCGGCCGGGGCTATTTCAATGCGTGCTGTTTGGATGGGTGACCTTGTGGATTGACTTGATGGCTTTACCAGCTGTGTCTCCAAGGCAGTTGACACACTCGCCCCGCAGTGCTCTCCTAGGTTATCTAGGGAATCTCATTATAAACCCTGGTTCAGCCCTGAGCTTAAAGCACTCAAACACGAATGTAAGATTCTTGAGCAAGGGTGGCGTCGCAGTGATTACCGTTCCGCAGCCAAGCTGAAGCTCAGAATCAAACAGAATGTCTATTATGAGGCCATAACTGCTGCCAAAAGGCAATTCTACTCTAATCGTATTGACTCTCCTTAAAACAAGGTTAAAGAAATGTTTGCGATTGTTCAGAGCTTTACGTCTCCTTTGGCTCAGGCTAGCGTGTCTTTTTCCTCAATCACCTGGTGCGATACTCTCTCGAATTTCTTCGTGGATAAGATCAGCACTATTCAGGCGGCTCTTTCGTCCGATGACATTGTGACCGTGGCAACTGTTTTGCCTTCACCTGCCGGCGGTGAACATCGTTTGGATGCTTTTAAGCCGGTGGACTTGCCTGACTCTCTAAAAATTCTCAAGAGCTTAAAATCTGGCTCACTCTCTGATCCTTGCCCTGCTAGACAGCTAGCAGCAGCAGAGATGATTAATGTAGAGGTGAACAGCATCATCAATTTGTCTCTCCAGACAGCCAGTGTCCTAGTGGCCTGGAAGCAGGCCAGGATTCTGCCACTTTTTAAAAAGCCGTCACTAGACCCCCTCAATCCAGGGAACTACGGGCCCATTTCTCTCTTGCCTGGCCTCGCCAAGGTGTGCGAGAAGGTTGTCAATAAACAACTCACCACGTTTGTGGAGAAGGAGGTATTCTGCATCCAGCACAGTTAGGGTTCCGGGCGGCCCACAGCACCGAATCGGTCCTGGAGGTCATGGAGGCCATTCGGGAGTGTCTGGATGCCGGCGGGAGGGCAGCATTAATTCTGCTTGACCTCTCGGCGGCATTCGACACGGTACAGCATTCTCTTCCCCTTTCCCGTCTTACCAGGATCGGTGTGTCAGGTACTGCCTGGAACTGGCTTAGATCCTTCTTAGAAGGTCGGGCCCATCAGATTTGGATCCCTCTGTCCTCCTCCTCTCTACAGACTGTGGCCATGGGAGTTCCCCAGGGGTCCTCCCTTAGTCCCCTTCTCTTCAACATTTATGTTACACCTTTAGTCTATTTGGCCGGGAGCTTGGGGCCAAGGTGATGGCCTATGCCGATGACACCCAGCTGCTATTTACCTGGGACAATAACGATGAGTCAGTCTCCTCGGTTTATCATTGTCTCTCATCCATTTTTAAATGGCTAGCGGCTGCGCGACTACAGTGTAATGAGGAGAAGTCAGAGATCGTCCGCTTTGGAAAATTCCCTCCCAACTTCCGGGAATCTCTTTGGCCTCCTGACTTCCCCTTGCCCACCTCTGTAGGGAAGCCTGCCAAGAATTTGGGGGTGTGGTTTGATGAGAGCCTCTCTTTCTCATACCATATCAAGAAGTTGGCCGGCAACTGTTTTGGTCCCCTCAAGACTCTGAGGAAGTTCTTCCCTCTCCTTCCCCAGGCAGCGAGAGAAAGAGTCACCTGCGCACTCATTCTGTCCCGGATGGACTATGCCAATGCTCTTTACATAGTCATTCCGAGCTACTTGCTGAAAAAGCTCCCGGTGGTCCAAAATGCGGCAGCCAGACTTCTTTTGGGCATCTCTGCCACGAACAGCGTGCGATATCACCTACACTCACTGCATTGGCTCCCAGTAGCGGAAAGGGTGAAGTTCAAATCGCTGGTTTTGACCCACCGATCTCTGCATGGCCTAGGCCCATTCTATCTACAAAAACGGTTCTCTTTCTACGTTCCATCTAGACACCTGCACTCTAGTCCCTTCCCCTTGCTCAGGTTTCCTGATTTAAATACCAGAGGCTTGGAGGCAGATCGTTGACAAGGAAGGCCGCTGTTGCTTGGAACGCACTGCCCCTTGCCCTACGCAACATTCAGGACCCAGCAGTATTTAGGAAAAACTTGAAAATACATCTTTTTGCTTAAACAAACACCCTCAACCTTTTTTTTTGGCTTTGTGCCGGGACACTCGTGAGTGTCCGTGCGCGCGTCCAAATTAAAATAACATAACATAACATTAGCCGGTAAGTGGACACTGCCACTCTTCCTAGATCCCAATAATTGACAGTTAACCCTAGCATATCTCATTTGGTTTGGATGGACGGCAATAAGACCAGAATCCTACTGCAAAATCCCTCACTGAGACAATCAACAAAACATGCCACGTAGGTTGGAAGACTGCAAAATCAACTTCCAAATCTGTCATGAATTAATGAATGCAAAGTGCTTTCATGTCATGAACGGGAGCCAGCGCCATTCAGTAGGAATGCACATACTTTGTGATATATGAATAGAACACCATGTATGCACATGTTAGAGTAGAGATTTTCCTCTTACTAGTTTACGACAATTAACAAAGAAAACTATTTGTGACACTACTTTACATGGAGGATGACAAACGTGTTTTCCACGTTTCTAGAAATGACAAAATGTAATTCTCATTTAGATACTGCATCATAAAAGCATGCAGAAAGATAGAAGTAGCTTAAATTGCATTTTATGTTTATAGACTTGATGTGAATTGTAACACTGTAATTACATTTGATCCTGTGATTAGGTAATGTGATAATAATGATAATTAAGAAATTCATATGCAAAAATTGAACATTTCAAGTGTTAGAAATAAATAGTACATTAAACGTTGTAACATATGCACTGAAAATGACAAATGAAAAGTAAGTGCTGCACGAGTTTTAACTACAATTGCATTTCGTAAACCTTTTTCTAGATGTGCCTTTAAACATGTGTTCTTTAATAACATATGATGTGTAAAATAAAACTTATATATATATATTCTAATGTGAGTGACAGTGACATCGTCAAAACAAATTATGAGTACTCTATACTTATATTAATTAATTACGTTATGATTGAAATGATATGAATGTATTTAGTTGAAAGATTAATATTTCGTGCTATGCAATGCAACATTCATATTTTAGCATAATTTCATCATGAACAAGCTGTATTTCATGTACGCCTTAAATCTTGCTTCTTTTCTAATATGAACTTATGAACTAAACAGTCTGACACCTATGGAAACTTTTCGTAAAATTGCTACTTGTGTTCTAACTTTCATTCGCTGCCACCACATTTGTAGCACAATTTGATTAAACTGGCAACAAAAACCGCAGCATGTTAGACTAGATGCTTGAGAACTAAGAGACAAAAGGTGAGAGCTTAAACTTGTCTATTCACTGAGTGTCATACTGTTTATATGACTAAACACACAATGATTCTAAGGAAATTATGGATTGCTTAATTTTTCCGGATTTGTATACTTTTTACCTACTACATCATCTTCTCATCCTATCGAAGACGGCCAATGGGACAGAGTGGTCTGACAAATTTGATGATGTCAAGGGGTGTCACCCCGTACCTAATGATGTATAATTGCTCAAGACGTTTGAACTGGAGAGAGAGGACTTTTGCATGATTGATTGGTTCCTTTGCTCACCCATTTTGCAGCATTGAGACTGATGCATTGCACATCTAAAGACAGCGTGAACCGTTACGAAATACTATGATCTGCTGCTGGCTGGTAAGCCATCTTAGTAGAACCGTTTCAGATGAAAGTTTCATGCCATACTGCTGTGGCTCTGAAGTTACTGTCTTTCCTGTCTTTAATGAACTGGAACTGGTCATTCAGAACACACTAAACACTCTCGTAAAGGTTTGTATGAGGCTCAACTGATATCCCATTCATCTAAATGTTGTAGATCTCTCTAATCTCCCTCTGCTGAGGAAGATTCATATCACTTTCATCTTTGTAACCTGCAGTGTTGGTTTACTCCTTAAATCTTAACAATAATTAAGATTCTAGGATTCCAAATTTGTGTCATTTAAATGTCCTTTGCTCTTAAATCTGAAATACTAAACTATGATATTTAACCTAAATCTGCTGATTTTGTTTCATTATTGCCTTATGGGTAAATCAAATAATTCCAAAATAAGAGAGAGGGTCCTACTCAGCCAAAGGAACAGGACACCAAAAATAGACACTTCTGTCAAACATAAAAATCCCTTTGGACTCTTTTTAAAGCATACAGCGATATCTTACTCACATCCACTCATAGGCCACTCACCAGCACCAAATAGAAACCAAAAATATAATATAAAACTCTCATATATTTTTTATTTGTTAGGATCCTTATAGATTCAACAGATATCAAAATTATTATTAAAAAACAAGTATCTCATCAATACACATATGTTAAAAACATTTAATTCACGAAACAACGGGAGAATCTTATCATACTCTAAAAACAACAACAACCTCGTGAATTTAAAAGGGCACTCCAAGTACATAAGATTTGATGCTAATGTCCCTGGTACAATGTTAAATAGCGTTCCTTTTCTCCTATTAAGGCCAGGTGTTGTTTAGATGCTTTCTTAACCAAAGCTGTGACGCGTTTCGGTGGTATCGTTTGATTCACCACCTTCTTCAGGCTTACAAATACTATTCAATATCTCCCAAAATATTCATCTAAAAACCCGCTAATTAGTCAACTGAAGCAAGATGTGTCTATCCTTCCCCAATAGTGACTTCCTCCTTGGGTAAACCGCAATAATGACGCTCAATATAGGGACACACAGCGTTTTCCCTTAATGGCCTTTTTGTCTCGATGGTTTTATAATAAGGCAGGCTCGAGAAAAGCGACAACCAGGAACCACAATCTCACTGATTGAGCTGTTTTATAGGTCCATATTTTCTTGACCACCTGAGCTATGGTCCTCAAAACCGTTGATTATTCCAAAATGGATATGAACTTTATATATGGAATAGCACCTCGTCAATTGGTGCTTTCAAGGTATCCAATAAACTGCCGGGACTAAACAGTCTCCTCGCATGCTCCGCTCTCCTACTCGTCGGTCGATAAACCTTTACTTTAAAAAGAGTCCAAAGGGATTTTTATGTTTGATAGAACTGTAAATCAAATGATTAACATTTTTCCCCTTTCTGTTTGATAAATTGAGTTTTTAAATCTTATGAACATAAAATTTGAATGTAGCAATTATCTTATATCTGGTCCTCATTCAATAATTCCTTATCCTCCGAGTATTCCAATCCCTTTCAGCACAGAACAAGATCCATCGGAGGACGAAGGAGATTGACAGGTAGGTCAAAGTAAATAAGAATAGGATATTTAAATTATAGAATCAAAAGGCTAAGCATGGTAATGCTACAACACAGGCACCTATTAAATGACACAGGTGCTATTTTATTTATTATTTTATAGTGCCCCCCGTTGATCCCAGCACATGGTGGCAGGCACCTTGAGGTGCCTGCCACGAGGTGCAGGGATTAACTGCATCTCTGCTCTTTGCAATGAGGGCATGCATTCCGTTCGGAATGCATGCTCCCACTGTAAAGAATAGGATTGCGACCGAACAGTGTTCTGTCACATCCTAATTGCTGGTTTGGGACCGCCGACAGGATGTCAGTCGGTCCCACTTCCAGAACAATGTCGGACAGGCTCTGGTCCGTCCAACATCGTAATCAGGCCCAGAGTTGGGAGGGTTTGTTTGGTCGGGGAGAGGCACATGAGAGAGAGCAGCTCATGAGGGTGAGGGCAAAACGAAGCGCAGGGTAGGCATTTTTAGGGAAAGAAGCACACATAGGAGGGCGATGGAAAACACATACACTGTCATGAAGTGTTAAATTAAAAAAAATCCTCTGTAAAAGTGAGTATTGGAAGGATACAATACAGTCAAGAGGCTATGCTCCAAGGAAGGGATAAACACAAAAAGAGGAAGGAAGAAGAATGAAAGCCATTGAATTTTGTAAGTTTTTAGTGTAGCCTCAAAATGTTTTGACAACTAAACAGCTAAAAGCTGTCTGTTAGGTGAGACCTAAAAACGTACAGCATTAGTAAAAAGCAAAAAGCTTTTTGCTGATGCGGTACAGCATTGGCAAAAATAAAGGATAAAAAAGAAAACATGTGTCATGATACACTTTTACAAAGTGATTCCACATCATGACGATACTGGAGCCTGCGTCATTCAGTAGGCGCACACATGCTTGATGACATATGCACTTACATGCGTCACCATGCATGGATGCACCTATTGATTGATGCAGGTGCCATTTCGAGTATTTTTTTTATTTACCAATTTGACATAGCAAATGCCACTTGGCAAAATGAATAAATAAAAAAATTCTGCTAAAGTTCATTTGAGCAAACGTACCGGCCAGCATCAAATGGGACCTGCAAACATTTTAAAAAGAAAGTAAAAATATAAAAGAGCCACTAGTGGTGCCCGTAATAGTGGACGTATGCAATGAGCAGTGGGCAGGTCGGGATTACATGCAATAAACATAAAGCTGTTTGGGGTGGGCAAAGAAGGTTAAACACAGCACAGGGAGAGGGAAAGCCTGGATGTGGGACGTTGGTAGGACAGAAGTACATCAGAGAAAGAGTAGCACACTGGGAAAAGAGCAACATGGAGCACAGCCAAGGGATTTCTCAGGGATAAGCACCCTAGTTTGAGAGCTGGAAAACAAATACACTGTCATGGAGAGCTTAACATAAAAGAAAAAAAAGCTATAAAAGTGAGTGGTGGAAGGATTCAATGCAGCCAATTAAAAGGATAACCAACAGGCTCTGCTCCACGGGCGGTACAAACACAAGAAAGGAAGGAAGAGGAATGAAAGCTATTGATTTACAAGCAGGCAAATGAGAGTGACAATAAAGCCAACCAATGGAAGCAGTGGGCGTGCTCTAAGCTAAGCCCATTCTAAGTTATTTGTATAGTCCACAAAAGTCCTTTAGCTACTAGTACGTTAAACCTTAAAACGTATGACATGACAATAACCTGTTGTGGCCATTTTCTGATGCCCAAAGCAACGAGTAAAGGTTACCAAACAGCCTAATGTGTTTCTGTTAGCTTCGACGACTTGAAAAAAAGGCAAGCCTCCTTTACTCTCCTGTGCTTAGAAGGCTCTAACCAAATCTCCCGTAAAGCTTGCATTAACAATGTCAACATATTTGGTTAGTGTTTTCACCAAACGCCTACTCCCAAATCCCTTTCACGTGCTTCCCTTGCAAGCTTTAATGTACCTGATTAATCCTGACTCGTCTTAATGCTCTGAGGAATGGCGCAATGACCTCAGCTGAACACCAGCGAAGTGATTAATGTTACATGAGCAGGGATATTTTTTACTCTCTAGCCTGAATAAACACAGACATGCTGTATTCGGTTACAGGCCTCAGCTCAATTGGAGATGTAGGGCGGCTTTACGAAGCAATGTTTCCCACGCAATAAACAGCGTAGAGGAAACACGGCTCCAGTTAAAGAAAACGCTGTTTCAGGCTAAAGTCCCACTGATCATAAAAGATAGATGGCACAATAAACACAGGCACAGGCAGGACAAACCAATGCCAGGAAGGCCACTGATTACATTTTCCAACTCCCCAGCACCTTCTGAGACATAAGCGTCTCACAAAAGGTCTGTGTTAAACAAAATACAGTCATTTGGTCTGCTTTTTTTTTTTCTCACAGCTACGGAGATACGCAATCTGATTTTCCCCGCTGACCGCTTGTGTTTTAAAATATCGTGATTTGGGAAGACAAGCACATAGTTGCTGTGATTGTCAAATATCCTAAATCAAGTGGAGAAAATGCAATAAAGCACAGTTTCCATAGCAACACCTTGAAACCGAGTACCCTGCATTACGAGCCGGCTCTCATCCGCGGTCATTATTTGTTGACAGGCATAAATTGAACTTTAAAACGTTAATTTCAGACACAAAACTGGAATGCTGAACTAAGTGCCATTATTAAAATGTTTCCAGGGCATTCGCAGCACACCAGCACCAGTTATTTTATCATTTAAGTAGGCCTAAAAATAAATGCTGGTGACTTGAGTCTGCCAACACTCCCTTCAGTAAAGAAACATGGTAAGTGTGTGTCTCCAAGGAACATTAAGGTCTATTCCAACCCCCTGAGGCCGCTGAAAGGATTCTACTGGGAGACAGCCGACACTATAACACGCGCAGCAAAACAAACGCTACAGCGCCTACTTTTGCGCAGAAACATGTATAAACGTATAAAAAAGGTAAATACTAGGCAATTTCATGTCAAGCAACATATTTTTCGTGTTTACGTGCTGTACTTTGGGAAATGGCAACGCAGGACCAGACAACATATAAAAACACAAGTCAGCCTGACTAGGGGAAAACCTACAACCATAACCCGCGTCCCGTTTATTTTCCCACCAATGTCCCGCCCGCTTTCATGGCATGTTCAGCTAAACAATGTTCTTATCGTCTAGTAAGGGGAATCAGAAGGCCTGTTTTTCTCACCGCTACCTGTAATCAGTGATTTTATGATAACAAACCATTGCACAACCGACAACAGCTGAAGGGCCCGTGCCAGCCACAGCCCAACCTGCTTCAACGAACTCTGTCTTGAGATTTATAGATTTTATCATTCTTCCTACCTTCAGTGCGCACTCTTTTGTAACGAAGTACAGTCCTCATGTGGAATTATCGATACAAGCAAAAGTGTCAAACATTGTGCCTCTGCATCGAACATGAAAACAGTCTCTGGTACATGTATTGCTGGCTCTGGACCGTGGGCATCAATTAGGGGTTGCCAGGGGTAGCGCTTGCTGCCCCTGGTTGCTCACTGCGATGCCTGTCGTTGCCTCTGTGACCCCTGCAGTCCCAGGTTACTGCTTGAGGGGACAGAAACCTCCCCATGTTCTTTCTTTACCAGACTCTGCTCAATTGCCTTGTTCTTTTTCTCTGTTAGCACTTACTACTGGGGGTAGTGGACTGCTCAGGGGGCGCTGATGGCCCAGCAGCTGATGACACAAACTGGAAACCTGACCCAAAAATTGCAAAATTCAGGGCTGTCAATTCTGATATTGAACTTGTGAGGCTCAATCAGTGCGCCCAAAGTACCTAGTGGTACACTGATGAAGGTGATGTGTGAAATCAACCCTACCAAAACTGTAGCAGTGTTATGTCAGGAAAGAGCTGTCTTTCTAAGAATTTCTTCCTGCAGGGCCCGCATAGTACCTGAGGGGTTCTGAGTGACATCAAACAGATGAGAGCGAAGCTCGAGTTGTCTATGATGCCTCTCAGAACCTTTGGGTGAAAAACATCCCCGTAAGTCAGTTTTTACCCATCTATAATTTTATGTTGTGTATGGCCCCCAAAATAAACTTCCCATGCTTTCAACTACTATGCGAGGCAGAGGAGTAATAGGGGAACCATACATAACACAGCTTCTCCTCTATGAAGAAACCTTACCAACCTCGACCACCTTCCCTGCCTTTCTCCTCCCTCCTGGAGCTATTCTTTCTGCTTTCTTTCAAAGCAAGCAAGCAGCGATGTCTTGACAGGCTCCCAGAGAGTTCTGCCAACCTGACCTGGATGGCCATTATGAAGTAGCAACAGTGGGTAACGAGTTTTGATATCAACTGTTACTACGTCATAGCAGTGAATTAAGAAACTGAAATAAACCATAAAGGCTCTCTATGAAAGCCATATGTAATAAAACCCTTATCAGGCCATTTGAGTAGCAATAACTTACCCTCTGATTACCCTCCACATACTTTGATAGTTTCCTTGGCATTGGCTATCTCTGACTAGGAAGAAAATGAATAATAATGTCAATGATAATGTCAAAATGAAAATAAAAAATGAAATTTAAATGTTTTTAGACTGTATATATTTTCTTTTCAGTGTTCTATCACTGGGTCTGGAACTGAAATGTTTTAAAGACAAACTGTGAGATAAACTTTTTCCTGCTCAGCTATGGCAGGAGAGTGTGGTTGAGAACTTGTAATAAAATCACATAATGAGAAATACAGGAAGTCATAAGCGACGCATGTTTTAAAAAAAATAATTTAAGAAAATGGTAGAAGAGGTTGAGGAAAAGATTGGTATGGAAGATTTGATTCTGTTCTTTAAACAAAAAACACAAAGGAAAAAACTAATCACTCCCGCAAAATATTTGTTGTGTGTTGTTTTGCTGTCAGCACTACGGAAAGCAGAAGACAAGGATGGAGACTGAGTATTTTTCTTTGTGGGGTTGCAGGAACCAGAAAGTCAGGTCACTATGTGCAGATGGTCTCTTGGCTACATCTACAAATAGTTTATTATGGACCGAATGTTGAAATAGTGTAATAGTTTTGGGTAGGTCTGGACTAGGGAACCAAAAGCAGCCCTGGCAAAAATACTCAAACCATCACTGCTCCCTTTCTATCCTTGCACAATCTCTCCTTCCATTTAACCATTCTCCCTCTCTCCTTCCCTCCTCTCTCTCTTCTCCTTCTGTGATCACTTTCTCTCCATCTACCTCCTCCCTCCCTTCCTCTCTTTCTTGAGGCCTCACTCTACCTCATGCAAATACATGTGGGGACCTGCAGAAGGCCACAGAGGTGCAGAAGGGTACAGAGGTCCAGGAGCAGCCCTGGGCTTTCATAACCCATTCCAAGGGCTCCAGCCTACTGAGGAAAACGCCCTGTGGAATAAAAGACCTGTCCGGCCCTGACACTGGGAGCATTTGAAGACATATTCCATCCAATTGTAAATGTCTACTTGTACGTCCCTCTTGGTTACCTCAGCACCTGAGCATTAGTTTAGCCTACTGACTAGTCCCTCAAGCGCACCTGTGTATAATATCTCCAGCTCCTCTGGGCAATGCTTTTGCAATGATTTTTTTGCTGTTGGAACCTCCCAGTTGATGCAAGTACATGGCTTTTTTTCTGAGTGGCTTCATTTGTCAAAATACCAATCTCTGTAGAGCTAAGATGCAACTGAGATTGCTTTTGAAACTCCCCATACCTTACCTGCACCTATATTTACACAAAGTTGGTATTTGTTCTATGGGTTTGTCGCCACGGGTTGTTTCATTAAAAGAAAAAAACTTCTCTGTGTACACGTGAAACGGTCATGAGGTACCCGAAGCAAAGAAAAGGCTGAGTGATATTGAATTGTGTATTGTCAGTGGGAGCACAAGAGAACTTAGCGGTCTCTATTATTTTCCTTTACTTGATTTATATGTATAGGCTGAGCGGTTTGCACAATTGCTTTATTTGAGATGTAAGGTCAGTAACACATTCATAAAGCTCTACTTGAGAAAGGCACAAAGTATCTAAGGAGAAAGGTCATTTGACCTCCAAAGTAGTTAAGATCACAGCAGAGGAAACTCGCTGTACGTCCATACCTCCAACATTCGCACAGAGTTATTAAGAAGGCACAGCTTTTGTGGTGCGAGAACCAATGCTCTGAAATAGAAATCAAGAAGTAAGTGAAGTTGGTTAATTGTTGACTTGTTGGAATGCCACATATTTGGGAAAGCATCTGTATTTTGAAATGCATGCACTTTCTGCTGCTGTTAGCTTTGCGCGGTGGCAAACGCAGTAAGACCCTGTGGAATGCCAAACGGAATTGTTAAATTATTAATAGTAGGGTCTTGGTACTAGGACAGAAGTAAAGAGCAGTTAATGTCTCACCAAAGGTGTTCTTTTGATTGCTGTATCATGCTGTGTGGCTGATATTTGTTGGTGCCAAAATCCAAAATTTAACCAAGAAGCGTTGTTTTGATGTTTTAACTTAATTTGTTGTGTTTTATGGTATCAGTTTATGTGTTGGGGCTGTGGGTCAAAATTTGATGTCCAGGTAGATGGTAGAATTGCTAGATGCATCTTGAAAAAAGGAAGGCAAGCACTTGTAGGCTTACTGTAGTTCCATTTGTAATACAACCATGTGCTAGAATGTCACCACAACAATTCTAGTGGAGTGTTCTGAGGCAGACGGTTAGTCTGCCAGGGACGAGGTGCCAGGACGGTCATGTGCTGTTGTATCTTGAATTAAACAACAGAGCTCTGGACATATTTCCTGTTTCATGTTGTTCATTGCAAGACAAGATCACCAGCATTTGTAGGTCATGGTGAGTAAGTACACCCAACTAGTTGATCAGCGTGCCTCGCTCCCAAGGATGACTAGGCTTGGGAAGACATGTCCAAAAATGACCATCTCAAGATCTTTCTGTAGAAAAAGTGTCTCTAATGTGCAGGGAGTTTACTTCTTGTACACCAGAGTCATTGTTTGATTTCCCTGACGGCATGGCAATAACCCCCCCAAAATAGTGCAGCGTGGCAGTTTTGAATGGATCATTCATACCGGCGGATCTGGCTGAGGCTCTGCTAACAACAATTTAAGGGTTCCTCACCTGTAAATGGTGTGGCAGAACCGAAACATTGCAGTGCTCCTACTCTGTCAATGACTAAATAGCCCCTTCAATCAAGCTGCTTGAATTTTCATTAGCTTTCTCTTTATGAGATGCTTTAGCAGAATAACGTAGATTATTTTGTAATAATCACGACGGATTAGCGCTACCTAAAGGTTTGATTGAACTTGTATAGAGTAGCCAGGACACAGAGAGCTGGAAGTTGGTGCACTCAATTGATAAAGTGAATAGACAAATCTACAGAGAATTTCATGCCCCCGTTGAAAGACTTTATATAGAGCGATAAAGCTCTGATTCTAAGTATTTAGGGAAAACAAGAACCCAAGAAGAATTTAAGTTAACATTATATGACATGATGAGTTATTACACATGTGAATGTGGCCTGTGAACAGCATTGTCTCTTCATTGGCCTTTCATGGAACTTTCAAAGCATTTTTATTGCCTGCAATGTGTGTGGAATGTGTGGATTTAAAACAGGCACATTTTATGCTCCATTGCATGTTCTTTGTGATAGAATCACTTCATACGGATCTGACAGTGGTACGATAACCAATCACAGCAGTGCTGAGCTCTCTGAACTCTGAGCCCTGCCAGTTACAAGCGCAATGACATGTTTTTCGAAACTGGCCAATTCAAACTGACTTCATCCTGTCAAGACGTACAACAAAAAGGCATTGAATGGCAGATTTTTGACAGAAAGAAACTGCTCAATTCGTGAGTGCCACACTAAAGAAAGTAAAAGCAGCCATGCAAAAGCAGACTTCCAACTGCATAGACAGACAAGCAAGACAAGCATTGTCAAAGGCAATATTTCACGCCTTTATAACATGCGTGTCAAGCTATTGGCTTCGCCCTTGCTTGCTTGTAATCATATCAAAATCACAGGCGCAACCCATAGACCAATTTGGACCAGGGTCTTCATAGTTATAGACAACAATGTCCAAAAAGGTTTGGGTTTCAATACGTTGTTTACAACTTATTCAGATAGCTTAAGTGTATCTCTGAAACAACTAATGTAGGGAGTCAAATACATACCAGACATAACAAACATGACCATTAATTGACATTATAAAAAAACGATTTATACAAAGTGTTAACTTAGAACATATTGTAAATATTGCTTAGCATTTATAGAGAATAAAGGCATCAAACGTGGTCAGTGAACTAAATGGACACACAGTGCTAGTGGAAAATTGGCCCGAAAAAGTGATTTCACCTATGAAAGACTATGTATATATGTGGACTTTATATAGTTCAATATGAAACATAAAGATGTTTCTCTTCAAAGAAATGTCAACAATGTTTCGACTCAATGGGAATAAAACAGGTCATCATCAGATCCAACAATAATTTTGCTGTGCACAGTTAGTAGTCAATGTCAAGTTTGATTAGGGTATGAATATGGAGAGGTGACAGAACGTACTTAGCCCGTAGTAGAGTGTTCAGATCTGAAAGTAGTGGAAAATCAACCCCCACAAGTCTGGCGCTTACCAAAGAGAAATTATCCAGGAGATAACATGTCACGTGAGAGGTCCACTCACCAGTGAATATGATTAGAGGTGCATAAGGTATGCTTGAGTTTCAAAAAGGGAGGACTATAATGTGGCCACAGTAAGCAATTAGAGGAGCAGGGAAAATTTTTAATACTAAAGATACTAGGTCGGTCACACTCGGACCAACCTCCCAAATGCTGAACAGCCAACTATCTTCCTTCGAAAAGATTTCTTTGAAGGATTTCGAAAGTTTGATTCTAAAAGCTCATTCTGTATTGCTGTTGGACCTCTGCCCTCCAAACATTCTCAAAAGGGCTTCTTCTCACTCCTTGAATTCATAAATCAATACCCTCTTTAATTTTTCTCTTGAGTCTGGTTCAATGCCTGCATGTTGGAAGGAGGCGTTGGTCCTTCCACTTTAAAAAAACCTAACTTGGCTCCTACACATCCTGCCAGCTAGAGTCCTATCTCATTTCTACCTGCTTGTAGAAAGATTCTGGAATCTGTAGGTAATTACCAGTTTACCAATTTTATCGACGTAAATAATGTGCTTAATTCCTCGCTATCATGGTTCCAATCGAATTTAGTACAGAGACAGCAGTCTTTGAAGTGACTGAGTTTATCAAAACTCATCTCAATCTGGGCACAAATACCATTGTCATTCTGCTAGACATATCGGCGGCTTTTGACGCAATGCCGCATGACATTTTCCTGTAAAGACTGGAAAAAGCAGGAATTGTCGGCACAGTGTGGAAATGGATCAAATCTTTTCTTTCCAACTGTAAGCAAGAAGTCTACCTCCCTCCATTTACATCGGAGTATATAGAGGTCATTTGCGAAGTACAACAGTGATCAGCCTTGAATCCGTGTCTCTTTAATATCAACTTTGCCTCCCTTGCTGCTATTGTTCAAGCGTGGGGTTTCAATTTGCTGTCTTAAGCTGATGACACCCAGTTGATGTTTGCTTTGAAACACGTGGACGCCTCAGTCTCAGCCAATATTCAGGGTTGCTTATCTGCAACAGCAGATTGGATGCATACTTCTTTGCTTAAACTCAGAAAAATCTGAAATTTTGATATTTGCTGCATCCCCCATATCAGACCTGACCAATCTGTGACCTACTGAAATGGGACTCCCCCCAGTACCACCCACCTCTGCCAAAAATTTAGGGATAAAGCTAGACAATGCTCTCTCCTTTAAGCTTAGCTATTTGTCAGTGCTACTACAGGAGTTTGTTTCTCCCTGTTGAAAACTTTAAGAAAGACTCTTACATTCCTTCCAGAACACACCAGAAAGATCATTATTCATGCATTGATCATGCCCAGACTCGACTATGCTTCCATGCTGCTTTTAGGATCTCCCCAAGCATTAATAAACAGACTGCAACAGGTTCACAACACAGCAGTCAGACTGGTGCTGATTGTTCCTAAAAGGAAATCAATCTGAAATGGCTTGAAAAGCCTTCACTGGCACCCCGTCAATCAAAGAATGAAGTTTAAAGCTCTGATGATAATGTTTAGGGCCACTCAAATGAAAGGCCAGACGTATATCCGCAATAAAATCAAAAGTTACCTTCCTCACAGAGCATTGCCCTCAGCCAACAACAACTTGCCCCAATATGAACAAAACAAGAGCTGGTGGGCGCTCTTTCTCTTATCTGGCCTCGAAACTCTGGAATCTTTTACCCGAGCAAATTAGAAACACTACTTCAGAAGATTCTTTCAAGAGCCTTCTGAAGACCCACCTTTTTAGAGAGACCTAATCTGGTTGGCCCCACCTCGTTCAGCTTCCCCTATTGCATCCCACTAGTACCTAGCGCTGGGATGCTCCTTTCTGGAGCAGCTGTTTGTGCTCTATAAACGTATTGCATTCATTCATTCATGCAAAGAGATTCCGCCCAATTACAAATAGAACTCAGCATGATATTAATGTTGTACCAGAGTGAGGAACAGCACCAGGGAATAGTGTGGAGTGTTACTAAGTTAAAGGAATGGCCAGTGCTGGAATAGAACCACAGATGTAGGGTACCATACATGTGCCGTAATAGAACTGGATATTGTCTATACCAATGCTTGTTTGTACAGCATTGTTTAAAAAACACTTTTTTAAAAACATTTCAAAATACTGGAGTGAAAGCAAAAACATATCTTGAGGTATCTAAAAACTGTACACTGAATTCAATATTTTCAGGGATTTTTTCAAATGCATTTAACTCAGTAAACTTTAAACATAATTTAAAAATAGTAAAGAAGGTAATAATACAAATCTTGCATAGGCCTACTCCACTTTTGACAGAACAAAGCACTTGAATGTGATCCAGCCATTTGGGCCTCTACGGTAGCACAGGGAGCAGATGGCTTCATGAGAAGAGACAGCTTTTGAGCCATTTTAATGACACATTCTGCCTCAAACACTAGCTCACTGTGTGCACCAGCCAGCACCCCCGCACCGTGCCATAAAGGCGTTTATGTGCCAAGGCCTGAGGTGTTGTGCATTTTGGAGAATGCGGGAGATAAAAGAAAAGCAACCCTTAAGGTCTGTTCTGAAGTCCTATTCTGGAAAAGTATACCTGTTTCTGTACTTTTACAAACTTGCTGGGAAGGGTGGAGAGCAATACAGAGTGTGGGGGTCTGGTATTTGACGCCAGGGGGAGTATCACATGAGGGAGCGTGCTGAATAAAAAAGAAAAAAGTAGTTCCCTAAATTGTGCCAGCAGATGGATGTCAATCAGACAATCAAAAGTATGTAAAAGAGGATATTCTCCATGGCATGAGTACTCCTAAACATTTTCCCAGGGGCCAAAGGATACATTGATGAGGGTATGGCATGTGCAAATGAAATATGGTTGAGTGGAATCAAAGTATGTATATAGTGTGGACAGTGAGTCATGGAATTATTTTGAGGGGTTCATTCCATAATGCGCTTTAAGCCACTCTATAAGAGTCATAGATTTGGTAATGGTAAGTTCTGCTTTATCTTTGTCACTATCCCTCTACCACACCCCTGGGTAAGCTTCTCTGCTTTTTATCACTTCCCTGCCTGAGCCAAGAGTACAAAGGAAGTAACTTGCTGCAAAACCAGAAAACATGGGATCAATCCCAGCTTCCCCACTTGACTAAATTGTTTTATTTCACTTTGACTCATTTTTCTTCATTATCCCATATAAGAATACCTTGAAATACATTGATTTTAGTATATGTGCTGCACAAAACCTTCTCTTGTGTTTGATTTAATAATCTATTATGCTATCCATGTACAATAACAACTCAGGCCACCCACAACAGTCCACATGACAACTGACTTCCCTCTTAGTTTACTATTGACATAGTTGCCATGAGTCATGTTTGAAAACTATCACGTTATGTTTGAAAACAATTTTTTTTTTTTTTAAAAACCTCTTAATGCAGTGAAATTATATAATGTACTAAGGTGCAACGCTTCTGTATGTTATTGAAATCAATTGTTTTGAATTTTGAAGAGACTCATATTTTTACATGTTTTTTTCAAGAAGTCTTTCAAAATGAAGGTGTTCCTAAAGTTAAATGGTGCAGGACATCTTCTTTGCTTCTTTTCTTTTACTTCAGTTAGGCTGTAGATAAATGTTTGCCCTTTTTAAAAACATCTTTCTGAGTGTTAGTGCTCTGTCAAGTAAACAACAGCCCAGTGTTGCTGTTCACCAAAGGGCCGCATGTAAAGGACAGGAGGGCCGCAAGCAGCCCCCGGGCCATACTTTGAGTTTCACTGCTCCATGCAATGAATAAACACAAGAAGAAAAAGGCAAGCTATCGAATAAGAAGTAAGTAAATGTGAGCAACATGAAAGTTAAGCAATGGGTGGGCTAGAAGACTACTAAGCTTTTGGTATGGTCTATAATTGGCTTTCACCTAAAGACTGCTGAAAGCGGTCTCTGGCAGGCAGGCCTAATAAAAACTGTCTCACATTTGTCTATCATATAATTACATTTACAATATTCATTTCACTGACTTCAGACTTGAAACTGTCCTCACTTCTTTAGGATAGCCTTGGGTTTCTACTTTCATTTCTTTACTGTTCCCCAATATGGTAGTAGCAGTAGTACATATCAACAGAGATTAAGGGTTCCATCACTTACTGGCAATCCCCATTACTCTTGATGCAATCTTACTGGTGACCTTTCTTGATGATTGACCTGCCAGGCAGGGACCTATCTACTATCTAAAAGTAACTTTCAGCTTTGTTTACTTTCACCTCCTCCTCCTATCCCACAAGGAGGAACCATAAATAGTAAATGTTCCTACGATTTTCTGGTCAGAGTGTTTTTCTTCACTCAGAGGCAGTGGTGTAAGGAAGGTACAGGAAAGTTGACCTAAAGAAGAATGAAGATTATAGGTAAGTAATAAAATCACCACTTACCAGTGCCACATTCAGTATGTTCTTCCTTTCTCATTTAAGAGGTATCTCACTGTACAACTGTGAACCTTGCAACAAATAATTATGTGATTCATCATTCTGCAAACATCGGTGAATATTTTGAATGGAATCAAGATTTTGCAACATGAGAAACTGAGGACTAAACCTTTGAACCAAACTCCAAATTACTTTCCTGCCCTTGATATAGTGTGTAATAGAGTAGACACATGGACGGTATCGCCCAAAAGACCTGGCTCTGCAGATTTCTAGTATGGAGACCACACGAGGTCCTGTCCAAAAGGTAGAGTGTTCCTTTATAGATTTTGTCTAGGCACAGACAATATGGTATGTGCCAGCTGCCGCAAAGAAGAGTGAGATTACAGATGAAAGATCAGTGTGTCTGATTGGCAAGGCTAGTAGTCAAACTCTACTGTCCTCATCAAGTCTCACCACTTTCTTGGTATTGTTCATGATGACAGGGTGACCGAAGCATCAACTGTAAACAATATTGACTTCATAATATTGACTACCATTGTTAAGGTAAATAAGTGTAAAA
Organism: Triturus cristatus; assembly: GCF_964204655.1. NCBI lineage: Eukaryota > Metazoa > Chordata > Amphibia > Caudata > Salamandridae > Triturus > Triturus cristatus. The sequence continues at coordinate 750,215,296 of NC_140581.1, forward strand.
AATAATAGATCTATATGTCCCTAGATAAAACAAAAAATTTACTTGATTTTTGCATTAGTCAACAATAACAATAAAATACAAAGTGCATCATCATTTATGCAGGTGTTCAGTATATACACAACCAATACTAGTTCTTGCATCATGTGCCATCCTTCCACCCATTGTAGGCCTGCATCAATTTTGCAAATATCAAGGCAGCTGTGATCAGAAATACATATCCCTGTACCATGCAAGATGTATAAAGCCGGTTCGAATTTACAAAGTGGTATACACCTCTCATAGCAGTTTGTTTTATACAAATTGGCAATTCTCAATACAAAACTACCTACATGAATATCTAGGTGTTTTGGTAGGGAGTATACAGATAAGTCTGTGGCTCCAGTCCCATTCCCATCTTCAATCCCCTGTGCCTAAGTTAACAGATAATTACTCAACGGGTCCCAAATATATCTGGGTTGCGAATAAGGGGGCAACAATTCGCATATATGGATAATTGATCTTTGCAGTTTATGAGATCGGATAACAATTCCTTAAATTTCTGCACTCACCCTCTTCCCCATCTACAGGCAATTCTACGCTTTGCCAGGAGGAAGGGCAGGGCAGCGTATTTTCTGAAGACTGCTTTGACTACCCTCTGTATGTCCCAAAAGGGCTATGAGTGGAGTAAATGTCACGATATGAACCACCATGGCAGCGAGTGCAGTGGAAAGTTTGTCCCAGTATGCCTGTATTGGGCCACAGGACCATAATAAGGTGAAGGAAGTCAGCTCCAGCCATTCCACACCTAGCACAGTTATCACTGGGGCAAAGGCAATGGCAATGAAGCCTAACAGGAGTATAGTATACTTCGTGCAGAAATGTATAGTGTATAGTTTGGAGTCTACTGCTAGCGTAATCCTCCCAGTCCAAATACAACAAAAGTGCCATTGGTCATCTTTGATCGTAATTCCTATGTTCATTTCTCTTTGGGCGCATGTCGGGCTCCACGTATGGTGCCTCCAGTTGGGCCGCATGATATAAGCGGAAAACTAGGTGTCTCAAATTGTTGGCTTAGAGGAAAGTGCGCAGGCTATCTAGTGTGGGTGGTTCCTGAGGAAAATCAGGGGTGACAGCTGTTACATTGTTTCATAATCAGATGTACAAGAATCTATCTAGAGGGGAATGAGTCCCCCCACTCGAAAAATACCTCACAGGACTTGACGGATCCCTCATCATAAATATCTCCCCAATGTGTGATGCCACGTGTTTGAAGTAATTGCCTGCAGGCCTTCTCATGTGTGACAGGTACCAGTGGGTGATAAGGCAATGAAATGAGCAGGGAATACAGAAGTTACTTGCCTAGCTTATGGGCTACCTTATGCCATGACTTAAAGGTTATGCCATGCAACTGTGAAATCTGTTAGTGAAGGAGGAGTCAATAATGGCCTCAGGTACAAGAATTGGGGCATGGGAGCCATATACCCCTGTTTTATGGCCAGATGTGGAATGAATGGGGTAGGTTTGTACTAGTGAATAGCATGGTGTGCCTGCGTGCATAGATAATAGAGCTCCATATCTGGAGCTTCAAATCCTCCTTTAGAGAATAGCAGTATGAGAGTGTCCCAGTGAATATGGGGCTGACTGCTTGCCCATGCTAGTCGTATCATTTGTGTTTTGAGCAACTGTAAAAAGTATCGTCTCGATGGTATAGGGATATTGAGAAAGAAATATACAAATTTGGATAGGATAACCATTTTCATTAGTTCAATGCAACCCGCTAATCAATCAGTCAATCAATCAGTATATGTAGAGCGCACGCTGTCACCCGTAGGGCATATGAGCACTGAGGTGCTGTGTCTCAATCAAAAAGCCAGGTCCTGAGCTTCTTCTTGAATTCCATCAGGAAGGAGCTGTTTGGAGGAGGTGGGGTAAGGTGTTCCGTGCCTTGGTGGCAATGTAGGCGAAGGAGTGGCCTCTGCTGAAGCTGCGATGGCTGCTGGGGGTGTGCATGAGGGCGAGTGAGTTGGAGCGCTAGTGTCTTGCTGGCAGGTAGATGTTCAGTCGATGGTTGATGTAGGATGGTCCTTGGATGTGTAGCACTTTGTAGGAGTGTGTGATGATCTTGAACTGGCATAGTTTTGGTTGGGGAGCCATTGGAGGTCTCTGAGGTGGGGGTGATGTTGGTCCATTTGGAGAGTTCAAGGATGAGTCTGGCGGCGGTGATCTGTATGGTCTGGAGACTTTTGAGGAGCTGGGTGAGGATTATGGCATAGAGAGCATTGCTCTAGTCTAGACAGCTGGTAATGAGGGCCTGCGTGATGGTATTTCTGGTATTGATAGGGATCTATCTGAAGATTCTGCTGAGCATGCGCAGGGTGTGGAAGAACAAGGAGATGAATGAGTTGACTTGTCGTTTCATTGTCAATTGGCTGTGGAGGATAATGCTGAGGTTGTGTGTGTGATCTGTCGGTGTTGGCGTTGGTCCGAGTTCTGATGGACCCCAGCTCTGGTCCCATATGGAGGTGTTCATCCAGAAGATCAGTACTTCTCTTTTGTCGGAATTGAGCTTGAGGCAGTTGTCTTCCATCCATTTGGTTATATCTGTCATGGTGCTGTGGAAGTTTGTTTTGGCGTTGATAGGGCCCTCGGTGAGTGAGATGATTCACATAAGAGATTATCTTGAGGCCATGATATCTGACGACATCTGCAAGGGGGTAATGTAAATGTTGAATAGGGTAGGGCTGAGTGATGATCCTTGGGGTATACCACAGGTGATGTCCTTGGGTGCAGAGGAGTAGGGAGGCAGTCGGATGCTCTGTGTGCATCCTGAGAGGAAGGAAGTGATCCATTTGAGGACGTTTTGCTGTATGCCGGTGACCCCTAATGATAGGGGTAATGAAATCCAGCATGTGGTACTATCAGTAATGGTTAGTAGAGTGCCATAGTTTGCTCTGATAAACATTTTCTTGTCTCTCGTTACTACCACCCCTAGATATCAAAGATCAGAGTGACACCATTTTAAGGGAAAGTCTGGGGTGAACAGTTGTGTTGCTGGTATGAGTGGGAAAAGGTGGAATTTTTCTCAATTGATCTGTATGCAGGATATCCCCCCAAAACTGACAAATTCGTGAAGGATACCATTATGGCTGGTTTGGGGGAATCTCTCAAAAAGAGGGTGATGTCGTCTGCATATAGTGAGACTAGAATATGTCTGGAGGGATAGCAGATTGCATTGCTGTAGTTTAGCAGGTAAGGGCTCCACAGCTAGGGCAAAAAGTAACAGGGAGAACAGGCAGCCCTGTTGTGTGCCCCTAGTGATGTTTAGTGGGCAGGAAATTGAACCATTGATCCTAACTCTTGCAACTGGTTGTGAGTAGAAGAGTGCAGCCCAGGTCAAGAAAAAGCGGGGAAGCCCCATCTGGAAGAGCACAGTCTTTAGCAAATCCCATTCAAGGGAGTCAAATGCCTTGGTGGCGCCTAGAATGGGCGGCACCGCAGCTAGGTCTGGGTTTATATCTTGCAACAGAGCAAATAATGTGCGTGGATTAAGTGACGTGGATCTCCCAGGTAAAAAACCCGATTGGTCAGGTCTAGCCAAGAAGGACATGACAAGGGCAAGTCTGTTGGCATCATAATTAATTTGTGATAATGATCTGTACGACTCACATCTATTGGGAAGCTTCCCCGGTTTAAGTACAGCAAAAATCATAGCCTTCTGCATAAATGGAGTAACCAGGCCAATCACTTTTGCTTCTTGATATACAAATTGTAATATTGGTAGTAGTATTCCAATGTGTGTAGAGGCTTTGAAAGATTACAGTTGCATAATTGCCACCCTAATCTCATCCTCAGTGACATCTTCTGTAAAGAAGTTGCGGTGAGCATCACTTAGACACCCCAATGCCATGTCTTCCAGGTAGCCATCAGCATCTGCTAGCGGGACATGTAGAGGGAACCATAAAACATGGAGAAGGTATGTAGGATCTCTGGCATGTCCCTATGCAGTATCCCATCTTCATCATGCACCTCTAATGTATCATTGCCGGACTGTGATTTTCGAGGCATAGTAGCCAGGGTGTGTGCTGGGCATTAGCCTTCTCCATCTGCAATGGCTTTTGCATATTTACCTCAGGAGAGGCATTCTCTTTCAGCAGTCTCTTGAAATTCAGAGAGGGTAGTACTCATTTGTTGAGCCAAACTGAGATCCTCCCCATTCCCCTGTCGAGCCTCTAGGTTTCGTTAGGTTGCTTTCTAGCCTGCTCAATTGGTCCTGCAGAGAGTGTAGCACTCTGCTGCTTTTAGCAATACAAGCTCCTCGAATTGTGACCTTGAAGGCCTCTCAAACTGTGCTCAATGAGGACACTGAATCAGTGGTTTTAGAGAAGAAATCAGCAATCTCTAGTAGCAAGAATGGAGTGTCTAGTAGTAGCATAGGGGATATACGCCACAACGCATTTGCTGGTTCACGCGTAGGGCTGTATAGCCCAATTAGAAAAGGGAAGTGATCTGAATTTGTGCGTACAAGATGTCAAATGTCATGTATCCATGGTCCCATCCCTCTGGAGACAGTCCAGTAATACAGACATGACCACCTAAATAGAAAGTGCCCTTTTTTTCAGAGGGGTTAAATGCCCTCCAAGTGTCTGGCAGATCTTGATCTTCCATGATATCACGTACGTGACGAGAGGCGACGCTATGGTAGATAGAAGAAATGTAAGACCGGTCGATGGGCAAATTCAGGGCAAGGTTAAAGTCCCCTCCCACATAATATGAGGGCTGCGCTATCTCTGTCCCCATAGTCGGTCAAAGAAGGTGGGGTGATCTGTGTTTGGTCCATAGCAGGGTAATGGCAGACAAAGCCAGTCTACCCCACGTCAGTGAATATCAGCCATGGGTGACATTAAATGAGCCCTGTGTGACATGTGGCACACCTTTATGAATAAGGGTAACAGTACAGCTAGTGTATGAGGAGTATGTGGAGAACTGCCTGTGGGAGGCCCATCGAGTTGCAAAGGATGTACTGGTGGAGCGTACTAGATGAGTTTCTTGCAATAAGGTGATGTGAATATCATGGCGGTCCAGATATGCCAATATGTGTCTGCACTTACAAGGTTGACCAACCCCCTGACATTCAACCGGAGGCATTTACATGCTGTGTACGGGGAAATTGTCTGAGTAACAGTGCCATTGTTCATCCTAGGGTGGGTGAAGATGGAGTGGACTGATTTATCAGCAGAAGGCATAGAGAGATACAGAGTGGCATAGAGATATACAGAGTGATAACAGTGTGTCTGCCTCAAGGTGAGCTGATGAGCACCATATAACTTCTCAAACAGCCCCATTTCCTGCCTTCACCCACGCTGGCAGTTCAATCCCACCAGAGATACATAACCCACCCTCATAAACTTCTGGAAATATGCAAATATTTTAGCAAACATTATGGCTCTTTGGTAGGAGAGTCACTGTTGTGCTCCACAAAGAAATGAGTTAGGGGAGAAGAGCAGGAGGACAGGGCAAAATGGACAAGAGAAGTAGCAGTGTGGGGTTAGATGAGTAGAGAGGGCCTTAGTCGGCAAGATATAAAGGCAAAATAGCGATATGCTGTAGGTATCAACTGTTTGAAATAGGGGTAACTGTAGAGGTCCTCCAGTGAGCCAGACAGACTCATCCTCGTGTGTACGAGGGTGTCCGGGGGATCAGTATTCGTCTCAATGACCTCTTTGGTCATAGTTATAGAAGGGAATGGAGCAGCTGTATGTAATTGTGGGTTAAAGGCATACATGCAGGAACCTGTAAAGCATTATGGGCCAGTTGCATGACGGATATTTGCATGCACAAATGGGTTTTAGACCCATTTGCGCATGCAAAAAACCAGTGGGCTATGTACTAACCCTATTTTGCAAGACGCAAACAATTTGCGACTCGCAAAAAGGGTTTAGCGACTCGCTATTAGGAAGGGGCGTTTACTTCCAAATAGCGATTCCAAAAGCCATGTAGGAATATTTTGCGACTGAAATTGCGGTCGCAAAACACTCGTAGTTTACCACCCTTCTCAGAAGGGTGGCAAAGCACTTGCAAAGAAGAATGCATGCGCAAAAATTTTTTCAGGGCATTCAGTGGTCCCAGGGACCACTGCATACTCTTAGAAAATGAAAAGTTACATTTGTCTTTTAAAAGGCATCCCGTTTTCCTCTAAGGAAAAAGGACTGCATTAAAAAAACAACAAAAAAACCTGCTTTATTTATAAGCAGTCCCAGACATTGAGGTCTGTTGACCCCATCAGGCCACCATCCCTGGGAGTGTTAGCCATTCCCAATGGGGTCGCAAATTGCAACAGCCTCATTAATATTCATGAGGCACGCAATTTGCGACCCCATTGTGAATCGCAAACAGTGTCTCAGACACTGTTGTACATTGGACATTGCGACACGCAATTTGGCGCAATTTGCGAGTCACAATTTCCAATGGTTGCACATCTGGCCCTATGTCTGACAGATTTTGCAATTCACCAGTAAGTGAACAGAACTAGCCATGGAGGTATCCATTTTAGTTAATGGGTGCTACCAATGAGGGTGGCTTAGTCCTAGGGAACTGGCTCTGTAGGTATTCCGGGGTCAGCCCTGTTCTAACATCTGGGAAGAGGGCCTGGAGTATGTGGAAGGTGGTTTTGTCAAGGAAGCACACACTGAGTGGTGACGTATGCAGTTGGTGACCAGATGTGGGTTTGTAATGAAGTGATCCTTGTCCTTGAAGGAAATGCAGAGGTATGCTGAATACAACATTGCATAAGGGATTGCAGCTTGTTGTAATTTCTGTTTGACAGGTGAGAACTTGCTCTGCACTTCTTGAACCGCAATGGTGAAATCAGGATAAATGGTCACCTAATTTCCATCAAATTTCAAAGTATGCTTTTCCCTCGCTATGCACAGGGCAGTGTCACATCCCCTCTAATTAAGTGACCTGGCAATTATAGGTCTTCCAGGTGTGCCAAGGAGAGGATGGGCCAGTAATGCTCTGTGGGCTTGTTCCACTATGAGTAATTAAGAGAAGGAGTCCATGCCAAAAAGGGTAGTAAGGAGTCATGCAACGTAGTCTTCAATTGTTCCTGTATTTGTAGATTTCAGGAACCCCAGAATCTGCAGATTTTTCGGGCGAGGTCTTGCTTCCAAATCTTAATTTTTTGCCTGCAATTAGTTTGAGAATCTTTTCCATGATAGTTTGTTGCTGCAGGTTGAAACTTTGTCTTCCTTTGGGATCATTGTGTTTTTCCAGTTTATGTGTGATGGAGTCCATTCTGGTACACATAGTGTCCATTTTTGTTTCGATGGATGCTAAGCTTTGTTGCATGGCCAACAGTAGCGATTTCCTATCTGCTGTTTCTGTGGATTTATTTGAAGGATAGTCCTCCACAAGGGATTGATCTGTGCAGCCGTTGGGAATTCATGTGAATCACCAAGCATCAAGTTGCAGTTTAGTCTGTCGGCCATCTGATTTGCCCATGTTGCCCCTGTTCCATGGAGCGCCTGGTGTGTGGGTGCCTATGTGTCTTCAAGGAGTTTGCTTCAGCGCGCAGTAGGGTTGTGCAGTGTGGAGACAAGGGCCTCGTGAAGCCCTATTCAAGGCAGCTATGCAATGTGTTATCATCAAGAATGTAACTAAGCCCTATTTCAGGTGGTGGCAATTGCCTCAATGTGATGCACCAGGACACTGTGATAATGGGCCCGTTGGTCCAGAAGCAGTAATGTGAAACTGGAATATGCCATTTAATCAACCCAGTTCCACCTCACCTCCTCAGTCCCTTGCCAGGGGGGGGCATGAACAGACTCAGATTTTTCCAGACAGAACCCAAGCCCCCAGATGCGTCGTGGACTGGCTTTTGTCAGCAAGGGTCTTACTCAGTCACAAGGCATCTGGGCCATCCACAGCCACTCAGAGAGAACAGCTCTCTGTTCCCTGATGTTATGCCGCTGGGAGAGTCAAAATGCTATAGGCCCCACATGTAAAATACAAGTTTCCAATATGGAAGCAGTAATGCAGAGTGATTGACTCGATGTGCCCGTATATGTTGGTGGGGTAGCATCATTACATCCGTGGGTGGGGAGAGAGATGAATTATATGCTGTTCTGGTCACAGTAGGTAGGATGCAGCAATAAGCTTGTGAGGCCACTGGTGTATTTTGAGCTGTAAATGTGAGACCTGTTTAGGGTTTGGTGCCACTGACGTGCAGTGATCATCAAGGTTGTCCCATTTTTTGGGCTATTCTGCCATATATAACTCAAGTGAGTACCATGTGCAGAGAGATGAATTTTCAGATCCCGATGCCTATGGCCTCTTCTGTCATAATGTATCTGCACTGAGTCTTGCGCTATCCCCCCATCCCGAAAGGGGCCACAGATCCGTGACCAGCATCGCTAAATCCAGTGCTATCTGTGTGTATTTTTGCCTCTCCTGTTTGTACGGCATAATTAGTTCCAATTAGGTAAGTTTACAGGGGCCCCCAACCTGCATTCTCAGAAGGCCGAACAACTGAGGTAGGCACAGTCTCCCAAATGGTAGCCGGCAATCCGCCAGTCCCGGTCGGTGTGCTGCTTCAGCCTTAGGGGGAGGCTCGACCCGCATATCCTGGTATTGCAATGAGGCAGTGGAGCCTCCCCTAGTATCCAAAGTGGGCTCTCACTTTGGCAGGCAGCAATCAGCGTGATCTGTTTTGCTTTGATGTTTTTCAGGCGGCTGCCATTTCACCGCCATAGCCGAGGGCAAGGCACGTAGTTATCTGTAAGTGTGATGCAACGTTTTCACCTGCAAACTCACGAACAGGTGCCAACTGCTATATAAGGTGCTGTCTGCTTGTAATTGAGCCTTGATAGGACCAGATGAGGCAGGATTATGCCAGACATTGTCCCCAAACTGCAGGAACCTCAAGTCAGTGCAGCCATCTTGCGCGCCGACTCTCTGGCACCCCCTTCCCTAGATATACTTACCACGATGATATAGAGGTAGTCAATTTTTGTGCAGGTCGATATTATTGACCTCAATATTGTGGCCTGTAAGCTACTGGCAGCCTTCTCTTTTATGTCTGGTGTAACTCATTGACTCATTGAACAGGGGTGTATCTATGTTGCTGTCATAAAAGGGAGGAGGTGCATAACTATCCTAGGTAACCAAAGTATCTTGAGACAGCCTGCATCAACTGAAAGTAAATGGGCCTGCAAGCATCTAAGGTAATGTAGAGCATATCTTCTGCAGAGAATAATATGAATCAAAAAGTGGAAAACGTTATTTCCTGCTCAATATCAAGTAATTAGTAACAACTACAGGAGGATACCAATTAACCCAGTTGAGATCAGGGTGGATCTTTGACTGACTCCTGAGATCTACCATTGATTGATGTTTCACACTAGCAGACCGTGATTATAATTATTCAACTGTACCGGGTGTGACTTCTGACACAAATTTCACTCCCCCTTCCCTCAGTTGACCGCAACATCCCGAGCGAACATTTAGCCTCATTTTTCATGCTAGCCTTGCCAGACTCATTCCTCAGTATCCCAGACCAATTCATGGTGATTACTAATCTTCAGCTCCAACGCAGTGTGAAATTCGACTTGTTGCACTTACCTTCGCCCATCAGCAAGCACTTGTTAAAAATTGTAACCTGGTCCTGGTGATGGCCTAAAATCAATAAAGGCCGAAACGCCGTCGACCCTGCAGCGCAACTCAAGGCGCCATCCTTGTGGTCCCAAAATACCAATTCTGTCTATTATTGTATCAAATATATGGGCACCAATAGGAGTTCACTGTATACATCTTTTACTGCGCCGTTCTCCTGCTGTATATACCCCTTCACTTGTCACTTGCGCCGTTCACCTTTGTCACGAGCACTTGTGCACAGTTTTGTACAGGTTACTGACATTTAATGTAACAAAGTGCTTTGTTTTGATCCGTTAACAAATTATATGAAAAATAATTTTTGCATTAAATCTTGTCTGATTTCTTGTTTCCCTCCCCCCCTTTAAAATGTCCCCCTTTTTCTTGAAACATATTTTGTGCATAATCTTCTATAATTGCCAACAATGCAATACCTGTTGAGACACTGTTGTATCTTACACAATATCCTGTAATGTCTGAAGTACCAATGTGGTCTATAAAGTAGAAACCAGGGGCAAAGTGGGAGGCCTAACCAGTGGAAACATTGCATTCAAAACTAGATTCTTCAGCGTACTCTAAGGTTCCATGAAATTTCTGGTTGCTGAACACTGGACTCTCAGTGTCACCAATCCTTATAATGCAGATCAACTGGGATTTTTGTAGGTAAATAATGCAGCAATGTTTGTCCCAACACAACCATCTCTCTGTAAACTCTGAGTTCCAGTATTTGCTGGTGTCGTACACATTGCTCTGTCTTAGTACAAACAGGAAAAGATAGTGTCCCTCTCCCTACCCACTTCAGTTAATGTGTAGTTGCAATAGCCACATTCAGTATAAGGCAGAGACAAAATGAAAGGGAGGAGAATACACTTCTGTATTGGGGATGTCTTGCCAGTGAGAATGGCTCTGCCCATCCTGCCAGTGAAAGTGGGAGCATAGAGGAGGCCTGGGGAATCTCTTGTAGCCAGTAGGGTCCTAACCAGCCTACACTATGTGCACCTAGTCAATGTCTATTGTTCAACCAGACACTGGTTCACTGGTAAGAAGAAAGTGTGCTTCTGCCCTCATATTCGCATAACACCTATTGCAGTCTTAAAATGAGGGTCACAGTACGTGCCCTGCACGACCCCTCTACAGAAGACAACACAAAAGAAGAAAGAGATGGGGGAACTCGACCCCGTTATATTTCTTCCCTTGGGGGCAGAGAGAGAAGTTATGAAAAAATGAGGCTTTGTTATGGGTTCAGATGCTTAAGAGACACCTGTCTGTGCGATGGGTTATGTCACACACAAAGGAATGGATTAAGGATATAACTCCAGGAGGCAATGCATTAGCCCAAGGTGCCTTCTGTGTTTAAAATAACCTTACCCTTCACAAGGATCTGCAGCTATGGGCAATGAAGGAGATAAAAGCACCTCCGTGAAAAAGGTATGCAGGTAGCAAGACTCAATGAAAACATTACAACATGCAAACACATTCTAAATAGGAAAGCACGTCCATCTTTTCCCTTAGGAAATCTGTTTGGTGTTACATAAAATAACTATTTTCATTCACCTGCTACAGACCACACTACGAAATTAGACATTTCTGGCATTCTGTTTCCCCCAACCACATGTAATCTATCTTTTCTGCTCCTGTTTCATCTAAAGGGTGGGATTGGACAGCCCTTCGGTGCTGCACAAATCTTAGACCAGCCCATGAAAGCTGCTTATGCCCTGTGCCAGCCGTGTTCTGATATCCTTTTCCCTGTTTCCTTCGCGGCCCGAGCTGTTCGGCCATGTCTGCACTGCTGACGCCGATGCCTGTGCTGGCAGGATGCCCAGACAGCAGCTCTCCTGCAGATACAGCCTCCCTGTCCAGGAGCCGGCTGCCTTCAGCATAATGGGCAACACTGAAAGCAGCAAGGCGTTCGCTCGACAAGGTCAGGGTACCTTTCATTCCCGCAATAATCAACCCGTGTAGCTCTTCCTCAGACCTGGGAGAGAGAAGATGGAGGTCAAAAGAGCAATTCCATTTCACATTGACTCCAGCAAAAGGCTCAACACAAAGCCCGAGGAAAAAAAAGTGGTGTTCTCTCATGCATTTTGGTGAACTTCTTAAAACGCATCCCCATTCTCAGCTGCCTCAGATTGAGTCATAAAGCAAACCAGCCCTCTTGTTAGACATTTTACACTGTCAGCATCTTGCTAAGTGATGTAAATGAGTAACACGACGGATACACTGGCTACAGCGGGCAAAAGGCTATTAATTATGCAAAAAAATGTTAACCCTAGCAGATTGCAGAACAGGCAATTGCTTCTATTTAAACCTGCAATCAACCCCCACTCTCCGCATTAGCATAGCTTTATTTATTCAGCAGGGCTCTGGCCAACAGTTTAGTGAATATCATTTAGCTGGAAATGTGAAAAATTTGAGGTGGCATATTGTGGTTACAAAATTGCCTTTATTTGACCTTACGTTTGCCAGGACCAATTATTCGCGCATGCTGACCAATCTGCTGTTGTGTCTGATAATTGCTATTGCTGTCTCCTAATCTGCGTCACCGGGATGCGCGCCAAATGCACGCGGCTGCTTTCTTCGTCAGACATTTATTAATGTTGTCTTTCATATTCGCAGAAACTCGCTCTGTTCATTACTAATTGAAATGCATGGCAAATCCCTGTCAGCCCTTTTAAACCAATCCACTTTTAATAATCTGAGGCTGAAGAAACACACATATTCGCAGCTGATCTCCGTATGCCGCGCCCTTCTCTGCTTCTGATACAGTGGAATTAGCTTGGTGTTGACAGAGGCTCAGGAATTATAATGTTGCTATCCTTTACTGTAAACAAGACTTGTCTACTCCACATTTTAGACAAAAACCGAGTACTTCGAGAATAATTAACCCTGTGCTTCTCACTTGCAATTCTCTATGTCATGGCTTCATATAAATGAGACAAATGACTGTGGTGTTCCCATTACTTCAAACACCAGTCATTATTCACTAATTGTTTGTGACTGCGCCATAAACCAATATCTGGTAAATATGTAAACTGTATTTTTATTGTGCCAACCTTACATTAGCTGAGAATGTACAAACGAATACTGAAGTAACGGAGCAAGAAAATGTCACCAGTGACCCTGTGTTCATTTTGGCAATGTGATTAGTCCTGGTGCGTCTTTATACAGAAATATGTGATAAAATGAATCGTCCTATAGAGAAGATGATGAGACTACAAGGAGGTGAATCGCCACCAAGCAAGGGGTTTTCCTTTTACTATATGAAGTAAGTGCATCTTTGTTTGGTTGAAATCTCTTCATATTCCTCGGCATCAAGAACTCCTCACCAAAATCGTTAGGAAACACGCTAGGGCCGCTTGATAAGCTGTCCTTCATCCTGGCAAAAGGCAGGAAGACCTTTGCATACTACTAAGGTGGGCGGAGTCAAACAGACGAAGATTACAAGTGCTTTGCTTGTAGTAATTTAAAGAGAGAACCATGGACTCTGCTCTCACCAGGACAGGACAACAAAGGACACACTTGTCACTGTCACATACAGATTGCGTTTCAATAGATCAATGAAGCAGTCACATCAACAAAGGATTTCAGAACGTTTTTCAATATGGAATTGCTGAGAAAACATACTTACTCTGCCTTTGTCAAGCCCAGGAGCTAGGATCATTTGAATTTTACAAAAGTGGAGCTTCAACAGGGGCACCTGTGATGTTTATATTTGTAAGTACCTCCTGTGAAATGTAATTTCTGTGAAATGACCATTAGGGCAAAAATGGCCGTGCAAAAGGTTAATGGAGGAGGGGGGTCATGCAACCCTCCTCACTGGGCTGCTTTTGGCCCTAGGAATCCCACCTCCCAGGGCCCGGCCACAATTCAATAGGGGAGGGGGGCACCTGGCCCCCTTCTCCAGGTTGATTTTGGCCCCCGGGGACCTCATCTCTGGGGCCTGGCCTTGTCATTTTGGGTGCCCTGGATCTCACCCAGGGCACCCTGTTTGCTTTTTAGGGACGGAGGGGGAGCCTGAATGCCCCTGCGGTCCCTGCTGGATCCACGTCTCCAGCAGGAGTTGGCATTGCTCTCACACACAGGGAGCTGCTAAGCATGCAACTCCCTGAGAGTGTGTGTAATTGTTCCATCTGTTTCCCTGTCCAAGACAGACGAAAAATCAGCTCCCAGCAAGCGGGAGAACTTTGACAGCGCCCGCTTGCTGGGAGCGGAATTAGTGTTTGCTCTAACTTGGTGGAAGCTGTCACAGTACCCACCAAGTCAGAGCAAACAGCTTTGTCCCGGGGTGGGCACCCCGGTTGATAGAGAGGCAGTCTTGGAGTACCCAGGGCAAATGATACCTCCAGGAGGGGGTCCACATGGTCCCCCTCCTTCTCGGTGCACTGGCTGGCCCTCGGGAGGGGATGAAAACAGGGGCCAGGGGGTCAGTGTGGCCTCCCGCAATTTGTTTTATTTTGTTCCCTAGGGAGCTGGTAATCGAGGAGGGGGGTCTGCATGCCCCCCTCCATTAAAAAAAATAAAGCTCAGAGGAAGTGGTGGTCCCTGGGGATTAAGGAGCCTTAGGAGAGGACTCCGTGCAACCCCCTCATTTTATTTCAAGTACTCCCGGGACATGGCCTACTCGGGGGTTCTTTTTAAGAGCAAGAGCTGCATTTTTTTTTAAGTGAGCTTTTGGCCTGCCAGAGTCAGGACCAGAGGGTCAGGGTATTCGTACCCTGCCCCATTTTCTTTTCTTTAAAGTGTTTTTTGGGACTCGGCTGAAGCTGAGTCTCAAGATGGCTGCCAACACTTCCTGGTTGAAGTGTTAGCAGCCAATCAGATTTCAGCAAGGGGACGGTCAGATCCTCGGAGGATCTGCATCCCTAGATATACAAGTTTGGTTTTCCCTTTATATTTCAATAACTACTGAATGGATTTACACCAATTTACAAAAAGGTCACTTTCCGGAACAACGGCTGCCTTTCTGCCAGCGGTTCGGCTATTGTTGTGTCTAAAATCACTATGGCAATTTACATGGGGAAAACATGTTATGGGACCTCTACCATTTTCTCGGCCTCCACTTGACGAATTACCCCGAAACATTCAAGGCACCAGCTGAACTGACTGTCATACTAATTTTAAATTTTTTTGTGAAGATTCATCAAACGGCACCAAAGTTATTGGCAAAACAAAAAACACTTTTCCTATGGAAACTGGGTCCCACCTATAACTACCTTCTGGCGACCAATGCAAAGAAGGGGAACCCCTGTACAATGGATGTGGGTAGAGATTCAGGGGAAAAGGAACACAATAAATTCAAACACAAATATCTCTACCTATAGATTTCAGCACGTACAATGTATCGTCTTCTTTAATATACCCACACTTGGACTAGGGCAGTATGATTCAAAGCAATAAACAAACGTAAATTTTAGTAATTTTATTATCACATTAAATTGATTTACGGCGAAATAAATTCAGTGCATAAAGAATATTCAAATAACAGAGAGCATGCTTTTCAGGGTCCCAGACAAATTCAAACACACACTAACAAACACACTCAAACCAGATTCATTCTAAGACATAAATGCTGAATTTGCACAATCACATGTAGAGGATATAAACCTTACAAAAAATTCAGAGAGTTAACGAAGAAAGCAGAACAGAGGCGTCTAAGCCGAGTACCTGATGCGGTACGAGTCAACGCGATGCTCCAAACAAAGCGAGAGTCCTCAGGTGAAACGAATCGGGCCCGGAAGCACACGTGATGTTCAAGGGCCGTTTAAATAGGAAATATATATAATATATATTTCTATTACAAACTCATTGTTGCCCACTCTTGTTACTTTTGATGCGAGTATGACATGTTCTTGAATTAGATAAATGATGTTTTCTAGATTTGCTATTTTAATTTATTATCATTACTGTCTTTGATAGGTCCCAGCCCTAAACCATACATTGACTCTTGGTTTCTGCTCGCCCAGAGGAAGGTGGCACCTATATTTCGGTGCATTCACCGAAACGCGCATCGGCGCACACATGAGGCCCACCTAAACCTTGTTTTGCCTTAAATTGTGGACATTTGTTAGCCAACATAATGTTGAACATTCATTGAATTATGTTAACTCTCTGAATTTTTTGTAAGGTTTATATCCTCTACATGTGATTGTGCGAATTCAGCATTTATGTCTTAGAATGAATCTGGTTTGAGTGTGTTTGTTAGTGTGTGTTTGAATTTGTCTGGGACCCTGAAAAGCATGCTCTCTGTTATTTGAATATTCTTTATGCACTGAATTTATTTCGCCGTAAATCAATTTAATGTGATAGTAAAATTACTAAAATTTACGTTTGTTTATTGTTTTGAATCATACTGCCCTAGTCCAAGTGTGGGTATATTAAAGAAGACGATACATTGTACGTGCTGAAATCTATAGGTAGAGATATTTGTGTTTGAATTTATTGTGTACCTTCTGGCGACCGCCAGTACATTATATATATATGAACAAACTGCAACTTTACTGCATTTCAGGTAATCCTTTTAAAAAGTTCATTTATTCGTTCTCGGTTCAATTTCAAATATACATGATCGATTCCATTTAAAAGATCGGACCAACGCGTTTCGCCAATTTGCCTTCTACTGGGTGTGGGTCTCAAAATGATCCAGTCGCTCTTTGTTCAGGAACTCACAAAACAGAAGAGCAGATTTACTTTCCATCCAAGCTCGGGTTGAGATTGGTTGAAAATCTTAAACTTTGCTTCTCCCCCACTGAAGTTGTGTGGAACTGACCCAAAGAGAGATCAATTATATGAGATAGCACTGAATCAAAGAATGAACCATGGATCCAAATGAAAACCAGAATTGGGATCATAGAGCACAGTGGTAAGAGTGAACTGAACATCCTTGCTGACAAATGGTCAACAACCTTGGTTAATGAAGAGCATGTGGAGACTACAAAGGATACTTGAGAGGCCTTTTTTGTTCAGCTGGGAAACAGACTGACTTGTTCTTAATAAAGGTAAGTTTTCTGGCGAAAACAAAGAGACAAACTGATATAATTTTCTGCAGATTCTTAAGCGTTTAGCCCATAGTTAAACCGAGAAAACAATAAACTTTCACAATTTGTGGAGTTTTAAACCCCTGACAGTGAGGAAAAGTGTCCTTCTTGTCGGCATCCATTTTGTGTCAGACTCCATTATTTTAGCATTGCCATTTCGTGTCAAACACCTCTGCATGACCCTCCTGGTCATTTCTTCTGATGCTTGCCAAAGTTCTAACCGTCACGACCACCCTGCCCTTCCTGCTCCTTGTGGTTAAGCCAATTCCAAAAAGGGGAACAGAGAATTGGCCTCTCACCGTCCTCGGACTGGAATCCTGCATGCACCCATCCTGTTTCGCAAGACTTGATCACGACACTGTCCCAGAACTTGTTTCTTTCACATATCCTGTTTGTCAAGATCTGTTTGATTCTTTCACGTACATATCCCGTTTGGCAAGATCTGTCCTAATCGATTGCACCATCTGTTGCAGCACCAGTCCTGCCTGAACGAAGATTGGTGTAACTACAGCCTCATCCGAACTGGTTCCTTAGGGTGGGGAAATATGTATATAAGGCCTGTAAGCTGCGGAGTAAAGCAGCAGCCTCCTCTGTCTTGTCACCGACGAGCTTGGGACTCTGTTCCATAGCCCGGGCTATTCGAATAAAACTTTGTTCCTCCTGCAGACGAAGGCTCCTGTGTCTCCTTTTACAATATAAGGAGGGTATGGTAGACTTGGGTGGTTCCCCCGCCACCGAGACCCAGTAAGTGAGTATACCCGGCTCTACAAAATGGCGCCCGAACAGGGACCCCACGAGCACGAAGGTCAGGTCTGGTGGATCTGAGGAGGTGCACGGAGAGACTCCGACGGAGGTACCCTACCCGAGGGAATCTTGCAGTCCGGTAGCCGAACGACTCGTCCTCTGTTCCTCCCCGCCCGGTCTGGGCCACATGACCGCGTCCTCGCTGGGGTCCCCTAACAGTGATTTCTGGAACAGGACACGGCCCTACGTCTGCAGAAGAGAACTACCCTTGTCAGGTAAGGGTGGGCTGATCACCCACCGAGTCTGTATGATTGCGCTCTTATTGACTTTTGCAAAAGCCACGCCAGCGAGGTGAGTTTTTTAAGGCCCGCTGTTGTTTGCATTATCTGTTTTCGGTCCTTTTTAGTATGCCGGCGAATAGTAAGTTTAAGAAATTATGTTGTATGTGTACGCAGGACTCCCAGCTGGAGGCGGCTTGCACGCTTCCTCCAGCAGGGACGCCTGGTCACACTATGTACGCAAAACATGGCCCATCTGCCATAACGTTTTCCTCCCTTTGGACTAAGTATACCAAACAAGCCGTTCCCAATTTACAATGACCCCCTTATGGGTCCTTTGATCCACAGGTTCTTGCAAATCTAGAGGAACAGCTATTTAAATGGAAGGTTCGTCCCTCGATGTTTGAGTCTGTCAGGCTATGGAAGAAGGAAATTGAGCAGAGAGTAAAGAAGGAAAAGGCACTAGAAAGGAAACTAGAACAGATGTCAATGGCTGACCATGCTAGGGAGCACTTACAGGGCCAAATGGAAAAATCTGTAGAGATAGCTGATAGGGACCATTGGGCGCGGGTGCAGAAGTGCTACCCGGCTCGTGAAGAGAAAGGAAAAGGCTTTATGGAAGGGGGAGAAGAGGGCGATTCCCTGCTCGATACCATGTTGGAAAGTCCTCCTGCTTATGCCCCCATGTACCCTGCGCTGACCCCCCTGCCCCACATGCAGCTGCACCAGCCGTGCTACACACTCCTGCCTCCACAGCCCCTCCTACTGTTCCCCCGTCACACCACCCCCCCTATTTTGATGCCTATAACACTGACTGCGCACACTACCCCTGTCCTCGCCGTGGGAAAGACAACGAGTCCCCATCCGCCCAATACCTGCAGCTTTACCCCTGCCCGCCCCCTCCCTTCTTCCCCGTGGTCTACGGTTAAGCAGGATTTATATAGATTATTGAATTCCCCCCGACTGGCTTCCTTGCGCTCAGCAGTCAGCTTTTCGTCCCTTCGAAAAGATGACCTGCAAAGGCAACAGTGTGAATGCTGGATAAATAGCGGGAATATTTATCCATTTAAAGAAATATGGTCCACCTTTTCTCAGTGGACGATTATGGAACAGACCACCTAGGCTGAATACATGTGTACCTTGGTTGTGCAGAGATTCGAGAATTCATTTATGCAGATACCCGCTGGATTGGTGGAACTCAGGTCACAAATAACAAGAGGCGATGTACAGTGAGAGGGGATGTTTGGCGCTATGTCTGCTTTGATAGCTTACCGTGATGTGACCGCTTTCCCCAGCCCCACTCTAGAGACAGCTACGCCAATGAGAGAGGCGGCCCCTGTCTTTGTTAACGCACTCACCGATGCCCAAAATAATGGCCGAGGGGCGGTCGAAGCACACTGGCACAGGCTTTGAGTTCATGTTCCTTGGAAAAGGTCAGAAGTGATACAGTTAAAGGGACAATTGCCGGGTCCTCGGAAGAATCCGGCTGCCTTCTATAAAGAATTAAGCCAGATAATATCTGCCGGTACCCTTATTCTTGAAGACATAGATTTACTTTTTGGTACGGTTGTCCCTACTGAGGTCTGGGATGAAATACAACATACCGACCATGAAGTAGAATTGGGAGGTAAATGGGCTGATCTAGAGGCCATGGAAGGTAATAGAGTGGGAGGGACGAAACCGAACGCCGCCATCACAGCCTTGCCTGGCAAAATCATAACATTCATGAAGACGCTGTTGCCAGAAACGGTCATCAATTGGGATAAAATTAATGCCTGTAGACAGCGTAGGGATGAGAGTGTGGCGAATTTGTTCACCCATTTTGAAATTTGTCAGCAATTTGCTCCCTGACATTTCTGCCAGACTCAAGAAGGTTGAGAGTACATGGTCCGCTCAGACTATGACAGGTATCTTGGCCATGGCCCAATACCATGAGAATAGGGAAAACGAGGATAAGGAGAAAGAGGTCAAGAGAAATAAAGACCTTAAAACTAAAGTACTTCTGCAACAGGCCTATCCTCCCAAAGGCACTGACGCCCATGGCAATTTTCCGGCCGCCCCCTCAGCGGCCGCCAAGAGCACGCCAATCGACTCCCTCCGGCCCCTCCGGGCCTCTCCAGACAGATCAATGTGCCTAATGTAAGGGTTATGGCCACTGGATGGAGGAGTGTCCTGTTTTGACAGAAAACATACGGACAGGTAAACCACGGACTCGTGTTCACAAGGATGGGGTGATTGCTAAAGACCAAAGGCAACACTGCCCTAGTGACCGAGAGGGGAGATATAGGGATGACAACACCATATGACAATGCCCTGCTAACAAATTTGATGGGTAAGAAGCCACACGTACTTATTACAATGACGATTATGAAGAGGTAGACGAGACACGGTTTTATCAAGCATAGGATAGCCAGGCAAGGGGTATTTCGAAAGTGCAAATTTCGGTCGCCCAGAAGGGCCCGTATGTTCAAGTGTCAGTTGCAGGGGATGCTCGGTCTATCCTTCTGGACACAGGGGTGACTAGGTCTTCTATTGCACGTGTATCGGTCCCGGAGGCACCCCTTTCTGGCAATTTGAATGTCTCTGTGGGTTTTTGCAGGAACACCCGTGACAAGCCCTGTTTCTGAACCCCTCCCTCTCGATATCGGCCCCACCCATGTTGACGCTCCCTTGGTCCTTACTACAGGTTGCAGTGAAAACGTATTAGGCATTGATTTACTGAAAGCTCTGTATGCCACTATATCATGTAGTCCCCAAGGCGTGTCTCTAACAATTTCCCCCATCCCGACTCCTATATGTATCTGTCTGGGCCTCTCCCACCAGAGTTGCAGTCATTATCTTCCTCCCTCTGGGCATCATCAGACACTGATGTGGGGTGTCTCAACATACCCCCTCACGTGGTACGCATTCAGCCAGGCACCCTTCTCCCCCGCCTCCGGCAATATCGACTACCCGTGGAAGGAGAAGTCGCCCTTTTAACAATAATATCTGAATTGATGGACAAGGGCGTAGTGGAGGAGACACGTGGTAATATCTGTGACAGTCCCATTATTCTGGTTCTTAAGAAGACCAATGGAGATGCTCTCTGCCCTAAAATTTACAGATTTGTGATAGACCTGAGAGCCCTTAACAAAATAACGATCTCCCAATACCCTGTTGTTCCCGACATTACAGCCCGCTTGACGATGGTCCCTTCTGATGCCACGCACTTTTCTGTTATAGACCGGAAGAATGCTTTTTTCAGTATTCCTATACATCTTGACAGCAGACATTTTTTTGGTTTCTCCCTTGGTGGGCGGAGCTTTAGATTTTGCCGCGCCCCTCAAGGCTTCACCGAGAGCCCCAGTATCTATAGTCAAGCTCTCAAAAGTCAACTAGATTCCTTAGAACTCCCTGATAATTCCACACTGCTGCAGTATGTTGATGACCTCCTCATTGCTGCAAATTCTGCCCCGACATGTAAAGAGGCTACTCTCTGTTTGTTACGCCACCTTGCCCTCCATAACAACAAGGTCTCTTTAAAAAAGCTTCCGTTTTGTCAAGAGAAGGTGACCTATTGAGGTCATCTCCTCTCGAAGGAGGGAAGGCAGCTCACCGCTGATCGTGTAGCCGTTATCAATGCTATGGCGGCCCCATGAACTCAAAAGCAGGTACGAGCCTTCGTAGGCCTAACCTCATACTGCAGACAGTGGATTTCCAATTTTTCGGCCATGGCCAAACTCTTCTTGCCCTCACCACTAAAGACATATCAGACAGCTCCTTTCCATGGACTAGAGAGCATACGCAGGCCTTCCAGGATTTAAAAAGAGCTCTGTGTACTGCTCCAGTCCTCGGTACCCCTGATTATAACAAACAATTCTTTCTTTTTGTACATGAGACAGACGGTTGTGCATGCGCTGTCTTGACCCAGATGTTCGGAGATCACCATCGGCCATGTGCCTATTTTTCAGCTACCTTAGACCCTGTTGCGAGGGCTCTCCCAGGATGGCTACGGGCGACAGCTGCGGCCGCACTCATGGTCCGTCAGAGTGCGGAGATCGTCATGAACCCCCCCTTAACTCTGATGGTTCCCCATTCTGTGGATACCCTCCTTAATAACACCAAGACACAGTACCTCACTAGCGCACGACTCCAGCTTCATTAACATCATGAGATGCACTGTACTGAATTCCGCCACATTACTCCCACTAGATACTCAGGATGCCCGTTTAGATCCACATGACTGTATATTGAGGACAGAGGAGGAGACGAAGGGGTGGGTTGACTTACAGGATACCCCGATAACAGATCCAGAAGGTACACTGTATGTGGACGGATCATGTCTCAGAGGGCCAGATGGTAACACATCAGCCGCCTACGCCCTCACGACATTGGAGCAAGTAGTAGAAACAGCTCAGATTCCACAGTGCTCTGCTCAGGCTGCAGAATTAGTTGCCCTCACTAGAGCCTGTGAGTTAAGCAAAGGAATAACGGTTAATATCTACACTGACAGTCAGTATGCTTTTGGGGTGGCTCACAACTTTGGAAGACTGTGGAGAGAAAGGAATTTCCTTACTTCACATGGGACGAAAATTCAACATGGCCCCCTAATTCACCGATTATTAGACTCCCTGACATTTCCCAGAAAGGTAGCCATTATAAAATGTAAAGCGCATAAGAAAGACGGATGATGTTGGAAAAGCCAAAGCCTTGGCTGACCAGACAGCCAGACAGACAGCTCTTAAGAAAAAGGAAGGAATGTATGTGGGAGGTCCCGCCAGGTGGGTGGCAGAAGGGGGCATGTTTGAAGACACAGTACAGAGTGTGATTGATATTCAGTCCCAAGCTACCCCTGAAGAGCTGAGGATGTGGATAGAGCATTTGGCAGTAAAGGAAATAGATGGTTGTTGGGGCCGTATCACTATGGAGAGACAATGGATGTTGCCTGACAGTCATGTGCTACTGGTAGTTACAATGGCCCACGGCCCTGCTCACATTAGTACTAAAGGGATATGTAAGCTGTTGGAACCTACCTGGTATAACTCAAAGATACAAGCGTATGCTGAAAAGTTGGTCAAAACATGCATGATTTGCCTTATATACAACCCGGGTAAAGGTACAGTAACTCCTGAAGGAGGATTCTCTCCTCCTACCTTTTCTTTTGAAGCCCTCCAGATGGATTACATCCAGATGGACAGATGTAACAATTTAAAATATGTCCTGGTGGTGGTCTGTACCTTCAGCCGATGGGTGGAGGCTTACCCTGTCAAAGACTGCACCGCTATCACTACCGCCAAAGTACTATTGAAAGAATACTTCCCATGATTTGGTTTGCCCCGTTTGATCTGGAGTGACAACGGGACACACTTTACGGCTCAAATAATGGAGTATGTCTGTTCAGCACTGGGTATGAAACAAAAATTTCATGCAGCTAACCACCCCCAGTCAGCAGGTCTAGTGGAGGTATACAATGGCATCCTAAAGACTAAAATGGCCAAAATTGTAGCCGAGACGGGTGTCACTTGGGTTGATGCTCTGCCCCTGGCTCTACTGTCTGTCAGGACAACGGCCCATACCAGGATCGGAGTATCTCCCCATGAGATTGTGTTCGGGAGACCTGCCAATGTGTGGGGTGTCCCACACCCTAAGAAACTGTCTGATGTTGAATACCCTGTGTTGACTGATTATCCGTACAGTTTGGCTAACACCTTTTGTACCCTTTACCACCAGGTGTATGAGGCCATACCTGATAAAAGCGAGGGCCCAGGACATATTATCCAACCTGGAGACTGGGTTCTGATTCGCAACTTTCAACGTACTAAGAGCCTCGAACCCCGCTGGACACAGCCCCGCCAGGTGCTACTGGCCACCCGCACTGCCGTGAAAGTTGAAGGTTGGAAGAACTGGATACATGCAAAGCACTGTAAACGAGTGCCTCTGCCTCTCCCCTATGATCAGTGGGTGAGAGAAGGACAAGGAGACTCAGAGACAGAAATAGTCCCAACGTTTGTTCCATTCAGCGATGCAAGATTGCATTCTACATCTACAGAAGCAGAGAGTGACAGTATTCTGAAGGGAAAGGTGGAACTCTCCCCTAACTCTGCTCAGCATCAGGAACAATTATTCCCCGACCATACTGCCCCTACTTCTACCCAATATAACTTGCGTTCCAGAAAGAAGGCTTGTCCTTGACTTCGGCCAGGTACCTATAGGCTGTAGAGCTGTGATCTCCCGGCTGCGACCGGTGCTGGTGTGTCAGACTAAGGTGCGTCCCTAGGCCCCTTGGCACCTGCATCCAGTGAAGCAACCACCAATCACAGACAGCCGCTAGTGGTCCCTGGCTTAGTACAATGGCAGCCGTTCAATACACCCAAGTCCAGAAACGATATGTCAGTCTCCTACATAGCAAGTGCTTCATGGCCACATCTTGTCCATCATCGGTTGGATGTTACTGATCTACTATCCTGTTACCCCACCAACTCCTACCCCGTCTCCTGCGGAGCATCAGTATTTCACGTTACCCGCCCACGAATTACCCCGCCGTGCAGAATTTTTCAATAACACCTTCGTCCAAATGTTACATCATCATCAGCTGATCATAAATACTCCCAACTGTTGGGTATGTGGACTGATGCTGCATGCTATGACACGACCTGTCCCATTCTTTCCTTATCCTTTGTCCATCTCTGGGTCCTGTCTTGCATGGTGGATATTGATACAGGAGGCCTATACTGTCAATGGTACTGCCAATTCTGCACTTGGAACATTTCGAGATGACTTCTGGCGGAACAGGTCTGGCAATACCAATACCCCTTTTTGCCCGACCAACTCATCAACATT
Source organism: Triturus cristatus (assembly GCF_964204655.1). Classification (NCBI taxonomy): domain Eukaryota; kingdom Metazoa; phylum Chordata; class Amphibia; order Caudata; family Salamandridae; genus Triturus; species Triturus cristatus. Next base: position 750,239,798 of record NC_140581.1, read on the forward strand.
GCTATTATCAACGGATGAACTCGGTGAGATGGTGCTATTTAACTCAACTTCTCGACAAACATTTACCAAATTTCGCGCCAGAAGGCTACTGCCTGATGTACGAAACACTCTGAATGTTATAAATGTGCGGGCCGTGTCTGCATCCATGGCTTGGGAACTAAGAAAGTTGATACTAGTATCTGTGACATCATTAAAAATTTAAAGTCTACTCCAAAGTTGGTGGCGTCCCACAACACTTATTTTATCTGTGGCACAGCAGCCTACACTTGCCTCCCCCGCAACTGGTCTGGCACATGCTATCTGGCCTTCCTCCTTCCACCAACGTATTCTACCCATGAAGATTACCACCTGTTGATGAAGGGTGCTTTACGCCGCTCACGTAGGGGTGTCATATCGGCTGAGGATACAGTAGGCCAGGAAACCGGGGACTTCTTTAAGGGTTTCCTCCCATTCTGGGGCCCCATGGCAAACAGTCAGGCTATACGAGGACTGACCAGGGTCATTTGAGGCCACCATCACAGAAACAGCTGGTGCCCTCTCCAACGTCACTGCAGAGCTACAGGCGAACCGCCTTGTAACACTTCAAAATCATATGGTCCTTGACATCATCCTCGTTGATCGTGGTGGTGTGTGTAAATTGATTGGCTCCAGCTGCTGTGTGTATATTCCAGATAACGCACTTAAAGTATATGATGCCATCCAACGTCTGCATCACCTTTCCACTGAAATTCATCAGGATGAAGGCAACTGGGCCCTCACAGGCTGGATCTGGGGCTTCCTTTCCCAATGGGGATGGAGGGTCCTCACCTTCCTTGCCTTGGGAGTGGCTGTCCTAGTCTCCTGTTGTTTGTGTGTTCAGTGCCTGCCAATGCTCTGTGCAAAGTGTGTTCAGGCTCTTAAGCTTCCACCCTCAAACATTTACGACACCAATATGAAGATGATGCTCCAACAAGAAACAGATGATCTCATGAATATAGACATTTCGTAATGGTTTTGCCACTCAATGGCAAAAGGAGGGTCTGAGGAAAAGTGTCCTTCTTGTCGGCATCCATTTTGTGTCAGACTCCATTATTTTAGCGTTGCCATTTCGTGTCAAACACCTCTGCATGACCCTCCTGGTCGTTTCTACTGATGCTTGCCAAAGTTCTAACTGTCACGACCGCCCTGCCCTTCCTGCTCCTTGTGGTTAAGCCAATTCCAAAAAGGGGAACAGAGAATTGGCCTCTCACCGCCCTCGGACTGGACTCCTGCACGCACCCATCCTGTTTCGCAAGACTTGGTCATGACACTGTCCCAGAACTTGTTTCTTTCACATATCCTGTTTGTCAAGATCTGTTTGATTCTTTCACGTACATATCCCGTTTGGCACAATCTGTGCTAATCGATTGCACCATCTGTTGCAGCAACAGTCCTGCCTGAACGAAGAATGGCGTAACTACAGCCCCATCCGAACTGGTTCCTTAGGGTGAGCAAATATGTATATAAGGCCTGTAAGCTGCGGAGTAAAGCAGCAGCCTCCTCTGTCTTGTCACTGACGAGCTTGGGACTCTGTTCCATAGCCCAGGCTATTAGAATAAAACTTTGTTCCTCCTGCAGACGAAGGCTCCTGTGTCTCCTTTTACAATGTAGGGAGGGTATGGTAGACTTGGGCGGTTCCCCCGCCACCGAGACCCAGTAAGTGGGTATACCCGGCTCTACACAGTCAGTCCACCCATTTATGTAAATTTTACTTGTAATTAATTTCCTTCACAATCGCAATCGCAAATTCTTTTCTGTGAATAGCAATGATGAGTTTACACTTGCAACTACTGATATTTATGTGCTCAAATGATCTTCAGGATCGGGCCGCTATCAAAAGTTAAGATCTGTTCAGGCTCACACAGGCCTCCATGCTACCTACAAGGTGCTAGTAGAACCGTATTACACTGCATGCATTTCAAGAGGCAAGAACATCTTTTGGGAGTTTTAACAACAGCTTTTTCCCATGGCATGTGCTAGCACTTGTACATATAACCTTTCCTGGAACTTGCTCCAAGTAAGATGATGAAACAATTTCCGCTACCCAGACAAGAAATGCCAAGCCTGGCACCAGCTAAAATGCTATAACTCTTTTATCTGCACATTTTCAGACTGACATGAACTGTGGAGAATGTTTTCAAATCCTGGTACTCTGCAAACTTACCAAACTCACTTTGGTGGATCTCATTATAATGATTTATGTTCAACAAACAAAGGATATTGTTTTTCTATTTGGTAAACATTTACACTTCCTACGCAACAAAGAACGAGAATCCCAGGGACAGACTCCTGACTACCTAAACAAAGGTACTTCCCAAGTCATTGTCATGCAAGACTAACCCTCCCTCTGATACAGCTATCGGTGGACATTGTTATAGGCTTCGGGGCAGTTTGGGTCTGTTTATTTTGTAGCTTTAAAGGTCAGCATTTAAACCAAAATCTGTCTCCCCGTATTGAGTTGTGCTATTTTTAGTGTTAGTGCGCAGCGTGGCGGCTTTGTGCTTACTATGCGTTCTCCTGTAGGAATGGCTTTTCTTTTCATGTACATAGAGCAGCAGGCAGGAAGGCCGATATAAACAGGTCAAGGAAGTGATTTGTAGAGGGAAATGTTAGGTAGAACAGACATAAATATTTAAACATCACTCAGCCAGAGTCTGACCATCATCACTCCATGTATTTTTGGACACTTGGTTTCTGTTATTGAATCCAAGCATGGTTGTCAACAGTAACATTACAACTATTCACTGCTGGAGTCATCTATTTGTGCAGAAACTTGTAACCGGGACTCAAAGGCCTGCAGACAACCCTGTGAAAAATACCCTGCCAGCCAGTGGCAAACGAGGCAGATAAAGACAACAGAGGTGTTGGCAATTTACAGCCTCTATTGCGAATAGGCCTGGGCTAAAATTCCGTTCCGCTCGCGGAAATTGCGATAATTTGACATTTTCGCGTTCCGCGGAGAGCGTGAAAATGTCAAAATTTCCGCAATCCGCATTTTACCGGAAATGTTTTGATTGCTCGCGCTGTAAAATAATACATTCTCACGTGCGCGCGATCGCCTTACCTGAATCCCCGCGTTCGCCGACAGGTTTTCCCGGTCCGGTCGCGTTCTCCACGAGATGTTGGATTGTTGGTAGCCATTTACGCTGTCTCGCGACAGTTCGCACCCGCAGTAACGTCATTCGTTGTGCGATCACGTCTTTCTTCTCGCGATCATGCACCGCGAGACAAGTGAAAACAAGATGGCCGCGCCCGCGTGCAACCGCATGGGTAAGTTGGCGAGCCGCGACCACGCAGAAAATACCGCAAACGGGCGGGAAAAAACTTCCGCATCTTCGCGATATTTCCGCGTGTTTGCGGAGATTTTTAACATTTTCGCGATAATTTGCGAAAGTGAATTTCACAAATTCCGCCCACCCATAATTGCGAATAGCAAAAAAATCCTATAGCATGAAAACCAAGCTTCCACATTTGTGGAAATATTTGGTGAATCAAAATTTTAGGCAATTTTGCAAAGCAAAACATATATTTAAAGATTAACACATAATGAGTGGTTGGAACTGTGACAAAACATCCTGGCAATATTACTATCACCTCACATAAGCTTATAACAAGGTGCAAAATATTTAAGGATTCCGATGATGAACCATAAACATTCACTCTGTCAACCTTGTGTGCTGTGGTGTGACATATGGGGGATATGGTTAAGGAGGAGTAAAAGGACATTTAGACAAAGGGTTACATCTTTTGGGCAGTGTATAGAGGAGGTTTATGGGAGTCATTTTGATACCTTATACTAGTATAGTATCCCCTTTTAGGGCAGCACAAGCAGAGCTGGTGGTTTCTCCCAACCAATATATTTAGTTTCCGTTGTCCCTAGCCTCTAGGAGCTGTTAATCATCGATGGAGGTGACAGGCAGAGTACCCCAAAGTGGATTTTCTTGGCAATTTCATCAAATGTTGGACACCATGTTCATGAGAATATAAACATATATAAACTTATTTGAAAAGACTGCACGTTCCAGAAATCTTAAGAAGTAAATCCGCTCTGTCGCCACCAGTAATGTGCATATACATAGACAGATAAAATGGCAGCATTCATGAAGTAGTGTTTGCAGCTCTATTTTCCATGCTTTAATGTCTTTGACACTTGTGCACTTCAAGCGTGAAAGTGAATGTTCTACAGGAAGCTAGTATGATTTTCACAAAAACTGATTTACACCTTCTCTCATATGAGTGAGCTTGTATGCCTGATCATGATACACCACTAAGTTAATTGCAACGCCAGAAGCATTACTGTCTTTGTGACACGTTAGCGATGAAACATTCATATCTCTTACCACTATTAAACTAGTGCCATTTATAACCACCTTGTCACAGGTGACCTTGGGTGGGGATAGGTGAACTTGCACCACACTCCCCACAGCTGAACAATTGTTCTCCAAATATCAGTGACATTCACTGGGCCTTCTAAACATAGTTTCTGGCACCCTATTTGACTCCCCTCCTCAAAAGCAACACTGATACAAGAAAGCACATAAGAAAACAGGATCTGCGGTAGAAATGACATTTGGGATCCGCCAATTGAGATTTTGGCGCATAATAAAAGTGAAGACATACAACTGATGAGTTTAACCTGTACCACAAATGTAACTTAAGTTTAAATCAGCATACAGTAAAAGACTGCTAAGGGCCTGTAATTAAAAATGATAACAAACAATCATTTCGCAGGTGTAATGGAAAAACATCCCAACTAAAACAATAATTAACTTCAAGTGACAGGTGTGGACTTTTTTTTCTCAAAACAATAATGAATTCAATCTCTGGATAATGTATAAAATTACAAAGCAAAATATTTGAATATCTAGCAGTGAATTAAGTTTATCCAATAAAATAAATAACTGATGTAGGTTTAATGTCTAAGAAATACCAAACCTAGTGTAGACAAAAAAGGAAAGGTAACCATAGAGATTGAAATAAAATACAGAAGAACCCTGTGGGACACAAACCCCAAAAATGATCTGAACCCCAATATTTTGAACACCCCACTTTTTACGCAATTAATTTGGCCCTAAAATCTCCAAGAGGTTTAGTGGTTAGAGACAACACTCCTCATCAAAATAATACCTTTCAACAAATACAATAGAATAAATTAGGCAGTTCCAATACTGAATTCTAGATCATAAATAGGCTAGAAAATAGATTTATCACGGATGTTTAGAAAAATGAGAGACAGAAGAAAATGTATGAAATGCCATGAAGGTTCAATTACATAAATACAGAATCATAAAACTTAGCCCTACTTAAAGAGTTAGGCAAAGTCCAAGTCAGACTCATAAAGAGCACTGACGACATCCACATAAGAATATGTAAGTCAAATGGGCATTGAAGAATTACAAGATCTCCCAGTAACAGCAATCATAGTGATTGCTGTAATTCAGAAATCTAAAAAGAAGTCCCACGGTTCTAAACTCCAAGAGTTTTTATACACCAATTACACTTACTATTAATACATTCTGTAAATTCACCATAGTATGATCATGGTTAGGTTCACATTAGCAAATTGGAAACAGCAATGTAATTAAAAAGGTGTTTAGCACTAACCCATTTCTTAAGGTAAGAGAAATCTTCCACCTACTCTCTCAGCAACTGTGCTCCGAAGATGATCAACACAAAACGAAACATCTCTCAAACAATGGTTCACAGACCATGCCTCCAGTGGAACTTCCAGTTGCAGTCCTTGAATATGATACTTTGGGTACACCACAGAAGCATCATTCACAATACACACTTCCTAACGCAATGATTTATTTTTTGAACCGTTGACATCATTCACTTTATGCTCCATGGACAAGAGAAGAGAGATGGTTTGCAGAAGAACATTGATTGGGTGAGTGAATGAGCAGGAACGAGATGAAAAGAACACCAGAAACAGCATCCATGTTAAAATAAATGGCGTCTCACATGAAAATGTGGCATAACTACTTCACAGTATTATTTATATGCAGCATCATTAATTCATTATTTATGTCGTTATTCAGCATTATTAAAAATCATATTTCAAAAATAACCTGACACTTCACATTTGCATATTTTGAAAAAGCTACTACAACTCCGAAGAAAATAATTTACACAATCGATTCTACTCCTGTAAGACACATAAATTTATATATGCTCAGGATAGGGGTACGTCTCATGTTTTTTTCTTAGGTAATTGAATGTCATAATTAACATGATTTTGGAGAATGTATTGCTGCTTAGTCTAGCAGTTTTTACGAGTTTTATACAAAACAGACACTATGTTTACTTTTGTCGCCTTTGTAGGTAATCTTGTACCCTATGGCAGAAACACTCCTAAACGTAGACGGATTCCTTGATGCTAACGGCAAGGTACACTAAATGCTCTGCTGGGAAATTATTCCTTTACTGTGCCCCTTCTTATGGGAGAATTCTTACTGTATATATGTATATCATTAGTTGTTTTGAGGATCTTATCTTGCTGCGAGGACTGCACTGTTAGATGCTCCCTCCACAAGTACACTGGAAAACATGGATCCTGTTTTATTTCCAGGGGCTTTTCTCTATAGTTCGTGAATTATGCTGGGAGATATTCTTAGTTCTGTTGTTTTTCATAAATACAGCAGTTAGCACCTCTTTTGAAACTCATTTCTTTTCAGTCGTGAGTGCCCTGAAGAGGAAGAATTCCTTAGAATTGCAGGTATTACTGTTTTTTATGGGTTGACCATGCTGGTTGGGTGATGAATGCAGAATTGGATGGTGGCGTAGGAGAGTGAAAGCTGACAAAAGTCTTCACCTCAGTTAGAATGAGGTCAAGTGTTTGGAAAATGTGTGGTTGGTTCATACATGTACTGCTGATAACCACAGTGTTTTGAATTTTGGTGAATGCTTCCTTCCTACCTTTGGTGGTGGGGTGATATCGTAGGCTGAAATCAACAAGACAAATGACAATCACAGGACAATTGCTAGGGCATTGGACAATGTAGTGACAATATAGCCAGAGCAATGAAGAAACATGTGACTTGCCCAAGCTGAATCTGTGAGCACGTGCACAGCTGGCTGTCTAACCTCGTGACACATTGCTGCATGAATGCTGTTATTGATTATTAGATCAGAGCAATTTTATCCCTGCAAGTTTCCAAATGAACCTCACGGCTGATGTTTCTTTGAAAGGATCAGAATAAATATCAGAGGATCTTGACATCTTTTGTTGGACATTTACTTAGTGTGATTAAAAAGTTGAATAATGTGTTTATGTGTGTAAGAGAGCTGTGATAGCCCTAGCGTGGTCCTTCGAGGTCTAGTAAAAGGACAAAAATAAATGGATGGAACAAAGTTTGCAGGTTCTGTGGGAACGTACAACTGCATTGGGTTTTGGCGTCGTGCTGATGGCCCAAAGCGTTCCCCTCAGTGTTGCCTCATATAAGTATGAACCCTACAGGAAAGTGTTTATTGAAAACAGCAAGCCCTATCTCCCAAACGTCAAAAGGGCAAGCGGGCCATGAGAAGACATGAGAAAGAACAAAACCAAAGGAGAGCACAAAAATAGACATGACACCAATAAAACAGAAGAGATGAACGAGTCAAAAGGAAACAGCTTTTAAACTAGATGAGCAGATGGAGACAGCAAGGAAGCGGCGACACAAGGGAGAGCCTGTCTACCGTGCAGAAATCAATGTGAGGAGTATTTGAGTGGCAGGCCCTTATGCGCATCCTCGCCACCAGCATCGATTGCAACATATTGCTGCTGGCTCCGACAATGGGGCCCTCGTGGAATACATCCCTGCACTCAGATGGCCTTGGACCTGGAAGAGGGAACGCGGGGGCGAACAGCCCCTCAGGAATTCAAGCTATAAATGAACCAATGGGGTCAGGAACTGCAACCCAACTGGCTACAGCCCAGAAGACCTCCACTCTCCTCAGAATCGAATTTATATGGGTAAAACAGCTCTTGAGTAGGGCGGCTTTACAGAAAACGCTTACATGGAGACTCGAGCAACCAGGATTACAAATCTAGTCCATAACTAAATAGTTAAACTTGTTTAGATTGCATGCCTCCGGTTCCTTATCTCATGAAACACTAATGAAGAGACGAAGCACGCGTGCCCTTAGCAGGTGTGAGCGCGGCGGGAGACACGCAGGGCTGGCCCACGCGCCACTGGACGCGGCCGCGAGACGCACTTCACTGCATTGACTGGAGCTGTTGCAATGACAGTTTATTTGTCAAACATCAAAGGTCACGGCTCCGACCTTGCAGAATCATCAGTTTAAAACGAGGCCTGAAACATAACCTCCTCTGTCACACAGCCTAGTGTTTCAATTTAGCGTGTGAAAGCGATACTGGTTTTCAAAATACACGCATTCCTCATCAAGCCTTTTCCGCTGCTCGGGGAGTTTTTTTTTTTTTTTAACTTCGATGTTGCTGTACTTGAGGCAGAAGAAACCTAACCTGCTAAGAAGCGCATTTCCATATTCAGATTTACAAGCAAGGCGGCCTTGCAGGAGGCAGGCGAGCTCCCAGGATTACAGGCGCTGCTTCCAGTATCAACATCAAATAGCAGATGTATTTGTTGTGTAAGTAACCAGGTCACAGGCTGTTCTGCTGCAGGAACAAACTCGATTAAGGCGGGTGATAATCTTTTGAAAGATTGTAATTTATCTCCATTTGAAGGGCACTGTCTTTGTTCTCTGACTATCAGAGAGGGAGAGAGTAAGGTTAACAAATATTCAGTGCTGAGTGTTTGAGCCATTCAGAAACCCTCTGTAAGAGATTGTCAAAAGCAATGAAATCGTGAAAAGCGTTCCCGTTTGTACACAGTTGCCTTTGTCAGAGGAGAAAATGGTTTATGATTCACGCAGTAACCACCTTTAGTTACCACTTTTCACAATTTTTTTCTGCATACCGAAGGCAATCCCTCCTTACTGCTCATGTGGGAGAGATTAACTCAATAGATTGTGGTCTTCTGAAACAAGAAGTTATTACTAGGTTTGAAACATGCTGGGAGATAATATAAACCACACTGAATGTCTTTATTGCTAATTATCTATGAATTGTGGACGTACTCTTCGTTTTACATCTGCAGCTATAATTATGAAATGGATTGCAGAGCCATTCCAATGATTTGGTAAAGAGCATGTGAAAATGTAGTGTTATTAGACCTCAGCGCAAGAGCTTTACTAATAACTCTAGTGAATAATGGTTCCCCAGATTAACTCTGACTGCACTGCATCCTGGCAGTACACTCTCCCTCTCACCAAGATAAGATTTTTTTTTACGACGCTGCATTATGGACCCACAAATGTCCTCCTTTGTTACCTGTGCAAGCTGCAGCTAAGTGCCTATAAAGAGTGGAAGGTCTATAACACCCTAATAGAACATTGGACGATTAGCAGTATCCCTGAAGAGGGCAGAGGGCATTAATGGCTGGCATAGACCTTCTGCTTGTGACATTCTAAATGTTTTATCCATTTATAATTTAGAACAGTGTACCCTGAGTTGCTGGAATGTTCTAAAATCATTAGAGCAAAATTGCGTGGGACTATATTGGTTGTAAAAGGACCTCTTTCTCATTAACGACACTCATTGGCGGCTTGGGCCAATAACTCGGGTACAGGGCCTTTAACAATGTGTATAGCCCTTAGCAGTGGTCTATAATGCCATAGTAAAGTCTTCAGCATCACTGCTGCCATACTGTTAGAAGATTCCACCTACTGAAGAAAGCATGTACTATTAAACCAAAGGGGGAAGAGTAAAAACATTAGTATAAAGGGATTAAACTAGTCATGTGCATCTGGCCACTGTTTTGTCTTCAGCGGGATCCTGAAAAATGATGACGTTCGAATTAAAGTTGCAATGAAACAATACAATTTCAGGTCCTAGTTTTGGATAAGACACCCTAGGAAAGGAATACAAAACTGTTTTCCCATAATGAATTCAGATGTATGGTTTGGATAGCACCATGCATTCACAGGATTTAGAGGAATTTGACACGATTTGCACTAACCTAGAGCCTTGTCATATATGGGAGTGATTTTATCCTTTTAAGGTAAAGAAGCAACCCAGGATCTGCAAAAATTAATGATTGTTATATTTGTTAACACTGTAGCGGATGCTTATTTTATAGTTAGAGTTGCTTGCAATTCAGGGAGTATTACAGTACCGTAAACATGAGAATACTAATTACTTTTTAAAAGTCAACACATAGAACCAGAACTATAGAAATAGATATAGGGAAGTTCAGTCGAAATCTGATTGACTTGAAGCATTAAAGTACTAATCAATTTGTAGAATGACAACTTTCTTTGCAAACTACATTCTAGAAAATCTTACACATCTATGAGGTGAAAATATAAGGTTTCAGGGCATATCAGTCCTTTTATCTGGAGATTCAACCAAGTCCACAGATACTACGATCCAACACCATGTATATCCTAGGCAACCTCTAGGATAGTAAATAAAAGAGGTTTGGAGACACTCTCTTATGCAACTTGATGTTATTCATAGTATATTAAACTTTTGATTTATAGTACAATATAGGACATACATGTATAGCAGAATTTGGCACAATCATCATCCATGAAAACATTTAGATATGAATAAGTATAGTTCAATTATTTTTATTTGATCAAAATTATATCCAAAATTACATGGGAATACATCCGGAGACTACACATACTGAGATATGATATATACAAATAGAGCAAAAAAGTGTTCTGCAGAAAATATTTTTTGCAGCCAGAGATCACTTTCTCAAAACCTCAAGGATAAGAAATAGCACAGATTGCACAAGGTAAGATAAATATCGACAATTGTATTTATCAATGAACCCACAAACCAGGATAAAGGTGTGAGGAAGAAACAACAGACAGAAAATACTCATAAAAATCATTGTAAGAATAACAAAAAATAGAAGAGTAAAGTGATACGAACAATGAGTATCAAAAAACCTAATTATCAAAATTGTGAGAAATATCATTTTACATACCCAAAATATAATGCATATGCATACGAAGATCTGACATAGGTAAAGGGGATAGCAATGTGATAAGTTCAGAAAAAGGGAACTTAGATCAGAAGCAAAAATTCTTTATAAAAAAGGGAAAAAAATGTAGGAGCTGACATCAAAAAGACGAAGTGCATAAAAATAAATAAACCAAATTGAATTAAATAAAGGTAGAGTCACTCCAATAGAGATGGCAGTCGCATAGAACCGATGGGACAGTTCCTACAATATGTAAAAAATAATAAATAAACCTTTAGAGGTAATTACATTTGTAGCTTGCCCAGAAGTGAAAAGCTAGCTAAAAACAACCAACACCAACAGAAAAGAGAATCAAGCCTTACCCTAGCTCAAATTGTATTGAAACAGGCAGTATCCCGTAAGCTACCTAGAGCAAAAGGACGAGAACCTTAGTCTGGAGAACATGTTTAAATGCAAGGGTGTTCATACCTGTAGTTCACAACAACAGCTGTCATGTTGGACCAAACGTCATAATGAGAAGAAACTTATAGGATTAAATGTTATGATATTGGGTCCAAGGTTTTAAACTAGCACTTGTTAGAGCTGCACACTTTAAACTGAGCATATGAATCGAAACAAATCTATAATTAGCTATTTCAATGTAATATAACCGAAAACCTGGACACTGGACATGAACCATGCTCCTATCAAATGTCCAAATGACTTCTAGAGCTATAGGGACGCCGGGCAGGGTAGCTGATGATATATGAATGCACCCAAATGCTGGACCCTTTCAACAGTGGAAATACCCTCAAGGATAGCATGAGGTGAGCACAGAACCTGACAGAACTTGACAGGAAGCCAGTACAGATCAAAGAGATTGGGAGTTATGTGCTCACAGGTCAGAGACATGTTTAAGTGGAAGCAGCATCCCCCTTCTCCAGCAGCTGAAATTTCTGTTTTAGTGCTGGCTCAGTTCTGCATATGGGGCCTAACTGGAGTCCATTGTGCCAGGCCCAAAGAATGAAGCAGTGACAAAGACCCAAAGACAGCAAGTGAGATGAATTTTGCCTTAATGGCTGTGCTGTGAGTGGGTACAAAAAGGTGCAAAGTAAACCTTGCTTAGTTCAGAACAGATACAACAGAATGTTTAGAAATATCAGGCACAGTATTAACAAAACAAACATGGTCTACTCAGTTTGCTACAAATATATACTATGATAGAAACAATTAACATTAACTTCTCAGATCTAAGAAATTTTGAGGTGGAAAATAAAATGGAGAATCAATTAAATGCATTTATCTGACAATATTAACATGTGTGTAGGATTAACAACCCTGTAACACAGTTGCATCAACCAGAACATGTTATCAGAATGTTTTTTATTGGTTTATATTATTTTAAAAAATTCAAGTTGAAAGCCACAGTATGCATTCTATCAACTGTCTGGCTGGCGTGCAACTAAGTCTTACTTAATGAAATCATTAATTATATAATGCCTGCAGAGTAATGTACTTATTATTGCTCAACTGAATAAACCAACCAAATGCCTCTTGGCCTCAATTTACATCAGAAAAGTTCGCTAAAAACATCTTCAGTACTATTTATCCTTGAACCAGCCTCTTTGTGACCCATATAAATATATACATATATTAGCAGCCAACATTGCCCTATATGCTAATAAGTGAATATATGGTGACTCTGAGATATCCGACGGGCTATGACTGGAAACATAAAAATAAAATTAGGTTTTAAAGTTAATTAGCCACCGACATTGCTCTATATGCTAATAAGTGATTTATGTTGTGACTCTGAGAAATCTGACGGGCTATGGGGGGAAACATAAAAATAAAATTAGGTTTCAAAGTTATTAACAAACAAAAAATCACAAGAAGGCCTACTTCAAGCAGCAAATGTAATTTACAAGGTTTCAAATTCATACTAAAGTGCTGGTTGCATGTTCTTCCTTATTCCTTGTTATTTTAGTGTGTTTACCATGTCTATGTAACCATGGTTGCAAAAAGATTTTATGAACAGACTAGCAAAGGAGGAGTCAATGCAGAAAATGTCGAACTGCTCCTTGTGGCTCCTTTTTCTCCCTACGGAATTTCCCTGTCCTTTGGGAAAAGAAGGGAACATCCTTGATATCGCTTGCCTTCCTCCGTAGTGTTACAAAAATCATGTCAATTTTGGGGTGAACTAGAGGAGGTACAAGACCTTTTGGATCTGCTTAAATAAACAATGTGCATACCTCTGAAGTAGTTTTAGTTCTTCTCTGTCTTCTTTGCTCATTTCACCACACCAATTTCACACATGGTATTTAGTATACCTCTTCCATACAAATTAAACATCCCTGAGCTGCTCCCTCTCAGAGAGGGGGTTGTAGCCCATACTATGACTAGGTTCATAGTGTAAGGAGCTAACCCTATGATGAAGCATGTCACCTTCGGGTGGGTGAGGGAAACCGTCCCATAAAAGGGACACCCCATTAGCATCAGCCTATTTCCTTTCTTGTAGACCCAGGGTTTCAATTGTGTTACTGCCATCTCATTATAGACAGCTTACAGGTATGTCACAGAATCTTTCAAACGATTTTCCTACATGATGGGTTTGTACCAGTAATCTACTTTGAAAATCAATACATTACTTTGACTGCTATGCTTGAACATATAGAGCAGTGCACCTAATAACAAATACATCACCAAAAAAGAAATATAAGCAATTCAGTGGCAAAACAACAATTGCAAATATAGGTCACTATAATTCTCATGCGCACAATGAGCAAAAAGTGCAATTCTATCTTATAGCACTTACATGTGGTTGGCAAATGTTTCTAACTGCCTGTGGACACAGATTAGTTAACCACTGTCTATTTAGATCAGTCTCACTTGCTACTTCTATTAGTAATAAGCTACGTTTCTTGTTTGGGCTCCTGATCAATGTTTCGCAGTGTGGAAAGATTTTGACATCTGCCTCAAAGGCTTCTACCAACCCACAGACACTAACACACACACACACACACAAACACATGTACAGACACACACACGCATGCCTGCGCACGCACACACACACACACACACACGCATCTTAACATTGTGAGTGGTCAACATTTTCTATGATCTGAGTTTAATGGGTAAGTGCCTTGGTCTATGGTACATCTGAAGGGGTAGGGGAGTAACCAGTCCAGGGAGAAGAAACTTAGAGGAGAGAAGCTGGCGTTATTTTTCAGAAGAGTGAAAGACAATTAAAATGTAAAGGCTAGAGGACTTCAAAGGGGGAGTGGCAATATCACAGGATTTGAGACGTCAAAATGGCATTTAGTATCTATTAAAACAGTTTTGTGAGTTAGAAAAGTTTTTCTGACGTCTATGGACACGTGACTGGCCGTGGCTAGCCCGCTTCATTTGATGGGCTCTGAACTTCGGATGTCTACCCTCGGCTTGTAAAGGCCCTGCTCCTCCTACCTGGGAGTGGGTGGGGGGGGCACTGTTGTACAACTATCTCCTGGTTCCAGCGTTGAGACCATCTGCTATTGTCATCCCTGCTGGACTGGTACCATCTGTGAACATCCTGCCCTCCAGAACACTCATTTGATCAGACCCCCACCCATCTACCTCGAGAGCCCCCTCAATGCCCTGCACCGGGGCATGGTACCAAGTCCTGTCCGGTGAGCGGCATGCCTGGTCAAGCTCTTCTTTACTGGGATGATGGGATGCTGCACTGGCCGATGCATGATGATCTTCCTCTGCACTCTGCAGCTATTGAGTGTGCAGTAATATGGATGTGTATCCGGAGGGTGTGTGTGGGTGGAGGTGATCAATGCAAACAGACCCTGTTGGGGCATCCGAGCCCCTCTAATCGGACTGCTTTAGCTCGGGACATAGGAAGGAGGTAGATGGGATAGAGAGGGAGGCCATTAATGCATGACAAGGCATTGCCCCAGTTGTGAGGGGTCCCTAGGGACCCCTCCTCTTCCTGCAGGTGCACCAGACACCATGGCGGATTTATGTTGAGTTTTTTCACTGTTCTGTGCAAATTGCCTTTGTAGTTCAGGAGTGAGCATTATCATTTAATGGAGAGACATATTAGCAGCACTTCAAAGGTCAGGCTTCTTTGAGCTCACAAGTTTCAAATGGCAGCGTTCTTTGCTTCCTCTCACTCAAAAAGGGGACACTGAGTTAAAATGAATCATTACGTTTGGTTCTCTTTTGGCTTTTAGTGAACTGCTTTTCTTTTCATCTGCTTATCCTGGGAGCCAAGACCTTGTTAAGTACTTTGGTAGTAAGTTATTTCTAAACTGTGCATCTTCGAATTGTGAGCAGCATTTTGTGCTGTGGGATCTTAAAAGCCGTCACCTTGGATTTTTTCAAACACAAACCACCCCTGGCATCTCCAGGGACCAAGGCCTGTGTGGGGGGTGTTCAGCACTGCCACTTTGGGGGCAAGAGCTGGGTGCGAATGTGCAAGTAGAAATGAAGTGAAATTAAATTAAATGTAAAAAGTATTTGTAGAGCGCAACTGTCAATCAAAAGAGAGTATCCTGGCACTGTGCTGAGGACTGCTACAATTCCTGTAATAATGAAATGGCATCGGCCATATTAATGAACTACAGAATGAATCAGGAACTAGGAAGAGCCAGGTTTTTCATTTTTTTAAAAAAGTTTCTTCAGATTCAGTTGAATGCAGAGTGCTAAGAAGCAAATTCCATGCCTTGGAGCCCAATGCTGCAATGGACTTTCCCCCTTGAGATTTCAAGGGGAGATGGGCAGTCTCTGGAGTTTAGCTGTAGAGGATCTCAAAGTTCGCTGGGGCTGATAATGGCAGACCCGGTCATTAAGATATTTAGGGCCAGTGGAATTAAAGGTTTATAAACAGGCAAAAGTATTTTCAAAAGGATCCTTTTATAAATAGGAAACCAGTGCAGTTTTCCTAGCTCAGCCGATGCAGAGCTCTGCTTGAGAAGTTGTAAAACCAGTCTGGTGGCTGTATTCTGTACCATCTGCAGTTTGTGAATGAGGCATTTGGAGCAGCTAGCATAGAGACTGTTGCAACAGTCTAATCTAGATCTGATTAGGGCAAAGGCTATCCTTTTCCTGGCAGCCAGGAAGAGAACGAATTTATTTAAAGATTTTATGAGATTGAAGCACATATATGCAACTGCCAAGGCTTGTGAAAGGAGAGACAGGTCAGTGTCAAATTTGACCGCCAGGTGTTTTGCAACCTTTACCATGGCTGGGGGGGAGGGACAGAGTTTGGCCACCATTTTTTGGGTAAAAAGGTGTTGGATTTGCTGAAAAGACGTATTTCTGTCTTGTTGGAATTACATTTAAGATGGTTATTCTGCACCCATAAAATGATGTTGGGGAAGCAATTCTGGAAGTTGACTTCTGAAATAAATGAAATTACCACAACAAATTGGGTGTCATCAGCTTATGCAGTGGTGACAATCCTATATGAAGCAATTAGTGAAATGAGAGAGGCCATGTAGATGGTAAAAAGGGCAGTGCTCAGGGAAGAGCCCTGCAGCACACCCATTGTGACTGCTCTTTTTGGTGACAAAAATTGTTCAATGGGTGCTATTTCCCTTCTATTGGTCAAGAATTTTATCCAGGCTAGTGTTTTCTGAGAAAACCCCATGTTTTGGGATCTGCTGCAGTAGAAAGGCATGCGAGATGATGTTAAAAGCAGTGGCGAGATCTAACAATATCAACACAGCATTATTAAAGTAATTTTGATAGTTTCCGAACCTTCGAGAAGCGCTGACTCAGTTGAATGTTTAGGCCTAAAGCCAGATTGTTGGGTATAGAGCATGTTGGATTTCTCAAGGAAGGTCATGAGTTGTTGAATGACAATTTTTTTCCAGAATTTTGTTTAATATTGAAAGGAGTGGAATTTGACAGTATGTCATGTCGCGTGGGTCTTTATCTGATGGCTTGTTCATTTCTTATTCCATTGACTATTTGAAGAAAAGTCAGAAATTATTTTCATAGCGCTAATGTGCGTATTAAAAAAAAATAATTGGGGCATATTTATGGGGTTGGGCTTGATCTCTCTGAGTTTTTATGTTACTCCGTGGAATTCCGTGTTGTAAAACTCCACGAATTCCAGCCACCCCTGGTTTTCACCCAGAGACTCATATACCCCTGTTCCTATGTTTGTAGCACTCATAGGGGTTCACAAAAAGCAGCCTGCTTGATTAATATTTATTAGGCAAGTTGTTCTGTCATCCACTGCAACTAGAGATTTTCGGCCTGATTTAGAATTTGGCGCAAATAGTGTGCTCTAAGAGTGCGCTCTATTGGGATGGTGGAAGGCAGTACCTCACCATCCTGAGGGACCTCTGTCTGCCAAATTTAGAGTTGTCTTGCAGCCCTTCAGAGATTTCTGTATATTGACAGGAACCGTTGTCACTGTGGTTTCTATCAATGCAAGAAAAGTTTTACGGACATTACCGTCAGCTATGATGGCAGGCCTTCAAACTTTTAAACTAATCAATCAAACAGCATTTGTAAAGAGCAACACTGTCACCCTTAGGGGTATCTGTGCACTGTGTCTCTGTCGAAGAGCCAGGTCTTGAGTCTCTTTCTAAAGTCTGCCAACTAGGAGGCTGTATGGAGCTGGAGGGGAAGGTCGCTCCAGGTCTTGGCAGTGATGTAAGAGAAAGAGCGGCTACTGCTGCGGCTGCAATTCATGCGGGGTGTGTGTGCAAGGGCAAGTGAAGAGGAGCGTAGGTGTCAAGCTTGTTGGTGGAAGTTCAGTCGATAATTGATGTAGGCAGGTCCTGGGTTGTAGAGGGCTTTGTAGGTGTGCGTGAGGATCTTGAACTGGCATCTCTTCGGTATAGGGAGCCAGTGGAGGTCTCTCAGGGGGGGAGCGATGTGGGTACGTTTAAAAACTTTTTGTTCTTCAAAAACAAGCTGCCAAAGTGAGAGTTTGCTTTTCAAAAACAAAAAAACTAATGGCCCCCACACCTTGGGAGTTTTTTCCCTGGGTGTGGGGGTAGGTATTGTGTTTTTTCCTGTCCCTTGCCGCCAGGGTTTTCCTGGGGTTGATGAAGTGAAAGAAAATCCTTCACACCTTCCACCGTAAAAAGGGTGGAAGATGTAAAGTCTTTTCTGCAACAGACTCTACTTCATCACACCATCGTAGAAAGTATTTCATTGACATGGCCAACGGGACTCCGTCAATGGAACACTTACAATCTGCCTGACTCTAAATAGGGTGGGCAGAATGTAAGTTTGATGGACAGGATACTCTTTTGCGTTTGCGACGGAGTACCCTGTCTGCCAAACTCTAAATCAGACCCTCTGTGACATAACCTGTTATTACATTATTACATAGGGTGCAACACCAGAGACAGGTCGCAAAAAGTCGGACTGCGATTTGCTGCCAATATTTGCAACCTTAATCTTTGCATTCAGCCCCTCAGTCGTTCTCTAATATTTGCTTATCAAACGACTTAGGTGAAACCATCGAGGCATTGTTCAGGATTCGCCAGTGCTTTAAACAATACTTAAATATGCAATGAAAATCTGTTTTTATTCCAAAGTAGCAATTTGCAACTCCAACTTCAGCATTTAAAAAGGGTTGCCTTTGGCCATGTGTGATAAATGCAAATGAGTGTGCTCTGAAATAAAGGCAGCATATCAACAATAGGAACACGCTGTTACAGCCGTCCAAATTGGCAGGTGGAAAACCATCTTCACTGACAGTATCCTCACATTTCCTGTAAAACGATTTACAATTTACTGGGTGGTGTGCCAGTTTGAATTCCTGAAATCAGAGACCCTCTTTGCTATTTTCTAAGAGCATGTATATGTAATGTTTTTGTTTAACTGAACACTGCATTTTATTTCCCTTATCCATTTTAGAGTAAACTGTTTCCAAGTATATCTACACTGTTTTCAAAGGTCATCTGTTGTAAAGATAAAGCACTAAACATTTTGCGATCATAAAAGTAACCAGAATGCAAACAAGCAAATTGTTGCTGCCTCACCAGCTGCATAATAACCATCAGCCAGCGGCCAGCTCCCACTAAAAGCTTTTTCTGAATCCGTGCGTGTGGGTAAGGCGCCTCTTTGAAAGCATTTCTTCTGTGTAAGGGCCAGGCCTTAGCTCAGTTTAACATTCTGCAAGCACTACACCCAGGCTGCAGGCTTGTCGTCATCGACCTTTGCTCGCTGCTGCTGAGAGAAGGCCTCATTTCTATGTGATCGGCATTCAGCCGTTACTCTGCACTAAAAAAAGACCAACAGCTGATAAGCGTCAAGCTGCTAAACGAGGAAATACTGCCAATTAGTCAACTCTGTTAGAAAATCATTTTGGCAATATTTGCTAACTGCATTTGGCTCTATTGTGGCGTTCTTGTTTACATTGTTATTGGATGAAAAGAGTCCTGCTACACAAATTATGGATTTGTGTTTACATCATGTGTCTTTAGCCAGTCTTAGAAGGGTAACATGTTTTTAATGATATTTTGCTCTCTCATTAATGTTAGCATATTTATTCCTTACACTCTTTCAGTATTGGCGACTTTCTTAATGCCGGTATCACACTGGCCTACACCCAGCTTTCACTTCTAGATTTAGAGAGACAACCAGAAACTCTTAAACTCAGATGATCTCATGTTTAGACCTGCCTTACTGCACACCCACACGCTTAATGCTAACAGGAGCACGAAGAAAACAATTTAAAACAGAGCAAGTGTTTTGTGCTTTTTCATATTGAGATGAATCACTGCTGCAAGCACTTGCCAAGTATGTGCTAATTCGAATGACTCAGTAAACCACATATTGTGGAAGATGACTGTCAAATCAAGCAAAAATATGTAGTCTTAGTTTATTATTTAAAAGAGAAATATTGGTTCATGAGTTTTCTGGGTTTAAAGCTCTGTCTCTCAGAATATTTTTAAATGGCAAAAGTTCTGTGTCTGCACAAGTTGAAACTAAATGCACAATTTACGACATCCTTTATTCAAAAAGGGCACAATCCATCAAAAAAGTAGGAAATGTTCAGCCAGAGATCATTGTTTCCCTCTGAAACTACTTTCGTACTGTTTTCTTTTGCCAAAGATTTCTAGGTGAACATCTACAAAGCTAGACCTGGCACATGGTTCCAGATGTCAGCCGCGGCCTGTGCAGGTAAGAGCGGTGGGGCGGTGGGCCGGGTGGGGGGCATTTCAACAGACGATGATGAAGAAAATGTATTATTTATTTAATTTTCCCTTGTGGTCGTCTGTCGAATCCCCCCAACCCTGCCTCACCTCTCTTACCTGCACGGGCTGCGGCTGCCAGGTGTACTCTTTCGAAGGTCATGTGCCTTTCCATGTGGGCATTTATTCCCACTGTATAGAGCTCTCCACAGCCAATAACTCCGTCCAGAGGGAGTAGAATTCCCAGTTCAAATTCACATTTTCCCCCATGGAGAAAGGCTTTTTTCTTACATCCCCAAAACATCTGAGGGGGTGATCCTTTCCTCTTCACATTTTAGGATGGTCAGTGCTTAGCTGGAATACATTTACAACCCTTTCCTGGGAGGAAAGGGGATGCATCAGAGTTCGCGAATACCCAATTTTACATATTTGAGGCAGTTACCTAACCTGCAAAGCAAAACATCCCATGGAATGCCCACTTTCCACCCCTTGAGAAGGATGAGCTGTTTCAGAGATCTCTGCACTTGCAACAGAGATAAAATCCTATAAGTGAGTTGATGCCTGGCACGAATCCCTTTGAATATTACTGGCATGTGCAATAAAAGGAAATGAGGTCATCAACTTAATGTAGGTTTACATATATATACAACTTACTTTTGATTATTATGTCTGTGTTTTATTTCTTATAACAAAATTGGTCCTCATCTACGAGGCCCCTTGCAGCACTTTGCGCCGCTGCAGCATCACTTTTTTGATGCTCCAGAGGCGCAGCATATTTACAAGCCCACGCAAAAGTCATGTGACTTTTTATGGCCTTGTGAATATGTGCTCCTTTCACGCAGAACACTGCGTGAAAGGGGCATTCCATGGGTGTTGCTGTGGGTGCTCCCATGCAACACCCATGGAACCTGAAGCATTCCCAGATTTACGAGGAATAATAAACCTGGGAATGCGTCAGATTCTATTGCCACATCTTTTTAGATGTGCTGAATTGTGCAACACACATAGAAAGTGGAAATCGCCTACATTGATTGATTTTGTTCAGAAAGGTGTCCCGTCGTGCACAAAATCACTCAGCCCCGCAACGCAGGCCCCCTTGCACCATGGTGCAAGGGTGCCTGCGTTGGTGCATGGCAGCTCATTGTGCATCAGGGCAGGGGAAAAGGACAAGAATGCGCCCTATCTCATAGCTATATGATATATTCATCTATGAATTACTTTTATATGTTGCTATTCGTAATTCCTTTTGCGGATCAAATAAATAACATACCCATTGACATCTGAAATGACAGCATGGTTAACAACACTGTGCATGGTGAGGGCACAAGTTATAGTTATATTAGGGACCTTTAGGATACGAGTTATAGTTTCTTGAGATAACGAGAGCCACTGATGTGCTTAGTGTTGTCGGCCATGATGTCATCACTTCAGTAAGCAGTGCGTGGCGAGGGCAGGTCAGGCATTGTGCGGTGTGGTGATGGCACCACGTGTGTAATGAAACTTGACGGGCCCCCCTCCAAGGTACATGGAGGGGCACCCGCTCCAGATTAAATCTGGAGCTCTCAGGCCAGAATACTGTGCTAAGAGGGCCAACTGAAGCTCAGGGGGGCCCCCACACTCCGGGGGCTACGAGGGCCTGTGTTACGCCACTGGATGGCACCATGCAGAAGCGGATGTGCATGTAAGAGTGGTGGGGTGGGAAGGCTGTCGACAGACGACAACGAGTTAAAATTAAATTTAAAAAAAGAAAATCACTTACCTTGCGCTCGCCTCATCGCTGCGTCGGTGATGCAGTGAGCTCAAGGTAAGTGGTTTTCTTCTTTAAATTTAATTTTAACTTGTCTGTCGACTCCCTCTCCACCCTGATCCACCGCTCTTACCTGCATGGGCTGCTCCTGGTACCATGGCCCGACATGCGGCCAGGCTCTGCACCCAATACCCTGTGGGTTGCCACCCAACACCTTGCACAGACTTTGGCCCAGTGCAGCATATGGTTAGCTGCAGGGTCTGGTCTGGGGCCAGGTCTACACCTAGCCATCTATGGGCAGCCAATCTCCTATTGAGCTCATCCTTATGCCACACACAGCATGGGTTTGGCCCAGGGCATAGACTCCGGTCAAGCCTTGCACTCAACCCTTGCAGGCAGCCAACCCAGGGCGGAGCACCCGTGGGTTAGCCGAAGGGCCAATCACCTGAACCGAATCTGCACACCACAAATACTCACACCGTCCCTTAGTTTTACTGTTTTTCCAATCCCCCAGGGTGCCCCTACCCTACCTCCTTATACTTACTTTGTTTAACTTTCAGAAAATGGGGACCAAGTTCCCATGTTTTGAAATTGCTGCCGCTAAAGTCTCCTCTTGTTGAGGCCTGCCAATCAAGTGCCCGCTAGACTCTCGAAAGAGCACTGCAAACCCAACCATCCAGATATACATACATTTTGAACCTTAATTTCTCAAAAACTACCAAACAGATTTGCACCAATTCACTACAAGAATGCTTTCTATGTAAAGATATAGCTTTCTTCCAAATTAGGTGTAATTCTGTTCAGCCATTTGGGCAATAGTGCTGTGCAAAAATTCCTATCGAAATACCATTGAGAAATTGCATTTTGGGGTCCCACCTTTTTTCTTATCTCCCACTTGACAGATCAGCACAAAACTTTCAAGGAAGGAGCTGAGGAGGATGAACTTAGTTTTTGGAGAGTTTCATGAATATTTCTGGATTGGCACCAAAGTTATTAGCAAACCAGGAAACACTCTTCCTATTGTAACTAGCTCTTAACAACACACTGGCGACCACCACTTTGCAATATATAGCAGTCTCACAGGAAAATGGTTTTAAAAATCACAGACTGTCCTGCTAAAGCTCGCATAACCACAAGGTATGACAAACACCCCCGCATTACCTACCTGGATATGAACTGAATTCTGGGACTTGCAGTTCATGAGAAATACTTGACCTGTTTTGGGTGAGCGAATACACTTGGGGTGGAGCGAGCCATGGCCAACCACATGAGGCGGGACATGTTTAAAGTGATGTTTGTAATGCCTCCTGAATACCTTGGGCGCTGATGAAGGCCGACTGGGCCGAAATGCATTCGCCGCTGCTCATGTGAATAAAGGTGTTTCCGTGGTTTCCCCATTGCGCCCTCTGCTCTTCTTTCGGAGGAGGTTTGTGGTGATATATATATATATATATAAATTACCTACTGGCAGTCGCCAGTAGGTAGTTATAGTTAGGACCTATTTTCCATAGGAAATCCGCAACATTCTATTTGGAATAACGTTGGCGCCGATCCACGAATCTTTGCGAAATTTTCCAAACTTTTGGCCAGCTCCGGTCTGCTCCTATCCTGAAAATTTCACGGTGATTCGTCAAGCGGGGGCCGAGAAAAAAGGGGGGTCCCAAAACACGTTTTCCCCATGCATTTTCCCATAGGACATGTTGACGCAGCTACAGACCGAACTGCTGACCGGAATTACACCAAATTTTGCAAAGAGGTAGTCCTCAGTTCAGACTCATGCCTTTTGCTTAAATGGTGTAAATCCGTTCAGTAGTTCCTGAGAAACTTAGAGTTAAAAAGATAGATATATTTGGGCGGAGCCTAACCACACATCTCATCGTGAGATCTGACTGGCTATCAGTACTTCTCCAAGAAGTGTTGGCAGCCATCTTGGGACCAATATACATGATAGCACCTCATTAAAAAACATTGCAGTTAATAGAAGGTTTTAAGACTTTAGTTACATTATAAATCATTTGTTGATGGTACCATACTCATTTTAGGACTTGTGGTGTGTTCTAAGGTGATTTTACCATGTGAAAAAGCCTTCTGCTGTGATATCATGAATCATGTATGAGAGAAAATTATTTTCTCATGCTTTTCCCACAGAGGTTTGGAAGGTGATCTATAAGCTAAACTGCGAGCATATTTTCTGTAAATTCACATTATCTTTCTCAGTCAAGTGAGAATGAAGTCTGACATTCTCAGTAAAACATGTACATCCAACAAGGGCAGAGACTGTCAGTTGATTCCATTGTGTTCTACTGCCGCTCCCCAGAGTGTTCTAAAGAACAACTAGAGCGCTAACAGTCCTACTTATGACAAACGTATTGCACACCTGAGGCCATCTTAATTGGAATAAAGTGGTAACTCTTAAAACATTTAATTTAAAAAGGAACAAAATGAGGGGGTTAATTTTGCCATAGAAAGTATGATTAGTGCTGCAGAAAGAAAAATTAGGGCACATTTTGAGTGACTTCTCAAATCCTCTTCTATTTCATTAAAAAATTCTGACATGCAGACGGAAACATGCACTTTCAATACCAGCAGCACACCTCCCTGGTGAGCAGTATCTTTACTACAGTGATCTAATAAGCAACTAGAGTGCCAACATTCTGAATTTATGGCAAATGTGTGACACATCTAAATGCCTTCTTGATGGAATCAAAGTAAAAAACTGAAAGTATTTCCTACTGAGGAGACTGCAGTAAATGAGGAAATTAGGAAACTTCATTACAAATAAATCTCCCAAGATGGCCACCAGAGACAAAAGAGCACAAATGCAGCACAAATATCACCCAGATGTAGCCCACATGTAGCCCAATGACAGAAGTGTGCAAAACACTTATTTTTTGTGTATTTGCAGTTTTTAGACTTGTCAGGTATTGGAGTGCTTTACATGAGCATTGGTTACATCACACAAGATCAAATTCATTTTGGTTGTAGACATGGGGAGATTAAGTGATTTGACCAGAATCACAGAATGTTGAGCTGAAGCAGAAACTCCAACCTGGTTCCCCAGTTGCAAAGTCTGCAGCTCTGGAAGTAACACCACATCCTCTCCCCTAGGAGCAACATTTAATCAAGTGGTCAACTGGATAAAAAAACATAAAGATTACAAATAATTTAAAAGTTCTTTGTCGCTATTTGAAAACTCAGAAAATATGTCCTCATTTTAGTTTTTTAGAGCACTAACCATAATTTTGATGCAAATAAGACCCTCTCATATATGTAATTTCTAAAGGAAACGCACTAGGTATTACAGTTTTGATTACATCAAGATGACGTCAGGGGTTCCACACTTTTGTAATAAATATAGGATGTTAGCAATCTAGTTGTTCATTCGGGATACTGTTGAGAGGCAGAGTCCAGGGGCACGGACTCTGAAAATTGAAGGCAGGTAGGAGAGTGCAGAGGCAACAATTTGACCACACTGGGCAGGCAGAAAGGGCAGTGGCAGCACAACAGACTATGGAGGGCAGTGGAAAGAGGGCAGGGGCAACAAACCAACAATACAGGACTGGCAAGAGAGGCTGTGGCAATATAATAGACCATTGTGGGCAGAAGGAAGAGGCAGTGGTAGTACAACCATACATGCCAACAGACCAGTTTCAGCCAGGAAACGTCCAATGTTTTTAAGATCAAATGGGCTTTATTTGATCTGTCCCCTGTCTACAATCTCCTCTTTTTCAATGTAACTCAAAGGGGAAAATCAATACCCCAGTTTTTTTTCAAAATCTCCCTCTTACCAAGTTCAAAATGTTCACAAGTATGGTACATAGGATCATGGTAGGCAGGAGGAATTGGGGTAAGGACACGGACTCGGATAACAGAGGACAGGAGGGACATGGACCAAACTGACCCTACAGGGCAGGCATCAGGGTTTACAGCAACACAATACACCACACAGGGCGTTCGAGACGGGAGTGCAGCACAACAATCCATAGAAAGCAATAGGGAGGGGACAGGACCATGCACATGGACAACAGAGAACAGAGGGGAAAGAGGCAATGGTACCTAGCTGACCATAATGGACAGACAGGAGAGAAAGCTGCAGCATAACAGACCATAAAGGGCAGGAGGGACGGATCAGGGGCATTACAATGGAACAGACAGGCAAGGAGGGAGGGAATAGGGGTCTGCACATGGAAACAGAGGGCTGGGGGCAAGGGGGCAGGGCAGGAGCAGCAATATGACCATGGAGGTCAGGCAGGATGGGCACTAGAAACAAGACACACCATGGAGAGCAACAGTGAGACTATGATGGCATACACACAGACCATGGAGGGAAGGTGGGAGGGGTTAGGGGCAGCTAGCTGACCACACAGGAAAGGTGGGAGGGGCCATGGCAGCACAGAAGAACATGCATGGCAAGCGGGAGGGTTAGTGGCAGCACAATGGCTATGATGGGCAAGAAGGAGGGTGCAGGGGCATGCACAAAGGACCATGGAGGATAGAAGGGAGGGTCAGGACCTGGGCACAGACAAGAGAGTTCAGTGGAAGGGGCCTCACAACAGACCGCGCGGGGCAGGCAAGAGGAGCAGTTGCATCACAACAGACCAGGGAGGGCAGAAGGGTGTGGCAGTAAAATGGACCATGGAGGACAGGAGGAAGGGGATAGGGACATGGCATGTGGACAGGCAGGGTGGAGGTGGCAGGGACAGGTTACAGTCATCTGACAATGCTAGGCAGGTGGGAGGGGAGTGGCAGCTCAACAGAACACTCAGAGTAGATAGCAGTGGCAGGTCCATGGAACATGGTGGGCAAAAAGGATGGAGCAGGGGCATGCACAAAGACATCGGAGGGCAGGGGGAAGGAGAATAGGGGCAGCAAGCTAATCATAGAGGCTAAGCAGGAGGTCAATGATGGGCCATAGAATTGGGCAATGGAGGGCAGGAGGAGTGGACTGGTACATCATGCTAAATGGAGGGCAGTAGCAGCACATCCGACCATGCATGGCAAGAGGGTGGAGGCTAGTCCATGGATTCAGACAACAGAGGATAGGGAGGAGGTGGATGGGGCAGCAAGCTACCTGTTCAGAGAAGGTGGGTATTAGGAACTTTATTGTTTTTAAAATGTGTGTCTGTGCGAACTACTTAAAATATGAACAAGTATGCAGCATAATCTCACTTTTATTCAGGTTTGTGACTGTGACTCCGGGCTCACTTGGCAGAAACACCCCCTGACCCTCCACCCCATCGCAAAATGTAATGCCCGTGAAAAGGGTAGGTGGATGCAGTGTTACATAGAACATAGTCCTGAGAGCACGATTGAAAATGAAAACTAGATATAGTATATGGTATAAACTATGCACCAAAAAGTGTGATATAAGATGAACCGGGGCGTGAAATATAATATGCAAAACATTGTTCACAATGACAGATTCATTGGAGCGCGCGAGATAGCACAGGCACTAGCGCATGCTATGCGATATGCGCCTTGGAGTGTAATATGCACAGGGAAGTGTTGTGTAACCTAACTAGTCTCTAAAGTTGTAATATAAAATATGTGCTGGGGAGTGTAACGTTGCATATGCACTGTGACAAAGATATGGATCCCAGATTGTAATATGTATGGCATAGCACTGTGCGTTATAACATAGGCATCGAGGAAGGCACGTTAGATGGGGCAATATAACCCGTGCGAAGGCAAGTGTGGCATGACATATTCACGGGGTGGTGTTACAGTGCACATGGGCTAGAGAGTGTCATAGCATATGCACTAGCTTGTGGAATACAACACAGAGGTGTGTGGCACTCGGCGGGCACTGGTGGGTGTAACACAGCATTGGGCTCAGCCAGGAGCACGCTGTGACTCTTAAGTGAGGTTCGTCTCCTTTCCAGAGAGTAAAATAAAAAGTATTACACATCCGGCAGTGGATTTGTGTTTTATTAACCGTGAGGGGGTTTCTTGCATAGTTTGGTCACATTTTTGTCGAATCCCCTTTGAATGGCTTGGTGTGCGTGTGTATTAAATGTGCCCGTCAATAGCTACCCATGTTTGTATAAATAAACGACAAGGGTGTCTACTTGGAGAGTACCCACCGGCGGGGGCACCGGGATTAGGCACGGTAGGGCGTCAGACACGTCAGAGCTTCACTAGCGGTGTAAATACATTCCACATGGATTCATTGTATGCATAGTCGCCTTTTAATGAATATCACGCAAATCGTCATGGTGATAGGTACATACGGTTTGTCCAGCATGTCCTAGGTGTTTCTATAA
This sequence comes from Triturus cristatus, assembly GCF_964204655.1. Lineage (NCBI taxonomy): Eukaryota > Metazoa > Chordata > Amphibia > Caudata > Salamandridae > Triturus > Triturus cristatus. The sequence goes on from NC_140581.1 coordinate 750,267,957, forward strand.
ATAATTTTTTAAAAAAAATAATAAAAGATAAAGGCCGGCCCTGGGGGATGGGGTCCCCTGGGCCATAAGTGACCTGAGGAGGGGGGCAACGCAGCCCCCCTCCTAAAGAATTTTTTTAAAGCCCATGACCCGGGGGTTGGGGTCCCCGGGGCCGATTAAGGCCTTGGGAGGGCCAAATTAATTTTTTTAAACAAAAAATATTAGGGTGCAGGCCCTGGGGGATGGGGTCCCCAGGGCCAATAAATTAGAGAAAGAAGGGGGGCCACACAGCCCTCCTTCTTAAAAAAATAAAAAAAATAAAAGACCGGCTTCGCGCCAGAGGCCACGCCCCCTCCTTGCAGCACTCTGCAAACACGCCCCCTGGCCAGTTGTAAGTTGGGGAATGAATTCCCCTTCAATACTGAGGGTCCCTGAGGGCCAACTAGCCCAACAGGTATCTCCAGTATACGCCAGGGAGCTGCGTTGCAGACAGGTGTTCTGAGGCCACACCCCTTTTTTTCACCTCTATGCAACGCAGCTCTGTGGCACTTACTGGACGTACCTAGTGGGCTAGTTTGACCCTAGGGACCCTTAGGATTCAAGGGGACTTAATCTCTCAACTTAGAACGGCCACAGGGCGCGTTTACACAGTGGTGAAGGGAGGGGACGGGGCCTGAGGTGACGTGTGCAAACACGCCATGTGGCGCGTTTTAATTTGGGGAAATTATTCCCTTTCAATCCTGAGGGACCCTGGGGGCCAACTAGCCTACCAGTTGCTTCCAGTAAGCGCCACTGCTCTGCGTTGCAGAGAGGTGGTACAGGCCGTGCCCCTTTTTACACCTCTCCGCAATGGCGCTTACTGGATGTACCTAGTGGGCTATTTTGCCCCTAGGGACCCTCAGGATTCAAGGGGACTTAATCTCCCAACTTAAAAAACGGCCACAGGGCGTGTTTACACAGTGGGGAAGGGAGGGGACGGGGCCTGAGGTGACGTGTGCAAACACGCCCTATGGCGCGTTTTAAGTTGGGGAAATAATTCCCCTTCAATCCTGAGGGCCCCTGGGGGCTAACTAGCCCACCAGGTGCTTCCAGTAAGCGCCACTGAGCTGCGTTGCAGAGAGGTGGTCCAGGCCGTGCCACTTTTTACACCTCTCTGCAACGCAGCTCTGTGGCGCTTACTGGAGGTACCTAGTGTGCTAGTTGGACCCTAGGGACCCTCAGGATTCAAATGAACTTAATCTCCCAACTAAAAACGACCACAGGGCGTGTTTACACAGTGGTGAAGGGAGGGGACGGGGCCTGAGTTAACGTGTGCAAACACGCCCTGTGGCGCATTTTAAGTTGGGGAAATAATTCCCCTTCAATCCTGAGGGACCCTGGAGGCCAACTAGCCCACCAGGTGCTTCCAGTAAGCGCCACTGCGCTGCATTGCAGAGAGGTGGTCTAGGCTGTGCCCCTTTTTACATCTCTCTGCAACACAGCTCTGTGGCGCTTACTGGAGGTACCTAGTGGTCTAGTTGGACCCTAGGGACCCTCAGGATTCACCGGGACTTAATCTCCCAACTTAAAATGGCCACAGGGCATGTTTACACAGTGGGGAAGGGAGGGGACGGGGCCTGAAGTGACGTGTGCAAACACGCCCTGTGGCGCGTTTTAAGAGGTAGTTTTAATCCCCTGCCCTTTTATATACTAGGGGCTTACAGAGGAGGTCATGCTAATCACAGGGGGACCCCAACACATAGTGTTCCCTAGTGTATGTAGGTGTTTTCACTGTATTCTGATTGTCTTTTAACATAGCACTGGCTCTAGGACTGGTTAGTCAGACTCAGTTACCACCAGTATCCGTCTGAAAAAGTTGAGGGTACAGGATGATTTTGCAACAAGGCTTCTTTCTGCTCTTCTGTTTGTTCTTTCTGCACGTTATCCTTCTTCCTGCACTTTTCTTCGTCTTTGAGGACTTCTGTTGCTTCTTTCTGCATTTCTTTTTTTTCTTTCTGTGCGTTTTTTCCTTCTTTCTTCACATGTCCTATCTCTGTAGGCATAGTTAGAAATTAGCATTTAAAAAACCTTTGAAATTCACTGAAAAAACCATAGGTTTCAGGCACGTTATGGTTAGGAATTAGCATTTAAAAAACCTTAGAAATTCACTGAAAAAACCATAGGTTTCAGGGGAGTTATAGTTAGCTGGACTTTTCACTCGTACCAAACCATTGAAATTCCCCCGTTATAGTTAGTTCAGCTAACTATAACTCGCTCGCCCGCAATGCACTGCTGATGACGTCATATATTACATCACTCATGACATGGTAAGTGACATCACTCATGACATCACTGATGACATCTCAAATGACATCACTGATGACATTACTGATGACATCATCCTTGTGATAGAGTGGCAGACCTCCTCTCCCCCTAATATAACCTTTGATACACACATTCAAAAATAGAAACTAAAAATTTCAAAACAATGGACATACCAATACCAGTTACAACAACCTATTCAGTAATTCTAAGATCCACATATACATCCACTCATTCACCAACAGTCCATACAGTCACTCATACATGTACTCACTCATCAAATGTACTCATGCACCTATACATCCTGTTACACAACGCCACTCATCCATAGAGTTAATCACACACATGTCACTCATGCTAAAAGAATCAAACATCCATTTACTTGCATATACAGTTATACACACACCACCACACTTTCTTCTACATAAACTTACACATACTTAGTCTTTTAAACAATCACTTATAGAAACACATACTTATTTATACAGGGACTCTTTCAATCTCTCACTCTCACATATACTCACTTATATACACCAATAGTCACATATACTAGTTTAAAACATATGTAGTTACTCATAAAGACACTATTGAGACAGTCATTCACTCACTAACACACCCATGCAAACACTCATCCACCCATACAGTCCTGCACACATGCTGTCTTCAACACATACAAACAGTGAGTCACTCATTCATGCACCTATGCACTACGTAATACCCCCACCGAACCATACAGACACTCAAACACTCATACGGATACTCAAAAAACCAACTAATAACCTATATAGACACTCATGTAGCTACTCACCAACCCATGCATCCACTTATACACAAAGTGAGAGACTGATACAGATATTTACATATTTAAACATTACTCACTAAGCCATGTATTCACTAACATACACTTAATCAGTCAGTTATACAATCAATTTTTCAAAAACAAATCATCCATTTAGACACTTATATACCCATTTATTCTTCCATCGACCTTGAGATATACATATATAAAACATATGTAATTTTCAGAAAAACACACATTCACTGGATGATGTCATCAGTGATGTCATCAGTGATGTCATTTGAGATGTCATCAGTGATGTCATGAGTGATGTAATATGTGATGTCATCAGCAGTGCATTGTGGGCGCGCGAGTTATAGTTAGCTGAACTAACTATAACAGGGGAATTTCAATGGTTTTGTACGAGTGAAAAGTCCAGCTAATTATAACGCCCCTGAAACCTATGGTTTTTTCAGTGAATTTCTAAGGTATTTTAAATGCTAATCCCTAACTATAGCGTGCCTGAAACCTAAGGTTTTTTCAGTGAATATATATATATATATATATATATATATATATATATATATATATATATATAGATATATATATATATAGAGAGAGAGAGAGAGAGAGAGAGAGAGAGAGAGAGAGAGAGAGAGAGCAGCTCTATTATATGGTGCATCCTACAGCACCACCAACAATATGATCTGCTCATATCAAATGTCTGTTTTATGCAAAGGCTTTAAACATAGGGTTTGGATTGGTAAAATACGACCCATGCCAACCTGAATTGAATAAAAGCAACCCCTGACAAGTGTCACTCTAATTAGAGCTCATAAGAGAAGTATAGCTTTGTCCAGACACAAGTGAGCACCCTGGAGTTGCTTTTATTCACTTGTATATATTAGCTTGCACACCGGCTTTTCAAAACCAAATAAGGATTTGTTTATATTCTCATTTAAAAGTAGCTTGTTAGTACAACACTCTTGAATAATGAAGAGGTTTAAAAAATACAAGCAAATTATTGAAGCAATGCATCTCTTATTAATTTATATGTAAAAACACATTTACATATTTCAGAATTAACACCAAATACATTCCATTAAAGCAAACACAATGAGAGATGTGCAGGCATATTGGTATGCCAAGTATTGTTTGAAGATGGCTTGTTTCAAGTCGAAACATGCTGCACTTCCAAAGGGCATTCTAACATTCATTTCACTTCAGCAGCTGCATATATCAAATTACAATTCTGTATTATAACTCTAAAATGTAAAGAAATAGCGTGGGGGTGCACAGGAAATGAATACAAAAACACTGAACATCGGAGATGATGTTTATATGCCAAAAGACTTCTAAGCATGAAGAGAAATTAAAAGTGGCAGATATGACTGCAGTGCTTGGAATGAGGCAGTGGAATTTCTCGTGTGGAACCAATAGTGTTGATGGCAGAAGGCCAAATATAAAGCATGCTTAGACAGTTGCTGTCTTCCCGTGCCTCAAACCAGCCAGGTAATCAGTATATACAATCACAGGCCATGCAGATCTAAAGAATTCACGCCACACATATTGATTCCACATAGCCAGGAAAGCTTGAACTGAAATCAGCCCACAATAACAAAATCTGTTAACCACCAAGCACCAGAAAGAAGAAAATATTGCTTCAAGTCCATGAGGCGCCTGAGGGTGCTCCTTCTCCCATCTCACTGCCATTCCTGAACATCCTCCCCCTTCAAACCGCCCCCTCGCTGACCCACTTCAGGAAGGGGCTAAAGACCTCTCCCTGACTGAGGACTACTGCACGCGCTTGCATACCCTCTCAGGTGACAAGCAGCGCTTTACAAGTACGATCAGATTGATTGATTGATGAGTTTGAACATAGGAAAAACCTTTGAGTAACACACCTTGTGGTGAAATGAGGCAGGCGACTGTACATATGTGCAGCAAGATCCACTAATTAAAATACAGCAATTAGACATTGATTTGATTTTTTTTTTAGATCAATCCATAGTTCCTTTTTTTTTAACTTCAAGGAGGATTCATGTTGAATGAAAGAGCTTGAGCTAATTAATTTTTCATTCAGTGCCCAGCTTCTCCATGATTGTTTAATATCCAGTTAAAGTTGAAGAATGTCATCCAGTTATCCACTGAATTTAATCTTCTTTACTCAGTAGGTATTCAATGTAGTTGTGTGTTTTTGGTGAAGCAACAAAGATAAGTGGAGTCTTTTACCCGATGACTGGACAGTCACTTCACATCATGGAAGACAGACTGGAATCAGTGTAGAACAGAGCAGGACGTTTGCCAATTTGAGCATGAGAAAAAAAAATCACTCCTGCCTCAAAAGCGCTGTTCTAGCTTATGGCAGAATTTAAAATTGAGTTAAAGTGTTTAACAAAAGGGTTTCAGTGACCGGGCTGTGATCATTGACTGAGTAAAAGGCAACCACCGTCCATTCTAACTTAGTGACACCTTTGTGATAAGACAAGCATCAGAGACAATCAGTGTATTGGGTCGAGGGTGTTAGGAGATGGACAAAAGGACTAAGGTTCTTGAGTAGCAATGTTCTTTCTTTACCTATTAAAAAAATAGCTGAAATGTCTAGTACCCCTATACCTGTGGAGAGGTCAATGATTGAATGGTAACTGCAGGAAATTGTGAAACTGGTTGAGGAGGTGAAATCTTACTCAAGCAGAAACCACAATTCCTGTCAGGGTTAAGTCACAAGCAAATTTGTAAAGTATTTATGCAGCAGTTCAAATAGTAATAGAGTGAAAACCCAGCACAAGAAAAATCCCACACCAATTTAGAAAAAAAGAGTAAAATGTAACACATTATTTGAGATCAAAATGACAAAAATCTAATTAGTAGAACTGGAGAAAATCATAAGTTCAGGCCGACCATGAGGGACTGCGGGCAAGGCACAGGGACCAAGTTAGGTCCACTGAACAAAGTACCTTAAATCCTGGTTGTGGAGCATTGTGCGATCCTGTGTTAAGGTTGCGTCACGCAGTGGTGGATCAGAAGAAGCAGCATGGTTGCAGGGCTGTAATGCGAGATCCTGCATCATCATGGAGGATACCGTCGATGAGTGGCTTGCATTGTGAAGTCCCGCACTGAAGATGTGTCGCATACCGGAGATTTTGAGGAGCTGCAGGCTGCGATGAGATGTCCTGTGTCATCATCGAGGATGCAGTCAATGGGGGCTTGCGATGCAAAGTCTGGCATCAAAGATGAGTTGCGCAGTGGTGGTCCGAGGAACTGCGGACTGGTGAGATGTTTTGCGTCCGTGATGCGTTGCACAGCAGCGGTTCTGATGTGGAACTGCAAGGAAATGCATCACGCTGCATCGATTCTGCCCACAGAACCGCAGCTGGGCTGGCAAAGCACCTTCAGGCCCATTTGCAAGGGTCCAAGACTGGGATGGCACCATTTTGGAGACAAGACTCACAGCATCCAGAGTACAGGTGCTGTGTCCAAGGTGGTTAAAGCATTCTCTTTCACTGAGGCTCTGATCAAGAGGCCAGATAACCAGACCTTGGAGTCACTTTGATGGTACTGGGTTCAAGGTGCAGGCCCAGTCCTTTTCACTGAGGCAGCATGGCAGTGGAGTGGCAGTCCTTCTTGTAGAGCAGCATAGCAGTCCCTCTCAGTCTTTCACGGCCCAGAGGTGTACTGAAGAGTTGGGTCTGAGGGTCCAATAGTTATATTGGTGTCAGTTTTGAAATAGGAGAAGGTTCTGTAGGTTTCCATCCACAAAGGTATTTGGAATTTCCAAACAGCTTGTCTGGGGGGCACAAAAGACTAATGTCAAACCATTTGTGAGTGTGCTCAGGCAGAGGCTTTGTGATGTGCAAGTATTGTAGGTGACAGCTCCACCCCCCATCAAGGCATAGATTGCCAATCCTGCCAACGCCTACTGCTGCTTGGTCTCACTGTCTGGGAGCAATACACAAAGGCCAACTGCCACCTACACCCAGTCATTTGACCCAAGTTATAGGTGTCAGGCACCAAATGTTTAGGACAAGAAATTGTCAACTTACAAAAAATGCAATTTTCAGAATTGTGACTTAAAATCCAACTTTGCAATTAAAGAGGGTTTAAATTTAGAAGTCTTTAGACACCAAATTCAACATTCTCCATTGCTCCCATTTGAAAGTTATTACTTATCCAACGTAATAAGGTAACCTAAACCAGATTGGTCGCACACTGCTACACCTACCAGGCGTGTTCCCCCAATGAAAATGGTCCCTGAAGGTCAGCGTCGGCGGATACACCTATGCTCGAGTGTGAATGCAAGTATGCGTGGCGTGTGCCATCCCTGGACACGTGTTTCGAGGTAGTTGCCTCTCGTCAGCAGGGAGTAGGAAAATGTGTGGGGTTGCTGTGTAAGCTGCTAAAATCGTATCAGGTCTAGTACCTCTCGTAGCGCGCAGGTGCGTAACCATGAGTCCGTCGACTCCACCGGCTCAAGGGAGCCTGAATATAAAGCTAAACCAGATTGGTCGCACACTGCTACACCTACCAGGCGTGTTCCCCCAATGAAAATGGTCCCTGAAGGTCAGCGTCGGCGGATACACCTATGCTCGAGTGTGAATGCAAGTATGCGTGGCGTGTGCCATCCCTGAACACGTGTTTCGAGGTAGTTGCCTCTCGTCAGCAGGGAGTAGGAAAATGTGTGGGGTTGCTGTGTAAGCTGCTAAAATCGTATCAGGTCTAGTACCTCTCGTAGCGCGCAGGTGCGTAACCATGAGTCCGTCGACTCCACCGGCTCAAGGGAGCCTGAATATAAAGCTAAACCAGATTGGTCGCACACTGCTACACCTACCAGGCGTGTTCCCCCAATGAAAATGGTCCCTGAAGGTCAGCGTCGGCGGATACACCTATGCTCGAGTGTGAATGCAAGTATGCGTGGCGTGTGCCATCCCTGGACACGTGTTTCGAGGTAGTTGCCTCTCGTCAGCAGGGAGTAGGAAAATGTGTGGGGTTGCTGTGTAAGCTGCTAAAATCGTATCAGGTCTAGTATCTCTCGTAGCGCGCAGGTGCGTAACCATGAGTCCGTCGACTCCACCGGCTCAAGGGAGCCTGAATATAAAGCTAAACCAGATTGGTCGCACACTGCTACACCTACCAGGCGTGTTCCCCCAATGAAAATGGTCCCTGAAGGTCAGCGTCGGCGGATACACCTATGCTCGAGTGTGAATGCAAGTATGCGTGGCGTGTGCCATCCCTGGACACGTGTTTCGAGGTAGTTGCCTCTCGTCAGCAGGGAGTAGGAAAATGTGTGGGGTTGCTGTGTAAGCTGCTAAAATCGTATCAGGTCTAGTACCTCTCGTAGCGCGCAGGTGCGTAACCATGAGTCCGTCGACTCCACCGGCTCAAGGGAGCCTGAATATAAAGCTAAACCAGATTGGTCGCACACTGCTACACCTACCAGGCGTGTTCCCCCAATGAAAATGGTCCCTGAAGGTCAGCGTCGGCGGATACACCTATGCTCGAGTGTGAATGCAAGTATGCGTGGCGTGTGCCATCCCTGGACACGTGTTTCGAGGTAGTTGCCTCTCGTCAGCAGGGAGTAGGAAAATGTGTGGGGTTGCTGTGTAAGCTGCTAAAATCGTATCAGGTCTAGTACCTCTCGTAGCGCGCAGGTGCGTAACCATGAGTCCGTCGACTCCACCGGCTCAAGGGAGCCTGAATATAAAGCTAAACCAGATTGGTCGCACACTGCTACACCTACCAGGCGTGTTCCCCCAATGAAAATGGTCCCTGAAGGTCAGCGTCGGCGGATACACCTATGCTCGAGTGTGAATGCAAGTATGCGTGCGTGTGCCATCCCTGGACACGTGTTTCGAGGTAGTTGCCTCTCGTCAGCAGGGAGTAGGAAAATGTGTGGGGTTGCTGTGTAAGCTGCTAAAATCGTATCAGGTCTAGTACCTCTCGTAGCGCGCAGGTGCGTAACCATGAGTCCGTCGACTCCACCGGCTCAAGGGAGCCTGAATATAAAGCTAAACCAGATTGGTCGCACACTGCTACACCTACCAGGCGTGTTCCCCCAATGAAAATGGTCCCTGAAGGTCAGCGTCGGCGGATACACCTATGCTCGAGTGTGAATGCAAGTATGCGTGGCGTGTGCCATCCCTGGACACGTGTTTAGAGGTAGTTGCCTCTCGTCAGCAGGGAGTAGGAAAATGTGTGGGGTTGCTGTGTAAGCTGCTAAAATCGTATCAGGTCTAGTACCTCTCGTAGCGCGCAGGTGCGTAACCATGAGTCCGTCGACTCCACCGGCTCAAGGGAGCCTGAATATAAAGCTAAACCAGATTGGTCGCACACTGCTACACCTACCAGGCGTGTTCCCCCAATGAAAATGGTCCCTGAAGGTCAGCGTCGGCGGATACACCTATGCTCGAGTGTGAATGCAAGTATGCGTGGCGTGTGCCATCCCTGGACACGTGTTTCGAGGTAGTTGCCTCTCGTCAGCAGGGAGTAGGAAAATGTGTGGGGTTGCTGTGTAAGCTGCTAAAATCGTATCAGGTCTAGTACCTCTCGTAGCGCGCAGGTGCGTAACCATGAGTCCGTCGACTCCACCGGCTCAAGGGAGCCTGAATATAAAGCTAAACCAGATTGGTCGCACACTGCTACACCTACCAGGCGTGTTCCCCCAATGAAAATGGTCCCTGAAGGTCAGCGTCGGCGGATACACCTATGCTCGAGTGTGAATGCAAGTATGCGTGGCGTGTGCCATCCCTGGACACGTGTTTCGAGGTAGTTGCCTCTCGTCAGCAGGGAGTAGGAAAATGTGTGGGGTTGCTGTGTAAGCTGCTAAAATCGTATCAGGTCTAGTACCTCTCGTAGCGCGCAGGTGCGTAACCATGAGTCCGTCGACTCCACCGGCTCAAGGGAGCCTGAATATAAAGCTAAACCAGATTGGTCGCACACTGCTACACCTACCAGGCGTGTTCCCCCAATGAAAATGGTCCCTGAAGGTCAGCGTCGGCGGATACACCTATGCTCGAGTGTGAATGCAAGTATGCGTGGCGTGTGCCATCCCTGGACACGTGTTTCGAGGTAGTTGCCTCTCGTCAGCAGGGAGTAGGAAACTGTGTGGGGTTGCTGTGTAAGCTGCTAAAATCGTATCAGGTCTAGTACCTCTCGTAGCGCGCAGGTGCGTAACCATGAGTCCGTCGACTCCACCGGCTCAAGGGAGCCTGAATATAAAGCTAAACCAGATTGGTCGCACACTGCTACACCTACCAGGCGTGTTCCCCCAATGAAAATGGTCCCTGAAGGTCAGCGTCGGCGGATACACCTATGCTCGAGTGTGAATGCAAGTATGCGTGGCGTGTGCCATCCCTGGACACGTGTTTCGAGGTAGTTGCCTCTCGTCAACAGGGAGTAGGAAAATGTGTGGGGTTGCTGTGTAAGCTGCTAAAATCGTATCAGGTCTAGTACCTCTCGTAGCGCGCAGGTGCGTAACCATGAGTCCGTCGACTCCACCGGCTCAAGGGAGCCTGAATATAAAGCTAAACCAGATTGGTCGCACACTGCTACACCTACCAGGCGTGTTCCCCCAATGAAAATGGTCCCTGAAGGTCAGCGTCGGCGGATACACCTATGCTCGAGTGTGAATGCAAGTATGCGTGGCGTGTGCCATCCCTGGACACGTGTTTCGAGGTAGTTGCCTCTCGTCAGCAGGGAGTAGGAAAATGTGTGCGGTTGCTGTGTAAGCTGCTAAAATCGTATCAGGTCTAGTACCTCTCGTAGCGCGCAGGTGCGTAACCATGAGTCCGTCGACTCCACCGGCTCAAGGGAGCCTGAATATAAAGCTAAACCAGATTGGTCGCACACTGCTACACCTACCAGGCGTGTTCCCCCAATGAAAATGGTCCCTGAAGGTCAGCGTCGGCGGATACACCTATGCTCGAGTGTGAATGCAAGTATGCGTGGCGTGTGCCATCCCTGGACACGTGTTTCGAGGTAGTTGCCTCTCGTCAGCAGGGAGTAGGAAAATGTGTGGGGTTGCTGTGTAAGCTGCTAAAATCGTATCAGGTCTAGTACCTCTCGTAGCGCGCAGGTGCGTAACCATGAGTAGGTAACCTAATGTTATCCTATGAGCGAAGTAGGCCTTGCAGTAGTTAAAAACGAATGTAAGAGTTTTTCACTTCCGGAACATGTAAAACTTATGTGGATGTGTCCACCTTTTTAAATACACTACGCACCGTTCCCTGGGCTGTTTATGGCCTACTCTAGGGTTGACCTATATGTATTAAAGAGGAAAGTTAAAGCCTGGCAAAACGTTTATTTTGTCAGGTCGAATTAACACTTTAAACTGTACACACAGGCTGAAATGACAGGCATGGGACATGTTTCAAAGGCTATTTGAGTGGGTGGGACAAAAGGTGATTCAGACCCATTAGTAGCATTACATTTACAGGCCCTGGGTACATGTAGTACCAGTATACTAGGGACTTATAAGTACATTAAAATGGGCCAATGTGATGCAAGCCAATGCTACCATATTTTAGGGAAAGAAGACACACACTTTAGCATTAGTAACAAGCACATTGTCCTGAGGCCAACAAAAACAAGATCAGCAAAAATGGAGGAGTAAAGCAAAAATGTGGAGAAAGACCACCCTAAGGCTGACAGGTCTAACAGTAAGTCACCATTTTTCTTGTGATGTATTCATGAAAGTTGTTTCTCTAATCTTCTGGTCATTCTTTGGAACTTCATTCTTTGCAAGCTAACAGTAACCAGAGATCTTTTGATTTTTAGAAATAATTAAAAAACCTTTCCTTTCCTGCAAGTAGGTCCCATGTATTTGCTCAGTCAGACTTTATTGATGTAGGCACTTTTAAATACCAAATTAATGTTAGTGCTAAGGGGGCCAGTTTGGCAATCAAACCATTTATAAAAACATAACTATGTTCAAAGTATTTGGCAGTGATTTTACTGTGCAAAAGTCTCTAAAGTTTCTGATTCATATTACTTGGCATTAGAAGTTCTTTGTCAGTCAAGTATCTCACTTCAAAGCGTAAGTGCTAATTCTAACAGCAAGAGCTCCATGCTTAGAATCAAGCAATACCAGAGTCAGCACTTACTTCTGATCCTAGAGTTTTGGGAACTGCAGAGATCAGATTGCATTTTAAAATGTACTTATTTGTTAACAAAATGCGTCACATAGTGAGGAATGGATTTGTAAGGTAAAATTACAGTTTATTACCTATTTTATGTATGCACTACACATATTTGAATTAAATTAAATATTTAAAGAACTGTAGTGATTTTTTCCAGAATCACACAACATTTTCTCAAATGCCAATGCCAATTTTCAACTCCAGATATCCAAGTTTCAAATTTAGTGATGTAGCTACTAGCCTCCTTCTCCCTATATATCCATTTTGATGCAAATTCACCGTCATACACTTCAAAACCTCCAACTATGTTCTATAAATCATGGCACCTCTGCCAACACATGTGACCAGTTTTACTTTTAATTCTGAGACATTTAATCATGTTTATTTCATTATAAAACCAGGACTAAAAGTCCCAGATGTCAAAGAAAAAAACTTGGACTGGAGTAGGTCATCAAGCACGGACCTGGACAAGTTAGCAGCTTTAGTGGTGGTCCTGCAGAATGCTGTCACAGGTGGAGTTCCCCTCAGTGGAGGGATATTATCAACCCTGCCATGTTTTCTGGGTCCATGCATGACTAGCTACTCCACTCAATGTTTTAGATTTTTTTTCTCTGACTTGTATCCATCTTTATTTATATATAAATCCAGGACTACAAGCCCAAGCATGCTAATAAAAAACCTGGACTAGGATTGCTAGTACATATGGACACAAAAAACTTGGCAACTCTGGCTTGTTAAACTGCTTCATTGTACTCCAACGCCCAAAGGGATGGTCCTTCACTTGTGTCCTAAGCTTGCAAGACAGTTATTGTGTCTCAGACCAAGGACAGCTGTGCCAAGTTTCCCAGGTACATGCGTGATGTACCCCCCTTGTCAAGGATTTTACTTTGAATTCTAGGACTTGTAGTCTCGTTTATTCCATTATAAAACAGAATTATGATTCCCATAATGCAAGGGGGAAAAAAGCCTGGACTGGAGCAGCACATCACCATGGACCTGGGAAGCTTGCCAGCTATGCAAGGAGGAAGGCATGACGTGCTACCAAAATACACAGATTTGCCTGTACTGAGGTTGAAGAAACATCTCGCTCCATGAACTGGTAATGGCTCAGCCTTGCCCAAGGCTCCTGGCGTCATTTTGTGAGCCCCCCACCCCTCAAACAAACCCCAGCCAAACCGGAAGGATAAGAAGTGGGACTGCTTAAAGCAGAGACAGTGATGTCCCAGCTGCATGTGAACATGATTGTCAGATAAGGCAAGGAAATCGCATTTTCTTTTACAAGATATAATTGAGTCAGCGTTTCAGGCCTTACCCGTGTTCATCGAATGGTTAACACAGCCCATGGGCCTGAAATGTTAAGATGTATTTATTGTTTCACTTTCAAGTTCACACGCTGACATTTATTCAGAGAATGCTGCACTGCCTGTTTGAATTTCATGATTCAATTAACAGTGCCCTAGTTTCCCACGTAAGTTATCTCCTCGACGCTGCGTTTTGCACAATTGACTTTTGCCATTTAGGAGTCTCTTATAAAACATTTAATGCCTTTTTGCTTTATTTATGATTTCATGTCATATAACAGCAGCCGCAAATGATCCCACTTCCCCATCTCCTACAGAATCGAGTATCTGTATGAAGATAAAAAACAGTCTGAAATGTTAACAGATACATTTATAGCAGGAACTAGGGGTAAACAAGAAAAATGTATATAACAGGGGCTTGTGCAGATATTCTGTTCCAGGAGTCTTTCAATAATACACAAACAGAAATAGAACTGTTACCTGTGCTGGTCCGCATTGTATTCATAGCTGGGAATTGCCACTTTCCATGTGCAACACCGTCCTAGTTTTATAGTAAAGAACGCATTGTATTCTGGCTCTTGTAGTTTCACATTTGAACATTTAAATAGCTAGGAGTGCCACGATTTCAATATGCAAAGTTATGTTGGCTAAGAAACCTGGACTCGAGAAAGTTGTCACACATGACATGGACTGGCAACTATGTTTATTAAACGTGCCCTTTACTGGCGCTGTACCAGAAGTATCTAAAGTACACAGTCATTGAGATAGGAGGGCCACATGTTTTTAGATACATCAAGTTCATGTTTACTCACATAGAAATGCTGGGGTGTATGCGGTCAGGTCTCAGTCTTCTTGGCCAGGTCTTAGTCTTCTTCAAGACGCAGGACTCAGAAAGCAGCTGTGTATACTGATAATAATTTCTAAAAAACACAACCAATGTACATTATGAACTGTCTCTATTAGTCGTAAACAATAGCCTTAGCAATACACAAACTCTGACACCAAGGAAATGCTGGCCTTTTCATCAGCATTCAAAAGCGACAATAGCTCATCATGAAGTAATCGCTGAATTATCAGCTTTTGGTTACTGTTACTGTTAAATAAAGTCACTATCGCAAAATAAAAGGTTTCCATTTTTAGAACATTTATTCATGCAGGTCATGATCTGCCAAAGGAGGGTTTTGCTTAGCTGTCACATGGACTTGACAGTGCTGCTGGTTTCACTCACCTAAAATCTCCTATGGAAATAAGGACCACGGGGTAATGTCATCTATGGCACTCCTAACCACCATGGGCATAGCCGTGCTGTGGTGGGGTGATTTTATCTATGAATTGTTGCAAATATAGCATAAACCATATTTCAGGAAGAGGAAACTACCACATGCTGACCACCTACACCATTGTGAGGATGGTGGTGTATTATATGGTATGGTTGTGCGACCTTACCATGAAATACACTCTCAAAACTGTCTTGGGTCCAGGTAGGCTCATTTGTAAAACTTTTAGCTCAACCCAGATTAGCTGTGGCTTCGAACAGCAAGGCAAAAACAAAGTCATTTAGAAGCACTGAACAACAAAATAAGAAAGCCACGCAACACAAAATAAATTCAACACCAATTTATAAAAATTGATTATATAACAAAAGCAGTCTGAAGTCCTGTTCCACTCTTTACATCAAGACTGCCATAGACTTCAATGGAGTGGTTCTGATGCTGGGTATGAAGGATGCTAAAAGATGCTCTGGGTGCTGTGTGGTCAATGGAGTTGTCCTTGTAGTTATTCCTGGGTTCTTGGGGAAAGTCAGGGGTAAGTGTCCCTCGAAATCCTCTTTGAGCCAGTGGAAGGCCAGATGCGGCTGGACTACCAATCTCCAGAATGCAGTAGGCCCAGCGATATCCACTCATGAAGGCTGGTCTCTGTCTTTGGTGACCAGTCTTCCCTCAGATGGCTACAGCAGACTTCTGTGCAACTTTTGGCTTTCGAGGATCAGTCCCTTTGGTTGCCCGTCGCGGTAAGTGATAATTTGAAGACTGTGGCTACTGACATGCCAGAATAGGCTACTTCAACTTAACTGGCCCTGGTGCTTATTCCAGGAGGTCAGTCAACTGACCCTAAGAGTCACTTCTTTGGTCTGGTGCTCGGAAGCGACTTTCCCATAAGCTAGAAGCCACAGGAAATGTCCCCTCTTTGGTATCCCAGGGTGCAGCAGGTTCAGATCAGCAGTCAGAGCAGCGTCTCTTGCCAGGTCAAGGGGTCAGTAGGGCAGTCCCTCTCCAATCCGTTCTCCAGTTCCATCATGATATAAGGTTCAGGATGCCAAGGGTGTAATTTTTTATGCCCAGAAAGTGGCCTGGGGAATGATGCGGTCATTAGCCATGGGGCTACTAGGATCCCTCCAGCCCCTGTGATAACATCAGGGTATATACGGCTTCTAGGAATCCCAGAGTGCATTATTCTGCCCACTCTCAAGATGCCTAAACCCTTCCTTGGATGTTAGGAGCTTGGTAGCCCATCCAAGAGGTGTGGCTACCTGTGACCTACATGTCCGCAAAACAAAACCAGTATGGTTACTGGTTTACTCTTTCCATTCCTGTTGCCAGCCTGTCTACCTCATCAAAGGTGCAGCCATACAGGAGGGTGATTGCCATTTGCCCACCAAAGGCGGCTTTGACTTTGAAACCAATCCCTATGTGGCTTCCTGCTAGGGGGATACACCACCACCCTCTGTAGCAGGCTTCTATTGTTCCTGGGAATTGTTCACACTTCTCCCCAGGAGGGCAAAAGGTTGTCTGGTGGTCAGCAACTGTGCACAGCAACTGGACAAACTGGACAACAGAGGCAAGTTTCTAAAAGTTTAATTTCCTTAAAAGTGACATTAAATTTGACTTGGGCATCAAGTCATGTTTAATGCCCCGACTGATTTGATATCTTGAAGTACCACTTTTAGTACTCCCATTCAGAAATTAGCAGGACTGAGAGGTCAGCCAGTAACTCTGTGTCAGCCAATGAGGCTTCTAACCTGTCCACAGCAAAAATTACAATTTGAACATTTTGCTGTTGGGACATATAAAAAGTATATGTCCTACTTAATAATTCACAGCTCCCTGCCTTGGGGCTCCATAGGCCTTCCTTAGAGTAGACTTACATTTTTTGTTAAGGAAAGTGAGGGCTTTGTCACTAGTTTAAATGGCAAAGAACTAGCTATTGGAAACTACTATTCTGGGCTTCAGTGGTCAGCTGGGAGCCATTTGGTACTTTGTCACACACAGGGTGGTGCAATGAGTGCTGCAGCCCTGAGTGGACACTTCAACTTTCAGCCTAATCTGTGGTTTTAAGGTTGTCAATATTTTTCTGTTAATAGCTCCTTTCAGACGTTGATTGCCATGTGCGTAGTTTTAATGGCAAGGCCCAGAGGCCAATATTATGCATCATCACTTTATTGCGTCATACACAGCAGCATCAAGAGCATAGAATTAGAACAACAACGAACATTCCAGAACCCTTAAAACATGCATATAATCACTGAACATGCAGCCATCTTCCTTCTTTTGTTGCTGCTCATACACAGATAAGCACCTTTTTGTTAGTAGCTTTATATCGTGCGTGAGAAGGAAGTTTGGGTCTTATATGAGCATTCTGAGGTGTTTATAAGGTTTAACACATATGTGTGGTGGCAGTGTGTATGATTTGGGAGATTCCTTTGTTAGTAAAAAACATGGTTGTGTATTGGGTTAAAACAAGTTTAAAACGTGGTCGCTAGGGGAAGATAGCCAGCTCGAGTGGGCTTCATTTGCTTTGAGCGGTTTTATAGAGGCTTTGTTATGGTGTTTCCCATCTGGGATAGGTGTGTTATTTAGGCAGTTCAGGATAATTCAGAAAGTGGCCGTATGCGAGTGAGGTCAGGTGTTTTTGGATTTCTTTGAAGAGGCAACGTTTTTGTGTGATAATACTGAGGTATGTTGTGAGCTTATAAGACATAGTGGGGTTTAGCGCTAAGCTGACGTGTCTATCAGAGAGAGGCTGTGGGCGGTGGCAACGCAGCAGTTTAAAGTGAGGTATTTACATCTTACTGAGGATTTGGAGCGTGTGTGTCTCAGCGTGAAGCTTCGGGGCAGCCTGCGGTTGCAGCACGGGTTTTGTTCCTGGTTGCTAGGCTCATTTCAGGGCCGGCAGCAGTATAAGCGCGAGTTGCAGAGCCAGCTGACTTGTGCTCGAGATAGGGATTTGTGACTAGAGATCCACCGTATGCATGGGTGTGCGGCGGCCATTTGGAATGAGTCAGCAGGTTTGCTTGCAGGACCATTAGCTGGTAGGCAGGACATATTTTGAGACAGAAGAGTTGCAGTTCTGAGGCAATTATAGCGCAACTGTCATTGCACTCAGCTCTGAGACAAGAACAGCATTGTAGTGACTTTCTGTGAGAAAAATGTATTTCATTGTACTAATTTAAGAAGCTGAGTTGAAAGAAAATGAGTTCAGTAGGGGAGGAAGTTTTACATGACAAATTCAGGGAGTACATGGAGAAGATGTTTGGGGATCTAGCAGATAGAATGGTCAAAAAGATTGACAGTTGTGTACAAAAACATTTTTAGGAAAATGGTGTTAGTTAGATGGTAGAGGACAAAAGATATTGGTCTGTAGAGGAGGTGGAGCCACGGACTAGTGGTTCAAAAGATGGAGAGAAAAGAGGACACCTAAGAGAAAGCATTCTAAAATGCATAAGGAGAGTAAAGGGTCTAGTCATAAGGCCCCAGAGTTGAATGTGGCTATAAGGGCTAAAAAGGAAGCTATTAAGGCACATGGGAAGAGTCATAATGTGGTGGCATGTGACGGCTCTTACACAAGTGGGGATGTGGAATTGAACTGCTCTTCAGAGTTTAATGAAACTGAAGAGGGAGGTGAGAGATGTGGTATAATGAGGAAAGATAACAAGAGGCTAAAGTTGGAACAGAGTGATTTTGTAGACCCATTAGGGGAGGAAATGTTTGATCCCCTGCTAATACAGCATCTGCTATCACCTCAGTGGTTGCCAGCAGAGCATGTGGCTCAGTATATTTCATATTGGATACGTAGGGAAATAACAAAAGAAGTGCATACTCATTTGTGCTCAGAGTGTTCAAGACCAATACTAGAGTCAAAAGTGCGGCAGAGTTAGACCCCAAGATGCAGAGCTTCCTTAATAAGTCCAGTCATGACCCCAGGACAGGGGTTGGACAACAAATTGAAAGGGTGTCAGGATAGGTTGCTAGATATCCTTCGACACCTTACGATGGTATTTAACTTGAGTGAAGAGGCACATGTGAACAACACTTGGTCCGTGAGGCTGTGGACCAAGGAGGTTCAGCCATTCTTATCATGCTGGACCTGTCAGCGGCCTTCGATACGGTCCACCACGAGGTGTTTTTGGGTCATTTATCGAAGGCCGGGGTCCAGGGCTTAGCCTTGAACCTATTGAAATCATTTTTGGCCGACAGAATACAAACAGTTGATCTAGGAGGGGATAGATCAAAACCATTTGCTCTTCCCTGTGGAGTCCCACAGGGATCCTCCCTCAGCCCGACACTTTTCAATATTTATGTGAAACCGCTGGCTGCCCTTATACGATCTTTCGGCCTACTTTTGACCTCCTACGTGGATGATACGCAGATCGTGCTATCTCTACAGAGAGGCAAAGAAGCGGAAAAGGCCACTAGCTGCTTACATGGCAGCCGTTACTGGCTGGATGTCTGCTAACTGCCTGAAGTTGAATGCAGGCAAAACAGAGGTGATCATTTTTGGGAATAATCCCAACCTCTGGTCCCGCCCTGGTGGCCCAGTGAGATGGGCCTCCCCCCCACCTGCACTTAAGGTACAAAATTTGGGTGTGATTGTGGATAATACTCTTTCATTTGGGGACCAGGTTTGCAGGGTGGTGTCAACATGTTTCTTTATTCTGAGAACACTGAAAAAAATCAAAACCCTCCTCACGGATGAAAGCTTCAGATCAGTTGTATCTGCTCTAATTCTGTCCCGTCTGGATTATTGCAACAGTCTGTATTTGACGATTAACAATAAACATCTTAAAAGACTCCAGATGGTACAGAATGTGGCAGCCAGGTTGCTCACGGGCACTCCTAGGTTTGTGTCAATTAGAAATGGCCTACGTGACCTTCACTGGCTCCCAATTAAACAACAAGCCCAATTCAAGGTACTCTGCATGGTATTCAAGTCCCTGAGGGGATCCGGCCTGGAAGACCTAAGAGAACGTATCCAATGGTATGTCCCTGGAAGAGCACTGGGCTCAATTGAGGCAAAGCGGGTAGCCGTTCCCAGGGCGAAAAAGGTCAACTGGGGCGGAAAGAGCTTTGTGCTCAGAGCCACCAACACCTGGAACGAACTTCCGTTTTATCTAAGGTCTGCCACGGAACTCCTAACTTTTAGAAGAAGTCTGAAGACTTGGTTGTTCTCAGGTAAACAGTGTGCAGCGCCAGGACACCTTTGGGTAACAGTGTGCTTTATAAACCCATATAACATAATATAACATAACAACATAACATAACTTGGATGGGTGTGACAGAGTTACACCAATGGGTCCAGAGGGCAATCTGGCTTCTGGGGAATACATTCTTTTGTGCACAAGGCAGCATTTGTAAGAGTATATTTATGAAAATCGTTCCCAAACTGGCAGAGCTGGCAGGCAAAGAGTTTAGGGTCGAGAGCAATGGAATGTTGTTGGGCGAGAAAATCATCAGGGATATGTCTAGATATGTGGGCACATTTAATCCAGAAGGATATGCAAAAGTTTTTGGGTGGGGCTGGAAGAATTTGGGGTCAGTTCCTCGGCCATTGGCAATGGATTACTCGTGGGCCTTTCTCACTGGGGAACAGGCCCTATGGATATGGATTTAAATCAGAGCAGGGTGTTTTTTATCCGCAGAGACATAGGCGATGTCACATGGATCACAGATTGGGAGAAGAGGAAGAG
Source organism: Triturus cristatus (assembly GCF_964204655.1). Lineage (NCBI taxonomy): Eukaryota > Metazoa > Chordata > Amphibia > Caudata > Salamandridae > Triturus > Triturus cristatus. Next base: position 750,288,414 of record NC_140581.1, read on the forward strand.
GAGCAGCTGGTGAGTTTAGGCAAATACCTTTCATGTACCCATGTAAAGATGGGCAGCAAACTAGCTCAGTTTGTTACAAGGTGGAACAAAATTATGCAAGACCCTTGAGTGTATATACTATGGTATATATATCAAGGGTATCATATAGACTTTATGGGGGTCCCAAATCATGAGGAATGTCCAAGAATCCCAGGGTTTTCCAAACATCAGAATAGTTGGCTACTCAGGTGGTAAAGGTGCTTTTGGAAAAGAGCACAATAGAGAGGGTAGTGGAGATTCCAGGATGTTTTATAAGCAACATTTTTAGTCGAGAAGAAGGACAAAGAGATGAGACCTGTAATCAATCTAAGAGAATTGAATGATTGGGTTTCTTACAATCACTTCAGGATGGAATGGATACACATGTTAAGAGATTTGTTAAGGAAAGGCGACTGGTTGACAAAATTGGACTTGTGGGATGCTTATTTGATAATACCAATGTTTCTAGAACACAGAGACTACTTTCATTTGAGGTGGAATGGGAACCGTTGGAGGTTCAAGAGTCTACCATTCGGCCTGACATCAGCACCATGGTGTTTTACAAACGTCATGAGACTAGGCCTGGGCAGAGCTCACGGAGTTCTCTTCAGAATTCCACAGAGTTACAGAAAAACTACAATGAATTCCGCAGAGTTCCGTGAGTGGGCAGAGTGATTATATGTGCATGTGCAATGCAAGCTCAACACAAAAGCAAATGTGGAGATAAAGTGGGGAAAGGGCTTCATCCTGTAATCTCAGCTGTTCACACAAAATATAAATCTAATTTCCTAATATTTAAGAAGCTGGTGATTTGAACGTGTTCCGTAAAATGATCTTGCATATGTGGAGATTGTGCACAGGGCTAAGATCGCAGCAGGTCGCAGCACAGGTGCTGCATACACACCAGATCTGTACTGTGGGTTTTACAAGTAAATTCCAGGTGCGCCCGGTACCATGTGGCCAATGTTACAATATTTTCACTTTTTGGATGTCTTAAACTTAGTAAAGAGTTGGACCTGACTTGCATTTAAAATATGATACAAACATAAAAAGAAAACAGAGTGGTGGGAGTTTTTTGGGGAGCATAGAGGGTGTGCAGTAGGCCTGGGTGGTAAATTCGTTTCCGCTCGCGTAATTCCGGTAATTTCGCGTTTCGCGGAGAACGCGGACTTGCCAAAATTTCCGCGATCCGCTGCTTTGCGGAATTTTTTGCTTGTTTGCTCTTTCAGAGTGCGTGTTCGCGAGATAGTTCTCCCCGAGCACGCAAACAGCATTCACGAACAGGAAAAAAGCATTGTGAACGGGCAAAACAAGTAATTCCGCGTGTTCGCGGAAGTTTTGCGCGCTTGCAGAGATTTTTTTCTGTTTTGCGGAGCTTTTTGTAGTGCGACTACACAAATTCCGCCCACCCCAAGTGTTCTAAGAAGAGGGAGGCAACTCTCCACCAATATGCTTCACACAACCCTGTCATTAGCCCCTGTTCTCCTGTGAGCAGAATGAATCCACACCTTTCAAAAGAGCAATTCAGCTGCAAATGTGAAGTGTGAAGAGGTGTCACAAGGGGGCAGAGACTGAAATTAGAGCACATAAACATCGGCAGGGGAGAGAGGGCATGAGGGTCTAGGAGATACAAAAGAGAGAGGACAAGAGAGCTTACAACAAATAGTGACCAGAAAAACATGGATAAAGGGAGACAAAGAGGGAGGAGGCACTGACCGCCGGCACTCACCGAGATCCATGGTGGTTGCATGCTTGTTTGTTTAGAAATAGAATACAAGGGTAGCCTGCTCTTCAAAGCACAATCACAATGATTTCCTAACCTCAACTTCTCAACACATGCAAACGGGTTAGAAAGGTTAGAAAAGCAAAGGAGACCCCACCTGCAGCTTGGAGCCCACCATCTTCAGTTAAACTCGGCAGAGACACTCACAGCTGGCGCACACATAAAGCTGTTACACCCACAGCCAATGGGTGATTTTAGCGCATGGATTCCACCACTATGAAAGGCGCAGAACACACTGGAGAAGCACCTCTTCCCCGCAGGTTAAGAGTCCCGGCTGGCAAGCACAGAAATTGGGTGATAGAAGTTGGAGGAGACTGGTAAATTTGGATTGCTCAGGACTATGTGGTATCTGAGTCATAGATGGTGATGTCATGCCTAGGGAGACCTTGGAATGATAGGTATGTCATTCAGATTCTTGACGGAGAGAGATGAGCAGTTGGCCAGAGAAGCTGTTGGAAGCTGGCTGGGTTTCCTCTCCTTAAGTTGGAATAAACTACTTTCTTCTCCACATCTTTGTTATGGACTCATTCATTTCGTCTCTGCTTGGAGAGATTCTTACACTGGCACAATCGGCAGCTATAGGAGAGGATCCCAACAATCTCGAATGGATTTGTATTACAATCATATGACAGATTTAGAAGTCCTGCGCTAAGATGTTTACAGCAACCTGGTGAGAAAGCTCTTTTAAATTTTTCATTGGTGGATGTGTTCGCGAGGCCACCCAGGGAGACTAAAATATTGCTCTATCCTTTGGAACATATAACAGTAATGCCTGGGCCATAGCTTGTTTTGAAATTCATCTCAAGGTGTTTGTTTCGTATTTTGCCACAAAAGGGTTGAACAGTGTGTGTGTTGGAGAATAACGTCATCTCAGAGGAGCGATGGTGTGAAAACTTCGAATCCGATCACTTACTCATTGTCTTTGGTCAGGAAGAGTTGGCATTCAAGGAAACAAGGTGTGAATGGGTGTGGCCCATTTTGGGGTGTGAAGAATGAGTTGAGCACATGTGGTGGTCCTTTGTGTCAGGGTACTCGACTAGTGCCTCTGATTAATTTACGTGAACAACTGATGGACTTGGCTCATGAATCTCATTTGGGCATGTCCAGGAAAAAGGAGAGGTTGCGTCCGATTTATTGGTGGCCGGGTATGGACATAGAGATTGTAAGAAAGATACAAGACTGTTTGCCATGCTCTTTGAGTGAGAAATCTAAGAAACCTAGGGTACATCCCATGTTGTTGAGACAGCGCCCCTGTGGGCCGTGGAAGGAGATTACTTTGAACATCCTTGGTTCAATTCATAGCGAGGTTCATGAAACCTATGTGTTGCTTGTGGTGGATTTGTACTCAAGGTGGCCTGAAGTATGTCTGACAATGAGTGTTGAAATCAAACAAGTAGTGAGTTTCTTGAGGAGTCTCACAGCTAGGGAAGGTATTCCTGAAACACTTTTTACTGACAATGGGGTTCAGTTAGTCTCAAAGGAGATGGAAGAATTTTTGAAGACATGTTGCATAGCACACAATAAGCGTGCACTCTACCATCCTGAGACAAATGGGATGGTGGAACGGTTAAACAGGGTTCTCAAGGATATCACTATGCTTGCAAATTCCAATTTGTTAAAGTGGAAAGAGGAGGTGCAAAAGAACATTGAATTGTATAGGTTGACACCCCATAACACAACAGGGAAGACTCCATTTGAGCTGTTTAGAGGGAAACGTCCTATTACCTTGATTGAGCTTTCTTGGGTGCAGAATTTTGAATTGGAAATATGAGGGGGTGTGGGGGGGGGGGTACTGCCCGCTGGTGAAAAGGAAGAAAGTAAAGTGTTAGAAAGAAAATCTTATTTTGATAAGAGAAAAGCTGTAAAGAAAACTGTGGTTGCTGTGGGTGATTTGGCAATGATCAAACGTCCTGGGAGGGTTTTTAGAAAAAGCGAAATATTCGCAACCCATCTAATTCATCAAAGTCTTTTTTAAATACTGTGAAGACACAAGATCATCGCAATTGGAACCATGGAAGAGTGGTGTTGTACAATGCTCCTCTGGATTCCTGTTCGCGTAAGGGGTAACTGGGGAGAACCTTGGGAAAAGGAGGGGATGTTTTTGACCCTCAAGGACAAGTTGGGCCAAGAATGTCTCATAGAGAAGTGAGAAAACCTGAATATTTGAAGGATTTTGTTTAGAATATGTCTTAAATTTGATACTTTCCTGTGCTTTATGTTTTCTCTGTTTATCTACTCCAGTGTCTGGAGCATTGTAATATCTACTCGCTTGTTGCTTCTGTTTCCCTGATTTTCTGTACATTGCTTGTTTTGTTTATTTGTTAAAGGAGGTATGTATGTGGTATCTGAGTCATAGATGGTGATGTCATGCCTAGGGAGACCCTGGAATGATTCATGCTGGAATCTTGAGGGGGAGAGATGAGCAGTTGGCCAGAGAAGCTGTTCGGAGCTGGCTGGGTTTCCTCTCCTTATGTTGGGATAAACTACTTCTCCTCCACATCTCCACTATGGACTCATTCATTTCATCCCTGCCTGAGAGATTCTTACAGACCTCTCATCATGTGATAGGTTCGGAGGACCCTATCACTTGTTTAATGGCTATGAGGCCTGAGAACGTTCAGAGCGGTTTGAGTGGAGAGCTTGCAAGTTGTTCATTGGCCACAGAAACGTGAAGTCTGAATGAGACTGTAAGACACTTAAGAGTGAGTGGTAACTCAACTCCGCTGAAGGTCACAGAGTTTTTGCCGAACTCCACTCTCGAAATGGAGCGTGGAGTGACGAAAACTCAGTGACCTCTGCCAGCAGAGCTGGGTTCATCACCCACTACATAAGACCAGTGATGTTGTGGTTGCGATCAAGAACTGTCCATCTGATTGTGTATTTGGACGATGTGTTGATTGTGTCTGAGGAGAGAACATTGGTATTGGAGCAGACAGAATTGGTTGTGCGTATGATGGAAGATTTAGGATTTGTAGTGAACAGGGATAAGTCTTGCTTAGTATCTGCAGAACAGATACACATTTTAAGTTTCCAGATACAGACCTTGGAGGATGCGTTGAGATTACCTATGGAAAAGGTGAAGAGAATTCTGAAAGAGTTGAGAAGAGTGAGGGATTCAGAATGGATCTCGTTGTGTCAGTTAGCCAGGTTATTAGATCTGCTGTCGGCGTCAATACAGGCAATATTTCCGGCACCCAAGCATTACAGGGCTCTGCAAAGGTTGAAGGGTTATCATTTGCAATTAGGGGCGCAGTATTCCCAGAAAGTGAGAATGAATCAAGACACAATGAAGGAGCTAGAATGGTGGCTGATGAACATGGATGCATGGAATAAAAGGGCACTTTTTGAGGGGGAACCCTAAGTGGTAATAGAATTGGATGCAAACATGCACAGTTGGGAAGCAAGATGTAGTTCAGTGACACCAGGAGGAAAATGGTTGAATACAGAGAGGGAGATGCATATCAATTGTCTGGAGCTCCTTGCGGGTTCCTTCGCAGTGAGGAGTTTTTTCAAGGGACAAGTGAAATGTTGTGTGCTTTCAGCAGCAGATGGACAGTGTGTCAGCAGTGTGATATGTCAACAAGTTGGGGAGTCCTCATTTGAGAGGGTTGGCAGAGATGGCGAAAGAATTTTGAAGATATTGTTTAGAACGCATTTCGACTGGGAGATCATGGCGCAGGCTCAATATATTCCAGGAAGAGCAATTTGGAGGTGTATTGAAATTTGAGGAATCTAAGTGATACAAGCAATTGGAGGTTGGACAGGGAGGTGTTCAGGACTTTGAAGAAAAGGTGGGGGCTTTTTGAGGTGGATCTGTTTGAGGATAGGCTGAATGCTCAGTTGTCGAAGTTTTACGTTGGAGAACAGATCCTGAGGCATTAGGAGTAAATGCTTTTCTGCAGGTATGGGGGAAAGGAAGGATGTATGCTTTTCTGCCTTTCTCAATGATACAGAGTGCTCATGAAGGTCAGGAGAGAGGGAATGGAATTGGTGTTGATCACTTCATTTTGGCAATCTCAGGTGTGGTTTCCGGATGTGATTACCTTGTTGTGGGACAATACAGTGTTGTTACCATGTTTCCCTCAAGTACTGATGGATGCCCAGGAGAACTGTCACCATATGGTAATGGCAGATCAGTTGATGTTTATAGGATGGTTGATTTCAGGAGCATGTGGCAATTGTCTGGGCTATCAAAAGAGGCTATGGAGCTTATTTAGTAGTCCTGGGCCCTAGTGACAACTACGGCATACAGGTTGGTATGGGGGGGATGGTGCAGTTGGTTTGTTGGTTTGTTGCAAGGGCTTCCAGCTCCTATAGTAGAAGTAGTGAATAATTTGATAGAGTTGTTCAGGAAAGGTCTGGCATATAATCCTGTTAATTTAAGTAGATCTGTAATTTCAGTAGAGCATGAGTTGGTGGGCGGAATTCCAGTTGGTCAACATGTTTGGGTGAAAAGGATAGTTAAGAGTGTGCATATGGAGAATCCTCCTAAGGCTAACTAAACTTCTTTATGGGATGTCACTTAGGTGTTGAAGGAAGTTGGAAGTTGGGCAGGAAATATATTTTTACGTTAAAGATGTTGTCTTGGAAAATTGTGATTTTACTTTGCCTAATGTCTTTTAGGAGAGCTTTGCTGGTGACTTCTGGCATTTCCAACCTGATGGTGTGTATTTTGAGGTGCGAAAGAGGACTACGACTATGTCTGGAACCATTTTTATCAAAAGATGGAGGGACATGATAATTTGAATATGGTACGTTGCTTGAAGGAGTATGAGAAAAGAACAGAGAGGTTTAGAGGACATGGATGTTCACAATTGTTGATTACTTTTAGACAGCCTTTTAAAGTTGGGTCAGCAGCTACTCTGGCAAGGTGGGCTAAGGAGATGATCAAAATGACAGGTATTGATGTAAGTGATTTTGGAGTGTATTCAACTAGGGGACTGATGGCTAGTGACAGTGACTTTTTTGACAGGTTCCAGTCTAAGTAGTATCATAAAGGCTGTGGATTTGTCTAGTGATTCAACATTTAAATGTTTTTATTTTAAACCTATAGAAAATGCTTTACAAAGAGTATTGGGTGAGTATTGAACATGCATAATATTGGCCTCCGGGCCTTTCCATAAAATGCAGATTTACCACAGTTTTAATGGGAAGAAAATCATGATTTTATTAAAGGCTAACATTTCCCCTCTCTCAATTGTGCCCAGCCTGTCTGATGTGTTTGATTTTGTGTTGCAGGACAAAGTTGAGAAGACGTTTTCAGCAGAGATTCAAAAGGATTTCAAGGATGTGAATGATTAACGTCTGGTGGATTTACAGTTTAAGTATGGGCTTTCAGTTTATTCCCAGCAAGAAAAGAAGGAAGGTGGCTGCAGATTCAGTGGTTATATGCATGTTCTAAGTATTCTGGAATGTTGGTGGTTGTTCTTATTCTAAGTTCTTGTTGATGCTGTGCATGAGGCAATAAAGAGATGATTCATAATATTAGGCTCTAAAAATATCATGATTTTCTTTCCATCAAAACTGGAAAATGTGCATTTTCTTTAACTCCAGAATGACAATCGATCTCATCCCAAACCTGTAAACCTATCAGTGCAATTCACACTACAATGATCTTTAAATCTAGACTTCAACTTAGCCTAACCATAACATTTGATATAAATTTAAGCACAACTCTAAACCGGACCCATACTCTCAACTATTCCTAAACCTTGATCTAGCACAACCCTTACAGTCCAAACACATTTTTTTATCCAATCCTACCATGTTCCTGTCCCAATTCTGAACTATAACCTTACATTGTATCATAGCTGTAGCACACCTCTAAACCCAATGCCTCAAACAACCTTCAACCCACTCATAACTGAAACTTCAATCCGAAAACTAAAATACTTAATTTATTAAAATAGAAAATGTTTTGCAACGCTCAAAGGATTTCACTTTTATTCATTTTTACTTTTCTACATTTTACTTTCTACACAATAGGTTTATTCTTAATGGTTTTCTTCATATTTACACAATACTGTGAATGTGGTGCTATATACTCATGAGCCCTCTATAATTTAGATGCTGGTTTTACATCACCACGTGTTTGACCAGAGGAGCACTCTTTGATGATTTAATTTATGATAGACTTTCTGTTCCCATTTAGTCAGGTGCATCTTTCGGGGTCAGTTTATGCTCTCTTTTGCTTCCATCAGTTTTCTTTTCCTTGCACATATCAGAGGTTCAAAAATCGCTAGCGCACTCTTTTTTTTTAATGCAGTCATGTATTTTCACATTTGTGGTCAAGTCTTTAAATATGTGACTCATACTGTCAAGGAGCTTGTTCAGTAGTGTCCAAATGTTCGGTAATCAATCATATTAGCCCCTCAAGATTTTGACCATAGCAATGATAGAGATCAGGGTGTGTACAATATTCCCACTACCACGGACAAAGTAATCTCACAGTTACACGCACATGCATACATCATACGCTAGGGCCCATTTCACTAACATATGCTCAAATACTCTACCAGCAATAAACCTGTGGAAGGAAACACTCCTAAACACCCTGCATCTATATCGAGGTCGATAAGACCTGGTTTTTGTGACTGTCCCTAAGCATAATCTATACAAAATATACAACAATAATCAATAATGTAAACCCAATAATTGACAAGAAAGAATATCCAACACCATGTTTAAAATTAAATTGCTTTATCTAAAATTAGTCAAAGGAAATCAATCAGAGTAAATCATTTCTCATAGTTACCTATTCTAGCTAAGTGTCAGAACGGGTCAGGACAAGTCTCTCGGTAAATGTCTCTCAAGACGAAGTCCCGTCAGCATCAATCCTCAGCAACGCAAATTCGGTACGCGGCAAAGGCAAAATGGCAAGTGGCAAAAACCCTCTCTAGGCTAACATCTCTTATAGTTTCTAAACAATAGAAAGATACATTGGGAACATAGAAAAAACTATAATGTCCGCCGGACTTGCTGAGCAGAGCGAGAAGGAAAGGATGTAACATCGCTACATTTGAGAATCTCCGCTCAGGAAAAGTACACATAACGAAAACTACGGAACAGGAACCAAGAAAATAAACATGTATCACAATTATCCTGCTTCTCCTCGGCCATCGAGCCACAGTTCAGAGCTTCTCTCTAAGGCTCCTTTGTTTCCCAAGGCTGCCAAGGACACTTTCACTTCTCTTGGAGATCTCCCAAAAACTGCTGCTGTCCTCATGGAAAGTTTTTCAACAAGGACCATGGTCAGTTAGCTTCAGGACCATTTCCATCAGGGGTCTCCCTCGTCACAGTTTTCATATTATAATCACAGCCAGGCTCACTATTCGGCCATCTTTTCTTAGGCCAACATAGGTCTTAATAGACCATCTTAATTAAAAGAGACAAAAACAACGTTACTACAGCATAGTGATTAAACAGTGTTAACCCCACTAATACCCTTATGTGTATGCATTTATCTAGCACTTGCAACATAGAAAAGCATTAATTCGGAAAGTGTTTTGTGCTCAAAAATAAACAGCACATAGCAACGTTTAAACATGAAAACACATTTAACGCGCGTGTTATTATCAGTCAGCACATTTATGCAAACCCACATATAATTTTCTCTTGTTAAAACAAACGGATTGATTAATATAAACGCACTTGCACAAGACAAATAATTAATCATTAATTATTAATAAATTAATACAACGAATAGACATGCCAGAGCTTCAAAAGCCCCAGAATTTTCAAACTGAAAACTCCGCTCCAGCAATCCCCCCTTTGGTGATTTTATCACCAAATAAACCCAAAAAAAAAAAAAAAAATTGTGAAAATTTAGTCCCATTTTAGGAGAAATCGGAAATGTCTTTTCCCCTTTACACAACATTAAACACCAGTCACTCTTTCATCATCCCTTTTTGTCTCTAAGTAAACACTCTCCCTCAATTCTTCTAATTCAATTTCTTGAGGTTCTCTCTTCAACCTCTTGTTTTTCTTTTCTTTATTCAATTTCTTCCTCCCTCCCCTGTTTTTAGAACACACACACACCAATCTTATTATTAATAAAGCCACAATTATACAAGACAAGGGAAACAATATTCTACCTATAATAGTACTACCTATCTTTGCAATAAAATCCTTAACAGCTATCATTTTATTAGCTATTTTAGTCCATAAACTCTCAGCTTCAAGTGGTACTAATTCTTCATGCAAATCAGTAATATTTTTGATATAGACCTTTAGGTCTCTGCTTTCGTCTGGAATGTAAGTGCAACAATGTTGAACTTTCAGCATTCCACAGACTCCACCCTCCTTGGCCAATAGAATATCAAGGGCAAGTCGATTTTGCATAGACATGGCACGTACGGCACTTAATTCCGTATTCACCAAAAGAAACCCTCCTGCGGTATTTGTCGATAAGCGATCAACCACTGTGGACAGTTTCCGAATTCCATAAGCATTCAAAGAAATTCCCACTGCTGGAATCAAAACCCCAAAAATATCACCCACTATTTCAGACCAAGTTTCTCTCTTAAAACGCATTAGTAAGTTAATATGTTCTACATCTGTTATTTTATCTATATGAAAAATCTTTGGAAAAACTAGGCCCACATAACACGTGCCATACCAATGGTCAGGCAACTTGTAATAAGCCTTGTTCCCACAAACATAGTACACTCCTGGAAAAATCGTATCTTCTCCACCTCTGAAACCCCAACCTGTTGCAATGAAGTATGTATCATGGCACTCACTAGTCCCGACAAAATATGTATCATATTGGGATTTCCTTCTTGTAATACAAAGTTTACCCTTCTGTGGTGCATCTAGAGCTAAAGTTGGACTAGCCCCATTTTTCAACTCTTTTCCCATCTCAATGTCCCAAATTGTCTCACTCACTTTATATTTTCCTGCTTTTTCATGCATGTTCAATCTCCTTTCTTCTACCATATCCAGGAAAGCTTTCTCCTCTCCTTTCAAACTGCAAGTTAAATTATTCTTAAAAATGTAATCTAATGTTAATCCTTTTTCTTCAATAAAAATCTCACCAAAAGTGTTAGCTTCCTTAGCTGGATTCAGTTCTTTGTTCATTGGCAAATGCCCAAAAATACTATCTCTGTTAGACATCTTATAATCTACTTTCCCTAATAAATAAAAAACACTACTTAAAATACTACAGGAAATACCATATGTAGCTGGTAAATGATGATAAGTAACACCCTCCGAAACGGATGCAGGTAATTGCATACAGACGTAGCAATCCCTTACTTCCATTGTCTTCACATATTCATATAACAGTTTAGAAAAAACATTACTAGAAAAGTTATTAATTGACCTATCTTTATGTATGTGAGTATTACTAATTCTAATTGGAACTACTTTTTGTGAATTCTTCTCTATATTTGTCACATTCTCTGTACGCATCTCAAACTCTACTTTAAAAGTCACTAATAAAACTAAAACACCCCATAGAAGCATTAATAATCCAGTACAGCAGCAGCACATCCTACACCACCTTTTAAAGAAGGCACATCTATTTCTATTATCCTTTATGTTAGCCATTTTAGTTTAGCCTCTACTACTCCACTACTGTTTGAACTTTTCCAATTCTTCAGCAATTCTTCAGCTTTCAGTTTATCCAAATGATCTCTTCGTTCACTTAATCCAAGTGAATCCTTCCTTTATTCAGTTTGGATACTTGTCATTCTTCACTTCAATTTCTTCAACATCAAATTGTATTAGATCTCCAACATCAAAATCCTCAGTACTCGACTCTTCTCCAATGTCAGTCAAGAGTACTTTCAGAATTTCACCAGTATCTTCCTCAACCACTTCTCTCAAGATCTCTTCCGGATTATCTCGAGTCACTGCTTCTTCTTTTCCTCCTTCAGACAGTGCCACATAAGACCATTCCGGTGATCTGTACTTTTGGTTGGGTTTTCTTACTCTCTTTATTTCCACTGGTTCGTTTGACTCCTTTGATTCTTCTCCTTCAGTTTTGAACTTTGACTCGAAACTTCATTCACTTGTTCAGCTTTCGATGTATTTGCTCTTATTATTTTGTATCTCAGCCTCTTAACTCTGTTGTTAGGCCAACCATCTCCTCTTAACACCTTTTTCGGCTTTATTTCTTTATTACTTCTTTCTCCAATCCAAGTTCTCTTTCTCAGAACTCGACCCTCTGTTTGTTCATCCTCATCATCTGTTTCAAGTGCCTCTTGTTTCCTTTTTCCAGCAGCTCTCTTCTTTTCCACAGAATTTTTCACCACTGTTTGAGACTTCCCTACTCCTGTCCCTCCTCGGATCTCCGACACGCAATCTTCTTGCTGTCTACTTGTCCCTTCACCTGGCTCATCAAGAATGTTCCCTACACCTCCTCGGGGGTCTTCCGCAATCTGTCCCTCTCTATCTTCTTCTGACCCTACTTCTTCAAGTATAATCTCAAGTGGTTCTTCAATCTCCTCCTCTTCTGATTCAGGAGTAGTCTCTGTGTGATTTCTCTTTTCTTTTCTTTTTCCTTCACTGCTGTTTGAAACTCCAGGCTCTTTTACAGAATTCGATCTCGTCTCTGATACTCGCAGTGGTTCATTCGAAGCTTTTCCTACTTCTTTCCCCACTGATTCTGTATCTTCATTATCACTGGAATCTGACTCTTCAAAATACTCTTTACCAGTCCCTTCTTTTGGGGTTGGAACTCTCAGAGTATGACTTGCATGTACCCAGTGCTTCACTCCAGCACACTTTACTGCAGTCGTCGTAGTCAGAATAACTTGTCTCGGCCTTCCCCACCTTGGAATCAAGCAATTTCTCCTCCTGTGAACTTTTATCCTCACCCAGTCTCCTGGACTCAGATCATGGGCTTGCTTCTTCTCAAGTGTGGTAGCTTCTTCTCCAACCTGGTGAAACACAGAATGAACTGCGTCAGCCAGGCCTTTATAGTAATCCAAAATCATGTCATCAGTTATTGTCACCAATTTATTGACGGGCACGAATGCATGGCGCATAGCACGTCCCATGATTATCTCGTGCGGACTCAAACCAGTAGTTCTATCTGGAGTAGATCTCATAGTCATCAGAACTAGAGGCAAAACATCTGGCCATTTCATGCCAGTGGCTAAGCACATTTTTCCAATCCTATTCTTGATTGTGCCATTAATCTGTTCAACCACACCAGAAGCCTCTGGTCGGTATGCACAATGTAGCTTCTGCTGTATTTTCAATGCTTCACAAATTAAACCCATGAGCTCATTTTGAAAGTGTCTACCTCTATCAGACTCAACTGTTACTGGAAACCCGTACCTAGGAATCAACTCCCTTAACAGTAATTTTGCCACTGTTAATCCATCATTTCTTCTAGTCGGGTAAGCTTCCACCCACCTTGAAAACAAACAGACTACCACTAGAACATACCTCAGTCTGTTTACTTGGGGCATTTCAATGAAATCAATCTGCATTCTTGTAAAAGGACCTCCTTCTCTGCCTATTGTTCCCAGACTCACCACTGTCTTTTTCCCAGTGTTAAATTGCTGACAAACTAAACACCTCTGACAGATGCTCTCTGCAATTGTCCTGAACTTTGCATTGTACCAGGTCTGCTTGAACGACCTAACCATCGCGTCCCTCCCCAAATGTCCCTGGCCATGATACATCCTTGCCATTGACGACAAGATGGAGTTGGGCATCACTGGTCTGCCATCTCTGTAGACCCAAACATGGTCTGTTTCTCTTGGAGCACATCCTGCCTTAATCCAATCTTTTTTCTCTTCCTCTCCTGCCTCATCTTGCAACTGTTTCACTTCATCCCAGGTCTCTAGGACATTAGTAAACATCACAGAGAGTAAAGACATTTCCCCTTCTCTGTCCCTGTTGATGGACTGATTTGTTTTTGCACAATACTGTGCAACATCGTTAGCATATCTGTTTCCGACCGTTATAAAATCCTCCCCTAGTCCATGGGCAGCACATTTTACAACTGCTAACTCCTTAGGCAGCTGTATCGCCTCAAGCAATTTACCAATCATTTCAGCATTCTTTATTGGAGTTCCACTCGATGTCAAGAAACCTCTTTGTAGCCAAAGTTGGCCAAAATCATGCACCACTCCAAATCCATACTGACTATCAGTCAACACAGTCGTCCTCAAATCTTTCCCAATTTCGCAAGCTTTTGTCAATGCTATCAATTCAGCAACTTGCGCAGATTTCACTCCTTTCAATGGTGATGCTTCCATGACCTCTGAAACTTTGCATACCGCATATGCTGCACATAGCACACCATCATCATTTCTCAGGCATGATCCATCCACAAACAACACATGATCACTCTCATTCAAGGGTAGATCCCTTATGTCTGGTCTTGGTTTTGTACAGTACTCAAGCACATCCAAACAATCATGATCATCTTCCATCTTCACACCCACATTTTCAATATCTGGTAAAGGCGTCACTGGATTCACATTTACACATCTCTCAAGAGTCACATTTGATGCTCCCAGAATCACTTTTTCATATTTAGTCAATCGACTATGTGACATGTACTGAGTTCTGCTTCTTGTCAAAAGAATTGCCACATTGTGAGGTACGAATACCCTTACAGGATATCCCATTATGATTCCCTCACTCTGTTCCAGACTCCTGCATGTTGCAGCCACAGATTTCAGACAACCTGGTAAACCCACAGCTACAGGGTCAAGTGTCGATGAGAAGTACGCAATAGGCCTTCTCAGTAATCCATGTTTCTGAATTAACACTGAAAGTGCACATCCATTTCTCTCACTGCAGTACAGCTCAAATTCTTTTTCATAGTCAGGCATACCCAAAGCTGGAGCCTCACACATTTTACTTTTGAGCTCTTCAAATGCTGCCATTTGTTCTGCATCTAGATCCAATGGATCTGTCATCTCACTTTTTGTCAGTTTAATCAGTGGCTTTGCTATCAAGGAAAAATTAATTATCCACTGACAACAATAACCCACCATACCCAGGAACATTCTCACTTCTCTCTGGGTCTTTGGAGCTTTCATTTCTCTGATTATTCTGATCCTGTCAGTAGTCACTTTTCTCAGACCCTTTTCAATATTGTGTCCAAGATAATGCACCTCTTTCTTGCAAAACTGTAATTTGGCTGGAGATACCTTTAACCCTCCATCTGCCAGATGATTCGGTAAAGCTATGGTATCTACTTCACAAGCTTCACGTGTTTTTGATGCCACCAGTAGGTCATCAATGTACTGCACTAGCACTGAACTCTCGGGCATGATCAAACTTTCCAACGATTTCTTCAATAACTGATTGAATATCGAAGGACTCTCCGTATACCCCTGTGGGATTCGACACCATGCTAAGATACGCTGGCCAAACCTAAATGCAAAAATCGGCTGGCTATCATGATGCAATGGAATTGAAAAGAACGCATGACACAAATCAATCACTGTATACCACTCAGCATCATGTGGAATTTGATACAGGATCACTGATGGATTTGGCACAATAGGACAACATGCCACCACAATTTGATTAACTTTTCTCAAATCCTGTACGATCCTAAATTTCCCATTGGGCTTTTTTAGTCCCATTATCGGTGAATTACACGGACTACTCAGTAGTTCTCTCAGGACTCCTTGCTGAATCATTTTCTCAATTATAGGAATTATCCCTTCAATTATTTCTGGTGTCATTTTGTATTGAGGAATGTTAGAATATGTAATTCCCTCTTTTACTGCAATTTTCACTGGATCTACATTATTCATCAATCCCACATCCTCTCCAGTAAAATCCCAAACTGTCCTTTTCACTGTGTCTCTCAGCTCTTGAGGCAAATCCTCCGGATTAAACACAGCAAATGCACCAATTAACTCACTTTCTCTATTTTCTAGAGTCACTCGGTACAAAACATCTTCATCTGGTGTCTCAAAGGCTATTCCATCTGGTGTACAAAAAATTGTGCAGTTCATTTTGCACAACAAGTCCCTACCCAATAGGTTCACTGGACTCGTGTCACAGACAATGAATCTGTGCATGTCTGAAAATTTCCCTATCTGTACTCTTACAGGTTCAGTAAGACGTGTTTTGATTTGTGTATTGGCTACACCAACTACTTGGATTGCTTCATCCGAGAGAGGAAGATTTCTAACATCTGTTGACCTGACAGTTGATCTTGTCGCACCTGTGTCTACCAAAAAAGTAACACTCTCCTCATTTATTTTCCCATCCACAAATGGTCCTGCCTGGTCTATTTCTAGAGTTGCACCAAGTATGCACTCTTCTTCCTCTCCTCGGCACCGTCAATAATCACCCTCAGACTCACTCCCTTCACTCTTTAACAAGTACTGCTGTACTTTGTTAGAACGTCTTGGTTTGTTTACCTGCTCATCATTGTAGAATCCTGAATCCTGATTATACTTTTGTAACCCTCTATTCTGCAGCAAGGGCGGTTTTGGCTCTTGACTCTGCTGTCTCACAACTTTCTGTTGTTGCTGCTGTTGATTATTTCCTTCGTTCTGGTTCTGCACCTGTTGATTTAAAGGTTTACTCTCATTACTCACTAAGGGTGGATTAGGACACTCCGATCTCCAATGCCCCAATTGGCCACAGTTGTGACAAGGGAACTTTTTCTTCGCTTCCTCAAGACTTCCTTTTCCTTTTCCTGCATATCTGGGTCTATTTCCTGCATTGTTTCCTGGATTATTCGCCTGTTCCACTAACCGTGCTTCCTGTCTCTCCGCAACTTTCACTTGTGCCCACATTGCTTTCTCTTTCAGCTTTCTTTGTTTTGCTTCAATTTCATCACTGAAGTATTTTGCATGTCTCAGAATCTCATCTACTTTCTTACTCTGCCAATCCACTGTGTGCTCACGAATTCTCTCACCAATTTCAGGTCTAAGGCCATATACAAATCTGTATACAAAGTGACTCAAATCTTTGTCACCCAGGTGCTCATCTCCACTGAATTGTTTAAATGCCAGTATCAGCCTCTCGTAAAAAGCATGAACTGATTCTTTCGCTTCCTGTTGTGTTCGATCTATCTTTACCCAGTCTGTCTCTTTTGCAGGTACTTTACTCTTCAGGTATACCATCACCTGATCATACTTCCTCATTACCTCTGGATCTGGTGCCCCTGTTCTTGGGTCTCTTGGATATTCCTCAGTAGGCCAACTCACAACTATTTTACACTCAGTCCACAAGTCTGCTGGACCGTTATATCAAACTGACTATTCAGGTCAACCCACAGCACTTTTGACAATTTCACAAACCTATCTACCTGCCTATACCACTCGACGGGCTTTTCTCTCAATCGAGGGAAATCATTCGTAAATGATAAAATATCCTGTCTGGTCCATGGAACATGTACATATCCTCCTCCAGGTATTTCTCTCATGGGATAATTATCCACTGGTTTCTCCTTTTCTCTCACTGGAAATGCTGAATAAGTTGTTCTATCTTCAGTCTCATCTCTTTTCTTGTACCACCTATCCTTCCACTTTTCAACATCACCCCATCTTCGCAATAATGCTACCATTTCCTTAATCTGTCCTGTTCTACCAGTAGCATTCAAATTTTCAATGTCCTTCTCTGTAAAATCCATCCTGTAAGTTCTCTGTAAAGCTTTCACTTTATCAATGTCAACTCCCTGTTCATTTGCTATTGCTCTTAGCCTGTCATGTGTATTCCTTGCTCTCCAGGTAACACTCTTACACATAAACATTAGTTCACCATCATGATGACTCTTCAGAATCTCTGTTGGAACTGTTCCTGTGACAAGCTCTTCTAGTTCTACACGTAACTTAGCTACATCAATTACTTGTGAATCTTTATCCTTTTTCTGTAGAACCTTCATCCAATCATTCAAATCATCAACTGTTATTTCAGCAGTTTTTCTCACTGGAACCACTCTCTTTTGCGGTTCTAAAATCGGCATCCCTGAACAACTAGCTTCACTAGCATCCAATATTTCACTACATGTGTCATGTCTTGATTGTCTCAGGTCATTTCTTTCTGCTCTTTTGCCTGAATCTCCTGAAGGACCAACTGAATTTATCAGATTATTCCCAACATATGGAATCACCAGTCCATTCTCACCTGCTCTCTGTTTGTCAAACACAGGCATAACTGGACCTATTGTTACAGGCACTGTAACAGCTTCTAGATTCTTCGTTAACTCCCTAATCTTCTCTGTCAACTCTGTTGTAGTTCTGGCTAATTGTCTGGCATTCTTATCCAGGTAATGATCACTTCTCACTTCATGTGTTTCATTTTCCGTCTCACTAACACAAACTGTATCTCTTATCGGAGAAACAACTGGTGTACTTTTGTCCGGTTCTGGTCTATATGGAGGTGGTCTTTTGTAAATCATGTCATTCAAGACCTCATCCTCATACTCATTAACTCCATATTTTCTTATTTCTGACTCAGGAACCCTTTCTGCTCCTCCTTCAACTGTTCTCATCGGATATAATCCCTCTGACATACTAACATCTCGCCACCTTTTCATTCGATCATGATGAGTCTCACGATCATGTCTCCTCCCAAACATGTACCTATAGTACCCCCCAGATCTTTGTTTCTCTCTCTCATGTACTTCCTCTTCCCATTCCACTAAAGCCTCGAACTGTGTAGGTCTCGGTTTCGGGTCAAGACATAACATCTTTTCCCGTAAATTTCTCAACACGGCCAGATTAAATGAACCATGTTCTGGAAATGCTAGAACACCATCTTCTTTAGTATACCTAACCCAATTCTCCAACCATATACAGGTATGAAACCCATGTCTTGCAGCCATAAAGGATGCAGGTGTTTTCGGTGGAGGTAACAACTCGCCCTCTCTTGTTTTAACATTTTTATCCTTGCTAAACCACTTTTTAACTTTACCAAAAAAAGTTTTCTTCTTTTTCTCTTCTTGGTAATACATTTTAGCGTTTACAAAGAACTCTCTACTCTTTCCGTATTATAAATATACAATACGAATTTTCAACCAATTGCAGCGCGACTCACACTAACGCACCAATCCTGGAACGTTTACGTCACTAAATAGCCCTTCCAATCCTTGCACGGCTCACACTAACGCACCAATTCTAGCGCAAGCACTATTCTGATCTACCATCCAATCCGAGCGCGGTCTTTCTGACGTCAACAGTCGCTGCAGTTTGTCTCCTGTCTTCTGTCACTCGTCTACCCCTCCTTTACAAAATCTTTTCAGTAGACTTCGTGTCAAAGTTTCTACAAAATCTATTAGTTACAACATAAAAACATCTCCATTGTCTGCTTCGCTAACCACAGAATAGTAAAAGAGAGTCTATTTCATAAGAAACCTTTCATTGACACAGTAGCACTTCTTCTACTCTGCCCTACTAACATACATTCATTAACTGTTTCCTCTAGGACTTGTCCAAAGAGTCTTACAATCAATTAAATGTACAAACATTCACGCACATTCATACAAAGGAAATATAGTACATACGCACAGAATCCTGCTTCCCGAGAACAGACAATCTGCTCCACTACAGAATTATAACATACATTAACTAAGCAAGCTTTCTTTGCCCAGTTCTTCAAATAAGTTCAGAAAATACCTATTACTCCTCCCGCGATAAGCTTTAACAGAAATCCTTACGGATCCCTGGGACTTAAGACCAGAGTTTCACAGATAACCTTCACTATCATACACACTCCTTATATACCAGAAATATCTAATAGTAACATACGACGATGTCACTGATTCCGAACCCAGACAATGTGACGCGCAACTTCAATTGTCACACGTTATTCCTTACAATTCCGTCTTTCCCGAGAGCAGCATTTACTTCCCTCTGCCCTACTACGAAACTGCTACAGCTTCCAAGTTCCAGAAGCACTACATATAACTCAACATTACGACTCCAACATATAGTATTAGTACATATACCAACATGAACCAATAATCAATAATCAATAAAAACAATCTTATCTAATCAAGACAATCATCAAAAACCATCCTCTGCTACCAGGAAATTGATAGAGATCAGGGTGTGTACAATATTCCCACTACCACGGATAAAGTAATCTCACAGTTACACGCACATGCATACATCATACGCTAGGGCCCATTTCACTAACATATGCTCAAATACTCTACCAGCAATAAACCTGTGGAAGGAAACACTCCTAAACACCCTGCATCTATATCGAGGTCGATAAGACCTGGTTTTTGTGACTGTCCCTAAGCATAATCTATACAAAATATACAACAATAATCAATAACGTAAACCCAATAATTGACAAGAAAGAATATCCAACACCATGTTTAAAATTAAATTGCTTTATCTAAAATTAGTCAAAGGAAATCAATCAGAGTAAATCATTTCTCATAGTTACCTATTCTAGCTAAGTGTCAGAACGGGTCAGGACAAGTCTCTCGGTAAATGTCTCTCAAGACGAAGTCCCGTCAGCATCAATCCTCAGCAACGCAAATTCGGTACGCGGCAAAGGCAAAATGGCAAGTGGCAAAAACCCTCTCTAGGCTAACATCTCTTATAGTTTCTAAACAATAGAAAGATACATTGGGAACATAGAAAAAACTATAATGTCCGCCGGACTTGCTGAGCAGAGCGAGAAGGAAAGGATGTAACATCGCTGCATTTGAGAATCTACGCTCAGGAAAAGTACACATAACGAAAACTACGGAACAGGAACCAAGAAAATAAACATGTATCACAATTATCCTGCTTCTCCTCGGCCATCGAGCCACAGTTCAGAGCTTCTCTCTAAGGCTCCTTTGTTTCCCAAGGCTGCCAAGGACACTTTCACTTCTCTTGGAGATCTCCCAAAAACTGCTGCTGTCCTCATGGAAAGTTTTTCAACAAGGACCATGGTCAGTTAGCTTCAGGACCATTTCCAGCAGGGGTCTCCCTCGTCACAGTTTTCATATTATAATCACAGCCAGGCTCACTATTCGGCCATCTTTTCTTAGGCCAACATAGGCCTTAATAGACCATCTTAATTAAAAGAGACAAAAACAACGTTACTACAGCATAGTGATTAAACAGTGTTAACCCCACTAATACCCTTATGTGTATGCATTTATCTAGCACTTGCAACATAGAAAAGCATTAATTCGGAAAGCGTTTTGTGCTCAAAAATAAACAGCACATAGCAACGTTTAAACATGAAAACACATTTAACGCGCGTGTTATTATCAGTCAGCACATTTATGCAAACCCACATATAATTTTCTCTTGTTAAAACAAACGGATTGATTAATATAAACGCACTTGCACAAGACAAATAATTAATCATTAATTATTAATAAATTAATACAACGAATAGACATGCCAGAGCTTCAAAAGCCCCAGAATTTTCAAACTGAAAACTCCGCTCCAGCAGCAACATTGACAAACCATCTGCGGATCTGTGTGACTTTTAGCGAAATATCTTACTACCAATAATTGCATTACTAATGCATAAACGAGCAATGCTTGAATATGCAATAAAATGTTTTGAACTATCATTTTCCAATGTTTGCCCCTACTCGTCTCTTCGCTATGCAGTTATGGAGTAGAAATTTGTTCATTTTAAGTGGCTACTACATGTTTTGAATTATATAAGAGCAGAGGCAAATACCTGATGATTACAATTAATAATGTGTAAGGTTGTAGTGAATCAGCCACCTCTAATGTAAGCTGCTAAGGTGGGGTTTGAGGAGGTTGGAAGCGGCTGCCAATAGGCCCACCAGCAGGCTGGGTAACATCAAAAATGAAATTAGTGCATTATGGCCCCCCTTCTGTCTGCAGATCTGCAGAAAGAGGCTCATAATATCAGTTCACTGTGAAGTCATAGTACTGATAAGAGGCGGAGGCCCATTGTTGGAAAAGGAGCAAAGTACAGTGATGGAGAGAGGGAAAGAGAAATCATGAATATTGGGAAGAAAAGAGAGAGATGAATGGAGCGAGTATGTGTGAGAGGGAGAGAGAGAGAGAAATGAAACAAAGAAAAGATAAGGAGCTGAAAACAAAATTGGAAGAAATGTATAGGTAGATTCTTCCCTCCTCTATCCCTCCTTGGCTCACCCAGACCTCATTTTACTACCATGATCTCCTAAACAACTCTTTCTAAATGTTTCCCTTAAGTATACCTCCTTTGACTCACCCCAAACCTATTGTATTACTATGATCTCCCTAACCCTGTTCTGGAGACTCTCCCCTCCTCCATATCTACCTTTACTCATCCCAAACCTGATTTCACTACTATAATCTCCCAAATAACAGTTTTTAGACTCTTTCCCCTTCTATCCCTCCATTATCCTATTCAATCCAACTACGGACTTGCATGCCCACCGCTCAAATTAACTTATATTTCCCGATACTAATGCACCACTAATCCTTTTTGGGTTCTGGAGCAGCATGCTACTTGTCGAAAAGTACTTTGAAGCCTCGTTAGGGGTAGTAAACGCTATATAAGTTCAGTTACAATAACAAATATGGGAAAATAAAATTGGGAGTATGGAAGTAAGGGTAGAACAAAGCCCCCAACACCATTGTGATAGGTCAGACTTAGCACATTGGCAGTGCTTCATTATTTTGTATTATTTCAGACGTGCCCTTCCAGAACAATATAAAAAATATTTCACTAACATTTCCTCACAAATATACTGTAAAAAACACAATTTGGCTTTAAAAAAAAATGCTTAGGAGGGGGGACAACCCCATAGCCTCAACATTTTGCTCCTGAATGCTTCTAGGCTTAGTCGAACTCACTCACTCCACTCATAGGTATGGTTCAAACTGGGGGTATTCTAATTGTCTTTCTATTCCTATGACAGTGTGTGTGTCTTTAACAAAAATGAAGCTGTTTAAGTTTCATCAGCTAGGGCAGCATCACCACTCACAAGGTAAGGACAAGAGAGGATTCCCTTCACTAGGGCATGCAGTATCAGCGACCTGCAAATCCTTTAGCTACACTATTCAATAGTAAATTAATTTACTACCATAATGATTTACTTAAATATTCCTGCAAACATCTTTAATAATGCTCATTGATATCTGAATATTGATAATAAGTGCAAAAGAGTTGTACATATTTTGTGAGATAACGCTTCAAACTGAATAGGATGACCTACTATGATACGTATCATTCTTTAAAGTAATACTTTATTTAAGCCATTTTTTGCAAATGTTTGGTTTGTACATATGCCATCTATTGTACTTCACCATGAAGTGTCAAGCAAGTGACAACATCAATAGAGGTTAAAGTCATTATTTGTGTTCTAATAGTTGCTAAGTCAAATGTAATATAGAGTCCAAAATTATGTGTTCTAACATGAGTCAATCACTATGTTCATATAGTTCCAATTCCACTTTAGTTATTTATTACCAGATTTGTTTTCGAATAAGTCGTCTTTTCAGTCAAGTCAACATACGTGTATCCATTTCTACAAAGGTTATTGCGGGTTCACATAGAGAGATCTTTTTTCTCAAAGAAGATTTCAATCTTAGCCCTAGGGGTGATTTGTGAAAGGAACCCATAGTAAGAAGAATGTGTATTTGAAAAACACAATGGCTTTTGGTATTATTCCATACATCAATACACTAACGAGACATTAGAGAAAGATGCAACTGCCATGGGCGAATATTTTAGTGCAAGAAAGAATCGTTTTGTTTCTGGATGAAAATATAAATGGCAAGAAAAAGAAAACAGCAGCAAAACAGATTTTGTACATTTATGTCCATAAAATGCATTCTGTTGCAAGCCTTGTGGCGGTGACTCACAGAACTATAAATGGAAGTAAATCTGCTCTCATAGGATTACTCCCACATTTACAGCTTTCTCACTTTTGAGGAATTCAAAAAAGGAAGCAAAAAATGTATCTGCAGTTATGGCTTGTCCTATCTCGACCAATCAAAAGCCACTTATTCACAGGTGAAGAGCTAGGGTCATGGAAAGTAGTGGATACTACAAAAAGTAAACACGTGTCTAAAATCCCAGTTAAATGTCTGTTATTCCTACCTCCTTCATCACTACTGAGACCAGGGCTCGACAGGGCAGTGTCAGGGGTATCAAACGGCAAGTACCAGCTGCTGCCCATGTCTTCTCGTAATTGATAGTGATGCATCTCTGGCAGTGCTGTAAATGGGCACTGGCACATGCACTTCTTTCACTCGAAAGGGGGAGTAGCAGCCCTTTTTAGCACTAGTGCTGTACTTTTAAGGTGAAAGTGCTAAAAGCACTCAGCAGCAAACATGTACTCTTGGATAATGAATACATTTCTATATTTCCATTTCAAACACTTATCTATGGTATTATACATTATGCACTGTATCCAACTTTAATACAGTGACTCCTACACAGAATATAGTGCATGTAGTATATACTGTGTAGTTCGGGATTGATTCGTGCGTCTACCTGTCATCTTTAAATGAAGATACATTAGTTTGCATGTGTTTCGGTAAAACTTTCGACTGCCTTTTGCATAGCTCTATCATGTCTATCATGGCATATATCTATGCAGAGTATTTTACGTTATCATTTTTTTAAGGAAAACAACCTTAGGTGAGAAACTTTGTAAAAAAGCTGAGGCAAATTATTAGGGAAAGAACATGATTTAACATAACATTTCTTGTTTGCCAGTGGCAACCAAATTCAGTATTTAACATTGCAGTACGAGAGACCTGTTCCTGCATAGAAAATCTAGCATAGCATCATACAAAAGTAAATGCGAGCCATCAATTTGCTACAAAAGAAAGACAAATCTTCCAGTTGCTCATTCATTTGTTATCAGTAAATGAAGGCTGTAATTGATCGAGCTCTAAGTGCTTCGCCTCCATTCAATTCTCTGCCCTGAACATTCCAGAAAGGAAGCTGAACTTTGCTGGCTGAGATCCCCTTCAATGTTTCCCCTCAATTCCGTAAACTGGCTCATTGTTTTAATATTTAATTGGGATTTTTCTAAAGCAATTGGCATATTTATAATTCATGAAGTTTATCTTCCTCATTGACTGACACGTAATGGATTTGAGCCACGCGGATCGAGAAAGTGCTGCCTGAGAAGCTGATGCAGTGTGTGTTCCATGAAAGGAGAGCTGAATGGACTAAATATGTTTCGCAGCAATTCTCCTCCAACTCGCGGGCTCGGTGTGCATTTTCAGCACTGAGGACATATGCACATTTTAATTGAATGTAAATTTTGTGTACCTTAAAAGTGAATTTGTTAGCACTGTTTATGTAGAGAAGCATTGTATTGTATTTCTGGAATTCCTGATTGAGCAGCGTGTTGGTTGTAGTTTGACTTAAATATGAGGTGCCTTTTGGTGCAGGTGACAATAAGGTGAGAGGAGTTGGCCTAATGGCTAGGGCGGGCGACCTCAAATCTGGGGAACTGGGTTTGAGTCTCGGCCGTGATGCTGAACATCCTGTGATTCTGGGCAAATCACTTAATCTCCCCGTGCCTAACAAAAATGAATGTGTCCTCATGTGATGCAACTGACGCTCTGATACACTATTCTGATACCCGATTCGGGTCAAGTTCACGCTATTTAAAACTCTGTAAAAAAATAAAATAAAAAAATTTAACCAAAGAGAGAAGGTGCCAACTGTGATTCCTTGGAAGAAATGCATTTAGGTTAGTGAACAGGAAATGGAAAGAGGGTAAGAGACAATGAAGGAAAGGAAATGATCCAGGCAGTGGTTCTGGCCCTGTTTCTAGGTTCTACAGGACACCAGCAGGCTCATACCTGAAAGGTGCCTGCCTCATACCTGGACACCAAGCTTGAATATCAAGGGAGAAGAGTTAAATAAGGTCTCGAAGAAATATATTTTGCTGAAACTCTCTACAAATACTATGCACAGTACATACAATTCTCAAATTTCCAATAATTTCTTTTGAAGAGCTGTCCAATCTAAATTCTATCAGTGCAATCTGGTGCAGGGAAATGGGTGTGTTCTATATCCACCAATCACTCCTCCAGGACGAGACAGAATAAAGGGAAGGTGGGAAGGGAGGAGCAGGGTCAAAGTTCCAAGAAATGTGGGTAGGTAATGTGGGCTGCCATTAGTCAGAGTCCAGTAATTGAGTGTTTTATGCTACAAGTCCATGTAGCACTTCAAATGCCTCTGTATACTCCCCCTCCAATGGTCAACTTTGCTATTAATTTCCAAATGGGACTGGGGAAGACCTATGTAGTGCCTGATTACAAGTAATTTTCATTACACTGAGCTCTACTGTTCCCAGTCCTAGTCCCATATATGGGAGATGACCCACTCATGCCCGACATACACAGAGACTGGCACCTACAAGCCCAAAACTGAACAAAGCTGCTGCCCTTCTTTTAAAATCTCGCCCCCCTGCAGTGGTTTTAGAAGACCATATAGAAGACCATGACAATAACATGTGCTATCATCTGTAAATTAAATGGATCTACAGCATTGGATATATCATTTAAATCTGTGTATTGTTCTTTCTTTGAACAGGTTGATTGTTTCTTCTCCCCAAGAACAACATGATCAAGGTAGGTCTCTGGAGGGATTTTATTCTACTAATGTCTCGATTCGCTCTTGTGCCCACCTGCGGGTCTTCCCCGTGTTCAAATATGCTTCCAAACGTTTCACTGTATACACATACTAATTTCCTGACTCTTGGACACTATTCAGCAATTTCCATCCATACCCTAGCTATGCCGGGTTTTGTGGAAGCCAGTATGCTTTGCTAAATGCTCAATGTCCTATACTTCCCTGCTCACTGCTTCATCTCCACCCCTGCAGGCCAAGGATGGGTGGAGAAATTCAGTACACCTATGGCTGACAGCTGCAAGCCTGCTCACACATTTGATCACTGTGAGCTCCTCTACGCGCCTGCACCCTTTGGTCCAGCATTGTTCATTTAGCAGTGCCCTGTTTGCCTGACCCCTTGCTTCCGGAGATTTTGCTATCCTTGCTTCCAGAGTTTCTGATCTATAGTTATTTCTTTTTTCCTGTTCTTGAGCTTTAGATAATCCTTGTTACTTAACCAATCAATCAGTCGATTTCTATAGTGCAGCTAATCCCCTGGGAGGGTATTCATGTGCCTGCAGGCCCAGGGGTTCAGTCAAACAGCCAGGTCTTTGGAATTCCAAAGGAGAGACAGAGGTCTGTAGTTGCAGGGAGAGGTTATTTCATATCTTCGCTGTGAAGTAGGAGAAGGAGCATCCTCTGCTCCTGTTTGGTGGATGCGGGAGGTGTAGGTGAGCAAGAGGGATGTGGAATGCAGCTGTCTAGGAGGTTGGTGAAGCTCAGGTGGTAGTTGATGTAGACGGGTTCTCTGGTTGTGTAATGCCTTGTACGCGTGGATCATCAACTTGAATTGATCTTCTATATGGGGAGCCAGTGGAGTGTTCTGAGGTAGGGAGGTGATGTGTGTTCATTGAGGGAGGTTGAGGATGAGATTGGCTGTGGAGTTATGTATGGTCTGCAGTCTCTGTAGGAGGTTTGTGGTAATTCCTGCGTAGAGAGCATTGCCATAGTCCAGTTGGCTAGGGATTCGGGCCTGTGTGACGATGTGTCTCATGTCCTGGGGGAGCCATTTGAAGATTGTTTGTAGCAAGTAAGCAGGCGCAGGAGAGTGCATCGATCTGGGACTTCATGGTCAGCTTGCTGTCCAGGATGATGCTGCGGTTTTCTGGCGTGGTCGGTCAGTGTGGGTGATGGTCCTGGTTATGAGGGCCACCAGGAGTTGTTCCAGGAAATGGTGTTGTTTTCAAACATCAGTACTTCCATTTTGTCTGTGCTGAGCTTCAGGCAGTTGTCCATCATCCAACTGGCGATCCTCCTCATACACCTGTGGAAGTTGTTTCTAGTGGTGATAGGGTCTTTGGAGCGAGTTTAGTCTGTGGGATCTGAGGATGCTGGACATAGGGTCATGAAGGTGTTGAAGAGGGTGGGGGTGGTATGAGCCTTGGGGGATGCTGCAGATGATGTCCTTGGGTTGGGGGACCTTGCCTGGGAAGGGGAGCAGGGAGATGGGGTGGATGTTTTTGGGTTAGCTGGGGTCGATTGACAGCTTCTTGAGTAGATTTTGACATCATCGTGTTTCCAGTCTTCGGGGAAGGTGGCCATAATTAACGAGGTGCTGAACAGGGTGGTGAGTTTGCGGCTGATCCTGTGGCTTCTGAGGTTGAAGATGTGGTGTGGGCAAGGGTCCGTGGAAGCCCCTGAGTGAACTGAGTTCATCATGGTTCTGGTGTCATGGGGGGTGAGCTGGTTCCATGTGGTGAGCTGGGGGTCAGGGCTGGTTGCGGTGAGGAAGTGTAGGTATAGGAAGTCTATAGGCTTTGGCTCAAAGTTTTTGTAGATGGTGGTGATCTTGTTGTTAAAAAGGTTGGCAAGGTTCTTGTGAGGGGTGATGCTGTTCTCTGCAGCTGCTGGATTGGAGAACTCCCAAGCGATGTTGAAGAGTTGTTTGCTGTGGTTGGAGCTGGGTTCAATGTGAGCGACTAGGGCATTCTTCTTCTTCTCCCTCACCAGCGGGTGGTAGAGTTTGATGGAGGTCTTGAATGTGGTACTCGCACTGACTGCAGTGCTACCTTGATTCCTTGATTCCTGAGCTGTAGCTAATCCTTATTCCTGAACTAGCACTGACTGCAGTGCTTCCTTGAATTCTGAGCCAGCACTATTTTAGTACAGCCTTGTACTCTGTCTCGCTCTGTATTGACCTTTTCCCAGTCCCTGCCTCCATCCCATTTATCTTAATCCAGTTTCTAGTTTACTACCTTCCTATTCCCGCTGGCTTGCTAATGTTGATATATATATATAAATATATATATATATATATTCAACATATATCTCCAAAGGAAATAATTGGCACGCACTCCCAGTCTCTGGAATCAATATCCTCAATATTCTTTATTCAGCTTACAGCATTACAATCCTTAGAGGGACAAACCAACGCGTTTCGCTATCCGCCGATAGCTTGGTCACGGTCAATATGCCCAATTCAAATCCACCAATAAAAACAGTGTGATGCTGAGTCACGTGATCCATGATGTCAATCATCCAGCTTTCCTGTTCACAAAGACTTCTGGTCCTGGTAGTTTTTACATTTCTGCTAACCATGACTATAAATTGGTGTTACATTCGTGTTGATTATTCACTATCATAAACACAATTGTCAGTACGCATAATGTATATATGAACACGTTATCGACAGGATCATACCCCAATTCACTCGGCAGCTAAAAGTAGCGAGTTGCCACATTGAGAATAACTCTCTATTGGGACTATATTTACCAGTTCAGTTATATTAAAATGAACATGTATTCCATTGTGATTGACATCATGGTTTGGGCCTCTTGATGCTTATTCTCAAAACCAAGAGCATCACCAAAAAACACACTCCCAAGTTTATAGATATCATAAATGAATATATAACTCTTCACTTTGATTTAACCCCCAAGGGGTGTAGGTCCTGAAATTCAGAATCTGACGTGATTCTCGACGTCTCAAATTTTTCTCGCGGTCTCCACCTCTGTCATGTCAAGAGTTTTATATTCATTTATGATATCTATAAACTTGGGAGTGTGTTTTTTGGTGATGCTCTTGGTTTTGAGAATAAGCATCAAGAGGCCCAAACCATGATGTCAATCACAATGGAATACATGTGACATGTATGATCACCTAGTAATCTAACCCCTCTGGGTTTTGGTTACCATGACCAAATGAAATATTATTAAATGTTGTTGCAGACAGTTGATTAGTTACAGGAGTAATGACAGCCCACTGGCGGGCATATAATTATCCAAAAAGAAAATTGAAATGTATAAGATCCAGATGATATTATATATTGAACCTCACAGGTTAAACCCCCCCCCCCTTTAAATCAATGTTCATTTTAATATAACTGAACTGGTAAATATAGTCCCAATAGGGAGTTATTCTCGATGTGGCAACTCGCTACTTTTAGCTGCCGAGTGAATTGGGGTATGATCCTGTCGATAACGTGTTCATATATACATTATACATACTGACAATTGTGTTTATGATAGTGAATAATCAACACGAATGTAACACCAATTTATAGTCATGGTTAGCAGAAATGTAAAAACTACCAGGACCAGAAGTCTTTGTGAACAGGAAAGCTTGATGATTGACATCATGGATCACGTGACTCAGCATCACACTGTTTTTATTGGTGGATTTGAATTAGGCATATTGACCGTGACCAAGCTATCGGCGGATAGCGAAACGCGTTGGTTTGTCCCTGTAAGGATTGTAATGCTGTAAGCTGAATAAAGAATATTGAGGATATTGATTCCAGAGACTGGGAGTGCGTGCCAATTATTTCCTTTGGAGATATATGTTGAATTTGTATCGGCGTGGCTCTGCCGAGGTTCCGCACCGGAAAACAGAAGCGCCAAGGATCGACAACACGGAGCCAAGTTGTGGTTATATATATATATATATATATATATATATATATATATATATATATATATATATATGCAAATCGCCACTGCCAGTGCCTTCCTCAGACATAGTGACGAAGAGCGGACCCAGAAGAATTGTGCCAATCAAAGTGCTTTATTTAGTTGCCCAGCCAGTCCGTCATAACGCGTTTCGACCCCCACTCGGGTCTTGATCACATGACACATTGCTAACGGAGTAAGTGGTATTTAAAGAAACAAACAGGAAATGGCCTTCAGGTGTTATGGCAACTACATAAACATAGAAGAAATACTGAAAACATATTGTCATATACACATTATGTTATAGAAAAATCTGTCAATGCATAAATATATAATATATAAATATAAATACATATAAAAAATATATAAATATATAAAAACGTGACTATATGAAAAAAAGATTTTTCTCTGCTTGTCAATTATGTTATTCCTATTTTGTAATAACAAATATAGACGTATTGCGACATCAATAAATTATTTAGGTATCTAAGTAGAACTCCCTAAATTTGTTCGCATACATTTCAGTAAATTCTAAGTAAATATGTTGCCAACACTTTCACAGACAATGTGTTAATCAATCATTTTCTTTATCGACTGTAAAATAAAGCCCAAGTGGGCCATTGTTTTGAGCCATTCACCCCATTCCTAAATCTTAAAACATAACCACTTGAAAAGTTTGTGCAAATAGTGCAAACATTGTGGAAAGGAAATATTCGTTTCTTAAAATAATACCAGATAGTTTCCCCATTAAAAACAGTATAAAAGATATATGGGATTTATATTGATATTCAACATTACTGTCTATTGATGATTCTTATTTGATTTCCTCAGATCTCATTTATCCCATCTTTATCACTGTATATTAAAAAAAACTGTCATATATCACAAATATGTCATAGTATGGACCCACATTAAGAAGAGTATAAAAGAGACTGTTCCCGTTAATTAAATCTTTTGGAGTCAGCTTGGTGAACTATGCTGACGATACGCAACTGGCCTTCTCTTTAGAAGGGGATGATGCACTATCCATGGACCACTTCCATCAGTGCATGAACCAGACTACGAACTGGCTCAGAAGGAACTCTCTTCAGTTTAATAGCGGTAAAACTGAGGTGGTTTTCTGTTCGCCATTTAGGATCCCCAAATACCTCCCTCCCGTTTTCTGTCTCACACCGGAGGAAGGACCCCTCACACCAGTCAGGAAGGTTCGTAACCTTGGGGTGATCATAGATGACGACCTTCAGATGGTGTCCCAGGCTAGCAAGACTGCCAATGTCTGCTTTGCCTTGCTGCGGGTACTTCGGAGCATCCTTCCTCTGCTCCCTAGGGAGTCGCGAGCTACAGTGGTACGCAGCACGGTATTAAGCAGACTTGATTACTGCAATTCCCTCTATTTGGGGGCTCCGCAGTATATCCTTCAAGGTTTGCTGAGGATCCAGTCAGCCGCAGCCAAGCTAGTGCTCGACAGGCGACGTTGCTCTTCGTCGGCCAGAGCACTAAGGGACCTACACTGGCTTCCCGTGAGGGAAAGGGTCGTTTTTAAGTCCTTATGCCTAACTTTTAGAGCAATACATGGACTAGGCCCAGTCCCTCTACAGGACAAGTTTGCTCGATACCTACCAAGCAGGCAACTTCGCTCTTCTACAGCTGGTCTCTTGGTAATTCCGAGATTCAAGCGCACTAGGGTAGGCGGAAGATCTTTCAGCATAGTAGCATCTGGCCTGTGGAACAAGCTCCCCGTGAACTTGCGACAATGTAACTCCCTACTTGAATTTCGCAAGGGACTTAAGACCTGGTTATATTCCACAGCTTAGTCTTGGCAGGCCCTTTTCCTGACTCTCCCTCTGTCACCATTTGATGCCGTCTTTAAGTCAAAGGCGCCAAGATGCCCGTAGGGCGATAGTTGCGCTATAAAAGTTCCACATCAATCAATCAATCAATCATAAACAGGTAAAAAAGTCTTCGCTAGCATTCAATCCAGCCGGATTTTTAGTATTGAGCTCCAAAATATAACGTGTCTCCAAGAGGCGTAATTTGCTTTCACGATTACCCCCCCCCGTTTCATTGGTGGGACCGTGTCTATTACGTAATAGTGGAGAAAATTAGGGTTACTATCATGAAACAGCTCAAAATGCCTAGCGACGGGATATGCCTGATCCCTCCCTGTGATTGCTCTAATGTGCTGGAGTATCCTCTTGTGGGCCGGTAACCTGGTGCTCCCCACATACTTTAGCCCACATGGACACTCCAGCACATATACAGCAAATTCTGTTTTACAAGTCATCCTTTTCTTAATCTGGACGGGTTCAGATTTAAAAGGACTAATGTAATGAGTCTTGTTATCTCCAAATTTGCAAGCCTTACAAGTAAAACACTTCTTAAAACCCTTGATTTGTGCCATCCATGTTGTTGGGGTGGCTATTTCAGGGCAATTACTGACTAACCTGTTGCTCATCGATGCTGATTTTCTGAATGTTAGAGCTGGTTTATTTGCCTCTAGGTCGCCAATAATGGGATCCCCTAGCACCAAGTTCCAGTTACAATAGTAGATAGTAGATTTTTCTAAGCTCCTGATGTTGCCTGCTATAGGTTAGAATAATCCTGGATTGGGCATTAGAAGTAGTCTCAATTGAAGGAGTTTGCTTAATTTTTGGGACCAAAATCTCACATCTAGGTAAACCTCTTGTTTTCCTGATTGCGCTGTCTATGATCTTATGTGAATAGCCCCTTGTCAAAAAGCGATGTTTACTAGCCTCTTGTGCCTGAATGCAATCCGCATCTAAACTACAAACACGTTTTATGCGCAGCATCTCGCCATACGGGATGATGCGTATTAAGTGTTGCGGATGGTGACTAGAGGCATGAAGGATTGTATTCCCTATATATATATATTCACTGAAAAAACCATATGTCATCAGTGATGTCATGAGTGATGTCACTGACCATGTAATGAGTGATGTAATATGTGACGTCATCAGCAGTGCATTGCGGGCGCGCGAGTTATAGTTAGCTGAACTAACTATAACGGGGGAATTTCAATGGTTTTGTACAAATGAAAAGTCCAGCTAACTATAACACCCCTGAAACCTATGGTTTTTTCAGTGAATTTCTGAGGTTTTTTAAATGCTAATTCCTAACTATAACGTGCCTGAAACCTATGGTTTTTTCTGTGAATTTCAAAGGTTTTTTAAATGCTAATTTCTAACTATGCCTACAGAGATAGGACATGTGAAGAAAGAAGAAAAAATGCACAGAAAGAAAAAAAAGAAGTGCAGAAAGAAGCAACAGAAGTCCTCAATGATGAAGAAAAGTGCAGGAAGAAGGATAACGTGCAGAAAGAACAAAAAGAAGAGCAGAAAGAATCCTTGGTGCAAAATCATCCTGTACCCTCAACTTTTTCAGACGGATACTGGTGGTAACTGAGTCTGACTAACCAGTCCTAGAGCCAATGCTATGTTAAAAGACACTTAGAATACAGTGAAAACACCTACATACACTAGGGAACATTATGCATTGGGGTCCCCCTGTGATTAGCATGACCTCATCTGTAAGCCCCTAGTATATATTAGGGCAGGGGGGTTAAAACTACCTCTTAAAACAGGCCACAGGGCGTTTTTAAACACGTTAACTCAGGCCCCGTCCCCTCCCTTCACCACTGTGTAAACACGCCCTGTGTCCGTTTTTAGTTGGGAGATTAAGTTCATTTGAATCCTGAGGGTCCCTAGGGTCCAACTAGCCCACTTGGTACCTCCAGTAAGTGCCACAGAGCTGCGTTGCAGAGAGGTGTAAAAAGTGGCACGGCCTGGACCACCTCTCTGCAATGCAGCTCAGTGGCGCTTACTGGAAGCACTTGGTGGGCTAGTTAGCCCCCAGGGGCCCTCAGTATTGAAGGGAAATATATCCCCAATTTAAAACGTGCCATAGTGCGTGTTTGCACACGTCACCTCAGGCCCCGTCCCCTCCCTTCACCACTGTGTAAACGCGCCCTGTGGCTGTTCTAAGTTGAGAGATTAAGTCCCCTTGAATCCTAAGGGTCCCTAGGGTCAAACTAGACCACTAGGTACCTCCAGTAAGCACCACAGAGCTGCGTTGCAGAGAGGTGTAAAAAGGGGCTTGCCCTCAGAACACCTCTCTGCAGCGCAGCTCCCTGGCGCATACTGGAGATGCCTGTTGGGCTATTTGGCCCTCAGGGACCCTCAGTATTGAAGAGGAATTAATTCCCCAACTTACAACTCGCCAGGGGGCGCGTTTGCAGAGTGCTGCAAGGAGGGGGCGTGGCCTCCGGCACGATGCCAGTCTTTTATTTATTTTAATTTTTTAAGAAGGGGAGCTGTGTGGTTCCCCTTCTTATTCTAATTTATTGGCCCTGATGACCCCATATCCCAGGGCCTGTCCCCTAATTATATTGTTTTGACCCCAATCCCCAGGGCCGGCCACTGTTTTTTATTATTTAAAAAAAATATATATTTATAGACACACCTAGGACATGCTGGACAAACTGTACGTACCTATCACCATGACGATTTGCGTGATATTCATTAAAAGGCGACTATGCATACAATGAATCCACGTGGAATGTATTTACACCACTAGTGAAGCTCTGACATGTCTGATGCCCTACCGTGCCTAATCCCGGTAGACACCCTTGTCGGTTATTTATACAAACATGGGTAGCTATTGACGGGCACATTTAATACATATGCACACCAAGCCATTCAAAGGGGATTCGACAAGAATTTGACCAAAACTATGCAAGAAACCCCCCTCACGGTTAATAAAACACACATCCACTGCCGGATGTGTAATACTTTTTATTTTACTCTCTGGAAAGGGGACGAACAACACTTGAGAGTCACAGCACGCTCCTGGCAGAGCCCAATGCTGTGTTACACCCACCATTGCCTGCCGAGTGCGACACACCTCTGTGTTGTATTCCACCAGCTAGTGCATATGCTATGACACTCTCTAGCTCATGTGCACTGTAACACCACCCCGTGAATATGTCATGCCACACTTGTCTTCGCACGGGTTATATTGCCCAAACTAATGTGCCTTCCTCAATGCCTATGTTATAACGCACAGTGCTATGCCATACATATTACAATCTGGGATCCATATCTTTGTCACAGTGCATATGCAACGTTACACTCCCCAGCACATATTTTATATTTCAACTTTAGAGACTAGTTAGGTTACACAACACTGCCCTGTGCATATTACACTCCAAGGCGCATATCGCATAGCATGCGCTAGTGACTGTGCTATCTCGCGCTCTCCAATGAATCTGTCATTGCGCACAATGTATTGCATATTATATTTCACGCCCGGTTCATCTTATATCACACTTTTTGGTGCATAGTTTATACCATACACTATATCTAGTTTTAATTTTCAATCGTGCTCTCAGGACTATGTTCTATATAACACTGTGTTCACCTACCCTTTTCACGGGCATTACAGTTTGCGATAGGGGGTGGAGGGTCAGGGGGTGTTTCTGCCAAGTGAGCCCGGAGTCACAGTCACAAACGCCCTCTTCTTCCTGAATAAAAGTGAGATTATGCTGCATACTTGTTCATATTTTAAGTAGTTCGCATAGACACACGTTTTAAAAACAATAAAGTTCCTAATACCCGCCTTCTCTGAACAGTTAGCTTGCTACCCCATCCCCCTCCTCCCTATCCTCTGTTGTGTGAATCCATGGACTAGCCTCCTCCCTCCTGCCATGCATGGTCTGAGGTGCTGCCACTGCCCTCAATTTAGTATGATGTACCAGTCCACTCCTCCTGCCCTCCATTGCCCAATTCTATGCCCCATCATTTACCTCCTGCTTAAACTCTGTGCTTAGCTTGCTGCCCCTATTCTCCTTCCCCCTGCCCTCCGATGTCTTTGTGCATGCCCCTGCTCCATCCTTTTTGCCCACCATGTTCCATGGACCTGCCACTCCTATCTACTCTGAGTGTTCTGTTGAGCTGCCACTCCCCTCCCACCTGCCTAGCATTGTCAGATGACTGTAACCTGTCCCTGCCACCTCCACCCTGCCTGTCCACATGCCATGCCCCTATCCTCTTCCTCCTGTCCTACATGGTCCATTGTACTGCCACACCCTTCTGCCCTCCCTGGTCTGTTGTGCTGCAACTGCTCCTCCTGCCTGCCCCGTGCGGTCTGTTGTGAGGCCCCTTCCCCTGAACATTCTTGTCTGTGCACAAGTCCTGACCCTCCCTTCTATCCTCCATCGTCCTTTGTGCATGCCCCTGCACCCTCCTTCTTGCCCATCATAGCCATTGTGCTGCCACTAACCCTCCCACTTGCCATGCATGGTCTTCTGTGCTGTCATGGCCCCTCCCACCTTCCCTCTGTGGTCAGTTAGCTGCCCCTGACCCCTCCCACCTTCCATCCATGGTCTGTGTGTATGCCATCACAGTCTCACTGTCGCTCTTCATGGTGTGTCTTGCTTCTAGTGCCCATCCTGCCTGACCTCCATGGCTATCTTGCTGCTCCTGCCCTGCCCCCTTGCCCCCAGCCCTCTGTTTACATGTGAAGACCCCTACTCCCTCCCTCCTGGCTTGTCTGTTCCATTGTAATGCCCCTGATCCGTCCCTCCTGCCCTTTATGGTCTGTTATACTGCAGCTTTCTCTCCTGTCTGTCCATTATGGTCAGCTAGCTACCATTGCCTCTTGCCCTTCTGTTCTCTGTTGTCAATGTGCATGGTCCTCTCCCCTCCCTCTTGCTTTCTATGAATTGTTGTGTTGCACTCCCGTCCCGCATGCCCTGTGTGGTATATTGTGCTGCTGCAAACCCTGATGCCTGCCCTGCAGGGTCAGTTTGGTGCACCCCTCCATGTCCCTCCTGTCCTCTGTTATCCAAGTCCATTTCCCTACCCCATTTCCTTCCATGATCCAATGTACCATACTTGCGAACATTTTGAGCTTGGTAAGAGGGAGATTTTGAAAAAAAATCTGGGGTATTGATTTTCCCCTTTGAGTTACATTGAAAAAGAGGTGATTGTAGACAGGAGACAGATCAAATAAAGCCCATTTGAGCTTAAAAACATTGGACGTTTCCTGGCTGAATCGGGTCTGTTGGCATGTATGGTTGTACTACTATTGCCTCTTCCTTCTGCCCACAATGGTCTATTACATTGCCACAGCCTCTCTTGGAAGTCCTGTATTGTTGGTTTGTTGCCCCTGCCCCCCTTTCCACTGCCATTCCATAGTCTGTTGTGCTGCCACGACCCTTCCTGCCTGCTCAGTGTGGTTAAATTGTTGCCTTTGCACCCTCCTACCAGCCTTCAATTTTCAGAGTCAGTGCCCCTGGCCTCTGCCTCTCAACAGTATCCTAATGAACAACTAGATTGCTAACATTCTATATTTATTACAAAAGTGTGGAACTCCTGACGTCGTCTTGATGTAATCAAAACTGCAATACCTAGAGCATTTCCTTTAGAAATTACATATATGAGAGGGTCTTATTGGCATCAAAATTATGGTTAGTGCTCTAAAAGACTAAAATAAGGACATATTTTCTGAGTCTTCAAATAGCGACAAAGCACTTTTAAATTATTTGTTACCTTTATGTTTTTTTATCCAGTTGACCACTTGATTAAATGTTGCACTTAGGGGAGAGGATGTGGTGTTACTTCCAGAACTGCAGACTTTGCAACTGGGGAACCAGGTCAGAGTTTCTGCTTCAGCTCGACATTCTGTGATTCTGGTCAAATCACTTAGGGCCTCATGTAGGTAGCCAAATACCGGTCGGTAACGGCCGATTTTCGGTAAATATGCCGTTACCGACCGGTATTCAGACAAGTGAGATGTAGGAGTCCAAAAACCACTTTTCGGTAAATATGAGGCGGTAAATACCGATTCATATTTACCGAATTCCAAAATACCGAATCAGATTTACCGAATACATAATTAACGATTCGGTAAACATGAAGTGGTAAATATGAAGTGGTAAAATTTAAAATGACATGTAGGAGCACTCGGTAATTAAGAAATCCAGGAAAATCGGTAAATAAGAGTCGGTAATTAACACGGATTGAAAGCAGGTGGTAACCATCAACAATGCATATAGGCAATCCCAAAATGCAACAGCGTGGACAACATGGCCGCCATGTACGTCATTGCAAGGCGCCTACGTCTACAGGCAGCAGGACTGAGGGTGTGGCGACGGGAGGAACAAATCTACAGACAGCGCATCACACTATTCCAGCTGACTGATTCAGAGATACATGAGAGGTACAGGCTACACCCCGAAACCATCATGGACTTAATCAGGGACCTACACCCACTCCTGGACCATCCAATAAGAAGGGCGCACGCCATACCCCCACATGTGCAGGTGCTCTGCAGCCTACATCTGTTGGCATCCGGCAGTTATCAGGTGGTGATAGCTGCGGTGGGTGGGGTATCCCAGAGTTGCCTGTCACGTTTCTTCAGGAAGTTCCTGGATGCCATGATGCAGAGAATGCACCACTACATAAGCTTCCCAAACACACAGGCTGCACTGCAGAAAACAAAAACAGACTTTTATCACATGGCACAGTTCCCCCATGTCATCGGCTGTATTGATGGTACACACATCCCAATCTGTCCACCAGCTGATACAGAGCACATCTACAGGAACAGGAAGTCCACCCACTCCATCAATGTGCAGGTGATCTGTGATGCAGGGAACATCATCACAGATATTGTTGCAAAGTTTCCTGGGAGCACCCACGACTCTTACATCTTCCAGAATAGTGGGATCTACACACGACTGAGTGCCGGAGAATTCGGAGAGGGATACCTGCTAGGTAAGTAACAGTGACGCCCCTTGAAACCTGCAAATCATAGTGTATAGAGGCATGTTACTGATGGTTCCCTGTTACTCATCCAGGCGACAGTGCATATGCATGCCGGTCATTCATCCTCACTCCCTACCTACACCCAGCAACCCAGAGTGAGAGACGATACAACGTGGCACATAAAACAACACGCAATGTGGTGGAGCGCACGTTTGGACTACTGAAGAGCAGGTTCCGCTGCCTGCACAAGAGCGGAGGCGCACGCCAGTACAAACCCATCACCTGCTGCAAGATTATTGCCACTTGTGCAATGCTGCACAACCTTGCCACGAAAAAAGGTACAGATGTGGAACTAACATATTTTGAGGACAACGAGGATGAGTCAGGCCAGCCAGAGGGCAACGCAGCTAGAGTGCCAACTGCAATCGATGGGAGAGAGAGACGGGCAGAGATCACATGCAACTATTTCTGAGTAAGTGAGGGGACACAGCGAGTTGTGAGAAGTCCTGACGTAGTTTTAATGTGGCACCACGCCATGAACACATGAACAGGCCAATCAGGCAATATACCATCTATACAAGGAGTATGTCCAGGGTTACGTCACCCAATGGGAAGTGGCTTAGCAGGGCTACATCAATGTTTGCGCATACGCGCTGCAGTGGTGGATTGCACGGCCTGTGCATCCTCACTAGAGCCAACCCCAAGCCGCCTGCTGCTCCTGCGTGCTTCTGGGACGGGGGGTGTGATGCTGCTGCTGGTGTCGATGCTCTCCGCAGCATCCCCTGCAGCAGTTGTCGACGCCTGACTAGTCAATAGCACCCCTAGTGCACTTGTCACCTGCACCATCCCCCGAGACAGGTCGCTGCAGCACTGTGTTAGGCCCTCCTGCATCGTCACAGAGCGCCGGCACAGTAGAGAAGTCGCAGTTGCCAGACGGTTGAGTGCCCTGCTGGTAGTGTCCCTTCTCTGGCGTTCCCGGCGCCGTGCTTCGATGTCAGCATCTAATTTGCTGCACAACTGCTGGATTGACTGGGACATGTCCCGA
Source organism: Triturus cristatus (assembly GCF_964204655.1). Lineage (NCBI taxonomy): Eukaryota > Metazoa > Chordata > Amphibia > Caudata > Salamandridae > Triturus > Triturus cristatus. The sequence continues at coordinate 750,328,431 of NC_140581.1, forward strand.
ATGCCCGCAGCCATGCCGCTAATGTTATTGTCCATGTTGACTAATGTTGTCTTCATCACCCGCATGTGCCTCTGGACTGACATGACTGCCTTTGATTGCAGGCGCTGTTGTTTCAACATTTGGCCCTCGAGCCCCAAGAAGACACCATGGCCGTCAGTGGGTGCTGGTGGACTCTGGACACGCGACCTGCGGCGCCCTCTTGCTCCCGTCTGTGCTGCCTGTGAGGTGTGGGGCACAGTGGCATGGCTCCCTTCCTGGGGCCCGGTGCGGTCTTCTGGGCCCATGCTGTCGTCTGACGAGGTGTCTAAGGCTCGTAGCCTGGCTGCTGGACGCCTCCTCATTCTCACACCTGCAAGCGGAGATGTGGCCGGTGATTCGAACATGAGTGGCGATGCTGGCTCTGGTTGTGGTGATGCTGGCTCTCGGTGAGGTGATGCTGGCTCTCGGTGAGGTGATGCTGGCTCTGGGTGCGGCGAGGCTGGCTGTGTTGGTGGTGCGGCTGCCAGTGGGCCTGCTCCCTGGTCTGAACTTGTGCTGGCTAGAGGTGATATTTGTGGCTGGTGTGCCGTCTCTCCTGCAGCATGCCCTGTCCTGCATGATGTCACATCTGTGGACAGAAATACAACATTGGCTCAGTGTCCCCGAAGGGCTGCATTGCAAGCGTCACAATCAATCATTTCACATTCCAATATGTCCTCTGTCTCCTTGTGCCTCGAGTGCGTGACATGCCTTGTTGCCCTGTAACATTTACGTCATGGTTAGTGTTGCCCTGACTACATCTCCCGGAATGCATTGCCTGTCTGCACTGACACGTGTGGACTGCAGTGTGATTCTCGTTTCACAATGGGGGATGTGGGATAGGGGTAGGGGGGGCTACATTGCTGTGCTTTCGTCTTACCTTGGTGTGTTGCGGCTCTGGCAGAGCTGTCGGCGTCCCCAAGACCCACGACGCTCTCTTGCTCGATTGTGGCCGCCACCAGCTCCTCCAGTTCGGTGAGGGCAGGTGCCCTGTTGGTTCCACCTCCGGTCTGGCTGGCCTCCTTCTGGATGTCGCCCATCTTCCTCTTGGTTACAATCCTCAGGTCATACCAGCGCTTTTTGAGGACCTCAATGTCCCTGTGGGTCACTCCCACAGCATTGACCTGCGCCTGGATGGCCAGCCATATGTTGCGCTTTTCCGCCTCAGGCACTTGCAGGGATTGCCTTCCAAACAGCTTCTGGTGCTGCTTCACCACCTCCTCCACCAGCACCTGGAGTTCCTTGGGGCTAAATTTCAGCTTCCTCCTCCTTTCCCCTCCGTCTTTCTGTGTTCTCTGGCTGGACATGCTGTTCGTTTACCCGCTCGCACATGCAACGGCTCCCTGCCTCTCCTCTGCACTCCAAGCCTCTCCAGGGTCGGCTAATTATGTACACCTGCCTGGGTGTGGCCACTTCGGCTAATTATGTACACCTGCCTGGGTGTGGGCACTTCCTGGTTGGGTGGGCTGTCGTTGCACAGGATTAGCTGTTTCGTCAAGTCATGTGATTTTATTTACCGAATCCGTACATACCGATTCGGTATTTTCCGATTCGGTAAATACCACCTCGGTATTTTCCGATTCGGTAAATACCACCTAGGTATTTTCCGATTCGGTAAATACCACCTCGGTATTTACCGATTCGGTGAATTCCGATTCGTGATTACCGAATGTTACCGAATCGGTAACTGTTACCGAATTTTTACCTACATATAACTTACCGATTCTAATTTACCGATTCGGTACGGCTCGGTATTTAAGAACCGGTAAAATTTATTTACCTACATGAGGCCCTTAGTCTCCCCATGTCTACAACCAAAATGAATTTGTTCTTGTGTGATGTAACCAATGCTCATGTAAAGCACATTTGTTATGAAGTTTCCTAATTTCCTCATGTACTTCAGTCTCCTCAGTAGGAAATGCTTTCAGTTTTTTACTTTGATTCCATCATGAAGGTATTCAGATATGTCACACATTTGCCATAAATTCTGAAAGTTAGCACTCTAGTTGCTCATTAGATCACTGTAGTAAAACTACTGTTCACCATGGAAGTCTGCTCCTGGTATTAAAAGTGCATGTTTCAGTCTGCATGTCAGATATTTGAATGAAATAGAAGAGGATTTGAGAAGTTACTCAAAATGTGCCCTCATTTTCTTTCTTCAGCATTAATCATAATTTCTATGGCAAAATGAACCCCCTCATTGTGTTCCTTTTTAAATTAAATGTTTTAAGTGTTACCAGTTTATTCCAATCAAGATGGCTTCAGGTGTGCCATACTTTTGTCATAATGAAGACAGTAAGCGCTCTAGTTGTTTTTAAGAACACTCTGGGACATTCTGTCATTGGGCTATACTTGGACTACATCTGGGTGATATTTGGGCTACATTTGGGCTCTTTTGTCTCTGGTGGCCATCTTGGGAGACTTATTTGTTATGAAGTTTCCTAATTTCCTCATTTACTGCAGTCTCCTCAGTAGGAAATACTTTCAGTTTTTTACTTTGATTCCATCAAGAAGGCATTCAGATGTGTCACACATTTGCCATAAATTCAGAATGTTAGCACTCTTTTTGCTCATTAGATCACTGTAGTAAAGCTACTGCTCACCAGGGAAAACTGCTGCTGGTATTGAAAGTGCATGTTTCAGTCTGCATGTCAGAATTTTTTAATGAAATAGAAGAGGATTTGAGAAGTCACTCAAAATGTGCCCTGATTTTTCTTTCTGCAGCACTAATCATACTTTTTATGGAAAAATGAACCCCCTCATGTTGTTCCTTTTTAAATTAAATGTTTTAAGAGTTACCACTTTAATCCAAGCAAGATGGCTTCAGGTGTGCCATACGTTTATCATAAGTAGGACTGTTAGCACTCTAGTTGTTCTTTGGAAAACTCTGGGAAGCTGCAGTAGAACACAAAGGAATCAACTGCAAGTCTCTGCCCTTGTTGGATGTACATGTTTTACTGAGAATGTCAGACTTCATTCTCACATGACTGAGAAAGATAATGTGAATTTACAGAAAATAAGCTCTCAGTTTAGCTTATAGATCACCTTCCAAACCTCTGTGGGAAAAGCATGAGAAAATATTTTTCTCTCAATCATGATATCCCAGCAGAAGGCTTTTTCACATGGTGAAATCACCTTAGAGCATACCACAATTCCTAAAATGAGTATGGTACCATCAACAAATGATTTATAATGTAACTAAAGTCTTAAAACCTTCTATTAACTGCAATGCTTTTTAATAAGGTGCTATCATGTATATTGGTCCCAAGATGGCTTCCAACACTTCTTGGATGAAGTGCTGACAGCCAATCAGATCTCAGGATGAGATGTGTGGTTAGGCTCCGCCCACATATATATATGATTTTACTTTTGATTTTCTCAGGGACTACTGAACAGATTGACACCAGACCTGCAAAAGGCACATCCCTGACCTGAGGACTACCTCTTTGCCAAATTTAAAGTTATTCTGTTCAGCCGTTCGCGCTGTACCTTGAACTAAAGGTCCCTATGGAAAATTGCATGTGGAAAACGCGTTTTGGGACCCCCTTTTTTCTCAGCCCCCGCTTGACGAATCGCCCCGAGACTTTCAGGGTAGGAGCAGAGCGGAGCGCCCCACCTATTTTTAAAATTTCGCGAGGATTCATCAACCGGCGCCAAAGTTATTCCAAATAGAATGTTGCGGATTTCCTATGGAAACACGGTCCTAACTATAACTATCTACTGGTGACCGCCAGTAGATAATATATATATATATATATATATATATATATATATATATATATATTACCTACGGTCGCCAGTAGGTAGTTATAGTTAGGACCAAGTTTTCACAGAAAGAACATTTTTTGTTTTGCTTGTAACTTTGGTGTCGTTTGATGAATCTTCATGAAATCTTCCAAACAAATTCTTTGTTCATATCAGCTCCTATGTGCGAAGTTTGGGGATGATTCGTCAAGAGGGGGCCGAGAAAAAAGGGGGGCCGAAAACGTGTTTTCCCCATGTTAATTTCCATAGGAAACTTTAGACAAGGCTGCAGGTTGAACGGGTGAACGGAATTACCCCAAATTTGGCAGGGAGAAGGGTCTTGGTCTAGAAAGCACGCTTTTGTTTATTTGGTGTAAATCCGTTCAGTAGTTTTTGAGAAATATCGAAATTTACAGATATCGATATTTGGAAATTCTGCCATCTGATTGTCTGAGGCGTTACGAGCACGAGCTTGCTGCTTATTGGCTGCGAGCGCTGCGAGCGGTTGCAACTAGGAAGTGTTGGCCGCCAGTTTGTGATTCCGTTGAAGCGAGTAAGGGGAAAAAAGGGCAAAAAAAGTGGGAAAGAGGAGGGTAGGAGCACTGTAACCTCTGTGGGGTGTTTAGGGTGTGCTATAGACGGGGTGTGAAGTGAAGTATTCACCCCTAGCGGTGTGAAAGGGCTGGGCTACGGAAATTAAGTGAGGTATTGCCTAGAGTCTGATGCTGCTAAGGTGAGCTGGTGCGGGAGTCGGGGATTAAAGCGTGAGCCCAAATTGTGTGTCTTATGCTGTGAAATCATGTGCAGTGGCCGCTGCACTACACCTGTGGAAGTGGTGTCAGCATGTGTTTATAACTACTAGGACGAACTACTGACCAGTACTGGTCTGAAAGTCCTGGGGTATGGGAAATATGTGAGGTATTGTGTACAGTCTCATGCTGCTAAGCTGAGCTGCTGCCGGACTCGGGGATGAAAGCGTGAGTCCAAGCAGTGTGTCATGTGCTGTGAAGTCATGTGCTCTGGCCGCTGTGCCACATCTGTCCAAGTTTTGTCAGTATGTAGTTATACATACTCAGAGGAACTTTTGTTTTGAACATTGTAACTTGTGTATGGTGCTTAGGGGGTGTTATACAGGGAGTGCGAAGGTAAATTTGCGCGTATCAAATCAATTCGGTATTTGTAAAGCGCAAACTACTCACCCCTATGGGGGAGTAGAGGTGGTGATCAAAGCGAGAGCTCTGTGCTGAAAAGTCAGATGGTCTGGCCGCTACGTCAGAGCTGTGTGGAGAATACATTTTGGTGAGGGTGCGGGAGTTGCCGTTACCTGGCCCTAAAATAGCGGGCCTACGTTGTCAGTTATATGGTGGCTCTAAAAAGAGCCATTGTGTTGATTAGTTGGAGTTACATATAAGTGCGGATGCACAGCTTCAAGTTATTCAGGAAAACTCGATTTCCGTGATCTGTGAAGTGTACTCCATCACTTCTGTAGATATCAGCCATATCAAAACGTATGTTGTTGTTGTAGATGGACCTCATTTTATGGTCTCTGAGGTATGCAGACACAGCTTTGTTGAGTTTCTTCCTAGATTTTTTCATTCTGAGGACAAAATTGTTTTGACCATTTCCACTTCTGTCTTTGGCATATATTGGAATATACAAAGACAGTTTGAGGGAAAAGTAACATCAATTGTCCAAAGGTGTCCTTCATAAGCATTTCCAAACCTACCCCAGTCAATGTGCCTAGGTCGTTTCCACCACAGTGCACAATCATGAGGTGAGGGTGTTGAAGATTCAAACAGGTTTTAACCAAAGGCAACAATTGGTGCCACTTCAATCCTCTCTGTGCAAACCATTTAATGTCCATATTTTGTAAACCTAGGTCTAAGTCAATACGTCTTTGTTCTGCATACCTCTTGCACCAGAAAATATAGCTATGTCCTACGATCCACACTAGCATTTTGAAGGTATGGCTGGAAGGTATGGAAAGATGTCTGTAGCTCATGCAGTTCCTTGGTAGAATAAGAGATATGTTTAAAGATGGGGAACTACTTTTTATTGCCATACAAAACAATACATGATTGGGAGACGAAAAGCATTCTTTTTTAAAAGTAGGGTGCACATTCGTTTTGTGGAAAAGCATCTTTGTGATTGGTTAAGAAAAAGCAGTTTCAACGTGGAGTACATATCATAGGATAAAAGTTGTCAACTCAACCACACCTGCTACTTGCATTTGGAAGGCACTGTTCGAACTTAAAACAATAGTGAACTTTTAACCTGCACGTGCTGTTAAATGTTCGAGAAAATGTCGCAGAAAAATATGGTTAAGTTTAAAAAGATTGATGAACTTTTAACCTGCAAGTGTTGTAGGATGTTCTAGAAAGTGTGTTGATAGACTACGTTGCACTTCTGACTTCTATGTGTTCTTGAATATTTAAAAAAACTGTTAATATGGAAAATAAAAAGAAACCAAGAGAGAGAAGTTTTGAAACCTAAAAGAATCAAGGAACTATTCTAATTTGTTTGTTACATGTATTTATGTGTGGAGCGACAACATTATAGACAGAACAGCACCAGGAAGAGGAAGAAGCAGGGAGTGGGGGGATGGGGAGAGATGGGCAGAATGGCAGACATGCACAATTAAGTATAGCACAAGTATAGACAAACAATGGCCAAAATGAAATACACCAACAAGGAGCACAAGTCACACAACTCGCCAACATCACACCATTGAACGAGCATAGAAGTGAAAACCACGCTGCATTCATAGAGGATGTGTACAAAGGCGGGTCGTTGGTGTTGTGGGATGTCTGCGACCGTGGTCATCATGGATGAGATGCCCAGCACGTGGCACATGGGCGAGTTCACTGTATATTACATTGCAAACAGCTGCTCCTCCCTCCCACGAGCTGCCACACTTTTGTACGGTGCGGTGTTGTATGTCATGCACTCGTACGGCACACCATTGTAATGCCTATTTGCGCATGGGCTGCTGCATTCCAACTACACCATCACAGTGCCGTTTGGAGGTGGTACATGCCACTTTACAACATCAACTGCTGCGGCCCTTGTGGCAGGCCACACCAGAACACAGAGACAAACTTACCGCACTGCCTGTACACGGAGATGTCAGAGACACCCCGTTCCTGTTGTCGGATAGGCACACCCCTGCACTGACCTGTGTACTCCTGACCAGCACACGCCAGTTGTGCATGCAGGAGGATGCGTGCGTAGCTACATGTCCAGGCTCACTGCCAACGCTGAGGTGATAGCACACTGTGATGTTGCAAGACTGGTGCCTATCATGCTAACACAATGACCAGAGGGACACACTTGCTCAGATGCGGGTTTGGGGGGTGTTGGCGGTCCCGGAGTTGTTCCGAAGAGTCTTGTGGCCCTCATGGGTATCCCTGTATCATACTCATTTATTCTATGGCACCTGTGGGTGTTCTGGTGTGGCTCTTGGCTGTGTTCTCTTTCATGGTGCAGGTTGTCGTCCTCCTTAACACCATCAGAAAGCAGGTGTAAAATCCCTGGTGCTAACGTGGCTTATCGCCGGAATTCGTTTTGCATTGCAGTTGGTGTGAAAGTTGTGATTTGATTTCTTGCGTGTGCAGGACAATATACGAACTGGGCAGTGTATCTCGTCAAGATCCAGCACCTGAGGCCCGATTCCCAATCAATATAAATACAATGAGCTTTCGTAAATGATGTTGTGTGTACACTGTGAGTGCAGTCACTACGTCAGTGCAATTCAATATAGGATTTTAGTATTTAGAATAAATCGCAAAGGTGCACCTCGTGTCTTTTTGCACGGGAACGGCTAGTCTGCATTTTATTATCAGCACTTTAATGGAAGTAAAGTTGAGATAAATCTAACACACTATTCAGAAGTTGGTGGAAACTGCAGACATCACCAGTATTCCCGCGATAAGTTCTACAAAATTTAAGACCATGGTGGACTTCATCAAATAACAGTAATAAGAACAAGAAAGAGTTACACTGCAGTTAAGAAAACAACCAGAAACGTTATTATTTTTGTTTCCAAACTTTTTTTTTTTTTACTTTTATCAACGATAAAGTAATAAACAAAATGTATCAAAAAAATACAAAATAACAAGGTGGAACACTGCTGTGGGGACCATGGATGTGGACGACAGAGCCTGGAAAATAAAGCACAAAATAAGGACGTGTGTAATAAGCATATCAAAGGAGAGAGACATAGAGAAAAAGAGAAGGGGAAAAAAAAGCCAGAGAGGGAAGGAAAGAAAGGGAGTGAGAAAAGGAGAAGGAAGAGAGAGTTAGAGAGATAGAAGGAAAAGAAGGAAGAGAGAGAGAGAGAGAGGGAGAGAGAGAGAGGGGGAGAGAGAGAGAGAGAGAGAGAGAGAGAGGGGGAGAGAGAGAGAGAGAGAGAGAGAGAGACACTGCCGCCTCTGCGTATCCATGAGCAAATAATTACCTGGTGCCACCGGAGTGCGCAGCAGTGGGCACTCCACGTCCCCGTCAAAACTTCGCGCATCCCAGATATGTCGCTGAGTCCTGAGTCCTGAATGGCGGAGTCCACATCAGGTGCTTGGCGTATCGCACAGATGTCACTGAGTCCTGAGTCATGAATGGCGGAAACCACGCCATCTACTCCACGGCCCAGCAGATCTCACACATGTCGCTGAGTCCTGAGTCATCAATGGCGGAGACCACATCAGCCTTTGGGGCCACTAAGCCTGTGGAAGTTAAGTTCGTGCCACGTGGTGGTAGGTCCCTGATGGCCATATGAGCTTCAGGTGGCACTAAACCTGTGCATCTGAAGTCCGCGCCAAGGGGGTGGTAGGCCCCTGAGGGCTATACAGATTAGGGTGCGAGTAACCTTCTGCGGAAGTTTTGAAAGACTCTTTATGGTTGAGACACGTGGAGCGTCCAGCATCTAGTCAGCACCGGCAATAAAGGATGTGACGTTGTCGATCTATTATATTTGCATGGTCACATGGCCTGTGATGCATGTGCCGGACGGGTGCAGTGTGTGTCCAAACCTGCCCTCAGGGAGTGGGCGGGAGATGTGGAGAACTAGACCACTGACCTGCACACCAACAGCGAGTACGCCTGCGACAGGTAGCTATGTGGGGCCATCGTCGGAACGTAATCTGAGTGGCGTGGCGTGGTGTACGACGGAACAGGGCAGGGATAGCTACAATGGCGCGGACGGCTCGTAGTACTGCGTCTGTGAGTGGAGTGGACAGGCCGGAGTTGTCCCTCTGCGAGCTTGGGTGCGAACTATTCATAACTCATACTACTTAAGTATTGAAAAATAATTTTGTGATTCGGTCCGTCAGCTGGCATTTGTCTGAGGTATTTGTGAAAACATATCGGAGTTCTTTCTGTGATAGATACCCCTTTGACGCTGCCTCTCCCCACATCAGCAGGTAACGCACCCTCTTCCCACATTACCATCATACCCCCAACAACCTTCTTGGGCTCGGAAGTGTCCCTGTGCAGTTGGACCAAGAAGAGTCTTAGACATGTATAGATTTACATATAAAAAAAATTATTTAAAGAAAAGAACAACAAATAAGACTGAAGGGAGTCTGGTGCTATGGTCGCTGGCACGAAGTTGGGGTGACTGCCATTCAGGATTCAGGACCCATTTACACATGTGGGATCGGTTTGTGTTAAAGAGGGTTAGTGGCACGGCGTGCTGTTGACCTTGCATATGGAAATATGCCTCATTGATCAGAGGGAGTCTAGTGCTGTGGTCGATGCCACGGACTTGTGCTCACTGCCATTCAGGACTCAGGACACAGTTACACATGTGGGATCGGCTTCTGTTAAAGAGGGTTAGTGGCACCGGAAGTATTGAGAGTGTATGAGCCTGTGATGATGCTTGGTGTGGACGTGCTGCACTGGGAGCAATGTGTCTTGGCTATAGGATTGCGTCATGTGGAATCACGACTCTATCTGAATTGTGAGGCCTGCTGATCGTAGTGTAGGCCAGAGGTAGCGGTGAGCAAAGTCCCACAGCCACGTGCATACGTTGGTGGCGTCACCGGCCTGCGTAGTACAGGTTCAGTGGCACCACTTATCGCCAGCCTTCAAAAGGAAAATACTCCTCACTAATCAAAGGGAGTGTGGTGGTATGGTTGCTGTCATGACGTTTTGGGTCACTGCATATGGAAATATGTCTAACTGATCAAAGAGAGTTTGCTGCTGTGGTGGCTGCCAAGGACTTGGGGTCACTGCCATTCAGGACTCAGGACACAGTTACACATGTGGAATCGGCTTGTGTTGGACAGTGTTAGTTGGCACCACGTGTCCAAAATTCAAATTGCAAGGTCTGCTGCCCGCAGTGTAGACTGCTGAGTGTTCGTTTGTACTTGAAAATGAATTTGGTGATTGTACTAAAGGTATAACTGATGTCACTGACCATGTCATGAGTGATGTAATATATGACATCATCAGCAGTGCATTGCGGGGGCACGAGTTATAGTTAGCTCAACTAACTATAACAGGCAAATTTCTCTGGTTTTATATGAGTCAAATGTCCAACTAACTATAACGTCCCTGAAACCTATGTTTTTTTCAGTGAATTTCTAAGGTTTTTTTTAAATGCTAATTCCTAACTATAATGTCCCTGAAACCTATATTTTTTTCAGTGAATATATATATATATTATCTACTGGCGGTCGCCAGTAGATAGTTATAGTTAGGTCCTATTTTCCATAGGAAATTCGCAACATTCTATTTGCCAATTGACGAATCTTTGCAAAATGTTCAAAACTTGTGGGGCGCTCCATCTGCTCCTATCCTGAAAGTTTCGGGGTGATTCGTCAAGCGGGGGCAGAGAAAAAAGGGGGGTTCCAAAACGTGTTTTCACCATGCAATTTCCCATAGGAAACTTTGGACACGGCTACAGCCCGAACTGCTGAACGGAATTACACCAAATTTGACAAAAAGGTAGATCTTGGTTCAGAAAGAACCCTTTTTGTTAAATTGCGTAAATCCGTTCAGTAGTTCCTGAGAAAATCAAAAGTAAAAACACATATATATCTATGGCCGCGCAGGATCAGCGCACCCTCCCGATCATGAGCTGTATGCTAATTGGCTGTCAACACTCCAAACCAGGAAGTGTTGGCAGCCATCTTGTGCCTTGCCGAGGCACAAGAAATCAGTGAAACAAACGCAAAAAATGCAAAAAGGAGGCAGGGTTGAAACCCCCTGACCCCCTAGGCCTGCTTAGGGGGTCCCACAAGGACCCCCAGGGCCCAAAAATTGTTTTTATTTAAAAAAAATACAATTGGCAAAATCTGCGCAGGGTGCGCGGATCCGGCCAAGAAACAAAAAAAATGAAGCGCGGGCTCCCGTGCTTCGTTAATAATTAGCCCCCGGGGGGGCCAAATCCTGGGGGAAATGTTTGGTTTGTGAAGGGGGGCCCAAAGGGGCCACCCAGCTCCGGGGACCGCCACCCCCCGGGGCTTTGCGAAATTATGAGCGGGGGGCTCACAAACCCCCCAGCCCCAGGGACCGCCACACCCCGGGGCTTAAAAAAACATGGGTGGGGGCTCACAGCCCCCCCCAGCCCCAGGAACCGCCACCCCCCGGGGCTTAAAAAAACATGGGTGGGGGCTCAAAGGTCCCCCCAAGCCCTGGGGACCACCAACCCCCAGGGCTTTGGAAATGTTGGGAGGGGGGCTGCGTGGCCCCCCTCCTGGAGCCCTGTTATGGCCCTGGGGACTACCACCCCCCAGGGCTGGCTCCTGCAGGGTCCCGGGGTGCCCACCCGGGACACTGTAGTTTGCTATGGCAGGGCAGGAGACATGCGACTCCCGCCCTCCCATAGCAAACTGCTTTGGTTTTTGGAAGAGAGAGCAGGAGACCTGCTCTCTCTTCCAAAAATCAAAGACAATTGCTTTTCCTCATGGGGAGCTGCATCTTAGCAGCTCCCCATGTGGAAAAGCAATGCCAGTTCCTGTAGGAGGCGGGGAGCCGGCGGGACCGTGGGAGAATTGGGGACTCCCCCACAGTCCCCAATGGAGAGGGCCAACCCCGGGGGATGGGGTCCCCAGGGCTATTAGTGGCCTGGGAGGGGGTCCCGCGGCCCCCTCCCCAAAATTTAAATAAAAAAAAAAATAAGAAAACAAAGGCCGGCCCCAGGAGATGGGGTCCCCGGGCCATAAGTGGCCTGAGGAGGGGGGGCAACGCAGCCCCCCTCCAAAATATATATATAATTTTTTTAAAGTTCATGCCACGGGGGATGGGGTCCCCGGGGCCGATTAAGGCCTCGGGAGGGGGGCCACGCGGCCCCCTTCCAATTTTTCTTATTTAAAAAGAAATAAGAGGACAGGCCCTGGGGGATGGGGTCCACAGGTCATATAAATTAGAAAAAGAAGGGTGGCCACACAGCCCCCTTCTTAAAAAAAAATCTAATAAAAGACCGGCATCGTGCCGGAGGCCACGCCCCCTCCTTGCAGCACTCTGCAAATGCGCCTGGCGCGTTTGCAGATGGGGAACGAATTCCCCTTGAATACTGGGGGTCCCTGAGGGCCAACTAACCCACCAGGAACCTCCAGTATGTGCCAGCGGGCTGCGTTGCAGGGAGGTGTTCTGAGGCCACGCCCCTTTTTACACATCTCTGCAACGCAGCTCTGTGGCGCTTAATGGAGGTAGCTGGTGGGCTAGTTGCGCCACAGGGACCCTCAGGATTCAAGGGGAGTTAATCCCCCAACTTAAAACTCGCCACAGGGCGCGTTTGCACAGTGGTGAAGGGAGGGGGTGGGGTCTGAGGTGCCATGCGTGTAAACATGTCCTGTGGCGCGTTTTAAGTTGAGGAATTAATTCCTTTTCAATCCTAGCCCACCAGGTACCTCCAGTAAGTGCCACAGAGCTGCGTTGCAGAGTGTTGTAAAAAGGGGCATGGCCTCTGAACACCTCTTTGCAACGCAGCTCTCTGGCGCATACTGGAGGTACCTGGTGGGCTAGTTGGCCCCCAGGGACCCTCAGGATTGAGGAGGAATTAATTCTCCAACTTAAAACGCGCCACAGGGCGTGTTTGCAGACATGTCATCTCAGGCCACGCCCCCTTCCTTCACCATTGTGCAAACGCGCCCCGTGGCGAGTTGTAAGATGGGGAATTAATTCTCTTGCAATACTGAGGGTCCCTGAGGGGCAACTAGCCCAACAGATATTTCCAGTGTGCGCCAGGGAGCTGCTTGACAGACAGGTGTTCAGAGGCCACACCCCTTTTTACACCTCTCTGCAACGCAGCTCTGTGGCGCTTACTGGAGGTACCTAGTGGGCCAGTTTGACCTTAGGGACCCTTAGGATTCAAGGGGACTTAATCTCTCAACTTAGAACAGCCACAGGGCACGTTTACACAGTGGTGACGGGAGGTGATGGGGCCTGCGGTGACGTGTGCAAACACGCCCTGTGGCGCGTTTTAAGTTGGGGAAATAACTCCCCTTCAATCCTGAGGGACCCTGGGGGCCTACTAGCCCACCAGGTGCTTCCAGTAAGTGCCACTGTGCTGCGTTGCAGAGAGGTGGTGCAGGCCGTGCACCTTTTACACCTCTCTGCAATGGCGCTTACTGGACATACCTAGTGGGCTAATTTGCCCCTAGGGACCCTCAGGATTCAAGGGGACTTAATCTCCCAATTTAAAACGACCCCAGGGCGTGTTTACACAGTGGGGAAGGGAGGGGACAGGGCCTGAGGTGCCATGTGTGCAAACACCACGTGTGGCGCGTTTTAAGTTGGGTTAATAATTCCCCTTCAATCCTGAGGGACCCTGGGGGCCAACTAGCCCATCAGGTGCTTCCAGTAAGCGCCACTGCACTGCATTGCAGAGAGGTGGTCTAGGCCGTGCCCCTTTTTACACCTCTCTGCAACGCAGCTATGTGGCACTTACAGGAGGTACCTAGTGGGCTAGTTGGACCCTAGGGACACTCAGGATTCAAGGGGACTTAATCTCCCAAATTAAAACGGCCACAGGGTGTGTTTACACAGTGGTGAAGGGAGGGGACGGGGACTGAGGTGACGTGTGCAAACACGCCCTGTGGCGCGTTTTAAGTTGGGGAAATAATTCCCCTTCAATCCTAAGGGACCCTGGGGGCCAACTAGCTCACCAGGTGCTTCCAGTAAGCGCCACTGTGCTGCATTGCAGAGAGGTGGTCTAGGTCGTGCTTCTTTTTACATCTCCCTGCAATGCAGCTCTGTGGCGCTTACTGGACGTACCTAATGGGCTAGTTGGACCCTAGGGAACGTCAGGATTCAAGGGGACTTAATCTCCCAACTTAAAACGGCCACAGAGCGTGTAGGGAGGGGACGGGGCCTGAGGTGACGTGTGCAAACACGCCCTGTGGTGCCTTTTTAGAGGTAGTTTTAATCCCCCTGCCCTATTATATACTAGGGCCTTACAGAGGAGGTCATGCTAATCACAGGGGGACCCCAACGCATAGTGTTCCCTAGTGTATGTAGGTGTTTTCACTGTATTCTAAGTGTCTTTTAACACAGCACTGGCTCTAGGTTAGTCAGACTCAGTTACCACCAGTATCCGTCTGAAAAAGTTGAGGGTACAGGATGATTTTGTAACACGGCTTCTTTCTGCTCTTTGTTTGTTCTTTCTGCACATTTTCCTTCTTCCTGCACTTTTCTTCGTCTTTGAGGACTTCTGTTGCTTCTTTCTGCAGTTCTTTTTTTTCTTTCTGTGCATTTTTCCTTCTTTCTTCACATGTCCTATCTCTGTTGGCATAGTTAGAAATTAGCATTTAAAAAACCTTTGAAATTCACTGAAAAAAACATAGTTTTCAGACATGTTATAGTTAGTAATTAGCATTTAAAAAAACAGTAAAATTCACTGAAAAAAACATAGGTTTCAGGGGCGTTATAGTTAGCTGGACATTTCACTCGTACAAAACCATTGAAATTCCCCCATTATGGTTAGTTCAGCTAACTAAAACGCACGCTCCCGCAATGCACTGCTGATGACGTCACATATTACATCACTCATGACATGATCAGTGACATCACTCATGACATCACTGATGACATCTCAAATGACATCACTGATGACATCACTGATGACATCATCCTTGTGATAGAGTGGCAGACCTCCTATCACCCTAATACACCCTTTGATACACACATACAAAAATAGAAACTAAAATTTTCAAAAAAATGGACATACCAATTCCAGTTACCACAAACTATTCAGTACTTCTAAGATCTACATACACATCCACTCATTCATCAACAGTCCTATATAGTCAATCATGCATGTACTCACTCATCATATGTACTCAGACACCTATACATCCTGTTACACACCGCCACTCATCCATAGAGTTACTCACACACATAGTCACTCATGCTAATAAAGAATCAAACATCCATTTACTTGCATATACAGTTATACACACACCACCACACTTACTTCTACAGAAACTTACACATACTTACTCTTTTGAACAATCACATATAGAAACACATACTTATTCATACAGGAACTCTTCCAATCTCTCACTCTCACATATACTCACTTATATACACCAATACTCACATATACTAGTTTAAAATATATGTAGTTACTTATAAAGACACCTTTGAGACAGTCATTTACGCACTAACACACCCATACACACACTCATCCACCCATACAGTCCTGCACACATACTGTCTTCAACACATACAAATAGTGACTCACTCATTCATGTATGTATGCGCTAAGTAATACCCCCCACTGAACCATACATAAAACTCAGACACTCATACTGATACTCAAAAAACCAAGTATTAACCCATATAGACACTCATGTAGCTACTCACCAGCCCTTTAGGCCTGGGCAAAAATTTCGTTCCGTTCGCGGAAATTGCGATAATTTGACATTTTTGCGTTCCGCGGAGAGCGCGAAAATGTCAAAAATTCCGGTTTCCGCAGCTTGGCGATAATTTGTTTCTTGCTCGCGCTGTAAAATAATACATTCTCGCGCGCGCGCGATCGCCTTACCTGAATCCCTGCGTTCGCCGACAAGTTTTCTTGATCCGGTCGCGTTCTCCATGAGATGTTGTATTGTTTTTAGCCATTTGCGCTGTCTCGCGACAGTTCGTGCCCGCAGTGACGTCATGCGTCGCGCGATCACGTCTTTCTTCTCGCGATCATGCACCGCGAGAACAACTCAAAACAAGATGGCCGCGCCCGCAAGCAACCACATGGGTAAGTTGGCGACCCGCAACCATGCAGAAAATCTCGCGAACATGCCGGAAAAAAACTTCCGCATCTTCGCGATATTTCTGCTTGTTTGCGATAATTTTAAACATTCTCGCGATAATTTGCGAAGGTTAATTCCGCAAATTCCGCCCACCCCTACAGCCCTTGCAGCCACTTATACACAAAGTGAGAGACTGATACAGATATTTATATATTTAAACATTACTCACTAACCCATGTATTCACTAAGATACACTTAAACAGTCAGTTATACAATCAATTTTTAATTTAAAAAAATCATCCATTTAGACATTTATATACCCATTTATTCTTCCATCGAGCTTGAGATATACATATATAAAACATATTTAATTTTCAGAAAAACTCACATTCACTGGATGATGTCATCAGTGATGTCATCAGTGATGTCATTTGAGATGTCATCAGTGATGTCATGAGTGATGTCACTGACCATGTCATGAGTGATGTAATATGTGACGTCATCAGCAGTGCATTGCAGGCGCGCAAGTTATAGTTAGCTGAACTAACTATAACAGGGGAATTTCAATGGTTTTGTACGAGTGAAATGTCCAGCTAACTATAACGCCCCTGAAACCTATGGTTTTTTCAGTGAATATATATATATATATATATATATATATATATATATATATATATATTACCTACTGGCGGTCGCCAGTAGGTAGTTATAGTTAGGACCACGTTTCCATAGGAAATCCGCAACCTTCTATTTTGAATAACTTTGGCGTGGGTCGACGAATCCTCGCGAATTTTTCAAAATAGGTGGGGCGCTATGCTCCGCTCCTACCCTGAAAGTCTCGGGGGGATTCGTCAAGCGGGGGCTGAGATAAAAGGGGGGTCCCAAAACGCGTTTTTCCCATGCATTTTTCCATAGGACCTTTAGACAGGGCTACAGCCCGAACGGCTGAACAGAATTACTAGAAATTTGGCAGAGAGGTAGTCCTCAGGTCAAGGAAGTGCCTTTTGTAGGTTTGGTGTAAATCTGTACAGTAGATTCTGAGAAAATAGCCTTTAAATCAATATATATATCTGAGCCAGCTTACGGTGCGCTTACGGTACGCTTACCGTACGCGTACGGTGGCGTGCGCGAGCGCGATTCTGATTGGCTCTTAGATCTTAGTAAACATTCGAATCGGCCGAAACCAGGAAGCGGCGGCCGCCATTTTCTCTCTCGCACTGAGAGTGATTTTTAAAATTTAAAGCCCAAAAACATGTAAAGGGGCTGTTTAGACAGCTCCCACACACATAGGCATGTTGAGCGAGTCCCCAAAGATCCCCCAAGGCCAAAAACGGAATTTTTATTTTTTCGGTAATTTCGCCGATTACGCTTACCGTACGCGTACGGTAAAAATTTATTAAAAAAAAAAATCATCCACACTCTCTCCACCCCGTGTGCAATTGGTGGTCGAAGGCCACCAATTGTGCATGGCTTATTACATACATGTGAGATAAACTAAAATATTAAAAAAAAAAATTAAAAAAAAAATTATCCACACTCTCTCCACCCCGTGTGCAAATGGTGCCCGAAGGGCACCATTTGTGCATGGCTTATAAAATATACGAAAAATTAAAATATTACCTTTCAAAACGAAGTGCAGCATATGTCCTCCATGTGCGCACGGTGCGCGAAGCGCATCGTGCGTACATGGCCCATCTAGCGTAACGTGGGCACGCGGTGCGCGTAGCGCACCGCGTGCCCACCGTGCGTGCATGGCACTAACTGCGTAAAGTGGGCGCGCGGTGCGCGAAGCGCACCGTGCGCGCACAGAACGAACTGCGTTAAGTGGGCGCGCACGCCACGAATGGTGTAAAGTAACTTAGCATTTAAAAAACCTTACAAATTCACTGAAAAAACCATAGGTTTCACACACGTTATAGTTAGGAATTAGCATTTAAAAAACCTTGCAAATTCACTGAAAAAACCATAGGTTTCATACATGTTATAGTTAGCGAAAATTTTACTGATAAAAAACCAATGAAATTCCCCCGTTATAGTTACTGCAGGCAACTATAACTCACGCGACCGCAATCTTCTGCTGATGACATATGTGTCTTTATGAAAAAAAAATATTTGTAATATATGTATAGCTAAAAATGTATGGAAGAAGACATGGGCAAATAAGTGTCTAAATACAGTATTAGCATCAGCAGAGGATTGCGGTCGCGTGAGTTATAGTTGCCTGCAGTAACTATAACGGGGGAATTTCATTGGTTTTTTATCAGTAAAATTTCCGCTAACTATAACATGTGTGAAACCTATGGTTTTTTCAGTGAATATATATATATATACACATGAATAGCGTCACTACCCATATGCTCCAGTAAACCAAATATTTTGTGGTCTCCTCATCTTCCTCAGCTGCTAAATTATAACCCGACCAAAGGCCCAATAGCAGCAACCCATCCTTTGTCACCTAAGCCTGCGCCAACAGTCTACCCTTGCACTGATGTAATCCAGCTGCCCCCAGCAGCATCCCCTTATGTTGTCATCCTGACGGACGTTCCACACCTAAGAAAGGAGACTCAGGAAAATTATGAGAATTTAAATACAAACTTGTGCATTTGCTATAAACCAGGGCCTACTCTTCTCAGCTCGCAGCCCAGCTTTTGTCTAACGAAATATTCATGGCACGTAGAGTTGGCTGAATCGACCTCTCCCCGAAATTATTCCTAGGTGATTGTACCATAATCAACTTTAATAATTCCGAACGGGCGGGATTCATCATTCATACTTTTGGCCTTAAGGGTCCCCCAGGGATCGCATTTTGGTGTTCCCATTGGGCTTTTTCTTCTCGCACTGCAAGACCTTTGGAACAGGGATGTGTGCATCCGGCCAGCACAGATCTCAAGAAGGACTGGTCAATTATACTCGCCATAGCAAAATGGCAGGCATAGCTGTCAGAAAACACTTTAAACCTTTAAGCCAGCTGGGAGACCTTGATTGACTGGGTCCTGCCCCAGTTGATGAGGACCTGCCCAACTCTCCGGTACCCAGTAGGTCATTGGTCCTAAAGGTTCTTAGTTGGAACATTGCTGAGGTACGGGATAAGTTAGCTGATGCTGGCTGGATTAATATGTTAACTTCTTATGACGTTGTCTCCAGGAGATGTAGGATGCCGGCGATTGTCTCCATCTGTGGGGTTTTTCCTCACTCACTGTTCCACCCACCTTGTCGCCCAGTGGTGGTGCTAGTGGTGGCCTTGTCACTCTAGTGAGGCTAGGCCTTAATTGCAAGGTGGAACTTTTTAGGTCTAAGTCAAAGAAGGTCCAGAGTACTCTCTTAATTTTTATTCAGACCCTTGGCCATAAAAATTTTTAACGCTGTCATATCTAGGTCCAAATTAGATGCCATTTTGAGATTAAAACATTTTCTTGATGACTTTTTTCACCTGGAACCCTCATTCACTGTGATAATGCTATTGGGTGATTTTAATTTGCACTCTTGTTTGTCTTGTCAATTCAATGATGCATTTAAGACTGTAAATCCAGGCACTGATTAGGTGAGCCTTCTCCATACACAGCAAGGGGAGACTGTGAAAAGTCTTATACCGGAATATAACTTGTTTAATTTAATGAATCCAAATTTTGAGGGTTCAGCTGAGAGGATCCCCACGTTCAAGGGGAGAGGTCTTAGGACAACCATAGATTATATCTTTGTATCTCTTTTTTATTTTCAGCTCTCATAGAATTCAAGGTTATGTGGGACAATCTGAGTGACCAAAATCTTCTTTTGGCCTCCTTTTGGTGGGACAAAGAGCCCAACAATGTGGTCTATTCCTATAAGGTATCAGTACTCTCGGTCGATCAGGGCCACCGATTGCTGTGGGCCTGAGTTGTCCCTTTCGCTTTTCTCTCCAGCCTGGTCACCTTTTGTAGCACCAATCTCTTTTCTTGTCTGACTGAGGATGCCTTGGCTCGCAGTATCATGTTGTCCTTCTATAATATTTGCAGGCATATTAAATCGGCTCTTAGCAAACCAGGTGCCGCTCCAAACCCTCGACCAGTTATATGGTTCGATAAAACGTGCTTGAAGGCACACAAGGATTTGTTGAAATCCTTGCACGAATTACCTCGGTGTCAGGAAAAGGTTAAGAGTGCCAGGGCGGTTTATCAGAGGTCCTGCAAGGAACATAAGATCCAGCTGATGGAAGAGCCCGGGATAGTTTACTCACCACTATCATGTTGAGGGAGAGTGCCGTCTTCTGGCAAGTGGTTAATCTTCCCTTATTCAAGGGTGATCAACTTTCTATTCAAGCATCAAATATTACTTCACAAGCTTGTGTTGAGCATTTTAAGGCCATTTATAGTCAAGAGGGAGAGTCCACCCATTCCGAAGGTAGCAAGGAGGATTATCCTACCTATTATATTTCTATTGACTGTGGTAATCTCTGTGATCACTAATCTCCCCCCTAACAAGGCCCCAGGGCCTGATGAAGTCCCTGGGGACTTTTTTAATTATCTGTCAATCTCTGGGCCCCTTTAATATCCCAGCATTTAAATGTGGCAGTTAGAGGTTCCCTCCCACCAACCTGGCGGCAATCAGTTATACTCCCAATTTTCAAAAAGGGAAACAGGTCAGATCCGGCATGCTATAGACCAATATCCCTTATTGACTCAAAGTTGAAAATTATAGGCCTGATCCTGCTGGAGCAACTGTAAATCTGGGCAGAGAAACACATTATCCTGACTGATCTGCAATATGAGTTTAGCCCGGGAAGGGGCACTTTCAAGCAAAATTTGAATCTCTATCTGCTGATTTGCAAGTATAGCAAGACTAAGAGGGGTGAAATCCATCTGGCCTTCATGGACCTCAGCCTTTAATAGAGTTAACCACTCCAAGCTGTGGTCCATGATCGCTCAGATGGACATAGAGCCCACCCTAGTACATTTTTGCGTGATTTGCTCAGGGATCTCTCAGCTTCTATCAGATTTGGACCCAATGCCGAACGCACACCGCACTTTAAACTAAAACGAGGGGTTCACCAGGGTTGCATACATGTGCCATTTTTATTTAATCTTTATATTAATCAATTAGAATTAGTTCTCACAGACCCTCACCTTGATATCTCTATGGCAGCAGCTGCATGATCCCTGCTCTGCTTTATGCAGATGACACCGTTTTAATTGCTCAGGGGTTTCAGAAACTTTTAGACTTATTTATTGATTTTATGAACAGCCTTGATCTGTCCACCAGTTTGGCCAGCCTAAGACAAAGACAATGAAATTCACAGTGGATGGTCATTATATTAGCCAGGTTTACAAGTTTCGCTATTTGGGTGTACAATTAGACTCTGGTCTCAGTTGGCATCCTTTAATAAATCATTACGTATCTGCTTTTAACAGGGCAATGTTTAGTATTGGTGACGTCTCCCGGCGTTTGGGATGCACTCGTTTAAAAACAGTCTTGGATATATTCAAGGCAAGTGTATCCCAATTGCCTGTTATGGGTGTGGCATTTGGGGGTATGGGCCAGGTACCCCGATCCAAGTGGCAGAAAACAAATTCCTCAGGGGCCTCTTAGGGGTCCCACAAAGTATACCTTCTGAGGTTGTTCATGAAGATTTGAGCATTGGCCAGGTGATTGAATTTGTTTGGGCTCTGCCCTCTGCTGCTTTGGCTTTCAGTGTGGTGCAAGGAGGTTGATCATGAAAGATTGCATGAACCTTGACAACTTTTCTCTGATCCCCTGGCTGACCTATGTTTCCTCCACAATGAAAAGTTTAGGGAGACCAGAGCTTTATCATGATCCAAGTGGTATTGTTCAAACTGATAAAAGATGGGTTAAAGAAGAGTTCAGAGATAAGATGATAGCAGATTGGGAGGTCTAGCATGTCTGTCACTTTTAGTGAAAATTGTAAGCGGCTTAGAGCTGTACCTTATCTTGGACATGCCACATCATCACCGATGACTGCTCACTTTTTTAAGGCTTTATCTATTCACGCATCTTGTACCTTTAAATCATGGCTGTTTTAATGAGTCTAGGCTCCCTGTCTGTAATTGTGACAATGTTTCCACTAATGATACCTTGCACATAGTTAAGGTCAGCTTGAAATATAACTATTTGCTTTTTAAATATATACTTCCAATCTTGAAGACAATGAATATTAACCAAGTGAGACCTGCTTTACTGTTTCTCCAGGTCTTAATCACTCCCACAGTGTTCTATTTTTTGTCTCGCTATCCTTCTGGCGTACTGAAGTAAACCTAATGGTATTTTATCTGATTCATATTCTTAATGAAATGTCTTGTTTTGTGTCATACTTTTATGATTTTATCTCTTAAAATCGAATAAAGAAGATTTATATATATATATAAATATATATATATATATATATTTTTTTTTTTTTATATATATATATATTATCTACTGGCGGTCCCCAGTAGATAGTTATAGTTACAACCTAGTTTCCATAGGAAATCTCAAAATTCTATTTTGAATAACTTTGGCGCCGGTTGACGAATCCTCGCGAAATTTTCAAAACTAATGGGGTGCTCCGCTCAGCTCCTACCCTGAAAGTTTCGGGGTGATTCGTCAAGCGGGGGCCGAGAAAAAAGGGGGGTCCCAAAACGCGTTTTCCCCATGCATTTTTCCATAGGACCTTTAGACACAGCTACAGCCCGAACGGCTGAACAGAATTACTTGAAATTTGGCAGAGAGGTAGCCATAAGGTCAAGGAAGTGCCTTTTGCAGGTCTGGTGTAAATCTGTTCAGTATTTCCTGAGAAAATAGCATTTAAAAGCATATCAATATCTATACGCGCGCAACGTGCGCGTACTGTGCGCGCAACCTGCCGTGCGCGAGCGCAATTCTGATTGGTTGTTAGATGTCGGTAAACATTCGAATCGGTCGAAACCAGGAAGTGTCGGCTGCCATTTTGTCTCTCGCAGTCTGAGGGGGTGAAAAAAAAGGTAGAGAACGTGAAAAGGGGGCAGAGTGGACAGTTCCTGACCCCCTAGCCTTGGTCAAGGGGTCACAGAAGGACCCCCAAGGGAGAAAAAAACTATTTTTCGAGGTGCGCGCACCCTGCGCGCACGGCACACACTGCGAACCGTGGGTGTGCGCGAAGCGCACTGTGCGCGCAGGGTGCACGCACCTCGCGATTTTTACAAAAACAAAAAAATTCACGGTGCGCGCACGGTGAAAAACCTGAAAAAACAAATAATTTATAAATACATAACTTAGCATTTAAAAATGCTCAACCTTTTGTAATTGCCTCAGTTCCTAAAATCAAGAGAGGGGGTGACCGTGACAAAATGCTTAGAAGATTAGAATCTGAATACATTTTAAAACTAGACAGCAGATTCCCCAATGGGCTTAATGCAACTGAGGATCTACATGTATTTCTTTAACTTTGCATTTTGTATTGTATAAGGATAGATTTCTATGGAGTGTATTGCCCTGCCTGCTTCCGCGCATATATATCATGAATTACCAGTTTTGATCCCATTTTCTTTTTATACTCACAATTTTATTTTTCCTAATGTGTTTAACAACATGATTTAGGAATATATAAATGTGTTTTTTCACTTCATTTATTAGACATAGACTCTTTGATATGTCTGTTTGGACCATACAATTAATAATAGTGAATTCACTTACAATGCTTTATAACACCTTTCATATCTCAACTCTCAGGTGCTTTACAATACAATATGATCATCATTTTGATTATGCTAACTGCATTATATGCGTTTAGATATTTTTTGTATTATTATCTCTATGGTTTGGTACTTGTATCCAAAAAACATATTGAATTATTGACAATTTTTGCATTATTTGCACAATTTTTTGTGTTTACATTATTGCGTAATTTGCACATTATTTGTATATATATTGAATTTTAATCTAAAATATTTGCACTTTATTGCGTAATTTGCACGGTCAATCAAGTTTGGATATTATTGAATCAATGAATATGGAGTTTTATGTATTTTATACGAAATAATGATACGTATTCATATATGTTTTGCATAATTATTATGTTAGAACATATATATTAGTTGCGCCTGATGTTGTTTGGATTTTAACCTGTTATTCAGTTGCACAACATATTCAATGTGGTCCAAAATGTATTGTTTGGAAAACAGACTTTCGAGGTTGGAGTAGTATGTCTTCACTTTCTAAATGTCACATGGTGCAAAAAAATGGTGAAAAAAATGCAGCCAATTGAAAGTCTTGTTGTATAAAATGGGCTCATTTTATTTAACTGATTGTCTGTGAGCAAGGGCGGATGCCCGAAACGCGTCAGATATTTGTGAAGACTCGGCTTTAAAATAAACTAACAACTATTGTGCCTGACTTTGGATCTGCGTGGTTTCTGCTTTCCGTGGACACGGATTTTTTGGAGACTGCAAACATGGGATATATAAATATATATATATATATATATATTTTTTTTATATATATATATATTATCTACTGGCGGTCCCCAGTAGATAGTTATAGTTACAACCTAGTTTCCATAGGAAATCTCAAAATTCTATTTTGAATAACTTTGGCGCCGGTTGACGAATCCTCGCGAAATTTTCAAAACTAATGGGGTGCTCCGCTCAGCTCCTACCCTGAAAGTCTCGGGGTGATTCGTCAAGCGGGGGCCGAGAAAAAAGGGGGGTCCCAAAACGCGTTTTCCCCATGCATTTTTCCATAGGACCTTTAGACACAGCTACAGCCCGAACGGCTGAACAGAATTACTTGAAATTTGGCAGAGAGGTAGCCATAAGGTCAAGGAAGTGCCTTTTGCAGGTCTGGTGTAAATCTGTTCAGTATTTCCTGAGAAAATAGCATTTGAAAGCATATCAATATCTATACGCGCGCAACGTGCGCGCACTGTGCGCGCAACCTGCTGTGCGCGAGCGCAATTCTGATTGGTTGTTAGATGTCGGTAAACATTCGAATCGGTCGAAACCAGGAAGTGTCGGCTGCCATTTTGTCTCTCGCAGTCTGAGGGGGTGAAAAAAAAGGTAGAGAACGTGAAAAGGGGGCAGAGTGGACAGTTCCTGACCCCCTAGCCTTGGTCAAGGGGTCACAGAAGGACCCCCAAGGGAGAAAAAAACTATTTTTCGAGGTGCGCGCACCCTGCGTGCACGGCACGCACTGCGAACCGTGGGTGTGCGCGAAGCGCACTGTGCGCGCAGGGTGCACGCACCTCGCGATTTTTACAAAAACAAAAAAATTCACGGTGCGCGCACGGTGAAAAACCTGAAAAAACAAATAATTTATAAATACATAACTTAGCATTTAAAAATGCTCAACCTTTTGTAATTGCCTCAGTTCCTAAAATCAAGAGAGGGGGTGACCGTGACAAAATGCTTAGAAGATTAGAATCTGAATACATTTTAAAACTAGACAGCAGATTCCCCAATGGGCTTAATGCAACTGAGGATCTACATGTATTTCTTTAACTTTGCATTTTGTATTGTATAAGGATAGATTTCTATGGAGTGTATTGCCCTGCCTGCTTCCGCGCATATATATCATGAATTTCCAGTTTTGATCCCATTTTCTTTTTATACTCACAATTTTATTTTTCCTAATGTGTTTAACAACATGATTTAGGAATATATAAATGTGTTTTTTCACTTCATTTATTAGACATAGACTCTTTGATATGTCTGTTTGGACCATACAATTAATAATAGTGAATTCACTTACAATGCTTTATAACACCTTTCATATCTCAACTCTCAGGTGCTTTACAATACAATATGATCATCATTTTGATTATGCTAACTGCATTATATGCGTTTAGATATTTTTTGTATTATTATCTCCATGGTTTGGTACTTGTATCCAAAAAACATATTGAATTATTGACAATTTTTGCATTATTTGCACAATTTTTTGTGTTTACATTATTGCGTAATTTGCACATTATTTGTATATATATTGAATTTTAATCTAAAATATTTGCACTTTATTGCGTAATTTGCACGGTCAATCAAGTTTGGATATTATTGAATCAATGAATATGGAGTTTTATGTATTTTATACGAAATAATGATACGTATTCGTATATGTTTTGCATAATTATTATGTTAGAACATATATATTAGTTGCGCCTGATGTTGTTTGGATTTTAACCTGTTATTCAGTTGCACAACATATTCAATGTGGTCCAAAATGTATTGTTTGGAAAACAGACTTTCGAGGTTGGAGTAGTATGTCTTCACTTTCTAAATGTCACATGGTGCAAAAAAATGGTGAAAAAAATGCAGCCAATTGAAAGTCTTGTTGTATAAAATGGGC
This sequence comes from Triturus cristatus, assembly GCF_964204655.1. Classification (NCBI taxonomy): domain Eukaryota; kingdom Metazoa; phylum Chordata; class Amphibia; order Caudata; family Salamandridae; genus Triturus; species Triturus cristatus. Next base: position 750,354,668 of record NC_140581.1, read on the forward strand.
TCATTTTATTTAACTGATTGTCTGTGAGTAAGGGCGGATGCCCGAAACGCGTCAGATATTTGTGAAGACTCGGCTTTAAAATAAACTAACAACTATTGTGCCTGACTTTGGATCTGCGTGGTTTCTGCTTTCCGTGGACACAGATTTTTTGGAGACTGCAAACATGGGATATATAAATATATATATATATATATATATTTTTTATATATATATATATTATCTACTGGCGGTCCCCAGTAGATAGTTATAGTTACAACCTAGTTTCCATAGGAAATCTCAAAATTCTATTTTGAATAACTTTGGCGCCGGTTGACGAATCCTCGCGAAATTTTCAAAACTAATGGGGTGCTCCGCTCAGCTCCTACCCTGAAAGTCTCGGGGTGATTCGTCAAGCGGGGGCCGAGAAAAAAGGGGGGTCCCAAAACGCGTTTTCCCCATGCATTTTTCCATAGGACCTTTAGACACAGCTACAGCCCGAACGGCTGAACAGAATTACTTGAAATTTGGCAGAGAGGTAGCCATAAGGTCAAGGAAGTGCCTTTTGCAGGTCTGGTGTAAATCTGTTCAGTATTTCCTGAGAAAATAGCATTTAAAAGCATATCAATATCTATACGCGCGCAACGTGCGCGCACTGTGCGCGCAACCTGCCGTGCGCGAGCGCAATTCTGATTGGTTGTTAGATGTCGGTAAACATTCGAATCGGTCGAAACCAGGAAGTGTCGGCCGCCATTTTGTCTCTCGCAGTCTGAGGGGGTGAAAAAAAAAAGGTGGAGAACGTGAAAAGGGGGCAAAGTGGACAGTTCCTGACCCCCTAGCCTTGGTCAAGGGGTCACAGAAGGACCCCCAAGGGAGAAAAAAACTATTTTTCGAGGTGCGCGCACCCTGCGTGCACGGCACGCACTGCGAACCGTGGGTGTGCGCGAAGCGCACTGTGCGCGCAGGGTGCACGCACCTCGCGATTTTTACAAAAACAAAAAAATTCACGGTGCGCGCACGGTGAAAAACCTGAAAAAACAAATAATTTATAAATACATAACTTAGCATTTAAAAATGCTCAACCTTTTGTAATTGCCTCAGTTCCAAAAATCAAGAGAGGGGGTGACCGTGACAAAATGCTTAGAAGATTAGAATCTGAATACATTTTAAAACTAGACAGCAGATTCCCCAATGGGCTTAATGCAACTGAGGATCTACATGTATTTCTTTAACTTTGCATTTTGTATTGTATAAGGATAGATTTCTATGGAGTGTATTGCCCTGCCTGCTTCCGCGCATATATATCATGAATTTCCAGTTTTGATCCCATTTTCTTTTTATACTCACAATTTTATTTTTCCTAATGTGTTTAACAACATGATTTAGGAATATATAAATGTGTTTTTTCACTTCATTTATTAGACATAGACTCTTTGATATGTCTGTTTGGACCATACAATTAATAATAGTGAATTCACTTACAATGCTTTATAACACCTTTCATATCTCAACTCTCAGGTGCTTTACAATACAATATGATCATCATTTTGATTATGCTAACTGCATTATATGCGTTTAGATATTTTTTGTATTATTATCTCCATGGTTTGGTACTTGTATCCAAAAAACATATTGAATTATTGACAATTTTTGCATTATTTGCAACATTTTTTGTGTTTACATTATTGCGTAATTTGCACATTATTTGTATATATATTTAATCTAAAATATTTGCACTTTATTGCGTAATTTGCACGGTCAATCAAGTTTGGATATTATTGAATCAATGAATATGGAGTTTTATGTATTTTATACGAAATAATGATACGTATTCGTATATGTTTTGCATAATTATTATGTTAGAACATATATATTAGTTGCGCCTGATGTTGTTTGGATTTTAACCTGTTATTCAGTTGCACAACATATTCAATGTGGTCCAAAATGTATTGTTTGGAAAACAGACTTTCGAGGTTGGAGTAGTATGTCTTCACTTTCTAAATGTCACATGGTGCAAAAAAATGGTGAAAAAAATGCAGCCAATTGAAAGTCTTGTTGTATAAAATGGGCTCATTTTATTTAACTGATTGTCTGTGAGCAAGGGCGGATGCCCGAAACGCGTCAGATATTTGTGAAGACTCGGCTTTAAAATAAACTAACAACTATTGTGCCTGACTTTGGATCTGCGTGGTTTCTGCTTTCCGTGGACACGGATTTTTTGGAGACTGCAAACATGGGATATATAAATATATATATATATATATATATTTTTTATATATATATATATTATCTACTGGCGGTCCCCAGTAGATAGTTATAGTTACAACCTAGTTTCCATAGGAAATCTCAAAATTCTATTTTGAATAACTTTGGCGCCGGTTGACGAATCCTCGCGAAATTTTCAAAACTAATGGGGTGCTCCGCTCAGCTCCTACCCTGAAAGTCTCGGGGTGATTCGTCAAGCGGGGGCCGAGAAAAAAGGGGGGTCCCAAAACGCGTTTTCCCCATGCATTTTTCCATAGGACCTTTAGACACAGCTACAGCCCGAACGGCTGAACAGAATTACTTGAAATTTGGCAGAGAGGTAGCCATAAGGTCAAGGAAGTGCCTTTTGCAGGTCTGGTGTAAATCTGTTCAGTATTTCCTGAGAAAATAGCATTTAAAAGCATATCAATATCTATACGCGCGCAACGTGCGCGCACTGTGCGCGCAACCTGCCGTGCGCGAGCGCAATTCTGATTGGTTGTTAGATGTCGGTAAACATTCGAATCGGTCGAAACCAGGAAGTGTCGGCCGCCATTTTGTCTCTCGCAGTCTGAGGGGGTGAAAAAAAAAGGTGGAGAACGTGAAAAGGGGGCAAAGTGGACAGTTCCTGACCCCCTAGCCTTGGTCAAGGGGTCACAGAAGGACCCCCAAGGGAGAAAAAAACTATTTTTCGAGGTGCGCGCACCCTGCGCGCACGGCACGCACTGCGAACCGTGGGTGTGCGCGAAGCGCACTGTGCGCGCAGGGTGCACGCACCTCGCGATTTTTACAAAAACAAAAAAATTCACGGTGCGCGCACGGTGAAAAACCTGAAAAAACAAATAATTTATAAATACATAACATAGCATTTAAAAAACCGTACAAATTCACTGAAAAAACTATAGGTTTCACAGACGTTATAGTTACGAATTAGCATTTAAAAAACCTATGAAATTCCCCCGTTATAGTTACTGTAGGCAACTATAACTCACACGACCGCAATCCTCTGCTGATGACGTCAGATATTACATCACTGATGACATATGTGTCTTTATGAAAAATAAATATTTGTAATATATGTATAGCTAAAGATTAATGGAAGAAGACATGGGTAAATAAGTGTCTAAATACAGTGATGTAATATCTGACGTCATCAGCAGAGGATTGCGGTCGCGTGAGTTATAGTTGCCTACAGTAACTATAACGGGGGAATTTCATAGGTTTTTTACGAGTGAAATGTCCAGCTAACTATAACATGTGTGAAACCTATGGTTTTTTAAGTGAATTTGCAAGGTTTTTTAAATGCTAATTCGTAACTATAACGTGTGTGAAACCTATGGTTTTTTCAGTGAATATATATATATATATATATATATATTGCAGCTCCGACCACCTTTGGCACTTTTGGACGAATGCTTTAGTCGTGAGGATGTACCCACAAAGTTAATGCAAGCTCCTTTTCCTTATTTCATCCAGGAAAGAGCACTCACTGGGGCAGTTGCGACGAGTTTTATTTACAACGCAACAGACGCGTTTCGGCTTGCGGCTTTTTCGATGTTGACAACATCGAAAAAGGCGCAAGCCGAAACGCGTCTGTTTGTTCCGTTGTAGATAAAACTTGTTGCAACTGCCCCCGTGAGTTCTCTTTTCTGGATGAAATAAGGAAAAAGGAGCTGATATATTTATGTCTTGTTTGTCCATCTTACGTGTTAGTCTGAATACCAAATTGTCTCTTGGACTTTCCGAGCTTTATCCATTGTGTTCCCTTGTGCAGAGCTTCCCCTTTGGTTCCTTTTTGCCTCTGACTTTCTGTGTGATTTTGGATACCTCTATACCCAATATTCTGCTTACTTCCACCCGACCACAAGTACTTGCCAGAGTCCCTGACAGAATGACCAACCCACCATTCTAGTATCACTTGTGCTGTTTCTTTGCATTCAGTTAGCTACCACTTTATCTCTGTTTGATTTGTGTGTGAATTTATTAAATGTGTGTCATAATGAAAGGTTTACGAAAAAAGCACCAGTGCTTCATTTAAGTTTTTGCGGAGTAGCTTCCTAGTGCCCAACAATAAAAGCCATTTAGTGCATACTTTAAGATTTGAGGATGTTAACCCTAGTACCGAAATAAAGAAATTGACATTTACGTTCTGAACATTTTACTCACTGTCTCTCAAACACGTTTTTGCCACATCCTTACTTAATCTGTTCTTCTGATCCAGATTCTGTGTCAGATTATGGTGTCAGCATTGCAAAAGGGGAATGATACCTTTCTCTGTTTGTTGAACAAGAGGTTTGATTCTCGCATGTCCACTGGAAGTGGTTATAAACTAGCATGTTTAACTACACCACAGACAAAGAAAGAATAAATGCATTACATAACCTCTGTTTTCCCTCCAAATAATGTAGCCCAGTCTCGTAGCCAGTAAAGATCACAGCCCCTAATACAAAAGAGGATGAGCCAGATTCACAGAACTAACTTAAGACAAAATCCTAATCTTACTACCATTTTGGTATTCACAGAAGGCACTTACTCATTTTGGTATTCACAGAAGGCACTTACGCATCAATGAGTAAGTGCCTTCTGTGAGTACCAAAATGAGTAAGTTACTCAAAATGAGTAAGTTCATCAAAATGAGTAAGTTACTCATTATGGTCTTCACAGAAGGCACTTACTCATCAATGAGTAAGTGCCTTCTGTGAATACCAAAATAAGTAAGTGCCTTCTTTGAATACCAAAATGAGTAAGTGCCTTCTGTGAATACCAAAATGGTAGTAAGTTTAGGATTTTGTCTTAAGTTAGTTCCTTGAATCTGGCCCACTATGTTTAATACTACATTTAAAGTAAACTGTGATCAGTTTGCCAAAAAAGAAAGAAAAGGAGTGCTAGAAAACAGGCAGCAACTAACCAGTTCAAACAAAATCCAAGGCTTAGTGCTATTGCTTATTGTGAAGTTGCCAAGCCTTCCACTATCCTTGAAGACAAAGATTTACATTCTTCACAGGATATATTTAAATCTAAGGTTCTAGAATTACAGTCAGAGAATAAACATTTCAGGCCCTTTTAAAATACTATAACCCACACTTCAGGTAGGAATCTGAATATCTTACCCAAGACTGCTTCTATGCAATTATAGTTTCCTTAGAAATGAAGAATGATACCTTGCACTCTATTTTGTGGTCACCTTAGCGCTGGTCCACTATTGGTGTGAATAATACTGTGAATCAGATCCCAAATTCTACTGAGATCAGTAATGGTACCTTGTCTCAAAGTGCAGTTAATTAAAGTATTTGTAAGAATTCTACCTTTTTTAATCTCCTCTGATGTTTTGTCTTCTAGTGCTAAATTAGTTTTAGGTGCTATATTTGAGTTGTGTTCCTTCACTTTTCTGGATTCCCAAATATCAGGCAAAACACAGAGCATCTCCTTGCTATCTCCTCCTGGTACTGAGGTCAGTTCTACCTCTGGGGTAACACATACACAGGCCACTGAGCGACAGACAAAACATGAACCAGTGTCCCATGTAAACACCGATGTGACAATATTCTGTGACTCAAACCTTGATCTAACTGCTGTGACTTAAGTAAACCTCCTCACTGAGAAGGAACAAATTCCTCACTCCATATTTGCCCTCTCTCATTCAAGAATGCCACATATTGAAAAGTCAGGAAATATACATACTCAGTGCTCTGAATCTGTACCAACATGTGATGCAGAGGAAAATGAAATGATCTCCCAGGACCAAGTAATCTCTGATCTATTTTCTTTGACTAAGAGACGTGAACTGTCAAATGATAAAGAAAGTCTGGTCATTAGAGACTCTGAGATAAGCACTATTAACCACCCAGAAGAAGCTTCTTCAGAGTTTGCTGGTTGCCAAGGACGTGTGATGATTTCATTACTGACTACAGGGAATCTACTGTTCAAAAACTACCATAATTCCCTGAGTTAAGTCTGTCAACTTTGTGCCTCTCTGCAATCAGCAAGAGTTCTTGCAGCGTCTCAAGAATTTTCAGCCAGCATGCTGTCTTTAGAGCCAGAGTCCTCAGCCATAATGCTTCTTTCAGAGCCATAGCCTCCAGCCTGCCTGCCTTCAGAAACAGAACCTCCAGCCTGCCTGCCTTCAGAGCCAGCATCTCTACTTTCCTGCCTTCTTAGGGTGTGATTCCAGTGTGCCTGCCTTCTGAGGTTCCAGCACATATGCCATCAGGGACTGAGTCTCCAGCCTCAGAGACAATTCTCTAAGCAACTTGGGCTTCTGGGCCTGGGTACCCTGTGTACCTGCTTCCAGAGTCTCCTGTATGTGAGACTTCTGTATACCTTCCTCTAGGGCCAGAGCTTCAAGTCAGCTTCCTGTTACTTCCTTTGTCTTCCGTCAGCTTGCCTTTGACTTCTGTGCCCCCTGCTAATCTGCTCTCTGCTTTTGAGCCTACAGTCATTCTGCCTTCATTTTCTGAGTGCTACTCTAGCCTGCCATCATCTGAAGTGTTATGCTTTGATTCAGGCTCCTGAGCCTCCGCTACTGGTCTTAGACTCTTCAAGTCTGAATTGACTCTTCAGTCCTGCTTCCCTCCTCAAAGTTCTTCCTTCAATGCTCTTGCTCATTCACAGCTTTCACATTTTGCCAATGGTTCTGGGGTACCTTACATTGCAACTTAGATGGAAAATAACTTTTTTCATAGGAGTAAGGGCTTTGGTTCGGGTTCAGAGCCCAGGAACCGGTCCTGGGAGGGGGCATTATGTCACAATTTGCTCCCTGCACTCTTGTCCCCACCACCAGGGGGCCTACCTGTGGGACGTTCCAGTTTTCTAATAGGCTTCCAGACCTCACACTGCATACATATACTGATTTCCTGGATCTTGGACACTATTCAGAAATTCTTATCCATTCCAGATCCTTGACGAGTTTTGTGGAAGCAAGCCTACTCTTGCTAAAAATTCAATTTTCTATAATTCTCTGCTCACCTGATGCATGTGATCACTGTGAACTCTTTTAAGCCCCAGCTCCTTTTGGTCCAGTGTTGGTCATTGTAGCAGTGTTCCTGTTTGACTGACCCCATGTTTATTGAGCTTTTGCTATCTGTATTTTCAGAGTTCCTGAGCTATAAATATTCCTTGTTTCCTATTCCTGAGCTGTAGCTAATCCTTGTTCCTGAACTAACACTCCCTACAATGCTACCTTGATTGCTTGATTCCTGAGCTGTAGCTAATCCTTGTTCCTGAACTAGTACTGCCTGCAGTGCACCCTTGAATTCTGAGCGAGCTCTGTTTTAGCACACCCTTGTACTCTTTCTCTTTCTGTATCTACCTTTTTCTAGTCCCTGCCTGCCATCCCATTTATTTTTATCCAGTTTCCAGTTTGCTACCTTTAGATTTCTGCTGTCTTGCTTCTAGTTTCCTTGTGTGGTTGTTACTTGCTTCCTGCCAAGTTTGCCATTTGTGTTTCCTTCTTTCCTGTTATGCACTACTCCTTGCTAGCTCCTTGTCTATTCTGGTTGTGCATTTCTACACTCTTGCTCTTACCGCCATGCGTGTTCCTGTTTGATTGCCAGGCTGCCTTTGCTTGTAAATCCAATATATTGGTATTTGCAGTCAATATCTTTTGGTATTTGCAGTCAATATCTGTAACAGCAATTGTGGGTGAGGAACTTAGTGAGTTTCAATGCTGCCCTGTGTAGCTCCCAAGTGCTTACCCCACATTCCCTTTCCTGTTAATGTTGTTTTATATATATTGACAAAGGCTGTTATATATGTATATATAACCTACTGGCGGTCACCAGTAGACAGTTATAATTAGCACCATGTTTCCAAAGGAAAAGCATTTTTTGACTTGCCTATAACTTTGCCACTGGTTGGCGAATCTTCCTGAAATTTTCCAAAGAAAGTTAGGTCTTGTTGTGCATGGAAAGTTTCAGAGTGATCTGTCAAGCAGGGGCCAATAAAAAGGGGTGTAAAAAAGTGTATTTTCCTTTGTTAATTCCCATAGGACCTTTGAACGTAGCTACAGGCTAAACTGCTGGAAGGAATAACAACAAATTTTGCAGAAATCTAGCATTTGGTCCACAAATTGCGCTTTTCGTTATTTGGTGTAAATCCATTCGGTAGCTGTTGAGAAATTTAAGAAAATATAGCCAGTGATATCTGTGGCGTCGATGACTTTGTGAAAAATAATGATCTTGTGGAGGGAAATGCAGAGAGCTGATTGGCTGGCAACACTTCAACCAGGAAGTATAGGCAGACATCATGGGACTTGGCTTTAACCGAGTCCCACAGAATTATTTTTTTTTAAAACAAAATGGGGCAGGGTAGGAAAACTCTTACCCCCTAAAGTTGGTCCTGGGGTCCCAGAGGGACCCCGTGAACAGAAGAAGCATTACAAAAACAATTAACTTGATTTCGCAATTTTTGCGGGGGAAAAGAAAAACAAGCGCAGGCTCATGTGATTGTTTTGAATTAAGCCCCGAGTGGGCCAAATCCAGAGGTCATATCTTAAAAATAGGAGGGGCGTACACAGGTCCCCCCTCCTAAGGCTAATCAAAGTCCCGGGGACCGCCACCTCTCTGGGGCACTGTTTATAATGTATGTGGGTGGGCTCCCTTGATCTGCCCATGCACCAGGGACTGCCACCTCCCAGGGTCAAAAGTAAATTAATGGCTGCGGGGTCCGACTTGGCCCCCGCAGTTCCAGGGACAACCACCTCCCCAGGACAGTGTTTATAATGTATGCAGGTGAGCCCCCTCAGCCTGCCCGTACCATGGAGACAGCCACCTCCCCAGGCAAAAGTAATTGAATGATAGTGTGGGAGCATACACGCCCCCTACAGACCCTGGGACCACCACCTCCCCAAGGCACTGCTTTTAATGTATGTGGGCAGGCCCACTTGGCCTGCCCGTGCCCCGGGGACTGACACATCCCTGGGGCTAAACATGAAATTGATGTTGGGGCACTCCCCCAGCCCCGGGGACAGACACCTCCCCAGGCAAAAGTAATTGAATGAATGTGTGGGAGCATACACGCCCCCTACAGACCCTGGGACCACCACCTCCCCAAGGCACTGCTTTTAATGTATGTGGGCAGGCCCGCTTGGCCTGCCCGTGCCCCGGGGACTGACACATCCCTGGGGCTAAACATGAAATTGATGCTGGGGCAGTTGGGGCACTTCCCCAGCCCCAGGGACAGACACCTCCCCAGGGCAATTCATGTAAATTAAGATGGGGTGCACGGACCCCCACAGCCCCGTGGACCACCACCACCAAGGCTGTGTACTGCAATGGAGGGGGCCTGCTTCTGGAGCCATAGATTACCATGAGGACCGCTACCTACCAGCGCCATCTCCTGCTATGTCCCGGGGAGCCCAACCAGTCTTCAAGGGGCTGCAGGGGAGCCTGAATGCCTCTGCGGTCCCTGCTGTCTCCTTGCCTCCTGCAGGAGCCGGCATTGATTTCAATCACAGGGAGCTGGTAAACATGCAGCTCCATGTAACTGGAAGCAATTCATCTGTTTCCCTGCTCGCTTGACAGCAGGCAGAGAAACAGACGAATGCTCTGCTTCCGGCTAGCGATAGCATTTTGTCAACTCTTGCTTGCTGTGGCTTGGCGGGAGTGGTAGAGCTCCCACCAAACCTCAGAAAACAGCTTAGGTGGGCACACTGGGACATAGGAGCCTGCCCTGGGGGTGGCACTCCCCAGTGCCATCTATGGCTCCAGGCAGGAGGCCATGCAGCCCCATTCCTTTCTTGTTGTAGGACCTGCCCTGGGGAGGTAGCAGTCCCCGGGGCCGAGAACAGTCAGGTAGGAGGGACACGTGGCGCTTCTTCCATTTAAAAAAAAAAGAGGTTGGCCCGGGAAGGTGGTGGTCCCCAGGGCCCAGGGGGGCCCTGAGGCACCCATTACAAATTTCCAACCCCTGAGGAGGTGGTGGTCCCTGGGTCACAGGGGAGTCCATGAAGCCCCTGATGTATTTTATTCATGTGGCCCCGGGGAGGTGGTGGTCCCTGGGGCCCAGAGGGGTCAGAGAGGCCCTCCCCTTTAACAATGAATAAGCCACGGGGAGGGGTTGGTTCCTGCCACTATTTCCCAAAAGCTCCCAGGAACTGGCCTACCCAGGGGCTGATAAGTAAAGAAGCACGGGAGACCAAGAGGCCTAGGTGGTCAATATATTCCTACCCTCTTTATTTTTTTTTAACTTTTTTTTCTGTGACTCAGTTCAACCAGGTCACAAGATGGCTGACAACACTTCCTGCTTTGAAGTGAAGGCAACCAATCAGATCTCAGCTCGAGATCGGGAGGGGTCACGGATCCTCCACTTCCTTATATGTACAACTGGAAATTTCTTTAAATTACTCTATGACAACTAAACAGATTTACACCGCTTAACAAAAAGAGTGCTTTCTGGACCAATAGCTACCATTCTGCCGAATTTGGTGTAAATCCCTTCAGCAGTTTGAGCTGTAGCCGTGTCTAAAGTTCCTATGGAAATTAACATGGGGAAAACACATTTTGGGTACTCGTGTTTTTCTTGGCACCTGCTACATGGATCACCCCAAAATTTTCAAGACAGCAGCTGAAGTCAGCATCAAACTAGTTTTGAAAAATTCGCAAGGATATATCAAACGCCGGCAAAGTTATTATCTAATGAATAAATGTTCTTCTTATGGAAACTACATTCTAACTATAACCACCTACTGGTGACCTCCAATAGGTTATATATATATCTTCCAAAAAAGGAGAGGCTGGGGTTTGGAACTGTTCTGCAACCCATCAGTACGACGAGCCACATTAATCTGCTTGCACCAATCCTACTATAGGAATCTAACTAACTCTGAAACATGAATGCTGGCGATTGTGAACCCACTTATGGAATATGGAAATGCTTGAGGAACTAAATGTCCCAGAATGCAGCAGCGCATGTACTACACCAAGCGACGCCCAAGGGAGGGCTAATAATTAACTAAAGCACCGGAAATAAAAGGAGCTTTTGCAACACCATCAGTTTGAGCAACAAGCCTTTGAAGAAGAGGTATACACCTCGAAACACGTCAGGCAAGCAACTATAACATTGAGGCAAGTGGATTACAAGTACCGGATGGTAGGCGAGTCGTCGAGTGCTCTTCTAAAGTGCATGGGCACATTGTTTGACAAAATATGCGCACGGCCGCCCAGCCGTGGGGGGAGCACCATCTTCCAAAAAAGGAGAGGCTGGGGTTTGGAACTGTTCTGCAACCCGTCAGTACGACAAGCCACATTAATCTGCTTGCACCACTCCTACTATAGGAATCTAACTAACTCTGAAACATGAATGCTGGCGATTGTGAACCCACTTAGGGAATATGGACATGCTTGAGGAACTAAATGTCCCAGAATGCAGCAGCGCATGTACTACACGAAGCAACGCCCAAGGGAGGGCTAATAATTAACTAAAGCACCGGAAATAAAAGGAGCTTTTGCAACACCATCAGTTTGAGCAACAAGCCTTTGAAGAAGAGGTATACACCTCGAAACGCATCAGGCAAGCAACTATAACATTGAGGCAAGTGGATTACAAGTACCGGATGGTAGGCGAGTCGTCGAGTGCTCCTCTAAAGTGCATGGGCACATTGTTTGACAATATATATATTACCTACTGGCGGTCGCCAGTAGGTAGTTATAGTTAGGACCACGTTTCCATAGGAAATCCGCAACATTCTATTTTGAATAACTTTGGCGCCGGTCGACGAATCCTCGCGAATTTTTCAAAATAGGTGGGGCGCTACGCTCCGCTCCTACCCTGAAAGTCTCGGGGGGATTCGTCAAGCGGGGGCTGAGATAAAAGGGGGGTCCCAAAACGCGTTTTTCCCATGCATTTTTCCATAGGACCTTTAGACAGGGCTACAGCCCGAACGGCTGAACAGAATTACTTGAAATTTGGCAGAGAGGTAGTCCTCAGGTCAAGGAAGTGCCTTTTGTAGGTTTGGTGTAAATCTGTTCAGTAGATTCTGAGAAAATAGCCTTTAAATCAATATATATATCTGAGCCAGCTTACGGTGCGCTTACGTTACGCTTACCGTACGCGTACGGTGGCGTGCGCGAGCGCGATTCTGATTGGCTCTTAGATCTTAGTAAACATTCGAATCGGCCGAAACCAGGAAGCGGCGGCCGCCATTTTCTCTCTCGCACTGAGAGTGATGATGAAAATACAAAGCACAAAAACATGTAAAGGGGCTGTTTAGACAGCTCCCACACACATAGCCATGTTGAGGGAGTCCCCAAGGCCAAAAACGGATTTTTTTTTTTTTCGCTAATTTCGCCGATTACGCTTACCGTACGCGTACGGTAAAAAATTATATAAAAAAAAAAGTATCCACACTCTCCCCACCCCGTGTGCAATTGGTGGCCGAAGGCCACCATTTGTGCATTGCTTATAACAGATGAGATAAACTATAATATTTAAAAATAAATAAATAAAAAAAAAAATTATCCACACTCTGTCCACCCCGTGTGCAAATGGTGCCCGAAGGGCACCATTTGTGCATGGCTTATAAAAATTACGAAAAATTAAAATATTACCTTTCAAAACGAAGTTCATCATATGTCCTCCATGTGCGCACGGTGCGCGAAGCGCATCGTGCGTACATGGCCCATCTAGCGTAACGTGGGAACGCGGTGCGCGTAGCGCACCGCGTGCCCACCGTGCGTTCACGGCACTAACTGCGTAAAGTGGGCGCGCGGTGCGCGAAGCGCACCGCGTGCTTACTGTGCGCGCACGGTGCGCGAAGCGCACCGTGCGCGCACGGAACGAACTGCGTTAAGTGGGCGCGCACGCCACGAATGCCGTAAAGTAACTTAGCATTTAAAAAACCGTACAAATTCACTGAAAAAAAACATAGGTTTCACACACATTATAGTTAGGAATTAGCATTTAAAAAACCTTGCAAATTCACTGAAAAAACCATAGGTTTCACACATGTTATAGTTAGCGGAAATTTTACTGATAAAAAACCAATGAAATTCCCCCGTTATAGTTAGTGCAGGCAACTATAACTCACGCGACCGCAATCTTCTGCTGATGACATATGTGTCTTTATGAAAAAAAAATATTTGTAATATATGTATAGCTAAAAATGTATGGAAGAAGACATGGGCAAATAAGTGTCTAAATACAGTATTAGCATCAGCAGAGGATTGCGGTCGCGTGAGTTATAGTTGCCTGCACTAACTATAACGGGGGAATTTCATTGGTTTTTTATCAGTAAAATTTCCGCTAACTATAACATGTGTGAAACCTATGGTTTTTTCAGTGAATATATATATATATATATATATATATATATATATCAGCTCCAAACTGTCAGTCGGTAATCGTACCTTTTCACAGAAGACAGCACTCACGGGGGAGAGTTCCTATAGTATATTTATTTCGGGAACTCTGGGCGCACAACAGACGCGTTTCGGCAGGTCGCCTTTCTCGATGTTTTAGCACGAAACGCCGGTATCGCCATTGCCTTAAATTCATTATTCGTGCTAACAAAGTGCAATCAACACAGTGAAAGGACTAATCCGGCAGATCCCCACAATCTGTGTGCTGGAATTCCGCCATCTTTGAATATTCAAAGAATATCAGATCACCGTAAAAAATACATATATCATGTGTAATAACAACGAAATATGTAAGGAAATACTTTCATTATTACAATTCATAATTGTCATAACCCATAATTGAGCCCTGAATGGGCATAACTTCAATTGCAAAAATATAGCGCAATGTTAAATCACTCAAAATTCATATAGCGATAGGCAGCGGTCACTTGATAATCATATACAACGCAACATTCAGATAGGTACAGTGTTCATGGTAATTCAATAGATGAATAAATACAAAATCATTTCTCCAAATACAGACTTTAAATAATGCATATTCAAGGACCAAAATGTTTATGCATAATTGACTCATTAATCCCCCAGATGCACAGCCAATTCCTCACTGCTGTTTAGACCTTGCGGATTCTTACTTTGTAGATCAATAATATAACGTGACTCAAGACGTCTGAGTCTTTGAATCCTATCCCCCCCCCTTGGGTTAATGGGTACATGATCTAGGCAGAAGTATGACAGTAAATCTCTATCCCGTTTATGACATCGATTAAAATGTCGCGCAACAGGGTAAGACTCATCTACATTCGAAATTGCCCGCATATGCTCGAGAATCCGAATCTTGGCGGGCCGTATGGTACTCCCAATATATCGGAGTCCACACGGACATGTCAGACAGTATACCGTGTATGGAGTGGTACATGTGAGAAACTTCGTTATTTTCTTGGGTAATGTAAGGCCTGGGACACTATACGACAAGACCCTTTTACTTCTCTTACAAGCCTTGCATTTACCACAAGGATAAAATCCATTGGGTACCCCAAAAGGTGATTTTAAATCCACAATATTATGATTACTGTGTACCAGGATATCCCGGAGGGATCTTGCTTTCTTGAATGTGACCAGAGGGTTAGGAGGTAAATCTCTTCATATGATGGTATCTGATAGGAGAGTCGGCCAGTTCTTTTTCAGAATGCGTTCTTTAGAGAATGTGGTAATCATCCTAAATTTTCCTTTATTGTCCTCTTCCCTGGGCTTACTATGATCACTCAAGAGGTCTCTTCTGTTCATACCTTTGACCTTATTCATAGCTTTAGTCAGTACTTCCTCACTATAGCCTCTCTGTCTGAAACGACCCATACTTTTGAGGGCTGATAGTTCAAAATCAAGATCTCTAGTGTTATTTCTCCTTATGCGTAATAGTTCGCCATAAGGGACGCTGTCAATCAATTTTTTGGGATGACTGCTTGAGGAATGTAGAATGGCATTACCTGCAGTAGGTTTACGATACAATTTAGTATGCAGCTTGCCTTCTACTACAAATACACTGAGGTCTAGATAGTGAACTGTTTCTGTGCTGACTTCCCCCGTAAATTTCAAGTTGAAATTATTGGCATTCAGAATGTCTATATACTCGAATGCTTGTTCAGGGGAGCCCTTGAAAATTACAAAGAGGTCATCGATATATCGATGCCATACCACAATTCTGTCTGTCCAAATCTTATTGGGTTCGGCCCAGGCCACCTGCTCCTCCCACCAGCCCACAAAAAGATTTGCGTAGCTGGGGGCGAAGCAGGTGCCCATCGCCGCCCCAGAGACCTGTCTGTATAGCTGTTTTTGATAGATAAATGTGTTATGAGTCAAGCAAAGATCAATGAACTCAATAATCATGGCATTATGATCCGTAAAACATAATGGGTGATTGGCTAGAAAAAACTTAACTGCTCTCAACCCATCAGTATGTGCTATGCAGGTATAAAGACTGGTAATATCCAGTACCATCAGACTAAATCCCTTTTCACTTTTTCAATGTGCACAAGAAAATCTTTTGTATCCCTCAGATACGATTTCAATTGTACCACCTGTTTGGATAAAAAGTGATCTATATATATGGACAAATGTTCAGTTAAACTGCCCATTGATGCCACAATGGGCCTTCCAGGAGGGTTTATTATGTCCTTATGAACCTTTGGTAAATAATAAAAGGTCGGAATCGTTGGAGTCAAACATCTCAAAAATAAATGTTCTTCCACGTCCAATAGATTCTTACTATACCATGTAGATATCATAAGATGGTAGTCAGTGATACCCTGATTGTAAAGTTTCAAATTAGTTTTTTCATAATAGGAAATGTTAGTTAGCTGACGACAAACTTCCTGATGATATTGCTCTTGGGTCAATAGAACAATGTTCCCTCCTTTGTCTGAAGGTTTACAAACCAACGTACCATCCTTGCACAGTTTTTCTAATGCCAATTGTTGTTTTTTTAGAGAAATTATTGTTACCCCTACAATATTTTCCTTCGCTTCGAAGGCGTATTAAGTCCTTCATAACCAGATCTGAAAATATATCCACCGCGTCCGTGGGCATTTGTGGAAGAAAAACAGATGTGGGTTTAAATGGGCTGCTTCCACCTATCTGTGGGACATCAAGATCAGCCAATAGTTGTGTTTGGCTAATGGTTGTCTCACCAGCCTCCACATTCACTTCTAGCAGACTGTCCATAGTTCGTAATATTCCCAGGTCCATGCCTGTTAGATCTCCAACAGGATTCTCTGTTCCACCAATGGCTATGGATTTACTCTTTTTCGCAACAGGTTTCAACTTGAAATGTTTATGTAATTTCAACTTGCGAATAAACTTAAACAAATCAATTCTAGTTTGTGCAAATTCCATTTTACGTTGGGGGCAAAAAGAAAGTCCTAGTTTCAAAACCGATTTTTCAGTTTCTGTTAAGATCTTGGGTTTCAAGTTGATTATTTTCATCTACCTCCGCTTGTTGAAGCTCTTCTTGCTGCGGGTTACCGGTGGTGAGTGGTCGTTTCTTCCGGCACCCGCCCCCCCACCTCATCTTCCTCTTCCTCTTACCGAGGATTCCGGGGGTTTGCCTTTGTCCCCCTTTTGTTGTTGTTTGCGGATCAATTTGAACTCTTTGTGAAAAGGGGTTGCCTCAACATCCTGGCCTCTCTCTATGTCTTCACCTGATGTCTCACCTCCTGTGATGTCTGATTCAGTAGTATCACGAGAGTCTATTGGTAACTGTGTCGGTTTCTTCTTTAGCTCCTTTCTTGAATTATCATATTTTTGGGCAAAGGTCAATATTCGTCCAAGATTGTAATCACGTTCATCACATTCAAATTTCTCTTCTTTGCGTTTTTTAATTTTTTGTTCGTAGATTTTTAATCGTTTCTTCATTGATTCTCTTTTCTCTTCTACCTTTGTTTGGTCTAGTTCTTTTAGTAATTCATCCTCCAATTCCTTAATTGTTAGCAATGCTTTATCCCGATCACTCCATGCAAATCTCACGAGTATGGCCAGCATTCCCTTACAGGACAGGGCTGTGTGTTCTGCCCACTCATCCAATAAGCGAGGGTCGGGATTTTCATATGCGGGAACAGTGTAAATACGTAGGCCTCGTGGCACTCGATTAACCTCTATGTAGTTTTGTAATGAGGTGGCCTCCCACCATTTTCTAATCTCCCGCTCATACAATCTCTCCAGAGCGGTAAATTTGGTGGTTAAATTCGTTGGCAGTGTCCCTTCATTGCTCTCCCCTGTACTGTTTCCGTTGCGTTTACGGAACATATTTTGTGCCGCCTCCCGGTGCTCCGTTTCACAGAACATGTTGTACGATCTTCAACCTGCATACACAGTTGCAATAGTTACTCGCCCCTGTTGCCCCTGATTCTTGCGATAACAGAATGTCCACAGATAGAATCGCTGTGCCACCGGCACCTTACCCGGAAGTCTGAACTTTCACCCGGTCCATACGCCACCACGGACCCGACAGCAATCTCCCGGTCTGACGGATAGATGTAGATCCAATAATCCAATACTCTGTGTTCATCATTCTGTATCACGGTGCGACAAGAAAAGTTCAATTCTCGCTCCTTAGTTGCACCATATATATGAACACTCCATCCAACTTTTAACCTGCAGGTGTCGTAGAAGGTTCCAGAAAGTTTGGTGGTAAAATAGGTTTAACTTGTGACCTGTATGTGGCATGGAATAATAAGTAGCTTTTCGGAAGGAAAATTCAAAATTAACCAATGAAGGTAAGTTTTGGAATGTCGTTGAAGGAATGAAGTATTCTGATTTGTTCTTTACATGTATTTATGTGTGGAGCGACAGAGAAATTGTGCCATTCCTGGTTTCATACTTGATGAAGTCGGAGCTTTACATGTACTATGTGAGAAAGAGAGAATTGTATGCGTGTGTCATTTGAAATCTGGATAACAACTACAAAGGTGAGTTAGAATGAACAAGGTGTGTTATGTGTTATATAGTATTGATTAAGTATTTGAGGTGATGTTTTTAATTTTGAAAGTATTTTTTATTTCAAAGTAATATAGTGTTAGTAAAGTGTGGTGTTTGATAATGGTTATGAGATATGCATACAATTTGAGTTGTTGTTATATAAGTATTTTCTATATGTTTAGGAATTTTTTTTACAGAGAAGAAGTGTAGTTTGTCATCTTTATAGGACTGTATTGTTTTGAAATGAGGTACAGCGTTAATTTGAGTTTGTAATATATTTGGGGAGATAAAGAAAATGTCGCACGTTTGCAACTGATACTTTTTGTGGAAATAGTGGGGTGGGGGGTGGTGTTAGGAGACGTATGTGTTATTAAGTTAAAAGCGATAAAACAAAATGCAGAAATGTTATGTGGGCAGGTTGTGGTCTTATTTTTGACACTAAGAGGTAAGTTTGAATGTAAGTCAGGGTAGGTTGTTGTACAGTGGGGCTGTGTACAGTGTTTGGAGATTACATGGAGACGAAATGGAGATAGGAAAAGTGATATGTTCCTTTCATATGTACGCATAGTTTGAATCATGTGATCCTAAGTTGAGATAAATATGAATATGGTTTCTGGTTTGCATTTGGGTATAGTGAATAGTTTTTGTAGTTTCTGACTAGTGAATAATAAAAAGGTAGATATACTAAAATATATGGTAGTAAACATATTAATTATTGTCTGTTCTTATGGAATAGAAATAGTTGGGGAGTGCTTCTTTAGAAGAGATGTTTTATAAATGTGTGAGAGATAAAAAAATGTAATTGTGCAGTATATTTTCAGTAGGACTTTGTTGACATTAGAGAACTACATCTGATTATAAGTGATACTATTTGTCAGGTTGTGTCGCTGTGGCGGATATATGTAGGTGTTGAAGTGGTTCGTGTTTTACTGATGGTGAGCTTCACTATCCCTTTTGAGACACTCGTCAATTTATTCATTCCATTTAATATCTTTAATATAGATACAGTAAAGGGACTGTATATCAAAAGTTTGGGAATTAGAACTTTGTTTACTCTTCCCATGCCCAGCTATACACTCTACAGAGTGTTTAAACGACTTTTGTAACATATAGGTGTCTAGCTAGTAAAGGTGGTGTAGTTCGACTGGGCCCATTTATAAACCGTGCTATGGGATGGTTTATGTTTTACCCACCAATTTGCATGTTTGAATACTTTTTGCTGATAAGTGTTCTGGTAGACACATTTTAAAATTAAGCCTGTGTATGGGTTTAGTGGCGCTACTAGGAATGGGGGGTTTCTGTTTGATTTTGTACTGTTAACCAAGGGCGGGGGTGGGTGTGGGGGAGGTAGTTATGTTGCTGTTTGAAATACAGAATATAGTAACATGGAGATGTGGAGCTACTAAAGGTGATGTAGTACTACTAGGAGCACTTATAAAGCGCCCTATGGCATGGTATATGTTTTACCCGCAAATTTGCATGTTTTAATACGGTTTGCTGATGAGCTTTTCATGAGACATCTGTTGAAGTTAAGGCTGTGTATGGCTATAGTGGCGCTTGTACGTTTGCTTGGGCTCTTTCTTTTATTGCGTAAAGTTAAGCAAGGGCGGGTGTTGAGGTGGTGTAGTGGTACTGTGACTATTTATAAACCGTCTTATGGTATGGTGTATGTTTGAGTTGCAACATTGTAAGTTTTAATAGCTTTTGCTGATGAGCGTTCCGGCAGACACTTGTTGACATTAAGTCTATCTATGGCTATAATGGCGGTAACGGGAGTGCAGGGGCTCGTTGTTTGATTCTGTAAGGTTAAGCATGGGTATGGGTGGGGGTGGGGGATGTGCGTATGTTGCTGATTATAAGACGGACATTTGTAACGTGGACATGTGTAGTTTGTAAAGGTAATGTAGTTTGAGTGGGCCTATTTATTAACAATGCTATGGTATTGTTTATGTTTTTCCAGCGAATTTGCATGTTTGAATTCTTTTTGTGGATAAGTGTTCCGGCACACACCTGTTAAATTTAAGCCTGTGTATGGGTATAGTGGTGCTACTAGGAATGGTGGGGGTTTCTGTTTGATTTTGTACGGTTAAGGAAGGGCGGGGTGGGTGTGGGGGAGGTGGGTACGTTTCTGATTAAAACAGAATTTAGTAACGTGCAGAATTTGAGCTACTGAAGGTGATGTAGTACCACTGGCATCACTTATAGAGAGCCCTATGGCATGGTATATGTTTTACCAGCAAATTTGTATGTTTTAATACGCTTTGCTCATGAGCGTTCCGGTAGACGGTTGTTGAAATTAAGTTCTTGTATTGGTATAGTGTGTTTACTAGGTTTGGTGTGGCTCTTTCTTTAATTTTGTGAAGTTAAGGAAGGATGGGGAAGAGGGTGGTGCAGTGGCAGTGTGCCCATTTATGAATCAGTATATGGTATAGTATATGTTTTTCTGTCAAATTCTCATGTTTTAATACGTTTTGGTGATGAGTGTTCCAGCAGGCAGGTATAGAAATTACACAACATTTCTGTAAATAAGACATCTTCGTGCTGATAGACACTCTTGTACTGTGGTAGAAGGCTGATAGCGTTGATGGAAAATTATGAAACTTGGTGCCATTGTAGATTTTAATGGAAGGTTACACTGTTTTTTTGTTACTATGGTGTAGTTAGGGTTCTAAGTGAGAGAAAAAAAAGTGGGGGCACTCTAAAAGGGGGAGGCAAAGCTCTTAAAGGGGTGTGGGCTATGCAAGTTGGGGCGTGGTCTAAATCAAGATAAGTGTCATTGTGTGCTTTAGAAAATCCTCTCCAATTATCGTAGGTTCAGAAAAAAAACATTGTTTAAAGGATTTCCCTTTATTCTACAACGTGGGTAACCTAGCGTGATGTCTCCAGTTCTCAGAAGTGAGCAAAATAAGCATGCGTACATCGATGTGCATGCTGTCACTGCAGTGTAATAAAAAGAAAAAAAAAATTGACTATCTTTGAGAGGGCCGAAAATAGTGCCTGGTAGAGAGTCGTTTGGAGGCTGCCTGAAAATAAGTGCCGGTCCCCAGACCCGGCCCAATTAAAGCGCAGTATCCTTGCATCCTAAGCACTGCGCCATTCAAGCATCTTTTAATTGATGTATATATTCCTACATAAATCTGTTTGTCTGCTTATCTTAAGCATCTATGAGCGCACTCACCTATAGTAAGCACTGTGCCATTCATCCATCCATTGATACATTGATCTATGTATCTATCCATTGATGCATCTGGCCATGCATCCACTCGCCCTTTATTCAACTATATGTTCTTATTTTCTTGCATCGTCCACCCCCGATCTTAAATACGACGTATTATACTCATCCAGCTACCCTCTTAAGGCGTTGAAAAGGCTTGTGAAAAGCATTGTCAGGCAGATTTTTTAATAAAGAATAACAAAACTTTGAGTTACTCTTTGTGGAGCATACTTTAACACCCTTCTCTGGTGGTGTTTTAAACAAAGGTACATCTAGCAAAAGATATGTAAAGGAGTTTTTAAGTGTAATATGTTAATTTAGAAACATAACGTTTTGTTGAGTTGTTTATAGGTACACTGTTTTAAAGTGGCAGTGACTGACAGATACTGAATACCTGTACTTCTTATATTTGAGAAAGTATACCAGAGCGATAATTTGGGGTGGTGAGAACCTTGAGTTCTATATTTCCATGTGAAGTACAGTTTAGGAATATAAAAGTAATTGGAAAGCTTTTATGTTTATATTAAAGGGGGGGTGTGAGAACTTAGTGAGGCAGGCAAAGTGTGTGTTTTCGTAGCACTAAAACAAGACCGTGTGTAAGGTGAGAGCAGGTTCGTGCTGGAGTTGCCTTGTTGTGGTCGTTTTCAGAGGCGCAACCAGAGGGAAATTTCAGGGGAACCTAATTCTTTCAATAATAGGCAGAGTGGGCATGTAGGGGTTGTAAAAAGGGGTGAAAAAGAACAGAGTCTCCTTTACAAAAAAATTATGTTTTGAAGACCGGTGAAGTACTTGGGTGCGGCTTTGTGTGTGCGCCCGGGAATCTGTGTCAGAGAGAACGGGGCAATGGGTGTTGCGCGCCTGGAGGTCTGTCTGCTAATCACCCCATGATGATGTTGCTGGTGCATTGCAAAAAGAGAAGGGAAATACTGAGAAAAAATGGCTCTCTTTAAAGGATTTCCCTTCTCCTACAATGCGAGTCACTTGGCATGATGTCTGCACTTCTAAGTAGTAAGCAATGTGCATGCTCTCACAGTGTCACTGCAGTGCAATAAAGAAAAAAAAACGGAATACGTTTGTGAGGTCGGAAAATAGAGCCCGTTTCGAGGCTCCCAAAAATAAAGTGCTGGTGGTCACATCCCCACAGACACCCCCTCCAGTTAAAGCCCTGGGTGCAGTGTTATGTTTGCAAAGTTGTTGATAAAATTGTTAGGTAATAATGGAAATGTTTGTGTGTGCTGTTTGGTTGATAATATCATTGTAAGTACATAGATTAAAATAAAAATAAAAATCTATTTATAAAGTTGTGTGCGGTGGGTTGCAGAGAAAGTGGTGTGGGGTGGTGGGGTGTGGCAGAGAGGTGAAAAGTATGAGGTAGTGCAGTTATATATAAATTGTAAAATAGTATTTAAATATTTAAATAAATACTTGCTGTATGTTCTATGGCACTACTTGTCATCCTAGTGCTCATCTGTCGTGCTCCATCACGTTGCAGCACTGAGTCTGGAAGTTGTTAGTGGAAGTTTTGCAATTGTATGTTATTATTTTAACATAGTGATGAAATGTGAAAAATAATTGAATCTATTTTTTGTTTTTCAGAAAATTATTTCGTTTGGATTGAAATTTGGAAATGCCTCGAAAAAGTGAAAAAAAAAGAAAAGAGAAGAAAAATATATATTTGATGAAAAGGAAAGATCTTGAAGTAGAAGAAAATGCGAGTAGTAGAGAAACTGTTTGTTTGAGTAAAAGCAAAAGACAATTTTTGAAAAAAATATTACGAACATTTAATGAGAAAAACAAAGCAAAAAGAAGATTTTTTCAAGTAAGGTGAAGCAGAGTTCAATTTCAAATATGAGGAAAAGGAAAGATGATAAAGAAATAGTATCTGGTACTCTGAGACAAAAACAATTTCAAGAAATTCGTCAGAGACCTTTTCGATCTAGAGTGATTCAGAATTTATTGAAAACATGCTGCAAATATAAAAGAAGAATGTTCCAATTCAAAGAGAAGCAGCGTATTGAAAGTATAGCGAATTGCTTTCAATTTGAAACAGAAGTTGTTCATTTTGATTTTAAAGAGAATGAAAGTATTGGATACAATAGTCAAAGTATTGAAAGACAAAAGTAGAAAAAAAAGACGTGTGAACAGAACCAACTTTTGTAAAATCTTTAGTGGACATTGGAGACATACTTCTAGTACTGAGCCTTTTTTTAATTAGGAAAGTTACTTCCAGGAAAATAGTTTATCATTTGCAGTTGATACTGGAGGTCGTTGCTACGAAGTTCAGGATGGTGTTCCTCTTCCAAAGGAGGAAATGGTTGGTAAAAGTGCAGAAGAGTTAATAGCTGAAGAAGTGCAAGGGAATCGTCCACGAGCTCCTGTGTATAAGTGGAGTTGTAGTAGCATTTGTAGTATTCGACAGGAATCCATAGATATAATGTGAAATTTGCTACGAGAATATACTCAGAACAGTATAAAACAGAAGATTAAGTTGTTACAAGGACTAGATCCATGTAATGTAATAAAATATACTGAGAAGTATGGGCATTCTCTGGCTTGTCTTTCAGGAAAAGTTTGTAAAAGTGTTTTTCATCATTTGAGGAGGTTCGCCATACACCATTCAGAAATGCGGAACTTTGTAAAGAAACTGCACTATGTAAAAAGTCCTGCATTAAGTTTAAGTGAACTGAATGGAAGTCTTTTATATGGTTCTTTATCAGATGTTCAAAAAAAGTGTGATGATATTGAAATGCGATATTTTGGTTCAGAAGAGCAGTTCATAGAAAGTGAAAGTTTGACAATTACAGATGTTGGAGGAGATGAGAAAGTGATTAGCACTGATCAGTTTGAAGAAGAAATTGGAAAGTTTAATGTAGTGTGCTCTGAAATACCAAACTATGTTTGTGTTTTTTGTCGACGTACTCATTATAAAAGTCAAAGTAGGAATGTTGATTTGTATTTGAAAAGTGAAAAGGAGAACAAGGTAAGTGGGAAGAATTTGCAACTTACTTGTTTGTTGAAGGTCGATTTGAGTTAGGTAGTGATCAACGTATATGTAAATATTGTTAAAACAAATTAGAAGAGAACAAAATGCCTGCTAGAGCAGTGCATAATAACTTGGAGTTAGTAGCTATTTCACAGGAGCTGGCTAAACTGAATACATATGAGTCGGTTCTAATTTAATCTGTTCATCCTTTTCAAACTATAATTCGGATGGAGCCTAAAACAGGTAAACTGCCACCAACAAACTTGCAAAGAGGGCTGAAAGGAAGAGTGGTGTACTTACCTTTGAATTTTAAGAAAAACATTGAAACTATTGCTAGAGAGAAAGAGGAAGATGAGGCAGTAGTTATTTTAGTAAATGGTGTACCCACAAAGATCGGAAATATGGCAAGAATTTTTGGATGTTAATAAAGTTGAAAAGGCTACCTTATATCTTATAGAGAAGAATATTTATTACAAAAATGTAAGTGTGGATGAACAGGTAATACGTTTAGAAGATGATTTTGAAATTTCAAATGGTCAAATAGAGAAAGTGGACAAGTCAAGGACTGAAGAAATGTATGAACATTATACAATATGTCATTTACATTCAAAATAAGTGATAGGAAGAGTTATTTCAAATGAAAAAACACAGGGAACTCCAATGAGTGTATGGGAGAAAAGCTTGGAAGCTGGTTGTTTTCCACAGTTGTTTCCTACTGGAGAAGGTGGACGATATGATGACCGACTTGTACGGATTCCAGCTTCAGAATATCGGTCAACAAGATTATATTCTGAAGATCCTAGATTTCGACAGTGCATTCCATACATATTTCACCTTTTGTTTGAAAGTTATCTGTCTTCTCTCTCGTATGCAGTGAATCATATACTTAAAACTGGAGTTCATAAATCACTTCTTTCTGCGAAAGAATTTGTGGAGAAAGTTAAAGAAACAGATGAAAATTTAGAAGCACAGTTAATCAATTTGATGGCATGTCAACGTGGAACAAATGAGTATTGGTACGGAACTTAGGTACTCCAACATGGTTTGTCACACTTAGTTGTGCAGAGTATGCATGGGAAGATTTGCTTGAGTTTTTAAGAGAAGCGAATTCTAATATAAAAAATGTTGAAATAAAGACTCCTGGTGAACTGTGTTCATTGGATCCTGTAAATGTGTGCAGATATTTTAATCATAAGTTTCATGGTATGATGTTTTTATCTGTAATAAAAAGAATCCACCTCTTGGAGAAGTTACCGATTTCTTTTGGAGAAAGGAGTATCAAGCAAGAGGTGCACCTTATATACATATGCTAGTTTGGATCAAGGATGCACCTAAATTTGGAAATGATTCTGATGAAACAGTATTGTCTTTCATCGAACTGTATCTGACATGTGTATGTGACATGTGAGATTCCAAGAGAAGGAGGAGATAGAAGCTTGAGACAGCAAGTTTTACGTTTCCAAAGTCACCGTTGTAGAAAGTATTGCAGAAGAAAATACAAGTCTAAAGAAAATTTTACACCAAATGTCGGTTTGGTTTTCCCCATCCAGTCATTTGTAAAGGAAGAGTAAATTCTTTTTTTTCTTCTGTGAGGCACACAATAACTCGGAAATCTCCAAAGAATACCTACAACTTAAAAAGAACAGAAGTGTCAAAGTATATCAATGACTACAATCCAGTCATTTTTTAAATGTGGAATGCGAACATGGACATCCAGTATATTGCGGATAACTCAATTGCTGTTGCACGTTATGTTACATCGTACATAACAAAATCTGAAAAAACAGAGATGAAACAAATGTGTGAAGAAATTGCACAAGAGAATAGTCTTAGCAAAGAATTGTACAGCTTTAGTTTGAAAATGCGTTCCCACCGAGAAATTGAATTGTATGAATGTTCAGAACACTTGTGTTCTTCCAATTTATATTCAAAGTCATGAGGAATCATTTGGGTAAGTTTAGGTCTTGCCTGCAAACGAAATAGAGTGTTGCAATCACTGGAAGAAATTGAACAATTAGCAGCAAATGAGCCAGATAGTACAGACATTCTTAAAACTAATATGTTGGACACATACTATCCGAAAAGGAGTCAACATCTGGAACAGCTATGTCTGTATGAAATACTTCAACATTACAGCTTCAAAAGAAATGTTAAAGAGGATTTAATAGAAGGGAAGTTTGCAGTAGTTGGATGTCATGGTTGTTTAGTAAAACATGCAAAGGGTAATCTTATAAACCACAAGAAACTTAGTTGTGAAACTCCAGATAAGCGAGAATTTTACTATTTAGCACTTCTGCAGCTGTTTAAACCATGGCGTAGCGAAAGTGAATTACTTGGAGAATTTGACTGCTATGAAGATTCTTTTCATGCTTGCAAAGATAGCATTCGATGTCCAATTTTCCCTACATATTTAAAAATGTTGAATGATGAAGTTGAACAGGAAAAGACTATTATAGCTGAAATAGCTCATGAAAGTTCTCAAGATAGTCAAAGTAGTGGTCCATGTAGTCAAGAGCCTCTTGGACAACCAATGCTGTAAAATAAAGCAGCGATTGCTATGCATGAAGTCGAAATTGCAATGCAACAAGCACACGAGGAGAATACAACATTGGAAAAGATAGAAGAACAAGTAAATGTTGAACAGAAAGAAATATATGTGCAAGTGAGAGAACGGATAGAACATGGTTTGTGGCACGAAAAAAAAGAATGTCTGTGTTCATCTTTTAAATCTCTTCTGATGTACATCAGTGGTCAAGCTGGGACAGGTACAAATTTTTTAATTAAAGTTTTGACCAGTTATCTTCAAAAAAGTACTGGTTCACATTTATATTGTGTGGTAACAGCTCCAACTGGATTAGCTGCACACAATGTTAAAGGAGTTACTTTGCATAGATTATTGATGTTACCAGTTGAGCATGATAATAAATTAGAATATCAGAAGTTGTCTGGAGAAGCTTCTTATGAAGTGTCAAGAGTGCTGAAGAAAATGATTAACAAAATAGAAATGGAATTGAATTTTTGAAAGTTAAATTTGATCAGATTGCAGAGGTAAGACCGATTGCACGTTCTGCCGCACGTTTTTTGCTTGTAAAAGACTTGTATGTTTGTAGAAAACAGTTTCCCTTCTGTTTAGCATATGCAATAACTATTCACAAATCACAAGGTTTAAGTGTAGATAATGCTTTGGTAAATGTTGGAAAAACTGTGTTTAAAGAGGGAATGGTATATGTTGCATTATCTCGAGTTAGAACGTTGTGTGGTTTGTATTTAATTGATTTTGATGAGAACAAGGCTAGTGGTGATGTTAATTATGTAAGAGAATATAATCATTTGAGAAGGCTTTATGCTCCTTATTTAGGTGAATATCCTATTTATGAGAAACGTGTTGTGTGTTCAAAACGCAAATATGTTGAAGAGTTAACTATGGTTGAAAAGCAGAAAGAAAATCAACAGAAAAGAAAAGATGTAAAGAAGCAGAAAATGCAAGCAAGTGATGATGTTGTTGGATACCAATTAGCAAATGCTTCTGGTGTCAACTACTATGGTAATGTCATTCTAAATGTTATATTTTATCTTGAAGATGTTTGTGGTGAAATTATGGAAAGTCAGGAAAAAACGTTATGTTCTGCACTCTACACTTTATTTCAAGACTTGAGAACTGATAGAAGTAAGATTCATTCTGCTTCTGGTATTCTCCAACTGTTGGATACATGTACTGGATCTTTAACGTTCAGTGCTAATATACAGCAAGATGCACAAGAATTTCTGATGGTTATGGTTGGAGTACAAGAAGATGAAGGAATTCAGATTGAGAGTTTATTTGAACTCAGTTACAAATGGGAATATAAATGTGAAGAGTGTTTATTATCTTCAAGAACTATAGTTGACAGAGAACGATTTTTATATTTAACAATACCTGACTGCAAATCTGTACCATTTTCCAAATTAGTAAAAGAAGCTGATCATGAGATGATGTGTTCTCGTTGTAAATCAAGAATGCTATCTGCATTATGCCTACAAAGATATGGAAAATATTTGATTATAATGCTGCAACGCTGTCGGCCAAATGGAAGAAAAGTGGAAACCAAAATGAAAAATGTTGTTGCTAATCAATTATCTATTTCTGGAAGAACTTTTGCAACAGTTGCTATTGTTTTCCATGCTGGAAGTACTACTACAAGTGGACATTATACAGTTTATCTAAAGTGTAATAATGGTTGGAGTCACTGTAATGATACACACTTGGAAATGAAACCTAGATTGCCTTATGAATTACCCAACTCATACTTAATTTTTCTGAAACAAAGATTTTAGATACACTATTCGGCTTTAATGGGAAGGTGTATAGATCTTTAAGAAAGTCATACTGGATGCTTTCAAAGTGAAATTTTTGATACATTATGTGGAGTATTGGAAGAATTGTGCAGAGAAAGTACGTAAGATAGTTAAGAAATTCATACTGGATGCTTTCAAAGCAAAATTCTTGATATATTATCTGACGTATTGGGAAAATGTGCAGAGAAACTACGTAAGATCTTGAAGGATTTCATACTGGATGCTTTCAAAGCTACATTTTTGATACATTATCTGGCGTATTGGGTAAATTTTGCAGACAATCTACGAAGTAAAGGTAAGCTTTGAACATTTGAAGTACTATTGGATGTGTTATTTGTGTTTTATTATATTTGAGAGAATTAGTTTTTTTTTTTTAACAATGTAGTTCATTGTTTTTTTTTTCCTGCTGTTTATAATGAAACTACACTGGCATCACTGTGAATAGTGAAGTTAAGTAGTAGCTGATGACAGCAAAAAAAGGGAGAAAAATTGTTATCTGAATGTTAAATCGTTTTGTATTATTTAAAAACTCATTGTAATTTGTGAAATGTATTACGTTAAATAGTACTTTTGCAGTTTATTTTATGGAGTTGAAAAGTTAGAAAAAATAGTGTTAATGACAAATACACAATAGTAGTTCGATATTTAAAAAACCTTTGAAATTCATTGAAAAAACCATAGGTTTCAGAGACGTTATACTTAGAAATTAGCATTTAAAAAACCTTTGAAATTCACTGAAAAAACCATAGTTTTTACAGACATTATAGTTAGGAATTAGCATTTAACCCCTTCCATGCTCATGACGGAACGATTCCGTCATGAGCATCGGTTGAGCTGTGCTCATGACGGAACCGTTCCGTCATGGCCCCGCCCGCGCTCGAACCCTTCAGCACCGCGGGGGAATCCGCGCAGCGCTGAAGGGGTTAAAAAACCTTCGAAATTCACTGAAAAAACCATAAGTTTCAGGGACGTTATAGTTAGTTGGACATTTGACTTATATAAAACCTGAGAAATTTGCCTGTTATAGTTAGTCGAGCTAACTATAACTTGCGCGCCCGCAATGCACTGCTGATGATGTCACATATTACATCACTCATGACATGGTCAGTGACATCACTGATAACATCACTGATTACATCTCAAATGACATCACTCATGACATCATCCAGGGAATGTGTGTTTCTATAAAATGTAAATATGTTTTATATATATATGCCAAGGTGTATTGAAGAATGAATGCATTTACAAGTGCCTAAAGGAATTATTTTGTATGTGTGTAACTGACTGTATAAGTGAGTGATTGAACGTGTCTTACTGAATGCATGGGTTAGTGACTAAACTGTGTAAAAGTCTGTATTAGTCTCTCCATTGGTGTGTAAGCAACTGCAGGGGTTGCTGAATACCTACATGAGTGTCTATATAGGTTATTGATTTGTTGTCTGAGTATCTGTATGTGTCCCTGAGTGTCTGTGTGGGTGGGTGGGTGTATGAGTCTGTGCATAGATGTCTGAGTGGGTGATTCAGTGGTTGTATGGATTAAAAAGTGCATCTGGAAAGGGCTGTATGGGTGAGTTAGTGTGTCTATGGGTGTGTTGGTGAGTGAATAAATGTCTCAGTGGCATATCTGTGACTAACTACATATGTTTTAAGCCACTATATGTGAGTGTTGGAGTATATAAATGTGTATACGTGAGAATAAGTTATTTCAAGAGTGGGTGTATACATAAGTGTCTGCTTCTATCAGTGATTGTATAAGACAGTAAATATGTGTTAGTATCTGTATAAATAAGTGATGTGGTATGTCTAAAAGTAACTAAGGTGGTGTGTATAACTGTATACATGATTAAATGGGTATGTGATTCATCCTTTGCATTACTGACTAGGCGTGTGAGTAACTCTTTGGATGAGTGGCAGCATGTGACATCTAATGTGATCAACCATTAGTCATCATGCCATATTGTATCATTGATTTTTCTCAGGAAGGCCCCCGTATCTTGCAGGTAAGAGGGTAAACTTTTAACATACTCCTGTAAAAAATAATCAACGTACCGCAAGGTATTCTCCACAATGCTATTCTTGGCTGAGATTATTGGTCGTCCCGGCGGTTTAGCTGAATCTTTATGTATCTTGGGAACGAGATACATTACCGGGATTACCGGATGATTGATCTTTAAGAATTTTAGCTCATCTGCACTCAATAATCCAGCACTCTTCCATGCTATTAACTTGGTGTAATAGTCACTCCAGGCTATCTTAACAGTTTTCCAATCACTGCGTCTATAGCATTGACGATCATTTAGATGGAGAAGAGATTCCTCTAAATACAGTTCTCGCGGCCATAAAACAACGTTTCCGCCTATATCCGACTAGCGGATAATTACATTGTCATTGCTTTGCAGTTTTTTCATAAGTTGCCCATAACTGTTGTTCTGATTAGAAATTTTTCGGCGAGCATGTAGGGTAGAGACATGTAACTTTTTTAGCTAGCTTGTCACAAGTTCATTATACACATCGATATTATCGTGCAACATGATTGGGTTGAAGGTAGATTTAACTTTAAACTGTGTCATTCCTGCCATGTTTACACTTGGAAGGCTGTCAATGTCAGACAATTCTGTGTCTGTGCTTTCCCCACGCAGTTCATATAGGCTGCGCATCAGTTCGTAATCATTTGCTGTCAGGACAGGCGGACTTGATAGTCCAGTGGGAGTCACCACCTTAGTAGACGTTGGTTCTTTACTTTGTAATGCATGGAATTTGCGCAATTTTAATTCCCTTGTGCATTTGTAGAAGTCAATGCATGTTTGCGCATAATTAAAATCATTGTCTGGACTATAAGAGAGTCCCAATGATAGAATGTTTAATTCAGTCTCTGTTAGTACCAAATCAGTGAGGTTGATTACTGACAAGGTGTCACACACGGGATTTCTGGCTTCACTATTCATTTGTGATTCCATTTCTTCTGTGGTTTTTTTGTTGGTTGGTTTTCCCCCGCTGTTTGCGCCTGTGGCTTTTTCTTCGCTCACGGCACTTGATGTTCGCCCTCTGTTTTATTTGGAGTTCTGTGCTCGTGGCCTGAGGGTCTGCCTTCTGTCCTGGTGCAGGCAATCCACCTTCTGCACCAGGAAAACCTTGGTAAACCCCAATCTCGAACTCCTCTGCCCATGCTCACTCTCAGATTCACTGCCTGCCATGGAGCTTAGATCAGACATGGAAGTGGATGATTGGGCAGCGTCATCTGTGGTTCTTGTCATGGCTGCTTCTTGTATCGGTTTCTTTGCAGTCTTGAGGGAGTCAAACTTTTTGGCAAAAGTAAATACTTGCCCATTTTGGTAGTCTAATTTATCTCTCTGGAATTTGAAAGTTTTGGGCTCTTTGTGCAGCCGATTCAGCATTTCCTCCCGATACTTTTTTTCACTTTCAGATGCTCCCAATTTGCTGATCTCATCATTTAGCTCATCCACTTTAATTTGAAGGGCAGCACGGTTGCTTTCCGTATACTTCACCAGAATTCTCACTAATTTACAAGAAGACTCTAGGTTGCATTCCGCTCACTCAGCTAACATGTTGGGGTCCGGATTTTCATAGCTGGGTGCTAGCATAATACGCAACCCCGTGGAATGCGCCCCACCTCCGAATAGCGGGAAAGTGACCGGTGCTCCCACCACTTGGACTGTTTCAGCGCGCATCGTTTTTTCCAGTTTTCTAAAAAGTTATTTTAAGTCAGGATTCCCTGGTTTGGATATACTGGGATGCACATTGGAATATGACTCGATGACCAGTGAGTCATCAAACATTTCACAAGCCGCCTCTTCGCGGCTCCTCAAAGCGTTGGTGGTCATTGTGCCAAAAAATTTGTGAAAATAGTTAGCGCCGGGACAAACAGACAGCCAATGCTGCTGTCAATCCGGCACCCACACCGGATATATATATATATATATATATATATATATATATATATATATATATATATATATATATATATATATATATTGCCTTTTTTCAGCTTTTCATGTGCACTACCAAACTCCCTTTCCACTGGCCGCACCTTCACAGAAAAGTTACAGCCACCATTTTGTTTGTCAGGGAAACTGTCCCTGGTGCTAAAAATCTGTTCGCAAATTGAATGACAGGGCCAGGTGGGAGGTTTCCTGACCTCTTGAACATGTTATAAAAGAGGGCTGAGCATGTCTCTTTGGTTGGAAATGTGAGAAAAAAAAATTGGGCCACTCATGAAATCCGCAGATCCCTCGCGAGGCTCAGTATGGCCCCTGTGTAACTTCGTGGGGGATCTGTGGAGTTAGCGCAGGTGAAAAAAAAAATATACATTTTTATACACCCATCCACAACCCCATACAGAGTCTGTCATACCTATTCACAATTCCATACAGACTCTGTCACACCCATTCACATGCCCATAGAGTCACTGTCATACCCATTCACATACCCATAGAAACTCTGAGACATCCATTGACAAACCCATATGCTCACTGTCACACCCATCCACAAAGCCATACAGACACTGTTGTACCCTTTCACAGCCCCATACAGACTCTGTCACACCCATTCATAAACCCATACAGACACTGTCACACACATTCACAAACGTATACAGACTTAGTCACACCCATTTATATACCCACAGATACACTGTCACACCAATTCACAACCCCATACAGACACTCTTACACCCATTTACAACCTCATAGAAACTCTGTCACACCCATTCACATGCCCATAGAGACACTGTCACATCCATTCACATACCCATAGAGCCTCTGTAATATCCATTCAGAAACCCATAAACTCACTGTCACACCCATCGACAAACCTAAACATTTACTGTCACACCAATTGCAAACCCATACAGACTCTGTTACACCCACTCATATACCACAAAGACACTTACACCAATTGAGAAACCCATACCGACACTGTTGCACCCATTCACAACCTCATAGAGACAGTCTCACACTAATTAACAACCCCATACATACTGTGTCACACCCATTCACAAACCCATAGAGACTCAGCGACACCCTTCACAAACCCATACAGACACTGTCACACCCATTCACAAGCCCATAGAGACACTATCACACCCATTCACAAACCCATACAGATACTGTGACAGTCATTCATGTACTCAAACAGACACTGTCACATCCATTTAAAAACCCATACAGACACTGCCACACCCATTCACAATCCCATAGAGACACTGTCACACCCATTGACATACCCATAGAGACTCTGTGACACCCTTTACAGACCCATAGAGACTCTGTGACACCCTTTACAGACTCATACAGTGACTGTCACACCCACTGCCAAACTCATCCAGACAGTATCTAACCCATTCATAAACCATAGA
This sequence comes from Triturus cristatus, assembly GCF_964204655.1. Lineage (NCBI taxonomy): Eukaryota > Metazoa > Chordata > Amphibia > Caudata > Salamandridae > Triturus > Triturus cristatus. Next base: position 750,388,618 of record NC_140581.1, read on the forward strand.
CACAGTGTTACACCCATTCACAAAGCCAAATAGATTGACATATTCATTTAGAACTCCACACAGACTCTGTGACACCTATTCACAAACCTATAGTGACACTGTCACACCCATTCACAAATCCATACAGTTACTGTCACACCATTGACAAACCTATACAGAGGTTGTCACACCCATGTATATACCATAAAGACAATGTTTTTCATTCAGAACCCTATAGTAGAAATAGTAACTGTGCTCTTTTGCATTGAATGTATGCGTTTGGTATGCATATCTCCAGATGCGATTTTATTTTTCAAAGGATTTAAACTGACAAATAACACATTTTTGGGAAATAGGCTCTTAGAGGAGCCATTGTTGGGATATAGGCTCTTAGAAGAGCCATTGTGTTCATTGTGTGTGTATGATGATTACGTATATGAGCGAATGCAGAGTTTCAAGTTGTTCAGAAACACTCTGTTGCCCATCATCTGTGAAGTGAACCCCATCTTCCCTGTGTATTCCATGCATTATGAAGCACAGGTTATTATTGTAGACAGACCCCATGTTATGGTCTTTGAGGAATGCTGGTGCAGTTTTATTAACATGTTTCCTGGATTTCTCTAGTGGTAGACAGAATTTAGGAGACCAGTTCCATTTCTGCCTCTGGCATATGTTAGAAAACACCAAGGCAGTGAGAGGGAAAAGTTGTATTAATTGTTCAAAGTTATTATTCAGTAGGATTTCCAGTCCTACTCCAGTCAATGTGCCCAGGCCATTGCCACCACAGTGCAAAATTATGAGGTCTGGATGTTAGTTCTCCATAATGCTCTCAAACAATGGAAGCCGTTGATGCCACTTTAACCCTCTATAGCCAAACCAATTAATATCCACATTAGGCAAAGCTAGGTCCCTGTCAATCCTATTTTTTCTAACAAACTCTCTCGCCCAGAACACAAAGCTATGACCCACAATCCACACTCTAACCATTCTCAAGGATTGAGTAGTAGTACACAGGAGAAGTCTGCAACTCAATGATGCAGTTTTGAAAATGAAGTCAGTTAAAAATGACTCTAGCAAGTAACGTTTAACACATCACATTTGATTAGAATGTGTAACTAAGGTAGTGATTAAAGTAGGTCTTGCAATCAATTTTAAATAAGAATATCTGTGATTGGTTATGAGGAGTGTCTTTGTAATTGTATACACTCAACCACACTTGCAAAATTTGGCTTGGAAGTTAGCATGCTGCTGTAGAGACAGTTGTAAACTTCCGACCCACTGCTAGCAGAGAATATTACATTGTTGGTCACCATGGAAACAGAGCTACAGTTGTTCATGAAAGAAATGGTGAAAAAGAATTGAATGGGTCTAAATTCAGGGATTTGTAGAAAGTAGTGTGTAAGTGGTAGGGTTTTGGAATCATTTAAAAAAAGATTTTGGTTTGCTTCGTGGATCCGCGTATTCTCTGCAAGGTTACATGGGGGGCAGAGAAGACACTCCCAGAGGCCGCCTTACACATCCGGCGCATTTTCCATCATTGCGCCGAGAGCACCTTTAGAAAGTTGTGCTCAGTGCAATGAAGGAAAATGCACCGCATTATGGGGAATGCGATGCCCCAGGGCAGCTGAAAGCTCATGCTGGCTGGTGGGCAGCACATTCATGTGAAATACTGAGAGGATGCTTTGAAGCCACTCTGTGTTTCACAGTGCAGGCGGCAACCCACCTGCACTTTTAAAGGGGAATAGAGATCCCCTTGCAGGCAGGTGCAGTCAGTGACTGCACCCCCCTACAAGGGGATGTCTGGGGGTCCATAGGACCCCCTTTAACACCTGCAGAGCATTACTCTCAGGAGGCGCAATGAAAGTGCGCCACCTTTTCATTTTGTCACCTTAGGGCTTCTTTGCCTCTGTGCCCACATCAGTAATTGGGCGTGGGTGTAGAGGCAAAGGGGTTCCTTCATTTTCATGGGGCACACCCCTTGAAGATAACGCTGTTGCTTTATGTGCACCAGTTCTATTAGCATTACATAAGGGGCAGCACAAGCGTCTGTGGCCCCGTTTGTAATACCAAAGTGCCCCGGGTGTGTACAAAGTGGGCACAAATGCCTGTTGCGGCCCCAGGGCACTTTATGTAATACAGCCCCAGATCCCTTAAAAAATCTGTGGATCCTGTCCAAAAGCTCTACAGATTTGGTCTCTCTTTAGAGGAGTCAAACAAAGGGTTAAGAAATATCACCATTCAGATGAGCTCTATGATTAGTAAGGAAATGAAAGCAACGTTCCTATTTGTTTGCAGTCTCTGTTACCTTGAAAGCTAAATGAATAGGGTGCCATTACTGGTTGCCTTGTAGGAGAGTGGTTTACTATTTTTCTGCTTGGTTTTATGTGTGCTTTCTTGAGACAAGTTTGGGAACCTGATACTGGGAAAGAAAGTTACTCACCATCAATCACATTTGACAGGTATGTGTATTACGCTATAGCACAAAAAAAGTTGATACAGAAGGACTGAGTGTTAGTTAGTTGGATGGAGGTGAGCAGGATGTTTGAAGAAAGTAAAAGGAAATGGTGAAAGGGAGCAGAAGATGAAAATAACGTGAAGTGTATTGATCAGCAAATATGAATACAAAGTGTTGAAGAAAAACAAAACAGAGGTATACACCAATATAGGGAGTGGCAGAAGGAGTGAAATGCCAATGTATGTTGTGAGATATTAAGGCTTTTTTATTATGTATACAGTTATGCAATGAGATATACACAGATATGTAGATTAAATTGAGCTGGTTCACTCTGATGCTTTTTTCTAACAGAGCAGGGTATAATTAAATATACTTATTTTTCACACATAATGATATAGGTATGCATACAGTAACAGAACAAAGGATACAGTATTGCACAAATTTATATAGTCAGGAGGAAGCTGACTAGGCCATTCAGACTTCCTTTACTTCCATTCATACTTATATAGACAGTCTAATACCCATTCACATACTATTATACCCATTCACATACTGATAGAGAGATTCGAATATCCTCTTATATACCCATGGAGAGACTCTCACACCCTCTCACATACTCATACATAGACTGTCACATCCTGTTACATACCCATTCAGACTTCCTTAATTCCTATCCACATACCAATACAGTCTCACAGCCTTTCACATTCCCATACAGAGACTCACAGCCTCTGACATGTCCATACAGACACTGTGACATTCTCTTACATGTGCATATAGCCATCCTTATACTCATTCGCATACCCATAGGAGACTCTCATGTCTTGTCACAATCCATAAAAGCACTGTAATATCCATTCACATTCCCTTACAGAGACTCTCACAGCCTCACACATACCTATACATAGACTGCCACACTCTTTCACATACCCAGACAGTGTTATAACTAGTCACATACCTGTATAGATATTCTCAAAGCCTCTTACATATCTATATAGACAACTTTATACCTATTCACATGCACATGCAGGCACTTTTATAGTCTCTCACATACTCAAACTGGAATGGCATGGTGAGCAAAAAAGCGATGGATTTAGGCCCAGATCTCTGTACTGGGGTGAATGTATGACATTGTTCTGCATTCTGTCAATCAATAGTTCTTTAGGTCTCGCCTATTCTATCCCACAGGGATGGATAGGCGAGATTATAGTAAACAGTCCGGAAAGTCTACCTAGCTGCGGATCGCGTACACTTCATGTGAACACAATCACGTGCATTGTCAACAACTGCCACAACCACGCGCATTGTTTACAGCTTCCATTTTGTACCAGAAACTTCATGCGTGCGCGCCGCGCTCTCCCTCTGTTGCCACACGCATTCAGCTCACCAGGCTGCACACCCCCTCACTCTCCATATGGTCGCACGCCTTTTCTTTGATCTCCGCCGCGCATTCTCACAGGCTCCTCTCCACCCACGCGTCTCTCCCCTTCCATGTAGTTCCGCCCCGCCTTCTCTTTCTCGCGTTGTTTTTTGGGCTTTGTGTGACTGACTACTTGACCTCGTGCCTATGAGTTTTGCATGCGTATATTATATTTATTTACTTTGAATGTTTTTTTTTTAACCGCCCACGCGTCTCTCCTCTTTCATGTAGTTCCCCTCCGCCTTTTCTTTCTCGCATCCTTTTCTGATTTTTGGCTTTGTGCGACTACTTGACCTCGTGCCTATGAGTTTTGCATGCGTCTATTATATTTATTTACTTTGAATGTTTTATTTTTTAACTTTACTCACCCAAAGTTTTTTATTTATTTAACTTTACGTACCCAAACACGTTCATTGTTTCCTTTCCTTCTTACATTCTTATGCGAAAAAAAATCACTCTCTCCACAAACAGCACTTTTATCCTGTCTCGCCTCTCTGTGTTTTGCTATCTGCCCTCGTCTTCAATAGTTTCCAGCCTCTGTGTTCTGCTTTACGCATCCAAACACGTATGCTTTTGTCTGATTTTCCTGCTTACATTCTCATGCAAAACAAACAAAAAATCACTCTCTCTACAAACAGCACTTTTATCCTTTTATTCTGGTTTTCCTCACACAATGCGCTACACACATTAGACCACACAAAATGCCATCTCACACACTGCCCTACACACATTAGACCCCCCAAACTGCCACCTCACACACTACCCTACATACATTAGACCCCACAAAATGCCAACTCACACACTGCCCTACACAGATTAGCCCCCTCACACTCTGCACCCTCACCCTCAAATAAATAAGAATACAGTTAACTTCCAAGGCACTGCAGTCATTTACGTGAGCCAGTGTCAGATTGTGTATTTTTTTCAATACTAATACAGCCTTTAAAGAAAATAGAAATACAGTTTACTGACAAGTCACTAACCAACACTGCCCCCTCTCACACAGACCACACACAATGCCCCCTCACACAGACCACACACACAGCCCCCCTCTCACACAGACTACAAACACTGCCCCCCTCACACATACCACTCACACTTACCACTCCACACAGACCACTCACACTTACCCCTCCACACAGACCACACACACTGCCCCCCCACACAGACTACACACACTGCTCCCCTCACGCAGACCACACACACTGCCCCCTCACACAGACCACACAAACTGCCCCCTCACACAGACTACACACACTGCCCCGTCTCACACAGACTACACACACTGCCCCCTCTCACACAAACCACACACACTGACCCCTCCTCACACACTGACCCCTTGACACACTGCCCCCACATACACTGCTCTCACACATTACCCACTCACAGTGCTTTAGGTCACACACACTGCACCCTTACACCCCACACACACACACACACAGCCCGCACCCTTACTCACTCACACTGTGCCCTCATACAATTCCCCCTCACACACTGCCCTTACACACTGCCCCCTAGTTTGTACGATGTCATAGGTGCCTTTTCTAAATTTTAACAAAACACAAACGTTACAGAATCAAAGCGTTTCTAAAATGCATCAGTAGATTTTTTTTTTTTTGTTGGTTAATGTCTATTGGTGCTAGGTGTTTTGTGCTTAAATTAGAATTTTTGTTTAACTTTATTTAACAAAAGAACAAAGTTCACACTGCCCCCTCTCACACAGACCACAAACACTGCCCCCTCACATTTACCACTCACACTTACCCCTCCACACAGACCACTCACACTTACCCCTCCACACAGACCACACACACTGCCCCCTCACACAGACTACACACACTGCCCCCTCACACAGACCACACACACTGCCCCCCTCACACAGACCACACACACTGCCCCTCACACAGACTACACACACTGCCCCCTCTCACACAGACTACACACACTGCCCTCCTCTCACACAAACCACACACACTGACCCCTCCTCACACACTGACCCCTTGACACACTGCCCCCACATACACTGCTCTCACACATTACCCACTCACAGTGCTTTAGGTCACACACACTGCACCCTTACACCCCCCACACACACACACACAGCCCGCACCCTTACTCACTCACAGTGTGCCCTCATACAATTCCCCCTCACACACTGCCCCCTAGTTTGTATGATGTCATAGGTGCCTTTTCTAAATGTTAACAAAAACACAAACGTTACAGTATCAAAGCGTTTCTAAAACGCATCAGTAGATTTTGCGAAAGTTAAAACTATTGGAATTGTAAATGACAAAGCTATTAATTTAGCTTTTTTCAAAACGAACACATAAATACAAAATTTGGCATTTACAATACCAATAGCTCAAACTTTCCTAATGCGAGACCTATTGCATTGCAAATGCTTGTTTTGCAATTGTCACCCCGAGTGGGACGGGTATGCTTAGACGTGAGTCCCGTGCTCTCCATGCCACTGGAATCAAGCTATCCTGGTTGAAGAGGGGTAAAAACCCCAAAACCGGTCTTAGGATGCTTGTTTCCAGTCCAGGGAGGACCCGGCCTGGCAGTTCGGGCTGGACTGTTCCCATTGGGCACAGGGTCATGACTGATTTGCATATGGCTGGGTCCAAACTGGAATGGCATGCTGAGCAAAAAAACAATGGATTTAGGCCCAGATCTCTGTACTGTGGTGAATGTATGACATTGTTATGCATTCTGTCAATCAATAGTTATTTTTGCAATTGTCACCCCGAGTGGGACGGGTATGCTCAGACGTGAGTCCCGTGCTCTCCATGCCACTGGAATCAAGCTATCCTGACTGAAGAGGGGTGAAACCCCAAAACCGGTCCTAGGATGCTTGTTTCCAGTCCAGGGAGGACCTGGCCTGGCAGTTTGGGCTGGACTGTTGCCATTGGGCACAGGGTGAAGACTGATTTGGATATGGCTGGGTCCAAACTGGAATGGCGAGCAAAAAAACGATGGATTTAGGCCCAGACCTCTGTACTGGGGTGAATGTATGACATTGTTCTTCATTCTGTCCCTGAATAGTTCTTTTTGCAATTGTCACCCCGAGTGGGTTGGGAATGCTCAGACGTGAGTCCCGTGCTCTCCATGCCACTGAAATCAAGCTATCCTTGCTGAAGAGGGGTGATACCATGAAACTAGTCCTAGGATGCTTGTTTTCAGTCCAGGGAGGACCTGGCCTGGCAGTTCGGGCTGGACTGTTCCCATTGGGCACAGGGTGAAGACTGATTTGGATATGGCTGGGTCCAAACTGGAATGGCATGGTGAGCAAAAAAACGATGGATTTAGGCCCAGATCTCTGTACTGGGGTGAATGTATGACATTGTTCTGCATTCTGTCCATCAATAGTTCTTTTTGCAATTGACACCCTCCCACATAACCATACAGACAGTGTTACAACCATTCACTTACCTGTAGAGATACTCTCACAGTCTCTTACATATCTTTACAGACACTCTTATACCTATTCACATGATCATCCAGACACTCCCACAGCCTCTCAGATACCCATAGAGAGAATCTCACACCCTCTCACATGCCCATGTAGACAGCTTTACCGCCATTCACGTACCCATGTGGACACTCTTAGGTATTGATATACCCCTGTAGACACTCCTATACCCTTTCACAGAACCTTAGACAGACTCTCACACCCTCTCACATACCCATACATAGGCAGTCCTATAATATCTTTATGGGTATGTGAAAGGGTGTCTCTCACATACCCATATAGATATTATTATAACCATTCACATACCCATAAAAAGACTCTGACACACTCATATAGACAATTATATCCATTCACAAACCCATACATACACCCATTTAGATACTGATACAGTGATTTTTTCATATCCATACACTTTCATATTCAGAGACATTATTATACAAGGACCCTTATACCCATTGATATACCTATCCAGAAACTGACACACCCTCTCACATATGCATACAGACAGCCTTATATACATTCACAAAGCTATACACAGACTCTGACATCCTTTCAGATACTTATACAGACGTCTTTTAGTCCGATTCAGAACCTTATAGAGACAGTGTCACACCCGTTCACATACTCATACAGAGACTTTTACACCCTCTCCCATCCACATCCAGACACTGTAATACCTATATTCATAATGATACAGTGACTGACATCCTCTCACATACCCATACTGAGTTTCACACCCTATCAGATATCCATAGATAGACTGTCACATCCCTTCACATAGCCATAAAGATAGTGTCATAAACATTTACATATTTATAGAAAGACTCTTACACACTCACATATACCCATGCAGACACCTTTATATTGATTTACAGAATGAAACACAAACTTTCACATCCTCTCACATACCTATACATAGGCTGTCAGACCCTGTTACATATCCATTCAGGCACTCATATGCATTCACGTAGCTATTCACAGAGTCTGGTATCCTTTCAAAGAGTCATACAGACTTTCTTTATTCCCTTTCACATACTTATTCAGACAGATTTATACCCATTCACATACTCAAACAGAGACTCTTTCACCCTCGCATATACTCACACAAGCAGTGTTATACCCATTTACATACTGATACAGAGACTCTGACATCCTGCCACATACCCATAGAGAAACTCTAACACCTTCTCACATACCCATACGAAGACTGTCACAGCCTGTCACCTATTCAGTCCTTCTTTATTGTTATCCATATACGTATACAGACATTGTGACACCCATTCACATAGCCATACAGAGACTTTCACACCCTTTCACATACCCTTATAAAGACTCTCATATAGACAGCCTTATACCAATTCACATATCCATACAAAGACTTTCACACCCTCTGACATGTCCATTCATTGACTTTTACAGCATCTGACATAAACATACAGGTATTGTCATAACCATTCACATGTCCATACAGAGACTGTCATACCTATTCACATACTGATACAGAGACTCTGACATTGTCTGATATACCCTGAGAGAAACTCTCACACCCTCCCATGTATAGACTGTCAAACCCTGTTGCACACCCATTTATTTCTATTTCCGTTCTTCCCATCCACATATCCATACAGACAGTCTGACACCCATTCACATGCCCATACAGAAACTCACACCTTCTTACAAACCATAAGAGGCTCTTACATCCTCTCACATACCGATATAGACACCCTTATACCCATTCACATACCCATACAGAGACTCTCACAGCCTGTTAGATACCCAGTGCATAGATTGTCACACCCTCTCACATACCCACACAGATAGTGTCATAACCTTTCTGATACCCATACAGAAACTCTCATACACTCTGACATACACACATAGAGACAGTATTATCCATTTCCATGTCTGTCAGACTCTTTCACATACCTATACAAAAACTGTGATAATCAATCACATACCTATACAGATACTGTCACACCCTGTCAGATACCTATACAGATACTCTTATGCCCATTCTCTTACCCATACAGATGCCGTCCCACCCCCTCTTAATGTGTTGTGTTGTTTCATGAATAAACTATCTACTTAGTGAATTAATAATTAGGTGATTTCATCTTTACCTTAATAAATTGTTTATTACTTTTCCAGCTATACAGTTTTGAGAAAGAAGTACTATAATGCCTGACAAAAACGCAAAAAAGAAAGAGACAGAGGAAACAGTATTATCAAGTTCAAAGTGACACGGACAAACAAAACAAGGTGGAGAATGAGCAGACAAAAAAAAAGAGAAGCTGGTAAGAGTAATTAGCAGTTTCTAAAAAAAAAGTTGTGAAATGCAGAATGAGAGCACAATGTTATCTAAAAATTGAATTTGCACATCATGTGGAAAAAAGAAAGGAGTCTGTGTTTTCAAAAGGTATGAAATGCTCTAAGAAATGAGAGAGTTTGTCATGGAGACAGAAACAATTTAAGGAGGTATGAGCTAAAATATTTTGCACTTGGGTAATACAAAACTGGCAGAAAAGAATGACACAATATAAGAGAAGTGATACATTTCAGCAAAAGCAACATAATGAGAGTGTTTTAGAGAAAGCATTTGCTTTGAAGAGGAAGGTATTTATATTAATATTGAATAGAATCAGGACACTAGATAAAACAGTGTTGTGTATGAAGAAAAGAAGTGCTAGAAAAGGCTTATTAATACAACTAATTTTTGCAAATTTTTTAAAAGTGAATGGAAGCATACATTTAATATAGAACCTTGTTTCAATGAGGAAAGCTATCTCTAAGAGAATACAGTAGTTCATGCTGTGGCTTTAAATGGTCATTGTTATGAAGTAAAGGATGGCACTCCTTTTGCAAAAGAGGAGATGGTTCCTAGGAATGTGAGCTGAAGAGGTCCAAGGAAGGCGTAGACAGGCCCCAGTATACATATAGAATTGTAGTAGTATTTGAAGTTTCGTCAGGAATCAATTGATTTATTCCAAATGCCATATGTGACTTTCCACACTTATCATTTTAGTGAATGCTGTTCAAACAAAGAATAGAAAAATCTGGCAAAAGTTAATAGAGTTAAAAAAAAGCAACATTGTACCTTGTTGAAAATAATATTTACTATAGAAATGTTGATGCTGAAAATGAAATTTGCATACCGGATCATACCTTACCATCATGCAGACAAATTGAAAAAGTGGATCAATGTGCATCAGAAGAGATTTATGAACACTATAGCATTCACCCTCTGCAGTCTAAAGAAGTCATTGGTGATTGTATTGAAATGTTTCCAATGAAACAAGCAAAAGGAAGTCCCTTAAGTGTTTGGGAAAAAAGCTTAGAGGCTTGTTGTTTCTGCAACTGTTTCCCACTGGAGCAGGTGGCCGCTATGATGACAGCCCTGTACAGATACCAGCAGCTGAATACTGCTCAACACAATTATACTCAGAGGATCCAAGATTTAATCAACACATTCCATATATATTTCATCTTCTGTTTGAGAGTAATTTGTCTGGACTGTCTTATGTTGTGAATTATATATTGAAGACAGAAGTAAATCTTCAAAATGTGTCTGCAAGGGAATTTGTTGATAAAGTTCAAGAAAAAGATGAGAACTTCAATCAATCAATCAATCAATCAATCAATCAATCAAAGTATTTATAAAGCGCACTACATACCCGTGAGGGTCTCAAGGCGCTGGAGGGGGGTACGGTGCTACTGTTCGAAGAGCCAGGTCTTGAGAAGTCTCCTGAAGGTTAGGAGGTCTTCGGTCTGCCGCAGGCGGATGGGGAGGGTGTTCCATGTCTTGGCGGCAAGGTGGGAGAATGATCTGCCACCGGCGGTCACTCTCCGCATGCGGGGGACGGTGGCGAGGGTGCGGTCTGCAGAGCAGAGCTTGAGGGTGGGGGTGTAGAGGCTGTGTCGGCTATTGAGGTACGCCGGTCCAGTGTTGTAGAGTGCCTTGTGTGCATGGGTGAGGAGCTTGAAGGTTATCCTCTTGTTGATGGGGAGCCAGTGCAGGTCTCTCAGGTGGGGTGTGATGTGGCTGCGGTGAGGGATGTCGAGGATCAGGCGGACGGAGGCGTTCTGGATGCGTTGGAGCCGTTTCAGGAGTTTGGCCGGGGCTCCTGCGTAGAGTGTGTTGCCGTAGTCCAGTCTACTGCTGACGAGGGCCTGGGTGACCGTCCTTCTCATTTTGGTGGGGATCCACTTGAAGATCCTGCGAAGTGTGCGGAGGGTGTTGAAGCAGGAGGAGCAGACGGCGTTGACCTGCTTCGTCATGGACAGGGTGGAGTCGAGTATGACCCCTAGGTAGGGTGCCTGGTTGGTGGGTGTAGGGGGTGCTCCTAGTGCAGTTGGCCACCAGGAGTCATCCCAGGCCAAGGGGGTGGGTCCGAGGATGAGGACCTCCGTCTTGTCCGAGTACAGCTTCAGTCGGCGGTTTCTCATCCAGTCGGCAATGGCCTGCAGTCCTTCGTGGAGGTTGGTTTTGGCGGTGTGGGGGTCTTTGGTGAGGGAGAGAATCAGCTGGGTGTCGTCAGAGGAGATGATGTTGAGGTCACGTCATCATGCTACATGGGTGAGCGGTGCCATGTAGACGTTGAACAGCATTTGGCTGAGGGATGAGCCTTGGGGGAGTTCTGCCGGAGAGGAAGGAGGTGGTCCAGTCCAAGGCCTTCTCTTGGATTCCGGCGTCGTGGAGGCGTGTTCTTAGTGTGCGGTGGCAGACCGTGTCGAAGGCGGCTGACAGGTCCAGGAGGATGAGGGCATTGGCTTCTCTATTGTCAAGCAGGGTCCTGATGTCGTCAGTGGCGGCGATGAGGGCAGTTTTGGTGCTGTGGTTGCTGCGGAACCCGGACTGGGACGGGTCCAGGATGTTGTTTTCTTCGAGGAAGCTGGTCAGTTGTTTGTTGACGGCCTTTTCGATGACCTTCACCTGAAACAGGAGCAGAGAGATCGGTTGGAAGTTCTTGAGGTCCTTGGGGTCCGCCTTGGGTTTCTTGAGTAAGGAGTTGATCTCTGTGTGCTTCCAGCTCTCCGGGAAAGTCGCTGTCTCGAAGAAGATGTTGATGGTTTTCCGGAGGTGGGGTGCGATGGTGCTGCTGGCTTTGTTGAAGATGTGGTGTGGGCAGGGGGCTTCCGGGGATCCGGAGTGGACGGTGTTCATAATCTTGACGGTGTCGCCGTCGTTGATGTTGGTCCAGGCCAGCAGGCAGTTCGTGTGGGTGGTGGTCCTGGGAGCGGGGGTCTCAGCGGTTGCTGGGGTGGTGACGGCATTGAAGCTGTCGTGGTTGTCTGCGATCTTGCGATGGAAGAAGGTGGCCAGCGAGTCGCACAGGTCTTGAGACGGTGGGATGTCGTTGGTGTTGGAGCTGGGGTTGGAGAGTTCCTTCACGATGCTGAAGAGCTTTTTGCTGTTGTGTGCGTTGTTGTCTAGACGGTCTTTGAAGGAGGTCCTTTTGGCGGATCTGATGAGGTGGTGGTGTCTGCAGGTGGTGTTCTTGTGAGCTGTGTAGAATTCCGGTGTTTGTTCACGGTGGGCGCGGTCCAGGCATGGACGGGCGCAGACGGGCTTGCCTTAGGCGCGCCTTCGGCACGCCAGCGGTGCACCCGCTGCGCGGCCTCCATATGTGGGGCTGAGGGGGGGAGGAGCAGCTGGGAGGCGGGAGCGGGGCGGTGAATTGGAAGCAGGGGGGCGGGCCGCAGGGGACACAGCGGTGGGAGATACGGAGGGGGAGCGGGCAGGGGTCACAGATTGCAAAAGGGGACACTGGGCAAAATGGGGGCACAAGGGGGAAGGATAACAGTGCTGGAGATGGTCAGGGACACAGAAAGATACATAGGAAAAAAGACAGTAGTTAATACAGCAGATCGGAATGCAGGCGAATGAAGCGGGACACAACCAATGCGAGCGGCAGCAGCAGCGGTCCCCGGGCACACAGGGGGTCTGCGTGGCGGTGAGGGGAGCGACCTGCCTGGTGACAGGGTCAAGAGTCGCAGAACTTGGAGTATAACTTAATGAATTTGAATGCTTTCAACATGGAACAAATGAGTATTGGTATCATCATCATGAAGAACTCAAATGCATGCTGAAAAACCTAGGAGGACCTACTTGGTTTGTGACACTTAGTTGTGCTGAATACACATGGGATGATCTGATTGAGTTTTTGCGAGAAGCAAATTCAAATATTGAGGATATTAATGGAAAGAAAGCAGGATTACTTTGCTCTTTGGATCCTCTAATGTTTGCAGATATTTTAACCACATATTCCAAGCCATGCTGTCTTTCATCAGCAATAAAAGTAATCCTCTTGGTGAAGTAACTGTTTTTTGTGCGCAAAGCGTACCAAGCAAGAGGTGCTCCTCATATTCACATGATGTTATGGAAAAAAGATGCTCCAAAATTTGGAACAGAGAGTGAGGAGTGTGTGCTCTCTTTCATAGAAAAGTATGTGACGTGTGCCATCCCAAAATACACTACTGACAAAGACCTGAGACAACAAGTTTTGCACTTTCAGACAAATAGATGTGGAAATACTGCCATAGAAAATAGAGCTCTAAAGGAACATTTTACACAAGATGTAATTTTTGATATCCATGACCTGTTATTTCACAAGGAAGAGTGAACAGCTTTTTGTCTGCAGTGAGACATACAGTAACACGAAATTCACCTAAAAACACATACAATCTGAGAAGAACAGAGGTGCCCAAATACATTAATGATTACAACGCAGTCATTTTGAAAATGTGGAATGCAAAAATAGACATACAATTTGTTGCAGACAACCCTATTGCTGTTGCTCAATATGTCGTTTCATACATTACAAAATCGGGGAAGACTTAGATGAAAGACATGTGGCAAGAGATTAATGCAGAAAAGAGTCTGACAGGTTGAGCTCAGCAAGTTTATACTCTAAGCCAAGAGGAATAGTTTGGATAGGTTCAGACCTCGAAAGTACACAAAATAGAGTGTTAAAGTCTGATCTCAAAATTTAGTATCCAGTGAGTTTGACCTGGAAAGTACAGACATAGTAAAAACAAACTTGTTGGATACATATTACCCAAGAAGAAATGTACACTTGGAAAACATGTGGCTACATGAAATGTTTCCCTACTACAGATACGGAAGTAATGCAAAAAAAATGTAGAAGAAGGCAAATTTGCTGTTCTCAGATGTGATGGCTGTTTAGTAATACATGCTGAAGGAAATCTCATTACCCACAGGAAACTTAGTTGGCAACATAGTTGAAAAGAACGTTTTTCTACTTGGCACATCTTCAACTTTTGAAATTTTGGCATTCAGAATCTGGATTACTTGAAGGCCATGATTGCTATGAAGATTCATATAATGATGTACAAGACAGTATTCATTGTTCAGTCTTCCAAAATTATATGCAAATGTTAAGTGATGAGATTCAACAAGAAGAAGCAATTGAAGCAGAGGTAGCTAGGGGAAGTTCTCAAAGCAGTCAAAGTTCTGCACCACATAGTCAAGATCCTCTTGCAGCACCTATTATTCAAAATGAAGTTGCAATAGCAATGAATGAGGTGGAAACTGCAATGGAACAAGCTAGACAGGAAACTGAAGATCTGGAACAGTTAGTTGCACAACTGAACAGCAAACAGAAAGACGTTTATATAGAAGTAAAAGAGAAAGTAGAACATGGATTTCTCCATGACAACAAACAGTTGCTCTTCTTTTAACCCAAATCTGTTTCACATTAGTGGTCAAGCTGGCACTGGGAAAAATCTTTTTAATTAAAGTGCTGGTCTCTTACCTACAGAGGACAGCACGATCAAATTTGTTGTGTGGTGTGACAACACCAACAGGATTAGCTGCACACAATATTAAAGGAATTACTCAACATCGACTACTAATGCTACCTGTGGAACTTGACAATAAATTGGAATACCAGAAATTATCTGGTGAAGCATGTCATGAGGTGGCAAGAGCTTTTAAGAAAATAAAACTTATAATCATTAATGAGGTAAGCATGGTCTCAAACTTAATGCTTGCTTTTATTCACTTATGAATGCAACAAATTTTAAGAACAGAGTCCGATGTTCTCTTTGGAGGAAAGCATTTAATCGTGTCTGGTGACAACCTACAGGTAACCCCTGTGTAAGGAGAACCTGTTTTCAAGACCCTTGTCCATGAATAAACACGTAATTCATTGGAAGTATTGGAAATGTGTATGAATACGGCTGAATTTCAAATACAGGGAACTGTTGAAAAATATGCATCAAGTGTCTGATGAGGCATGTGGAAATATTCTGAAGGACATTCGAGTTGGAGTTCTGACCATGGAATGTAAGAGTACTTTACAAAGTTGAATTATCAAAAACGATTCTCCTGTAAGAAGACACAAGCACAGCTCATGTTCAATTTGATTAAAGATGGAAAATCAATACTGTGCTTAATGCCTACACTTCAAAAGTGCAGCAATTTCAATTAAGAATTATTGAAACTGGAAAAAATGGAAATTTCTGAACTAACAGCGTTTAACAAGGAGTAACACTACTGCTGTCTATGAAACTGCAAGCAAAATCTGTTTCTAGGACTGCTGGATAAGAAAAGTGTTTATGTATTTGTAGAAATTGTAGAGCAATTTCGCAGCAACATTTAAATGTAGAAGAAGGATTAGTAAATGATGCAATGGCGAAGGTGCATCAAAGGCAAGCCCGTCTGCGCCCGTCAGTGTCCCGGAGTTGGCCGGCGCCGGGCAAGCTGCCCTATTCTCTAAAGCTAAGGGACATATGCTACACTATGAGCACGATGAATTGCTCAAAATAAAGGTTGCTTGTTCTTGCCAATGCTCAGTTGCCAATTTAGATAATTGGGATAAGTTTCACTGTCATGGCTGTAACTGGACCGTTCCCTGGTCACCCGATGAGCCATCCAAGACTACTCTCCCAAGCAACAGGACGAATAACTCTAATAAAGTGGGGAATTTTAATGTTATACTACTCAACACACACTCAATGCATAAGCAGGAGGAACACATTTATGACCTCCTGTTAGATGAGCAACCTGATCTCTTCTTTCCTATAGAGAATTGGCTGTCCGAGGCTTCAAATCCCTCCTTTGCCTCGGCCATTCCTATGGGCTACAAAATACTCAGGAAAGACCGGCCATTCGGGAAGGGAGATGGCATTGCCATTATTTTAAAACAAAAGTTAGACTGCATGCCTACTACGTTAGATAATATTGAGGGGGAAAAATGTTTCGGTTTTCGTTCCACTTTATGCCTACATCAATGTATAGCTGGAGTCTTGTTATACAGGCCTCCAGGGGCACTTGGCAACTTCATTACCTCACTAAATGCAGGCCCTACCTCGCAAGCCCTAATATACAACCAGTTCCTCCTTCTGGGAAACTTTAATATACACATGGACAAAGCACAGGACCCTTTAGTAAATTTCTTTGCTCAACACAATGTGGGCCTGTAACCTGATCTCAATGATTTCTGCTCCCACACATAACAGGGCCATATTCTTGACCAGATCTTCTGTAACATAGAACTAGGGGTAAACCCTCCACTTCCCATCTCCTGGTCAGATCACTTTCTTATTAATTTTAAAATCCCTAACTGAACCAAAGACTCTCTGCCAAAAGAGATAAGGACGGAACATAGTTGCAAAGCCTTACACAAGATATACACCCCGGCGCTGATAGAGGCTCTCAAACTTTCGGCCCAGCATTAATCGGCAACCCTGACACCCTTTCACTTGAATCTTGGCTTGGGTCTAATATTGACGCTGGTGCTCTTATGATCTCTCGCCCTTCAAGGAGGACTCACCCCCACGCCCTGGTTCAAAGAATCAATCAGAAACAGAAAAAATACCTGTAGAAGGATGGAAAGGAAATGGCGGGAATATTACACTCATGAAGATAGGAAGACCTAGAAAGCCGCCCTGAAAAGAGGCCCTGAGAGAGGCCAGAAACAAATTCCTCCAGGATAAGATTGAACTAGCCCAAAACAAGGGAAAGGAAATTGTTAATATAGTAAAATTCTTTACTTCCTCCGAAGGCTGCTAAGAAAGAAGCCCTGCTTTCAGCTGAGTGGACCAAGCAGGTAGCACTATCTTTTCACAATAAGATCACAGTAATCCAACACTCTTTTGATAAACTGCCAACGGGGAATCAGATTTCCTACCAATCTCAGAATGAAAAATTCTGCTCCCTGCAGCCCCCTACAATGTTAGTATTTCCCAAACTACAAATAGTAGCTCAACTACCTCAAAGGCCTCATGTCTGGATCCCCAGTGGACCCCTGCTCCTCTAAATTATTAGCACCTCTAGCGCCTACCATCAACCCCACAGTTTTTTTTTTAAACTTTATTTTTCATTTTATATTTTACACATACAAAAGCAAATTGGCATCGACACAGCGTATAGAGGCATACCGTTGATATTCTAAATGGTACGTAGTACAGGTGGTAGCATCGGGGAAAGAAAGGTACAATGGGGAAACATATTCATTCATAAGCGTATTACAGTGAAGAAGGAGCATGGGGCATGCCACTGGCTCTCAGTATGTATATTACCGGGATCCGTCCCCTCGCTCCTCATTATGGTCAGGCCCACCATCTACATCTAACCCACTCTCCTCGCTATCAGTTGTATCCTGAGAGGAGGGCTCCCCCTCCACCAGTCCAGAGGTACACATTTCACGCCAAACCATTAGGTTCGCTTGTAGCTTCTCGTCCCTTCGGGTGAGTTTCATATGGGTTTCTTCAGCTAGGGACCACTCTCGAACATCTTTAAGCCAGATGGACACTTCTGGGCCCCTCTGCCGCATCCAAGTTATAGCTACCCTGCGCCTAGTGAGTACTAGCATTAATTGCCTACTTTCTCTGTGGCACATCTAGGGCATCTATCTCCCCTGTCACATTAGATGTGTTTCAGGGATACCGGGGTTAGGTAGGTGCGATGCAAGAAGTTGAAGTGCGTTAATTTAAACCTCCCTGCGTGTGAGGGAGCCTATATGTGCCGATTGTTTCTCCTCCAGCTGGACAGCGAGATCTTTCTCCCAGGCAG
The DNA here is from genome assembly GCF_964204655.1 of Triturus cristatus. NCBI lineage: Eukaryota > Metazoa > Chordata > Amphibia > Caudata > Salamandridae > Triturus > Triturus cristatus. Next base: position 750,406,979 of record NC_140581.1, read on the forward strand.
CCCGAGATGGCAGCACCGGGGGGGTGGAATCCTGCTTCATAGCTTTGTAGAGGAGAGAAATCAATTTGGTACCTGAGCCACACGTGAGTAGGATATCTAGAGTTTGTGTCGGGGTGGAATGTCTGGGTACTGTGGCCAGGTGATTTTCACCATATCCTGACTTCCCCAGAAATGTAGGAATTGGCCCTGCCCAAGGCCAAAGTTCTCTTCTGCCTGTTCGTAAGTGATTAAGGTCTCGTTGGAAAAAAGGTCAGCAAGAACTTCGCATCCACCCTCCCTCAAAGGTTGAAAGGACATGTATCGTCCATGTCTATGAAGGGGGCCAATATCCTGATCGAGAGTTCCCAGTGATAGGGCGATTTTCACAACTAACCTCTGCCATATACTGGCTGTATGTCGCACTATGTAGGGAAGAGATGTCTCCGACCCCCTGCCCTGCATCAGTGCTTCCTGCAGTGTCTGGGTGGCCACCCTGCCGTAGAGAAGACGTTTCTCCCGATTGTCCGCATCTGTCAGCCAATGTGTCGCAGGCTGTAATTGGGCTGCGTAATAATACAAGTCAAAGCGTGGAGCTTCCAGTCCGCCCTCTTCATAGCTGCATATAATAGTGTTGAGAGCTACTCTACTGCGCCGGCCCACCCATAGCAGAGACGTGGGAAGCATGTTCAGGGTTTTGAAGACCCGTGACGGTAATGGACATAGTGAGTTCTCGAGGATATATAGTGTCCTAGGAAGCATCACCATCTTAGAGATGGCCAGCCTGCCCATCAATGACAGTGGAAGAGTGTTCCAAAATGTCACCGACTGCTGCAGAGACGTGATTATGCGGTCTACATTCCAGGCCATTGCCTGTGTGTCCGTCGGAGCCACCTGTATCCCAAGGTAATGGAAACCCATCTGTTCCCAGTGCAGCCCCAGGTCCGGGAGATCCCCCAGGGGTACCGATGCCAGTCCTGCCAATGGGAAGATCAGGGACTTATCGCGGTTGAGTCGCAATCCAGAGACCTCTCTAAACCTATCTAACTGACGGAGCAATACCGGTAGTGCGTCCCGAGAAAAAGCCAAATAAAACAGGGCATCGTCGGCATATAGGGAGTTTACATGACTCGTGTCACCCACTCTAATTCCACATCGTTCCATTTCAGCCCTGACCCAGACCGCGAAGGGCTCTATGGCCAGGGCAAACAGTAAAGGTGAAAGGGGACGCCCCTGGCGAGTGCCCCCTTCCCAATTGCCAGTCTGCTGATCGCGCGCCCCCAAGTTTTACCCTTGCACGGGGTGCCGTATACAGAATGCGAATCCAGCAACAAATTTTGGGACCCAATCGCACAGTGCGTAAGACCTCGAGAAGGTATCCCCAATCTACCATGTCGAATGCCTTGGCGAGGTCAATGGATACCAAGACCATCTGTTACTCCCGATCACGTACCTCATGCATGACATGTTTGAGCCGGCGCAAATTCATAGCCGTGTTTCGTCCCGGTATGAACCCACATCGGTCCTCGTGGACCAAGTGAGGTATGTATGGCGCTAATCGAGTGGCTAAGAACTTGCATAAGATTTTAAAATCTGTGTTAATCATCGTAATCGGTTGATACGATGAGGGCTCATGAGCATCACCTCCCGGTTTCAGAATCATACATATTTCCCCCTGTGTCATGCTTGGTGGGAGAACTCCGCGTTCAAATGCTTCAAGGTAGACCTGCAACAGGAGGTGGAGAAGTGTACCCGTGAATGCTTGATAAAACTCATGAGGGAACCCGTCACTACATGGGGATTTGGCTCGTGGTAGGTGCTGCAGAGCGGATTGTACCTCCCCCAGTGTTAGGGGTTCATCAAGCTCCTTCTGTTCCGATTTAGGGATAGACTGTAGGGTCAGGTCATGAAGGTAAGGGAGATACGCTGCCTCGCTGATTGCGGGGTCTGCGGCATACACTGTCTGCAGATGGGATTTTAGGACTCGCAGTAGCCCCACCTCTGAATGGACCAGGCCTCCCGTGGGCTCCCTCAATGCCACAATCGCATCAGGGGCGTGTTCCCACCAGAGAATCCAGGCCAAAAGACGGCCTGATTTATCCCCTTCCCTTTGAAGGCATTGTCTGAAATGTGTGAGGGTGTACTTGTCAAGCCTGTCCCAAATGGCATGGATGCGTTCCCAGATGCCATGTTCCATATCCCTCCCCTTCTGCGCCCGGGGCTTCGCAAGTCTGTACTTCCAAGAGGTGTTGTTTCTCCCCCTGCAGCTCACGTTGGAGCTGCTTCCGAACCCCACATGTTTGGCTCATGCAGACCCCTCTCACTACCGCTTTTAGGGCTTCCCACTTTGTGGCCTGTGATAAGTCCGATCCGTCCCAATTTAGATCAATATAGTCAGTTATGGCAGTTTCTAGGTGATGCTTCCTTACTGGGTCCTCGAGAACCTCTGCCGGCAACCTCCAAGTCCGTGGGCGACATATCGGGATCCCCAGTCAACCACACATGCTACAGTGAGTGATCAGAGTGGAATCGCGCTTGATGGGTCACCTCAAAGTACATAGCCCCGTCTGGGTTTGCAAGTAAGACCCTGTCTAAGCGACTGTGCGTATTATGAGTGGATGAAAAGCAAGTAATCACTTTCTGGGTTGGGTGTCTCTGGTGCCATAGATCCTGGGCCCCTATATTCCCCATGACCTCACGGAATTTCATCGTCATCCTCGGTTTCGTACCAGTGCGGGGTGGGAACCTGTCAAGGTCGGGGTCTAGGACACAATTAAAATCCCCCATCCAAAGCAGTGGGACTTCTAGTTCCGATACTAGAACCTCCTGTAGGGACTGAAAAAAGTCTGAGTCGTCTGTGTTTGGGGCATAGGTGTTCTTGATTGCAACATCTCTACCATCTAGCTTAGCTCTGAGGAGCAGATATCTCCCATGGATATCAGCTTCTACATATTGGAGGGCAAATGGGGTCCCCAGGGCCACCCACACAATGACTCCCCTGGCATAGGTAGAGAATGAAGAGTGGAAAACCTGTCCACTCCATTTCTTCGCCAACTTTCGAGCCCCTTCGTCGGTAAGGTGAGTTTCTTGGAAGCAAGCTATCAAGACCTGATGTCTGCAGAGAAAGGACAGGACCCTGTATCTCTTGGTACACGTACCCAGCCCCTTCACATTTCAGCTTAAAAATGTAAACCCGTTGGATGGATAAGTAACCATTCTCTGTGTGTTCCACGCCCCATGTAGCTACCTAGACTCTGTGTCGCAGATGCTGTACATACAATGCCTAAAAAAAAACAAGAACAAACCCCCAAGAACACCCTCCCCCCTCTCACAACCAATATACTGACAACTATACATGCAGAAATGCCCTTCCCATGCTGGTGCCAGGACGTGCACAGCTGCCCCATTAGCCCAACGAGGGCCAAAAACTACCCTACAAAAGAATAAGAAAAAACCCCCAGGTCTAACTCCAGACTCAGACCAGACCTTGTTTCACAGGTTAATACATGTGAAACAATAGGGCCAGATTGTTTGGCAACGTCCACGAGATGCATACGACATCTACACATATACACAGATCTGCTCGAGTTCCCCCAACAGAGAAAAAAAGAAAAAAGATCACCCATGGACAATATCTTAACAAGCATTTCTCCAAAATCCCTGTGAGTCAATAATCACTAGGCCTCTAATGTCCGGCCCTTTCTACCACAGCAATATGATAAGAGAAAAAAGGATATCGTCTTCAGGACGGGTCCGTAGCGGGTGTAAGTGAGTCCATGACAGTTTCTGTAACCACATGGGTAGTTGGCAGGAGAGTTTCTGGTACCAGTCTCACTTCTGGAGTATCCGTCACAGTCTGTGGGGGAGAGCCATCCGAGTCCGAAGAGTCCACACGTAGGGCTCCGTCATTCCCCACCATGATCCGCTGTCGCTCCACCTGGCCGTCGCCTACGGACCGATTCCTGCGCCTGCGATTCCTCGGAGGTCTGGTCCCCCAAGTACTCCGGGATCCCCTCGGTTCGTACTGGGGAGGGCCTCTCTCCTGATTTCGAGCCACTCCCATACCTCCTCTGGAGAGTTGAAGAAATTAGCCTTTCCTTGGGATATCACCTTAAGTTTTGAGGGGTCCAGTAACATGGACTGTAGGTGGAGTGCACATAGCTTCTGCTTGATGCCCAGAAAAGATTTCCTCTGTTCCTGAACCTGGCGGGTATAGTCCGGATAAATGGATACTTTGGTGTTGTCAAAGGTGAGATCTGTCGCTTCTCTTGCAGCTTTCAGGATACAGTCTCTGTCACAATAGTTCAGGATTTTGGCAATGAGGGCCCTAGAAGGAGCCCCTGGCTGCAGTGGAGGGACCAGCGCCCTGTGGGCTCTCTCTACCACAAAGACTTCCGACAGACCCGTGGGGCATTCCTTAGTGTGTATCCAGTTCTCCAGGAATTGCTCCGCATTGCCCTGTTCCGAGCGCTCCGGGATACCCAGGACCCTGATGTTGCTTCGACGTGCCCTTCCTTTCTCTGCTCGACGTTCCAGCGCTCCGGTAGTGTTGGTGAGCTGAGAGACCTGTTGCTTCAGGGAGGCCACTTCACTCTGGAGCTGAACAATGTCCCCCTCCGCCATGGAGACCTTATCTGCCACCTTTCGCAAATCTGCCCGCAGTTGGTTTACGTCAATGGAGACTGTCTATTTGTTTTTCCAGGGCAGTGCGGGACCCCTGTATCGCCTCTAGGAGCTCAGCTCGAGGCGATTCATTGGAGGGGTCGCCCTCTCCATCCTGGCCCGTCTGACGAGTAATTTGTTGTGTGGAGAGGCATTGTGTGGTGTACTGCGTGATGGTGTTGGGGTTGGAGGCGCGGGGTAGACTGTCCTTTCCCATGATGTATGCGTCAGAGGAATACTCAGGGGTCCACAGGTGCTGCAATCACTGAGCTGAGTCACACCTTATAGGGCTACAGGCACCAGGTTCACGCCCCTCCCGCAGGTGTCACAAGCAGCGTGGGGATCAGGTCGGTGGCCAGAAGGCCGTTGTCCCCACCTAGTGTTGTAGGGGATCACAGTCCTGTCGTGTTCCAGGTCAGGATCGAGTAGGTGGTCCACCAGAGATCCCAGGGCCGCTCACTTCAATATGGCAACAAGGGCAATGTATTCGGACCTCTCACTCACCAGTGAGAGCATCTGCAGCACTCCTGCACCCCGGGACCACCTCCTCATCCGTCTCCAGGCAGGCAGACCACCTGAGGGTCCACAGAGGGGTCAGACACCCCCACGATCACCAGGCAGGCAAGGCAGGCAATGCAAGGGCCCGGACGGGCGTTTCTGCACCCGGGGTAGGGCTAGCCCCCCTGCGTCAAGGCAGCCGTCTCCCAGGAGACCATCAGCAAGGCATCAGAGACTCATCACCCAGGAACCCCGAGGGCCAGGGGACCACCAGGCACCAACAGGAAGCTCCGCAACTACCCCACAGGGGGTACAAGGCAGCCAGTCGCGTCATGCCACAGTCATGTGGGTGTCTCGGTCCAGCACGGCTGGTCATGATCCCTCGCTGCCGCAGATACTCTGCCACAGCAGGGGGGAGAATGTGACTGCCTGACACCTCTGGGCGGCTGCCTCCTATCACTGTCCCCCCGGCACCTTCGCTCAGGAACACCCCGCGGCCCAACCCGTGGTCTGTGGCTCACCTCAGGGCCGGCATGATGGCGCAGGATCACCGCTCACTCCGGGAGCCCCCCCCGCGGCAGTGGGCACCTCCTCAGCAAGTGCCGGGGTCTCCGGAGCATGTGAAGGCAGGCCCAGCCACAGGGGCACCCCAGGCAGACATTGAATGCCTCACAGCACCCCTCGTGGATCGTCGCACGCTCCGGGGTCTGATGATGACGGCTGGATTTAATTCACCTCCTCAGCAGCAGCCGGGGCTGCGGGGGCGAGCAGAGAGGGAACCGTCTTCTCCGAGACCCGGCACCGCTCAGGCGGGTGTAGGCTGCATCCCCTGCCTCGCATGAATGCGGTCCATCAGGTTGACAGGTACGGAGCCGCTTTGGCCGATTCCAGGCCATTGCCCTGTCTCACCCTTTCCTAGCCACTCAAGGAATTCTATTGTGGGCGTCAGTGGAAAGGATAATTAAGGATTTTAGCGACTGGTCGGTCGGGAGCTGAAGGAGCTCACTTCCTGTCCATGCTGCTTGGCCACACCCCTCTATCGTCAACCCCACAGTTAACAAGGTACTTAACCATCCCTCTCCACTGGTAAAATGCTGCATATCTGGAAGCAGGCAAAAATTCGACCACATCTAAGACAGGCGACCGTAACCACAAAGATCCAGCCAACTATAGACCTTTCTCCCTCTTCCCTGCATTGTCTAAGGTCCTATCCAAACATGTAAATAGAGTACTCTTAGAGTACATTGAAGACCGAAATCTGTGACATGTCTCCCAATCCGGCTTTAGGACAAAGTATAGCATAGAGTCTGCTCTGTTGGAAGTGACAGAGCACATTAAGGATAAAACTACATCAGGGAGGTAGGGCAGCTCTAATTGTACTTGACTTGTCGGCGGCCTTCGACACGATCCCACATGAGAAACTTCTTGACAGGCTACGGAATGTGGGCATGGGTGGGACCGCACTGGCCTGTATTACCTCTTTCCTGGAAAATAGATCACAGGAAATTTGGATGCCCCCTTTTTCATCTCCCATGCCTCACATGAATGTAAGAGTAACTCAGGGCTCTATTCTTAGCCCCACCCTCTTTAAAATAAACTTATCACTTCTTGCACCTCTAGTAGAAAAATAGGGTGTCAAGATTATCTCTTACTCTGATGACCTAAAACTGATTCTTACATGTGAAAAGGGAGCCGACTTTAAAGGAGAAAATACTAGATCCTGTTTCACAAAGGTATTAACTGGCTCAAAATAAATCAGCTGAAATGTAATCTGGATAAAACAGAGTTTGTGTTTTTAGGCCAACCTGTAGTGTGTAATTGGAGTTCATGGTGGCAGGATAATTTGTACCTTTCATTTTCAACCCAGTAGAAGGTTAAAAACCCGGCATTATCATTGACAATGTCCTTTCTATGGGTCCACAGGTTCAAGCGCTGATAGGCTCCTGTTTCGGTACACTCTGTATGCTAAAAAAGTTCCAACCATTACTGTCACTGGACAGTAGGAAGATTGTGGTTAGGGCAATCTTAAGACCAAAACCCAGATCCCATATAACCCCTATCCTGAAGTCCTTTCATTGGTTGCGCATGAAGGAAAGGATCAAATTCAAAGCCATGGTGATCCTTTTCAAAGCACTCGACTGCATAGGCGCTAACTTCCTTAATAAGCATGTTAATCACTACAACCCAACAAGGACCTTAAGATCCTCCATTGCGAATCGTGTCCGCACCCCCAAAATTCACCTGACTCGCATGGGGGGGCAGATCTTTTGGGTTCCTGGGTGCACAAACATGGAACAGTCTGCCGACTATGCTGAGATCCACTACGGACCTTCCAACTTTTAGGAAACACTTCAAAACCTGGTTCTTTAAGAATTAACACATGCTTCAGTGATCTGCTAACTGTCCTCTCTCAGAGCCAGGACACTCTAGTTTAAGTAGCTGGGTGAAGTAATTGATTTTATTAATTTTCCAAATAGGAGTGAAGTTGAATAAGGAGCTGTAAAATTTGATCAGATTGATGGTGTGAAACAGATTGGCCGATGTGTTGCACAGTTTTTGCTTGTCAAAGACTTATATGTGAGGTGGCAGCAGTTCCAATTCTCTCTAGTGTATGTTGTAACTATCCACAAATATCAAGGTTTAAATGTAGATACAATTTTTATTAACATTGGTAGTAGTGTATTCAAAGAAGGTATGTCATACATTGCATTGTCACAAGTTAGAACATTGTCCGGTTGTGTTATGAGAATCTGTCTTAAACTGAATCTTACTAAGCAATCAGTGGATGTTCTGCAAAAGAAGCTAAAAAATGATAAAGTTGGGGATAAGAAGAAGGAAAAAAAGTAAAATGAAGGCAAATCTTAGGCTTTCAGTTGGAAAATAGAAATGGTATCAACTGCTATGCTAATGCAGTTCTGAATGTTGCCTTTTATTTGCCACATTTAGTAAATGCAACTGAGCTTAAAGGAGACAGCAGGTTCTGCTCTGAGCTGTGTTGTTTGCTGCAACATTTACTTAGTGACAGGACTGTACTACATTCTACTTCAGCAATATGACATACAGTGGACACAATCAGTAAATCTGTACTATTTTCTCAGAACTCTCAACAAGATGCACAATAGTTTATTATGGTTATCCGTGGCCTTTTTGGATGAAGAAGAAGTGAATATTGAAGAGGTATTTGGTCTAAGTTACAAATTGAATTATTGTGTGGATTGCTCTTTTACATCTGCTACTAATATAATTTCTGAAAGGGTTATCTATTTAACATTACCGGACTCAAAAACTGTGCCATTTGACAACCTGATAAGAAATGCAAACCAGAACATGACCTGCCCAAATTGTAGAACTGATTGTATTTCTATGTTACAGATACACAGAAGTGGTACACACATTATATTGATGCTTCAACGATGTAGAAAATATGGATAAAAAATACTGAAATGTCATACTTTGAAGCTGGACGAATTTCAATTGCTGAGAGAACGTACAAACCACTAGCTATCATTTTTCATGAAGGAGTAGATAGAACTTCAGGCCACTACACTGTGTACTTAAAAACTGTTAGTGGATGGACGGAATGCAATGACAGTAACCTGACATTTAAGCATAAACTGCCTTTCAAGCTTCCAAATTCATACCTTTTCTTTGTGCAACCAAAGTTCTAAGAAGGATTTGTCTTTAAAAAGTGGTTTACCATGTTTGTACTGTATAAAGATATATGTTTAATTGGTTTACAGATTTGCAGCTCTGTAGCGTTTCTCTATTAACAAAACTATTTATACTGCAGAAAGTTACCCTTTACTGTGTAAATCTATCCTGTATAATATTAACTTATGTTTAAGTTTTCTCTTTTATCACAGAACAAAGGAATGATTTATTACAGTAATGTGGGTACCTAATTATAAGTTTACTTTCATAGTACGAAAAAAGGAGAACAATTAATAAAATAATATCGTCTATTTCTTCTGCAAGAACATAATGTCCTCATATTTTCAAATGACTTCTTACAGCAAGCACTATTTAAAATTCAATACTGGTGGTTGAAGTTTTAATTTGGTTGGCTTATGGTACATCTTACTGCTTCTCTGTCATGCGAGGAACTTCTTGTGTCTTTAATAAATATAACAGTAGCTCACCTGCTTGTGGTTTTACAACAAAACAAAAAGAACAAAAAGGAATTAACAATGGTGTCCCTTTATCTTCTAAAAAAATGGTGGTAAGTTCATTGTTTTCTTTCAAATCAAGTTGTTGACATTTAGAGCAGCGAACAACCAATTCTTTAAACTCTATGCAAATTGTTGCAATGCTGATATTTGCAAAAGGTTGGTCAGGCATAGATGACGATCCTCTTACGTCAGTAAAAGATGTTGCTTTCTGCTTTTGGTTTCTTAAATATTCATGGTCATAGTTGCTCTTGATGTGCTTCCACATTGAGGATACACCTGGAAAGATATCTCATTCACAGGTGACGTTCAACATATCTGTCAGTGCGTTTGTTTTCTCCTGAAGGTAGAACAAAACCGTTCCACAGAATCAAATTCACTGTTGTGGGTGTGGTTATGTCAACATTTGGGTGTGCTGAAAGAGGAACCAATCAAACTGAAGCTTTTAGTTTTATGGTTGACGGACTCCATGTATAATGCTGCACAGCTCATTTCCCCAGGAAATTGAAGTTACATTGAAACAGTTTAAAATATATTATAATAGTTAGAGTTATGATTGTTGTAATATATGTATGTTTATATAGAGTTGTAATAGTTTCTATGTAAATTTGTAATCTTGTTTAATTGTTTTGTTGAAATAAACTTATAATTGCGGTTCATAATTTGTTGTGATTGTTACTTGTTTGTCATCTATTTTTCAATTTTATCTACTGCATTGTTTCATACCTTTTCCATAATTGTTTCTGCTTTGATGTTATTTTTTTAGTATTTACAGTATTTTTCCAAACACTTAACACGTTCTCCTTTCCAGGGACACACTGATGCATTCACTCAAATTTTCACCTACTCACTCATACACACACGAGGCACTCTGGGACTCACTGATACATGCGCTGGCACACCAATCCATTCAGTTACACATTCAAACAGTCATTCATACACACCCTGACACACCCTTTGACTGACTGATACATACACAGACACACTCATGTATATACTCATGCATTCACTCACTCACTTTCATGGTTTCTCTTATTTATTTATTGTACCTCTAGAAACCTGTTTCCCACACAGCTTACACTCACCATATCTAGGAGTGTTTTTCTTGTCTCCAGGAGGTAGTTGATGCATGAGTATCTCACTGGGTCTATGAGTGGGTGTATGAGTGTCTGAATGGGTCTGTGAGTGACTGTGTCAGAATATCAGTGGCTCTGTGAGTGACTATGTGAGTGTCTGTACGGGTCTTTGAGTGAGTGCATGAGAATATGAGTAGAGCTCTCGGTGAGTGCCTGAGTGTCTGAATAGATCTGTGAGTGGATACATCAGTCTCTCATTGGGTCTGTGAATCTCTGAGTGGGTCTGTGAGTGTGTGCATGAGTGTCTGACTGGGTCTGCGAGTGGGTAAATGAGTGTTTGACTGGGTCTCTGAGTAAATGCATAAGTCTCTCAGTGGGTCTATGAGTGGATGTATCAGTGTCTGAGTGGGTCTCTGAGTGACTGCATCATAATATCAATAGGTCTTTGAGTTAATGTGTGAGTGTCTTTATGGATCTCTGAGTGAATGCATGAGAATATGAGTGGGGCTCTGACTGAGTGCATGATTGTCTGATTATATCTGTGAGTGGATGCATCACTCTCTGAGTGGGTCTGTGAGAGGATGTGTGAATTTCTGAGTGGGTCTCAGAGTGGGTGCATGAGTATCTAACTAGGTCTGTGAGTAGGTGCATGAGTCTCTGAGTGGGTCTGTGAGTGGGTGCCTAAGTCTCTGAGTGGGTCAGTCAGTGGGCGCATCCGTGGCTGATTGGGTATGTTAGTACCTAAGAGAAACTGAGGGAGGGTGTTGCTAGGTTGAAGTATTAAGTGATATGGCTGGTGGGCCTTATTATGTAATACTAACACATTACACAAAAGAGGACCCAGATTCACCCTAAGCAGCCATACCTCAGTCATGGTAGAGTGGCACAGAGCAGTCAGGCTTACTCAGAGGAAGATGTGTGAAGCATTTCACAGTACCAGCATTAGCAGTTAGTGACATGGCTTGAAAGAACCCTTGAAACCAATTTATAAAAATAGATTACATTCTTATATTAATGTTGACACCAAAATAAACTTTATACATTGCAGCTAACTGGAGTGATCAGTTTCCAAAGTATTAAGATAAATGCAATGAAAGCTGTTCATCTTTAATGTCAATGGGAGAAAACACACTGAGCAAAACAATAGTTTCAGGGAGAGTTCAAGCGAAATCTCTTGTGGTTAAGGTTCTGCGGGCCCTGGACCGCGAAACAACATTCACTACTTTGTTATCTTGCTCAGAGATCCCAGGTGCAGAGGTTACTTGGCTGTCCTTGCTGCTGACAGGATTGCCAGGAGCTGTCAAAAATGCAGCACTTGCCAAAACTATCCTTTACGATCAATTTGCACTCTACCCTCAGAAAGTAGAAGACTTTGGGGTCCCAGGACCTGGGTGGAACAGCTGGATTTCCTCTACCTTGCTCGGAGGCTCTGGGTGCAGAGGTAGCTGTCAATCACCGGGGGCTGGCTGCACCAAAGATGCTTTGCCACACACTCAACAACACAAACTTCAGAATGCAGGGACAGAGCAGTGGAGTTGTTGATGATGGTGGTCACTGTTGCTGTGAGTTGCTCTTGGGCTGGAGTTGTCACTCAAGGGGTCGATCACCTGATTGGTGATCACCAAGCCTTGGCTGTGGCAGATGTAGTCTTCAGATACTTTGGTGGGTGGAGGTTGACAGGAGTTGGCTAGTGGCTCAAAACATGACGTAAGCTTGGCTACCGCTCTGGGCGTGCAGGACACCACTTGTCTTTGGGCTCACCCTTGGTAGGCCTAGCGGGTTAAAATTGTTGTGACCCAGTATGTTGATTCTTCTGCAGGTTGCAGGAGACTGGTTCCACCAGTCAGAGGAGTCTGAATTTGCTTTCTAGTGTCTACTGGTGGTCCTCTTGCTGGGAGCAATGAGCTTTCACCATGGCACTCGTCAAAACTCGGGGTCAGTATATGGTCTCTTCAGGGCACTTTAGTATCCTCTCTTTTCCCTGCAGCAGAGTCCAAATTTCTGTCTTATGTGATGGCATCTTCTTTGTGTCTCTTCTTGGATTCCAAAATAGATATGAAGTTCTGGTGCCAGGGGAGCCCTTAAATTCTTGTTTAGGAGTTGTTAAGGGCTTGAGGAACAATGGCCAAAGGGGTACTGATCCCTGCAGTTAACCTGCCCCTATGGTGACAACATCCTGTAGCTGTACATCACTGTGCTACCCAAAATACTCTATTTTAAGGTCTGTCAAAATGGCAGAACTGTTCCTCAGCTGTACAGACCTCACCCACCCTAAAGGAGTGGCTAACCTTTTGGGGTTGTATGCCTCCAGACTATCTAACTTTCCCACCTTTTGGCTGGACAGGGTGGGAAGGGCTTTGTTCTCAAGTGGGGGACAAGAAATTATATATCAAGGTCGGTGAAAGCCTTTGAGGCTCACCACTTTTATCACTGTAAACACCAGCCATCCTGGGAGGGTGGAGGTGTGACCTCCTTTCTGCCTAGGCCTTTGTCTCCATCCTGGTTAAGTTCTAGCACCTCCCATCAGGAGAGAAGGCTCTTGTCTTGGTGGCAAACAGCTTGCGGAAGCCTGCCAAGGCACTGGAGGTTTGTATCCCAGGGGTTACCCACGTAGGGTGGCATCCCTGTACATGCTAGCTCATCATTAACACGAGAATCGTGTTGGGGGTGAAAACACATGATGCTTGATACCAAACACAACACAATTTGGTCATTGCATAATGGAGCTGGCTATCAGGATTTTCCTCTGTAGCTAGCCTATGTTACTCTATGGACCACCAGTCACTTAAAGTAAAACCTTACAGGGTTACAGTAGGGATAATATATATTCACACCTTTATAACGCACTCTACCTCCTGGACTTAGGAGGGCAACCGCGAGAGTGACTTACTTACATTAAGGCAGTGGTGTGGATCTGCAGCACATGGTATGTGCAGAGTCAGCAGACAGCCTGCTAGTGCAGGGCTGCAATGGCGGACCTGCAGATGTACTTTTATTCAGGTCATCCAGAGTGGCACACTAAATTGCTGCAGGCCTGGGGACCCCTCTTATCACCCTTGCCCTGGTACTAAGGGTACCATCTCCTAGGGACTTAGAAGGAGTATAAGTACTTGCCAATTGGGTGTACCAATTCAACAGTTACAGTTTAAAAGGAAAAAACACTGGCACTGGGGCCTGGTTAGCAGGGCCCAGTGCCCTTCAGACCTACAAAGACAGCATCTTGAGCAAAAAGTGGGGGGTGTCCATGACAAAAAGAGCACTTTCTAGTAGTGGGTGTATAAACATATATATATATATTTTTATTCTGTGATATTCACAAATTAGTTGCGTTGTTAATTTTGGAAATTCATTGTGATGTTACATGGGGGGCCACGCTGACAGTCATGGCTAATTCACGAATATGAGTGGGAACCCCCTTTTTTTTTTACATATTACACTCATAAGGGATTCTGCAAACACCCCTATATTCCTCTCATGAGGTCAGGGCACATGCAACCTAACCCTTTATGCCACTTTCAACAATTTGGTTTCGGCCCCGGGGACTGCTCTGATGAGATAAAATGGAAGCCGCAACTCTGCTCAAGTTGCGGCCAGCCAATCACGGTATTCCTGTTCGTGTGAAATTCATGATTAATTGCAAAATCGTCACGAATTGGCTGCAATCAGAGATATGCAAATTTGGTTTTCCTTACATTTCTCAACAACTACTGAATGAATGTACACCAGAGAACTGAAAACGTCATCTGTGAATCAAAATCTACCTTCCTGCCAAATGTGGTTTATTTCCATCAAGCAATTCGGGCTGCAGTTGCGTCTAAAGCTCCTGTGGGAATTAACATGGGTAACAGACTTTTTTTAAACCCCCGTTTTGCTCAGCCCCTGCTTGACGGATCACCCTGAAACTTTCTGCATGCAAGAGGAATCATGACACACTTTTTTGAAAAAATGTAGTGAAGATTTGTCAAACGGCACAAAAGATATAGGCAAGTCAAAAATACTTTTTCAATGAAAACATGGTCCCAACTATAATCACAAACTGGCGACCGCCAGTAGGTAATTATATACACACACACACACACACACATGCACACACGCACACACACACACTCCCCCCCAGGGGGGCATTACTGTTCAAAAAAAGAAGCAGCAAGGCTAACACTCAGGGAACGATTAGAATGATTACAGGCTACAACATGTACCATCTGGGAGTGAGGAATATCCTAAAATCTCATTGCAACCTTATTTGCAGTGACCCCACTGTTAGACAATCAATGCCTAAATATCTACTCCTCTCTTTTAGGCGAGCTAATTCCATGAGGGGAGCACTGTGTACCAGTAGTCAACAGATGGTCAAGATGGACTGTTTGCTCACCTCCTCCCTTGGTTTTAGAAAATGTCATAGGCGCAAGGCTTGCACTATTGGCCTGAACAAGTGTGAATTCCGAAGCCCATTGTACAATACCCATTTTAGGATCCGTCACTCCTACAATTGTAGAAGTGACTTTGTGATATATGTGCTACAATGTTCATGTCCAAAGATATATGTAGGTAGCACCAAACACATGGTGCACATAATGATCTTACAGCACTTACGGGTCATTGCAAAGGATGATAAAACATACCCCGTAGCGCGACACATTCATGAAAGCCATGGAGGTGACAGCAATGATCTGGTGTAGTATGTCATCGACTCAGTCCCTAGTCATGTGAGGGCAGGCAACAGAGAGCAAAAATTGAGCATATTGGAATCTCGCTACATCATTATGTTGAACAGTAAGATGCCTAACGGTCTGAATTCAGATGAAGAACTATACATACATTGTAACTGCATTACACACTGTTTTCTTAAAGTTAATCCCGTTTCTCCTCAGCCCAGTTCAGGTGTTTTTAGCCGCAAACAGACATTCATCTGCAGCTCATTTATTTTTTATTCACTTACACTTGGGTTTGCTTTGAGCACTATTTTGTACTCATATTATATTTTTAAGTTAGAACTTTCTTCCTGAGACCACCATGAGGCAGGTTGGGTGTGCCCTATTCTTTCTTACATAAAATACGCCATTAATGAAGGTCACATGATTCGGACACTTGTGCACAGCACAGCTTGAAGCAACTTCCATATTGAGTTAATCAATTGAACTGTCAAGTATACGCCGACTTAGGCTAGAATTGTGGAATACCACATTGTGAAAATACCGTAATCTGCAACTTTGTAAGCAATCATTACTTGAGCAGGGTAAAGATGTCAATCTCTGTTATGGCAATATATCAAATGACATAGGGAATTAGGTGCAAACCTATTGGACATGCCTGAATGTAATATGTATCAAGGACACCGTCTTGTGTCCGAAACGCGTCAGAGACAGCACCATTGAAATGCACGCAAAATAAATAACCTAGCACAAGCTATATAGTGTGTCCGTGTTCCTGTGTGTGCAAACTGCACTTGGGAGTTACCCTGGTAATATGTATAATGTATATATATATGATGAATTATTTGTGCTGCTCGGAGCTGTCACTGCATAGTATATCTTCTGTGTCTACTCATAGCTGAGTAGTTCCAAGTTGTATTTAAATGCCAAGAAATGGCAGCCGCACCAAGTGACCAAGGTGGCAGTGTCCACTGAAACGCGCCATCCTATGACATTTGCTGCTTAAAAAAATAAATACCTTTCTTGGATTCCTGGCTGTCGGTGCCTGCTTTTGTGAAAAGAAGGGCAGGATTGATTTGGTTGCTTTCTCACAGTCTCGGAGACCCAACGCTGTCGAACTGTGAGTTCCATGAGGTGTCTTTCCTAGCAACTTAGTAGAGTCCTTCCCATAAACAGATGCCTCTGTATCTCTCGCTCCTAATGAACAATTTACACAACTAAGGATCTCATTATTAATTATTATGATTATTATTAGGAGCTTATAAAGCGCACTTATACCCAAGGGCGTCCTAGCGCTCATACTGACTCCCAAGAGAACATACGAGGATCTAATCCCTGAATAATCAGGTCTTAAGCCCCTTTCTGAAAGAGAGAAGCTCCAAGGCATTCCTGAGATGCGCCGGCAGACTATTCCAGGCTTTTGCTGCACAGTAGGAGAAGCTTTTTCCTTCCAACTGGCCTTTTTTATTCGTGGCACCACATCTAGTCTGCCTTTGGCAGAGTGGAGCGCTCTCCCAGGCACGTACCACTTAAAACACCTACTCAAAATCTCTGGGCCACTGCCCATCAGAGCTTTGAAGACAGTGCACAGGGCTTTAAAGTGAGCACGTCTTGCTACAGGCAGCCAGTGTAGTTGCTGTAGACCCTCTTGTACAGTCATCAGTCTCGCCGCCACGTTTTGTACCAGCTGCAATCTGTACCCGTGTTTTTTTTTCAAATTCAGGTACAGACTATTACAGTAGTCCAAACGCGACAAAATGAGCGCTGGAACTGCTGTCCTGAAACCATCAGCTGGAAGAAAAAATTTAATTTTCTTAATATCCTAAGGATATGGAAACAAGTCGAAACCACTCCACTAACCTGATCCCCGAAGTCAAGATTTTGGTCCATGATAACACCCAGATTTTTTGCCTTCCCAGTGGGGACTGGTAGCTTTCCCAAGGCCTCAGGCCACATATCAGGGGTCCAGATATTGGGGTTGTTACCAAATATGATGACCTCGGTCTTCTCCACATTCAGTGGAAGGCAGTTAGAGGCCATCCAGCCAGCAACGTTTTTCAGACAATGATGGCATCTCGCTGCCTTATCCACTTGGGACCCTCGTTGTATGGATAACACAATTTACGTGTCATCTGCATAGGATGTAAGTTGCAGACCAAAAGATCTTATTAAGGCCGCCAATGGGCTGACGTAGATATTAAAAAGCGTTGGACTCAGGGAGGACCCCTGCGGCACCCCGCAAGGGAGGGCAAAGGTTTAGATTTGTCCAACCCCAGGTCAACTGTTTGTATTCTGTCAGCCAAAAAGGATTTCAGGAGGCTCCAGGCCGAGCCATCCATCCCCGCCCTCGACAACTGGTCCATCAACACCCCATGATGGACCGTGTCGAAGGCTGCCGACAAATCCAACAGAATCAAAACAGCCACCTCTCCCTGGTCAACCGCTGCTCTATCCTCCTCAGTGGCCTCGATAAGGGCCAGCTCCATGCTGTGACCTGCACAAGACCCAAACTTTGTGGGGTTAAGTGACTTAGTCCTCTGAAAGAAAGCGCTTAGTTGCCGATTTATAGACTTTTCCAGCAGCTTGGCCGGAAGCGAGATATTGGTCTGTAACTGTTAGGATCGTTTTCATCCAGGTTTTTTTATTAAGGGAAGTATCGAGGCAGATTTCCACCTCCTAGGATACTCACACATGTCAATGATGGTGTTAAACACGGAGGTAAGTGTGGATGCGATGACCTCAGGGCAAATTTTAAGTACCGCAACTGGGCAAGGATTATTGGGGGATCCCGACCGACGCGCACGCAGTAGGTTTAAGACCTCCGTGGTCTGCAGGGGACTAAAACCCTATAATCTGTCCAAAGACACCCTCGGCCTTTATTCAAGGCTGTTTGCTGCTTCCCCCACCTCCCCTTGGGCATTGGAAAAGGAGGAAAAGATCCCTTCCACCTTATTCCTAAAGAAGGAGGCTAGTGATTCGCACAATGCCGGGCTGCTATGAGAGCTGGGTTTAATAGGGATAGTCAGCTTTGACATGGTCCTGAACAGTTCTCTGGAGGATGGGTTGGCCTTCTGTATCTGCTCAATGAAATAATGCTATTGTTATTCTGTTTTGGTCACAAAAAGTAGTTTGTTCCTAAATGAGAATTGAAGAATAACTGACCCTTTATGCCTTCTTTCTGTGCATGTTGTACCAGGAAACCTAGTGAAATGTCCAAAGGAAGCAGAAGCTGGAATGGGAGAAATAACTTCAGGAATCAGTGAGCAAACAACGAAATGTGGTAATTTTGTAGAAACTGCCCTGCCTACAGTGCATACTTTAAGTCATGAAATCTGCAAAAGGCATATGTGGTGTTGACAGTACAGCTCACAAACATGAAAAGGCAAACACTGCTCTGTGGGTTCTACTATGCACTGCAGGTAGTTTGACAAAAACATGTGCAAGGACCTGTTCTGAGCTAAGCACTGAAGTAGAACATGTTCATGATACAGCCCCAGAATCACCATGCGGGACATTACGATGGCAGGGAAACCATTTACCGCCCACGGTCCGACAGTAGCAATCATTCCGACAGCTCTGTGTCCCCAGAATGGAACCTACCAGGCACCGCCGTAGAGATTAGGATGGTCCATCCCCGCCAGACTTTCCATGGCAGTCCACCTGCCATGGAAAGGGTGGCGGGGAAGGACTTTGGGGGCCTGTATTGGGCCCCCTTAAGCAGCGGCACTACAGTTTTGCACTTGGGGGGTACCTGTGGTGACCCCTACATTTCCCTGCACCATGTGGCAGGCACAGCATGGTGCTTGCCACATAGTGTAGGGAAATGTAGAAAGTGATTTGTTTACATTGCGGCAGGTGCTGAAGCCCGCAGCACCCTCCACAATGGAAAAAATGACACTTGCGTCCGCCGTGGTGGCGGCCGCATTGTAATCCCACCTGTGGGACTGCCGCCTTATAGGCGGGCGGTCCCCATCCCCGGGATGATGGCGGACGTACAGAAGTCCGTCCGCCATCATAATCAGGCCCCAAGGTCGACTTTCATCCCTTCTGCTTCCATGTCAAAATGAAGCTTCAAACCTATTGTGCTGAAATAAGACCTGACACTTGGCAGCATTACATGAACAATCCAGTGGGACCAAATTTAATGAAAACATATTAAGCTATGCTCGTTGTTTCCCCCAAGAAGGAAAATGAACTAGAACAAAGCACACTGCACAGAACACTAAAGTGTCTTGTGCAAACTTTACACTTCGCCTACAACAACAGTATGGTCCACACACATCTTTCAGATAAACAAGGCCCAAATCCCTGCTTAGTGGACCTTGCGCTAGCTTTCAAATAAACACTATTTCCCATAGACATGGCCCAGCAATGTACAATAAACTTAATTTATGACATTTATGATGTGAGGTGCACAAGCAAAGGACCCAATGCATTCTGCATATGCAGAAGGTTCTTTACGACCTCAGTTACGTTTTCATTAAGGGATCTGTAGCTATCATTATTCATATTAAGTCTTTAGCAGATATCTTGGTGATGACCAGGTAGAGCCAGAACAGGACCAGATCAGACAGTAGTAATGCATTTAATTAGGCACGGTTTTTACTGGTATCTCAAATCAAAAAACTGGAAAGTGTGGCACCTGCTTACAATAACAGAGCAAAAACAACAGTTGATGGACAGTATGCAGAACAATGTCATACATTCACCCCAGTACAGAGATCTGGTCCTATATCCATCGCTTTTTTTACTCACCATGCCATTCCAGTTTGAACCCAGCCATATGCAAATCAGTCTTGACCCTGTGCCTCATGGGAACAGTCCAGCCCGAACTGCCAAGCCAGGTCCTCCCTGGACTGGAAACAAGCATCCTAGGACCGGTTTCGGGGTTTCACCCCTCTTCAGCCAGGATAGCTTGATTCCAGTGGCATGAAGAGCACGGGACTCACGTCTGACCATACCTGTCCCACTCGGGGTGACACATGCAAAGACAACAGTTGATGGACAGAATGCAGAACAATGTCATACATTCACCCCAGTACAGAGATCTGGGCCTAAATCCATCGTTTTTTTGCTCACCATGCCATTCCAGTTTGAACCCAGCCATATGCAAATCAATCTTGACCCTGAGCCTCATGGGAACAGTCCAGTCCGAACTGCCAAGCCAGGTCCTCCCTGGACTGAAAACAAGCATCCTAGGACCGGTTTCGGAGTTTCACCCCTCTTCAGCCTGGATAGCTTGATTCCAGTGGCATGGAGAGCACGGGACTCACGTCTGAGCATACCCATCCCACTCGGGGTGACAAATACAAAAACAACAGTTGATGGACAGAATGCAGAACAATGTCATACATTCACCCCAGTACAGAGATCTGGGCCTAAATCCATCGTTTTTTTGCTCACCATGCCATTCCAGTTTGAACCCAGCCATGTGCAAATCAGCCTTGACCCTGTGCCTCATGGCAACAGTCCAGCCCGAACTGCCAAGCCAGGTCCTCCCTGGACTGGAAACAAGCATCCTAGGACCGGTTTCGGGGTTTCACCCCTCTTCAGCCAGGATAGCTTGATTCCAGTGGCATGGAGAGCACAGGACTCACGTCTGAGCATACCCGTCCCACTCGGGGTGACAAATGCAAAAACAACAGTTGATGCAGCACTCCCACGCGCAATTCAGTGGGCGGAGTCGTGACGAGCCCTGCTCATCATGAGCACAGCTCCACTGTGCCTCATGACAAGCTGGGCTCGTCACGAGAACCGCGGTGCCGCCCCCCCGTGCCGTGGGGGAATTACCCCCACGGCTAAGGGGTTAATGGGAAATCTGCGTATAAAAGGAGCGACTAGATTGTGGAGCTGATGGGTGCTCTCCTTGATGATAATATATATATATATATATATCAACCACCAACTCCAATCTTCAACAAAAGAAAGGACACCGACACCAACGACTTCACTGGATTCACAGGTTTTACTGATTTCATTCCATTGCTACGCGTTTCGGCATCACCTGCCTTACTCAATATATATATTCATTTGCAATGAAAATCTCCTTTTGTTCATGTGTTAATCTAACCAAAAACCTGTGGCTCTATGTAATCTCTTGTGATTTTCATTTGACCAGTAGATGCTTGTGTAAAAGTTGCATGAAATTCAGCGCATTAAGAAAGCAGTCACTCAAAAGCCATGCTTAAGGGTACCTTCACATGTGTACTTCTGCTATTTGAAGTGTCTCAAAAATCAATATAATTGTCACTTTTTGGCTGTTTATCTCCCTTCATCTCCAGGTGATGAACATAGGGGTGGCTGCTTCTTTTATGCAGTTTGAATCCTAGGAAAATAAGGGGCCAAGAAACAGTATTTTCATAGTAGAAGAAAAACTGAGAAGATTCTAGACAACAACATTGTAGTATGAATCCAAGGGATGTAGAAACATGCAAATGTCTGGATACTCCGAATAGTCCAAAGCAAACACGGAGGTGCCACGAACAGCCTTTACTGTGGCAAAGAGTAGAGTGAACAAGCATTGGCATAGCCAATAGGTCTCACCTTTGGGACCTTGTAAGTGTTTAGCTATACCTATTGGCTTTGCTAATATGTTTAAGCTATGTTGTAGATAGGTGTGGCTTGCGTGTAGCAAAGTTATAGTAAAAAGTGTTGTAAGCATTTTGTTACCTTTTCTATAATTAATATGATATGTATAACTGAACAACCTTATTAAAAAAAGAATATAAAAATGTTTATTTGTTTCTTTTTTGGGGGGGATGTTGGCAACTATTTCCTGCCTGTTCTATTGGTTGTTTTGGTTCGTCTATCCCGAAACATCATGACTGCTCAGTCGAGTCCCCGACTCCCCGCCAGTTCTGGCTGCTCGTTGCCACTTTAGTGACAGCGAAACCACACCAAAGCCTTGTATCCTGTAGTAGTACCCTGCACCCAGGACAGGTCAAGCTCCAGATCACGAAACCCCATTAGAGCGACGGAGCGCACTCATAATACTGAACGGAATTGCGGCTTTGATTGGTGCAGCAGGTGCTGTGGCCCTGGGGCAATGGTGCGTGAGGGGCCCACAGCACCCCAATCAGGCCTGTTTTACGACCAAAACAGTTGCAGTGGGAGGGATTTCCCTTGCTGTGCCGCTGTTTACTGGTAACGCTGAAATACATGTATATATGTAGATATCAGCGCTCAGAAGGTACCGGAAGGAGCCATTAGGCGCTTTGCAACACACCTAAAATATGTATGACTGACGGAAGCAATTACATTGACTTTTCTATTTTTGCCAATTTAAGTCTGCAATGGGTGAGTTTGTGGAAGGGCGGGGACTGAGTGACATAAGATTAGGTGGTTTATATTACGAGAAAGAGCCATTGCATTATACATTAGAAAACCTTTGAGGTATTAGAAAAAAGAGAGGAATAGATGGGGGCGAAGGTGGAGAGGAGGGAAAGCAGAGTAGGGGGTAGAGAAGGCATGGTGGAGGGAGGTGGACCTTCTGGGAAGAAGCTAATGTGTAAATGAGAGAGAGGGTTGGTAGAGGCAAAGGTGAAAGAAGTGTATAAGAGGGAGAAGTGAAGAGAGAGAGAATGAGAGAGGAGGGGAAAGAGTCGGTGGTGGAGAGTGGTTAAAAGAGAATGGGAGATAAGAAAGGGGAAAAGAGAAGGAAGGTGGAGAGGCAACACTGAAGGAAGTTAGTGGAGAAGTGTAGAAAATAGTGATGGCGAGGGCCAGAGAAAATGAAGATGGGAAAGAGTTATAGTGGAGGGGTAAGAGGGCATGCAGGATTTGAGGGGAGAGGAAATGATCAGGTGAGAGGTGGGTAGCAAAAGACAAGAAGAGGGGGACTAAAGGGTTGACATAAGAACAAAAGGAGTGGTGGGGTGGGGGAATGAGAGATGGCGGAGAGAGGTCAAACAAAGGACGGGTGGAAGGGGGATGAATGCAGGGTGAGAAACGAGGGAAGAAAACGAACACAGGTGGGAACGGGTGGGAGGCGGTATGAGGGCTGAATATGAGAGGCAGACCTAAAAAGGTGAAAGCACCATTAGCAAATTGATATTAAGAAACGTCTATATCACCTATTCAAGCACATAGATGCCACACACTATATTTAGTTAGGGTGACCACAGTGCCCAGCAGTTGAATTAAAGGCTATCCCCAGTAGTGAGGATCGTAGTCAGTGCTCAATCACAAACGGCATATTGTGCACGTAACCGTAGTAAAGGCTCCTCATTAAGAGATGCGGCATGATGGAAATAAGACCCCGTTTCAGAATACTGAAAAAATAGCACCCATTAATGGACATCGTTATGAAGCGTACTGCGCACACAAACATAGTGGAGGCTAAATCTCAAGAAATGCGGCATGCTATTAAGTGTTGCACTATCCCAAATATGAAGCCACTTTATTTGGTGTGACCATAGGTAACCATATGTTAAATAACATATGTTACGTACTACGTATAAACACATACACTGCAGAGTGCCAAAATACCGTAGATCTAATGACCAGAAGCCACATCCATATAGGGTCAATCCTTAACTTAGTCAGATGCGTCTGCGAATATTTCCAAACAAGCCCAATATGGAGATTAAAACCGCGCGCCATGTTGAAACACATTTAAAGAATAAGCGGCGTGAAAGGGAAAGACGTCACCAACAAAAACAAGCACTGTTTTAAATTATCGTGCACGCATATGGGCACGATAATTCAAAACAGATGGTGCCTGTGCGGGTAACCACAAGCAAAAGGCCGTGGGCGGAGCAAAGGCGGGACATCCACCCGCCTTTGCCCGATTTTGTGCTGTCTTTCCTAGAAAGACGCACGCAAAGGCCAATAGCCTCTGACCAAAAACTAACCACACGCACGAGCGTGTGGTCAGATTTTGAAGCCCCCTTACAAAAAGTCTTGCAGCGCATGCACGCTGGCTCAGGCGAGACCTAAAAAAAGTACTGGTGTGTGACATATTAAAAAGGATCTTAGGACATACATTTCTAATTCAACTTCCAAAAGTGATTCAGAATTGAAATTAGGGACACAAAACAGGAAAAGAATGATGATGCCAGGTTGCGCACGGCGGCAGAGATAAGATGGCCCTGACCTGAAGAGCTCCATAGCGCCGAGCTACGTTTCCATCTGAAGGGAACCTTTATCTGCAACACTGCTGCTCGCAAAGGGGTGTCCGTGCGTCGGAAACTGCCAGGAGTACTGAGGCAAGTTTCCGACCGAATTCATGGCCGGTTTGACTCCGTTTTGCATTTGACTTCATCCTTCATTAATTGCGGCCGCCATCTTGTGCATTCCTGCAGCAGTAAACAAATGACTGTTATGCAGCCTTTCTTCTCGTTGACGTGCTGAGCTTCTTGGTATTGCTACAACACCAGCACTCATTATGTCTCTGACAAAGAACAACCTTCAAATATTTTGCTGAGTTCCTGTTGTGGTTCATTATTTGGAATTTTTCTCCTTGATATAATGGCAGCATTACTTATTTCTCTGCATCATTTCCTGTCAGCTGATGAACTATTTTTGGTTTTGTCACAGTAAAGCCTCTTTCTATAGGGCAGGTTTGCCTGGTTTTTACAGCGCTTTATCAACGCACACAGTACCGACCTGCTAAAATAGTTTTTGCAACTTATCGTCTTGTGCTGAACTGGTACTTTAAATTGTCTACACGCTTGTTGGCTACTTTATTCTGTAGCATCTGTCACGAAGCAGCGATTTTTTCAAGCTAGGGGTCACGCTGCTTGCCACGAGCTCTTTTGCTTCTGCTCCTTTTTAACTATATTTATCGCGACTTTGTTGTCTTTTCCTGACTTTCACAAGTTGCATCTTTTAATACATCTCACTTGCCTTTTTTACCATGGATCATATACAATATAAAAAACCTCATGGGGCTGCAGGGGCTTCTTCTGGAGGTTGCAAAGACTCAACAGCCAATACCAGTAAGCGACTTAAGAAGGACCCTTCTTCTCCATCTAAATCACCTCTTCCCCTCACGCTAGAGGACATCATGGATGAACTGCACCTCATTTGCCAGTTTATGTCAGATACCACTGCCACCCTACAAAGAATTGAGGAGAAATGGTCCGGCCTTAATTTGAGACTTTCTGATGTCGAGCAGAAGATAAGTGACGCGCAAGATGTCATTGCCAGAGTTGACAGCCTTACCAAAGAAGTCACCCAACTTAAGAAAACTACAGAGATTTAGAAGATCGTAACAGGCACAATAATTTACACATTTACGGAATTCCAGAGGGCTCCGAAGGTTCTGACATAATTTCCTTCCTGAAATCTCAAGTCTTGCAGATTGTTCGCCTCCCTAAATCAATGGATTTCAATATCCAAAGAGCGCACAGACTAGGGCCTCAGAACGCATCCTCTTTCACTAAACCAAGAGGTATCATTGCCTATTTTCTGTTGTTTTCTGACCTCATGGCAATCCTTAATGCTGCCAAACAACATAAACAGATGCTCTGGTCCAGTCACAAAATCTTTTTTAGTCAGGATGTTTCCAAACCAACAGCCAGCAGATGCAAGGAATTCCTTGATCTCAGACCAGCCTTGAAATCCATGAACGCTCGTTATGGCCTTATACATCCCTGCTTTTTTAAAGTGACTTATAAAGACAGAACATTCTCCTTTGATGACCCAGCTGACCTTCGGAAGTTCATTCATACTCATCGAGGAGAACTCATGGAACTTAGAAAACATTGATTATCTTCTTCTCTGTTCTCTTTCTTATCCCCTCGGTTTTACGTATGATGTATGTTAACGTTAATCGTTCTCTTGTCTATTTCTTATTCATATTTTTTAGGTCCTCCCCGTGCTGTTCTGTTGTTGGAATTCATGCTTGCACCACCCACTTGTCTATATTGTTTGACTCATCACATTGCTTTGTCCCCTAATGTCTCATAAGATCCCTTCCTCCTTGTTCCATTTGTCTATCATTTTTTATTCTTGGAGTTTTTCTCCCTTCTTTTTATATTGTTTTGGTACAATGGATTTGTTTCCTCTCAGTGTTACTCCCTGTGGAGTGGCCGTCTTGGCTTTTTGCCGTCCCCCTCCCTCAATAATGTTCTTTGTTTTTTGACTGTCATGACTAAAGCCATCTGGCTTTCTGTCATCTCTTCTTCTCTAACTCTTTCCAGGCGACTGTATGACCCTCTTCTATCGCTCTTTCTTACCTTCCTTCTTCCTTCTCTCCTCCTTCTATGGCACTATCTTCCTGCTCTTTTTTCCTCCATATCACCATCTTTTAATTTTCAGCTTATGGTACTTTACTGTTCATTTATTCTTGTTTCTTTATTATCACATGGCACAGTTTTTTCTATCTTTTATGCCCTTTGCTACCTCCTACTTTTCACTCTCTCCTTGTTTTTAACTTTTCCTCTTCCTTTTTTTGACTTGTCTTTTGTTTCAAGCCTATCGCTACATAAACCCTATTGATGACTGGTTTCCGTGTTCTCTCATGGAATGTTAAAGGTATTTGTAATCCTGTTAAAAAGCATCGAGTCTCATCCCATCTAGCGAGACTGAAATGTCATGTTGCAAGAAACACACCTCAAACTGCAAGATCTGTCTTAATTGCGTAAACAATAGGTAGGAGAAGTTTTCTGCTCCCCGTCAGTGAATAACAAAAATGGTGTTGTTATTTTGTTCCATAAGTCTTTAAATGTTCAGTTACAAAATGAGTTTCATGACAACAATGGTAGATCGTTGTTTTTAAATGTTATTGTTAACAATGTTCCACTTTCTTTTTGTAATATTTATGGTCCAAATGGCATCGATTTAAATTTTTGGAATGACTTTTCTATCCTTATTTCTTCGCATGCTGTGGATGATTTGATTGTTGGTGGAGATTGTAATCAACTCATGGACCCCTTTGAATTTCTAGATATTCGTGAATCGTTTGGCATTTCCAACACACACTCTCTTCACTACCCCTTATTGAAGGCTTCTCTGACTCGTGTTCTTTCTCTGGGTTGTTCTCCTACTCCTGCTCAGACCTCATCCACCTCACTAGACTTTTCTATCCCCTTTAAGTCAGCTGCCATCTACAAATTACTTTCCCGTCCTTCTGTAGATAGACCTAAGTCTCAATTAGAACTCTTATGGGAGGAGGATCTAGCCCAAGAATTTTCATTTCAGTTTTGGGATTCTATATGGTCCAAAATTCACACCGCTTCCCGCTCTGCTAGCACCACACAGACTTTATATTTTTTTTACAACAGACTCTTTTTCACTCCTTCTGCACTGCACACATTTAGATCACTAGAATCCAAGAAATCTTGGTCTTGCCCCTGTGAAGACAGTGATTTCCTCCATATGTTTTCTCATTGCCCGTTGGTTAAATCCCTATGGTCTCGTAATTAGTCAAAACTTAATGATATTCTTTCCATTAATTCCCTTTCTAGATTGTACATATATTTTTGGGAGGTTCTTCGCCTTTATGGAATGTTCAATGTAATGTGTGTAAATGTATAGACCTATACTTAGCTATTTCTTTTCAGATCATCACAACCAACTGGAAAGATACTTCAAAAATGTCATACCAAGCTTGGTGGAATTTTCTATGTCATCATCACAGACTTGACCGTGCCTTCGCCACCTCCACACCTCTATTAATCAAAAAGGACTTGTCATGGTCACCACTAACCACTTTTCTTTCCAGACATGCTTCCTAAATTACCCATTTTCCTTTTCTAAAGTACCCACTCATATTTGTATCACCTGTTCACTTTTAATTGTTTTCAGAAGTATTTGCTTTTGAATATGTATTTCATGCCACCCCCTCTCGCCCTCTCCCCTCCCTTTTTCTTTCTCTATCTTTTCCCATCCTCTTAAAAAAATAACTTTAAAAGGCTCTTTCTCCTTGGTATATTTTATACTTCCCTTTTTTGGGATTACTTGCTTATGTGTTATTTAATTTCATTCCACTTTCCATTTAATGCCACATGTTTCTGTAATAATGTTTTACTATGTTTATCATCTTCAATAAAGCTTTATAAACTCAAAAAAAGAATTATGATGCCATTTAAGATTGGGAAGTTCTGAAGTAAAAAGAGCCCCACCTTCAATCAGTACAAATCATAAACAGACCAGCGGCGCTGATCAAAACCCAGGGCCTCATTTATGAGGTTTTGCTATAAGGCAGCTCCACAGGCCTTCCTGCTGCGCTGTCCTACGACAAAAGAAAAGGGCAGGAATGCCTGTATCTATCAGATAGGGCACATGCCTGTAATTTTACCCTGCGTCAGTGCTTGATAATCCGCCGTGCGCTCATGCAGGCATTTTTGCACCATGGTGCAAGAGTCCTGCATTGCAGGGATGATTATTTTTGTGCAGAAAGGGAAACCTTCCTGCACAAAAAAAAACACAAGAGGCTTTGTCCTCCTTCTATGTGTGCTGCAGAATGTGGCACACATAGAAATAGGAAAAACGAGGAGAAATAAAGTTATTTCTCCTCGTTGTGCCTCCCTTACGCCTCCCCTGAGGCGGTGTACGTTTTTTGTGCTGCCTTAGAATTACGATTTCTCATAAATCTGGGGCAGTGTCAAAAATCCATGGATGTTCCTGGGAACATACCCAGCAACACCCACTGCACACCCCTTTAACGTGGAAAACTGCGTTAAAGGGGATGATATTTACAAGGCAGCATTAAGCCAAAAAAGTGGCTTAGTGTTGCCGTATAAATATGGAGCAGGATCCTGCGCCACAGAATGTCACAAAAACTGACATTCTGGCGGGGCAAGGGCCCTCATAAACGTGGCCCCCAAATCTTAAGTGAATGGGCTAATGAGAGATTCTGAGGAAGAACATGCTAGCCGATGGAACATCTGATGTGGGCAGAAAAGAGGCCCTAAAGCCCAAGGAAATTTGAGTATAAGTACTGTGTTTTGAAAACAGACGTAAGAATACTCACCATATAGGCTATAAGACGGCCATGCAGACTGTGTAAGAGATTGCGGAGCAGATGCACTGGAATCGACTTTGTGTATCAGGTATCTGCGCAGGCTGATTACACAGCATGTGAGAGCAGCAGAGCATGAGACAACGAGTAATGAAAAGTGACGAGAAAGTTGTGTCTGGCAACTGTATATACACCAGTGGTGCCAGGCACCTCTGAGGAAATGAGTAAGAAATATGCATATCTCTGAAGAGATTGAATTGTGCTTTGCAGAGAACTGTGTTCCTAATGTAGACCTGGCTTCCGAGCTTTCATACACTTTTCACTGCCTCCACTAAACGGGTCCGTTGTGGGGAAGCAGCTCACCATAATCGGAGTGAAATGCAACTGTCTAATGAAGAATAGAAAATAAACTCCAGGCCAGCATGCAGAACGCAGTTTGAGTCCCTCACCAAGGACATGAATAATAAGCACCATTCCCGCTCACTACTGCGCCAAAAGACGATACTCCTGTCAGGAGGTTAGAGCCACATGTGGTATATGGCCAAAGGGCTGATAGCCAGTAACGTGGTTAGGCTTCTGGTAACTAGTAAATCCCCAAAGGATAGTGTGACAATACAAAATTAGTTATTGGCAGTTGTCTCAAACAAAATGCTACAACCACTCTGTAAAACTGGTGAGAGGAGTCTGAGGTTCCTACAACTCATAAAGTAATAGTATGGCACATCCCTCAGCACCAAGCACTGGCATCAAATATATCCGGCTGACTGCACCCCCGAAACGGTGGAACACCTTTTATCACTTTTGGGGCTGTAATGTCCCTACTATTGGTCTTAGTTGAAAAACCATACACAATCATTTCTACTTTGTGACAGGTAATTGTTTGCTCATTGTGGTCAGGGAACACAGGCAGCAAAAGTGTTGTGATGGCACAAGTTAGCACAAACCTATGAGAAATGCCCTTGGGTCCAATTACCGTAAGAGAAACACTACCATTGCTGATCGAGCTGCAGGAACATGAAATGCGCCTCTGCCTCCTTGGGACACTGATACCTTTTCATTTTCCTCTGCAAGAGAGAATGGAGAGAGACTTTGTCCAGTGGCACATTTGCTTCACCACCAAAACATGATACATGTGCCCCAGGTGATCTGTTTTAATTGCCTACATAATTAATGGAGTCAAGAATTCTCCTGCACGGTTTCTGCCAGTGAAGTGAGCAACAACATATATTTCCAACTTGTTGTGCAGATTATGTACATTGCTGTTTACTTGGAAGTCGCAGCGCCTGTTCAAAGTGATGCTTATATTAATAAGCTGGAAATGGAACTTATAATTACTTGCCTCGGTTGCTGTGTTATTGTGGCAGCATGCCATTTCCAGGGCTCTTGGATACAAGCCTCCCTGGTGTCTGCGTTTAACTCAAAGCACAGAAGGTTGCAAAGAAAGCTAACCTAATGTTGACACACAACAGAGTCGAAGATTTTACTCGAGGGGCTTCTTCGTGTCTCTTTTTAATCTATATCTTTTTTGCACTTTCTGTTCTGATTAGCTGTCAGAAGAACGGCACAGAAAGCAGGCTGTCAATTTAACATATGATGTGAGTGTAAGGTCGTTTACACAAGGGTCACACAATTAGGTAGCCACAGGACTAGTCAGCAGACCAGAAAGAACAAGCATTTGCAATGCAATAGGTCTCGCATTTAGACTAGTTTAAGCAATTGGCATTGTTTAAAAACATAAATAAAAGGCACTGTCATTTACAATGTCAGTAGCCCAAACTTGTGTAAATGTGAGACCTATTGCATTGCAGTGCTTGTTTTCACTCCTTCAGATTGCCTCTAAGCCCCGCCCCTGATGCGCAGGAAGGAGGGTGCCAATAGAGGAGGGGAGCGCGGGCTGGCTGAGGGGAGGGAGGAGGCAGCAAAGAAGCCGAAGCTGCTCCTGGTTCAGCGCGGTGTCCCGGAAGCGGGCACCGTGCTTATCAGGGCACAAGTCCTAAAAAAAGAAGTGGGGGGACGCTGTCACCGGAAGTGACGTCACAACAGGAATCTCATGAAAAGAAGTGGGGGGACGCTGTCACCGGAAGTGACGTCACAACAGGAATCTCATGAAAAGAAGTGGGGGGACGCTGTCACCGGAAGTGACGTCACAACAGGAATCTCATGAGTATTCATATGCCTTTAGATGACAGGGCATTTCACAGCACTGCTACCCCTGGTCTGTTCCTCGATGTCCTTTGCAACCCCCCCTCCCCCCCACTCCCCCGAGGGGGTGCCCCAGTTGCACAACGAAGTGCTCAAAAGTGCACAAGATACAGAAGGACACACATTCCAAGCGTTAACCGCCAACGCCTGCTCGCTCCGCCTCCCAATCACTCCAGCCTGCACACACCACCGGTGCCTCTTAAAGTCTCCAATTACAAATATTAGCATATCTTTGCAGGGCACAAGTCCTAAAAAAAGAAGTGGGGGGACGCTGTCACCGGAAGTGACGTCACAACAGGAATCTCATGAAAAGAAGTGGGGGGACGCTGTCACCGGAAGTGACGTCACAACAGGAATCTCATGAAAAGAAGTGGGGGGACGCTGTCACCGGAAGTGACGTCACAACAGGAATCTCATGAGTATTCATATGCCTTTAGATGACGGGGCATTTCACAGCACTGCTACCCCTGGTCTGTTCCTCGATGTCCTTTGCAACCCCCCCTCCCCCCCACTCCCCCGAGGGGGTGCCCCAGTTGCACAACGAAGTGCTCAAAAGTGCACAAGATACAGAAGGACACACATTCCAAGCGTTAACCGCCAACGCCTGCTCGCTCCGCCTCCCAATCACTCCAGCCTGCACACACCACCGGTGCCTCTTAAAGTCTCCAATTACAAATATTAGCATATCTTATGAAAGTTTATTAACATTTTTAAAAAGAGAGCGTAGTGTCCTGAAGCGGGCACCACGCTCATTAGTAAAGTAAAATAAATAAATAAACAGAGCGCAATGTTCCCTGAAACGGGTGCTGGATCCCGGGTCTCAGGAAATCTCCCACCTTTGGTCCATTAAGAAAACAACTGCAACATTAATATAATGTAACTGACCTACAATAGTGAGGTCATCATCAGGAGCCAGCTGGGATCATATATTGAAAGGAAATAGATAGGTGAATTGTTAACACTTTGGAGACTACGAGAACAACATTTCTTTTTGTTTGACTGGTATCGCCCTTTAGATGCGCCCCGAACATGCTTACCTTTATTTCAGATTTGTTTAAATGCTTGCACTGCAAGGCTTAGCCTACGAATCAGTCCTGCTAGAGTTACCACTTCTGGCATTTTTTAAAGTGTAAATTACTCGTTTGCATCAAAAGTGCATATAACCAGCTATTCTTCAAAATAATTGCCATTCGTTGATGAAACAACTAGGAGTACATTAAATATCTAAAAGATACTGCCACTGGTTACAGAACCTGAAACTGATCAACAGGGCCAGTCATCGAGCTAATAGCCAGGAAGAGGGCACCAGTGTCCGTCACAGTCCTCTCAGCATGAAAGCACACGTCACACCCGCCGCTGGTCTTGCTTTTAAGGGATGTGCAGATCTCCCTACTGACCATCAGTGCTCAAAACTGACCATCAAAAACATGCCTCTAGCTCATATGCTGAAAATTTTAACTAAAGACTGTCATTATAGCAGAAGTTTGCCAATAAACATGGCCACCGGCCTCAGAACCTGGAATTGACCATTAGAGGCAGCCAGTAACCACAGATCCTGGCAGCGCCCAGAGCATGAGACTACTCATCTGCGACCAGCATTGGCCTCGGAGGGACCCTGCCCACCAAAAGTGGTTATTGGCCTTAGAGCCTAACCATGCCCATCAGAGGTTGCCATTAGCCTCTGACCCTGCCCAAAGGAAGCTGTTGTTACCCCCAGAGCCTGGCAGTGCACATTATAGATTGCCACTATCCCCAGACTTGATGTGAGCCTGTCTGTGATTTTAAACCCTAGCAATGTCTATTATGTTCTGTGTCCTGACACTGGCCCAACCCAGCAACTTACAGAGCCAATCAGGCCCTACCACGGACCACAGAGCCTGATACAGCCCATCACATCTTGATTTTCACTGATATCCACACATTCCTTATCTGAAATGATTCGTATCAAGGCAAGAGATAATATTGTTGCATAGTCACTATAAAGATGAATGTTACCCAAAGGAAGGCATTGCTCAAATAAGCTCAATAATTAACATTCCATGGCAGGTAGAAAATAATTTATAGCAACGTGTGGTAGAAAGAAGCATGATACTCTGCAATACTTCTTTAGCATTTTACATTTAATATTTAAACCTATCAGGTTTAGCTAGTCAGTCCTGACTGCTCCTGGTGCATTTAATAGTGTGGATTTCTGAAATAAGTAGTACTTACAGCCTGTTGTATGCAAAAGACAAATATGGATAAGTGTAACAAGATTTATAGTCCCAGTCCTAGTGAAAGGAATATTTAAACATCGTCTTTCAAATAAACAAATGATCACACAGTTTACTGCTAATATTTCTGTTTGTAAATGTATCACTTACTAAATGTTTAATGTAGGAATGTAAGTGCTTTGTTTTGTGGAATTTTATGTTGGCGGACCACTCTTCTACTAGTGGCTGCTCTGTTTATGCATTAGTTGTCTATGAAGAGGATGACCTTTACATTTTTCTCATAATAGTGCAGCAGGTTAGGCTTTGACAAGTTGTCAGGCTAAAGGGAGGCCTAGATTCACAGCCACACTGCAGAAAATGTCTGCCTCTCAAAATACTTTTCTTGAGCCATGGGGTTTCCTGTTAAACTTTTCTTGAGCCTTAGCTTTTCCTGTTGATGTTGGTAAGAAACGTGTCAGTTGGAGATGTGTAATTGAGTACATTGTATTATTGTTAAAATGAGCCTACCAAATCAGTAAAATTCGGATCATTGCTGTTTTTGGCAAAGACGGATTGCAAATGTATGCATGGAGAGATGATTACAGTGGCGGCTCGCAGCGGTTACGCTGTGGGGCGGAGAGGCGGGGCTGGGCTGGGGGGGGTAAATGTAAATAAATAAATAAATATCTGCTGTTGTATTGCGGACTCCACTACCCCCCACCCAGCCCTGCCCTCGCTCGCCTCCCCGCCCCACACCGTTACCGCTGCAAGCCGCAACTGGATGATTACACACCAATCACCAAACAACTGTGATGCTAAGGAACTGCTTTTGAGTTTGGCAGATGGAGTAATGCCCGCCCAGGATGGCTTAGGACATTACCTCTACCATCTCTATTGTTCTCCATGTGCCAAATTTAGAGAGTGGGAGTTTGTTTCTGAAAAATAATAAACAATAATCCCCATACCCTTAGAGTCTTGCCACGGGCTGTGGAGTCGGGATCACTACTTGCTTTTTAACTGATAGTAACATTTAAGCATAGAAATAGGATTGGCAAATATTATTTTATAACTAAAGAACTATGATGTACTAACATTGGAAAATTGGTATTCCTAATGAATGAAACTCTTTTGATTTTCATTAGAAATTCCTAGTGGGTCGAAATAAACCTACCTCATGCATATTAATGAGGTAGGTCGCAGTTTGCGACCCATTAGGAATCGCAGCCATCACAGGAATGATGCTCTGCTGAGGTCAGAAGACCACCATCGCTGTGATTGTTTTTTAATAATGCAATTCTTTTTTTTTGCAGCCCATTTTCTGTAAAGGAAAATAGGAGGCATTTAAAAACAAAAAAATGCCTATGTTCTCCGTTCTTAAAGGGGAAAGGGTCCTTCAGGGACCCCTTCCCATTTGCGAATGGGTTAACACCTCATTTAAGGTAAATATCAATGTTTTGCGACTGTAACTCGGTCGCAAAACGTTCATACATCCCATTATGATTCAGTATTTAGAAGGAATTCCCTAAACACGCCCCTTCAAAATACCGAATTGCAAACACAAATTGTGATTCGGTAATGTGTTACGGAATCACAATTTGTGTTTTGTACATATGTAAAAGCATTTTTGCGGTCGGAAAATGCATGAACTGCCATTTAAGACAGTAAAAATGCTTTGTATACTTGTGGCCCAAAATCTCTGTGGTGTCTGTAGCCCTAGACACAGAGTGTATTTTAAACTGAATCTTTTTACAAAATTGAATATGTCAAATAATGTGCATATATCATTTCCAATGATTCATAACACTAGTCTTATACTGGGCCAAATCTTTTAGTAACAAAGATGAATAAATCCCACCTTTTTGATTAAAACAAATCAGAAGGAGATAATGTAGCTCTTATTTCCTCATCAGGCTCTAGAAACCAGCTTTTCATATTCTCCATAAATAACATGACAAACTGAAATGTCAATGTAGATAGGCTATAAAGAACAACAGTAGACAACATCATCTTTTTGGTATCAGGTCTTCGCCAACATACAGACATGTTGGAGATCATTTTGCAATTAAAAGTTATAATTTAGATTTGATATTATCCAAATGTAACTTGATGGTATCCCTAGCATCACAAGAAAACCACCCAAATCAGATTATAATGTAGACGCATCTTTTAAGCAAAATATATTAAAAGGCATAAAAATTGTTTTGTCAATATTCACCTTATGCCCAGAAAAGTTTGAAAAACATTCGACTCCATGAATAGCGCAGGAATAGAACCACTAGAGTTTTCTTTAGATTTAATGTGTCATCCTGTAATGTGCTTCATGGAGCAATTCAATACTCACGTTATTTCTGACTAGGTGTGAAAATACCCTTCGTCTTTCTATTGAGTTACCCAAGCCCTTGATGTTCCTAGTAATTGTTCTGTTCATCTAAACTGGAATAGCAAACACATTTTAAAAAGGCTCAACTATGTACCCAACAAAAAAGACTTGCAAACAAACTCACAAGCAAGACAGCTACCCCCAGTAAATTATATCGGTTATGTGATACCTTCATAAAAGAAAGAATAGAAAAAGAGATAAATGCACCATGATATTATGGCATAACAACATAAAAGCCCAAATAACAGCCTAAATCCAAACTGTGTTGGCTGTAAAAGAAGAGAGAAAGAAAGGAGTTAGAACATAAACATCAATGATGAGAAATATTGCAAGACTATTGGAACAAAACACAGCTTACTTCCAGCTGACAACTGCAGACACAAGCGACATAAACACCGATATTAAATGAAGCTGGAGATCCAAGAAACAAGGAGGGGACTGCTGACTTTAGCACCAGGTAACCATGTTCAAATCCCCACCTTGGCTCAACAGCATATGATTCTGGGCAAAGCTTTTAATCTCCCAGTGCCTAAAATGTATGCATAGCATATTCACGTTCTCCTTCAAAGCACTCTTATGAGGACAAGTTTGCACTATCTAAAACTGCAACAAAAAAAACTAGAATACACCTACAGCAATTAAATATAAATATGAGAATTTGAGACAGTTACAAGAAAAGAAAGCGACATACAGAGAAGTAAAAACAACACTCAAAGTATTTGCGGACAACCTATCGCCGACGGCACCGCCTGACAGGCTACCAGTGGTCCCGTAGTAGGTATTACAATGCGAGCGCCACCACGGCTGTCGCACTGCCTATATTTTGCATTGCGGCGGGTGCTGCTGGCTGCAGTACCTGCCTCAATAAAAAAAGGGACACTGTACATATCCTTGCACTACATGGCAGGCATCATTCGGTGCCTGCCACATGGTGCAGGGATATGTAGGGGGCACCATGGGTGCCCCCCAGTGCCCATAGCTTAATGCAAGGAAAGAAGGGGGGCTGGCTACGGGCCCCCAAAGTCCCTTTCCCCCTGCCTGTTCATGGCAGGTTAACCACCATGAACAGGCGGGCAGAAAGGGACATCCATTTCTGCCCACCACTGTAAGAAATACAAGACCCTCCACCATACCGGCGGGCTCAAGGAGCTCGTCATATGTGTGGCATTCGGTCTTTCCGACTGCTAAAATACCGCCGGCCATCCTAATGTGATAGGCGGGAAACTTGCTTAGCACGGCAGTGAGACCGCCTCCGAAGGGCTGTCGGTGGCGGTCTCACCACCATCCTAATTAGGCCCTAAGTAGCCATAATGTCCTCTTAACACGTCTGATATACTCGTTCAGTTTTCCTTGATCACTGTTAATATTATGAGTAGTGTTGAATAGGCAAAGGGTGAATCAGGAATTTGCTTCAGGGAAGTTCTCGGGTTCAAAAATGATTTCCGTCTATCAACACTGATTTTTACAACACTCTTTGAGATTAATACTTTCTGACAAGACCAAATCAGCTGTTTCATTTCCCTCAAAGTTGAACTCGCTTTCATCAAGTCAGTGCATTCCACGAAAAGTACAATTATTCCTCTTGGCTTACTGCTTATAGTACCCTGTTGAGGTTTCCTTGCCAAACTATACACTCTCTAAATGTTGAGCTTAGCACCATTAAGAGACAGAAATCCTTTGAGGAATTTCTTCATCAACCAATTTATGGTGTCTCCTTCGCTATATTCTGAAATAAGTTAAACTGTCAAGTTATTCCTCCTGTTTCTGTTTTCAAGATCTTTCAATTGTAGTTTTGTAAGTTTAACTTCTTAATCTTTGACAAAACATCTTCAAGACTGTATCAGACATCCTCTTGTAAATGTGTAACCAATTGTCTGCCATTTCTAAAAGTTTTTTATTAGTCTGTTCAATGAAGAGCTTAAGAGATGTGATCTCCAGTAGCTCTAAAAACATCCAATGACAATGAAGCGCATGACTTTGTTTCAGAGGGAGGATCTTTGTTTTGTTTTTTAATAAGTGTTAAAGTTAAATTATACTTCCAAATATTACTTGAAGAGGAAGCCAGCACCTTAGGAATAATAACTGCAAATGCATCTGACATAAACCCTAAAGAGTAGGAGACTTCGTTGAGAGTTTGTCATTCTTCGGCTCAGATAAGAGAGAGGTCTAAATGCTCATCCCAAAAAGATGTCCTTTTAACATACTTTGTTTTCTTTAGTTATACCTATATAAAACAGGAGGATAAGTTAGAAGAGTAGGATCTGTCACCAGTAATTAGTTGTGAAAAAATACCAGTGCAAAA
This sequence comes from Triturus cristatus, assembly GCF_964204655.1. Lineage (NCBI taxonomy): Eukaryota > Metazoa > Chordata > Amphibia > Caudata > Salamandridae > Triturus > Triturus cristatus. The sequence goes on from NC_140581.1 coordinate 750,444,991, forward strand.
ATGAGGTGGTATTAAAAGAGGAAGTAGAAGGTTAACTACAGACCTTAAAGAAAAATGAATAAGAGACAGTTATGTGTACAGAATACTTAGGCACTTAGATGTCACCTCTCCTCATGAGACAGGTGAACCTTGATTTAAAACAAAAGCAGCACCATCACAGGAATTTTGGAATGATGGCTAAACTCAGGGCTAAAAAAATCCCACCTTTCAGTACAGCACCACTGCAGCACACCACAGACGCCATTGACTGTTAAATAAACCCTAATCACCAAGTGGATTATTTTATGTGGTGATCAAGTCCTGCCTGACCTATTTAAATTTGTCTTCCTTTTCTCAGCTATGGAGAATTGGTATCTTCCAATCCAGTTCACCCGGCTGATCTAAACAGCCTGTGAGGGGGATTTTACTTACATGATTTTGAATGGGGAGAGTGGATTGCTATATGCAAATCAGTCTTGATCCTGCTCCCCATTGGAACAGTCCAGCCTGAACTGCCAAGCCAGGTCCTCCCTGATCCAGAAACAAACATCCTGGGACTGATTTTGGGGTATCACCTCTCATTAGCCAGGCTAGCTTAAATCCAGTGACAGAGCGAGCCAGGACCCATGTGAAGACGTAACCTTTTCCACTTACAGCGAACATAGCAAACACAACAGGGTGAAGGACTGAGTGCTGAAACATTTCAAACACTCATCCCCAGTCAAGAGATCTGGGTAAATCTATTGTTCTTTTGCTCATCATGCCACACCAGTTTGGACCCAGTCATATGCAAATCAGTCTTGACCCTGATCTGGACCGGAAGCAAGATTCGTGGGACGGGTTTCTGGATATCACCCCAAATCAGCCAGGCTAGCTAGACTCCAGTGGCATATGAGCACAGGACCAGGGAGGACCTGGCCTGGCAGATTAGGCTGCACTGTTCCCATGAGGAGCAGGGACATGACTGATTTGCATATGGCTGGGTCCAAACTGAAATGGCACGGCGACCAAATAAACTATGGATTTTATCCAAATCTGTGACTGGGGGTGAATGTTTGATTTGTTCAGCATTCAGTCCATCATCTGTTCTTTTTGCATTCGTCACCCTAAGTGGGAAGGGTATGCCCAGATGTGGGTTCCATGCTCGCTATGCCACCGGATTCCAGCTAGCCTCACTGATAAGGGGTTATACCCTGAAACCAATCCCTGGATGCATGTTTCTGGTCCAGGGAGGACCTGACCTGGTAGTTCAGACTGGACTATTCCCATGGGGAGCAGGGTCAAGACTGATTTGCAAATGGCTGGGTCGAAACTGGAATGGTACGGCAAGCAAAAAAACAATGTAATTTACCCAGATCTGTGACTGGGGTGAATGTTTGATTTGTTCAGCATTCCATCTGTCATCTTTTCTTTTTGCACTTTCTGAAAGTGACATTCCGAAATAGTAGAGTTAAATCCAACTTTACAAGTGAAGAAGATTTATCATTACCTTTTCAATGCAGTGGGGGCTCGCATAGGGCGTGCTGCGGGGCGGTGGGCAGGGGAGAGTCAGGGTGGGGTTCGTAAACTCGGACATACGATGGAACGGAGGAACGTAATAATTACTTTCCTCCGTTCCGTTGTATGTCCGAGTTTACTACCCCTCCACCCTGCCCCTCCCCTACCTTGCTCACCGGCCCACAGCACGCCCTATGCAAGCCGCCACTGTTTCAATGATATAAAGCATGACACAGCTACTCCTTTCTAATTAGTAATTGCAGCTTAGGAGTGACTTAGTTGTAATATAAGGGGAGCTGAAGTCTTAACAAAGGGGTTTAAATGCCAAGTTGAAGTGGCAGTAAAGTGCACACACAAACCCTGCAGTGGCAGGCCTGAGACAGGTTTGAAAGGCTACTTCTGTTGGTGGTACAATCAGTGCTGCAAGCCCACTAGTAACATTTAACTTATAGGACCTGGGTTTCTGTTATACTACTTTACAAGGGACTTACAAGTAAATTACATTTGTCAATTGTGTATACACCACTGTGACCATTTTTATGGGAGAAGCACATGCACTTTAGCACTGGTGAGTTCTAACCCCAACAAAGAATCAGCAAACAGAGGAGGTAAGCAGGGAAAAGGTTTGAGGGAAGACCACTGTCAGGATAACAGGTCCAACACCTTCCTAGGTCATAATCTCCACAGCTTCTGAAAAGAGTCAAAAGAGATCTACTTTCTCAAACCCTAATCTGCAAGGCAGTCTAGAAAGACACATGTTCAGTTAAACCCCATTGATCACATAAGGACGCATTTCCACAATATGACAGATAATCTGATAAATTGAGTGAGAGTTCTACATTATCAATGGTTTCACATATGCACTTGACTGACAGTCCTTGCAAACAAAAACACGTTGATTTGCTTCTTTTGCATTAACAATTAGAAGAAATAAATATGTTTCATTGTTGAGTTCAAATGTTAAATCTACCACTGTTTTATGATTCTCTGTTGTTGGCTGTGCAGTCTATGCTATAACTAGTGATCAAGGTTCTACTGTAGCTGGTCTCTGTCTTTACTCTGACTTCCTTACAGTAGTTGGAGTACGAATATTTGGCTGCTCCAGTCCTCATGCAAAATGCACCTTGCGTGTCCTTGCCCAAAAAAGGATTTCCTTGCAGATCAATTGCTGCTTGCAGCCATTGATACGAAGGTGAAGAGCAGAGAGGGATGCTTGGGTGACCGTTTATATCCTGGCCTCTCCTGATGTTGAAGTCTTACTAGGGGACACAGAAAGATGTGTGGCACTTGTGTCAAGAAGTTTGGAACAATAAAGTGACTTGCTGGACCAATCTGTTGGATGGTGCTTTCTTGTGACTAATGTGATGGTCTCTCTTGCAGCAGTCTCTCATTGTTCAGGCTTTGTTTTAGGTTTGCTGACCTTCTCTTGAGCATGGTTAGCATTCAGGTTTTTGACCCTTGGCTGCACAGGATGGCTGGTGGATGGTACAAGAATATCATTGTCAGAATTTTAGTTGAAATCGATATTGTGTCCTAAATATCATGTACAAAAACATAGCCGTATTGGAGTAAATACCAGAAAATCTACAACCAATGGGACACTCTTTTTGTAAAGGATATTGAGGACACAGTATTTCTGTTAGACAATATGTCTGTGAATAATATTCTGACATAAACCTTAGCAGCTCAAGAGTTGTTGCTTCAAGGTTGTGTTGACCTTGAGGAATTGCTATCTTCAGAATTATTACTTTCTTGTGCTCAGTGAAAACAGCACACGTTGACCAGCACCTAAAAGCTAACATCACCAACCCTGAAATGCCACCTTTATTGACAGTTCCTTGACAATGATCATGAATTTCCTTTCAGCTGCACTCAGTTTTCATGAGAAAAATGCTTCTGAGTTCACTGACTTCTGTCAGGTTCTCTTAGGGGCAACGCAACACCCATTTCTTCATTGGAATCATCATCTTTAAAAAAAACAACAGCTACTTCATATCTGGTTAATGAAGGATCAGTACTGATGTGAAATTCCTGCTGTGGTTCATTTGACATTTTACATCTTTCAGTAACAGAGGTTCACATGCTTTGAGAAGTCAAGAATGCACTAGAAATAAAAGTATGCAACACTAAAGAAAACTCTGCTTATATCCTGCAAGGGCCATTTTAGCACAGCCCTGGTCCATCTACAGGCAGTGCTGGAAATGATAAACTCCAGGAACTTCATTATTATCGTAGGAAATTAGTATTTTTCAGGTAGTCAAGAATGTTCCTGTATGATGTCATTAACAATGCATTGAAATGTCACTAGACCATTAGAAAAAACAAGCATTCTGCAGTTGAAAAGGCAGACTGTTTAACTGCTGATCCCCTTCTAGATACGGAGCATAATATAGGCTCCTTTTAGATCATGTTTCATAAAAGAAGATGGTATACATTTATAGAATGCACTGCTACACCTAAATGTGTTTTGGCACCAATGAGAGTAACAGTGCCCAGAGTTACAATCAAATGAGGCTCTGCAGGAACATTTTCAACTGTTTCTAAAACACAGCATGATTGAGCTAAACCAGCATTTAGTAGTAAAAAGCAGAAAAGTATGAGATCAATTACGATATGAATGGTAGTGGTAAACAACACACCAGCCAGCACCTCCATCCTATTTACCAAAGAAGTGCAAGTTAACAATCTATATGTGGGTGTGCTCAATGTACAATACTGTGCCACTCACCCAGTGTTATCTAGTATGGAAAATAACTTATCCCCATACATATAACAACAATTACTTAATTACAGAGCACAGCCACTAATACGTTTCACTACTGACTTTATTGACAGTTATTTTAATAATAAATCAAAACATCATTCCTTGTATCAACAATGGTCTTTCAAGTACAAAGCAAATCAGAATGCAAAGAATGATCTTGAAAATGTTGACATGTAGTGAAGGTTGTTGAAGCTGACAGCCGACATGTATTTCGTTGTGAAACAACTTCTTCAAGGCTTTATAGTAGTTCAGAAAATCATAGTTTAAAGTCTTCGGATTCCCTCAATAGTATGATGTATCACAGCAATAGTGTTGCGCCAGATACTTTGTCCAGAATCGAAAAAATGAAGTTAAGATTTGAGCGATGCGTTAAAAGTATGACTGGTATTAAGTCTGTCCAGTTTTCAAGTATACATACTTATCATATGTAGAGAATCATGGAAACATATGTGCTCGTATCGAAGTACCACGAGCCCCAAGACTTTGTTGGTAAGTGTAGTGGTCCGAGAGAATAGAAACTCGTTTCTGTAAAGCAGGGACTCTGATGCTGCACCACTCTCTAGCCATGCTCAATTTTAGGAAAGAGGGTAAGAGAACACTCCTTTTGAAACACTACATTACATCCCAGTAACAACCAACTTCACCCAGCAAACCCTCAAGTCACTTGATGTGCTTTAAACATACTACATGTACATATACAACCATTTGAGTTAGATGAACTAAAACATGTTAGAACATTGGAATGTGGAGCACTCCATTGAATACAATTGAGTACTCCGTGCTTCTATGGGCCGATAAAAGCCCGCAGAGCAACATTCCAATGCTGCTTTCCCTTTTCCTACATGTGAGTCACCCCTAAGGTGGGCCCAAATTAGCCCCGAGTGCAGTGTATTTGAAAACTAGGACATGCACTGGTGTGTTCTACATGTCCTGCATTGCAAGGGGTATCTCTTCCACAGGTTATCATTAGAGCTGCTGTGTAACCTCTTACAAGAGTAACTTCCTCTTGGGAAGAAATACAGATTTGGTTTTTGTGGTCCATGAAGTCACAATTTAAAAACACATCTTTTAGTGAAGTTCTTTTTTAAAATTGCGTGTTTGAAAATGCCACATTTAGAAAGTGTGCATTTTCTTGCTTTACCATTCTGTGCTTCTACCTGCCTGTCGAATCCATGTCTGAGGGAGGATGACAGTTGGGCTGTTTGTGCATTCACTCCAGACAGTCACACAAAGGGAGCTGATGTGTGCCCTGCATAACCTGATGGGCCATCACCAGACTTATGGGTCTTCCTGAGCTAGAGTTGTGGGATCAGTTGTCACTGACACCTGAATAGGGCTGTGCCCGTCCTCACACAAAGCTGTCTCCACCTCCCTGTAGTGTGTCTGAAGACAGGTCAGAGAAAGGCAGGGTCTTGTGCACTCCAAAGACTTTCCTCTGAAGTTTCCCTATGTGAAAGGCAGAAACTGGTATAAGTACTGGAGCTGTGATACCATAACTTCAGAACACTTCTGGACTAAGAGGACATTCTGCCATAAAGAAGAGCTGGATGCTGTAGGAGGGACTGAAACTCTGCTTGTTGCTTTGTTGTGCTGGCCTGCTGCTTGCTGCTTCTGTCCTGGGAGTGAAAGGACTGCACTTTGCTTTCTATGTCCTGATTTCCCAGGCTCTCTAAGGGCTTGTGCATGCTTGCCTCCTGTTCAAAAGTCTCAGGGCTATGAAAGGTCTCACCTTCAAGTGACTTGGCTCTTCTGCTGGGAGCCTTGCCTTGCCACGTGGTGCAAAATCCAGTTCCTGGGCCATTGGAAGTGGAATCTGGTAAATTTGAGAAGAAAATTCATGCATCGACTCCCAGCGTTTGTTTTTCTGAGGTGCAGTTGAAAAACCCATCCATCGCCGCTGTGCAGCCAAAGAATCAATGCAGCACCTGCCATGCAGCTTAAATATTGCTGCAACCCGAGTCCCAAGCACCGTGTCACCAACATACGTGGCGCACACTCTGACGCGGGCCCTGCTGTGTGGCTGAAAAAATCAATGCATCACGTGCTTCGTGATTGTGAAATCAATGCAGCGCCTGTTCTGCCGCGTCGACATCTTCATCGATGTTGCCCAGTAGTGAGGAATCAAGGCCGCGTGTCTGGAGATAGATGCATCACCTCTCCTCATAGTAAGGAACCGACACATCACCTCCCCTGACAGCAAGGAACCGATGCATCACCTCCCCTGGCAGTAAAGAACAGGCTCACTACTTCCCCTGGGAGTAAGCAACAGATGCATCGCTTTGCTTTGCTTTTCCGGTGCCTCACCTCTCCTGCACCTGTTTTCGTCTTTGATTTTGAAGCATCCCAGATACTTTGTGCTAAAAGTGATGCATCCATTGTTTCCTACGGATTGAACTATTTTGAACCTTTAAAAAGTGATATCTTTACTTATCTATTTTCTTTTGGTTTATTGGGTAGCCTGAGTAAAGGCACTTTGGAATAACCTGCTTTAACTTCTTGTTTCCTCAGTTGAGTGTCGAAGCTCTTCCAAGGAGAATCTTTGCACTATTCTTTGAAACCCAAAATAAAAACTATAGCACTATTTAATTTGAGTTTTAATTTGAGTTTGCTTCTCTACATGTGGCAGGGTGTCAAACAAGCCACAGTACAGAAAACACTTTATTCGCAGTAAAGGACAATCTTAGAATTTCATTGGATGAGGGTAAATCAGCCATCCTCATACTGCTCGAACTCTCAGCAGTGTTCGATACATACTATCCTATTAGAAAGCATGCCTGCTTTTATGCCAAACTGTTAAAGTAGTTATGATTCTTCCTGTCAGGACAAATGCAATCAATTCACCTCCCCTCGAGATAGGATCCTGCTCATGGCATCTGCGGTCTCCCACACGGTCTTCTTAGACCCCAATGTTTTTCACGTCTATATGGCACCTCTGGCAGCCATAGTACAAACCAAATGCTTTGACATTGTTTCTTATGCAAATGAAATGCATCTATTCATGTAGTCTGATGAAAATGTGGTGGCCATAAGACACAATCTTGTTGAAGGTCTGTCGGAATGTGGCCACTTGAATGCTGGACCATTGTCTTAAAGTGAATGGTGATAACACCAACTTGATCTTATTTAGGAAGGCAAACTCTATTTGGTGGAACTCGTGATGGTCCTCCTCACTTTCTATGACCCCTTCTCCTAAGAACTCTTGAAGAAACCTAGGAATCATTGTAGACAATGAACTCTCAATGGAAGAGCCGGTATCCTCTATCTGTGACATTTGCTACTCCATGCTACGCCTCCCACTCAGGATTTTAAATTTTCTGCCAATGCACTATTGTCACTCCTTTTTTCATGTATTTATTATTAGTTGCCTGGACTATGGGTTTGCCTTGTATGTGGGCATGGTGACTACTTGTTCTCTCACCTACCAATCATGCAAAATACAACAGTGAGGCTTATTTATAATCTTCCTAACAGCTCACTATCTTCTCCACTGCTAAATTCTTTGCCTTGTTGAACTCAATGTAAGGGGGCCTTCTTGAAGCTGCTTTGACAAGTTAATTGAGCATTCTATACTATGGTCTGGCTTATCTGAGAAACAGAGTTAAATACCACAAGCCCAGCGTGCTTTATGATCAGCAAACAGGCACCTACCCAGCCATGATGAATTCATCGAGCTAAAATGGGGAGCACACCTTTATCCATCTTGCAGCTCTGCACTAGAATGCCCTACCACAGTACTAGCAAAGTATGCCCAAACTCTTATCATTCAGAAACACTCTTAAACTTGGCTTTTTAGCTCCTTTTCATCCACTGCTCTCTGTGTCTGCTGAATCTCTCTCCTGTTATATTATGTAATGCACAAGGATAACCATTCGGGATGATTTTGCACATTTATAAATCTATTTAACATAAAACATTATATATCTTATAACATATAAAATATGACGTATAACACATAACATAACAGTGTGTAGCATGATGTTCATCATATTTCACAATGAAGACTCCCAGTTCTCAATTTTTACAGCTAAATACAGATAAATACAGGCAGAAAACAATGTGTTTTCTGTCTGTACTTATTTTCTAAGGCGGAAAAATTGCGTTTCCTGTGAGTAAATCTCCATCCTGCCTTCATAAATTCTAGGCCAACAGCTGAGAAGATACAAGCATGAGGAGCTGAAAAACAGAATGAGATGTTTTTAAATACAGGCACATGCTAGCATATGTTTGTATACATGCATTTAAGTATGAGTGCATGCTTGTCAGTAAAATTTATGTGGAAAAATACCATTTACCGGTGCCATTTATTCTCAAAACTCAAAATAAATATGGATAAATACAAATAAGATAGTCAAAACATTTAAATGTAACTATACAGACAGAAATGTTAACAAAATTAAATTTGCCTTTTCTGCATGAACAGCCCAACTTTTTCACCTTTTTCTGGACTCTATATTTAATGGACTTGGAACTCTGTTTACTTTACCCCATTCACAACATGAGCAAAAGTACCCGTACTCCTTGTTTAACCATGTCAAAATTGGCATAACCCTAATTTGCAGATTAAACCTTCCCATTAGGCTGTAGTGTATGATGCAGAAAAACACCCATGACATAGGTAGTTAGATGTCACTTGTGGACTGCAGCACTGATCGTTCCCTCAACCACAGTGGCAGCAAGAACATGCGTCATGCTACCCTATAGACATGTCAAAGTAACACCTTCTGGAATACAGGAACTCTGCTTTTAAACATGAATAGAGCAATCCCTAAGTGCACCATGTTACCTATAAGGAGGGTGAACCTCAAATAGGCATGTCCCTCCAGTGACAAGGCCCAAATACTGTTGTCATTGGCAGGACTATCACTGAGAACTAGAAAATATCAAGGTAACAATTATAAACTGTAATCTTTATCTTTTGACAGAATATGGATATAACATGTATTAAATACTATTTTATATACTATTTAGTAAATATCCTATTTAATGGTATGATTGGACTTTCTAATATGTATTTAAGAAAAGTAGCTTCTAGAAAGTTACCTTTTACTAGCCTGATCCTTCAGTAAGTTTATAGTTCTAGCCTACTGGCAGCTAGTGTGCAAGTGTTTGATGAGATGTGAAAGCTGCTCCAAAAGCAGAAAAATTCTCTGGGTGTGAGGTGGTGCGTTCTAATCCCCTTATAGGAAGACCATTTAGGGTGAACCCAGGAACTTTGTAAACTTGTAAAGGGGCCTGTCCTTTCACAAGTAAATGTAAAATAGGACCTGGTGAAGGCAATCCTTTGTCCCCGCCCTCCCGACCGGCTAGCACCAAACCCAGTGGGAGGAGAGATACCACCAGAATCTGTATTGAGGACTGCAGTGGAGGGTACTGCAAATTTTCCTGGCCACCCATCTGGTTTGGCAAACATACTCTGCAAAAGGGAAGAAGGGTTTCTCCATCGTGGATTTTAGAAGTAAGGTATACTGTGGGATTATTTGCAGTAGGGCAAACAGGAATTGCTGCAAAAGTGGTTAGGGTGTGACATTTTACCACATTGGTTAGGGAGGAGCTGGAGACACCACTACCCATAAATGTATCACCACCTCAGAACACTTTCAGGACCAGAAGAAGATCAGTGGGAGACTGGGCGTTGCTTGCTGTAACCTGAGAGGAGCCTGGAAGAACTAGACCTGGTCTCTTTTGTACCCAGGACAAATAAGAGGACTCTAAGAATCAGTTGGGCTGATTTTCTTGTGTGGCTGCAGGAACACAGCAAGCTACAGCATTTTTCCTAAAGTGACTAGTTGACCAGAACTGACTGGGCCTTGCTAGTGGCCTGTACTGGAGTGAGTCCTGTTCCCCGAGTACTGTTCCTGAGGTCCTGGGAGTCTAAGACGTGACCGTTAGGAGCTGCTCCAGAAACCCAGAAACATAGAAAATGTTTGCACTTCCAAGACCTCTAGAGCCGTCAGAGGGACCTCACGGCAAAGGTGTTCATTTTTGATGCACCTTCTTCTGATACAGCATCAGGCTTGCCCCACTGAAGAATTTGAAAGTAAAATGTGCAAAAATATTGTGTTTAAATATTTATAGTTCTTTCAAAAATTATGTGTTTAGTAATACGCTGACTGTACCAAGTGCAAGCTTTTTTTATATAGTTTTCAATTAAAGGGCATATTCCAAATTCTATCAATTAAAGCCTCTGCTGGATCCTAATCAGCCATAAGATTTGCTGATTAACCAGCACACATTTACATTTCTTTCAGTTAGCAGGCACACTGAAGAGAAAGCGTGTTTCTTCTTTAGCTGCTTCTCCCTTCTCTCATTTCACAGTAGAGGAGACCCTTCATCTTCTCTTTCAACCTGTGGCAACTCAAACATTCAGAAACGGTTGTTTTTTAAATAAAACAAATGGGAACAGATTTGCTCAAATTAAAAAGGCTTGGGAACGTCCTTCTCCTGCCCACTGCGACCTACGTTTGTATGACAACGTTGCCCCATCAGTGGGCACTGATCCTGTCAATATCATTCATGAATCTTTGTGGCTGATCAACTTCCAGATTAAAGGCCTTATTTAGAGTTTTGCGGTTAATTAAAAATCCCTCAAATTCTGATGGAAACTCTAAACGCAGAGCACAGGCCACTATCTGAATTTCCTCCACCAGTGAGATTTTATTGAAGAAATTCTGCCAGAGAAATCTGCTTCACATTTATAGTTCCCTCTGGAAATTGAATACTTTCAGTTCCTTCCAAACTCTAAATGAGTCCCCAATATGAAGAAGTGTGCTGTTGCGGTCCACCTATTTGTGATCTGTGTAAGATGTAGTCACCTGAGCTGAAAGGTACTTCAGTAGGCAGTTACAGGTGAAAATATGCATATAAACTAAAGTCAATAATAAGAAGAGAGGATCGTGTGAGTGTCATGAAAGGATCACCGGGCAGGGTCTGTGCTCAAAGTGAAGCATACCCGACATGGGCTGGAATGCAGAGTTTCTTGTATCAAAATCCATTCTTTGGGGAATAAACACAGTTTGAGCACTTTGCCCTGCACTGTATGTTTGGTAGTTTCTTGGGTATCATTGTTCTTTCTGAGGAGATGAGACGAGGCGCTGTCAGCATCAACTGTCAGTTCACCGCAAAGTGAGTGAGAGATCTGTTAGAATCTGTGCTGAAAGACTGATTGTCTCTGAATGTAGTTTAAAGACCCAAACATTCATAGTCCATTTTAAATAGCAGTGCAACTATATTTAAAAAGACTATCAATAGGGCCTCAGGCAGCTGACATATGGTATCAGTGAAGGAAAGTTGGGCTCAGTGCCTCCAATTTCAATCTTCAGTGATCAAGATGTATGAAATTTGATGTATCAAAACAAAATCGGCGAGCACATAATATGGGAAGAGCCAATAGCACAGCAGATCATCCCCAGATTCAATAAAAGAACAGGTCTATTTTAAAATGATAATCCCTGCACAGTCTATTTCAGGTTATCTACCTTTTCTTTTACTGCATTCTATTCATTTGTTTTTACTTTATCCAGCCAGTTGGACATTTTCCTAGATTGGTTCCTATATATTTGACTCCTAGTAAAACTGACTCTCTGCCGCTGGCTCTCTTTGTCCCTGAATCTCTTTACTGTCCACTCCTTTCTTCCTCTTTCTTTATTTGCAGTGCCTTTTCTTTCCCTTTTACTCATTTTGTCGCTTCTTCATCTTTCTGCTCTCTCCTCTCTTGTTCTCTCTCTGTAACCCTTACCTTCTCTGTAGTCTCTCCTACCTTCTCTTTCTCATCTGGCTGTCTTGGTCTTCCCTGCTCTTTTTACCTTCCTCTCTCCCCGATTCTCCTTTATTCTAACCCTCTCAGAACTCTTATTCAGTCTCTTCTTCTCTTTGTTCGATGCTGTCTTTCTCTGGTACTCACGTTGATGATGATCTGTTGTTCCTGGTTCTTTCCATTGCCTCTGTCTCTCTCTCTTGGCATGTTTGTACCTACAAAGATCTCTGGTTCTTAGTTGTAACAGAAAGTATTTGAGGTAGATGATTCAACACATATGAGCTCTTTTTGTTTGTTGGTGCTCCACCTGCTTTATTCCTGATATCTGTTTTTGTGCTTTACTGCTGGTAGCTAGGTGTAGCTATTCATACCTGAGAACCATTTTCACTTCTGAATAGGTTGGGCCTGGTAACTCAGATTTGTTTCGTTGTTGCCTGCTCAGCAGGGGTCTCAGAGAAGGCTGGTTGAGTCAATTTTTCCTCTGACTGAATTAGTGAGTGACTCTTAAAATATCAGAGAGCCTCAGAAACACCACAGCAAACATAATAGTGCACAACCTTCAACAGGTGAATTTAAAGGATAAATAACTGCAAAGTACACACACCACTTTTGGGTCTATGAAAAATCAGATACCGCCAGTTAGTTAGATTTCTCAGAATTTGCTAATAAACTGACATTTAGCAAGTAATACATATGGATGGAAAAGTGAGTGTATACTGAACGAGGCAAGTGAAAAGTAATTGTTGCAGTAGGCTTAATTTATTGTGGGCATGGCTCCATCCAGCAATGTGTTCATATGATATGGTATATTTAGTCTTTCTTTAAAGATGTTTAATTTTCATTCGTTTGTAAACCTAAAATGTACCACACAAAGTAAAATATGTCACGTAATATGCATGCTCCATTAAACACTGACTACAGAAAGTAAGTTACTTCCCGCAAACAGATTCAAATGTACAAAAATACAAGTTGTCATTACAAAGCACACAAAAAGTTCTTCAGGAAATGTCTGCCAGCTCAGCTGGGTTATAGTGTAGTAGCAGCAGAGCACCACGTGCATCTTGGAAGTGCTGTGCACTTAATTCATTTACTTGCAATTCTAATGTTTAAGTAATGGGGACCTAATTTTAATACAATAAATTCCAATTGAAATAAATAAACTGGTATGACAACACAGTTGGGTCATCTCATATTCTGTGCTTGCCTATTTTTGATTTGTGTACATATTTATCAAAGCAAACTCACATTCTAAAGTTTGAATGCTATTGCATATTGCTTCATAAATGAGATCGGTGTACATGTAGAATTAATGAAGCTACTGATTTTTGTAAGAGAATTGTAAAATAATGTTAAACTAATCAATTTAATGCCAGGTAAGTTCCAATTATCAGAAGGCACTGTCAATGCCAGTTGGGCAGAATTCCCAGATTCTGGACTTGTCAATTCATTTCATAGGAAGTAAGTAAGTATAGTTCTCTGGAAGGGGCGTGGCTAGCACCCAAGGAAGATGACTTCGCCCGAGAGACTCTCCTCGGGACGGCGCGGGTGCCGGAAGCTGTATGGCGATATTTACTTCAGCGGACCGTCGAGGACGAAGGGCAAAGACGTGGTGATAGCTGAGGGCAGCTTTTGCTGAAGCTGTCTATTTCTTGTACGTAAGTGCTGCTTTCCCTCTGTTTGCGGCTTCAAGATAACTCTGGCTGCCATTTTACGATGATGGATCTCCCGTGGGAAAACTCTAAATGACACAGAAGTCTTAGCGCTTGTGAATAAGGAGTGCATTGAGCCAATATCTGATACAAATGGGTTTTTATGATACTGCCCTCCTCTCCAATCTTTTAATTGCTGCTTTCCTTATACTCACAGCATCTTCACAAATACGGCCGCCATTTTATGCTGTCTGAGCTCCCACTGAGGAACCCTTGATATTATAGCGGCTCCTGCGTTTATAATTTTAGAGCCCAAAAATTATTTTGCTAGTTAAATACTTTTTTTTAACAGAAAGACCACATTCAATCTACTTCTCTTGGAACTCTCCAGTTTTTTGCTGCGTAGTGCTGCTTTGTCACAATATCGGCAGCCATTTTGAGTTCTGCATCTTGAGCTGTAGAATTTCCCCAGCTCCTAGACTTGAAGATCATATTTCTGTCTTTTGATCTATACAACTCCTGCATAAGATAGAGCACTCTAGCAGGCAGACCTGCCTGATCCTTCCATCCTCCTCTTATGGGCAGGTTGAAGAAGTCGAAATCTTTATTAGCACCCTCTGCTCATAAATTCATCACTCATTTATATTTTGTCTCGCATCTAGTGACAATGGAGGACTCTGTGGGCTCCCTACAAAGAGATGCCTCTACATCAGGCTGTAATGGTGCATCTGGGAAGATATCGACCAAAGTGTGAAAAAAGATCCGCATTCTCCTCCAAAACCAAGTTCGGTTGTATGAATGGACCTTCAGTTAGAGGAAATCCACGCTCTACGTCCCTTTGTGGAGGAGATTAATGCCAAGTTACAACATATCACAGATAGATGGTTACGGATGGAGGAGAGGCTCCATGTAGCCGAACAAAACATATCATCACTGGAATCAAATACCCACAAGGTTAGTGTTCTCCAATCTCAGGTCTCATCTCTCCAGAGGCAGGTCAAAAACCTTGAGAACAGAAATGGGATAAATAATCTCTGCATTTATGGCCTACCAGAGGGCTCGGAGGGTTCTGATCTTTTTCCTTCTTTAAGTTGTGTCTTCCAAAAATACTGAACCTTCCATATGGCGCTCCTCTTAATAGCCAACGAGCCCATAGATTAGGCCATCTGCCTGCTTCTACTGCCACGATGAGAAGGCCAAGAGGAGTAATATAAAATTTTTGCAATACACTGACCTCGTTAAAGTTCTATCTGCAGCCAAATCCATGAAGCGTATCTCTTGGTCAGGTAACTCTCTGTTCTTTTCTCAAGATTATGCAAAAAGCACAGCTGACAGACGTTGAGAGTTTTTTGCGCTAAGTCCAGATCTTCATTCTGTTGGTGCTCGATTTGGCCTTTTTCACCCTTGCCTGTTTAAAATCACCTACAAAAACAAGACTGTCACCTACGAGGAGCCTATTCAACTGAAAAGTTTTCTCAAAGCTTGCAGGGTGGACATTATGGATACCAACATACCACCAGTTGGTTTATTGTATCATGTCATCTTGAATGTATATTACATCAGAAATGGTTGTCTAAGCTTTAGACATGGCTCCATGAATAAAAACAAACCACTAGACTAAATCTATTATTGCTGTATAAAATTTGTATTTACTGAAATTCTGAGACAACAGTAACAATATTTCATGTATATTTGTGGACCTTTTTTTTGTATACGTTATGTTTTTCACAAAACTGTTTATATTTATTGAAAAGTAATGTGTTTTAAAGAAAGAAAAAAACATATTTAATAAATAAATGTGATAATCAGCATTATTGCATGTTTCTCTATTTGATATTCACTATATAACTCAGGGACTAGGTTTTCCTGCCCACTCTTGTATTGTTCATCGCCTCGCCTAGGATCTTTTTTTCCAATTGTCATTATGGATACCTCTACCACAACCACTACTTGACTTGTTTGATTCATGTTCCTTGCTTTGATACAAGTAGTTTGGACGTTTTCATGTAACTTTCTCTTGTAAGATTGTTAGTGGTGATAGGTTTGATGATTGAATATTTGCTTTACTCTATCAAATATTTCTCTCTTTACAGGTCCTGTCCCTTCGTGTTGTGGATCCCTTACCTTTTGTGTAGCGTATGCTCTGGTTTCCCCCACCTTCCCTAATGGAGTGTGGACATGTCATCTGTTCCATGTGGCAATAATTGCCCCATCTCCCTATTTTTGGATTATATGTAGGTATGATTCACTCTCTTCTTCTCACTCTATCATTGCTTTTGTCTTCTTCTCAGCCTCTACTGCTTATCTCTTTTGGTCATCTTGTGCACTTTCTTTTCTGTTCTACTCTCTTTTTTTTTCTTTTACACTTTTTTTTCTTCCAGTTTATCATTTATTAGCGACATCCTATTCATATTGACAATTTTTTGGTCTCAATTTATTAATCTTTTTAAAATAATTTCCTGGACTATCAGAGGCTTGAATTCTCCTATTAAGAGACAGCGCGCATTGACGTACTTATCCAAATTGGATGTTAGTATAGCCTTAATACAAGAGTCATACCTTACAGAATCTGAATCGTTAAAATTAAAGAGAAGCTAGGTTGGTGAGATTTTCTTTTCACCAGGGGATTTCAAAAGAAATGGTGTTGGAACCTCATGAATCACTCTGTACTAAGCTTACCTCACAGGAAACGGATGAGGACGGCAGATGGTTGTTTACCGAATTATTGATTGGAAATACCCCTCTTTCCTTGTTTAATATATATACCCCTACGAATGGTGATGCTCACTTTTGGTCTGGAATAACTCAACAACTCATTAATTACCCCGAAGATAATTTATTTTTGCTGGTGACTGTAATCAAGTTGTCAATTTAGAATTCATCATATCTTCATATCACACAATCTCTAACAATACTTACGCTCAGCTGAAATAGATCCTAAACTCATATCTGATCACACCCCTGTTTCGATTTAAGTAGACATAATCTCCCAACCCAGATTGCCTAACAGATGGCATTTTTATAATTCACTTCTTTTAGACACTACTTTTACTTCCTCTTTTGTCTCTTTATTTCATAAATACTTTCATTTTAATACAACTGATGATATGCCCTTCCACGTCATCTGGTACGCATTTGAAGCAGCTGCTCGTGATTTAATTATTAGATATGTCTCTAACAAACGGAAAAAAACTCGTGTGTCTACGGATATGCTCTTAACTAAAATAAAGAGCTTGGAACATTCCTTTTATACTTCTAAATCAAAACACTGCTTATCAGATCTCATTAGTGCTAAAATCCAATTTAATAAGTAATCTACTGACGCCTCATATATTTATTAAAGCCCAGTGTGAAATTTTATGGTGGTCAAAATAAGTCAAGTAAATTATTAGCTAATTACCTTAAGATTAAACAGAATAGGCTCCATATTGAATCCATTATATATGCCCAACAATTACCTAAATATAAAGACTCCAAAATTTTAGATGAATTTGTACAGTTCTATAAATCACTTTGCACTCCATAAACGGAACCCTTGAATTCTGATATCTCTCATTATTTCTCCTATTTAACAGTCTTCTGACCCCTTGATGAATTTTGACTCATTTGAATTACATGTATTCCAGGTGGAGCTATTATCTGCTCTGCAAGCTCTTAAAAAGGACAAAGCCCCAGGTCCAGATGGATTCACGGTTGAATTTTATTTACACTTTGCTCATTTGTTCGTTCCAGAGTTGCTTAACTGTAGTAAACTACGTGTTTCCGGGGTGTGTACTCCGTGGTGTACCCTTATCAGGGGAGGTTATGTTGTTTTCCAGGGTGACTACCCTGTGGTGTACCCTACCTAGGGGAGGTTGTGTTATTTCCAAGGGTTAGTACCCTGTGTTGTTTCCTATTTTTGGTGGAGGTTGTTTGGTCAGTTCCTAGGGTTACTACCCATGGGGCTTCCTTTCATGTTTACACTATGCTCAGGTCGAAGTCCACCTGCATGGAACTCGTGGCCAAGGGTTTCACGTTTGTAGGTCTTTGAGTGAGAAGCTTCTCTCTAGTGTTTAGCTCTCTACCGTTACTTTTAACGGATTTTAGGTGTCAGCATGCCTTCTACATTATCCAGGGGTATTTTTGTATTTTCCAGAGGGTTTCTCTCTGGTGTATTCTTCTTGGGGAGGTTCCACTTTTCTTGTTATCTAGAGTGACCTCTTCCCCTAGAGTACCCTTCTCTTGGAGATGTTGTTTTTCTGGTCTTCCCTTTATGGGGAAGTTCTAAGGGCGGTTAATTCTCACCTTTGTTTGCCAGAGTTTTTACCCAGCGGTGTACCTGTTTACTGGGAGGTTGTGAGTGTGACCACCCTTCTCTGTTGCATTTGATTTGTTTCTCCACCTATGTCGTGTCTTGTTTTCTCTTCTCTTTTTCCCTAAGGGAGGGGGATGGGGCGTGTAGTAAAGACATTTGCAATTTTAATGTATTCAATGATGTTTTGCATTTTAATGCATTTCTTTTCATACCAGTGTTGTTCTTGATACCTCATGTACTACACCATTAGATATTTGCATCTCAATGTTTTCAATTCATGCTAATGTCATTTCTGAGGTATCTTACATTTATTTCTCTTTATTTCTGTTGTTGTTCCTCTAGGAAGGAGGATGTGCAGTAAACTACTTCTGTACTTTTCGCCATTGTACTGCTCTGTTGGAATGTACCATGACATCATAGAATGCCTGAGTGCCTCTCTGTGCTTAGATTGTCAGTTGGTCATCCCAGGCTGAGCTGCTAGAAGCCTGCTCCTGGTGGGGTTGTCTTTGTACCATCTATCTTCTCCTACTATCCTGATCTCCCATTCTGGAATCAAGCTACAAATAAAGAAGTTCAGCTGGACTCAGTATCATTCCTTTACCACATTAACCTTATAACCCCTTTTCTGCACTCGCATGGATTTACTGGCTCTTTCTCAGAGGCTCTGATTTGCCTTATCCCTAAGGATTGAAAAGATCTGCATTTTTGTGAAAACTACAGGCCTATTTCCTTGGTCAATGTTGATTAGAAGATCTTTCCTAAGGCTCTAGCTATGCATCTGAAATCTTTTCTTCCCCAATTCCTTGGCAAAGAACAATCAGGTTTTGTCAAGGGATGCTATATCATGGATAATACACGCTTATTTTTTAATAGTTTATCTAAATCGTCGTATTACCCTGATTCCCTTACGGCAATTGATTTAGATGCTGAAAAGGCATTTGAACGAGTATATTGGCCTTTTATATTCCACACACTTAAATGCTTTGGCTTTGGATCCAAAATGATTTCCCTTATCTCTCTATTATTTAAGAATCCTAAGGCTGCCATTTTTAGGTCTCGCCTAGTGTTGTAGCGCATGCGTTGCTCGCTCGGCGAGACATTATGTGAGAGAGGAGATTTCAGAAGGGGACATAAAGCCCCGCCCATCATTTTCGTTGGGTCGCGTCAGCGTTTATGCTAAACGCTGGCTTCCCATTGAAAAGGATGCTTTTTGGTCACTGCCCTTTTTCCCTTTTGGACGGCCCATCCGGACTGGGTTGTCTCCCTCACGGCTGTCGTGCAGCACTTTCTTATCTTTAGGGGGGCCATCTGTTTCTAATTAGCATTGCCTTAGCGCGGCCATGCTAATTAGAAACAGATGCCCCCCATAAAGATAAGAAAATTTGCAGGCACTACCCTGCAGACTGAGGCCCCTAACTGAGCACTGAGATTTCATTATACGCTGCTAATATGAGCAGAGCAGCGCTCTGAGGGTTCTGCAAATAAATGTGAATGCACTGGCACAACAGTGGCTACTGCATTACAGAATTAATCAAAGTGCACTGAGAGCTCTGTGAATGTGCTCGTGATAATAAATTAGTGCAAGGTTAAAACCAGGAAAAACGTGTAATGTTTTGATGTGGAGACAACAGGGTGTTGCGACTGGTGTTCTCTGGGAAGTCTATCGGTGACTCAAACTGGACACAAATATATACTCTGAGCCAGGTTGAAAAAGCTTTGTTTGGGAGTAGAGGTGCCCTGAGACTGCCATGAGGAGATTAAATGCTGGGTTACCCCTGAATGTCGTGATGTCAACGCTAACTGGAAACTAGGGTGGTTGCCACTCTGTGGGTGCCTCGGTGTGCACCCCGACACGCTATGGGTGTGTCGTTAGGGGTACTGGTGTGCAAACCACAACCAAGGTGTCATGCATTACCACTTCAGTTTACTGTCTAACATGATTGATATTGACATTACATTTACAAGAGTTCTACAAATGTTCAGTACTAGGATACCCGAGCACAGTCTGGAGTACACTCAACCTGGATAACTCGGGGGGATAGGCATTAAAGGCTTTGCATCTAGACCCCTTCTGGTTTGAGGCCTCCTTCAAGGCAGGGGTTCCTATTCCTCCACATTAGCATCTCTAAGGGACCCTCCAAGGTGCCTCTGCTCAGCTTGAGTTCACAGTGGGCAGGGTGGGTGATGGGTATCCACCGGGACACTCCCGTGGATGAAGAACCCCAAATCAAAGGGGCAGTCTGGGAGCTAGGTGGTTGACTCTGTTCCAGGAGCGCACGGCATGGTGCAGATCAGAATAAAGGTTCATTGTGAACGCAATGTGACTTTCTTTAATAGGCACAGTGCTGGCTAAAATATTAATAGCGTCTTGAATCAATTTGAGGGGATTTAATAAAGTAAAGAAATATCTTTCTGCAAAAACCATTATATTCTAAACTTTGAATTTTGAAATACAAAGAAAAAAACATTTAGATACTGCACTTCGCAGGTGAAGAATAACAGGTAAACAAACCAGGCCATGCATTTGCTTATGTTGTGACGTTTCATTTTAGATGTTAAATGTTAAATGTTAAATGACCAACAAATTCTCGCCCATGCTTTTCACCCCTCGCATTACATATACGTTTAATTGGGGTATGCAAAATCGCTTGTAGGAAAATATCACATACACTAAAATACACCCACAAACACACACCCTCAGCCGTAGCAATGGGTCCCACCTACGTGTAAAATAAAAATATAAATACACACCCCTGTAGGTCCCGCTCTGTCTATTCGGACATGCCTCTTACACAAGTATGTCTACAAAGATTTTACCTCACTGCTGCGACTACTATTTCGCCACAGATTTTACTCTTTAAAAGACAAGCAAGCACCCTGCATAGCATCAACGTGCAATGAAAAGTTGACTTAAATAAGCCACTGATAGGCGTGACATTGCAACAAACACCCCCTTCAACATAAAGTATGTGTGATATAGCATAGTCATTTTGCACGTTCACCATACAGTCAGTTAGAAAGGGAAGAAAGTGAAGCAAACTCGGTAAGCTGTAGCGCGTCACGTGCTGAGATTTCAGTTTTCCTCGGGTGCCTGTGTAACAAGCTGTCGCCACGCCACTGTGCAAGTGAGAAAAAAAATAGGAAACTTAAAGCTCGTCGTGCGCGCCTGCAATGAGCTCACAAGAAACATGATCTTGCAGTACACACCTCAGAGGCAGGCGGGTCCTGCTCCAAAGAAAGAAGAGTGTGTTCAGCACCACAGAGAGAGCCAGCATTTCAGAGAGATTGGATAGGGAGCCTGTGGCTTGCACCTCAGAGAGGAAGAGATCAAGTGCTCTGCTTTAAAAGAATTTTAAGAGAATATAAGGTGGTTCCAAGAGGGGTCATGGGGCTTTGGAGAGAAAGAATAGGCTTTGGACAACATGGATAGGATGTGGTGTAACGGCCAGAGTTGCCGAGTTTAGAACTGGGAAACCAGGTTCGAGTCTGAGCGTCAGCTCAACATCCTCAGATTCTGGGCAAATCAATTAATTATTATTATTATTATAACATTTATTGATCTCACTGTTACCCATGGGTGTCCTGGCGCTATGTGAAATCTTACCTGAGGATCGAAATCAAGGTCATGTTAATCAGCAAAAAAAGAAGTTTTTAAAGCTTAATGCTCCCCGTGCCTGCCACAAATGAATGTGTCCCGTGTAATGTTACTGGTGCTCATGTAAAGAGCTCCAATACCTTTGGGTTGAGTTTGTGTTATATAAAAAAACATTAAAAAAAACACTTGGGTGACAGAGAAATAAGTGCGTGCATGTGAGAGGGAGAGAAAAAAAAAAACCTGGGTGTGGTTTGTACCCAATGAGTGAAAGAGAGCGTGAGTATGTGTGTGTGAGAGAGAGAGACAAGTGTGTGTGATAGATAAGAGGGGAGAGAGATAATGGAAGGTGCATGTGAGATAAAAGTGCGTGTGCAAAAGAGACAGAGAAAGAGCCAGAGGGACCTCCTACGATGTACCTTAGAGGCAGACTGCGCCTCAGTGAGGGAAGGCGCTGGAGTAAACAAGACTCTGTTTGTCTTCTATGAGCACTTAAACCCCACTGCACAGGTCTGTCTCGTGGCAACTGTTGGCGGTACTTTTCACCTCCCAATTTTTTTCTTTGCTATTTTATTAAGGTCCCAAAAGGTGCAAAACACGGACACGTCTGCTCTCAGTGTTGGACCCAAATCATCCCCTCTTGCTAAATTTGTTGTTGATCTGAGGAACTATTGTGCAATTTAAATCCGCTAACGACCCCCCACCCCGCTAAATCTCCAGAATTCAGACTGTATTCAAAGCCTGTGTTAACATCTTTACCGCTTGAGAAATGGTGAAAAAGACTGCAGATTATTGCTATCGCACTCCAGACCCATTTCCCACTAACTGTGCAAGTCTGAAGTCATGAATATTAACACTTGTGTGGTGCCACGACCAAAAGACGAACCGTTTCTTACTTCCCCTTGAAATCAGAAACGGAATGTAACAAGGTAGGTAAAGTACCACTTTCAAATTGCGGCCGCGCGCCCCTGCATCACCCTAGCAAATAGAAGCTAGGGCACTCTTTCAAAACACAGGCAAGTGCTTAAAATAATGGTCTTTGATGCCAGTATCGCCAGTGCAGGCAACATGTAGCTGCCACCATGTGAATAAAATAGGTGAAATTCCCTCCTCCCCCATACATATGAACAGGTCAAGCACGGACCTTCATTGTCCTGTTTACAGAGGGCCGTTTGTTGACCTTCTCATGGCACCTTTAAGGCAGTCTGGGTTGCAAACAAATCCAGGCGATGAAAGCCATCGCTCACCCACCTTCCTGCGGATGGGGTGCAAAATTCCGTCTAATGGCCACTCTCTCCTCATCCTGTCTGAGAGGAGTCTGGAGCAAAGGTCTGCAGGCCTCAATTAAGGGCTCTCAGCTAAAAAGCGTTGTATTTTAGACAAAAGTAGGGGTTTCAAAGGGCCCAGACACATTTCTTTCACAGAGGGAGGTAGAAACCATTTCATGTTGTCACCCTACAACCCACTCCGCCTCCAGCACCCTTAAGAGCCTCCAGGTGCAGAGAGGACATGGGCAGTGCGACATGGCGCAGGGGGAGCCTGGGAATTGGAGTCCCAGCCTCGGCTCTACCCCCGGTGTTGCCGGTATTGCCAGGCAAGTGTCCCCAAAATATATATTCAAAGAAACCTTTTTTCTTCTAGAGCAATGGAAAAATATTGCTAAACAATGGACAGTGATGAGGTTCCTGCTCTGGCTGCTCTTTCGGAAACTTGTCAGCTCCTCTTCGATCTTCTCAAGATGACAACTTTTATGTTTGTTTTAATTGATTCCCCCCCAAAATGAAAAATCAATTACATTGCATCTTTAGGAAATAGCACAGTTTATCCAGGTGCATTTGTCTGCCCTTCTCTGAGAAGTAAACATCATGTCCTCAGGTAATAGTATTATACATCATTATGCTTTGATATATCAACAATAGTTACTCGGGGATGAGAGCGTGAATCCAAGAGAAAGGCCCAGCCTTGTCTGGCCGTGGACCTTGGGTACCACCTTCCCCGACCAAGTTACATAATTCTGTGCACGTTGTCACCCTACACCCCACTCTGCACCAGTGGTGGTATTTAACCCTGTTACATTGAAACTACGTACCCTGCAGCCCTCACCTGCACAGCACCATCTCTACTCTACGAGATATGGTCAGTAACGGACACGCGCTATGCAATGCAATAGGTGTTGCTTTTGGTATTGTAAATAATAATGGCTTTTACATTTTGAAAAGGCATTGCCATTTACAATGCTAATAGCTACAAAATTCGCAGTTGCGAAACCTATTGTATTGTGAATGCTTGTTGCCAATGGCCTCACTTCTTCATATTTTACACTACATGGAGGTGTCTGTCAAGGTTGCCCCTTATTCCCTTTTCTTTTCAATTTGGCCTTAGAACCATTTCTATCCAGAATAAGGCAAAATCAATATATTCATGGTTTTATATCTAACACCCAGCAAATTAAATTGGCCGTATATGCTGATGACGTTCTATTGTTTCTCTCTCAAGCCCAATCTACATTTCCTGTATTTACACAGGAAGTTTATTCTTACTCAATAGTCTCTGGATACAAACTAAATAATGAAAAATTTGAAATATTACCTCTTACTAAATACGCTTTTAAGGAAGACTATTTAATATCAAATTTCAAATGGTCCCCTCAACATATTCATTATCTCAGAATTTAGTTCACTCAATCTATTAAAACCTCAATTTCTCTAAACCTGGACAAATAACTCATTAAAATATCCTCATTCATTACGAGATGGCATCCGTTATATTTATCTTGGTGGGGTCGACTTGATACCATTAAAATTATGCTAGTTCCTATTATACTTTAGAACATTTCTAATATTCCATTACCCATACCACTCAAATCCCTTCATAAGATTATCTTATTACTTACGTCCTTTTTATGGAATAATAAAAAATCCAGAATGTCATTGTCAAAACTGTCATGCCCAAAATCAGAGGGAGGTGTAAACTTCCCTGACTTTTCAAAATTTCATAAGGCGTTTTTATTACGTCAACTTTCTCGCTAGCTCTCGGATTCCTCACTAGACTCTCCATTGTGGGTTGACCTCAAAAAATCATTTCTCTCCCCTTTCTCTTTTTAAGAATGTTTGTCCTTTACCCACAGACCTCAAAAGCCATCTACACAGATTCTTAAGTATTCTTGTAAGATTCTTGATTCGGTTCTTCACTGTACTCCTACTGACCTTTATACTTTTCTTATTTCCACTATTTGGCATAATAAATGTATACCAATAAATAATAAACCTATATATTGGAAATAGTGGAGAAACAAGGGATTACTTTAGGTACACCAACTCCATGAACAGGACACACTTCTTCCATTCTCACTTGCACGTCAGCTTTATTCCCTTCCTATTTCTTTTCAGAGCAAAGTTCAGACTTTACAAACTGCAGTATGTACTGCATATACTAATTTTCAGTCTTCTGCTTCCCCCTTTTCCTATTTAGATTTTGAATGGAATAAGTTCTTACGAACTAGCCCCAAGGCATCTAACATCTGTTCTCATTTGACCTCCCCCAATATAACTAGAGGCAAAAGTAAGGTAGAATTATCCTGGTGACAGGACTTAGATAAGGTTTGACCTATTTCCATATGGAACAAGATTTGGGCAAAAATTAGGAAGTCTTCCCAGAGCAGCAAATACCACAATTCTTTTCTGCATATATAACAGACTTTTATTATCTCTGACATCCCTACATAGAATGCACTCTGTCCATCAAGACACTTGTTGGTCGTGTCCCATTGAACATGCTGACTTAAAACATTTGCTTTTTACGTGTCTATTTGTGTTAACATTTTGGAAGCAAATTTGGGCTCAAATTAATAAAAATATTTGCACTGCAACTCCCTTTTCATTCGCTAATATTTTTGGGGGGAGTTTGTCTGATGATTAGGACATATGTTTGTCTCAGTTACGTATTCTGGATTTATTGGTAGCATTTGCATTCCAACAAATTACGAGCAACTGGAAGGACTCATCCAAATTATCCTTCCAGAGATGGTGGTATGCTGTGTGCCACAATCATAGGCTGGATACCGCTTTTGTTTATCCCATCTCCCTAGCTACGAAACGATTACATTTATGGTCTCCTATAACATGGTTCCTAGACAATAGTGCAAAAAGTTATTTTGCTCTCACCCCCTCTCAACAAGAAGCCCTCAGCCTCCTTGACTTCCCCTGTTTGGTATTAATGCTATTTTGATATGTTTGTTTTTATTACCCAACCGATTGTATATTTATACTAAGCTAGGTCTCTCAGTCCACACCCAACCTCCTCATATAAACAACTTATGTAAATGTAAACTGGTTCATATGCCATTTCTTCTGTTTTATTGTATTATGTATTAATGTTTGAAGATTCCTCCAATAAACTCATTTTTGAACTGAAATATAGTTCTCCATATCCATAATGCAATATCTGAATGACATTAAATGAAACCATGCCTCTCAGCTCCACCTACAAAACACACTTAAATTTACACCTACAAAACACACGGACACCACAATGAATTAAAACTTTGTGGGAATGGAAAGCAGGGCGCGGATTGGCAGGTTAGTCCCGAGTCTGTCACTGACCCGAGGCAACACATGATATCTCATTTACCAATTTCTTCGCTGTACATGAGTGAAAACAATAGACTGCATCCCAGGTGTAGAACAGACCTACAATTATGTATTTTTCTTTTCCGAACACTGGCTCAATCTAAAAATACATTCGCACATTAAAAATGAGTCAGGAAGACAATTTTTCATTCTGCAGAGATTCCTTTTCATAAACCTGAAGAAAGCACATAATTGGAATAACATAGCCGAAGACAGTTATCTGTGTAAACATCGTGTCCTGCCTGTTATGACCAGGCCTGACAGGCCCAGCTGTACAGTGTGGCCTTTAACAACCCTTCAGCAAGGTAAACGGGTACCTGTGGCTTTGGAAAATATATGCATGTCACTGACAGAGAGAAAGAGAGAGAGAGAGAGAGAGAGAGAGAGAGAGACTAAATGAGTAAAGGGAAAAAACCTGTAAGTTCACTTCTGGGTCACTGAACAATTGCTGCGAAATCTGGCAAGCAGTGTCCCTGAACAGAAGCACTTAATGTTCTTATTAAAAAAGCAGCAATAGACCAAACATAGCAATGATGTAGGTCTTCAGAGCGCCATAAATGATTATTTGTTGGAAAGTGTCTCGGTGTGCAAATAGCAACAGCATTTGAGCTCTGTTAGAGAAAATAGTATTTCTTTCTTTAACTAACACCAGGGGTTCTTTTTGTGGAACAATATAAGAACATAACCTCTGCAGAAACACCTTAATACATTAAAATGGTTTCACTTGGCAACAGAATGTTGGTCTTTTAAACCGAAAGTAATAGTTCTCATTTGAGCACAGAGCATTCTTTTTTAATAAGAGCTTTTATTTAAAGAACTATTCGTAAAACATATTTTATTTCATACATTCCTGTCTTGCCACCACCGAAATAAGACCAGTAAAAGTAAAGGGTATGGTCAAACAAAAAATGGCATTAAGGTGTAAGTAAAAATGTAAGGAGAACATTCAGCAGTTCCTCGAAATTTTCTGAGCATATTTAAGAACAAGCATTGGCAAAGGCAATAGGTCTCTCCTATGAGAGCTATTGGCTTTGGCAAAGTTTTGTAGCCATGCTGTACAGCAGTGTGGTTAGAACTAATTTAGGAAGCACTATGATGCCATAAGGGCTTATGCACCTTTTTTTTTTTAAAGTGCATTGACGCTTGATACATCATAGTGTTTTTTTTATTATTATTTTTTAGCCATGCGGCACAGCAGTTGAGCTGCAATACAGCATGGCTACAAACCATTGCCAAAGTCTGCAATTTCCATGCTGTACAGCATGTACAAAAGGCATTAACGGAGCCAATAGTATCAAAGTTGTGACCTATTGGCTTTGTCTCCACACAACACCCTTCTGATTCTGACCAAATCAGGTAAGCTCTCCATGTGTGGAAAAACAATATAAATAGGAGACTTGGCAAAAGATCCTAATACATAAAGAAAGCAATTGTGCTCATGTTCATGTCTTAATGATAATACATTTGGACACATATAGCATATGTTGTTACAATAAAGGCAAATAACATCTTTTGTCACAATAAACATTCATTTCAAAGGAGAAAAGAGCTTCTTTGAAATGTGTGTGTGGCACAGTAACACACAGCTATATTTGGCATGAGGTTCAACAAGGATGACAGTGAAGAAGACAAAATAAATGCAGTTCCTCCATCACAGCATGATCAGCAGATGGACAGAAATCAAGCTGAAGCAACCAGTACTTGGTCCACGCTCCAGCTGAAAGAAGAGCGAGTGAAGCCAACATGCGTTGGGCAATTAGAAGACAGCAAATACAAGTGACATTAAAGCCAATGAATATTAAGCAATGGTTGAGCTGCATGGCCCTTGTTGTATACAATATCTCTTGGAAGCGGGAGCATATGCTCTGTCGCAGGCACGACCTAAAAAGTTATAATGTATAGGCAAAGAAAATACCTTCCAGCAAAGCTCTAGCGATTAAGATACAATGACTCCCCCCTCAATAAAAGATGACTTTCCTCAAACAATTAGCATGCCCTAAAGCTCAGGCTATGTTGCTAACTCCCACTGGACGTAATTAGGAAGAGGGGTGAGGATTAATTGGGAGGTGCATTGGCAAAACTGTTTCTGAACTGTGCATGGCAGACTAATGCTTCTCTGCAGCTCTCTCCCATTAACGGTGCTCAAAATAATTGGGTGGTGAATACGGATGATTTGGGGTGATGTTCATTCATGGAAGTGAAATTAACTAAATTGAATAGTTTTCAGGACAATGTTTTATAACCTATTATATTTGGAACCACTTTTTCCCTACAAATATAACCTTCAGAACTAATACTTTGCATGATGCATGCAGCAACAATTGTTACTCAACGTTCTTCTGACCACTGACAGGAATAAAAACAATGTTAGCTACCCTCAGACAGGATCCATCTGTCCCCATAGATGTAGACCACCAAGCAGCACGAATGTTCTTTGACTTATATGCAGCATATAATGTGTAAGTCTATAAAAGTGGCATACAATCACTAGCACCACCTCATACTGAAGCCAATTATTTATCTGTAGTATGAGAAAAATAAATAGAATTAGGTCCACAGATAGGAAACCTTTATGGTGGCGTTCCTTAATGTTCAGCCATATCTCTATTACTCTTCAAAATGTCCAGGTATGTGGATGATACATACATCAACACTTGCATACCCAGATACCAAACCTGCATCACACAAAATTTGAATCACAACTGTGACTTGATGAGCGAAAACATTCTTTGACTTAATATCACCAATAATAACATTTATGCAGAATGGAAAAGAGCATAATGAATTCCCATTCATATGTGAAAATTCTTGAACTAGAAACGAGGCCACCCAGCCCAAATGTGAGGAACCGAGGTGTCATTTTTAATTCAGATCTATAATTTGCCTCCTCTTTCTCACATAAGCTTGAAGAACCAAGACCTTAGGGGCCTGGCGGCGCAGGGTACGCCTTAATCTCCTGAGTTCACCTGCTTTGTCGAACAGAGACATGGGACACTCCGTTAGGCGTAGAAGATAGGGTTTATTAGCTGCAGCTAAGTACAGTTGTCCCAGAAGTACACTCAGTATGTTCTCAGGAGACTGCCACTTTACTTTGTGGCGTACAATCTTTTATAACATACATATTCACAAAGAACACTCCCAATGCATACAGGGTCAACCAATGAGAAGAATGTGAAAAGATGATATTAAGTAACTCAAATAAGCCCCTCTCCCAACTGTGTTTGTCACCCTTCCCCACAAGTTAATCAGTGGTAGTGTTTATAAGTCGACTTGCAGGTGGCAGGACACATTTGTATGGCCCAGAGGATAGTTGTGAAATGAGAGAATACGAGTAAAGAATAGCGAAGGCCAGAGGATAAGATAAAGTCAGGAAAGAATGGTGCGAACCAACAGATAGTTGAAACAGGGATCAGTCAGACCAGACGAGGATTAGTGAAGTCAGCCGGACCCTGACACCAGCTATAAACAGAGGCAGGAGGTTATTTGACACGTTGCAGTAGGATGAGGGAAAACAACACTCCGTTTACCGTGCCACCTGAGTGAGGGCAACACGAAATGGCAGAAAGACACAAAATGGTGGCTAAATACGAACGAGATCGGAAACTGAATTACCTCAGACCCTCCTTTTGCCATTACTCAGGCAAGACACACAGACTCATTTTAATCTGAGTCGACATCAATGGCCATGAGGTCATCAAGCTGTTGCTGCAACATCATTTTAATGCTCTCCGTTTTCCGTGGCACAGGCCTTGGGACACACATAGTGGCACAAAGACCACAGATGGCGGGGCCACACCGCATACAGAGACAACAGGAGAAAATGATGGCCAAAACCACTCCAAGGAATGTTAATACCTTCAATCCCCATTTGGACAGTAATCCCCAAAACCATTCCAACAAAGACCAATCTCCTTCGTCCTGATGAATCGACTCGGAGATCACATGTAATTTGGAGATGGCTTGGTATACCGTAGGGGCGTCTTCAGGTATATAAATGCAACAGCTAGATCTGATCAATTTACAAACTCCACCACGATCTGCAAGAATAACATCCAAAGCAATCCGGTTCTGCAATGTCATGAGACGATCCGCCTGAAGTTCAGCTGTGAGATTGCTCAAGGCTCCCACAGTGACATCTATGGTAGTTTCAACAACACGAACCAATTGTCTCATGTTTCTACTGTTGGCCATTGGGCCCCAAAAAGGAAGAAATCCTTTAAGGAAATCACCTCCCTCTTGTCCTGCCGTCTCTTTAGAATCAATAATCCCTCTGTCATATCTGTTTCTGTGATCTCCCGAAGGAGCAGTGTATGTAGGGGGAGAAGAAAGGCTATATAGCACGTTCCTGAAAAATCTGTCGGTAGCCACGTGTAGGCTCTATCGTGGCAGACAATATACGGGCCCTGGGATGGCACTAACGGTGGTGAATTCTGAGATGTGTGAATGTATGTATGGGCACAAACACTCTTTCCTTGTCCAGTGTCAGTAGTCTGGCCATTTATTTGTAAACAAAAGTTACCTCGATGAGGCACAGTCCAAATTGGTGGAGATTTTCCCTGTTTAATCCTATCTGTAAGGCTAGTGGCGTAACGAGTCACGTTCCAAGCATCATATGCCCGTTTCTCATCAACAGGAATCTTACCATTCTCCACAATTCTAGCCATAGCCACTATTCCTTTTATCAGAGAACTATGACTAAAATCTTGTCCACTACCATATAAACCAGCTGGATGTCTAAATCAGTTCTGATATGCATTTGAAAACATTACAAAATAGGCCCAAGCGGAACCTTCATAAGAAAATGGAAGGGCTAAATATGTCATCCCTTTTTCGGTGGTATGAGGCATAAGTCCACACACCCAACAGTCGGTTGTGTTGACTACCAATTGGTGTTGGTGCAATAACTGGACAAATGAATTGTTAAAATATTCTGTTCTCCTGATTAGTTCATATTGGGGAAGCGTATATAATTGGTGTGGGGAGATAGTAGAATGAAAAGGCAAAGAAATAGAAGTAGGAGCAAATTTGTGCTGCATAACATGAACAATCCAACCTATACAAGCCAATATGATACTAGAAAACATAAGAACACACAATGTTATGCCACATTGACTGTACACTAATTTACAATATTTCTTTTTCATCTCTTCCTTCTTGTTATTCTTTCCCAATTTGACATCCATCCTCTAAAATTGTTGCTCACGGCAATCTTCCTTACTCACTTGGCTGTGATTATTAGCCGTCCTATGACACTGCAAGTCCTGGGGGCCTAGCCACTATACAGGTCACGAACCAAGACTCCTACCGTGACCCTGCAACCTGGAGAGATGATACATGTCACGAAAGAGATAAAAATTTCAGGTGTCCTTGACCAGTCTAGGCCTTAAATTAAATCGAGTTCTGTTCAGTACAGTTTGGTCCTGAAATAGTGTCTGTGGATCTGTAGTGTTCAATCGGAGATGTGGCGGTACTGCTTCTTGTAAAACGTCGTCATCTTCTTTTTCAGACCGAGCTCAATCTAGGTGTGCACTACTGAAAGGTACAAACCGAGGGACCCTTTCGCCTTCAAAATCACCTACACCCTTACGGACCCACTGGTCAAAAGGCAAGGGCAAGGGCACCTTTTTGCAGTGCACGCCATGGATCCAGTTCTTTTTCCCTTCGACCTTCACTGCTGTACGTGTTACTAGAAGAACCTGTCGAGGCGCCCTCCAACGAGGTTCCAAATTCCTTGTCCTCTGAAAATTTTTCACACAGACCCAGTCTCCCGGTTGGATAGAATTACCTGGATCTGTGGAAGCCTCTGCTAAAGCGTCTCGAACCTGTTGGTGGAGAACACGTAATTTAGTGGTGAGGTCATGCAAGTAATCAATCAGCATTGGATACTGTATGTCAGAATACTTTTTAGGGCGAGGGACTCCCCAAACATTAGCCGGGCGCCCAAAAACAACCTCGTATGGGCTGAGTCCCAAACGAGAATGTACAGCTGTTCTGGTGGATAGGAGAGCCAAAGGTAAAGCATCGGGCCAGGCAAGTCCCGTGCTAGCCTGTACCTTTGCAAGCTTAAGTTTGAGAGTGCCGTTATAGCACTCTACCAAACCCGCTGATTGGGGATGGTTCGTCGCATGGAATTTTTGGACGATACCAAGACCGGCACACACCTTTTTCATAATTTGGCCCACAAATTCACTTCCATTGTCACTCCAGACAATGCGCGGCAAACCAAACCTAGGGAAGAACTCTTTCAGAAGAACTTTGGCAGTGGACAAAGCAGTGTTGTCTTTCAGGGGGTAGGCCTCTATCCATCTGGAGCAGACACACACCACCACCAAAACATATTTGAGATTGTTGCATCGTTCCATGTGAATATCATCAATTTGCAACACCTCAAAAGGATATGTTGGGGGAGCAAAATGACCTGCTGGAGTTGGGGTTCCCTTTCCTGGATTATGCATCAAGCAAACGATACAATGCTTCACTAAATTATCTGCACATTTTGGAATCCTTCGTTCAGCCACACTGGAGCCAGAAGCTTACATATTCCTTCCGCACTGATGTGGGCTGGACCATGTGCCATAGCAACTACAGGCAGTACATAGGCATCTGGTAACAGCCAACGCTGATGTTCTGATAATTCTATCCAACATCCCATCGCGTCTAACATTCCTGTACTCTCTTTCCACTTACTCAAATCTATCTCTGTAGCCTCTCCTTGAATCGATCTCACACTTTCTATTGTATCCTCACACATTCCTTTTTCCTTGACCCAATTTGCAGGGCCCGCAACATACATGCGACTCATAGCATCTCTGGCTGTTTCTTTCGCTACCTCATCCGCAGAAGCATTCCCATGACCAACATCATCAGTAATCCTCTTATGCGCACTACACTTTATGATTGCTATCTGGGTAGGCAAAGCAAGTGACTCAAGAAGATCAGTTACCAACTGACCATGCTGTATTTTAGTACCGTGGGAGGTAAAGAATCCTCTTTCCTTCCACAAACGACCAAAGCTATGTGCCACACCAAACGCATACTGGCTGTCGGTATATACATTCACTCTCTTCCCCTTAGATAACACACATTCTCTGGTCAAAGCTATCAGTTCAGCCGCCTGAGCTGAATTATGTCTGATGCGTGCTGTCTCCACAATTGTATGCAAGGTGGTAACAGCGTAAGCTGAAGTTGTTTCACCATTAGGGAGTTTAAAGCAAGAACCATCCACCCATAGGATCCCATCCGGGTCCATTAGTGGTGTATCTTTCAAATCAATCCTACCTTTTGTCTCCTCCTCAGTACGGAGACAACAATCATGTTGTTCCTGAATACCTTTCTCTTCTGGAAGAGGTAACAATGTGGCTGGATTTAAAGTGTTACATCGTTTGATGTGCACGTGACTAGCCAAGAGCGTCAGTTCATACCCAGACAAGCGAGCGCTTGTAAGATGCTGCGTTTTTGTCCTATTTAGCAAGGTATCCACTGCATGTGGTACCATGACAATAAGAGTGTTATCAAGCACCACTCCAGCAGATTGACGAATAGAAATTG
Organism: Triturus cristatus; assembly: GCF_964204655.1. NCBI lineage: Eukaryota > Metazoa > Chordata > Amphibia > Caudata > Salamandridae > Triturus > Triturus cristatus. Next base: position 750,478,695 of record NC_140581.1, read on the forward strand.
CTGCTGCTGCTGTAGCTTTAAGACAACTAGGCAATGCCTTGGCTACTGGATCTGATGTAGCCGAAAAGTAGGCACATGGCCGCTGCTTGTCTCCAAATCATTGTGTTAAGACTGACAACGCACAACCCTCTCTTTCATGGAAATAGAGAGTGAAGGGCTTACTGTAATCCGGAGTACCCAACACAGGAGCAGAGCACAGAGCAGCACGTAAATCAGAAAAACTCTTCTGACATTCATCAGTCCAAGGAAGGAGTTGGGGTGTGTCTTTCAAAGTGAGTGCCAACAAAGGTTTAGCCAACAAAGAAAAATTTGGAATCCACTGTCTACAATAAGAGGTAATGCCCAGAAAGGCACGCACTTCTCTTTTTGTGGATGGCACAGACATTTGTGCAATTGCTTGAATACGTTCTGGGGTCAGTCGTCTTCCCTCCTTCGACAAGAGATGACCTAGATAGGTAACCTCTTGGCGGGCATATTGTAATTTAGAAGGTGAAACCTTATGGTGAAGGTCAGACAAGTGACTCAATAGTGCAATAGTCACGTTTTTGCAAATATCCTCTGAATCAGCAGCAATCAATAAATCATCCACATACTGAATAAGGGTAGCACCTGGCGGCAAAGGAGAAGCATCAAGCTGGCATTTCAGAGTTTGGCTATAGATGGAGGGACTTTCACAATAGCCTTGGGGTGCGCGCTTGAACCGGAAACTTCGGCCTCCTAAAGAGAAGCCAAAAATATCACTACTCTCTTCAGCAATGGGGATGCTGAAGAAAGCATTTTTCAGATCAATAACAGAAAACCAAGCTGCCGAGGCAGGTATCATAGTTAACAGGGCAGTGATATCTGGAACAACAGGAAACTGTGGTACAACAATTTTATTAACCTCCCAGAGATCAATAACAAAGCGATAAACAGGAGGCTGAGAAGGATCAGTGCGTTTAAGAACCGGAAGAACAGGACTATTGCATACATTTCCCCTCGTCTCCTCGACCACACCCTTCTGAACCAAATCATAAATAATAGCAAAAAGTGCTCTTTCACCATCATTGGGAATTTTCTATTGAGGGATGCGTGGCAATTTAGCATTGGGCTTGAGGGTAACAACATAGGGTGGTATCTCAAGACAACCAACATCATTTGGACCCGTAGCCCAAAGTGTTGCAGGGAGAGAGAGCAATTCAGGTGGAAATTGATCTTTAGACAAATACATTGGAGAAGTCAGTTTCTGCCTCAAAACGAGATGTACACTAGAAGGAGAACAATATATTGTTGCATGCAGTCTTTTCAATAAATCCAAACCCAACAGATTTTCGCCGCAACCAGTCGTCAAAAGAAGCGGAGCTTCCAAATCATAAGAACCAATTGAAATAGACAGAGGACAAGAGACCGGGCTATGAACTGGGGCGCCTGAAAATCCTACGGATACGTTTGTTAAGCCAGACAAAGGTGCCTCAGGGAGTTTGGAGTGAATAATAGAACTTCTCATCGCACCAGTATCTAAAAGAAATGGCTCTGAAACACCCATTGTAGTGACATTAACATAAGGCCCATTCTGATCTACTGGAATCGATACAGCTCCCTCACTTTGTCTATGGCTGTCCTAGTTAGCGTGAAGACCGTCATTCTCACCTTCAACATAGTAATCATCATTGTAATACTGTGTAGACTGAGTATTTTGTTGATCAAAGTAGTTCATAGGATGTGGAGGTGGAGGGGAACGCTGTGTCTGGGGCGACATACCTCGACCTCAACCCCTGGGCGCTAACTGGGAACCACCACGACCTCGTGGAGTAGATAGTCCTCCATTACGCTGTAATAAAACCGGGCAGCTATTCTTAAAATGACCTTCCTCCCTACAATAGGCGCATTGGATGGGACCTAACAAAGGCCGCAGAATATAGGGCTCAGGCTTTTGAAACACCCTCTGAAACTGGGGAGGCTGTTGAAACTGGTGCTGAGCGGAGCGAGGAGGATAAGCTTGTTGCAGAAGAACCTTTGTTTTTTAATTCTTTAGTCTTTTTCTCTTGCTTGTCTTTTTCCTCTTTGTCCCTGTTTTCGTAATATTGAGCAGTAGCCAATATCTGAGCCGAAGAAGAAACAGCCCATGAACTTTCAGAGTCTTTTAACTTATGTGACAACTCGGGGAGCAAATTGAATACGAATGTATCTACAAATAATCGCTGTCCACCCTCCGTAGTCATATCCTGACCACTGTGATCGATAAATGTCTCCTCAAAACGAGTGAAGAAATCGGAGACACTCTCATCTTTCTTCTGTTTACACGCGGCTAATTTATCCCAATTAACTCGTAAGGCGGCCATCATTGTTTTCATTAAAGTAATAATCCTACCAGGGAGTTCTGTGATCAAAACATCAGGCTTAGCACCACCCACTTGTGCTCTATCCGAGGCAGTCATAGCATCCCATGTACCACCCAATTCTTGAACGTGATCCTCTCTACGAATCCGAGCCCATAACGCTTGTGGGACTACACTTCCCATCATCATGTCAATATCGGCTAAATTCATAATACAGGCATCAACAGTCTGAGACAATTCTTTATAGTAACCAGCAGGGTTTTTACATGGATCCGGTAAAGATTGTTTGAGGGCCAAAACATCAGATCTCTTCCAGGGCACATGTACCCATATACGCTGGAAGTGAGCGGGAATAGCTGGATTATTACCTGCTTGCGCAACCTCTTCCCTCCATATCGGAGGAACCTCTCTCATTGGGTAATGTTTCAATGTCTGCCTAACAGCAGGATCAGATTCAAGAAAAGTTTGTGAAGAAAATAATGACCTAAAAGTAGCAAGTGTCCTTACGGCGTCCTCAACCTTAGAACCCACAATTAGTCCTTTATCGAAATTAGCCTGAACATCCAACAAACCCTGGGGAAGTAAACCCAAATCCATATCCTCCCATTCTTTAGCGAGAGTGTCACACATAACATTAAATACATATCTCTGCGTGGGTGCCTCCCACTGATGAAAAGTGATCATGATATCTTTTACACTATACTGGGGACCCTTCTCGATCCATTTGCGAGCGAGAGAGTCCAATACCACCCGTTCGTCGGAACCTGGAAGTTGACTACGAGACTGTCTTCAAGAAAAAGCTGGGGACATGTTCAGAGTCTCAAAGAAAGGGGACAAGAAACCAGATATTCGTTTGCGCACAGTAGGAGAATTAGACATAAGGACAGGGGACAAGGTATACAAGGCGATACAGGAGAGGAACTGGCAGTTATAAGGGGAGCCGAAGGCAAAGAAGATTGAGGTTCAGGAGATGGAGACAAAGGAATCGGTGGCACGAGAGGTGGGAGTGGCAATACCGGAAGAGGCAAATGTGGAAGAACCGGAACAGGTGGGGGGATAACAGGTAGCTGAACGGGTTGTAACAACGGGGGTGCATTAGCCCCTTGTACATAGGGTGGAGGCAATCTCAATAGGTGAGACATCAAAGGGTCTTCCTCCAGATCCTTACTTTTATCGGAAGGGGAATTAGGCAACACCGGATAGCAGCTATCTATTGCCATACGATGCTGTCTCTCTGAAATTTCCGTTGCATTATCAATCTCATTATCTTTAAACTCCTGGGCAGCCTGTATAATCGTCATATTTTGTGCTTTCTTATCTCGTTTTGCCTGCTTAATTTCTTTCTGTTTGGCTTCCTTACGCCAGAGGCGAAAAGAGTCAAACATTGCCAGCCGGGCTTGTCTTTTGAACAATATCGCTTCCAAATTGTCTAATATGTCAGGCTTAAAACTACCATTTTGTGGCCACTGTAGAACGCCATCGTTCTCCGTGTATCGGATCCATGCCTTATTAAAGGCGATGGGGCCGACACCATGTTTTGAATAAAGCTCATAGGTGGGAGTTCCAACCGGAGTAATCGGACAAGAGTCCTCCAGCCGGGAATCCCTATTACAACCAAAGCAACAGAACTTCCTAAACGTATTCAGACCAGGCATCATTATTTCACTGGACTGTTCACAAACATCAAGGGGTTAAATCAAATACTATAGCACAAACGTACTCACCCCTCGGCTTCGGCTTTTGCAATAGCCGAATCAAAGACCCAAATCAAAACAAAATAGTGGGAGCTACCCACCAATACTTAACTAAGTGTCTTCTTACGCCAACAGAGGCCAGTTTAATGTCTCGCGATACCAAACATCATCAAAGGGACCAAAGCAGGGCGGCAGTCAGGGCAGCAGTCATCAGCAGCCGTCAGAAAGGAGAAACCGCGCCGCAAAAGACCTTTGGACCACTTCGACATACAGGGGTCGCTTGACGTGGTTCGCGATTCCTCCAGAATTTTCCTGCGGGGCTCCTCACAATCCTCGGGCAAGAACTGCTACCTCTGAAGCCGGTCCACGTTCGGGCGCCAATTGAAGAACCAAGACCTTAGGGGCCTGGCGGCGCAGGGTACGCCTTAATCTCCTGAGTTCACCTGCTTTGTCGAACAGAGACACGGGACACTCCGTTAGGCATAGAAGATAGGGTTTATTAGCTGCAGCTAAGTACAGTTGTCCCAGAAGTACACTCGGTATGTTCTCAGGAGACTGCCACTTTACTTTGTGGCGCACAATCTTTTATAACATACATATTCACATAGAACACTCCCAATGCATACAGGGTCAACCAATGAGAAGAATGTGAAAAGAAGATATTAAGTAACTCAAATAAGCCCCTCTCCCAACTGTGTTTGTCACCATTCCCCACAAGTTAATCAGTGGTAGTGTTTATAAGTCGACTTGCAGGTGGCAGGACACATTTGTATGGCCCAGAGGATAGTTGTGAAATGAGAGAATACGAGTAAAGAATAGCGAAGGCCAGAGGATAAGATAAAGTCAGGAAAGAATGGTGCAAACCAACAGATAGTTGTAACAGGGATCAGTCAGACCAGACGAGGATTAGTGAAGTCGGCCGGACCCTGACACCAGCTATAAACAGAGGCAGGAGGTTATTTGACACGTTGCAGTAGGATGAGGGAAAACAACACTTCGTTCACCGTGCCGCCTGAGTGAGGGCAACACGAAATGGCAGAAAGACACAAAATGGTGGCTAAATACGAACGAGATCGGAAACTGAATTACCTCAAGCTATATTGTCAAATCAATCCAGTCCCCAGATATCATTGTTCTGCAAGGTTCTACTGCTCAGGAATCAGACAACAGCGTGGAGCTAAACAGGTTTCTAGTCCTGTCTTGGCTGGGATACTGTGATGGGATCTACAGTGGCCTTCCCAAAACATGTCTTGGCGGGTTACCCCAAATTCAAAATCAAACAGCAAGAGTAGCATTCAACTTCAACAAACATAGCCACATCACTGGATCAGTTTTCAGGTTCTTTGCACCATGCACAGACTGACTTGGAACAAGATTCCTGAATTCAAGTGTAGGCATGATATTCCAAAGGGACAGAAATGTCGTGGTTGGCATATTAAAACCACATAAATAAAAAATGTTATCTTTATAACAAATATTGTGGGATTTCCCTTACTGGAAGGTTTCATTTTAATTTGCCACATCAACTCCATAAGGTTATTTTAACAGTTTATTTTCTCTAATACGACTACTGTCAATGAACAATCAACTACCTTCTTGGATATATTATAACATGAGGGTAGAACACATTAGCTAATATATACTACATTACTTGACACCCATAGTGACCGTGGCATTCTTTGTATTTGGAAAAGTGCATATTTCTGGGCATGCATTTCAGAGAACGTGTACTGTTTAATTAAATACATTTAGATATATAAAAAAGTACATCTTATTAAAAAAATCACACCTTTACACATAAAATCTTCAGGAAACAACAGGATCTATAGTCACAGTTTCTTAAAAGCTTACATTGACATTGAAGTCCAAGCATTTGCCATGTCTGCTGTTGATAGAGAAGTCACTTTTAAATACCGATATGCAACCTACCGTTCGACTAAATTGAAAAACGATCACTTACAAGCACAAGTGGTTGGATTTACAAATGCAGGAAATTCACAAAAGGTAATTGTGCAGTTTTTTATCCTTTTGATCTTGTGCAATATTGACATTATGGGTGAGCACATCATAAGCAAGAGAAAGGGAATGGATGTTCCAAGGCGTGTTTCACCTTCAAAGAATCTCAACCTCCACAAAATTGTGAATTTGAGCGTATATACAAACTTCGCTTTAACAGTTCAACACCTACACCCTGGAAATTTCCATGGATCTTTGCCTGTCAGTAAAATAAATAAATGCTTTTACAGGGTGGATAGCTGAACAGAACATCCCAAGACTTGTTGGAGAGTAGTAGAAGAGAGTTCTCCATAGAAAAGCTATTTCCCCGTGGAGAACTGTGTTTTATCATTCGTGCCTTTGGTAACAGGTTTTGACATCGGGCAAGTGAAATTATCTGATACCCTCACGGGTCTGGTTCGCGCTCTATAAAACTGTAAAATAAAATAAATAAAATAATATATACATTTTTGCAAAATCACATCATCAGAAACGCCAACATAAACACATTCACACATTCTCAAAACACTTCCTGAAGTACGTTTGGAAACCTGTGACTGATGTAGCTTTTCAGGTGTAACAATGAAAAGGTTTGGTGAATATCAAAAAGTTGTAAATGTGAGATATGAACCCTACTGGTTCAAAATGTATGACTTTCTTTGGCAAATGGGGCCAATGTCCCTTTTCATTGCTTGTAAAGTAAAGTATGCAGCAATAGTAATAGGGAAAATTAAAACAAGTACAAAGTACTAAGCCAATGTAAAGTAGGTTATTGAAGCCCTAGCTGAAGACCACACAATGAGGTACCTTTTGAAGCTCTGGTAGACTGTTTGGTGGTGGCATAAGCTGTCCTGAAAAGAAGCATCATTTTTCACATTATGAGCAAAAGCTTATTTAAAGTTTAAACCAAAAATTAAGGATTTAATTTTGCTTATTTAATAGAGTCTTAAGGCTGTCTTAGGCCTGGTAAAAACGCCTGAATTATGAAGGCTTTTGCCCTGGCTTAAGATAATTTTAACTTCTTTCCATCTGTCTTTCCTTCCGCTCTTCCTCCCTCCCTCTCTCCTACCTCTCCCTTCCTCCTACTTTTCTCTCTCTCCCTCACTCTTCCCTTCCTCTACCCTCCCTACATATCATTATGACGTACAGTATCACAAAACATATTTATGGAAAAACTACTATTTTATATTTGATAATGTTGTTCTTTTTCACACCTTTAACTATGTAGGTTTGGTTATGTTGATGCAATTATGTGATTTTATTTATTCTCTATACTGTATGATTGCCTTATAGTTTTCTTATTGCAAAGACTGACTACAGACAACACATACTGATAGTCCAAGAAGGTCCCAATCACCCTGGTCTCAAGGGGCACATTTTCCCCAGCTTTGGGGCAAAATGGCAAAACGAATGTCCTCCAGAGCACACCTCTTTAACCAGAGAGATGCACAGTTTTAATCGAGTTTCTGACTGAAGGTGGTGAGGGAAATATACTTTGACAGGAAGCTGAACCCTCAAGATTTTCTATATCCATAGAAAGGCATTTAAAATGCACTCTATGATCTACATCAAGCCATTCCAGTTTTCTACATGTGTGATCCATGCTTCTCAATCTTTGAGTCACCGCAGAGGGTGGATTGGGATTGAGGAAGTGTTGGCAGCCATCTTGAGACTCAAAAAATGCTGAAAAAAATAAAAGGGTACAGGGTAGTAATACTCTGACCCCCAAGACTTGGTCTTGGGGTCCCAGAGGTACCCCTCCAGGGCACAAAAAGCACTTTTAACATAACATTTTGTCATGAAATTACAATGAATTCACAGCAAAAATGAACAAACAAAACAAGCGCGGTCTCCCATGTTTGTTTATACTAAAGTCCCCAGGTGGGCAAGGTCACTGGGGCACGTTTTAAAATATGAGGGGGGGCACACGGGCCCCCCTTCTATTGCATTTTTATGCTCCTGGACCACCACCTCCCTAGGGCTCTAATTTCAAAACATTTCCTTTGTTTTTTAAACCCCATGCACCTTTCTTTTCATTACACTGGAGTTTTATTTAATTGTTTTCTGGCTACTTATTTTTACCTTTTGACTTGTCTTATGCTAGGCTAATTTCATTCGAAGTCTCCTTCTCTTAATTAAATATTAAATAAATGTATGCACCATCATACTTCAACTGTTTATGGATTGTACCATAGCACTTAACTTTTCTACTTTTCCATAATAATCTTTCGAACTAAATAAGTAAATAATATATGCCGAAATATACTTCTTGAAAAACTGAGATATTGTTATCCATGAAACTGTAGAAGCTGTGTGACCTCTCATGCTGACAGTGTTATGTCTATAATAAACGTTCATAAAAATTATGCAAGGCAGCCACTATGCCCACATGCTTGTAAGTGAAGCATGAATCAGCGAAACAGCATTGCCTGGTGTGTTTAGTGTTTACTTTGTAATGTCACCCAAGTGTATCGTGCTGGCAGAGCTGATAAGTGCTTCCAGCCTTGAACTGAGTATAACACACATAGTTTAGAACAAGTGAGGCAATTGGATTACATTAGGCCCACGAAGAAGTGCATGGTTAACTGGAGCCGCTTCCTTCATTCATAGATAAATAGAATGAGTATTGTATTGTAATTGCATTTATATAGCGCTTATTTCCCCAGATGAGGCGTCAAAGTGCTTTTTCGGCGAGTAACATGCTACTCCGGAACACAAAAAGGATTAGTGTTGAATTGGTATAGTGAAATATGAAAGTAATTTGAGTGGTGGATAGGTTAGTCAGTTATTTGGATTCAGAAGGATAGCGGAAGGATAGAAGAGGGTAAGAGGGGAGACGCGCGAGCGCGCGAATCAAGATGGCCGCCACTCGGTGAGCTCCTCCGCGTTTTCGCCCGTTTTTTAAAATAAAACGCCGAAAGTCTGTCAAAATTTTGTTCTAAAGGAGGTCGCTGCGCTAATTACAGGCTTACCAGCATTGTGAAGTGGTTTCAGCTCGTTTTCATCGTGGGAAGTCGTGTTTCTGGCTCCCTGGTTCCTGCTCCGAGCTCTGCATTGAAGGACTGCCTGGTTAGTCTGTCAGGGGGGCGGAGCATACTTCAGGAAAGGGCCTGGCTTGGGCCTAGACACACCCCTAGTCCAGTTTAGCTGCTGCACCAGTATTTTGAAGGATTGCTTTGCTCCTTTTCGGTTTTTTTACTCATAATCTACTCATTTTTAATCAAATTATATTATCTTTTCTCAAAAATGGATAACAAAAATAAAAGAAAACAGCAGAGTTCACCGCCCCCAATAAAATCAAAGGGGGTGGAGTCATCTGAACCCTCGCTTTCTTTAATTTTGGAGGAAATTCAGGCTCTTCGTGCTAGTACAGAAACTATTGCGACTGAAATAAAAAATGTACGAAAGGAAATGGCGAGTTTGTCGATGAAAATCTCAGACAACTCAATTAAAATACAAGACAATAAAGTTAAAGTCGATGCTTTTACTCCACTTGTGGCGAAAATATCACCTCTGTGCTCACAACTTCTGGACATGGAAAATCGCAATAGACAATACAATCTTCGCATATTTAATTTACCAGAAGAGGTTGAGGGATCTAACTGTCGACTATACTTAGAGAACTTACTTCCTGGTCTTTTAAATGTCAAATTTCCAGAAAAATTTGAAATCGATAAGGCTCATAGAATTCCTTCACGTCGCAATCCTCAACATAGCAAGCCTAGACAAATGATATTTAAAGTTCTCCGTCACCATCATTTGGTTCTGATCAGAAAAGCAGCTAGAGAAATTCCTTCATTGTTGGTCAATGGTCACAAAATCTTTATTCATCAAGATTTTGCCAAGGAAACTGTTGCAATACGTAAGGGTTTTACTGATCTTCGCCCAAGATTGAGAAGCCTTGGATACCAATATGGCCTTTTTGACCCTTCAACTATGCGCATTTGGAAAGATAATTTTTCAAAATCCTTTCAACGTCCTGAAGATCTTCGACAATTTCTGGATCAACAAGTACAGCAATCTATGGACACTCAGGGTCCTATCACTTGATTTTTTCATGTGTGATCTTCTTTGACAGATTTATATAACTCATAATATTCTGGGCTCCAGCGGTTTCTGGCCATGCTTGTAGAGCGTGTGTGCGTCCCAATCTTCATATTTATGTGTTTTGTTTGTCTTTTTTGCTATGTTTTATTTCTTCCATTCCCTTTTGTGTGTTTTGGAGCTACTTTCTTCTTAACATTTGTGTCTTTTTCTGACCTTCTTCTTTCTAACCCTTTTCTCTTTTTATTTTGTCATGGCTAATATTAAAGTAGTGTCACTGAATGTTAAAGGTTTACGCCATCCTGTGAAACGTAAACCTTTTTGGATTATTTAGGTAGTTGCAAAGCTGATTTTTGTTTTTTGCAAGAAACTCATATAGATGATAAAATTTTAAACTATATGAAGAAAAAATGGGTTGATAATATTGTTTCTTCTCCTGCTATTGGCAAGAAAAATGGTGTAGCTATATTTTGTGCGAAAAAAGCTCATTGCCAAGTTTTGAGCAAAATTACAGATACGGATGGGAGATATTTAATTGTTAAGGTTAAAGTTCATGATTCTATCTTATTTTTATTAAATGTTTATGGCCCTACTGCAGATGACCCTGTTTTTTGGGCTACTCTTTCAACGGAGGTGGTTAAAATTGGTAATGTACCTTTAATTGTTGCAGGTGACTTTAATGTCATATCTGATCCGTTATTAGATAGAATATCTCGTACTAAATTCCACCCCCCTAAGGTTTATTTTGCTTTTAAATTATTTCTTCAAACCACTAAGTTAGTTGATATTTGGCGGTTACACTTTCCTACAGAAAAATGTTTTACTTTTTTTTCTAACCCACATAATTCTCATTCTAGGATCGATTATATATTAGTTTCGAAACAGCTGATCAACTGTGTTAGTAATCCCAAGATTGGCAACATTGATGTCTCTGACCACGCTATGGTTTCTTGTATTCTAAATTTAAATCCAACCTTTACTAACCAGCCTAGATGGAGAATGAATTCTGGTATAGCTCTCAATGAACTTAATAAACCAAAGCTCCTCTCTGCCATTCATGATTTTTTTCAATTTAACCCTGAAGGTACTACTTCTTTGGTTAATAGATGGGATGCTTTTAAAGCTTATATTAGAGGGGTAACTATTTCTATTATGGCTCACGAAAATAAAACCTTTAATGCAAATATTAAAAAACTAGAAAAGCAAATAGCGGAATATGAACGACTTTTTATTTCGTCTAATGACCCTCAATATAGAAGTAAGTTGCAAAAGCTTCGATATGAATTCAATACAATTCTTAGTAATAGAGCTGGTGTTCAGATTTCTAAGGCCAAAGCTAAATTTAGTTTTAATGCAAACAGATCTGGAAGATTGTTAGCGAATTACTTACGTATCAAAAAGGATAAAACTCAAATTACTTCTATTCATGGATCCAATGGTAAAATTGCTTTATCTCATAAAGATATTGTGAATGAATTTTTGGATTTTTACTCTAAGTTATATGATTTATTATATTATAGTTATATTTATTTTATTTTATAAAATACAGCACAGACCTATGGGCACCAATTTTATATAATGTTTTTAATAGTATGACACGAGCGTCCATCCCCGAGACATGGTCCCTTAGTATTATTGTTCCAATCTATAAAAAGGGCGATAGGTCAGATCCAGCAAACTACCGACCAATTTCGCTTTTGGATAATACTCTAAAAATACTTGGGCGAGTAATTTACAATAGGGTGGTAGAGTGGGCTGAAGATTCTGACCTACTGGACCCATGTCAGATGGGATTCAGGAGTGGGGTGGGCACGGTTGAACAATGCTTGAATTTAAAATTAATAATTGATAAGTATACCGTTGCCCGATCCTCTCCTATATATCTCGCTTTCATGGATCTCTCATCCGCATTTGATCTGGTAAACAGATCAAAACTGTGGTCAATGCTTCTCGGTTATGGACTGGACGAGCCCTTAGTACACTTCCTGGCACATCTCCATACCGATCTTAGGGCACAAGTCAGGATTGGGTCAGGAGGAGAAGTCTCTGGTGCTATAAAAATTGGCAGGGGGGTCAGACAGGGGTGCGTTTTAGCACCCCTGTTGTTCATCATTTATATTAATGGCATAGCAAAGGCCCTAAAACAAGTAACCAGAGATGTCCCAATTATCCAGGGGCACCCCTTGCCAGTTCTATTATACGCAGATGATGCGGTCCTTATGGGCCGCACCCCTAATGCCCTCCGTGTGCTTGTGGAAAATTTTGTACATCATATGGAGGGCTTGGACCTGCGTGTGAACTTTAAAAAATCCTTTGTTATGTCATGCGGACCTGGTAAACGGAAACTTAACACCATCCATATCGGGTCTGACAAACTTGACTCCGTAAACTCTTTTATATATCTAGGGGTGGCCTTCGCTGCGAACAACTCGTGGAGTGGGCATTCTGCCCACGCCACGAGCAAGTTCTCGAAGGCCATCAACTCAATACTGAGTCTCCCACGCCCTAAGAAATTAGGTGCAACCAGTGCTATTTTAAAATTTTTTAAATTACAGTGTGTTCCTGTTGCCACCTATGGGGCCGAAGTTTGGGCTACTGCTAAAAATCCCGGCATCCAACGAGAAGAGACACGTTTTTGTAGAAAAGTTTTGGGTGCCCCAATTTCGTCCTCTGAATTTATCTGCCATAAAGAGCTAAACCTCCCTTACGTTTGTGATTTCATTAGAAGCAGACCAGTTCTATTCTGGTTGAGAATTTGGAGGAATAATGCAGCCTCGCTAACACAAGACATAATCAAAGACTGTCTTAAATGTGATCATGGGCTTTTAATCCCATGGTTAGCGGGAGTTTCAAAATCATTAAGCGCCGTGAATAAAGGTGATCTCTTTGTAGATCCCTCCAGTATTGGATGCCAAGACAAGGTAGAGGTCAGACAAGCACTATATGCACTTTATGAGGCAGAACGGTTGGAAAGGGAAACATTGAAAGCTACGGTTATTAGATATATCGAGAATGACCTGCCCAGGCAACCTCTCCCACTTTATCTCACTCTACCTATGACTAGTTGGGAGAGGTCTCTGTTATTTCGATTAAGGGCCGGCACCATAAAATTCATGCTGGGTTTCCCTTTGGGTTACAATTTAATTATTGACCGCAACCCGTGCCCCTGTGATAGCACCAGTAAGCAGAATGAGTTACACTTTTTATTCTTTTGCAAATTTTACTTAAAATATATCAACTGGTTTTTAACACCCTATTTTAGGAAACACAGACCCCTTTCTCTTATGGAGTCTTGTCAAATGTTACTCTCCCTGGACTCTGAGGAACTGATTTTTCGTACTAGCACCTTTCTAAGACTAATAATCCGTGTACGCAATATGATGGAAAATCCCTGAAAGATTGTTGTTTTAATTCCTTATAAAATTTTTTAGAGATATTGTATTGTATATTGTAATGATGAATTGTTTTTATGTTTGTACTTTTATGAATTCAAGTAATTCGAATAAAGGTCTTTTGAATTGAATAGTAATAGAGCTGGTGTTCAGATTTCTAAGGCCAAAGCTAAATTTAGTTTTAATGCAAACAGATCTGGAAGATTGTTAGCGAATTACTTACGTATCAAAAAGGATAAAACTCAAATTACTTCTATTCATGGATCCAATGGTAAAATTGCTTTATCTCATAAAGATATTGTGAATGAATTTTTGGATTTTTACTCTAAGTTATATGATAACCCTGAATTTCATAATGAATCATTAGTTGATTCTTTTTTATCCTCATGTGGTTTACCTAAAATTTCTCCATTAGATAAAATGGGGCTTGACTCTCCAATTACTAAGGAGGAAATTTTGACTGCTATAAAATCTCTTAAAAAGAATAAATCTCCGGGTCCTGATGGTATCCCAGCGGAGTTTTATAAAGAGTTTCAATCCCTTCTTTTACCCTTATTATTTCAACTATTCACATTGTTTGGCTCTACGGGAATTACTTCAGGATCCTTTACTGAAGCTTTAATTATCGTTCTTCCCAAACCTGATAAAGACCCCACCCTTGTATCTAATTATCGCCCTATCTCTTTAATTAATCAAGACTGTAAATTATATGCCAAAATATTAGCCACACGATTATCCCCTGTATTAGACTCTATTATACATTCGGATCAATCTGGTTTTATGAAGAATAGACACTCTGCAAATAATACAAGAACGTTATTACATGTCATTGAACAAGGTCTTACGTTAACTACTCCTTCAGGAATTATGGCTTTGGATGCTGAAAAAGCCTTTGATAAATTGCATTGGCAATTTTTATTCCATGCTTTATCATCTTTTAACTTTGGAGATAATTTTATTCGTATGATTTCAGCTCTATATTGTGCCCCTACTGCTCGTCTATTTATTAATGGCCAAATTTCAAATCAATTTTCCCTTTTTAGAGGTACTAGACAAGGATGTCCCCTTTCCCCGCTACTGTTTTTAATTGGCATTGAACCTTTTCTTACATCTATAAGAAAATGTGATAACATTAAAGGAATTATTATTAATGAGATTATTATTAAAACTTTAGCGTATGCTGATGATGTACTTTTATGTATTAGTGACCCCTTATCCTCATTTCCTTCTTTATTAGAGATTATAACAAAATATTCTATGGTGTCTGGCTATAAATTAAACACTAATAAAACTGAATTTTTCCCTTTAAACATTTATTGTACTCCTGACATGATACCTATGAATGAAATTGTTTGGCAAAAGACTAAATTAAAATATCTTGGTATTTTATTTTCCTCATCTATAAAATCTACAATGACTTTAAACTGTAAGTTTGTCTTAGATTATATTAAAGATAAAACGTCTAAATGGGCTTTGCTACATCTTTCATGGTGGGGTAGACTAGAATCTATTAAAATGAATATTGCTCCAAAAATATTTTATACTCTTTCCATGATTCCCTCTCAGTTCCCATTAAAATTTTATAAAGATATTGATAAACTTCTCTCCAAATTTCTTTGGAATAACAAATCACCTCGCATTAGTTATAAAAAATTAAAAATGTCTAAATGTAATGCTGGATTTGGTATCCCAGATTTTTTTCTGTATCATAAAGCTTTTATTTTAAAACAAAGTGCCATATGGTTTAGTCATTTCCCTTTACATAATCCACCCTCTTGGCTCCTAATTGAAAAATCTATGGTGAAGCCGTTCCCATTACCAACGCTGTTAACTATGTCCAACACCTCCTCAGTTTTTCATAAATCTATCGTTCTCAAATCCACTAAATTGGTTTTTAATGATTTAGATTCTATTTTTCTATACCCCATGTATAACACTGTTGAATTATCATTATGGTATAGCAATATCATTAAACTAAATAGGAACATTAGATTTTGGTCTTCGTGGATCAAAGCGGGTATTTTTTATCTTAAAGATATTTATTCCAACAATACCTTTATACCGTTTGAGGATCTACAAACAAGGTTTGGTTTAACCCAATCTGATCGTATTAAATATGAATATTTAATTAATTCAATTTTAAATTCCTTTCCACAAGCTATTCCGACTAGTGTTACAGCTGATCTATCCGTGTATATCCAAACTATATCGCTGAAAGCTAATGGTGTTTCCATTTTATATAAAAAATTATCTAATACGTTAGGAAGTAACATAACGATGATTGCAACCTTCTGGAATAATGAACTTTCACTTACAATGTCTAATGATTCATGGGAAATTATATGGATTAGAAGTATTTCTGGTTGGTTACCTGTCTCACTTTATCAAACCAATTCCTATATATTATTTAATTCTTTATGGACTCCAAAACGTTTATTCCAGGCTAAACTCCTTCAATCTGACACTTGTTGGCACTGTAAATTGCATCCTGGTTCGTTACGACATATGCTTTTTGATTGCCCTTTAATTGCAAAATTCTGGACAGAAGTTTGGGATTTTATTAAGAAATTGTTGCATATACATGAAGACTTATCATATAAAATGTTAATTTGCAAATCAGTTACATTATCACAATCTCTAAGTTCTGTTGAATGTAGGCTTTTTGATTTTTTGATTTCTGCTGCGTTAAAATCTATTACCTTTTGTTGGAAAGATGTTTCTAAGTTATCAGTTCATGCTTGGTGGTCTTGGGTTATCTTTACAAGACGAGGTGCTCAATTATCTTTGTCTGGGGTTAATCATAATCCTATTTCCTATTACTCTTTTTGGAGTCCTGTTGATCTCTATTTTGCATCTTAGGGGTATGTTTATGTATTGTAATGCTTTTTACGATTTTTATACTAACTAATATGTCATAGTAGCTCTATTTATTGCTTACTCAATAATTTGTTATTAGATGTTTCCCTTCCCCCCCTCCTTTTAAGTTTATAAGAATATGACCAATTTATTTTCTATTGGAATGAATTTGATAATTTTTGTATGTCTATGTTGTTGATGTTCATTATAAAATTTCAATAAAATATTTTGAACATAAAAAAAGAAGAGGGTAAGAGGTTTGTATTTATATAGCACTTGCTACCCCTGATGGGGTGTTGAAGCACTTTTTTGGCGCGTAGCACACTACTCTGGAACCCATAAAGGATTAGTGTTGAATTAGTATAGTGAAATATGAAGGTAAGGATAGTGGAGGGACAGAAGAGTGAAGGATTTAGACTTTTTGTTTGTTTGTTTTGGAGGTCATATTAGTAGGAGGAGGCTTGGGATGAGTAAAAAGGGATGTAGAGGGGAGTAGTCAGAGGGAATCGTTTAGAAAGGCTTGTTTTGGGTGATTGGTATAGTAAAAGAGGTGTCAGATGATGCAAGGAGGGGTAGAGTAAGGGAGAGTCTAGAAAGGGTTATTTTGGGGGTCATAGTAGTGGTATAGGGTTTGGGATAAATGAGTGAGTGGATGTAGAGGATATAGTGAGAGAGAGAGATAGGATGAGAAATAGGGTAGTGCATTGGAAAGAGTAGTAGAAAGAAGTTGAGATGAGTCAGAAAGTTGTGGTAGAAGATATGTTGAGCGAGGTATAGGGTGAGAAATAGGGTAGTGCATTGGATATGCTGAATTAGAAGAAAGTAATAAATATATAGATACACGAGTACATGGAAAGTATAAAGATGCATAAAGGAGGTAAGTTTCTGTAGATTAAAGCTATTGATAGAGGTATAGGATGAGAAATAGGGTAGTGCATTGAATATGCTTTTTAGGAGAAAAGTAATAAATATATAGATTCAAGTACTTGGAAGGTATATAGCTGCATAAAGGAAGTAAGTATATGTAGATCAAAGATGCATTAGATAAACTGGTATTCAAGGGTTGTTGTACTTGAAAATATATTTTACTCATTTTTTAACAACATAGTTATTCTACATGTTTATACAAAGACATACACAAAGATAGGTACATATCTATAGTACAAATAAATGCTTATATACAGAGGGATATGCTGTATATTTCTGTTTGCGTATGGTGCTTATTTGGGTAAGAGCCAATTCTTGAGTAGTTTTCTGAAGATGAGGTGGTTGTCCCTGGATCTTACGTTGGGGGGTAAAGCGTTCCATAGTTTGGCTGCTGGAACAGAGAAGGATGTGCCACCCATGTTTTTTCTCTTGTATCTTGGGATTTTGAGGCGAGGTGCCACTCTAGAGCAGGCGTTCCTTTGTTGAATGTGTTTGGTGATTTTATTCCTGATGAAGAGCGGTCCCATTCCATGTATTGCTTTGTGGGTGTTACAAAGCAGCTTGAACGTGGATCTTCTGGCAACCGGTAACCAATGCAGGGCTTTCAAGGCAGGTGAGATGTGGTCTCGCGGTTTGATATGCAAGAGTAGTCTGGCATGGAGTTCTGAATCAGTTGTGGTCTTTTCACGGTCGTTAAAGGTGATCCATGGTAGAGGCTACTAGTGTGATCGAGTTTGGACAGAACAAGGTAAGATGGTATCTTCGAGCTTGTGTGGAAATTCGTTGCAGAGTTTTTATAGTGACAATTCTTGATCTTGCTAGTTTGTCCACTTAGGCATTTATCGATAGCTTTGAGTCCATGGTCATTCCGAGGTTTCTTACTTTCTTCAATACTTTAGATGGAGATCCCAATTCATCAGGCCAGTCAGCAAGTGGGTCATAATGTTTCCAATCACCGCACAAGAGTATTTCTGTTTTAGAGGCATTCCATTAGAGATGGCTCCAAGTCGTCCATTGATCTACGGCTTTGAGACAACTGAAAATTGGAGAGTTTCCAATGTCTTTGGGGCATTCTAGTTGAAGGAGTATTTGTGTGTCATCTGCATAATTATGGCACGTGAGGTGAAATTGATTGATCAGTATCGGTAATGACTTCATGTAGAAGATGAAAAGCATGGGCGACATGATAGAGCCTTGAGGGACCCTGCCTTTGTGGAGTAGTGTTTGGACGAGAAAGGTGGGGTATGGATGACATTAGTTCTGTTTCAAAGGTAGGACGCGATCCAGTCCAGAGCAATCCCCTCCATGCCGGCTTCAAAAAGTCTTTGTTTCAGAGTGTCATGGTCAACCGTGTCTAAGGCAGCCAAGAGGTCCAAGAGGAGTAGCGCAGCAACCCGTTGCGCTCAACTGTGTTCTGTAGGCTGTGAGAGTTCCTTTAGTGTCATGTCCACCAATGAGGATAGCTGACTTATTGTTTTCACGCATGCTTGCAGACGGCTGAATAGTCAACCACAAGTATCTGTCATACTACAAAAATGTTTTATTTGGCCGATCTAGAAAATCATATAATTGTGAGAAATTAGCACAATAATGTTCAAGATTACATAGTGGACAAGTTAGGCACTACTTTAGCCTTAAGAACTCTTAGTGCAATAATTTTGTTTGACAGACCTACCAAGGATGGTAGGTTCAAGTAACACCAGTCCCTCCTCTTGCAGGCTTTCAGTTCACCTTGGATTTGTAGGAACAATGAACTGCACAAGGCAAGATGCCATTACAAAATTTCTACCAGATAATTTTGGATAAATAAGGACCATTAGCAAAGGTATTTGATTGAGGACACCTTGGAAACAGGAGAACAAAATGGGGGGATGGTCACTGGATCAGAAGAGCTATTAAAGGTAAAGGAAGTAGATGTATACTCTTGTGATATAATTTATTTGAGAACACAATTCGATTCTCACCGGGAAGTGCATTCAGCTCTGCTGTTCTGCCAAGTGGCAAGGAAGCAGGCAGAGACTGTCTCTGAATCTATCTGGGACATCAGCAATTCACTAGTAAAATGTAGATGAGAGGGACAAAATCCAAGAAATACACAGGCACTGGAGAATACAGGAAGGGAGCATGGTGTGCTCCAACTTTTGCTCCACCAGGCTATTGTGCACATAGTGAAGACTCTGGGTAAAAGTCCTGGAATTCAGCACGGCCAAGCACTAGCCCCAGTTTTATTGACTGAACTATACATGGCCTTCAGAGATGAGCAGCAACTTATGGTTGCACGGCCAGGCCTGATGACAGGTCACCACTGGATGATAGAACTACTTCATGAAGGGTACCCCTAGTTTACTTTTAAGGCTCTAGAACGGGGGACAACACATCAAACTACACAAGATAGATACCCGTTAGTGTCTTTGATTTACAAATAATACATATTTAATCATTACTAGCCCACTGTTAATCCAAAATGTATTTTTATTTCATTGACTTTGATTATTCATAATACATTCATATTAATAACATGAGAAACTTCATTGATCCATGCACACAACATTATTTCTTCTTCCAAAAATGCATTAAAGCACAGTACATCATAATGTCATTTTCTTCAGCAACAAAGGGAAATAAATTAAAACAAAATAAAACACACCCCAATTCATTCTCTCATTTGTACGAGACGTACAGAGTCACACATTCTCAAGACACTCTTCACTCTCTGCCTGGATGTCTTCTGACTTAGAGAGGAGACCCCTCGTCCGTCTTCCACCTGTCTTAGCCAAGGGGTTCAGTGAATGGTCAACGCATGTTTCGGTGGCCTTGAAGGCTCATAACCCCCTTCTTCAGGACCTCTCTTTCGGTGCCTTTTTTTATATGAAAATATATATGGAGTTTGTTCTAAACAAAAAAAAGAAATATTTTCCATCTCCCTAATGTCTAAAAAACAAAGAAAGAGTTATTCAGGTATTCTAAATGTGTGATAAACTTTGCACAGGTCAAATCTATAAGAAAACCAACAAAACACATTTTCAATGGGTATTGCAATTTAATCACATAATTTGTTTATTAAAAATGGTTGTCGATAATCTAGTGAGATGAGCAGTAGTTGGTGCTTTGCTCTTCTTTGCACTACTTTTGCCAAAGACTTTGAATTATACCCAGCTCTACTGATTGGATTTTTGTTGTTCTGGTATCATTTTACTTATTAAAATGTACTCTATTTTTCTAGATGGTGTGGGATTTTTCTTGTGTTGGGTTTTTCATTTTATTACCACAATAGTGCTGCATAAATATTTTAAACATTTCCTCTAAGTTAAGCCTGACTGATATTGTGCCAAACTACCAGATGGTTAGCACAGGTACATTTAGTGACTTTTAGAGAGTCACTCTGAAGAGGATTGTGGTTGTTGCTTGAGAAGGATTCCCCCCCACCACCACCAATAATCCCAATTTCTCACACAAGCATTTAATTTCAAGTATGACAAAAGTGTTCAGTTGTGTTCTTCAGATACCTGGGCACAGACAGCTGAATTGCTAATCTTAATGCCAGACAAAGATTTGGCAAGCTACAAAAGGTGCTAATAGCAACTACAAGAATTTTAAAAGCATTTTAGCTTGGAGATGAAATAATGTTTAATACATGAAGATCAAAAGGGGTTTATATCATTAAGAAGATTGGGAGACCTAGCATATACATCAATTTGCACAATATTGCCATTATTTCATAAGGCTTCTTTGACGATGTACGTTTATGCCGCCAAAGCATTGACCATGTACACTGGCAGTTCAGTGGGGAACCCTTAGATATTTTGGCTTTGGAGAAAGAATAATTACAGATATCCAAGCTTTCTATAAAACTCCATATGCCAATATGTGATAAGTTACCATTGATCAAATATATTACCTATAGCAAGAGAGAAAAGACAAGGCTGCTTACTCTCTCCAATCCTCTTTGAATGTAAATTGAGCCCCCCCTGCTCAGTAATTAGGACTAGATCCTAAAGTAATTCATTTCAGAATGATGGGTCCTGAGAATAAAATATACTCATCACAGACAATCAAATATTAGGTACTGCAGATTCAGTATAGACAATTCCATGCCTTAATTAATTTGCTGGAAATTTTGGACAAATACTTGGATAACGTTTGAATGAAAATAGGACACATTACTTCTTTCTGTGAAAAATGGGGGAAATTAGACACTGAGGGGTTCAGACTACTCATGATGCAAACACTTTAGTTTCTACAAGCATTAAGCTTAATTTCTCATCATAATTTTGGGTACACCTTCTACTCTCTATCTAAGGAATATGAATATGTTGAACACATCAATTGTTCTACAACTTAACTTTCTATATGATACTATCCCTCTCTACTTCAGTAAGGACGCTATTGAAAACATTCAGGGAAAGATCAATAACTTTGTATTAGCCTCAAACTCTGCATTCTTGTGTTTGAAGAAAATGAGTAAATCTTAAATACCAGCACTACCTGATCTGTGATTATACTGCTGGGCAGTTAAAAACATTAGTTTAAGAATGGGACATTTTTTGCAAGATAAGCAGAAAGAATGACATCAGAGTTACAAGAAACAGAAATAAGTGAATGCTCCAAGCTGGGCTTCATAGAGAGATCCTTATCACTGAATCACAGGAAGACTTTCAAAACACAAAGCTATTCAACCGTGTTTAGATGAACAGCAATCATCTAAAGTAAAATTCAGAAAAAAACTGAAATTGTCATAACCAGAAACAAGTGCGATTTTTTGAGTTCCTCTTTTTGGTTGCCAGCAATGGGCATTTTCCCACAGCCCAAGAAATCAGTAAAAAGTCTTGGGGTCCTCATCTGGGGGCTCACGGCAAGTCCATTAGACTTAAGCTGACATCCTCTCTGCAGTGGATGGATAACATATAACATGCATGAAGAAGTCAACAGGGTCATTACCCAGGCGCTGGTCCTCCTTGACCTATCGGCGGCTTTCGACACAATTGATATTTGAATTACAAGCAGGTAACGCCTTTTTTTAACCAGAAACGGAATTGAGAGAGGTCACGATGTTAATTTGTGATTAATTTCAGTTTGCAGTAGGGGTCAGAGTTAATTTCAGCACAAGATTAATGTAGAGAACACCAGGCAAGTCGAGTGTTTATTTTGCAATGCGGGTAGAATGGCAGGTTGAGCATCGAGGATGGAGTTGGGGAGGTCTCCGCTTGCGGTAAACTCTTGCGATGTTAGAACATTATGAAAGCATTGAGGGATTTTTCGTTGTTTTTGTAACTATTTAGTGGGAATTGGGCAGTGTCATGTTCAACATATCGATTGTATCATGGTTGAATGTATTCATGTAAAATCATTATAGCGTTGAAATACAGAAGACTAACATGGGTTTTATGTTATTTTCATATTTAAACAGCTTCCCCTGATGAAGGGCATAAAAATAGCCCGAAATGCATTGGGAATGAAATTTTAACTTGCAAACATTCATTAAAGTCCCTATGTGATGTGGTAAGAGGCCTGGAGTGCCAAGACTGCCTCATGTGAAGCAAATGTGCCTTTGGACAGTGTTATCGTGATTAAGAAAGTTAAGTTGGATAAATTGGAAAAATATGGAATAAATACGTTGAAAATGAATAAGTCGTAAGTTGACTCTTTAAAGCTGTGTGATTGGGCTTGCAGCACAGTGTAGCTTCAAACTGTTATTCAAATTTATGCACGTGCAAGGAGGTGAAGCACATTTAACTCAGTCTGCACGCAAACAGGAAAAAATTGAGAAATAAGAAAAACGGACAAATAATGATGTGCAACTGCTACTCGTTTGTGGATTTGGAACCATGCCAGTGTGTCCAGTCAGCACTTATTTCAGGTAGCAGTCTTTAAGAGGCTTGTTGAAAACATTCTGGGGCTGCCTATCAGGTGCCTGCCATTCAATATCCCTGAGATCAGGCATGTTCTGTGATGTGGCACAGAGAGCACAGTGGTGGTGACATCATGTGAGAAACATGCATATTTGTGGGCATGTGTGGTCACTTGAACGTGCACACACATCACATTTTGTTAAAAAATAGTCTTATTTCATGGTAGGACAGTGGTAGCATTTATTCCTATGGTGCATGCCACTTCCACTCACGTCCCGTGTTTGTGAACAAGCCATACTGCTTTCTGCTCTCTGTGGGTGAACAATGATGGCTGTGCAGGCAGCAGAAGGCACGTAACAAGGCCCTGTGAGACCTGCTTGACCCAAGCCTGAAGGAAACGAGAAGTGAGCATGAGAGGGTCACAGTTTTCCCTGGCTGCCTTTGCCAGGAAGCAGCCTATGGCTATGAACCAAGCTAGTTTTGTTGACATTATCCTAATCACAAATTTAAATCTTGCCATAGTAAATGTAGTGAGCCATCAGCCACTATGCACCGAACCCTTGAGGCCAGGCCCAGCCAAGGGTATACATTAAAGAGGCATAAGACTGCTCAGGGTATTTGCACGTACACCCACTCCATTGTGTCACATCCTGTTTATTCCGCCTCCTGGACCTCTGAAGGCCTCATTCACACGAAGTGCCACAGTAAGTATTGATCGCTTTTTCTGCCATTTGTGTGCTTTCTGCACTAAAATTATTGTCTCGATACTGGTGCTGCTACCCACAAATGTGTGAATGCATTGACACTTTTGTGTCAACTGAAAGTCTCACATCTTTGAGCTCAATTTAAGTGAGGTATTCATTTGAAACACAAATGCCAAAGGACAGTGACAGGAGAGAGATACAGAGAAATCTGCTTAAAGTACCTTCTAAGCGGCTGGCCTTTTCTTTGAGCCTTTTATGTTATAGGCCTTCCACTTCCTGTTGTGTGAAAACCCTGATAATACTTTGTGACCTATATTGTTTGAAAGAAGCAAACATTGTTGAAAGGACAGTGTGTATTGTCTGTTGACTCTTTATTTGAACTTTCAGAATGGCTTGCCATCCTGAAAACTGACTGAGACTGAGTGTACTGAGTTAGCTATATTAAGAGTTTGTAAAAAGGTGGAGAATGGTACCTCCATGATTGAGATCAGTGTTATCCTTCCTGATGATTACTTTCTAGTTCCGCAGAAAAAGCTGCTGGGAAGAGTCCCCTTAATTATTGACAACAACTTGTATGGCAATCAACTTCATGGAGGCAACTTTCACTCGTTTGAAGCAGTGATTTCAAGATTTACCTGACCCCAAAACATGGATAGTAGTGCAGTGCATAAAAGTAGGAGGCTGGTAATCATACTAAGTAACTTGTTCTCATTTTGAAGTAGATGACAAGTGCAATACTGCATACTGACTTCTCCACCCCCTGCAGACTATCTACACACAGGCTACACATAATGTATTCACAGAAAAAGAAAAGGTTGTAAGACATGAAAGTAAGGAGTCAAAGTCCCCAGCTAATTTTCTATTGTTCAAATATAGTTTTGCTAATCCTGCCCCCCAACAACCAGCCCCTTTTCAGATACTAGACTTAATATCTGTAGAGATTCAGGAAATAACTGAGAGCATGAATGTTGTACAATTTCCTGGAGACCATTAATCCTGAATGTTGTAAAATTTCCTGGAGACCATTAATCCTGCTCTTTGATCAACAAACTTCTTCCAATCTTGGCTCCTTCATTTAAGAGTTTGCGAGTAGATCAAAAGTGAAGTTATAGTAACAGACTGTCTAAAGCAATCCTCCCCCCACAGGCATCGATCGGACTGATGAATCAGATGTTGGGCAAAACGCCACCGACGAGCTGTCGGATGGCCTTCTGCCCAATATCGTAATGGGACCCTAAAACACTGACAAACACCACACATGCCTTTATAATGCAATTTTTACCATCTACATGTGTTTAACATGCATACCTTTACTGTGCATGGGAAGTCTATTTAAGGTAAGTGTAAAAATATACATATATTTAGGGAAACCCCAAAATCCCCTTTACCCATAACGCCAAATATCCTTACCCCACTTAAACCCTAAAAGCACTCTTACCACCCAATACCCCTACCCAACCATAAACCCTAAAAGTATCCTTACCACCCAATACCCTTATTCACCCCTAAACCATAAAAATATCCTTACTACCATTTACCCCCACACATCCCTAAACCCTAAAATACCTTTACCACCTAATAACCTTACCCACCCCTAAACCCTTAAAACACCTTTACTACCCAATACCCCTACCCATCCCTAAATCCTAAAAGTATCCTTAGTACCCAAGACCTTTACCCAACTCTATACCCTAAAAACTCCCTTACCACCCAATACCCTTACCCACCCCTAAACCCTAAAATACTTTTACTACCTTATACCCCTACTCATACCTGATCCCCTCTACCCAACCCTAACATTACCCCTAAAATCTTAAATGTGTGTGTGTGTGTGTGTATGTGTATATATTCACTGTAAAAACCATAGGTTTCAGGGACGTTATAATTAGTTGCACATTTCACTCGTACAAAACCATAGAAATTTGTCTGTTATAGTTAGTTGAGCTAACTATAACTCACGCCCCCGCAATGCACTGCTGATGACGTCACATATTACATCATTCATGACATGGTCAGTGACATCACTGATGTCAAATGCTAATTTGCAACTATAACGTACCTGAAACCTATGGTTTTTTCAGTGAATTTCAAACATTTTTTAAATGCTAATTTGTAACTATAACGTCCCTGAAACCTATGGTTTTTTCAGTGAATTTCAAACGTTTTTTAAATGCTTCTTTGTAACTATAACGTCCCTGAAACCTATGTTTTTTTTTGTGAATTTCAAAGGTTTTTTTAAATGCTAATTTCTAATTATAATGTTCATTACACCTATGGTTTTTTCAGTGATTTTAAATTATCATTCCAGTCTCAACCTGGTGAAAACAGCCGATATGTCCAGTTTTCCAGCAATAGCTTCCGCAAAACAAAATCGCCACAAATGAGAGTAACAACTAACGCTAATAATAATAATAATAAAACAAGCGATAAGCTGCATTAGCAGTAGGAATGTAACATGTGCCTTTTACTGGTGTAAAGTAGGATGACTACCTACAGTCTGAAAGGGAGCCCAGCCCAGAATCACATCTGAAGACCAACTCATGTCATAGAGCTACTGATCATGCCCCTCCCACACCCGAGAAGGCCACAAAACCCACTGCCACCACCATCAGGACCTCCCCCGGACCACCCCCCCTACTACCACCAAGGCAGCGCACAACAGGACAGTGAACCTTCCAAAAATGGCATGGCTCCTCAACCACACAATAGCTGAATGTTGCGAGATGTGGCAACCAAACATGTTGAAGGATGCAAGTCACCCACCAATAATAATGCACACAATACCAAGTGTAGCGGTGATGTGCTAGACAGACCTCACTATGCAGAGCGCAAACCTCTCCATGTGTACATATACTGCTGGTGCTTGTAGTGTTGTGGACAGTGGATGCAACCATGTTACCTCAGACAGTGGGGAAGATCTAGGGCATGTACCTGTGTCGTCGTCCCCTGTAAGCGGAAGCGCAGTGGGCTGGTCCAATGTACGCCACTCCAGCGTAGAAGTGTGCATAAATAGGCTGGGGCTCTGTGCGTGGTTCACTTGTGGAGGCCAATGCGTCTGACAGAGCGTCAGCCCTCACTCTGCCTCATGGCTGCTGCCTTGACCGCGGGTCTCCTCGACACAAGCCCCCTGCAAACCCAGTGGCACAGCACTGGAGAGTTACGTCTGTACACACTTCTGCCTTCGATCTACGTGGCGGACAGCAGGACTCACAATTCAGATGGAGTCGCAATTGCAGATGATGCAGTCCAGTAGGCAAAACACATTGCTCCCAGTGCGGCCCGCCCGGACCACGCATCATTGCAGGCTGCATAAACGCCGAGTGCCAGAGGTACCACTAACTCAGTGCACCACAAGTCATCACCACATGGCCTTACTGCGGCAGAATTCATTAGACAAAAGACAGTGCTACCAGTGCGGCTCGCCCGGACCACGCATCATTGCAGGGTGCGCACACGCTGAGTGCTTCAGGTGCCACTAACTCAGTGCACCACAAGTCACCGCCACGTGGCCTTACTGAGGCAGAATTCATTAGGCAAAAGACATTGCTACCAGTGCAGCCCGCCCGGACCACGCATCATCGCAGGGTGCACCCACGCTGAGAGCTTCAGGTGCCACTAACTCAGTGCACCACAAGTCACCACCATGTGGCCTTACTGAGGCAGAATTAATTAGACAAAAGACATTGCTACCAGTGCGGCCCGCCCGGACCATGCATCATCGCAGGGTGCGTACACGCTGAGTGCTTCAGGTGCCACTAACTCACTGCACCACAAGTCATCGCCACGTAGCCTTATTAAGGCAGAATTCATTAGACAAAAGACATTTCTAACAGTGCGTCCTGCCAAGACCACACATCATCACAGGCTCCGTATATGCTGGTTGCTTCAGGTGCCACTAGCTCAGTGCACCACTTATCATCGCTGGCTGCACACACGCTGAATTGCCAATAACTGTGCAGCTCAACTGAACTCCACGCTGACCGCTGCCTTTGGCCTACACTGTGGTCAGCAGGGCTCAAAATTAAAATTGAGTCTTAAGTCATTAATTACAGAGTGCAGTAGGCAACTAACTATAACGTCTTCGAAACCTAAATAATATCCATTTAGTATCCTTGCTTCAGGAACTTTTTTGATATCAATTATAGCTTTAGTACAATCACCAATTTAATCTTGCAAGTCCAAAGGAACACTGAATGGCAGTCTACACTGCGGCAGCAGAGCTCACAGTTCGAATTCAGTCTTGATTCATTAATTTCAGAGTCCAGTAGCGAACTAACTATAACCTCCCCGAAACCTACACATTTCGACAATGTATTACATACATATTTCAACTTTTCTTACCTACACTGCGGTCAGCAGAGCTCACAATTTACATGGAGACATGATTTATTAATTGCAGACAGAATTGTACTCTATGTACTTGGATTTTGTCAAGAAGAAGTGACAAAAAGCATTCCTCGATGTCTGTGCTGACTACTGCCTTCCATCTACATTGCGGACTGCAGGTCTCACAATTCTCATCAAGTCGCAATTGCAGATCACGCAGTCCAGTAGGCAAGAGACATTGCTCCTAGTGAGGCCCGCCCGGACCACGCATCATCGCTGGCTGCGCACACGCTGAATACTTCTAATGCCCCTATCTCAGTGCAAAAACAAGAGTTGATGGACAGAATGCAGAACAATGTCATACATTCACCCCAGTACAGAGATCAGGGCCTAAATCCATTGTTTTTTGCTCACCATGCTGTTCCAGTTTGAACCCAGCCATATGCAAATCAGTCTTGACCCTGTGTCTCATGGGAACAGTCCAGCCCAAACTGCCAAGCCAGGTCCTCCCTGGACTGGAAACAAGCATCCTAGGATCGGTTTCGGGGTTTAACCCCTCTTCAGCCAGGATAGCTTGATTCCAGTGGCATGGAGAGCACGGGACCCACGTCTGGGCATACCCTTACCACTCAGGGTGACAAATGCAAAAACAAGGGTTGATGGACAGAATGCAGAACAATGCCATACATTCAACCCAGTACAGAGATCTGGGCCTAAATCCATCATTTTTTTGCTCACCATGCCGTTCCAGTTTGAACCCAGCCATATGCAAATCAGTCTTGACCCTGTGCCTCATGGGAACAGTCCAGCCCGAACTGCCAAGCCAGGTCCTCCCTGGACTGGAAACAAGCATCCTAGGACCGGTTTCGGGGGTTTCACCGTAAGTACTGGTATGGCACTGTGAATGGGTTAGTGAATGGTTGTGTGAGAGAGGCAGTGGCCGTGGGTTTAAAAAAGATTCTATAGGGTTGTGAGTGGGTACGTCAGAGATGCTATGGATGATGTCATCACTGATGTTATCAGTGATGTAATTTGAGATGTCATCAGTGAGTGATGCAATATGTGAGATCATCAGCAGTGCATTGTGGGGGCGTGAGTTATAGTTAACTATAACAGCTAAATTTCTCTGGTTTTGTACGAGTGAATGTCAGCCTAACTATAACGTCTCTGTAACCTTTGTTTTTTCTGCAAATTTCTACTGTTTTTTAAATGCTAATTTCTAACTATAACATCCATGAAACCTGTGGTTTTTTCAGAGCATTTCTATAGTTTTTTTAACTGACAGTTAACTAACATTCATGTTTGCAGAGTGCTGTATAAAGGGGGCTGGGCCTCCAACCAGTGCTCAGGAATTCTGCTGCGTAGGATTTACAGAAGGTACCAGGAGGGCTTCTTGGTCCCAAATGTCCCTCAGGAGTAAAGTCAACTTCATCCCCCAACCAGTAGTGCACCAGGAGTTGTGTTTGCAGAGTGGTAGAGAAAGGGGGCCTGGCCCCAAAGACCTCTTAGCAATCTCTTTGGGTGGGGCTTACTGGAGGTAACAGGTGGGCTAGTTTGCCCCTAAGGATTCTCAGCATCGAAGGGGACTTCATACCTAAAACCAAGAGTGCGCCAGGAGGTGCATTTGCAGAGTAGTGGAGAAAGGGTCTGGGCCTCCGGCGAGTTGCCTGCTTTGTTTTTTTATTTCAGGAAGTTGGGCTATGTGCCCCCTTGCCTTTCACCCTTTTGGGCCTAGGGGGCCCCATCCCCCGGGGCCTGACGCATTTATTTTATTAAATTAAAAAGGGAGG
Organism: Triturus cristatus; assembly: GCF_964204655.1. NCBI lineage: Eukaryota > Metazoa > Chordata > Amphibia > Caudata > Salamandridae > Triturus > Triturus cristatus. The sequence continues at coordinate 750,508,590 of NC_140581.1, forward strand.
GGGCCATGCCGCCCTCCTCCCAAGGCCAATTTTTACCCCAGGTACCCCATCCTTGGGGTTAGGGCTATGTTTATATTTTAATTCAGAAGTAGAGGGGTGGCATGTGACCCCTGCCCCAGCCAATTTCGGCCATGGTAGCACAGTCTCCAAGGCCCAACCAATTAAAAAATATATATATTTTACGGGAGGGGGGCAGAGTCATTGCTAGCTCTGGGGACCCCATCCCCCAGGGCTTGGCCATTTAAAAAAAAAAATGACTTTATTTCCAATGCTCTCGCTTCCATGAAGTGAAGCAGAGTTTGCTATATCATGGCAGGAGCAGTGCTCCCGCCATGCCATAGCAAACTGCAATGTCCCCAGGGTGGACAACCTGGGACAGTGTGGGAGCCGGCCCTGGGGGGTGGCAAGCCCCAGTGCCATTTACAGCTCCAGGAGGGGGCCTCGGAGACCCCCTCCCACCTTTCAAATAGCCACGGAGTTGTGGTGATACCCAGGGCTGTGTGGTGGGGCTGGAGCACTCCCCTACATTATTTTTAATCATTTCCCCAGGGAGGTGGTGGACCTCAGTGCTGCATGGGGGGGCTGAAGCCCCATCACACATTTTTGTACATTTAGCCCTGGGGAGGTGGTGGTCCACAGGGCTGCAGGGGCCCATGTGGGCCCCCTGCATCATTTTTTCTGATTGCCCCGGGACCTGGCCCACCATGGGGACTAAAGAAAATGAAACACGGGAGACCACCCTTTTTTTTTTACACTTTCAGCCAGATTCTCAGATCCACCGCGAGTACCGCCAGATATTTTAAAAAAATGCTTTGCTTGGCCCTGGGGGTCCTTGGACAGGTCTAGGGGGTCAGGGTGTTTCTACCATGCCCCCTTTTCTTGTTTTTCACATTTTTTTATCTTTTTTCTTGTGGCTTGGCTCAAGGAGTCACAAGATGGCTGCCAACACTTCCTTGTTTGAAGTGTTCACAGCCAATCAGATTGTAGGCATGAGATCGGGAGAGTTTGCGGAACATCAGCATCCCCAGTTGTATATCTGAGAAATGTTTACATTTCTTCAGAACTACAGAATGGATTTACATCATTTAACAGAAAGAGTTCTTTCTGAACCAAGAGCTACCTTTTTGCCAAATTTGGTGTAATTCCGTACAGCAGTTTGCGCTGTAGCCGTGTCTAAAGGTCCTTTAGAAATTAACATGGAGAAAATTTGCTTTGGCACCCCCCCTTTTTCTTAGACCCCACTTGACAAATCAACCTTAACCCCTTCGCTGCGGCGTGAATTCCACCGCAGCGCTGGGGGGGTTTGGGGGGTTTGCGGCGCCGCTATGCTCATGACGGAACCACGTCGTCATGAGTCACGGGCGAGCTGTGCTCATGACGGCGTGGTTCCGTCATGACTCCACCCACTTGCGCTAATCGCCAACACAGGCAGGGAATCAGCGCCGCTAACGGCCGCAGCATGACAGAACCACTCCGTCATGAGCACACGGCGCCCATGGCTCATGGCGGAGTGGTTCCGTCAGAAGCATGCAAGGGGTTAAACTTTCAACACAGCAGCTGATCTGACCATCCCATTAGTTTAGAAAATTTTGCAAAGATTTGCAAACGACGCCAAAGATATTGGCAAATCAAAAAATGCTTTTCCTTTGGAAACTAGGTCCTAACTATAACTACCTAATATATATATATATATATATATATATATTACCTACTGGCAGTCGCCAGTAGGTAGTTATAGTTAGGACCCTGTTTCCATAGGAAAACCGCAACATTCTATTTGGAATAACTTTGGCGCCGGTCGACGAATCCTCGCGAAATTTACAAAATAGGTGGGGCGCTACGCTCCGCTCCTACCCTGAAAGTCTTGGGGGGATTCGTCAAGTGGGTGCTGAGAAAAAAGGGGGGTCCCAAAACGCGTTTTTCCCATGCATTTTTCCATAGGACCTTTAGACACAGCTACAGCCCGAACGGCTGCACCGAGTTACTTGAAATTTGGCAGAGAGGTAGTCCTCAGGTCAAGGAAGTGCCTTTTGTAGGTCTGGTGTAAATCTGTTCAGTAGTTCCTGAGAAAATAGCATTTAAATCAATATATATATCTGTGGCAGCTTACGGTGCGCTTACCGTGCGCTTACGGTAAGCTTACCGTACGCGTACAGTAAGCTTACCGTACGCGTACGGTGACGTGCGCGAGCGCGATTCTGATTGGCTGTTAGATCTTAGTAAACATTCGAATCGGTCGAAACCAGGAAGCGGCGGCCGCCATTTTCTCTCTCGCACTCTGAGGGGAGGAGGAAAAACAAAGGGAAAAAACATGTAAAGGGGCTGTTTAGACAGCTCCTAACCCCCTAGCCTTGTTGATGGTGTCCCCAAAGAACCCCCAAGGCCAAAAAGTAAATTCTTTTTTTTTCGAAAAATCGCCGATTACGCTTACCGTACGCGTACGGTAAAAATATATATATTTTTTTTAAATCGACCTTATTCTCCCCACCCCGTGTGCAAATGGTGCCCAAAGGGCACCATTTGTGCATAGCATTTGTATCGACTGAAAATGTAAAATTTACCTTGCACAACGAAGCGCATAATATGCCCTCCATGTGCGCACGGTGCGCGAAGCGCATCGTGCGTACATGGCCCATCCAGCGTAACGTGGGCATGCGGTTCACGTAGCGCACTGCGTGCCCACCGTGCGTGCACGGCACTAACTGCGTAAAGTGGGCGCGCGGTGCGCGAAGCGCACCGTGCGCGCACGGAACGAACTGCGTTAAGTGGGCGCGCACGCCACGAATGGCGTAAAGTAACTTAGCATTTAAAAAACCGTACAAATTCACTGAAAAAACCATAGGTTTCACACACGTTATAGTTAGGAATTAGCATTTAAAAAACCTTGCAAATTCACTGAAAAAACCATAGGTTTCACACATGTGATAGTTAGCTGGACATTTTACTGATAAAAACCCTATGAAATTCCCCCGTTATAGTTAGTGCAGGCAACTATAACTCACGCGACCGCAATCCTCTGCTGATGACATATGTGTCTTTATGAAAAAAAAATATTTGTAATATATGTATAGCTAAAATTTAATGGAAGAAGACATCGGCAAATAAGTGTCTAAATACAGTATTAGCATCAGCAGAGGATTGCGGTCGCGTGAGTTATAGTTGCCTGCACTAACTATAACGGGGGAATTTCATAGGTTTTTTATCAGTAAAATGTCCAGCTAACTATCACATGTGTGAAACCTATGGTTTTTTCAGTGAATTTGCAAGGTTTTTTAAATGCTAATTCCTAACTATAACGTGTGTGAAACCTATGGTTTTTTCAGTGAATATATATATATATATATATATATATATATATATATATATATATATATATATATATAAATTTATATATGGCAAACACATGGTGACACACTCGAGAAGCACTTGGGAAGCGTGCAAGGTCACCAGCCTAAAAAAAAAGATATTGACAAGTTCAGGAGCTGGTACGTGATTGGCAGCCTTTCTTTTAGCCTGACGCGTTTCAAAAATTTCTTCCTCAGAGGCTCAAGAAGGTAGGTGCTATTTCTCCTCCCCCAGCAGCATTTATAACATGTCCCGCCCTTGAATAGGGCAATCGTCATTCTTTGGCATTCTGGGAGTTGGAGTACTAAATCTTTCAATATTTTCATGCACAATTACTGCTTGCGATAAAGCCCAGATTGGGCCCCAGCTGCTGATCAAAGTTATAATTCTGCAACGTTTCCCCGCATATGCGGAGGGTGAATCACTCCACGCGGCCCCCTCTGGATACTGGGGTGGTGCATCCTCAGCGGCTGAGCGGCCGCTTTTCAATGGCAAACACACGGTGACTCACTCGAGAAGCACTCGGGAAGCGTGCAAGGTCACCAGCCTAAAATAAAAAGATATTGACAAGTTCAGGAGCTGGTACGTGATTGGCAGCATTTCTTTTAGCCTGACGCATTTCAAAAATTTCTTCCTCAGAGGCTCAAGAAGGTAGGTGCTATTTCTTCTCCCCCAGCAGCATTTATAACATGTCCCATCCTTGAAAGGTTATATTAGGGTGAGAGGAGGTCTGCCACTCTATCACAAGGATGATGTCATCAGTGATGTCATCAGTGATGTCATTTGAGATGTCATCAGTGATGTCATGAGTGATGTCACTGACCATGTCATGAGTGATGTAATATGTGACGTCATCAGCAGTGCATTGCGGGCGCGCGAGTTATAGTTAGCTGAAGTAACTATAACGGGGGAATTTCAATGGTTTTGTACAAGTGAAAAGTCCAGCTAACTATAACACCCCTGAAACCTATGGTTTTTTCAGTGAATTTCTGAGGTTTTTTAAATGCTAATTCCTAACTATAACGTGCCTGAAACCTATGTTTTTTTCTGTGAATTTCAAAGGTTTTTTAAATGCTAATTACTAACTATGCCTACAGAGATAGGACATGTGAAGAAAGATGAAAAAATGCACAGAAAGAAAAAAAAGAAGTGCAGAAAGAAGCAACAGAAGTCCTCAAAGACGAAGAAAAGTGCAGGAAGAAGGATAACGTGCAGAAAGAACAAAAAGAAGAGCTGAAAGAATCCTTGTTGCAAAATCATCCTGTACCCTCAACTTTTTCAGACGGATACTGGTGGTAACTGAGTCTGACTAACCAGTCCTAGAGCCAGTGCTATGTTAAAAGACACTTAGAATACAGTGAAAACACCTACATACACTACGGAACATTATGCGTTGGGGTCCCCCTGTGATTAGCATGACCTCCTCTGTAAGCCCCTAGTATATAATAGGGCAGGGGGATTAAAACTACCTCTTTAAACAAGCCACAGTGCGTTTTTTAACTCAGGCCCCGTCCCCTCCCTTCACCACTGTGTAAACACGCCCTGTGTCCGTTTTTAGTTGGGAGATTAAGTTCATTTGAATCCTGAGGGTCCCTAGGGTCCAACTAGCCCACTAGGTACCTCCAGTAAGTGCCACAGAGCTGCATTGCAGAGAGGTGTAAAAAGTGGCACAGCCTGGACCACCTCTCTGCAATGCAGCTCAGTGGGGCTAACTGTAAGCACTTGGTGGGCTAGTTAGCCCCCAGGGGCCCTCAGTATAGAAGGGAAATTATATCCCCAATTTAAAACGTGCCATAGTGCGTATTTGCACACGTCACCTCAGGCCCCGTCCCCTCCCTTCACCACTGTGTAAACGCGCCTTGTGGCTGTTCTAAGTTGAGAGATTAAGTCCCCTTGAATCCTAAGGGTTCCTAGGGTCAAACTAGACCACTAGGTACCTCCAGTAAGCGCCACAAAGCTGCGTTGCAGAGAGGTGTAAAAAGGGGCTTGGCCTCAGAACACCTGTCTGCAGCGCAGCTCCCTGGCGCATACTGGAGATGCCTGTTGGGCTAGTTTGCCCTCAGGGACCCTCAGTATTGAAGAGGAATTAATTCCCCAACTTACAACTCGCCAGGGGCGCGTTTGCAGAGTGCTGCAAGGAGGGGGCGTGGCCTCCGGCACGATGCCAGTCTTTTATTTATTTTAATTTTTTAAGAAGGGGGGCTGTGTGGTTCCCCTTCTTATTCTAATTTATTGGCCCTGATGACCCCATCCCCCAGGGCCTGTCTCCTAATTATATTTTTTTTACCCCAATCCCCAGGGCCGGCCACTGTTTTTTATTATTTAAAAAATATATATATTTATAGGCACACCTAGGACATGCTGGACAAACCGTACGTACCTATCACCATGACGATTTGAGTGATATTCATTAAAAGGCGACTATGCATACAATGAATCCACGTGGAATGTATTTACACCACTAGTGAAGCTCTGACATGTCTGATGCCCTACCGTGCCTGATCCCGGTAGACACCCTTGTCGTTTATTTATACAAACATGGGTAGCTATTGACGGGCACATTTAATACACATGCACACCAAGCCATTCAAAGGGGATTCGACAAAAATTCGACCAAAACTATGTAAGAAACCCCCCTCACGGTTAATAAAACACACATCCACTGCCGGATGTGTAATACTTTTTATTTTACTCTCTGGAAAGTGGACGAACATCACTTGAGAGTCACAGCGCGCTCCTGGCAGAGCCCAATGCTGTGTTACACCCACCATTGCCTGCCGAGTGCCACACACCTCTGTGTTGTATTCCACCAGCTAGTGCATATGCTATGACACTCTCTAGCCCATGTGCACTGTAACACCACCCCATGAATATGTCATGCCACACTTGTCTTCGCACTGGTTATATTGCCCCATCTAACGTGCCTTCCTCGATGCCTATGTTATAACGCACAGTGCTATGCCATACATATTACAATCTGGGATCCATATCTTTGTCACAGTGCATATGCAACGTTACACTCCCAAGCACATATTTTATATTACAACTTTAGAGACTAGTTAGGTTACACAACACTGCCCTGTGCATATTACACTCCAAGGCGCACATCGCATAGCACGCGCTAGTGCCTGTGCTATCTCGCGCTCTCCAATGAATCTGTCATTGCGCACAATGTATTGCATATTATATTTCACGCCCGGTTCATCTTATATCACACATTTTGGTGCATAGTTTATACCATACACTATATCTAGTTTTCATTTTCAATCGTGCTCTCAGGACTATGTTCTATATAACACTGTGTTCACCTACCCTTTTCACAGGCATTACATTTTGCGATAGGGGGTGGAGGGTCAGGGGGTGTTTCTGCCAAGTGAGCCCGGAGTCACATTCACAAACGTCCTCTTCTTCCTGAATAAAAGTGAGATTATGCTGCATACTTTTTCATATTTTAAGTAGTTCGCACAGACACACGTTTTAAAAACAATAAAGTTCCTAATACCCGCCTTCTCTGAACAGTTAGCTTGCTGCCCCATCCCCCTCCTCCCTATCCTCAGTTGTGTGAATCCATGGACTAGCCTCATCCCTCCTGCCATGCATGGTCTGATGTGCTGCCACTGCCCTCAATTTAGTATGATGTACCAGTCCCCTCCTCCTGCCCTCCATTGCCCAATTCTATGCCCCATCATTGACCTCCTGCTTAAACTCTGTGCTTAGCTTGCTGCCCCTATTCTCCTTCCCCCTGCCCTCTGATGTCTTTGTGCATGCCCCTGCTCCATCCTTTTTGCCCACCATGTTCCATGGACCTGCCACTCCTATCTACTCTGAGTGTTCTGTTGAGCTGCCACTCCCCTCCCACCTGCCTAGCATTGTCAGATGACTGTAACCTGTCCCTGCCACCTCCACCCTGCCTGTCCACATGCCATGCCCCTATCCTCTTCTTCCTGTCCTACATGGTCCATTGTACTGCCACACCCTTCTGCCCTCCCTGGTCTGTTGTGCTGCAACTGCTCCTCCTGCCTACCCCGTGCGGTCTGTTGTGAGGCCCCTTCCCCTGAACTTTCTTGTCTGTGCACAGGTCCTGACCCTCCCTTCTATCCTCCATCGTCCTTTGTGCATGCCCCTGCACCCTCCTTCTTGCCCATCATAGCCATTGTGCTGCCACTAACCCTCCCACTTGCCATGCATGGTCTTCTGTGCTGCCATGGCCCCTCCCACCTTCCCTGTGTGGTCAGTTAGCTGCCCCTGACCCCCTCCCACCTTCCCTCCATGGTCTGTGTGTATGCCATCACAGTCTCACTGTTGCTCTTCATGGTGTGTCTTGCTTCTAGTGCCCATCCTGCCTGACCTCCATGGCTATCTTGCTGTTCCTGCCCTGCCCCCTTGCCCCCAGCCCTCTGTTTACATGTGCAGACCCCTACTCCCTCCCTCCTGGCTTGTCTGTTCCATTGTAATGCCCCTGATCAGTCCCTCCTGCCCTTTATGGTCTGTTATGCTGCAGCTTTCTCTCCTGTCTGTCCATTATGGTCAGCTAGCTACCATTGCCTCTTGCCCCTCTGTTCTCTGTTGTCCATGTGCATGGTCCTGTCCCCTCCTTCTTGCTTTCTATGGATTGTTGTGCTGTACTCCCGTCCCGCATGCCCTGTGTGGTGTATTGTGCTGCTGCAAACCCTGATGCCTGCCCTGCAGGGTCAGTTTGGTGCACCTCTCCATGTCCCTCCTGTCCTCTGTTATCCTAGTCCATGTCCCTACCCCATTTCCTTTCATGATCCAATGTACCATACTTGCGAACATTTTGAACTTGGTAAGAGGGAGATTTTGAAAAAAAACTGGGGTATTGATTTTCCCCTTTGAGTTACATTTAAAAAGAGGAGATTGTGGACAGGAGACAGATCAAATAAAGCCCATTTGAGCTTAAAAACATTGGACGTTTCCTGGCTGAATCGGGTCTGTTGGCATGTATGGTTGTACTACCATTGCCTCTTCCTTCTGCCCACAATGGTCTATTACATTGCCACAGCCTGTCTTGCAAGTCCTGTATTGTTGGTTTGTTGCCCCTGCCCCCCTTTCCACTACCCTCCATAGTCTGTTGTGCTGCCACGGCCTTTCCTGCCTGCTCAGTTTGGTTAAATTGTTGCCTTTGCACCCTCCTACCTGCCTTCAATTTTCAGAGTCCGTGCCCCTGGCCTCTGCCTCTCAACAGTATCCTAATGAACAACTAGATTGCTAACATTCTATATTTATTACAAAAGTGTGGAACGCCTGACGTCATCTTGATGTAATCAAAACTGTAATACCTAGAGCATTTCCTTTAGAAATTACATATATGAGAGGGTCTTATTGGCATCAAAATTATGGTTAGTGCTCTAAAAGACTAAAATAAGGACATATTTTCTGAGTTTTCAAATAGCGACAAAGCACTTTTAAATTATTTGTTATCTTTATGTTTTTTTATCCAGTTGACCACTTGATTAAATGTTGCACTTAGGGGAGAGGATGTGGTGTTACTTCCAGAACTGCAGACTTTGCAACTGGGGAACCAGGTTGGAGTTTCTGCTTCAGCTCGACATTCTGTGATTCTGGTCAAATCACTTAGTCTCCTCATGTCTACAACCAAAATGAATTTGTTCTTGTGTGATGTAACCAATGCTCATGTAAAGCACTCCAATACCTGACAAGTCTGCACTATATAACACTGCAAAAACACAAAATAATAAGTGTTTTGCACACTTCTGTCATTGGGCTATATTTGGGCTACATCTGGGTGATTTTGGGCTACATTTGGGCTCTTTTGTCTCCGGTGGCCATCTTGGGAGATTTATTTGTTATGAAGTTTCCTAATTTCCTCATGTACTGCAGTCTCCTCAGTAGGAAATGCTTTCAGTTTTTTACTTTGATTCCATCATGAAGGTATTCAGATATGTCACACATTTGCCATTAATTCTGAAAGTTAGCACTCTAGTTGCTCATTAGATCACTGTAGTAAAACTACTGTTCACCATGGAAGTCTGCTCCTGGTATTAAAAGTGCATGTTTCAGTCTGCATGGCAGAATTTTTTAATGAAATAGAAGAGGATTTGAGAAGTCACTCAAAATGTGCCCTCATTTTCTTTCTTCAGCATTAATCATAATTTCTATGACAAAATGAACCCCCTCATTGTGTTCCTTTTTAAATTAAATGTTTTAAGTGTTGCCAGTTTATTCCAATCAAGATGGCTTCAGGTGTGCCATACTTTTGTCATAATGAAGACAGTAAGCGCTCTAGTTGTTTTTAAGAACACTCTGGAACATTCTGTCATTGGGCTATACTTGGGCTACATCTGGGTGATATTTGGGCTACATTTGGGCTCTTTTGTCTCTGGTGGCCATCTTGGGAGACTTATTTGTTATGAAGTTTCCTAATTTCCTCATTTACTGCAGTCTCCTCAGTAGGAAATACTTTCAGTTTTTTACTTTGATTCCATCAAGAAGGCATTCAGATGTGTCACACATTTGCCATAAATTCAGAATGTTAGCACTCTTTTTGCTCATTAGATCACTGTAGTAAAGCTACTGCTCACCAGGGAAAACTGCTGCTGGTATTGAAAGTGCATGTTTCAGTCTGCATGTCAGAATTTTTTAATGAAATAAAAGAGGATTTCAGAAGTCAAAATGTGCCCTAGTTTTTCTTTCTGCAGCACTAATCATACTTGTTATGGAAAAATGAACCCCCTCATTTTGTTCCTTTTTAAATTAAATGTTTTAAGAGTTACCACTTTAATCCAAGCAAGATGGCTTCAGGTGTGCCATACGTTTATCATAAGTAGGACTGTTAGCGCTCTAGTTGTTCTTTGGAACACTCTGGGAAGCTGCAGTAGAACACAAAGGAATCAACTGACAGTCTCTGCCCTTGTTGGATGTACATGTTTTACTGAGAATGTCAGACTTCATTCTCACATGACTGAGAAAGATAATGTGAATTTACAGAAAATAAGCTCTCAGTTTAGCTTATAGATCACCTTCCAAACCTCTGTGGGAAAAGCATAAGAAAATATTTTTCTCTCAATCATGATATCCCAGCAGAAGGCTTTTTCACATGGTGAAATCACCTTAGAACATACCACAATTCCTAAAATGAGTATGGTACCATCAACAAATGATTTATAATGTAACTAAAGTCTTAAAACCTTCTATTAACTGCAATGCTTTTTAATGAGGTGCTATCATGTATATTGGTCCCAAGATGGCTGCCAACACTTCTTGGATGAAGTGCTGACAGCCAATCAGATCTCAGGATGAGATGTGTGGTTAGGCTCCGCCCACATATATATATGATTTTACTTTTGATTTTCTCAGGAACTACTGAACAGATTGACACCAGACCTGCAAAAGGCACTTCCATGAGCTGAGGACTACCTCTCTGCCAAATTTCAAGTAATTCTGTTCAGCCGTTCGGGCTGTACCTTGGACTAAAGGTCCCTATGGAAAATTGCTTGGGGAAAACGTGTTTTGGGACCCCCTTTTTTCTCAGCCCCCGCTCGACGAATCCCCCCGAGACTTTCAGGGTAGGAGTGGAGCGGAGCGCCCCACCTATTTTGAAAATTTCGCGAGTATTCGTCAACCGGCGCCAAAGTTATTCCAAATAGAATGTTGCAGATATCCTATGGAAACACAGTCCTAACTATAACTATCTACTGGCGACCGCCAGTAGATAATATATATATATATATATATATATATATATATATATATATATATATATATATATATTACCTACTGGTGGTCGCCAGTAGGTAGTTATAGTTAGGACCCTGTTTCCATAGGAAATCCGCAACATTCTATTTTGAATAACTTTGGCGCCGGTCGACGAATCCTCGCGAATTTCTCAAAATAGGTGGGGCGCTACGCTCCGCTCCTACCCTGAAAGTCTCGGGGGGATTCGTCAAGCGGGGGCTGAGATAAAAGGGGGGTCCCAAAACGCGTTTTTCCCATGCATTTTTCCATAGGACCTTTAGACAGGGCTACAGCCCGAACGGCTGAACAGAATTACTAGAAATTTGGCAGAGAGGTAGTCCTCAGGTCAAGGAAGTGCCTTTTGTAGGTTTGGTGTAAATCTGTTCAGTAGATTCTGAGAAAATAGCCTTTAAATCAATATATATATCTGAGCCAGCTTACGGTACGCTTACCGTAAGCTTACCGTACGCGTACGGTGGCGTGCGCGAGCGCGATTCTGATTGGCTGTTAGATCTTAGTAAACATTCGAATCGGCCGAAACCAGGAAGCGGCGGCCGCCATTTTGTGTATTTCACTCCGGTAAAAAAGAGTGATATCTTGAAAAGGGGGCAAGGGAGAGAGTTACAGACCCCCTAACATTTGTAAGGGGGTCAAAGAAGGACAGAAAAGTACAAAGAAAACATTTATTGATTTTAAAAAAAAATCGTGGGGTACGCGTACGGTAAGCTTACGGTAAGCGTACTGTAAAAAAAAAAAAAAAAAAGAAATGAAATTCAGATTTAAGTATTTAGATATTAGGGGGCTCTAAAAAGAGCCGTTGTGTTTATTAAGTGATTTTTTAGTGGTACCTACAAGTAAGTACCGATGCAGAGTCTAAGGTTCAAGAGGAAGACTCTGTTCCCTTCATCATTGAAGTGCACACCATCTCCTCTATAAATGTCTTGCATGTCGTAACGCAAGTTGTTGTGGTAAATGGAACCCATACCATAGTCACGGAGGAAAGCAGAAACAGATTTGTTGACGTGCTTTCTTGCTTTGTCAATCTGCGGACAGAAATGATTGGACCAGTTCCATTTTTGCCTTTGGCATATGTTAGAAAACACAAAGGCAGTTTTAGGGAAAAGTGAAAACAGTTGTGCAAAGGTGTCCTTCATAAGCATTTCCAGACCTACCCCAGTCAAAGTGCCTAGGTCATTGCCACCACAGTGCACTATTATGAGGTCAGGGTGTTGGATTTGCATGAAGGATTTCACCAATGGCATCAATTGGTGCCACTTTAACCCTCTCTGACCAATCCATTTAATGTCTACATTTGGCAAAGCAAGGTCTCTCACCATACCTGTTTTCTCTGCAAACTTTTCACTCCAGAAGACATAGCTGTGCCCTACAATCCACACTGTGAACATCTTCAAAGGAGAACTGGATGCACTCAGGAGGTGTCTTTCAGTAGAATGGCATTATGAAAAGAAAGACAGTTTGGAAATGGAGGCATACATATTTTTTTCAAAAAAAAAAAGAACTGATTGGCTGTTTCATACCATTCTAGAATAAAAACTAGGCTGTATGTGTAAATTAATAGAAGCATGTTTTGTATTGGTACAGAAAAATGTGTTACCAAAGAACAGTACTATGGATTTGCTGTTAGGTTTGAAAAGTCAAGCACTCTTGCTCTGTGGAATTGAAACATTGTTTGGCGAACTTCTGACCTGACTCCACACAGCAGTGTTCCATGAGCTGTTGCTATGGTAGCAGGCAGAAGTCAAGTTGGGGGAAGGGTACTAGGCAGAAGTCAAGTTGGGGGAAGGGTACTTTTGGAAAAGGGTTGGTTTTCAACCAATAGAAATGTGTGATTACATTTGAAAAAAAGGGGGAAGCACTGAGATTTGAAACTTACATGTATATGTGTGGAAAAATAGAGGGAAAGTTTGCCATTATCTGGTTCTGCTGAGAGGAGAGAGGTGTAGAGAACAGAGATCCTGGCTCTGATAATCTGCTGTTTGAGTGCCACATTTCTTTCACAACTAACTAATTTTAAAGGTGAGTTTAGAGTTTGAGAGGAGATGTATATGGTAAATTAAGAAATGAATAATAGAAATGTAATTCTTTTTGTTGAAGTTGTGTTTATTATTTTCTGTTTTGGGAGAAATTTAAATGTGAGGAACATGTAAAATAATATGGACTATGTTTTCACGATAAATTAAGGTGTATTGGTATAAAAAAAGAATAGTTTAAGGGTTTGCGGTTGGACTCAGTAATGCAAATACATTCAGCATCACTAAGGCTGGTTGCCCTTGCTGGAGTGTAGGCAGTCACCCAGGATACACATGGTGGTGGTCTGAAAAAGCAGTCTGGACATGGGCTTTTTAAAAAATCTGAAAAGTGGATTCATAATGTGTCAGTCTGTAAAAGTGATTATCACTTGCCAAAAAAAAGAGCAGTAAGTGTGCTTTCAAATTGGCAAAGAAATTTCGTTTTGTGACTAATGTGAAAACATGACTCTGTGTGCAAATAGGAATTACAGGCAGAGATTTATTGCGTTTTGCTCTGGTGATTTCACAGTTGCATTAGTAGGAAAAAGGGGGAGCGATTTTTTGGTGCAGAAGCAGACTCTTAGCACACACCCAGCTCCTTTCCATGTATAATCATGCACAGTATTTACAAGCGAGTGGGGTTTGAGGTTTCAGTCTGTAATGCAAATACATTCAGCATCACTAAGGCTGGTTGCCCTTGCTGGAGTGTAGGCAGTCACCCAGGATACACATGGTGGTGGTCTGAAAAAGCAGTCTGGACATGGGCTTTTTAAAAAATCTGAAAAGTGGATTCATAATGTGTCAGTCTGTAAAAGTGATTATCACTTGCCAAAAAAAAAGAGCAGTAAGTGTGCTTTCAAATTGGCAAAGAAATTTCATTTTGTGACTAATGTGAAAACATGACTCTGTGTGCAAATAGGAATTACAGGCAGAGATTTATTGCGTTTTGCTCTGGTGATTTCACAGTTGCATTAGTAGGAAAAAGGGGGAGCGATTTTTTGGTGCAGAAGCAGACTCTTAGCACACACCCAGCTCCTTTCCATGTATAATCATGCACAGTATTTACAAGCGAGTGGGGTTTGAGGTTTCAGTCTGTAATGCAAATACATTCAGCATCACTAAGGCTGGTTGCCCTTGCTGGAGTGTAGGCAGTCACCCAGGATACACATGGTGGTGGTCTGAAAAAGCAGTCTGGACATGGGATTTTTAAAAAATCTGAAAAGTGGATTCATAATGTGTCAGTCTGTAAAAGTGATTATCACTTGCCAAAAAAAAAGAGCAGTAAGTGTGCTTTCAAATTGGCAAAGAAATTTCGTTTTGTGACTAATGTGAAAACATGACTCTGTGTGCAAATAGGAATTAATGGCAGAGATTTATTGCGTTTTGCTCTGGTGATTTCACAGTTGCATTAGTAGGAAAAAGGGGGAGCGATTTTTTGGTGCAGAAGCAGACTCTTAGCACACACCCAGCTCCTTTCCATGTATAATCATGCACAGTATTTACAAGCGAGTGGGGTTTGAGGTTTCAGTCTGTAATGCAAATACATTCAGCATCACTAAGGCTGGTTGCCCTTGCTGGAGTGTAGGCAGTCACCCAGGATACACATGGTGGTGGTCTGAAAAAGCAGTCTGGACATGGGCTTTTTAAAAAATCTGAAAAGTGGATTCATAATGTGTCAGTCTGTAAAAGTGATTATCACTTGCCAAAAAAAAAGAGCAGTAAGTGTGCTTTCAAATTGGCAAAGAAATTTCGTTTTGTGACTAATGTGAAAACATGACTCTGTGTGCAAATAGGAATTACAGGCAGAGATTTATTGCGTTTTGCTCTGGTGATTTCACAGTTGCATTAGTAGGAAAAATGGGGAGCGATTTTTTGGTGCAGAAGCAGACTCTTAGCACACACCCAGCTCCTTTCCATGTATAATCATGCACAGTATTTACAAGCGAGTGGTGTTTGAGGTTTCAGTCTGTAATGCAAATACATTCAGCATCACTAAGGCTGGTTGCCCTTGCTGGAGTGTAGGCAGTCACCCAGGATACACATGGTGGTGGTCTGAAAAAGCAGTCTGGACATGGGCTTTTTAAAAAATCTGAAAAGTGGATTCATAATGTGTCAGTCTGTAAAAGTGATTATCACTTGCCAAAAAAAAAGAGCAGTAAGTGTGCTTTCAAATTGGCAAAGAAATTTCGTTTTGTGACTAATGTGAAAACATGACTCCGTGTGCAAATAGGAATTACAGGCAGAGATTTATTGCGTTTTGCTCTGGTGATTTCACAGTTGCATTAGTAGGAAAAAGGGGGAGCGATTTTTTGGTGCAGAAGCAGACTCTTAGCACACACCCAGCTGCTTTCCATGTAGAATCATGCACAGTATTTACAAGCGAGTGGGGTTTGAGGTTTCAGTCTGTAATGCAAATACATTCAGCATGACTAAGGCTGGTTGCCCTTGCTGGAGTGTAGGCAGTCACCCAGGATACACATGGTGGTGGTCTGAAAAAGCAGTCTGGACATGGGCTTTTTAAAAAATCTGAAAAGTGGATTCATAATGTGTCAGTCTGTAAAAGTGATTATCACTTGCCAAAAAAAAGAGCAGTAAGTGTGCTTTCAAATTGGCAAAGAAATTTCGTTTTGTGACTAATGTGAAAACATGACTCTGTGTGCAAATAGGAATTACAGGCAGAGATTTATTGCGTTTTGCTCTGGTGATTTCACAGTTGCATTAGTAGGAAAAAGGGGGAGCGATTTTTTGGTGCAGAAGCAGACTCTTAGCACACACCCAGCTGCTTTCCATGTAGAATCATGCACAGTATTTACAAGCGAGTGGGGTTTGAGGTTTCAGTCTGTAATGCAAATACATTCAGCATCACTAAGGCTGGTTGCCCTTGCTGGAGTGTAGGCAGTCACCCAGGATACACATGGTGGTGGTCTGAAAAAGCAGTTTGGACATGTGCTTTTAAAAAAATCTGAAAAGTGGATTTATAATGTGTCAGTCTGTAAAAGTGATTATCACTTGCCAAAAAAAAGAGTAATAAGTGTTTTCAAATTGGCAAAGAAATTACGTTTTGTGACTATTGTGAAAAGAAATGTAGTAATATATTTAAATAAAATAAAGGATTTTTTTTTTAGTTTTTTTCAGGTATTGCTGAAGAGCAGTGAACAACATTTAAGATGCCTACAAAATCCAGAGTTAAAAAAACCCACAAAAAAAACCTATATTTGAAGACAACTGGAGGACCAAAGTTAGTAGAAGATGCTCATGTTGGGAAAAAGAAAAAATCTTCTGGTAAGCAGACAAAACAATTTCTAAAAAATATATTCAAAAGAAGGAAAAATGTACAAAATGTCTGTACTGGAAAGAATGTTTTGAAAAGAAAAGGACAGGAAAAAATTGAGAATTTAGTTAATGCACGTATACCTTCTGCAACTGAAAAGATTTACATAAATAGAAAAACAGCGTTTAAAGAGATACGTAGAAAAATGTTTCAGAGAAGAGTTATGTCCAATTTGATAAAGGATGTGAAGAAATATGAGTAAAAGACTAAGTTTTATAAAAGAAAAAAAGAAATTGAAGCCATTGCAGCAAAGGCATTAGAATTAAAAAGGAAACTATTCATTTTAATTTTGAATAGGATGCGTACATTAGACAAAATGGTTAATGTACTGAAATCACATAGCAAAAGGAAAAGAGTAGTGAACAGAACAAACTTTTGTAAAGTGTTTTTAGGAAAGTGGATGCATAGTTCAAGTAGTGAACCTTTTTTTAATGAAGAGAGCTATTTTCAAAGTAATAGTTTGCTGCATGCAGTTGACACCAGAGGTCGTGCTTACGAAGTGAAAAATGGTTGCATAATGGAGAAGGAGATAATGGTTCCAAGAGATGAGGTACAAGTGATGGCGGATGAGGCTATGGGGAGACGTCCTAAAGCCCCAGTGTACACTTGGAATTGTAGTAGTATTTGCACTGTGCGTCAGGAATCTATTGACAAATTTCGTGAGTTTCTAAGAGAATATAGTAAAAAAAGTATAAAGCAGAAGATTAAGGTGCTTCAAAGTCTGGATCCATGCAGAGTGAGAGAGAATACTGGTTTGCAGGGTCATTCTCTGGCTTGTCTATCTAGAAAAGTGTGTAATAGTGTTTTCCATCATTTTATGATGCTGGCTGTTCATCATACTGAAATGAGAAAGTTTGTGAGACGGTTGTATTTTGCCAAAAGTCCAGCAATAAAGTTAAATGAATTGCATAGGGCTCTGTTCCGAAGAACGGTATCAGATGTAGAGAAGGTTGTTGATGAAATTCAGTTTTGTTACTTTGGTCCTGAACAAAACAGTGCAGAGAAGGACACAGTAAATGAGGAAGAAGTGGAAGAGAATGTAGAACCCTCTGTAAGTAAGACATTTAATGATCACATGACAAAATTTGCAATAATCTCTAATGAAAGACCAAATGTTACTTGTATTTGTTGCCGCAGAACTCATTATAGAAAACAAACCAGGTATGTTGATCTCTACAGAAAGAGTGAAAATGAAGATAATTATAAGTGGAAGGATTTTGCCACATATATATTTCTTGAAAATTGTTTTGAATTGGGTGAAGTTCAGCGTATTTGTAAATACTGTTACAACAAGTTAGAGGAAAATAGAATGCCGACCAGAGCTGTACATAATAATTTAGAATTGGATGCTATTCCTGCTGAACTTTCTGAATTAAATACATATGAGTCTATACTCATTCAATGTGTTCATCCGTTCCAGACCATAGTACGTATGGAGCCCAAAACTGGTAAATTACCTCCTTCAGATTTACTGAGAGGTTTAAAAGGTAGAGTGGTGTATTTGCCCTTGGATTTGAAAAAAAATATGGAAACTATTGATGCGGATACTTTGGAAACTGAACCATTAATTATTCTGGTTAATGGTGTACCTACAAAGAATAAGAAGATTTGGCAGGAGCTGGTAGATGTACGGAAAGTACAAAGAGCAAATTTGTATTTGAAAAGGAATAACAAATGGTATGAATCAATTTATATAGAAGAAGAAGAAGAAGAAGATTTACAAGAAGACACAGAAACACCAACTGGACAAATTGAAAAAGTGGACAAGTCAAAGGAAGAAGAAATTTATGAACATTTTAGTATACATCCTCTTCATTCAAAAGAAGCTATGGGAGACAATATTGATCTGTTTCAGATGAAGAAAGCAAAAGGAACTCCCGTGAGTGTATGGGAGGAGAGCTTGGAAGCTCGATGTTTTCCCCAGCTGTTTCCTAAAGGAAAAGGAGGACGATACGATGAACGTCCGGAACAGATTCCAGCTTCTGAGTATCGGACTACAAGACTATATGCTGAAGATCCCAGATTTCGACACAGTATTCCTTATTTGTTCCATCTTTTATTTGAAAGCGACTTGTCTGCACTGTCTTATGCAGTAAATCACATTTTAAAAAGTGGAGTACATTTACAAAATGTGTCTGCTAAGGATTTTATGGAGAAAGTGCAGCACCGAGATGATCATTTGGAAACACAACTGATCAATCTGATGGCTTGTCAGCGTGGGACAAATGAATATTGGTACCGACGCCATGGTGAATTAAAATGCATGTTACGGAATTTAGGAACACCAACATGGTTCGTTACCCTAAGCTGTGCTGAGTACGCTTGGGATGATTTACTGGATTTTCTACGAGAGGCAAATTCAAACATTAAAAACATCGAATACAAGACAGCAGGAGAACTGTGCTCATTGGATCCGGTTAATGTTTGCAGATATTTCAATCATAGATTTGAGGCTATGATGTCCTTCATCTGCAATAAAAAAAATCCACCTCTTGGAGAAGTAGTAGATTTCTTTTGGAGAAAAGAGTACCAGGCAAGAGGTGCTCCTCATATTCATATGCTGTTGTGGATCAAGGATGCCCCAAAGTTTGGAACAGATACTGATGAAGCAGTGTTATCTTACATTGAAGAATATGCAACATGTGCTATACCAAAAAGCACAGAAGAGAAAAAGTTAAAGGAGCAAGTTTTACGTTTCCAAAGTCATCGGTGTGGAAAATACTGTCGACGGAAATACAAGAGCAAAGATAAATACTACACTAAATGTCGATTTGGATTTCCTAGACCTGTTCTTTCAAGTGGAAGAGTAAACAGTTTTATGTCAGCTGTGAGACATACTATCACAAGAAAATCACCTAAGAATACCTACAACCTAAAAAGAAAAGAAGAATCAAAAAATATAAATGACTACAACCCAGTCATTTTATCCATGTGGAACGCTAACATGGATATACAGTATGTAGCTGACAATTCCATTGCTGTTGCTCGATATGTAACGTCTTACATTACGAAATCAGAAAAAACAGAATTGAAGGAAATGTGGGAAGAGATTTCTCACGAGAAGACTGTCGGTAAGAAGCTGTACAGTTTCAGTTTGAAGATGTTATCGCATCGAGAAATTGGATCCTACGAATGTTCAGATAGGTTATCTTCTGCAAGTCTCTACTCAAAATCAAGAAGAATAATTTGGGCAAGTTTAGGCCTTGCAGCAATGAGAAATCGGGTACTAAAATCTGTTGGAGAAATTGAATATTTGGCCGAGAATGACCCAGAAAGTACAGATATTTTGAAATCAAACATGTTGGACACATATTATCCCAAGAGAAGTCAACATCTGGAGAACATGTGTCTCTATGAAGTGCTGCAGAACTACATTTATTCACGGAAAGCCGCAGAAGACATCAACAATGGAAAATATAAAGTCATTGGTGAGGAAGGATGTTTGGTAAAGCAAACAAAAGGAAGTTTGATAAATCACAGGAAGCTGAGTTGCGACACTACTGACAAGAAGGAATTTTACTATTTGGCTCTTTTACAGTTGTTTAAATCATGGTGTACAGAGGATGAACTACTGGGAGAATTTCAAAGCTATGAAGATTCTTTTAATGCTTGCAAAGACAGCATACAATGCAGTACATTCTCAAGTTATCTGCAAATGTTAAATGAAGAAATTGAACAGGAAACTACAATTGCAGCAGAAATAGCTAGAGACAGTTCTTAGGACAGCCAAAGTTCAGAAACACTCAGTCAAGATCCCCTAGGACAACCAATCGTTGAAAATGAAGCATCAATAGCCATGAATGAAGTGGAAACGGCTATGAATCAAGCTCAAGAAGAATTTATAGACTTACAAAATTTGGAAAGATAACTGAATGAAGAGCAGCAACAAATTTATGAAGAGATCAGAAAAAAAATTGATCACGGATTTCTACATGAAAAAAAAGAGTGCTCATGCACATCATTTTATCCAATCAGGATGTATGTAAGCGGACAAGCTGGAACTGGAAAAAGTTTCCTAATTAAAGTCATCAGAAGCTACCTACAGCAAAAAACGGATTCTACTTTGTCTTGTGTGGTTACTGCTCCAACTGGGTTAGCAGCATATAACATAAAAGGAATCACTTTACATCGTTTGCTAATGTTACCAGTGGAGCATGAGAACAAAATACAATACAACAAGCTAACTGGAGAAACATCCTTGGAAGTTTCAAGAGTATTGAAGAAGATGCAAGTTCTCATTATTGATGAGGTGAGCATGGTTTCAAACTTAATGCTTGCCTTTGTGCATTTAAGAATGCAGCAAATTTTGAAGACAGACTATGACATGTTATTTGGTGGAAAACACGTCATAGTTTTTGGAGATCTTTTGCAACTTACTCCAGTTAAAGGACAACCAGTGTTTAATACTGTCACACATGAAGACACGAAGAAGTCATTGGGAAGCATCGGAAATACAAATATTTGGTCCTTCTTTGAGTACAAGGAACTTACTACTAATATGAGGCAAGCAAGCGATGAAGAATATGGAAGTATTCTGAAAGATATCAGAATTGGACTACTCACAGAAGTTGGCAAAAAAGCATTACAGAGTCGGCTGCTACATAATTTATTTCCAAAGGAAGAAATAGTTGCAGAGAAGATATACAAGAACATTGCAGAAAACAAAAGTGTCATCTGCTTAATGCCAACTCTACGTGAATGCTCAATATTCAATGAGGAGCTTTTGAAATTGGAAAAGGAAGAGATCAGGAAATTGGAAGCAGTGGACAAAATTGAGGATGGAAGAATTACTGTCACAGTAACAGGCACACTGAAAAATAAATTGGATTCACTAGAGAAGAACATTTCCAAAACAGCTGAATTAGAAAAAAATCTATATGTTTGCATGAACTGTAGAGTATTTTTAAGGAGAAATTTGGATGTTGAAAAAGGTTTAGTTAATGGAGCTATGGGAAGAGTTGTGGGTTTTATTAATTATCAGAAAAAAGATGGAATTGAATGTTTAAAAATAAAATTTGATCAGATAGAAGAAGTTAAAGACATTTGTCGTTGTACAGTTCGTTTCATGCTTGTGAAAGACTTATATGTACGTAGGAAGCAGTTTCCGTTTTCGCTAGCATATGCTGTAACTATTCACAAGTCTCAAGGATTGACTGTAGATTATGCATTTGTGAACATTGGTTCAACTGTGTTCAAAGAAGGTATGGCATATGTTGCTTTGTCACGAGTGAAAACATTATCAGGTTTATTCATGATAGACTTTGATGACTCAAAAGTTAGTGCTGATACAAATTGTGTAAAGGAGTATAATAGATTAAGAAGAAGCTATGCTCCTCATTTAGGTCAGTATCCTGTGTTGGAGAAACGTGTAGTTTCTCGTAAAAGGAGAAATGAGAATATCTGTAATGAAGATGTAGAGAGGAGGAAAAAAAAGAGGAGTGATGTAATTGCAAGCAAAAAGAGTAAGGAAAAAGAAGAACAGGTTGTAGGATGTCATTTTGAAAATAGCTCTGGTGTCAACTGCTACGCTAATGTAGTGCTGAATGTTGCATTTTATCTGGAAAGTTTGCAAGAGCAGATAATAGTAAATCAGGGAAAAAGATTCTGTTCTGAGCTGAGTCTCCTTTTTTAAAAGCTGAGTAATGATAAAACTCAAATAGAAAGTGCTACTGAAATTAGAAAACTTTTAGATGTATGTTCAGGACGAACACAGTTTTCTCAAAATGAACAGCAAGATGCACACGAATTTTTGATGTTTTTTCTTCAGGTACTGGAAGAAGAAGAAGTTGCAATTGATAATTTATTTGGTCTCTCTTATAAATGGGAACATAGTTGTGAAAACTGTTATAATGTATGTGGCTCTAATGTTGATAATGAAAGGTTTATTTTTTTGACATTGCCAGAGAGTAAAACAGTCACTTTTGCTAAATTAGTTAAAGATGCTAATCATAGTATGCAATGCGGTGAGTGTCAATCTGACATGTTTTCAAAATTAATTTTAAAGGAATACGGACAGTATGTAATTTTAATGATGCAACGATGTAGAGCTGATGGTTCAAAATTGGATACTTTAATAAAGAAGTTTACAGGACAGCAATTATCAATTTCAGGAAAAACTTTTGTAACTGTTGCAATAATTTTCCATGAAGGACCTACTGTTACTTCTGGACATTACACAGTTTATCTTAAATGTGAAAAAGGCTGGACACTGTGTAATGATTCCCAATTGGTTTTTAAGCAACGTTTGCCTTTTGATTTAGCAAATTCCTATCTAATCTTCCTGAAACCTAAATTTTAGAGAGACTTGGCAAGATCTGGACAAAACAATTTTACCATTTTATTGGATTACCATTGGAATTTTCAAAAATAAAGATTTTTTAAATTATCATTTGGCCTAATGGAAAGATAACCAATTGTAATGTGGACTTTTTTAATTTTTAATGAAACTTTTGAAAACCAAAAATTTAGAGAAAATCGGTAACATCTGCACAATTTAAATTTTGGAATGTTATTGGAGTGCCATTGGAAATTTTTTCAAAAAAGATTTTTTAAATTACTATTTGGCCATGTGGAAAGGTAACCAATTCTATTGTGGACTTAATAAATTATTAATAAATCTTTCGGGAACCAATATGTTACAGAGAATCGGTGAGATCTGTACAAATAAAACTTTAAAATTTTATTGGATTACCATTGGAAATTTAATCAAAAAAGAATTTTAAAATTACTATTTGGCCTAAAGAAAATGGAACCAGATGTATTGTGGAGTTATTTGAGATACAATATTGTGATTATACTTCTGAAACAAAAATATCAGACGGTATTTTAAAGAAATAAGTATTGATATTAGATGATATTTTTTTAGAATATTATGCATTTCTATAATGTTAAATTTAAGTAAAAAGAGATTCTGGGCTTTTTTAATACAATCTTTGAGATTGTTATTTTTTTTTTGCCCGCTGTTAAATGATGAATGCAATTGCTTTCACAATTTATAGTGAAATGCAATATATTCTGAAAACAGCAAAAATAAGGCAAAAATATTTTTTGATAAATATGTAAATATGTGTACTGTATTATAAAATGTTTTAAAAAGATTAATACATTTTTTCTTTTTTTTCAGATTGATATAGAAAATTTTCGAAAACTAGAACCATTTTTAAAGCAATTTTTTTAAAAAACAAATGAATAAATATTTTTTTGAGTGGGTATGGTAAGTCAATAATAATAATTGTAGTCTCTCAAGGACCTTGTAATGTGATAATTGATTTTTAGTGTTTTTTTACAAAAAAAAAAAAAATTACGCGCACCGTACGCGTACGGTAAAAAAAAAAAAAAAGAAGTTTTTAAAAACATATATAAAAAAAAGATGAAAGATAAGGTTGGCTCTTAAAAGAGCCGTTGTGTTCATGCAGGGACAGAGGAAAGAAAGATTGTGAATATTAGACGGTACGACAAGTGTGCTGATCTATTTTACTGTTCACCAGGGAAACACTGGTCTCCCTATAAGTAATTAGATCGTGACAATGGGCGCACCGTACTTCAACCCTCGCAAACCGAGGGTTAATTTCCAGAGGGCCAGAAAAAGGAGATGCTCCCCCCACAGATGAAGGGCTCACCTGACCTGCAGAAGAAGGACTCGGCTCTGCAGATAATGGTCCAGGCTGAGCTGCTGTGGATGTGCTTGGTTGACTTACTGAAGGGTTACCTCCAGTAAGTCGAGCATGTGTCCTTCTGTGTACATCCTTGAGGTGTCTCATCATGGTATGATTCCCAAAGGAATACTTCCTGTCAGGATTACCTCTTGAAAGTACACGCTTACACAGCTTACAAGTTACTAAGAGTGCATTTACCTTTTGCTGGCCTTCAGGAAAAGTAAAATAATCCCATACATAAGAGGTCTTTTGTTTCCTCGCTCTCTGCCTCAAGGTAGTGCTGCTAGTGCTAGCCTCACTCTCAGAAGAGCTCTGCTGTTCTGCCATCGTATCACAAAGACAACCCAGCTCCTTCTCCTAAGGGATCACAAGCAGAAATGAGGGGAATGGGTGTGGTGTAGGAGAGTTCTAGAACTGAAAGTAGTTTCAACCAATCAAAAGTTGTGTTTCATGATCACATGACCTACCGTACGCTTACGGTACGCTTACGGTGCGCTTACGGCAAAAGTACGCATGCGCGTAAAAAAGACATGCGCTTGCGCGCATGCGCTTAACAGTCACTCCCCGACACTTCCGCGTAACGTGCGCGTGTAGCGTACACGCGTACACGTCCCACGCAGAGTACGCGCGGCTACGCAAATTGCGTAAATATACGCAAACAGCGTAGATAAATTACGGACGTTGCGTAAACCGTACGCTTACCGTAAGCTTACGGTACGCGTACTAAAAAAAAAAAAAAAAAAAAGGAAAAAATGTACTGCAAATAAATTTTACATGTTTATTTTATAAAATATATTAAAAAAAACATATTAAAGAATTTTAAAAATTTAACCATAGTCTTTATAAAAGGACAGAAAATTAAAATAAAAATATGTTTAAAAAAATAGAAGAAAAAAAAAAATTAGCATTTAAAAAACCTTGCAAATTCACTGAAAAAACCATGGGTTTCACACACATTATAGTTAGGAATTAGCATTTAAA
The DNA here is from genome assembly GCF_964204655.1 of Triturus cristatus. Taxonomy (NCBI): domain Eukaryota; kingdom Metazoa; phylum Chordata; class Amphibia; order Caudata; family Salamandridae; genus Triturus; species Triturus cristatus. Next base: position 750,533,645 of record NC_140581.1, read on the forward strand.
AAACCTTGCAAATTCACTGAAAAAACCATGGGTTTCACACACGTTATAGTTAGGAATTAACATTTAAAAAACCTTAGAAATTCAATGAAAAAACCAAAGGTTTCACACATGTTATAGTTAGCTGGACATTTCACTCGTAAAAAACCAATGAAATTCCCACGTTATAGTTAGTTCAGCTAACTATAACTCGCGCGCCCGCAATGCACTGCTGATGACGTCACATATTACATCACTCATGACATGGTCAGTGACATCACTCATGACATCACTGATGACATCTCAAATGACATCACTGATGACATCACTTATGACATCATCCTTGTGATAGAGTGGCAGACCTCCTCTTCCCCTAATATAACCTTTGATACACACATTCAAAAATAGAAATTAAAAATTTAAAAACAATGGACATACCAATACCAGTTACAACAACCTATACAGTAATTCTAAGATCCAAATACACATCCACTCATTCACCAACAGTCCTATACAGTCACTCATACATGTACTCACTCATCATATGTACTCATACACGTATACACCCTGTTACACAATGCCACTCATCCATAGAGGTACTCACACACATAGTCACTCATGCTAATAAAGAATCAAACATACATTTACTTGCATATACAGTTATACACACACCGCCACACTTACTTCTACAGAAACTTACACATACTTAGTCTTTTAAACAATCACTTATAGCAACACATACTTATTCATACAGGAACTCTTCCAATCTCTCACTCTCACATATACTCGCTTATATACACCAATAGTGACATGTACTAGTTTAAAACATATGTAGTTACTCATAGAGACACTATTGAGACAGTCATTCACTCACTAACACACCCATGCACACACTCATCCACCCATAGAGTCCTGCACACATGCTGTCTTCAACACATACAAAGAGTGAGTCATTCATTCATGCACCTATGCACTACGTAATACCCCCCACCGAACCATACAGACATCAGACACTGATACTCAAAAAACCAACTAATAACCTATATAGACATTCATGTAGCTACTCACCAACCCATGCAGCCACTTATACACAAAGTGAGAGACTGATACAGATATTTACATATTTAAACATTACTCACTAAGCCATGTATTCACTAAGATACACTTAATCAGTCAGTTATACAATCAATTTTTCAAAAACAAATCATCCATTTAGACACTTATATACCCATTTATTCTTCCATCGACCTTGAGATATACATATATAAAACATATGTAATTTCAGAAAAACACACATTCACTGGATGATGTCATCAGTGATGTCATCAGTGATGTCATTTGAGATGTCATCAGTGATGTCATGAGTGATGTCACTGACCATGTCATGAGTGATGTAATATGTGACGTCATCAGCAGTGCATTGCGGGCGCGCGAGTTATAGTTAGCTGAACTAACTATAACGGGGGAATTTCATTGGTTTTTTACGAGTGAAATGTCCAGCTAACTATAACATGTGTGAAACCTTTGGTTTTTTCATTGAATATATATATATACACATATACATATATACATATACATATATATTTATATTCACTGAAATACCCAAAGGTTACAGAGACGTTATAGATAAGCACACATTTCACTTGTACTAAACCAGTGAAATTAGGCAGTTACAGTTTATAGTTACCTGAGCTAAGTATAACTTACGCCCCTGAAATGCACTGCTTATGACCTCCCATATTATATCACTCATGACATGGTCAGTGACATTACTGAAAACATCTAAAAGGACATCACTGATGACATCATCCAGTGACTGTCCATGTTTTCTAAAAGTTTATGAATGTTAAACATATAAACCAAGGTACTGCAAAAGTTGAAATAGTATACTTTCTGTACTACTAATGAGTGATAATATTTCTAACATATATTATGTGAGTGGCTGTGTTACTGTTTGTATCCATGTGTGAGCGGGTGTCTGAGTAACTGTATGAGTGAGTGAGTGGCTGTATGGGTGGGTGAGTGGGTAAGTGAATGTATGTGTGAGTGAGTGTGAGTCTGAATTGCTGTCTGAGTGAGTGACTGGCAGTGTAAGTAGCTGTATGGGTGAGTGAGTGGCTGTTTGAGTGGCTGTTTGGTTAAGTGAGGTGGTGTGTGAGGGTCTGTATTGTAGAGTAACTGTCTGTGAGAATTTATGCATGGGTGAGTGAGTGAATGTGTGAGTGCTTGTGTGGATGTGTGAATGGGTATGTAAGTGGTTGTGTGGGTGTGTGAGTGAGTGTGGGAGTGCTTATATGGGTTTGTGAGTGGCTGTGTTGAGAGGCTGTATGGGTGAGTGAGTGGGTGTGTGAGTGGATGTTTAGGTGAATAAGTGGGAGCGTTTGTAGCAGTTTGGGTGATTGTGTAACTCTCTGAGTGGCTGTATGGGTAAGTGATTGTTTGTGTGAATAGCTGTATGTGTTAGTGAGGGGTTGTGTGAGTTCCTGTATGAGAGAGTGTGTGAGTGGCTCTATGGATGAGTGTGTGGTTGTGTGAGTACTTGTATGGGTCTGTGAATGGGTATGTGAGTGGTTGTGTGGGTGTTGAGTGAGTGTATGAGAGGTTATATACCGGGGTGAGTATATATGTGAGTGCTTCTGTAGAGGATGTCATCAGTGATATCATCAGGAATGTCATTTGAGATATCATCAGTGATGTGACTGACCATGTTATGAGTGATGTAATATGTGAGTCATATGCAGTGCATTGTGGGGACGTACGTTATTGTTAGCTCAGGTAGCTATACATGCTGAATTTCACTGGTTTTGTACGAATGAAATGTGAGCCTAACTATTCTCTATAACCTATAACGTCTCTGTAACCTTTGGTTTTTCAGTGAATTTTCAAGGCTATTTTAAATTCTATTTACTAACTGTAATCTGTAACCTTTGAAAATGAAAGTGTCTCAGTGGGTGTGTGGCTGAGTGTGTGAGGGTCTCAATGGGTGTGTGAGTGGGTAGGTGAGCATGTGACTGGGTCTGTGAGTGAGTGTCTGAGTGGGTGCATGAGTGTCTGAGTGGGTCTGTGTGTGGATGCATGAGTGTCTACGTGGGCCTGAGAGTGAGTGCGTGAGTGTCTTAGTGAGTCTGTGAGTGGGTGCGTAAGTCTTCGAGTGGGTCTGAGAGTGGGTGCATGAGTCTCTGGGTGGATCTGTGATTCAAGCAATCAATCAATCATAATCTTATAAAGCTCACCCGTGAGGGTCTCAAGGCACTGGGGGAGGGGTGCTGGGTCTATGGTTCAGTCAAAGAGCCAGGTCTTGAGGTCCATCCTGAATTGCAGCTGCAATGGTGTTTGCCTGAGATGCAGGTCTTCGCAGTGAGGTAGGAGAGGATCTTCCTCCAGCCATGGTCTTGCGATCCAAGGGACGGTGGCCAGGGCCAGTTGGGTGCATGTCTGGGAGGAGCATAGAAGGAGAAGCAGTGCTTGAGGTATGCAGGTCCAGTGTTGTGGAGGGATTTTTAAGCATGCATGAGAAGCTTAAAGGTGATTCTCCAGTTGACAGGTAGCCAGTGAATGTCTCTCAGGTGGCCGGTGATGTGGTTTCGGCATGGGATGTTCAGGATGAGTCTGGCAGAGGCGTTCTGGACTGTCTGCAGGTTTTGGGGGATTTTCTGGGTGGTTCTTGCATAGAGTGCGTTGCCGTTTCGAGTATGCTGCTGATGAGTGCATGAGTGACCATTTTCGTGGACTCAGTGGAGATCCGCTTGAAGACCTTACGAAGGAGGCGGAGCATGTGGAAAAAGGGGGAGGAGACGACGTTGATTTGGCGGTTCATTTGGTGCAAGGAGTCCAGCATGATGGGGAGATTTTGTGCATGGTCTGTGGGAGTGCGGGATATTCCGAGCGCTCCTGGTCACCAAGAGCTGTCCAAAGCAGAGGGGAAGCAACACCCGGGATGAGTATTTTTGTAATGTGTGAGTTAAGATTGAGGCAGCTGTCCTTCATCTAGTTGGCGACTGACTTCATCCTGTCGTGGAAGGTGCTCTTGGTGACTATGGGTTGGTCTGTGAGAGAGAGAATTAGCTGGGTGTCAATGGTGCAGGAGATGATGTTGAGTCCGTGGCTTCTGACGATGGCTGCAAGCAGGGCCATGTAGATGTTGAAGAGGGCAGGGCTCAGGGAGGATCCCTGAGGCACTCAGCATCTGTTCTCTGTGGGTTCTGATTTGAATGGTGGAAGCCTGACTCTCTGAGTTTGGCTGGTGGGGAAGGAGCCATTCTAGGGCATTTTCGTGGATACCGGTGTTGTGGATTCTTGTACAGAGGGTGTGGTGGGATATGATGTTGAAAGTGGCTGAAATGTCCAGGAGGACGAGGGCTGCAGTCTTGCCTTGGTTGAGGAGGGTGTGGATGTGGTCTGTAGTGGCGAGGAGCGTGGTCTCAGTGCTGCAGTTACTTCTGAAGCCCGATTGAGAGAGGTCAAGGATGTTGTTCGTTTCGATGAACTTGGAGAGTTGGGTGTTAATGGCTTTCTTGATGACTTTGGCTGGGAAAGGGAGCAGAGACATGGGTCTGTAGTTCTGGAGGTCCATCGGGTCAGTAGAAGGTTTCTTCAGCAGGGGGTTGATCTCTGCGTGCTTCCAGTCTTCTGGGAAAGTTGCGGCCTCAATGGAGCAGTTGATGGTGTGGCAGAGTTTTGGTGCGATAGAGGTGGAGATCCACTTGAAGATGTTATGAAGGAGGCAGAGTGTGTGGAAGCAGGAGGACGAGACAACATTGATTTGGCGGTTCATTTAGAGCAAGGAGTCCAGGATGATGGTGAGGGTTTGTGCGTCTTCTGTGGGAGTGGGAGGGATTGTGAGCACAGAGGGCCCCCAAGAGTCCTCCCAGACAGAGGGGGAGGAGCCCACAATGAGGATTGTGGTCTGTTGAATATGTGGTGAGGGCAGGGATGCGAGGGAGATGCGCAGTGGATGCTCTTCATGATCCTGGAGGTCGTATCAGAGGTGAGTCCAGTTGGTCAAGGTCTGCTGGGGCTGTAGCCACTGGGTGCGGTAGTAGAAGGTGGGGTGGGTGGGTCTTGAGTTGTGAAGCTGTCATAGATCTTCTTGATCTTGCAGTGGAAGAAGGTGGGGAGGTTGTCGCAGAGGTCTTGGGGTGAGAGATGTCTGCTTTTTCTGTGCTGGGTTTGGCGAATTCTTTGACTACGTCTGCTGTTGTGTGCATTGATGTGTTCCTCGATGGCTGCTTTCTTTGTTGTTCTGATGAGGCGGTGGTGTGCGGTGATGGTGGATTTGAAGGCTGCATGTTCTGCTGTGATCTTGCTGCTCCTCCATCCTTTATCGAGCCTTCTGCAGGTGCACCTGGACTCTTGGAGGGCGGAGGAAAACCAGCTGGCCTATTTGGAGGGCTGCTTGCCTGAGGGTTTCTTGAGGGGGGCTAGTGTGCTGGGGCAGTCGGATCTCTAGCGGTAGAGGTTGTGTGCTGAAGTGTTGGCATCTGTGGATGTCTGTGGTGGGTCCTTGCTGATGGAGGTGGTCAGCTGGTGTTCGGTGTCCTTGTTCCAGCTTCTGCGAGGATCGCAGAAGGCATGGTGGTGTATGGTGGTGTATTGGATGCATGTGTCTCTAAGTGGGTCTGTAAGTGAGTGCCTGAGTTGGTCTGCGAGTGGGTGTGTGAGTCTCTGACTGAGTCTGTGAGTGGGTGTGTAAGTGTCTGTGTGGGTTTGTGAGTGGTTAAGTGGGTGTGTGAGAGGGTGTGTGAGTGGGCAGGCCACCTTTAAATGAGGGTGGGAGGCTGCGTAGCTCGCCTACTCAGATCAATTTTGGCTTCTAGGACCCCATTCTCCAGCGGCCACCATTTTAATTTTCTTATTTCTAATAGGTGAGGAGGCCCATGCGGCCCCCATCCCAGGGCTGATTTTGGCTCCAGGGACACCATCTCCAGGGTTCTGGCCTCTTTATTCTGGATGCTCTGTTCCCACCCTAGGCACCAAGTGACCCTCCATTGGGGACTACGGGGAGCCTCATGGGTCCTACAGGCACTGCTGGATCCCCACCTCCTGAGAGTGCCGGCATTGCTCTGATAGACAAGAAGCTGCTGAACATGCAGCTCCCTGTCTGTCAGAGGAATCCTTTCATCTGTTTCCCTGACTGCATGACAACGGGCAGGGAAACAGAGGAAACCTCATCTCCCAGCAAGTGAGAGCATTTTCTCAGCTCTCACTTGCTGGAAGTGGAGTATTTGCTGTAACTTGGCAGGAGATGTGAAAGCTCCTGCCAAGCCACAGCAAACAGCTATGTCCAGGGGTTGGCACCCCCGGTGGTGGCGCTCCCCAGGGCCATGTATGGCTCCAGCAGGGGGGCCACATGACCCCCTCCTTTGATTTAGAACGGTCTGCCCTAGGGAAGTGGTGATCCCTAAGTCCCAGATTGACACAGGAGGGGAGGTATGTAGTCCCCCTTATTAAAAACAATAGAAAGCCCCGGGAAGGTGGTAGCCCCTGGGGCCAGGAATCTGCTCGGACCCCCTATTGAATGTGTATTTTTGCCCATGGGAGGTGACGGTCCCCGGGGCCAGGTGTGTCTGCGCGGTGCCCCAATTTATTTTTTGCATATGGCCCTGGGGAGGTGGTCGTTCCGAGGGCCTTGGTGATCGAAGCGGCCTCTGTTATTAAAAGATAAGCCCTGTGGAGCTTGTAGTCCACAGGGCTCAAAAGAGTCTCAGGATGGGGGCCCCGTGTGCACCCTTCCTTTTTATAATTTGCAAGACCCCAGGATCTGGCCCACTCGGGGCCATACATAAGAGAAGCTCGGGAGCCTGTGCTTCATTTAAAAACAAAATTCAGTGGGAGTCGTGGATCCAACAAGACTCCTGCCTGTTGAAAGATTAAAAAAAAGCTTTTTTGCTTTTGTACACCAGGCAGGGTCCCTGCTGGACTCTGCACCCCCACCCTCCCCAAGAGGCCTGGGTACTCCTACCATGCCCCCTTCTCTTTTTTTTTTTAATGAGTTGCAAGATGGCTGCCAACACTTCCTGGTTGAAGTGTTGGCAGCCAATCAAATTTCAGCTCAGGAACTGTCGGATCCTCCGAGGATCCGCGTCCCTATATATACAATTTTGTTTATTTTTTTAATTTCTTAAAAACTACTGTATCGATTTACACCAAATAACAAAAAGCACTCTGTCTGGACCAAGAGCTAGCTTTCTGTCAAATGTGATGTAATTCCGTTCAGTGGTACGGGCTGAAGTTGTGTTTAAAATACCTATGGGAATTAACATTGGAAAAACACTTTTTTTACACCCTCCCACGTTTTTCTGGCCTCTGCTTGACATTTCACCCCAAAACTTTCCATGCAGAGCTAGAATCACCGGGGCACTTTTTTGGGAAACTTTTCACAAAGATTCATCGAACGATGGCAAAGATATAGGCAAGTCAAAAAACGCTTTTTCTATAGAAACATAGCCCTAACTATAACTGTCTACTGACGACCACCAGTAGTTACATAATCCAACAAGACAAACAGCGAAATCAGTTTGCATCATGCAGCATGTGTAATCCAGCACCAGCCTTAAATGTCTTTGAAATGGAATGAATAACAATCAATCAATCAATCATAGCATTTGTAAAGCGCACTACATACCCGTGAGGGTCTCAAGGCGCTAGGGGTGGGGAATGCTGCTACTGTTCGAAAAGCCAGGTTTGGAGGAGTCTTCTGAAGGTCAGTAGGTCTTTGGTCTGCCGTAGGCGGATGGGGAGGGTGTTCCAATAACACAGTCAGAAGATAATCATGTCAGGCTGTCCAACCATTCATTCTGGTTCCAGCTAGCAAGGGATCAGACAGAACATGCAGGCTCTAGCGTCCAACAAACTGTAAAAGAAAAGAGCCCTTCAAGACTGCACCAGTGGTAGAAGCACATTAAACAAGTGACTGTAACAAGGGCAATAACAATAGAGTGATGCAGAGATTCTTAAGACTGTCTCACTGTGGGGTACTCATGGTGTGCAAATATACGTAAGTGGTGGTAATTTTGACCATGATATCAATCCCTTCGGAAGATGAATCCCATCAAATCCCTAAGATGTACACAGATCCTTTTTTGTTAACTATGTGCTACATGTAATTATTAGAGGAGCAACTACTAATAGTTACTTTCTACTGTTTCAGTGTTTTTTCAGGCCAACCAGAAAGTGGCCTGCAAACCAGGGCAATGACTCAACCCGTAACCTTTGGCATTCCCTAAATATATGAGGGTTGAGTTGGATCCGCTACCCCTGAAAGGAACAAATGCGAGAGTACTACAGAACTTTGAGCATGGAGAGATCGCCTCTCTTTTCGATTAAAAAACTTCTTGATTGTTTGGACAGCGATTCAGAGACAAGAAACTGGAGAAAGAAATTCAGGTAAAAATAAAGTATTGTTCCTTTAAAAAAAATTATCTTTTTCGACAATTTCACCAAACTATGGGGCCCATTTGCATGGCGGGCGGATCGCCTCCGCCGGCCAACACACCCCACCGGACGGCCTTTTACCTCCCGACACATTAGCATGGCGGGGGCGTACCACGGCAGACGGAAAGACCGTCCACCGCTTTTCCGCCTGTGGGCAATCGTCCCAATTGCCTACCGGGCGGTAAAAAGGCCCATAATTTGGTGGCGTGCCTTGCAGGCACTGCCATCCATATTAGTATGTGACATTTTCAATGCCTTTCCATGGCGGAGACTCCGCCATGGAAAGGCATGCGGTTTTCGCCTCGGGGGACCGTTGCGGGCCCCCAGGTGGGTGGGGGGCTGCACATGGGGGATACCTATGGTACCCCCCAACATTTGCATGGACCAGGTGGCAGGCACCGCACGGTTTCATGCCAATGCAAAACATGCATATATTGCATTGTGGCGGGTGCTGCTTACAGCACCGCACACCGCAATGCAACATATGCAAATTGCCACCGCCACCATGGCGGTGGCATCCTAATTACCACTGCGGGACCACCGCACCTCTGGCAGTCAGTCTCGTGTACCGTTACGGTGGCGGGTGGACAAAATCCACCCGCCATCGTAATGGACCCCTATGTTTTAGTATTATGCTTAGCAAGAGAAGCAGCAACAATTTTCCAATTACATCATTACAATGTATGACCCAGGTTTGCTGCACTTATTTCACTCTATTATAAGCAGTAACTCGATTCTCATTAAGCACGCGTATAATAATTTCATACATTTAGTGACTAAAGTTCCCATATGCCTTGCTCTCTTTGCTCTGCATGTGTAGAATAAACAACACATTAAAGGAGAAAACTGGATTAATGAGGTCGACCATGAATGGGGAACCTTTACAAACCAACAAAGGAGATTCACTAGGTTCAGCAGCCCATTGGTCAGCTCATTTTACAGCAAGATATGCAATTGGCATCCTGTTGCCATAATTATATGTTAGTGCATATGTTGAAGATTCCTCTGGAGTGCTCTATGATTACTGTGATTTCATGCAATCCCTACCTTGTATTTTCTGCCTTACTCATAGCTATGAGAAGCTCTTATTAAAATGTAATTAAGTCCTTCCAGAACCTATCTGGCGTCATCTATAACTTCTATGTGTTGTTTTGCTATCTTGATTCAGTGTGCAACATTCTCAGGCTATTCACGCACCAAAGTTCAATTTAGGTGTGCAAATAGCATGATTCATAAGTGCAAATTCATGCTTACAATTAGGAAAATGTGAACTGAATGCAAATTAATTCATTTATTTGTAATATCATACCAGCTATGTGTTTTAATAGATGTAAGTAATGCACCCAAGGCGGGGACTGAATGTCCCAGAGCAGGAAAGACCTGCAAAACAGGTGTACAGTAAACACACGTGGGTTTTCGAGGTATTCAGGATGGTTTCTGGAGCAAAGGTTAACCGAGGAAACGATCAGAGATTTACTTCTGTCATAAAGTAGGACGACTAAATCTGTATAAAGGGTGTGAGAATGAAGGGATCAACCCCAAAACCGGTGCAGATTTAGTTTTATCTGTGGGGAATAAAAATTGGTGCGGAGAACAAAAAGTGCGCAAATGCACTATTGGTAAGCATCATTTATATGTCTAAAAATGCATACATCCAATGAGTACTCCTACAGAGCTGTGGATACATAATTTTTGGAAGCACTAAAAAAAGTACTTCTCTTCCAAAAGTGATGGTAAAACCGCGGTGCAACATGTTTAAGAATCAAACCACTGCTTCGTTGTGTTGGTCTAACTTCAGAGACAGGCACTTACAGAACCTTCTAGAACTAGAAATGCTGTATATAGAACAACATTGTGTGCGGGGGTCCAACTGAGACAGGACTACAGAGAGCGGGTGAAAGGGCCATGTCATTGAAACAGAATTGATAGCACATTCCTCGTTTAGGGCTAGGCTAGATTAAGGGCGCCAGGTGGTGATTATGTTTTTCTCAGCACAATAGTACAGGAGTGTTTGTGCGCCCTGCCTGTGTTGTTTTAGAAATAGAATATGGAATGCTGTGAGCTGCATTGAATACAATGAAGTGACTCAGGGCTTATAAGCCTTTTGCATTGCAATGTTTGTCTTTCTCCTCTTTTCCTTGCAGATTTGATAGAGCGCGAACTCGACCCGAAGGTATTGGAGCGCTTTACGTGAGCACCGGTTACGTTACACATTCAGGCACGGGGAGATTAAGTGATTTGCCCAGAACCACAGGATGTGGACGCGACCTCGAGGCTCGAACTCTGGTTTCCAGCACCGAAGTCAGCAGTCTAGCCGACGGAGCACATCCTCTCCCCAGTGAGTGGAATGTTCGAATAGTCTTAAAGCCCTTGTGCCTCAGGCAATATCGGTTGCGAGAGGCCCGTCCCCTTGCTCGGTTCCCTTTGTGCAGGGCATATAGCAACCGGCATAGCTCTGGGCAGCGGGCTGTAAGGCTATATTACATATGGCGCATCATTTGCAACTTTATTTAATGCCACGGCAGCAATTCTTTTGAAACGTGTCTAATATTAGGAAAGTGTACCTTATTAGTGTGTTTTAATTAGCTAAAAACGTTGTACTCTTCGGAGGACTAGTCTTTGAATGCCGAGGTGAGATTCATTTTGCATTAAAAATGAAAATATCTATTTTTATGTTAAAGCACTTTGTCAAATAATCTTCTGCCTTCCGCTTCAGTTTTTATACTCTGCCATAGACCAAATGTTATTGGCTTTGGTTGTGGTCCTAACCACATATATAGAAAAAGGATAAAAACATCTTGTGCTACTGTCCATGTTTCTAATCGTATTTTCGAAAGTGAACTCATTAAAAGGCAACGCCAATTAAAACAATGTTCCTGCTTACTTCCTAAATATGAAATGTATGTAAAAACATACTGTGTATAATTTGCATTTGTTTCATCAGCTTTGTTGGCGTGTCGGACACAATTAAAAAAGCTGAAGATTTGCATGTTGCCCATTAAGTCTTGTCGGAGAACTTAAGTTCATTTACATGAAACCACTTCGAGCCTTTAATGTCCATTATAATTCATTGCATTGGGCTGGGATTATTGTTCAAGTGCTTAACATATTATGTCCCTAAGAGGCTTTGCGTTATTACTCAGAGTAGGGGTAGGGAATGCCTTTGGGACACCTCTTTAATATATGCCAAGAGATTTAATCAATGTTTGTCAAAGGCCAATATCTGTTGAAACCATTCTAATCATATTATTGCTCAAATTTACAGAGGGTGGAAGCCTAATTGCTATAGAGTGTAAGGATGAGCTTCATTTCTGCCAGGTATTTTTATGTTCATGAATGCTGCATTAACGTTTAGCTATCTATATGTTTCTGAAGCTTTTTCCCCAGTGGAGTTTTTGAAATTTGATCGTGGTTCTCTACAATATAGGTTATTAAAGCAGATGTTTCTTTGTATTTTTCATTTAGAATGTCCAGTCGGTTGTGAGCTGAAACGTTTTAATTCATGGGCAAAGTGGGCTCTGGCTCAGGGGCCCCAGTCTGTCAGCGGGGGGCTGATAGAGCCATCTCTGTTCTGCAGAGAGCCTTGCCCAGAAGACCTTGAATAATTCTTAAACTGATTGTTCTAAATACTGTTTTCCTTTCTTTTATTTTTAATGTGGGTGACGTGTGAGAGTCTATGACCGGCATTTTGCAGAGAAATGTTGTGTTTATGTTTCATGCAACATCCATAAAAAAGTTTCTTTTAGATTAAAACAGGACCTCACATATGAGTAAATAATGCTGTGGTAAAAAATAAAGGGTGTTGCCTGGCAGGGTTTTGTTGACGCACTCTCTAGGTTTCTGGTATGGGTGGGGGGCAGCAAGGACCGAGCTAGGAGTCCTCAGGTGTACCAGGGATCCTACTGAAGGAGAGAAAGTCCTGCCTGTGAGGGAGAGGACATATCCCAGTGAACGTCACCCCACATGATGTCATGTAGGCTTGTGGTGGTAGGGAGAACAGTCACTAGCTCACTAGCACTACATGGATCTTTTAATTATGAACCTACAAGCTAATGCACCTAAAGGAATGCAGAAAACGTGCAGGCGCTACTGAATTATGTCCCGGTGTTGCAAACTGACACCGGGACACATTCCCTAGACTGTAATTGGCAGCCAGAGATTATAAATATGTATCACAATTTGCAGATTCAGGTACTTAATCATCTGTTTTCTTTCTTTTTTAATGGACCGGTCTATATAATTTGTGTCAGAATTAAAAAATGCGAAAAGTATATTCAAACTATAAGGAAAAATCAAAAGCAGAGGAAAATTAAACCGGTACAACACTTGGCTCTTCTTTTAGAACCCAAAGGGAATTTGACATTATTTTTTAATTGTGTACTAAGAGTAATATGGTCTCAGTATATACTGAGTTATGGGCCACATGCATCAAATTTGGAAATAGAGATTACTTTATTTCTATTTTCTGAGAATTGCAATTAGGTAATCGATATTTCAAATGTATGAAACTCCATGAGTTTCATATAGCGATTCCTAGTGGGTCGCAAATCCACCTACCTCATTAATATTAATTAGGTAGATCGGAAAATGGGTTGCGTTTAAAAAAAAAAAAAAAAATTAATTTCTTTTTAAGAGCAGGCAGTGGTCCATGGGACCCCTGCCTGCTCTGAAAATGGTTTTTACAACCATACCCTAAGGAGAAGGAGTCCCTTTGGGACCCCTTCCCATTTGTGAATGGATTACCGCCAACTTGAAGTTGGCGGTAAATTGTGAATGTTTTGCGACCACATTCACAGTCACAAAACATTCATACATACCGTTACGATTCGGTATTTGGAATGCTCTAAACACTCCCCTTCAAAATATCGAATCGCAAACCCATTTTGTGATTCGGTAACAGGTTCCTGAATCGCAAAATTGGGTGTGATACATGTAAAAAAACATGTTTGCGTTCGCAAACGGGACGATTCTGCGAATTGGCCCTTTTGCAAATGCAAAATTGGTTGATACATGTGGCCCTATGTAACTTAAGTCTTCTTCCTGGGCTGTGCATCCATAAATAAAGGAAATTTAGATAGGAGTAAAAAAGAGAATAAACATGAATGTATTAAGAAGATGTTTTACCAGTGGGACTGTAGCAAAACAGGAAATAATGGTTCTAGTGAAAGTAAACTGATATAAAGAAAGGACATAAGAGAAAACAAAAAGCAAATAACTCTGTATACATCGGGACAGCAATAAAGCTATACCTGTGTGTGTCATTTCCTAAAAAAACAGAAGTATTGGATTTTATTTTTGTTTATCATTTGTGTACATATTGTTACTATTCGCATTGTTCTGAAGTGCTGTGCTGTCCTTACCTAAAACGTCTGCTTGGGATGTAGTGTGTTTTCTGGGGTGTATGATGTAGTGCGCCTTATCTGTTAAATGTTGGATGTCATGTGAGGGCCAGTGCTGCTCCAGAGACTCTGTGCTGCATAATTGATACATACATCCTCCGGCAGAGTTTGGGATTACGACTGGTTGCCAGGTGGCGGTGTAGTCATTGAGACGCATTTGTAAAGCCCAAACTATGACTGGATATTCATTCAATATTGGTGGATTGATGAGTTTATAAGGTGGCAATGAGAACAACCAATCCTTTCTTGCTTCCTGGAATATCAGATGATTAGAGAGATTCCTTGCTTGGATTGGGAGGAGAACCTGGAGTCTAATGGCCTGTCTTGAAAAATAGGCCATGCTTATGCTGGATTTCCTAACCATGGGCATGGCCAGAAGAAGTGTTGTTCTTAATGTGTCTGTGATTGCACCTGTGAAGCATGTGTTGCAGAAAGCTAGGACACATGAGTGGTACGATGCACATTATCTTGAAGGAGATATGTCCTGCTTCTGGGATCGGTGAAGACCGTAGAAACGTGATCTCTAGTTAGGAGATACTGAAGTCATGTGGCTGTTTTTTCTATCCATATAGTCTATGTAGAAGGAGGTCAGCTGCTAGAAGATGTACAACAAAAACAATGTGATATGCATGAATGGTAATAGTACATAAGAAAATCAAGTGTCAGAGGAAGGAATAAATGTCTCGGGCTTTGATCGTTGTTATAGCTCTAAATATAATGCAGAAAAACAAGGCACACAGACAAGGGAGAGGAGTTGGCCTAATGGCTACAGCGGTCGACCTCAAACCTGGGGAACCAGGTTCGAGTCTTGGAAATGACACTGAACATCCTGTGATTCTGGGCAAATCACTTAATCTCCCTGCGCCTACCAAAAATGAATGTATGTCCTCATGTAACGTAACTGGTGCTATGTAAAGCGCTCTGATACCCGATTCGGGTCAAGTTTGCGCTACATAAAACACTACAAAAAAACCAACAAAAAAAACAGTGTCACTGTAGGAAGTAGTGAATGTACTGGGAAATGAAAATTGGTAAGTAGCTAACTAATAGTTGAACCTAGGTAAAGCACATAGTAAGACAAAGAAAAATGAAGCAATTCAAGGTTCTAAACGATAGGGAAAGAAAAAGCATATCATGAGCAAAGCTGCTTTATGAATAGTTTTGTCTTACTTCTTTCTTGGGTATCAGTTGCACCTAGATTCCCAGGCCTGGTTCAGAAATCATGTTCTTCAGTAGGTGTTCCTTGCTGCAGCCAAATTCATCATTTTATAGGAATTATTTATGCTTACTAAAGAAAAAAGGTTTTGTGAATTGGGACCAGCAGTGAATGTGTTACACCTGGAAGATCACAAGACCTACGTCTAAAGTACGATACAATTACTGATGGAAAACCCATTTTATAAATGAAGCTTGGAAATTCAGGGTCTAAGCGCCCATATTGAAAGTGCAAAAACCCAAGTACTCACAGAAATGGCATTCACATCGATTTTGTTGGGCCTAGTACTACCTCTACTATGGTGTAGTATGACACTGGTGTAAATCCTTTACCAAAGGCAGGGTATAGGTGTTCCAGAGTGCAAGTTCTCTCAAAATTTTGGAAACTACTTGAACATTGTGGGTCTGTTTGTATTCAGAATCTTACCCAGAACCCATTTCCACTCTGCAAAGGTCACAAGCTACAGAGATTGCTCTTATATGTCTAGAGGACTATAGTTTCTTAACAGCAAAATGTAAAAAATCTATGTGTCCTGATTATGGAAAAAACAACCAGACATGATTGACTTCTGTAACCAAGGACAACGAATCATCAAAATGCCAACGGCAGCAGGAATGACATCAGACACTCTTGAACCCTTTTCCTTCCACCAAAGGACACCTGACCATAATCTTTCTCCAGGAAGTGATGTCACATTACCCTTGACCCGGATGTAACCACAAAAGTATGTTACTGATATTAGGAACCTTACAATGAATGCAAAATTAGAGATGACGTTATCACACAAAATATATGGAAGGTAACTGTGCAATCCACTTTTACTCAAAGTAGGCACTAAACAAAAAGGAACAGTGTAAGCATCGGTTACAAAATTATCTGTTAAGCTAGATAATGGTGTCTCAATAGAAGTCGTACAAAAGGGGGTGGTGATGGACGGAGCATAAGAACCAATCAAACACTCACACCCAGTCAACTGATCAGGGTTTGATACATCACCGTTCTTTATCCCACTCTGCCACCCCAGTTCAGACATGGCCATATGCAAATCAGTCTGACCCTGTGCCTCATGGGAACAGTCCAGCCCGAACTGCCAAACCATGCCTTCCCTGGACTGGAAACAAGCTTCTTAGGACCGGTTTCTGGCATTTCAGCCGTCTTCAGCCAGGTTTGCTTGAATCCAGTGGCAAAGTGAGCAAGGGACCCCCTTTTGTACCATCTCAAGAGAAGTCTCCATTAGCAGCAAACAACCAGACTGAACAAAAGTGTATTTGTCCACCCCTTAGAATCCACGATCATTTCGGTAGCTAGTCCCTAAACTTTCAAGTGAATGACCCCTTTACTAAATTAAATACAATTGCTGACTGTGGGATCACCAAAAGGGGCCCTGTTCTTGGTCTGTAGGGTTTAAGAGGAAGCTACTAACATTTGCTGTGGTCTTGTAGGCTTCATATTGGGTCTGTAAAAGCTCTATAAAGATGGAGGCCAAGTCCAATTTTGGAACTATTAATTTCAAATACGACAAATCCACCCTAGCAGGGTTTTTTTCTTAGAATCAAGAGGCATTTGGGTGACTAGTGGCTGGCAATTTTGTACCCTTCATAGTGTTACTTATGTAGAAGACTCTACATTGTGCAACGTGGTGTGGTGTTCTTACACAAAGCCTGCATCATCCTTTGAACAAGATTTTGGAGTCTTGGTTTATCAGAGCAATATATGTTTATGATAAGCATTCTGCTTCGATTCTGACAAAAAGAGATTGTTGCCTGGCTGATTTATATTGATGGCCCTAGAAAGATTCATACATATCTCTCTGCGTGGTATTGTGGGATCCTGAATGTGCTTTATAAAATGTGGCAGAAAAGTCATAAAGCACTTGAGAAAATCAACCCTCAGAATTACCTGTCATTGTATATGACTTGTAGACTCACTGAAAGTATATTCTCAAAAATGGAAATTTGGGGTAACTAGAAAAAGAGGGGATCCCGAGAGAGGAGTTGTGACAAAGTAGGGACCAAGGAATAATGTGCCCTATTCGTAGGAGGAGAGACCTTTCTTAGGACAAGAACCCTCACTCACCCAAGGGTGACATGTTTCATCATAGAGTTCCCTCCTCACACCAGGGCCGCAAAGTCCCTGGTGTGGGCTACAACTCTTCTGGATTAGAAGAGGAGCTGAGATATTTTGAGGAAGGAACCAAAGATGAGGTGGTGAAGGGTAGAGTGCAAAAGGAATTGGAATGAAATTAAAACTGTGTCTAGGAGACAAAACGTCTTTATTATTATGTGGTCTCCTAGGACGGGATTAAATAGAAGAGAACTAAAGGTTGTAAGCAAATATACCCCTAATTTTGGTTCAACTTATTTCTGCCTAGTAACAACCCCAACCGGGTTCAGAGGAATTCTTCAGGACCAAAATATAAGTCGCTCTGCAACACCAATAAAAATTATGATTTGCAAAAATAATGCCCAGTTCTGGGACTTTGTGTCATCTGGTAACCTTGCTCAAAAATTATATCATTATACGAACATTTAGATGAGGCTTTCTTAGATAAAATCAAGTATAACAAATATACATTCTAATATTAGTAATGTGCAATTTATAAAATTATCTTCTGCAATCATGTTTCGTTGACAGCCTTAGAAATCAATTCGCACAAATTGCACTTTGTGTGTTTACCCAGCTAAATCTGGTACTCGTTTTGTTTTCATCTGAACGATGACATTCTGCAAAAAAAATTAAATATGTAAAGCAAGGCACAGATGCTCCAATTTCACACATTATACTGCAGCACTACCCCTTCAACTAGCATATGCCGGCTCTGTGTTTCAATTCAAGCCTCTGCCGCTGTCAGTTTCCATCTCTTTGTAATTAGAGTCTTTCTGGCAGCCCTCCCTCTGCTTGTCTTTCTCAGACGCCTCCTACCCCCTCCATGCAATCCCAGCCGTGTGCATCTGTGTGCGTCTTTTTCAAACAACCCACAGGCAGATTACCACAAACAAATACCTTGGTGAGAAGCATAAAAGCTCCACAGACGTAGGAGAAACCGAGAGTAAGCCTCGTTTTAAGAAGAATCGCTAGCAGCAGGGCTCGCGCCGATCTGCAGACTGATAGCTGTTAATTGACAGCACATGGGACCCGGGCTGCAGGCTGAGCCCAAGTGAATAGCAGCCGCGTGGGCTTCATTCGGGCCGAGATAAAGCCGGTTTTTATGCAGCACTCACAGCTAGAGTGTAATTAACCTTTCAGAAGTATAAAGATTATGAAATTGTTATTCATTTTTTTTTCGCAAATGAAAAAACAGAGGAGCACATTTCTTCCTGCCAGTCAAATGGCAGCTCCAATTTCAAGGTCAGTTGATGCTCCATCGGCAATGAAAAGAAAGAAGCGCCAATGGGAGGAGAAATGTCAGTGGGATCTGCACGAAGGCAGCAGCTGATAAAGCTGTAACAAGAAAAGGTTTCATTCTCAGTGAATTCACAAATAAAAGGAACTGATTGGTTGCTCTCCTGGTCCATTGACAGGCCTTTTGAAAGCACATTATGCAATACTAATGCATTCTGCACTCTTAATGCAATTGTTTAATTCAAAATTTGTTTTTGGGCATCAGATAATCGAGCCTTTTCATCCATTTGGACACGTGATCTTGTCAGAGCACAGAAGCTTTCTCGGGTGACTATAAAACGAATCTCCCAGCAGTGCATCACCTTTTACGCATCTTTCCTGGATGCCTTGAACAACAGGTGATCCTATGAAAACACACGGGCTCATCAGATAAATTCCTAATTTATATTCGAGAGATAAACTCACAGCCAACTAAATGGATTCTCATGATTATGCAAGCACACAGGGTGTCTGTGAACAGCAATAAAACTGATGAAAGGTGTTAAATGAAAAGCCAGTTAGCAATATGATCTTTCCACGAAAACATTCTTATGCGAATCACAAATAAAGCTGCAATGGAAGGGAAGACTTTTTGGTTGCCATAATATGTATTATACTGTATTGTAGTTGCATTTATATATGATGCAATCTGATAATGCGATGAACATTGTTTCAAGCAGCACAGCGGCCATCTGAAAAAAAAAATGTACAATTATTTTCTATACTATTATCATACCTGTTGCTTTTATCCTCTTATTTGCAGAGACCAGAGTTCCTTTCAAAGTGGTGCTACACTTTTTTTCTGTTTACACAATTACTAAGGAGTGTGCCAAGACACCATCTAGAGTGGGGGATGGAGATTTCTCAAAACCAAGACAGAATATCACCTCCCACATAGTACATAGCAAGCACCACGTACCCTGTACTCGTAGTCCTGGATTAAAATCCAGGTTTTTCACTGATCCTACTGATGATCCTACTGTTTTTATTGCCACCCTCACAGACCCTATTGGTGTCATCCTTCATCAATTGGTTCCATCCTGGTCCCTATAAACTAGGATGGGCTTAACTATATTTCAGGGAGCACTTTTGATATTATCATTGACAGGTGTTGGATACTATAAAATAAAAATACTGAGGGTGCACCCCAGTATCCCTTTAATTTGTTCCCCCCACTTACCTGTGACCAAACCCCTGACCAGTCAAGACCTTTTCAGACCCGGCTGTCGCACCTCGAGGCTCCTGCTTCACTCCTGCGGCTTCTTCGCACCTCTTACTCCCACCCCACCCCTTCTCCTTATGGTTTGGTCACCCTTTTTCTCTCTCAGACCTTTTACTTCTGCACATTTTGCACTTTCTGAACCTAGCTCAGGCTCTTGATTGAGCTCACTTTCTCTCTCAGCTGCAACTTAAGCTCTTTTGCCCTTTTCACCCCGATTTTAACCTCCACTGTAGTTCCTTTGCTCTTCTTCCACCCTGTTTTTTGCTTTCACTGGAGCTCTTTGTGTCGTTTTCACCCCACTTTTTGCCTCCACTTTAGTGCATTCTGTTTTTCCCTGTTTCAGCCCTTCATCTCTACTCTCTTCCATTAACCCTCAACCCCCACACCTCTCCTGCACCTTGCCCGCCTCCCACTCCTTACCTGCTTCTTCCT